>NC_132997.1:80732270-81982270 GCF_048564905.1 Vicugna pacos | reverse complement strand
TATTGTAGGTTTAATGATCCCCAGACGTGAAATAACTTTTATTGAGGTATGAGATTTACCATTGACAGATAAAAACAGTTTAGAGAAGGAAAATCCAGAATTATAGGTGTTGTTTGCAATCAGTCAATGAATCCTGAGCCTTGTCTGTGGAAAACCTCATTGGCATTAAGCAGTATACATAGCATCCTGATCAACTTTTAATATGTTATTTATGGTAAGTATGGTTTTCACACATCTACCAAAGCCTGGTTCTGCCGGTATGATGTTGGCCGAAGGGTAGGACTCTAGGTCCCTCGGTTCAGTTGGAGGTGCTTTTTTTTTTTTTTTAAATCAGCGGGAAGGGACATTCTTGGTGGGAAGGGAAGCACCTGATTCCCTACGCTTCCCCCCCAAAAAGTGTGCATAATGATAAGTGTGAAGATTTTTCTGCTGGAAAACTTCACCAAAGCAAGATACTCTAAGACACCTTACAATAACACTGGAACAAAACTGCCCTCAAAGAAGTAGGGAGCTGGGAGATCAGCTGCAGCAATGTCTCCATCTCATGTAGAGATTGATTGGGATTAAAAAGGTGGTGGTCAATATCCTAAGCTCTTTTTTTGATATTATAAATGCCCATTTGGAATTGTACCTATAATTGTATTCTTAATTATACAGAAGAGCTAAGTCATTCAGCTTTTGGTTGATACTCTTCTAACGTGATGAGGATAACACTGGTTATTTCAAAGTGATCCAGAGGTCAGGTTAGCATTTTTATATCTTTAATTAGTAAAAACAGGTAAATGCATAACTCACTATATATTTATTAAAAAGAAAAGCAAGTGAGACATAGTTTTTATGGGGAAAAAATGTGAGAGGATTTCTAGCAGAAAAAGGGATAAGGGGTCCATGTCCTAGTAATCCATCCCCATCAGAGACATATTTCTTCCATCTTTTAGGTTTTAGATGGAGCTGGAGAAAGGCTCAGTTTTCTCCATTAGAACTGTTAGTGTTGTTTCAAATTGAAGTATGAAGGAAGGACAGGTGGCAAGCTCCCAGATGCCTCTCACGCACACCTCCTCAAGCAGACTCTGGCCTCCTCACTCGGCTCATTTCTGATACTTCCGGAGTGTGGCCAATGGAGCTGACTTAACAGCCGTGAGTTTCCCTCCTGACCTCTCCCCACCATTTCTGTTGGTGAGATCTTCTTTGCTACACAATTGAATGAAGACCTAACCAGGGTGCTTCCAGATGTGAGCAAATAAGAGATTTTTCCTGTTGCACTGGCCTGTCTATCTCTGTTCTTTCCAAGCCGTCCTGTGGATATCTCTTTCCACATGCATTTATGATACTGATTAAGTTTCCCCAACCTACTACCGATGAACTAGGGGATTAGCTGGCTTGTAATTGTATCTCACTTCTCCCGGAGCATCAGGAGTGATTAATGTACCACATGCAGCTGCTTCCCCTAACTCTGTATGTAGTTCATTATCCGGGAGGTTCACCAGCTCCGGGCTCCCTCACTTCACATGGCTGACAAGTTCTCCTGGAAACAGAATACCCACATGTACTGTAGGCAACAGAACTCAGAAAATAAGGGAATAGGGGCGAGGATTTAAGAAAAGCAGCAAAAACTTAATAAACCTCAAGGAGGGAAGAACAACCAACAATACTCCAGATGCTCTCCTTATACTGTTAATGGGAATACTCAGTCTTTCTCACCTGTACTTTTTTTGATTGTAGAATGAGAGGTTCCTTACCTTTTTAATTGTTACATGATAGTTTATTAATTAACTGAAGCGAGAGCTTAGAAATTAGCCTTTACTTTTAGATGGCAGTGCTTTTGTTCAAGCTCTCCATCTTTACCTGTTGGCTGTAGTGACCACACACTTTGGATAGCCTGTGCTGTGCCCCAGATGGCAATCCAACCATCACCGTCTTGTAGCTGTGAGACTGGGGCTCAGCGGGAAATAAGCATTGGGATGGGTGTAATGCATGATACTGATTCTTTGAACCTTGCCTCCCTTTCAAAAGAAAGATGATGAGTTTGTTCTGCTGGCAGGTTATGGTGTGGACACATTTGGTAGTGACTGTGGCAAGAAACCCTTCCAGTGGTCAAGTTTTGCTTCTAGACTGATGGCTGCAGCAGTGAGTTGGAGGGTGTGATGCAGTCTTCAGTGTGCCGAGTGAGGAGGAGATGGGAGGGAGTTAAGTGTGTTATCCCAGCCTCGTCTGATGGCCTTTATCAGTGATCCTTTCAGGTGATAACAGCTCTGTTGTCACTTCCCTTTGGCATAGACATTGTGAGAAGCACCCAGTTCACAAGACCCCTCTTTTCTGGAGACATTGCCACATATCTGTGGGGCAATGAGGGGAGGATCCCAGCAGGCTTGTTTATAGTAAGTGACTTACTTCGAACTTACAGCTGGGTGAAATCAGTTAGATTTCCCACCCCGGGAAACTGGGACTGGGACTGAGGGAGAGCAGCTATTTCTGTAATTGCTGGAAACCCTGGTTGTTTTGAGGAGGACATATTTTACCCAGCATTTGGACTAAGGAGCAGAAGAGGGGGGGAAAAATAAGTGCAGATAAGCAGAGAGATCAAGAAAAGATAGACAATAGACAGGGAGTACTCTTGGGATCTTCATAGTTTTCATGCCTGATTTCAGCCCCAAGGTTTTCAATCCATGCCATGCCCTTTAAGCATATCATAACTTTCCCTTCATCTTCTCTTTCTTGCTAAATCTAGTTTCAGCTGTTAATTGTTGCAACTCCTAGAGTCCTTGCTGATAGACACATGTCTATGCATCATATGTGTATTTATGTGTCTGGAATGGATCTCTGGGTAGCAGGTGCACAGAGAAGCAGTGAGGCTCTGCTCTTGGGTCTGACGGTTAAAAGGTCATGAATGCTGCCTCTGTGTCCAGTGGGCTCTCCTTTCTGTCTCGTTGGCACCACCAGATTGTGCATATGCTTGAGATTCTGAACATAATAGAATAACATATGGGAAAGAACGATATATCAGGGATAGTTCAGATTTCTGACTTCGGAAAGCCGAAACACAGGGTCCTAAAACAGAAAAGTTGGGAAGGGGAACCCAAGGGAAGCAGAGTAGATACAGAGTTTAGTATGAAACACAGATATGCTTTTAAGTGTCAGAGGGAAGCCCAGAGAAGATGGGCTCTAGCCGTTAAAAATAATGGCTGAAAAGTCAGGACTCAGTGTAGATTGAGTGTCATTCACATTTTGAGGCTGTTAATGCAAAGTTCTTTCCTACCATTATCACAGAAACCTTCCAAAATAGTCTGCCATTTTCAATAAGGATGGAAATAAAGTCTTTCAAGGCAGTTTGCCAAATGACATTACTCTGCATCTCCAAGCCCTAGTCATTGATCATGTCCATAGTCATCTTAGGAATCAATTGCTTTCAGATTGCTAATTTGATGAGTATTATGGGCCATGGCTAGAAAAAATGCTTTGGAAATGGGAAAAAAATCTGAAAGAGTTTGGAAAGGATCACTGGAAAGTTACTTTTAATGGAACCAAATGAGGTAACTTATCCATAAATGAAAGAAGAAACTGTTGCTGATGCCTGATCATCCTCATGACCTCTAATCATTTCAAGGATTAGGGAGAGGAGAGTTTGTTCTGTCTGTATTTTCACACAGAGGTGGGAAAACTCTGACTTTCGGTGTGATTTCATCTGTTTCAGCATCTGCTTCAGCGTAGATGATGATGCTCTCTGTGAGCTAAGCTGTCCCATTCGGAAATACACCAGTTTCTGAGCAGTTTGATAACTGTGAGCCCCCGTTTATCCTTCTCATTGTTTCTCGAAGAGCAGCGATAAGACGGAGGAGGTTCTGAGATTCAGGTGAAAGGCACAAAGATTCTTGGAAGACTCAGGGCCCCCTGTGTATCTCCATGTTGTGACATTTCTCACTCCCGGTGTGTCTCTTCTTCTCTTTTTGTGCTTGTGATTTTGCGGTTTTTTTCCTCTCTAGTTGGTTACCAGCCAATCTTTCTCCTCTCTTGTGTCATTTTCCCCCCTTATATCCATTTCTCTTTCCCTATATTTTTTAAATCTTTTCAGTTTTAAACTCAGCATAATGTGCAAATGAGTTTTGCCTTTAAAATATAATGTTCATTGAGTAATATTCAATTTAAAATAATACTCATTGAGCAAAGTTTTGTTCCTTTTCAAAATCAAGTGAGTTGGGTCATGAATAAACTTTTTCCTCAGCCTTTCCGTATCCCTCCAAATGACAATAAAATACTAATTAAACTGGCTATTTCACTTCTGTGAAATTATATTTAAAAAGTCCTATTAATATATGTCTATACCTGTTATATTTGTGATTTCCCTTTGCATAGCAGAGCTCTGGGGTTGGAAAACAGACACATGAGGTAGGGCATAGATAAAAGCAAAGAGGATTTTTGAATTGTACAGATTTTGGATTTAGATGTTGTTCAATTACTTAGTAACAGTTGTTTGACCTCAAACAAGATATTTAACCCTGTTTTCTTGTCTGTTACCCAGGGGTCAATATAATGCCTACTTCGTGGTGCAGATAGGAGGGCGAAATACTGTGTGATGTAGGTGGAGGCTTAGCTTGGGTATGTAAGCATTCTCACTGAATGATTGCCATTGTTATTGATGTTATTATTAGATTTGTGTGAAGTCACCTGGTACTAAGTATTGAATGTGGGAACTAGCAGTCCGCCAACACGAGATGTTCTTATGACTCCAAGAAGTAAGTCTTTTTTTCAAGTGGAAAACGGTTGAGGTCATTTCAGAGTCTGTACATTCTTATATGCCATGGCGTTCCTCTCCGGACCTGCATAACCCTCCGGAGCTCACCCTTGGCACCTCTCTTTTCTTCTAGCTGCACTCCAAACACACCCTCCTTCTGTCAACTCTTCATTGCCACAATGTTCCTTCCCACCTTCAGAGATGTCACAAAGCTGTTCTCTCTGCCTAGAGTGCAGTTTGTTCTAACTCAATCTCTGTTACAAGGATAGATAAAGAGCCTACCTACCAACCTAGAACTTGGATAAGAGTGGGTTAGAGACAGAATGAAGTTGTATGTGTATGTATGCATACGCTTGCACACACATACAGTGGTGTGTGCTTGGATTTGACTGATGTCTGTTCCACACCCTTAATTCTAGTGTCTATGAAATCAAGGACCTGATCAATTTACCTCCACCCGTATCCACAATACCTAGTTCTGGCCTGACACAGCATTAGAGTTCAGTGAGTATTTATTGGGCTCATTGAATGTCCCATGGAGAATCTACACAATACACTTAAAATGGAGAGGCTCTCCTTTCAGTTCTGGGGTTTTGTTGGGAATAAGCGAGCTAACATTTACTGCATGTTTACAACATACTCTGGTTTGGAGGAATTGCAGGGAGAGGGACATGAAGACTGATGTTTGCAGAAGAATTTTTGAATAGTAGTATATGGCCAGGAGACTGAGTAGGTAGATTTAGTGGGACTAACATGACTAACATGCTCCCAAATTGATAAACCCATGCCCTTGACTAGTGGAAGAGAATATTGACTACAATGCAGATGTTTTATGGTACTCACCCAGTATTACAGAAAGATGCTAATTTGCCAGTGAATGACCCAAACATCCTCCTATAAAAACAAGCATAAACTCACATCGCATCAGGATATTTGCTTTCTTGGGTCGGGTATAGCTATTGATTGAAATCCTATATGAGAGCATCTAGCATGGGGTCTGTACATCCTGTGGGCTTAATACATATTAATCTCCCCATTAGAGGAAAGTTAAGAAAATTATAGTCCTTCATTTAGCATAGTATCTTAAACTGGGCTGACTTCTAGATGTGTTATCTAGGAACTGTGAGTGTTCTTTTTCTAGAATCGCAGATCATTGAGCCAGAAAGACTTTAGAGATTATCTAGTCCAACTGATTCATTTAAATGAGCAGAGAGAAGTGGTGAGAGGTTAAGTGACTTGGGGAAGGTCACACATCTGCTTCATTGATTTAGAAGTAAGCCAGTGTAATCTGTTAAGCCCCAGCAGTGAAAAGAAGGAGAGAGAAAGAGAGAGAAAATGAGAATTGCTTGGAGGTGAGAACCTTGGGGATACACCTGCAGGGTTAGCACATGACTACCGGAGTCTCCAGTCCTATTTCCCATAGTTGGTTGGTTGGCTGGTCTCTGTAACAGTGCTTAGTTGAGTTGTAAAGGGTTTCCTGAGGATTCAGCCAACAGAGCCAACCACTCGCACAAACCAAGTTTTGCTAATTTCTCTCAAGACAATTAATTAACAGTGGTACCTTCCCCTTAATGAGCACTTGCTAAGTCCCAGGTAATGCGTTAGAACCTTTACTCTCAGTGCTTCCCTTAGTTACCACAATGGCATGATGGTCTAGATGTTTTTACAGATAAGGAAACCAAGGCTCCAAGGAAATGAACACATGGCCAACATTACAGAAATAGGAAGTGGTGCAGGAGGAAGCCTAACACAGTTCTGTCTGAATAGCAACCATTTTCGGTCCCCTGTCTGCTAATTCACATGTAGAAAGGGAGGGGAATTCAACATTTAAGGATAGTCAGGTGAGAAAATGGTTAGTGCTGCCTTCTGATACAAATTTGGCCCTCCATACCTGTGGGATACGGAACCCATGGATACAGAGGGGGCCTGCTGTGAGGGACCTGCACATCCAAGCGTTTTGGTACCCTCAGAGGAAGCCCTTGAACCAATCCCTCACAGATGCCGAGGGGTGACTGACTGTATGTTAGCCTAAACCTTGGAATTTCTTTTGAACTAGCTGAGTAGTTTTACCAGGTGAAAATACAGTGGCCCCTGATCTACCAGGCAGGAGTCAGTTGATCTAGAATGCATCTCCCTCCCCATCAATAACTGGTTATTATTTCAACTTATGAGAGTTAAAATTAAAAAGAGAGAAGTTTATTTCATTCACCAAAACTCGCTTCGTTCTTTTATTCACTTACCAGATATAGTCTGAGAACTTATTTTGTACCAGACACCAGGTGGGGAGCTGAGGATTCAAATGAATAGGTCTCTGTTCTACCCATCAAAGTGTTCATAGTCTCACTGGGGCATGACATGCAGGCCAACGAATAATTGATGCAGTGAGTTGGATACCTTGACAGAAATCCTTTTGCCACCGAGCCAGCGTGTTGCATTTAGGTCTCAGATAATTCTGTATGTAAGGAGGTGAGGCTGGGTACCTTTCCCTGCAGCAGTGGGTGATGGAAACTTCTGCGGTGCCCTTGCCCAACCTGCTAATAAATCAGGCTGGATCCACTGTGGGGCTTTCTGTGGCTGTCCTTGAGGAAAGGTGTCATGCAGCTGCTCAGGGATGAGTGTAATGCTTTATGACTTCAGCACCTGAAGTCCTATCACACAGCAAGTTCCCTGGGGATGGTGATCATACAGAGCGAATATTGCTTAGCTGGTGATAATGTCACGCTGCCACGCTGAGTTACACGGATTGCCTGATTCCTGCAGCTAAAAAACTCCTGGCTGATTAATCCCGATGCCATGTAAATAGAGTCGGTGTCAAGGAGATCGTAAATGAGAAAATGGATGCTCGGATGGGGACATTAGTGAGGAATAGAAGAGCCACCATCACCCCGCTCATCCCTCAGTCAGCCCCTGACAACATCATTATCCAGGTGAGACGAGGCACATCACTCAGCCAGGTCCTGGAAGGCTTCCAGATCTTTCTTCCCGACCCCCACCCCCAGCCCTATTTTAAACAGTTAATATTTTACAAATCATGTCACTACGCTTTCTCCTGCTTGCCATGCCTCCAGGGAGGAGTTATGGGACCACCCCAGCATAAGAAAGCCTGATAGTCAAGCACCTTAATTACTAACCAGATAAATTGGGGCATGAGTTATTCATACTGTTAAAGGACTCATTAGAGAGTTCCTTTAAGAGATGCTCTCGCATTTGACTTACAGAAATTTAATTGCTCATATAAGCTAGATTTCAGGTCTGCTGACACTTAGCTCTTTAATTGGTTTATACCCAGGGACATGCATGTCCACCCACATCAATTATCTTGTATGTTTGGTAACTTTACTGCCAATGTGAGGGGTCGGGGGAGGTGTCTCATCACACTGGGCACTGTCTCCCACTGTCATGCTTGTGTTCCTCTTGTCTTGTTCTTTGGCCCTTCCCTTCCCGTCATTCTCTCTCTCTGGGGGGAAAAAAAGCTGCTTCAAGCTTTAATCCAGTCACCCCTTCCAAATAAGTCTGTTGCTCTTCCAAATAAATCCATCACTCTGCTCATCTGAAAAAAAAAATCATATTGTTAAAGAAATTCAGGTGAATAATGTTTTTCTCCATTTTGTTAAACTTTTCATTCACAAACATTCCATTGTGTCAGTGAAGTTTAAGTCAAACTCATTGGAAAGTCTGTAGAGATCTGGAGTCATGTATCCCTTATCCCTCACCATGATGCTGGAGATTGTCTTCTTAGTGGGTGCTCACATTCCTGTGGCAGATGGTGGATTGCTAGCTTGGCACCCATGGGGTCCTGGGTGGGAGATAGGAGAGCTTTTATGTTGTATGAAGAGCAGCGGGGGGACCTCTCAAGGCTGACGTTCAGTTGACTTTCCTCAGCCATTCCAGGGCTTATCTTTTCGGGCCAGGATTATTTCAGCAATCCCCTCACTGGTCCTCCCACTTCTAGGCTCTCGCTCTTGCTTACTGCTCTTGTCAGAGGCACCTTCCTGAGGGGCTGCTTTTATCCCGCCAGAGACTCCTGTGACTTTCTGCTGCCTGTGGAATTAAGTTCCAGATCCTCAGTCTGACATCTAGGGGCCTCCAGAAATTAACCTTCCCTTCCCTCTGACTGAGTTTATCTTCCTCGAATATGCCGTGGTTTTTAGATTCCCCCTTGGAGTCCCCTTAAGACACAGAAATTAACCATTTTGTTACACTCTGTAATCAATTGGTTTTGTTTTGGGTCTAGTTTCCAGTGTATCTAATTTTCTTCATCGTCTCTACATCCAAGTATACTAAGCATTGTAACATCGATCACACATTTCTTTCACACCTTATCCCCCAGATAGCTTCTGAGAATTTATTTCAACATTAAGCTTCCACTGTAATTTCAGTCACCTGATTCAATAGAGGGGCATATCCTTGAAGGCTCCCTGAGGTTACAAGTCTTCCCAAACGTCTTAGCCACCTATCTGGGGTCTGTTTGCGCCTCAAGAACTATTTATACACATGCTGGCATTTCTTGGGTTTGATTCCTTCTTTTTAGACAGACTTTGCCATGATGACAGTTGTAACTTGGGGTTTTAACTAGAATTTTCAAGTAGGGTGTTACATGTTTAGTTTTATTTGTAGCCTAACCATTCACAGACTTCTTAAAAATAAGGTTTAACATTTTTAATCCCTTTTGCTTCCTCTCTTTGCAAGTCATTTATAACAATAAGCCCCTTACTTTTTAGATTTTAGTTTCCTGACCCCTTACACAACATCTGACAAAAGTCATTTGACATAATTAATATTATTAGTAACACACTGTGCCTTGCATTGGGTAGTTCTGTGGGCATTATTCAGTGTTATAACTCTCCAATACTGAGAAGACTAACCCTCAGCTCCAAGCAGGCCAGTGAAATCTCTGCAGATTCTTCTAACAGAGAACATCCTTCTTCTTCCTTACCTATTCAGATCCTCCCAGAATATTCAATGATACTTAGAAATGACTATATTTTAAATATGGCAAATGTCTTGCAGTTATCATTCTTTCTAAGAGACCATGTCTTTTAAAGATGCACCTTGTGAGACAGTCACCAATGAAATGGTATGACTTACTGGACTTCCTTCAAAATAATCCAAAATGGAGGTGAGAGAGTGGGCAGGGGTACAAATAAAACAAGGTGGACCATGCATTTGTCAACCTAAATAAAGAGGTAAACTGAGGCAAGCTCAGTTACCAGACATTGAATCTATTTGGGAATAGCAGAGGAATTACATTTCAGGAAATGCATGATGTAGCAAGGTACAGGGAAGTCTGCCGAGGGTTTGGGGAGGCTGTGTTCATGGTCAGGTAGTGCAAAGACTGGGGGGTCTAGCTGGGGTCTAAGCAGTAAACTCACTGGCTTGAGGATGGGGAGGGATTCTTTGTGGATGTTCATTGGTCAGGAGATAGGTCTTGGTCTTCTGTAGGTCTGGCATTTATGGAAATCAGTCAGTTCTTAAGTTCTGTTCTTCTAAAGGGGCATATGTGAGATTCTCCATTTCATATCATCTGGTTCCACTTTAGGTTGAAAACCTTTCACAGTAATTGCTGAGCCTGGGTGATAGGTACTGTGTGCTAGTAAGCACTAGTATCATAATACTAATACCTCTCAAACCTTAATGCACATAAAGCACTTGAAGATCTTGTTAAAATGCAGATTGTAATTAGGGAAATCTGGGGCTGAGCATGGAATTCTGTACAGCTGACCCTCCTCCTTATATCTGTGGGTCCCACATCCTTGGGTTCAACCAACCAAGGATCAAAAATATTCAGAATAATTCTAAGAAGTCCCAAAATGCAAAATTTGAATTTGCCATGTCCTAGCAATTACTTATATAACATTTACATTGTCTTAGGTATTAGAAGTAATCTAGAGATTGTTTAAGGTATGTGGGAGGAAGTGCATAGGTTGTGCTCAGATACTACGCTATTTATATAAGGGACTGGAGCGTCTGCAGAGTTTGGTATCTACGGGGGCAGGGAGTCCTGGAACCAATCCCCTGTGGATACCAAGGGACCACTGTATTTCTAACAAACTTTCAGGTGACACCGATGTGGCTGAAACTTTGAGCGTACTTTTGCAAGCTTTGAGAAGCAAGGTGTTATAGTATTATCTTTTTATTTATAAATATTCAATGTTTTCCAGAACAACAAATTCCTTCCATTCTTCTTTGCGTAACTCAGGTTCCATGGCTTCCTTCAGGTCTCTTCCCATTATTTCAGGACAAATTGATTTCTCCATGTTTTAAGCTTCACTGGGCCCCCTGATCTCTATTATATATTGATATATAACCAAGTACTATCTTGAATTGTTAGTTTAAATTTATGTGTTGTTGTTCTGAGACTACAAAAATTCTCATGTTACAAGCTATGCCTTCTGTCTTTTGTACCATTATACCCCCAGCACATTTTTATATAGGGTTTGATTTGAATCAAGGTAGGGGGAGTAAATGTTGCCTAAATTCTGAAGTGCTAAAATGAATACACCATTTAAAATCTCCAGAAAGATAGTTTAGGGACAGAGAGTGGCAGAAAATGAAAGAAAAGTTCTTGTTAGCCTGAGAGGGAGAGCCCTTGATCATTTCAGTTTGAGGTAAGAAGGTCAGCACTTCCTGGAAACCATAGTATGGGGGTGCAAGATATCCGTGTGGTCTGCAGCTAATGATAACACTCAGTCAGTGGTGGCTGGAATTATATGCATCATCCGATACAATGCTCACAGTAACACTGCAGGTTGTTATTCTTACCTATGTTTTCCTAAATGCAGACTTCACTCTGAACTGGAGAGGCCACTTAACCTTCCTGAATCTGAGCCACATCAGGGTTCAAACCCAGATCTCTGACCCTGGAACCCAAATCCTTTATTATTAATTAGGGTCTCACTCTACTGAAAAGTGTCTCAAGTGTGGGCTGCTGAACTCAAGGGAGGGCTACCTGGAGTGTTTCTGCTCCTGTCTCCCCATACCCTCACTTAGAATGTTAAGAGTAGGACCCAGAAATGGACATTTTATGAAGTTATTCAGGTGGGTTTGGGTACCCTTAAGTCTGAACTACTGCTGTATTGTTGTTCTGAATGATTGAGTTACATACACACAGACACACACACATTCTTCATATTAATCTAGACTGAAACTCTTTTGGCTTTAGGTGTACCCTCTGGGTCTGTTTTCCTGTCTCTACTTGCATCTCTTTTTTGTTGTGATCTTTATTAGATTTTGTATGCAAAATACTGGGCATACAACAGGCACTCAATAAATAATCAGGAATTTCTTTTATAAATTGTTTCTCCTTTTTTTTTTCAATCGTGAAAGAAGAAAGTTTAGTTACCCAAATGGAAGTTCTGTATCTTACAAGTTTGTGTGTAGTATGTTTGGAGAGCGTTAAGCGGAGAGAGGTAAGGTAGATTTAGTTGATAATTTAGGTTCCCAGGAAAAAATCTTTTGCCTGGGAAGTCGTCATGTGTTATCCAGAATTTCATAACCTCACTTTCTCTAAATCAAAAATGAGACGTTTTGCATAGTTTCCAAAATCCACTAAGACTGTTTCTAAATGTGTAGGAAAGAGAAATATGACTCAAATTCGGAGTGTTGGTTTTTCACATTGTCTGAGGGTTTAAGTACAAAAGTAAGTCCTGGAATTAATTTTAATAAGAATTCATTTAAAGTGCCTTTTGAGGAACAATGATTCCATCAGTGTTAATAGATGATATTATGTACAGAAATATTTAGGAATGCCAGAATTTAAATAGGTTTCCTCATTGAAGAATTGCATTGAGTCTTTGATAAGTTAGTATCTAAAGGACCAAAAGTTAAAATTTCTCATACATATGGACATCAGACTTTCTCCCTCTTATCTACTCCCCCCATGCATTGCAGAGAAAAGATAGTCCAGGGAACACATCCGGGCATCGGTTTTGAACAAAATCCTACAGACCAAGTCATTTTGGGTTTGTTATAATTTCATACTACAGTCCATTTACTACATGTAATTCTAACTAAGGAGTTTTTCTACCTTTCTTCCTTTTTTTTTTCCTCTAAAGTCCATTAGTGAAATCTTGAGATTAGAGGCTGTGTATTTAGTTAATGTAGACGGTAATGTCCTTTGTCCTGTTCTTATTTCTTGTAGTCATTCTTGTCTGGGCAGAGTGACTTGGATAATTTGAGGTAAAATCACTCATCTCCAATTGACTTCAACTCATGGGTCATCTCCATAGGGGACATGGGGTTACTTTCTCTGGGAAGAAGGAGCAAAATGGCCTTGGCTCATTGAATTTTAGGTCCATATTCTCAATGACTTCACTGCAGCTCTTGTTCTGCATTGACTCCCCTTGTCAGTCCAACAGATTCCTGTGTTGGAACAGCTTCCCTAAGTAGATCATAAGTTCCAGAAGGGCAGAGTCACGCCCCAATGGGCTCATCACTGCGGACCACACGCAGCACACGTCTGACAGATCCCTGCTGCTGGAACCCAACGTACAGCCCATCTGTACTTGCCTTTGGCTTTTGAGATATTCCAGTGCCACAATTTGATTGAATGGCACCTTCTTCCCTTGAGCTGTTAGGGCTTTAAAAGGGATGGCTTCTAGTAGGAGCTTACAGAGACTTATGTCTGTAGCACAGGGAAAGGAAAGGCAGGATGAATGGGCTCCCTCTCCAGCAGGCCCTGACCTCTTTGGTTCAGTCCAGACCTTTGCAATCTAATTGCGGCTTCTGATTTGGACAAGTTTAAAAAAAAAGTAATAGTAATTTTTTTCTGTGGATCACAAACTCATTCCTATGATAACCAGTCTAGCTATGAAAATGGATGGGGGAAGATTGTGGTGAGCCTGAGAATACGTGGTCCATTGACAGAGACGAGCAGGTACTACTCAACTTCAGTCCTTGTTGCCATCAAAGATTTGAGCCAAGGATTGTAAGATCTTCAAATGTTATAAAAAAATAACAATAATCATAACTAAAAACCAGTGTTTATAATGCATTTCTGAAAAGTTTGTTACTGAAAGACTATTTATAGTCTAAATCTACATTCTAAATGCACAATTTATTTACTAGTCTCAATATGTATTTATATGACACTTAAGAATTCACAAAACAGTTCTCTGTGATTATCTCATTTAGTATTTAGGATACCCGGTGAGGTGGGCAGAGATCCCCTTCATGGATGCAAAACCTGAGGTCCAGATTGGTGAAGTGAGTGACCCAAAATTATACAGCTGTTAAATTACAGAGCTGGGACTCAAACCTGGGACACCCAGTTTTTTGGTTTGCTTTTATCCACCAAACTGCTTTGTCACATTTATAAATAATTAAAATTACAATAAAAGCCTACCTTATTTTTCCTTTCCATTAAAAATATTTTTATTAAAGCATAGCACATATACATAAAATGCACAAATCATGCATTCACTGCTTAATGAATTATCGCAAAGTGACATCCCAGGAATCCCTGTCATGTCCCTGCCTTTCTCTTCAATGCTAACCATTCTTCTGACTTCTAACTCAACAGACTTGAGTGTTTTAGATTTTGCCTGTTTTTTTCATTTTATAAATAGGATTATACATTCTGTATTACTCTATGTCAGGATTCTTTTGCTCAGAATTGTGATTTTGAAATTTATTCACATTGTCCTTTCAAATAGCGGTAGTTTTCTCCTTCCACTGCTTTGTGGTATTCTGTTGTATAAATGTTCCACTGTTAACTTATCAGTTTCACCACTTATGGACATATTCATTGTTCCTGACTTTTGGTTGCTACAAATAATGCTGAAATGAACACTCTTGCACTTGTCTTTTAGTGCCCAAACATATGTATTTTTGTTGGATATATATAGAAGTGGAATTTGTGGGTTCTAGAGTAAGCACTATTTATTTTTCATAAACACTGTCAAGAGTTTTCCAAAGTAATTAAACCAATAATCGTATTCCCACCAACAGTGTAGAAGAGTTCCAGTGGCTCCACATTTCACCAGCACAATATTTCCATGTTTAATTATCTCTAGTGCACATGTTCAAGTACATAATTACGGTTTTTATTTGCACTTTCCTAAAGAATAATGAAGTTAAACATTTTTTTGAATTGTTTATTAGCCATCTGGCAGTCCTCATTTGTTAACTCCTTGTTCATGTCATCCCTCTTGTTTTCCATTAGTTAATCTTTCCTTTTGATTGAAGGGTTCTTTGTGTATTCTAGACATGAATCCTTTATCAGTTATATGTGTTCCAAATGTCTTCTCCCACTTGACACCTTCCTTTTTAACTCTGTTAATGGTTTCTTTGCATGAGTAGAGCTTTTTCATTTTGAAATAGTCAGTTTACCCTTTCTTGCATTTCTGGTTAGTACTTTGTGTGTCCTGTTTAAGGAATTTCCTTGTTTATTCCAAGGTCACAAAGATATTCTTCTATATTCTGTTCCATAAATTTTATTGTGTTGCTTTTCACATTTAGATCTATGATCCACCTAGAATTGATTGCTGGGTATGGTACAAGTTAAGGGTCAGGATTTATTTTTTCCATATAGATATATCCCGTTGACCCAGCACCATTTATTGAAAAGATCATCTTTTCCCCACTGTTCTATAGTATGACGTTGTCATAAATTGCATGTTTATCTCTACAAAAATGTTTCTGAATTATCTGTTCTTTCCAATAGATTTATCCTTTCATACTGTCTTAATTATTGTAGATTTATAGAAAATTCTAATGTCTGGTAGTTTAAGTCCTCCAAATTTTCCTTCCCGTTTATGATATCCTTGAATTTTGGACAATTGTATTTCTATCCATATTAATTTCTAATCAACTGCCAGTAGTGTATGTATGTATGTGTGTGTATATATATATATATTTTTTTTATATAAAATATATATATATATTTTAACATTTTTATTGATTTATAATCATTTTACAATGTTGTGTCAAATTCCAGTGTAGAGTACAATTTTTCAGTTATACATGAACATATATATATTCATTGTCACATTTTTTTCTCTGGGAGAAGATCTTGTGTATATTTCCCTGTGCTATACAGCATAATCTTGTTTATCTTTTCTACAATTTTGAAATCCCATCTATCCCTTCCTACCCTCCGCCCCCTTGGCAACCACAAGTCTGTATTCTATGTCTATGAGTCTATTTCTGTTTTGTATTTATGGTTTGTTTTTTTGTTTTTGTTTTTGTTTTTTTTTTTTTTGATTCCACATATGAGTGATCTCATATGGTATTTTTCTTTCTCTTTCTGGCTTACTTCACTTAGAATGACATTCTCCAGGAGCATCCATGTTGCTGCAAATGGCGTTATGTTGTCAGTTTTGTGGCTGAATAGTATTCCGTTGTATAAATACACCACTTCTTCTTTATCCAGTCATCTGTTGATGGACATTTAGGCTGTTTCCATGTCTTGGCTATTGTAAATAGTGCTGCTATGAACATTGAGGTGCAGGTGTCATCCTGAAGTAGGGTTCCCTTACTGTATGACCCAGGAATCCCGCTCCTGGGCTTATATCCAGTATATTTTTGACTTAACGTATTTTTTAGTTGAAAGCTACTCCTTTAAAAATCTTTACCAATTTTGTTACCTTCAGTCAGAAATGATAGAAATGGAACTCTCTTTCCTAATTCATGCTCTTGCTCACAGGGAGGTAATAGGGAAGATTTCATGCCAAACATCTATCTTTGTTGTTTAAGACCGTAGTTCATTCAGAGAGCCAGGGAGCCCTGAATTACGTTACTATATTATTTTAGTTATTATTTTGAAATTATTTCAAACTGTAATTATTTTCAAATATACCATATCAAGTCAATGTATTTTGATTCCAGGATAACTGTCCTTGTCCAAGCCAGGGCTGCTTCTGACTTTGACCCTTTACACTAGCTGCACCCTAGATCTAGAAATGCCTTTTCCCCAGTTACTGACATGCCTAACTCCCTCACCTTTCTGTGTACCTTCCTTAAACATCACCTTCTCAATGAAACTTATTTCTAGTTAAAATTGTAACTTCTAACCCCCTTTCCCTGCTCTGTTTTGTGTGTGTGATGGCAGTGACTCTTGTCACTTTCTGACACACTGTCTAATGTACTTCCTGATAAAGTTCCATTTGTTGTCTGTCTGTCTCTCCACAGAAGGAGATGTATTGGCTTTGTTGGCTAATATATCCCAAAGGAAGATTCCTTCCCTTGCATGTAGTCAGTGATAAACAAATATTTATAGAATGAATTGAATTGAGTGAAAAGTTTCCTTCATAAGCCTAGTCTATCTCTGCCTGTGATTTAGATGTATATGGGATGATCTAGTGATAAGGTGCGGCCTGGAGAAGTCAGTCAGTGTGCATGAGGGTTGGAGGGGCTTCTTGGAAGGAACTCATACTAATCCTAAACATGGTATTTCAATCCAATAATATATGGTTTTAATGTTTTCAGAGGAAAGATGACTGACCACATTCTAACATTGGCTTATCCTTTCCTTTAGGAATTCATGTCTGCATCCTAGAGTGAGGAAAGATTCAGGTTAGAAATAAAACGTAACTTTTTTTTTCTATAGAAATTCCTTAGAAGAGAGGTTCTCAAACTTGAGTGTCCATTAGAATCATTTGAAGGGCTCATGAAAACACAGACTGCTAGACTCTAACCCCAGTATTTATTTTTTAAATTTTGGCATGGAGCCAGGTGATTTGTATTTCTGTTGTTATTGTTGTTGTTGTTGCTGCTGTTATGTTTTTACCTTGGGAGTGGAGGCAGTCCCTGACTTTTAATTTATTTTTTATTTTTAATGGAGGTACTGGGGATTGAACCCAGAACCTCTTGCATACTAAGCATGCACTCTACCACTGAGCTATACCCATCACCCTCTTCCCCCATCCTGATTTGTATTTCTAACAAGTCCCTAGGTTGTGCAGATGCTGCTGGTCCAGGCCCTACACTTTGATGACCATGGCTATAAGATGTCAGAAAGCAGGGAAGCTGGCATTGGTACCCCCTTGGGTATGACCTTAAGCTTTTTTCCTCAAAACAAAACAAAACAAAACATTTGGCCACCCCAGTCTCTCACTTTGCTATAGAAAACTTTCCAAACAGTAATACTTAGAAGCATTTTAACAGCTCTGAAGCATCCCCTGAAATGGAGAGTGGCACCTGTGAGAGGGCTGGGCCCTGGAGCATTGAACAAAGGCCAGGGCAAGGGTAGAAGACCATGGGTGCTGCAGGATGGAAGATGCTTCTTTTCCCCCTAGTCTCTCTTTTTTTATGTTTTTCTTGCCTCCTTCCCTCCCTTCCTTCCCTCCAGTCTTTCCTTTCTTCCTTTTTTTTTTTAAATCCTTCTCTCTTTCTTTTTTTTTTTAACTCTTTTTTGGTGGGGTGGGTAATTAGCGTTATTTATTTTTCTTTTTAATGGAGGTCCTGGAGATTGAACTCAGGACCTCGTGCAGCACACACTCTATCACTGAGCAACATCCATGTCTTTTTTTTTTTTTTCTTTTTTAAATGGGCACATTTGAGCCACCTCCAAGGATGATCAGATATAACTGAGTGGACCTTGTTCATGGGGACCTGGAGATTCTAAATTAGCAGGAATCAAGAGTTACATAGGTTACGCATTTTACAGAACTTTCAGCCCTGATAAGCTTGTTAGAAACGACATCTTCAGCCATCTGGAGCCACATCCTTATAGCATGAGGTGGTCAGGCACTCTGGTGGGAGGCGGCCTGGAGGGAATTTGCAGTGTCATTACAGAGTCTATGTTTTATTTAATTCTCTCTTCCAACCACTGGCCAAAGGTAACCTACAAGCTGAGGTGATTTAGCATTCTAATAAATATCCCTAAAGAGCTCTTCACTTGGGCTTAATTACAGTGTGTAAATATGCAGACAGCCCTTTATTGACGCTAATCCTACTGCTGGTGCTGACGGAAGAGGATGGCTGTGGGATAAAGCATGGTAGTGGTTGTGGGGGGTGGCCTCTCATTAGCTGATCCAAAGTAACGGTGAGTCTCCTGCTGGCTACCTGTGA
This sequence comes from Vicugna pacos, assembly GCF_048564905.1. NCBI lineage: Eukaryota > Metazoa > Chordata > Mammalia > Artiodactyla > Camelidae > Vicugna > Vicugna pacos. The sequence continues at coordinate 81,963,531 of NC_132997.1, read as the reverse complement.
TTCCAGGTGACCCTAGAACTAATCACCTTCCTCTAGGTGGCAGGTTTCATCTCAGTGTTCCATGGAGTTCCTAGCTAGATCTAAAACCTTTTCATGCCATTTACTTTAACTTCTGCCAGTCTTTTTGTTGAATTTCCATGAGGCCTGGGCTCTGGGTTAAATGCCACCTCAGGTACCCAACTTTTCCTAGAGACTTGATTCCTTGTGCATCTCCAAATATACTTAAGGCAGATGCAGTTTGGTTTTGTGAAGGGAACCTACCAGATGCTATGGGGTAGTAATTAGACTTCGTTTTGTTTATTAATTCACTATCAATTAGCTAGCTACTGTGTACCAGGTGCTCCTGTAAGCCCCTAGGGATATGGAAGTGAAAGCTTTCCTCTTATCCTTCAGAAGCTCAGTTAAGGGAGGAATCTGGACACACTGACAGATACTGGCGGTGAGATGAACAGGTATTGAGGAATTATGGAAAAGCAACAAGCATCTCAGCCCAGAAGGGGCAGATGCAAGCTTCTTAGTAGAGATCATGACTTGAGCTGCATCCTTATTATTTTGTAGGAGTGAGTTAGGGGAATGAGAGACAGGAGCATGCGAAATACAGCCAAAATGTTATAAATAAAGACATAGACATGATGAGGGATATGGGGAACTATAATATTAAGCAGATGATAGAGGAGAATATATCATAGTGAGTTAGTTAACAGTCACTCAGCTTTATGTATATAATATAGTAATAGAGTACATGGATTTTAGAAGCAAATTGCCTGGATTCAAATTCTGATTCTTCTACCAACTAGCTGTGTGATTCTGGGAAAGTAACTTAACTTTCTCTTGCCTAACTTCTTTATGTCTTAGTCATTGCATGTAATGTGGGAATAATGATACTTAGTCTTTGTCACAGAGTTATTTTGAAAGCAAAATGACTTAAAACATGGACAGTACTTAGCATAGTAAGAACTAAGTAAATATTAGTTATTAATATTATTTATTAATGTTACCAAACCAAATGTGGTTCTGCTCACCTGCCATGCAGCAAAGCCAATCTACTGATGCTGGGCTGTGGTGAAGGAGAATGCAGTATTTGTTTGCAGGACACCAAACAAGGAGAATGGGCAGTTCATGCTCAAAAGACCTGAATTTCCCAATGGCTTTTAGGGAAGGATTTTTAAAGGAACATTTGGAGTGAGGGTCATAGCTTGTGGACTTTCTTCTGATTGGTTGGTGGCGAAGTAACAGGGTGTTGCTTCAGGAGTCTTAACCATTAACCCTCTTCTGGTTCCAACAGTCTCAGATCTAGTGCTTGTGGTCAGTATGTAGTCACCATTCTCAGTGTAGATGGGGGTCTTAGTTCCTGTACAGCAACTCAAAGACATGCATCAGATTGTCACATATATCCCTTGAGGAGGAACTAGGACTCTTTATGATGAACTATTTTTTAAGCTATCATTACTTTTCTTGCTTAACTGCTTTCTTTTGTTTCTGCATTTCCTCATTTCCCTAATTAGTAGCTTGGGTCTGCTCTTTTTTAATTCAGGGAAGACCTATGAGACTAAAGCCTTTTTCTACAAATAAGGAACAGGGGACATAGAAGAGCTTTTATACCCAGGAGGGCCCCACAGCATCCTGCTTGGTTTTAATCCCCTCTTTTCTTCAATACTCCTCAGTCCTGAGAGGAACAGGGATGTAACAGGAAAGGGCATAAAATTTTGGATAGAGAGGTTAATCATAAACTCAGAAGAGGAACTTGGTTTTAGGGGAACTCGGTTTCATCCTTACTATTACTTATCATGCATTACCTCCCAACAACCCTATGAGCTGTGAGTATCTCTGGTTGGATTTTTTTTTTTTCTGAACCTGTCCAACTCCAGGACTTGGGCTTTTAATCATGCTACACTGCAGTCCACAAACCTCTGTGGTATGCCTCATATGTCTAGGCAAAAATATCAGGAACAGTCTGTGAAATGAAACTAGATTGAAAATCTAGGCTATTCTTTGAGGCCAAACCACAGTTCTGAGTATGGAAGGCAGGTGTGAAACTGAAGCCAAGTAATGTCTCCATTTGAGTCTTAGACAAAGTCACAGAGGAACCCCTGAGATCCAAACTCATCACATTAACAGGTCACTCTGCCTGCTTCTTGGATAAATCCATATGGTGGTCATGTCATCCTCGGACACTTGCTTCTAATGTTAAACATTTCCAAAAAAGGGGATGAAAGATTAAATGGCTTATGATTTATTTTACTTTTTATTTTAATTTTAGAACTGAGGACCCCCATATCTAACACAGGTGATTGTAAGGATAAAATGGTGAAATCTCAGGGTTTGAACAGATTCATATTTTCAGTCTAGTGCCTTCTAATCTGAACTACTCCGGGTATGGTGAATTAACTGGTTCTCTGTGGCATCCACTGTAGAAGGCTGGGGAGTGAGAACCCCTCATACAGGCAGTGACTTTTGGTGTTAAGGGAAGTCAAAAATAACTAAGTGGGAGTTATGTAGGGAATATTCTGTTGGGTTCTTTGTAGTATTCTGTTGTACTATCTGAAAATCTCCAACACCTCCTTGGACCAGGTTTCCAAGAGGTGGTGCTTGTCAGGATCGCCAGAGAACTGGAATTCTGCAAGAGGTCATGGATGACAGCAGGGAAAACGTTCTGGCTGTAGAGAATGAAGGAGAGTCCATGTAGCATCTAAAGGAGCAATCATCAGGTGGCTTGCAGGGTGGAAGCAAAGGCAAGGCTTTTGCAAGAGAGAAAAAGCAATTGTTTGAGGTTTGTATGGATTTCTGTCAAGGAGACAAGGGCATGCTTTTCTCTTATGCAGGAAGGTCTTATTTCTTGTAATCTGCTCTTGGTGAGTTTGATCTCTTTATTTCCTCTCAAGCTTTCCAATTAGAACCTTTGTCCCTGTAGTAGGTGGAGTTTGGAAAAGGAGTGAAAAGTGATTTGAGAAATCTGAACTGGCTAGGTTTTTCCCACTGTTGGCTGATGCTCTGTGAAAGTGAGAATGGAACTAACATAGACCCAAACGGGGAACTTCATTTTGTCTACAGCCAAAAAATGGAGAGATTGGTCAAAAGAACTGCTATTCATGGGGCACCTGTTGCCGTGACTTGGTGATTAGGGCAGAATTATGTTTTTCTTTCCTCCCCAGGTTACTCTGCTCAGCGGAGCACGTGGGAATTGCCCCTGTCAGTGCAGGCAGATCTTACAGTGCATTGTAGAATAACAAGGCTTGATTCCAGATGGTCCAGTTGACATGCATTTTCTGGTGGGGCGTCTGAAAAATCCTTGTGTTTCCGTCTCTGTTGGGGATATCTGATTTGAAAGCTCCAATGTGAGAGAAGCAAAGTTATCTGTAAGACGTGTTCGGTAGAGTGGGGAAGAAACAGCGCAGGACAGCTCTGCCTGTAGATGTGTGGTTGTCCATTGTGGGCATGAGAGCTTTATGCTCTGCCTTAGAAAAGAGATACCAGCCCATTGAGAGATACGAGCCCACCCCAAAAAAACATAGCCCTTAGGTGAACTTAGTGATTCCATCTATTCCTGCCCAACTTTCTTGATTTCCCAAGTTTTGTGCTTGGTGGCTGAGGGAAGTGCCTGGGAGAAGCTGACCCCACAGTACTTGACGTCACAGAGCTGTGAATAAACACATCTACAGGAGAGATGAGTGGAGTGATGAATGTTCCCTAACACAGGATGTTTAACTGAATGGCATTTTCTTTTCAAGAGTCATTCAGAGAAAACTAGGGGAAAAAAAAAAAAAGCCTCTGCCTTGTGAACAAGTAACTCAGCCTCAGATCAGTGGTGCATGATCAAGTATGGCTGGAATTTTCTTTCATTCTGTCCTGCAGAGCAACTGTTTGAAAATGTTTCCGGCCCAGTGGGTTTTCAGACTTACTTAGCCGAGGACCCACATTATAAATGAAACCTTTTGTGACGTCTCCTTTATTCCACCCTCCCAAAAAGATTTAAACAGCATTTCATGGAACTAATTTATAAGTTGAGGTTTACATGTGCTGATAAAATCCCTAATTCCAAACACTGAGGTTACTTTGATGAACATAGATTTTTAAAGAGGTGTGATGGGTGACTGTTGCCAATTTTAGCTATATGTTTGATACCATGGTTGTTTATGTTAGTTTAGTTTCTCAGAAATGAGAATATACTGGCTCATATCATAATAATTTTCAACAACTTAAATCTCAATCTCAAAATATACTTCAGTTTTCCTACTGGTCTTCTTTCCAAATTACATCTACTACCATCATTTAATAATTATTGGAATTTCTCAGAAGGTGAAATTCCAATTTAAAGGAAGTTGAAAAATAGATTCCTCATCAACTTAAAAAAATTTTTGGCTTGTTAGAAAATACTTTTGTGTATATTATGAGATTGTAATGTTTTTCAATCTTTTTCTTTTAAATTGTGTATATGTAGGTGCATTTCTCAGTGATTCAATTAACATCAAAGCAGGAAATTTTATTTTGCTTTGCATTCTGAGTACAAACTTTAATTTCCATTTCATTTCAGTCATTTTGTCCATAGCTGTAAACTAAGCAGTATGCTCAGTATTGCCACATTGACTTTTCTGCTTACTAAAAACTACAAGATTCACAAAAATCTTGTTACAATTTTATTCTGTTTTTGAGAGAAATAAACAAAATATAGTAATTTCTTGTCTTATTTGAAATATTCATACTTGTACCTTGCATTGATCAAAATTGCAAAGACTTCAGTGAAAAAATAAAAACTGTAACTCACTGCCCAAATAATTCTAAAATGTCTGTGATTTAGTGAACAGTAGACAATGCATTATACAGTGCAGTTTTGAGAGAAGAGGGTATCTTGAAAAGGGGTACTAGTCCTTGCAAGACACAAAGACTTCTTAAACATATGTGGCAAATAGCGTTTACAGCAGCCATGGCACTTTACAGTTTTTCTTACTGTTGTTTTCTCAACATCAATGCAAGTGTAAATACGTTTTTGCCATACTGAATCATGTTTAAAAAAACCCATCCAGATCTTTCAGGGCTTCTGTTGTATAAATATAGGATAATTTAACCAAATAACAAATCTTCCCAATAACTCCTTGCATGATCACAACTTACCAAAACAAGCAAAATGGAGAGACAGCCCCAGTGACCATTTTCAGGTAGGGCTGAATTCTTGTGATCTCGTATCCCCCAGACTTCAAGTGAATTCATCCAGTGTGTGGGATTCACTTTCTTAGCTCCATCTCTGCCCTATATTATCCAATAATGTTTTTTTTTATCATAATATGACCTATTCATCAACTACTTATTGCAATGTCAACATCAGAGATACTAATAAACTTTTTGTTTATTGTCGGCTCATTTCCCTTACATGTGATGAAGCAATTTCTGTTGAACAATACTACAACTGAATTTTCATCAACATATTTGAATTTTCTTTGTATACATTTCTTCAATAACATTTACAGGTTTAATTGTCCCTGAGAGAATCTGGGCTGTATATTTGTCTTTTGTATAACAATGACCTTGTGTCTTGCCTGGAACACTATTTTGCAAAATTGCACTGTATAAATTACATTGAAGTCTTGGACTTACATCATCTTAAAAAGTGAGAACAATGATAAATGCTTATTGTGCTATCTTTTTATGAGTGACTTAATGGAAAATATTGGGGACACGGCTATTTTAGGTATTATTGAAATTGTGACTGGCACTAATTGAAGAATCATATGATGTCAGTATCGTATAAATTGCTATTTAATTTTGAAACTGATCATGTCATTCTAAGTGAAGTAAGCCAGAAAGAGAAAGAAAAATACCATATGAGATCACTCACATGTGGAGTCTAAAAAACAAACAAACAAACAAGCAAAGCATAAATACAAAACAGAAACAGACTCATAGACATAGAATACAAACTTGTGGTTGCCAAAGGGGCGAAGGGTGGGAAGGAATAGATGGGATTTCAAAATCGTAGAATAGACAAACAAGATTATACTGTATAGCACAGGGAAATATACACAAGATCTTATGGTAGCTCCCAGAGAAAAAAATGTGACAATGAATATATATATATGTTCATGTATAACTGAAAAATTATGCTCTACACTGGAATTTGACACAACATTGTAAAATGATTATAACTAAATAAAAAATGGTAAAAAATATTTTGAAACTGATCAATGTCATCACAATCATTCTAATTTTTTAAAAGGTCCATAAATATAATGATTCATTTCTAACATGAGCAATTACTTAATCTGCAGTAAATAAATAAAATGATATCAGAATTTAGACAATATATACTAATTGTATAATAATCACTATAGGAAGACCTAAAACTTAATTTTCTCTAAGGATATGTCATGTATTAATTTGTGATGACACATTTATCAAACAGTCATGACAGACCTGAGCCTTGCATGGCACTCAGTTGTGTGTGGCTCAGATGTGCTGAAGTAGTACGTTCACTACTAACATGCTCACGTTTAATGGACCAGCACAGGTCTGATTTTTAAAATCTTCTTGAAAGACTCCTGCAGATTATTCCACTTATTTATTTCTGAGTTATCAAGCACTCTAAAACATCACAACCTAAAACCCCAACATTTATTTATTTTGGTCATGAGTCTGCAGTTTGAGCTGGGCTTGGCGGTGGTGTTGCCATGGAGTGTCAACCTGTGAGGCTCGCCTGGAGTGGAAGGATCTGTTTTCAAGACGGCTACCAGATGGTGCTGGATGTTGCCTGGGAGTGCATCCAGGGCTGTCAGCCAGGGGCCTTCCTTCTTCTCCACTGGGACCTTTCTATAGGATTTCTTGGGCTTCCTCACAGCATGGAGACTGGGCTTCAAGAGAAAATGTTTTAAGAGACAGGAAATGGAAGCCAACAGTTTGTTAAAGCCTGGTCTGGAAGATGTCACAGTATCCCTTCGGCTCAATTCTGTTGTCAGTGGATTTAGAGCCTGCGCAGATTCACAGGGCTGAGACAAAGACCTGCTTTCTTCCTGGGCATGGTGTCAAAGAACTTGTGACCATCTTCAGTCACCACACAGAGTTACCACCTTGAGAGTCAGTGACTCTTTACAAGGAGTTTCCATTAATTACACAGGGATTGCAGTTGAAGTTGTAGACTGAGGTTAACACTGGGAAAGGACTAATCCTGGAAGAAAAATGGACACTGTCTCTGAAGTGTTACAAATTTACTGTTGAGTATACAAGTTTATTTTTTAATTGTAATCATTCAGTATAATGAAATATAGTTTTAAAATGGATGAGAACATTAGAAGAAGCTAGGCTTCTGTGGAACATAATTTGAAACTTATTATTTCCATGTTCTCTTCTTTCAAAGCCCAATTCTTTTTCTTTCTCAAAGATGTTTTTCTGGGCTTTTGTCATCCTCCTGGGTTTCTTTAATTTCTTCATTACTTATATGATATAGTGTGTCCCTTATATTGATTTAATATATCATCATTCAATCATCATTCACTTAACATGTTTATTGATACCTACTATGTGCCAGTCATTGGGTACAGAGACTAACTGGGATACAGAGACACAAGGACATATGTTGGAGTTTTCTGTCTCTTTTTCTCCCCACCACTGTCCTGTCACTAGGACATAGAGCAGGGCCTATATAATTAGTTGTCAATCAGTATATGTTGAGTGAATGAATGAAAGTTTCCAGTCTTCAATGAACTGAACACCTAACAGGTGAGATAGAGTAAATCAATAATTCAAACTTGCTGTGATAATCTATTATGAAATATGCAGGGTGTTATGAACGTATAAAAAGGGGCTTCAAATCCAGCCTAAGATTACACACTACAGCCAAAAACAAATTACTACAAAATCAAGAGTAGTCAGTTGATACATTTTTCAGTCATAATAGTGCACCAATGTAATACTTACTGACTAACTAATTCTAGATCTTCATTCACGTAGTTATCATTAGGTATCAACAGATGGGTAAAAAGGAGAACTATAGCTTTATTTAATTTTAGTATCAGAAGATATCTCAGGATCTTACACTTATTTTTGCCATTTATCTTTATTTTTATGATCCAACTTCATTAAAAGATATAAAATTCCCCTATGATTATAACAGTGAAATATTCTTTTTCTTTTTTTTAACAGTGAAATATTCTTATTGAATAAACTATATATGCTATAGAAAACTATAAATAGGAAAATAAAATTACCTATAATTTCACCAAAAGTTAACTATGTCAACATACATATGATATGTACATGTATATCATATACATTTATATGAAAAAAACCAGAAAATACAATTTTGCTATCATAAGATCCATCATGCATATTGCAGTTTTTAAAATTCTTATTTATTTCAGGTAAAATTCCCTATTTAGCCTTTGCTTCATGAAATAGTTTTCAAAAAACTGTAATTTCTACTTTCTGTATTATTCCACTGTGTCAAATTTCTGTACTTTAATTTAATCAGCCTCCATTTTTAAAGTTTACATGGTGTTCAACTTCTTTTCCTGTTACACATAATGCTGTGATGAGCTTTCTTATGCACGTCTCTTCGGTCATATCTGTTATTTGTGTACAATTGTTTGCTGTGTCTGGAATTTCTTGGTAACAGCCATGACCATTCCAAGACTCTTTGTGGAGCCATATTGTTTTTCAAATGTTTTCAGTTAAGGTTCTGCTAAGTATTTGATTGGTGGGTAACTGGAGAGAGCTTCCTCAGGACCAGATCACTTGTTTTTGTTTTGTTAGATTGGTGCTTTAGCTGTCTTTAGAAACTGAATTTCTCTCTCTCTCTCACTCACTCTCACACACACACACACACACACACACACACACACAAACACATGCACGCACGCATACATAGGGGATTTATCTGTTTTATCTTCTATAAATAGCTCCACTACGGTGGAGGTGATATGCTCCACATTTTTACAGATGCTCTGCTTACATCCCAAAGTATGGACCCAGAGATGAGAAGTCCAAGGGAGACTTCCCAGAGGAGCAAACACTTGAACTAAGTCATGAAGAATAACTAGGAATTAACCAAAAAAGGGAACTGAAGGACTATTGTAGAAGCCTGTTTAGAAATCCAGACTTCTGTGTGGGGAGTTATTACACACAGTGACCGGAGGATTCTCCGTTTTAAAAATAAATATGCCGTGGATTGCTTTTTATTTGTTAATGTATTTTTTAAAGGGAGTGTAAAGAAGCACTTTATTAACTTTTTTTATGTGGTGCTCTATGAAACGTACTTTTAATGGTATCACCAGATAAGTCATTCAAGGACACTCTGTTCTTTTGTTTTGTTTTTTTTTTTTGACTATATAAAGACATTAAATTTTATTCATACAGTAGAACACACTATGGGGATTATTATGGTGAAATGCTTCTGTGTGTGTTTATAATGGACACTTATTGGAAAATTATACATTAAAAATAGATTAGAAAATAGAAGGTATAATTGAATCCTATTTCTTTTTTTGACAGATATAATTGTATATATTTAAACTGGAAAATGTGATGATTTGATATCCATAAACATTGTGGAATGCCAAGATCAAATAATTAATATATCCATCACCTCATAGAGTTAACTCTTTGTGTGTGTGTGTGTGGTGAGAATGCTTAACATGTACTCTCAGCAATTTTCTAGTATACAATACTGAAGTGTTACTTAAAGTAGATTGCCTTTTAATTGTGAGTTTCTATAGTCGTAGTATTTCCCTCTCTCTCCCTTCTTCTCCCCCTTCCTCCCTCCCTCTCTTCTTACCTTTCCCCCTTTATTCCTCCCAAATATTTAGGGTGTACTAATTACATAATGAGAGGCATGGTGGTCCTGAGTGGGAGGCAGGGTCTTCTCTGGGACATGACACAGCTGCCCTCACATCAGCCTGGAGACTCCTTCCAGAGTTACACAGATCCTGCAGATAATGTCATCACCACGAGCACTGCAGTGCAATGTGTTGGTGCATTTTTATGGCTAGGATTTTAGACCTGGAAGAGATACCAGGAAAGCATCAGATCTAATATCCTCCCCTAGGCATTTATCTAAACGATTAATATCCTTGTTTTATGAGACAGCTAAAGCAGGAAGTGAGCTTCCAGGAGAGATACAGCTATAGGTATAAATATAGAAATATGCTTTGGCTATACATACACATACAAACTTATATGCTCTTCTATTGTTACTCCATTGGAAGAATGCAATGTGCAAGTACACCTTTTGTAGAACTTCTTTTATATCAATGAGTGGGCCAAGTGATACAGTCCTAGGCTGACTTTTGTCAGAATGTCAGTCCCCTAATGGAATCTCGGTGACAACTCCCACGCTGACTAAGGCACGTTGGCAAACGGTAGGACAAAAGCATGTGGCACCTTTACACTTTGATTTGAAAATCACCCGTGTTATGTCTTATAGGATTTCAAATTAAAGGTGCTAAGTTATGGAGAGACAATAGCGGATCCTCTGGTTTGAGCTCTTGATAGACACAGATGAGATTCCCTGTGCTGAATGCAGCCTGGATTTGCAAGACACGATTATCTTAGTTTCTTTGCAGGCAAGTGCAAGAGACATACAATTCATGTGATATGGCATATTCAGGAAAGGTATGCTCTGTTTTCTTAAATTCTCCCAGGTTTTTGAAGCTATAGAAATGAGGACTCATTAGCTACAGTTTCTGCTTCAGGATATGCTATGTGGGCTGGAAAAAGTTATAAACGGCAAGAGAGTCAGGGCTTCTAACAGCCCCAAAAAGTGACTGTTTCTCATGGCTTCCTAAATTAGTCCTCAGGTAGGAGATTTCCCAGGGCCTGGGTCTGACAGGGAAATTAAAGGAGACTTGGAAGGAAGATTCACTCAGTCCATAATTATTTTTAGTTTCAATATTGTCTGACCTTACAGATTCAGAATTATTGAGAGAGAAATTAGTTTGGCTTAATGAGAAGCATGAAAAATGTAATATTTTAAATTGAAACACGGTTTTACTGCTGGAGGCTATATTCAAAACCACAAACTAATAGCTTAACACCTTTTGTGGTGATGCTTGAGGGTCTGCTTTAGTAATGAGATAAAGATGATTTTTAATTCACCCACAGCCATTCTTTTCCCTGATTCGGCATACAGACCTAGTGGTCTCTGCCTGTGCCTTTGCTCTGTAAGACATTTTTTCATAATTTCTATATTCTTAGAAAAATTTTTTTTCTGAAATCTTGAAAGTGACACATCACCGCTGTAAGAAGTCAAAGAAAAATACATTCTATGAAGGAAAACAAAATGTTAATAAATCCCTTCCCTTCCAACTCAGATCTCAAGTCTAACCACTGATAGTTGTTTGGCATGAATCATGGTGGAGCCAAGTTTAACTATACCTTCTCCAGAGCATGCAGGAGATACTTAATAAATAACTATTAAAATGACTTGAGGCGATCTCCTGCTTCTAAAGAGCCTAATTCTATCTTTTACAGTGTCGCACTTTTTTTCATTCCTTTTACTCCAAACCCAGCTCGAACCTCCACTGAAATGGCTTCTGCTGGGCTTCCCGCAGATTTGTCCCCACTCTGTTCTGCGAATGACGCTTGAGTAATGGGTCTGAAGTGTACCCTGTGCCACCTTTCCCTGACCACTGCATAAAGAAAACAGTGCATTTCCACTGTAGACAGGCATCTCTTCCCCGGTTTAACCTAACCATGTTTTTCATTTGGTTTTCTGCCTTACACTTTAAATTCCAGACAAACTAGACTTTTGAAATCTCTTGTCTGTACCTTGCCCCTTCCTGCATCTCTGCTTATGTTTCTGCTGAGTCTCAGCCTGGGTTTTAATTCAGTGTTAATTTTCAGGAGCTACTATGTTTAAGAGATTGGAGAGATGAATAAGACTTTCTTACCATCTTTTAATATGGCAGATGTTGAGATAATTATAAAAGAAACTTTAATAAAATAATCTTTCCCCCACCTCCCACTATTTGTGTCCATGCAAATAACGTCTTCTTCTAGTATTCTCCTAAAAGAATCACTGACATCTTTGTTTTCTACCCGCTCCCAAATTGATAGGGATCCTTCTCCGCTGTCCAGGTTCCCACACTTTGTATTCTGCACAGTGTAGTTATTTGTGTCCCTTTCTTATCTCCTCAATAAGATTGTAAACTCCCTGAGGACAGGGACTGTGCCATTCACTCGTGGGTCTTCTGAAGCAAGCATAGCATTGAGAATAATGTGTTATAATATGAGTATTACATATTAATTTGTATTGTTTGGTGTTGCCCATACCATCTAATTTATTAGCTTGAGGCTTACTGAAATTCAGGTTTGGAGTAAAATTGACTCTTTGAGTTAATGACCTTCCCAAGGTTGCTGCCAGTTCTTGGAGGTGGGGGAGATGGGAGTGCATTCTCAGGACCACTTGGCATCCATTTCCCAGGTGTGCACCACACATCATAAAATGCAAATCTTTCTATGGCTGCTCTAGTAACTTTGGAAAAATCGCTTATTCCCAGTCTTTGTTAGATTTGTAGACTTAACTGAAGGTTTGGCAGGAAGTGGGGAGAAAGGAGTGATGCAGGAGCACAGATTTCTTCCATGACTCCAGTGTGGTTTCTCTCTTTCCTCTCTACCACCGCCTCTCCTCCTCACCTGCTCTTTTCTAGATTGTTCCAGAAATTCCCAGCTTTCTCTCCCATGACCCAGCTGGCATCTGCTAAGATCTTTTCTTAAAAGGAAACAAATAGGACCAAACAAAACAATCCCCCCACCAAAAGAAACCCCTGAAAAACCCCAGGATCCAGATCTATTTCCAAACGAAGACGGTTTTCCTCTTCAGAGGAATTCTGGTGTCAGTTGTTAAGATAATACAATGTTCCCTCTCTTGTTACACTTGATAAATACATTTTCGTCCTATGTAAGCAAACTTCTGAGCTCAGCCTTTGGCTGAATCTGTAAGTCCTGAATTACGGAGGTGTAATCTCGAGGCTCCTGCCTGATCTGGAAACGAGAATGGCTCCAAAGTCCCTGAAGCTAAGTTATTGTTTGAAAGAGCTGAGCTTCTGCTGGTGCAAATGGAAACAGTTTGTCTTGGAAGTCAGCTTGATGTGATTTCTCTTCCGCCAAAGTGAAGAGATGGGAGAATAAATATGTACCTCGGGGTCTGGAATCCTGTTTCTGCTGTGTAATTTAAGGCCAAGGAGTGAACACATTTTCTTAAATGGAACAAATGGTGCTGTAAATGGTAATGGAAATGATGCTTCTTCACTGTTTGATGTGGCTCTGATGAGCTCCTGTTAATGAAACAGGACACAGCAGATGCAAAATGATCGAAGACAAGAGATGGGATTCCCTGTGAAATACAGACTCGAGTGCCTGGAGATCTGATCTTGGTGAAGAAAGATGATGTTTGGCTATTTGTGTTTGCATATCAGTGTGTGTGTGTGTGTGTGGTGGTGATGACAGTGCGGGTGTGTGTGTGTGTTTGGCAGTGTATGTGTCTACACTGGGATATGTACGTGATTGACAGGATGCATGTGTGTGTGCATATTTAGTGCTCTAAAGGTGCTGGGCATTACATGTGGGTTCCTGTTAACCCTGAATAGTGTAAATCTATAGCTATGGTTCGATTCAGGCTCTTAGGAAGGTATTTGAGGACCTGCCTTCATCTGCCCAAATGTGATACTTTTAAAGTTTTGTTGCTAGTTAATTCTTCAGATTTTACTTTGAGTCATTCCTTGCCAAGAATCCCAAGAATTATTCAGCACCAAAGTTCTATAGTCAGTGACAAATGAGAGAACTAAAAACCAGTACAGGGAGCTGCTTTTTAATTGCTCGTTTATTGTTTTTACCATCTGATTCTACTCTAGAGGCTGTTGGCTTTACTAACCACAGAAATTAATTTTTGCAAAGTCCAAAACTTTAGGAGCTCAATGTGTCAGAGGGGTTATTTTTAGAAGAGATGAAGTTGTTCTGTTCACTGTTTAAGATGAGGTAATGGTATGTGCATGGGGGGAAGGGAGTTTGGAAACATTTAGTGCTAATGAATAATTCAATTTGATTTACTAGAGAAATGAAAGGGGATGGCACTCTGTCCTTCTCTTAATGTAAAAAAAGATAATGGCCATTTCACTTTAACAGTATATCTCAAAGTATCTAATATAGCTTATTTTTATTCCAGGTCAAGTCATCAGCCTTTAAAAGAGGTTTAAGACTGGCTGTCATATTAAAGTACACGCTTAAAAATAAAAGGAGTCTGAGATGAAATTGTGCTCAGTTGCTCCTTTGCCCCATCCCCTACCCAGGTCTCCTTTCAAAAAAACAGAATGTATTTCTTAATTGAACATTAACGACATGAAAGTAGCCAGAGTTGGTAATCCTGGTGACAGCAAAGGCAGTGTAAATGACCTCAGTAGTTCAGGTAACCCAGCCAGCGTTATTGGTACTATTATGCTGACACTACAGAGGCATGCTTTTCAGAAGCTGAGCTGCTTCTGGTAGCTGTTATTTTGCACGGAAAGTTCTGTACCCCTTGACTCAGGCACATTTTAATAAAAGACTAATGCCATTTGCAGCAACATGGATGGACCTGGAGATTGTCATACTGTGAAATAAGCCAGAAAGAAAAACACCAAATGATAGCACTTATATGTGGAATTTAAAAAAAAGTGACAAAAATGAATATATTTACAAAACAGATACAGACTCACTGACATAGAAAACAAACTTGCAGTTACCAGAGGGGAAGGTGGGGGAGGGATAAAATGGGAGTTACGGATTTACAGATACTAGCTACTATGTATAAAAGAGATAAACAACAAGGTCCTACTCTATAGCAGAGGGAACTGTATTCAAGATCTTGTAATAACCTATAATGAAGAAGAATATGAAAAGGAATATATACATATATGTATATGTGTAACTGAATCACTATGCTGTACCTCAGACATTAACACAACATTGTAAACCAACTATATTTCAATAAAAAAAAGACACAGGAAAAAAGACTAACGAGTCATGTAAAGGCAGTGGATATGACCGTGTGTGAATGTGTTTGTTACAATGTGCTTATGAGATTTCAGGGCCTGACATCATGGATACCAGGAGGTTTTGCACATTAGGCTTCTGGTTTTTCTTCTATTTGAGAAGCCACTCATCTGCTGCATTTAGTTGAAGTCTTCTCCTAAATTAAAAGCAGACAGTGAAAGTAGCTACTGAATCCCTGACAAGTAACCAGAATAAATGGTCTCCATTGCAAAATCCATCTTTTCTCTCTCCTCCTGCGACCTGTGTAGCTGTAAACAGTGGCGATGGGCATTGGGGAAGGGAGTTCTTGGAGGGCAGTGGAGAAAGAGTGCTGTTTAGTGTGAGGGGGAGAGGTAGTTCACCACACAAAGCATCGTTTTGAATTTACTTATAGTTTTTTTTTCCTGCAGAAATGGCCAAATTATATTCTCACACTTCAAACTATGGATATATGTAAGCTTTGGGGGAAAAGCCTTTTGGAGAGCAGTGTGCATTTCTCTGACTTTTGATGCCATTTGGGAGGTTTCCTGAATAAGGGAAATCGGTCTTCGCTGTGGTTTTTCTTCAGATGACTTGGAACATGACCCCCATTTGCATGAGTGTAAAGTGCTTGGGAATGACATGAATTGGGAGAGAGATTTTTCTGCGGGCTGAGTTGGAGGATTGTTCTGTGGCCATTATGTCCTCAAAAGTATAGTCCCTCTGTGGCCAAGGAGAACAGCACTGGATCGGATTCAGAGGATCTGTGCCAGCAGTGGAGTACTAAGAGCATGGCAAAGCTTCAGGCATGGGAAGTGGGTCCGAAATTCAGAAGCAGTGACCATCAGGGGCAGGGCCGAGAGACAGAGGTGGGTGTGGGCACACTGTGAGTAGCTCATGATGGAGACTGAGAGCAAAGTCAAGGCTAGGTTCACCAGGCATTTATAACACACACACTGTGTGCCAAGCACTGTGTCAAGGATAAATATAAATAATGCATAGTTATTGCTCTCAGGATAGTTAAAATTACTGGGAAAGAGAATATCAGAGGACTATTTCATGTGGTTCAAGCTCTGTGGTCATAGCACTGTATCCAACAACATAAAGACACCGGACTATTCTGGTACAGCTCTATAAAGAAAAAAATAAGGATGTAAAAATAATTTTATACATTCCTCCTCCTCTTTCCTTTTCCCTAAATAAAAAGAAGATCCAAAAAAAGAAAGAAAGAAAGAAAGAAAGAAAAGCAATAGAAATGGAATCCCATATGCTTCTTTTGTGATTTTAAACACATTTCCTTTCATTTTTAGAAAACATGGTGGATATTCCTTTATAACTGCCATGGAGGCACTGGGCAAGGTTCCCTGCGTGGTAAAGACATTGAGTTAAAGTTCCTTATAAATTGGACTTTATCATTTTCCCAAAGTGTATCAGCACTAATCACATTATGTAGGTGACACACTCTGGTCAAATCATCCAGCATGATCATCACATTGCCTGTCTGCCATTATATCATCAAGATGCCTCATTTGTAAATGGCAAAATTGTAGCTCTGAAAACAATATGCTTCTGATTTCTTGGTACAAAGAGAGGGGGATGGTGGTGGGTTGATTCCTGGGAGAAGTTATGCATGTGACTTTAATGTGGAATTCAAACTGATTTCTAAGGATCCTGGGTTTCCAGTTTTAGCTCAAATAATTTACTGTTGTAAGAGAAAAATCAGTGCCTCAAAGGAAAACTATACATTGTCCATAGCACACCCTTCTGGTAGTTCTCTGATTCTGATTTTATGAGAGCTATTTCATAATTCTTTAAATTGGAGATAAATGATAACAATGCAAAATAATTTTTGCCTACAGACAAGCAAATTCTGCCCTGATTGTAGAATCTTCACCAACTCACCCAAGCTTCCATTTGCATATTTATTTCAACACTCTTTCAATCCATATAACTTGGTGCCATTTTGAGTTTCTTTGGCTATACCATCTTCCAGTTTCCCTTGTTATGAGTAAAAAATAAATCTGTAATTTATGTTCATTTTATATCTGTATAAGAGTCCTGATTTTACAAATTTTTGGAAAAATCTTCTCTCTCAGCATTGTAATATCATCATCATTGCTGCTGTTGTATTACTGTTGCTCCAGCTACTGCTTCTAACACAACCAATATTTGGGAGACAATGTTAGTGCCCAACTTCCATGTAACCCTGACTTTGGAAGGAAAAAAGCAATATAATGCCCCAGGAAAGTGACAATTTTATTAAATTTTATTTAACTTTCAGTAACTTTTAGTAGTTTACTTCCCCTGGGAGAGTGAAGGTGTTACTCCCCATGCCTGCACCGATGTTCCCCTCACCCCTTCTCAGTTTATAGGATAAGCTGGTGTCAGCTTCATCTGTAGTAGTTCTTGGCAGAACTTAGCAGAACATGTATACCTTGATGAATGGACCCTATTAGTTTTCCTGCCCACCGAGACGGATGTATAACTCTGAGATTCAGTACCTTTTGAATCAAATTCTTAATTCATTCCTAAGGCTGTTCTTCTCTGTTATTCTACCTTCACTTTCTAACCCCTAATATCTACCCTTCCCACATGTGTTTTATCTCTCCTTTCAGTGATTACTAATAGTCATTCTTTTGACAAGGTTTCCATTTGATTTTTATGGAATAGACTGGTAAGGGTCACCTTGCTTTCTTTCTTTCTTTTTTTTTTTTCCTTTTTTTGTTTTTTTGCTTTTTTTTTCTGTACAACTTAAAAAAATTTTTTTTTTTTTGGTGAAGTGAGGTTGATTTACAATGTTAATTTCAGGTGTACAACTAAGTTATTCAGTTTACATCCCACTCCTGGGCATACATCTGGAGAAAACTGATTTGAGAAGTTACATGCACCCCAATGTCCATAGCAACATTATTTACAATAGCCAATACATGGAAACAACCTAAATGTCCATCAACAGATGACTGGGTAAAGAAGATGTGGTATATGCACATGTATATTACATATACATGTGTAATTATATTGTGTATATGTATATACACACAATGGAATATTACTCAGCCTTAAACAGAATGAAATAATGCCATTTGCAGCAACATGAATGGACATAGAGATCACTGTACTAAGTGAAGTAAGTCAGAAAGAGAAAGACAAATATCATATGATATCACTTATATGTGGAATCTGAAAATAAAGGACACAAATTCTGTTTACAAACCCAAAACAGACTTACGGACATAGAAAACAAACTATGGTCACTTTGCTTTCCTTGCACAAAGAAAAGGTGGAGAGGAGGCGACGTGTTTTGGTGCCTGCCTCTAGGGTATGTGTCAGTGCTTAGCCAGATTGCTATCAGTGAGTTATTGCTTCTTCTTCTTACCCTTCTCCTCAAAAATATTCAGCACCATTTCAGAATATTATACTGAGTTGTTAAACCTTCACCAGTATTTTCATAGTCAAGTCTGCTAAATAGCACACTTGCCAGCAAAATTTAAATTTAAGAACTATTACTTTTACTTCAGGGCAAAAACAGCTCAGTGACATATACTTCTGTCCAAATAGTTCTCATCAGCTGTGAAAATCAAAATCACCATTTAAATTGATAGTGTTTTCAAGAAAAATGCCTTCAGAATCTTTTCCCAGAGTGTCTGTTGGCTTAAATATGGGTCAATTGGTCTAATTGTATCTTTGTCATCTTTATTTGATATTTATGTGATATTATCCTATTTTTTTAATTCCCTGATCGCTTAGAACTGAATTACATGTGGAATAATAGCATACTGGTAGAGAAGCAGATACTTGACTCTAGTATTTTTCTCTGGCTCCTATTTTATAAGCCATTCAGCATAATTCCTAAGGATTTTTGTCGTGCTGTAGTCATTTTACATAAAGAACTGACCTCAAAAGAATCAATTCTGTAGGTGGGAGAATTTCAATATCACATGGGTTCTCTGAAATTCCTTGGGACTAGACTTAATTAGAGTTTTAATGAGCCTATTTTAATAGCAAAGTGGATTTGTTTTTCTTATCAGGATCATGAATTAAGAATGTGTTTGTTTCTAATTTTCCCTTTTATATATCTTATTTCTCCTTCATATCACATCCTTGGATGAGTAAAACTTACTTGGTTGGTTATTAACCTCCAAAAGAGCATTTTTTCTCATATATACAGTCAAATAAGTGCTGATGGTTTCAGCTGTGAGCACTTGGGCATGATAATGTGTCAGATTGGCACTGATATTTGTTACAGAATGAAGAAAAATACTATCTAGTTTTTAGCATTTAGAAATTACTTGTTTTAAAAAAGGAATTCCTGGGCACTACTCTAAAAGTCAAACATTCTAAATCAAGGCTCAGCCTCCATCACTTCTTATGTCCTTGATAGTTAAACCTTTAATTTCTTTGAGCCTTGATTTTCCCATCTGTGAAATGGAAATGATAAATAGTAACAGGGATGCTTTGAGGGTTACAATGAGTATAGTTTGCTCTCAGATATAATCACAACTACCTGTACAGCTTCACGTAAAGTTGGTGTCACAAACTGAAGCAAGTGAGCAGTGCACTGTCAGAACACAGGTGTGGAGACTTCCAAAAGGGATGCATGGGAAGGTTCCGGCCCTGCGTGGGGGAGCTAAAGAGGTGCTTGCCACCTTGGCCCAGGAAATAGTGTCTAGACCTGACATGAAAGCCCTGTAAGAAATTAGCTGAATCTTAGCCTGGTACTGGGCTCTGCAATACACATCATAAAAAACCGCTTTATAGTTTTCCCATTTTGGAAAAAGCTATAGTAAACATATAGTGTTTTTTCACTCTATTATAATACATTGCTATTAAGTCCAAAATCAGCCTTTACGTTGCTGGCTTGAGCCTCTAGAGAAGAGCACTCCGGTTCCTCATTACCATGCCTAGGAGAGGTGGTCTGAGCACCGTGAATATTGGGAAGCATACACAAAGCCAGGGGCTCCTTTGTCAGTGCCAGTGCTTTTAAGCCCATGCAGACTCCAGTTCTCAAGAGATGTAGCAAGAAGAGAATTACCCACAAGCATCCAGCAGCCTACCCATTGTGATACTGTGTTGATTGCGCAGTGCTCACCTTATGTTTCCTACGCCTCTCTTCACTCTAAGTTATTGAGACAGTATTCACACTGAGTCACATTATATAGCATAGGCTATTTAATTGAGCAAAATATTTCATCTCTTTCAGGTCTGTCACTGGTAGAAGTGGAGATAAAAAGACCGAAAAGAGTAATTTACTTTTGCCATCAGACTTGGATTCTAAATGTAGAAATTAATGAGACGTTTGCATAGTTTTCAAATGAAGCTACAAAAGGAAAATGCAGAAACGATTTTGTACAACCTCAACTTCGTGCTTTTTTCTTCCCCTACCTGTCTCTCCTCTTTCTCTCTTTCTCTCCTTCTATTCTCTTTTCTCCCTATGTAGTCTTTCCTTTTCCCCCCTCTAGGGTTTTCTGTAACATACCTTGGAGTTAAAAATCTGGCTCTGCTACAGGGGTAATGATCTTTTAATCAAAGACAGATAATTATTAGTGATGTTCTAGGCTGAAAATCAAGGATTCACCTTTCCCTGGTTCTGTTGACTTTGTTCCAAAGGCATAACTACTTTTGTCAGTAGAACTGACAGATGTACATTGAGGACTCACACAGAGAAGATCAGTTCAGAGAAAATCAATGTTCCAGTTAGAATTGCCCACTACAATTAAGATCTGTGCACTCGCAAACATTTCAGCCCAGCTCACCAGTTAAATCCGGCTAAACGTGTGTTCTCATTATTTCAGGTTTGGGTTCCATATATTTGAGGAATGGAAGGGCCAGGGTGAGGGTGTCATCTCCCATCCAGCTTGTCAAACACATCGCTGTGGGGAGAGTTATTGAGGCACTTGACTTCTACAACCAGGACACGGGGAAGCTGAAATAACACTGTCGCTTGTAGGGCACGTGCTGAATAGGCATTGGTTTGGGTGGAAAGCTCTCTTGCATCCCAAGGGCCTTACATGTCAAATATAAAATGTAAGTCAAAGGCAGTGGAACATAAAATTCTGTGCTGTACCTGGTATTTGACAAATGACTAAACATAAGTCAGATTAATTAGGCTCACAGGATACTGAACAACCTTCCTTTTAATACGGTATAGGATAACCGCGCTCCCATAATCAGCGGCTCTGGATGCGACTCCCTCTAAGCAAACCTCTTCTGTCAATGCTTGTAACTATGAAACGCACAAATGAAAAGACCATCATTTATTTTGCCAAAGGATAATCTTGCTCAATTAAAAGAAGTGTCTATGAATCTTTAAATTAGAAACTCTTTTAATGGAATTACAATCATCTTTGCATTTTTAATTGGTTGTTTTCGCTTGTCCATTTTCTTTTAGGAATCAATTTACTCAGTGTCTTAAAAGCAGACTTTTTGCATTAACCATCTGTGTGTGTGCAAAATGAAGAGGATACAGGTAGAAATGAAAAGTGGCAAGTGAAGACTTAGATTCTGTCCACTCCTTCTTGAATCCTGCTATGTTTCATTGTGACCATTTGGTCCCCGTTTGTCCATGTGATCTGTGTAGTCAAACCCCATGACATTGGTAGCAGGATTCTTTCTGAAGAAAGCCTTGTTTGAAACATGAAGTAGACTTCCAAAACCGTGTAGACTGTGAGATGGATTTGAGTTTTCAGAGTAGGATGAAAGTTGGGTTCATTCAGGCCTGGACTGGATAAGGTGTAGTTTGAAGGGACCCAAAGAGACTATCTCGTCCTACTTCTTACTTCTGAGGAGATGATCTTAAAAAGAAAGCTGTATACTATTTCAGAGGTGTCTTCATTACAAGAGTATTTTTTGCAATGTTATCCTTTTGTACATGTTCAATAAATGACCTTTAGTATTAACAGGGGCATAGATGAAGCTGCATTAAGGAAGTATGTACACATCAGGAGAAGTTCTGCTTTAGAATGGGCTATGTCAGTGAAGGCATGCACGGCACCCGCTGCTTCAACTTGGAAATCCTGTGTGATAAGGGAGGGAGGGTGGTGATGGTGAATAATGGGAAAAGGCTCTGCTGGGGAAACTGCTTCATGGGTGAGCTTTAAGATGTCAGCAGTGACCTGCTGAATGGAGACAAGGAATAGAGCGGCCTTGGAGACGGGTGATAGAGAAACAGAGTGAGACAGAGTGAAGTCCCCTGCACATCAAGGTTACTGCTTACTATTAGTGAATGTGACAGAATGAGGATACTGCCATGGGAGACAGATAGCCTGAAGCGGGGTTTTAGGGAAGGCATTTGCAATATTCTAACATCGTTTAAATTAGAGAAAGAAAGCCCCTCTTAGGGATGTTTGATCCTTGTCTCCTCAGTACAAGAGTGTATTTTATAGAGTAGTCTCCTCCTCCTTGCTCAGTATACTACGGGTTTACATTATGGGACTTCTGGCTCTTTCCCCTGAGAGGTTATTACAAAGTCTAAAGATATTTCAGTGTTACAATTGTGTTAAAAAGGCACATTTTGAGACCTGATTTTATTTATTGTACAGCATTGCAAGCATTTATACTGCTAGATGAGTGCTAAATATTAAGCTTCTTTTTTTTTTTTTTTTCAACTCTACTGATACCCAGGGATCATGCAAATGTATAATTCTGGAAAAGCAGTCAAAATCTTCCTAGGACCTTCCCTTCCTTATTCTTAAAAGGATGTCCTCTTGCAGAGAATTCTAAAAAAAAAATAATAATAATTAAATGATTACCCAGTTTTCAATCCAGTGGCTCCCTGGAAATGATGGATTTCTCTCTAGAAGCAGAAAGATTTTCTTGGATGCTGAAAAGTCGAGCTGAGGGACTGGCATAACTCTCAACCCTCTATTTCCAGGTTATACTAAGCAGCCTTTCCTTAGCCAGTGGTAAGCAGAGATAATATATTTTTCACTTGCCATCTTTGTCAGTTGAGATGTGGGTACTGCCCTTCCTCTGGTACCTCTCAAAAAATAATAAAAACACACCAGTACTTTAGGTCTTGGGAGTAGGTAAATAGATCCTTTTGCCCTGTGTGAACGCGGGTGTGGTGTGACTCACATTGTATAGAATAAAAATGCTCCTCAAAGTTGACATGTGAAGTAGAGTCCACTTCTGTCCTTCCAGTTACTTCTTTCGATGGCTTAATTGGACACAATGCAGGAAATTCACTGGGCATGGAAAGAAATGGCAGATTGATGGCTTCCCATATTCTCTGTATTACACTGAGAGGATGGAACATGAGTCTAGTGAAATGGCCATATTCCAACAGTGTCCATATATTTTATTTATACATTATATATATATAATATTTATATTCATGTTTTTATTTTTATATATGTATGTATAATAAAAAATTTCCCAATTTGATTTAAAAATCTAAATATCTAAGGAGTTCAGCAAATACCACGTAGGACAGATAAGTCTGTTTAAATATGGGGCCCCTTAGTACACTCCAGTTCCTCTGTTATATAAAGTACCTTGGTAATTTCCATTAACCCAGAAATTGGTAAAAAGTTATTAGATTTTGCATTAAAATTTCTTAACAATAGTTCTTGAAAAAATTGCCAGTTTTTTTTATTAACTTGCATTCTACTTATGAACACCAAGTTAGATGTACCCTTCACAAATTGCCATCAGGGCCTTGGACAAGTTGATGGCAACAAGAATTATGCCTTTGGTTCCCCTACTGGAAAACTCCTCACAATTGCTGCTGCTTAGTAATTTTGGCTTCTATATTGTTATTGCTGCTGTGTTATATTAAGTTCTTCAATTCAGAACTTTATGATAAAGGCAGACACAAAGATGGCAGTGCACACTGTGTGAACTTAAATAAGTATTTACCAGGAGTTATTATTTATGAGAATGGCTATTAATATGGTCATAATCTGTTTCAAAGACAATGAGCACTGTTGCTTTGGGAACTCTAGTATTGATAAAAGGCAAATAAATCCTTGGAAAGCAGGATACACTTTACTTGAATGGTTGACCACATTCAGTTATTACATCACAGGGAAAAAAAGCAGTGCTGTTTTGGTGGGGTCCCCATTGGCTCATGGGAAAAAAAAGAGCCACTGTCTCTGATTTTCAGTACCCTATACATTGGATTATCCACTTCCTATAAGATAGATTACATAAGAATGTGATTGTATATATAATTATTCTGAGTTAGTGAGGCAATGCATTGTATATTGTTGCCAAAGTAAATATTAAAAGCTAGCACTAGTTTGAATATCCTTTTCTAGCACCTTTGATGTTTCATTCATTTGACCAACAGTTATAAATACTTCCGTGCCAGGATGCTAGGCACCTGTGATGTAAGATGAGTATGATACGGTCTCTGACACCAAAGAACTCTCCATAGTCTGCCTTCAGGGCTAATCAAATATTCTTTATTTGGTTAATTCCTATCCTTAAAAAAATTAACATTAGAAGAAGCAACATATTAATGGGTAAATTTTAACCAAACACTGATAATATTGCAATAATATTAAAATGCAGTTCTAGTAAGCTTACAAGCAGGCCTTTTTCTTTTCTAGAATACTTAATTGCCCTGGTTATATCTTTTACCTATAATACTTATCACTTTATGGAACCGAGAGCAAAATCAAATCCAGAAGAAACAAAAGGCAACAGAGATGTTGTCCTAGCTGAGTACCTCGAAGAGAGATTTTTCTTAACTGTTGAGCAGATAGATTTCTGAAAATGGTAATCATCTGATGAAAGAGAAGTACACCTCCCTCCCTTAAATCTAAATTTGTTTTCTTATCCTGGAAGATGGGCACAGTTCTGTGTTTACATTTCCACTTTTTGTGGACTGACTAACTGAAATTCCAAGCCTAGCTGTCTTGGCTAATGAGTATATAGTATGTTAAAAAGCATGATCCTTACCGCGGAAGGCAGAAGCACAATTTTGTTTTAATTTCTTATATCAATATTTATTTAGCTCTAGTTATATGTAGCGCTCTAGTGTTTTATGTATATTAACATGTATTTATATTATTCTTGTAAGTTAGCACCACAAGAATTATAAGCGTTATGTGATTGAGTCTAAAGATTGTATTTTCTTTGATCAGATTTTAGTAATGACCTTTCCTGTGGTTAAAAAATCCAATTCAGCCTCTTACACACAATCTAATCCAAAACTGTGTCCTAACTCTTAATTATACCTGACCACTTCCAGGTACCAAAATCCTTGCATAACTAATTACCATGCTTTGGCTAATGTATTGATGTCTGATTCTTGGTGACCTGGGATTTGAAACTCTGCACAAATGATGGAAGCCCCAGATTTGAATGGGTCTTGAGATCAGAAACTCAGGTACCCTCAGTGAATGTTTGGTGCTGATAGTCTTTTCTGAGGTTCTCACAGGAGATCCGCGAGCGTTTTACACCAAAGGGATGCAAAAGAATCATAAAGTTGGGAGCGCATTTACAGGGAAGGAAGTGACAGGAAGAACAAACAACAAAGCAAATAGTCTGTTAAGTGCCCCCTGGTGCTGTGATGAGGAGCCCTGTCCTACCTGTCTTCTCTTTGGATAACTGGTTATTTTTCTGAGCACTGCCATTTTTTTATGTGCTTCAGTCGGAAGTTAGAGACAGGGAAAATTTCGCAAAGATGACAAATCAATTATTCTTTTGAATCCTCTGAGATTATAAGTACCTAGGAGAAGTGATTACAGCATCTGCCTCTATCCTCTGCCTGTCTTGAAAGCACACTGGTTGTATGAGAAGGATCAACTGCATCTCTATAACCAAAGTTCTTTACCCAGAATTAAATAAATGAATTTCCCAAGGTTGTCCCAGGACTTTGTTTACAGCCCTTGTTCGTTAGCAGTGGCATAGATGGTGTCCCCAGCTGTCATCAGATACTCAGAGGAGTTTATAACCTACCCTTAAACCCAGGTGTAGCAAGTTCAGCATCCCCAATTTCACTAGAATTTAAATTAAATTGTTCTCCCAAGTAAAGCATTTGGACAGATTTGTAGAAGCACAGAATTACAGCAAATGTGTTCTTACAAAAACTCCTTGAGCTTCTAGTATGTAGTGAGTTTCAGCAACTTTTGACACCTGTTTATTTATTTCCTTCCTTCCTTCCTTCCTTCCTTCTTCCTTTCTTTTTTGCTTACTTAGAGGCGTGGCAGGAATGGGTATTAAGCCTCATGTCTACTGACAACAGAAACACTTTTTCTAGATCACCAGATTCCTGCAAAATAGTCTATGAATCTCTTCTGTCTGAACTGTGGACTTGATTGGTTCAAATTTCTTGATACTTGCTAAAAAATTAGTTACGATGTACCATCCTGTTTTTTTTTCCTTCTTCATAAACAAATGAAACCTTTAGTTCAAAGTTCAAGAAATCAGGCTTAAATGAAATACATTAAAGCTGTTGAGGGAATGAGTGTGGAAGGAGAAGGAAGACTTGATGACCTATTAGCAGTTGTAATTCTCCACCTTGAGTTATTGACAGCATGCGACATTACAACCTTACAAACTGCAATCTATACACAGCTTAGAAAATATGACCTTTGCATTACAATTGGTCTCACAGAGCCGTCAGCTTATTACAAACAGCTGCCACCAGCATATTTTCGTGTAGGCTACAAAAACGAGGGAATGCCTATACCCAGAGAACTAGGTACTGTTTAGACAGAGCTCAGCAAGGCCACTGAGAGGCAGACGTGATGGATGGTGATTGGCAGAAAACTTCTCAGCCAGGGTGAAAGTATTAGAAGTTTGATTGTCATTGATTTACAGTCACCAAATAGAAAGAACTAATTAGCTGAAGGTGGCTGACTTGGCACTTTTTTTGTCCACTTTTGAAACAGACAGGGACTTAGAATTCATAAACAGGACAGAGTCACTCCAGGGTATTTTTGCCCATCATTCTGCCTACACTTGTTTTTCAGGATAGGGTGCAACTAAAAGTCACCGAACTTTGATTTGAGATATGGTTTGGTTTTTACTCTCTGTCACAGATGGTAGAATGAATGTTTAGAATTCCTTGATGTGACTTTGGCAAATTAGTCATTCACAGACACACGACCATTATATGTTTGTTCTAATAGGCTACATTTGTGTATAACACCTGGAAGTGGTCTGACATACTAGCCCATCATTATGTCTTGTTCTTTTTTCTTTCTCTTTTTGGTTCAGGACATGCCTTTGTTAGGTTTTTCAAGCATCCCCATTGCATTTCTGTTGGACTACACTCAAAGTATTGCACATCACACTGGAGTCAGGAGGAATGAGTTCTATTACTGGTTCTGCCAGCAAGTGACAATGTGGACGTGAGCAATTCATGTAACTTCCCAGGGCTTCAGTTCCCCGTAATGATAATAATCACGATATTTAACATTTGAGGGACTACTTTGTGCCAGTACTATATGTATAGTATCTTAATTAATCCCCATAATAATCCTGTGACATAGGTGCTGATGTCATTCTACCCCTCCAGATGGAGGAATTTACAGAAGGTAAGTTGCCACTCGCAGGATGGTGACAGCCAGGATACCATCCTGTTGATCTGATTCCAGAGCCCAGACATTGGAATCAGGGCTCACAAACTAAGAAGCCTGCTAGGGCCACACCCGGGCTGTCAGTGAGTGATGGCATGGAGTTAGCTCAGGGGGATGGAGAGCCCATATCCTGTAAGCAGGAGCGACTGCTGCCTCCTTCCAGCTGATTTTGCTGGGTGGGAATGTAATCTGACTGTTGCCAGATCGTCTAATTGTTTTTTTTTTCAAGAGAAGCAAGAATTCCAGCTTGGTATTTAAACTCCTGATTTTGAAATGCTGGCAATTGATCCTCTCTGTTTTTTGTTTTTTAACACATGTTGAAGGCCAAGATTGTGTAGGACAAACAAAACATGTCTTGGGGCTGCCGTGGTCTGACAGTCATCTGCTGGTTTGTGATTTAAACACTACTCACCCTGCTACATTATAAAATGACAGATTTGGACTAAAGAATCTCTTAAGGGCCCCCAGCACCAAAATTCTCTAGAATTCTTTGATTAACTCCAGTTTCCTATTTCCATATGTGCATCTTTTCAAAGTGCTTTCTTCCAGCCTTTTTAGGAGAGTCTTTTCCCAGATGGCTCAACAATGAAGACCTTGTCCTATTCATGATGCTTCTGTTCTCCTCCTCTTTTTTCAAAACCTCAGCAAGTTATCTTAGGTTCTTCCTCATTTTCTCTACAGTCTCCAGTTAGTTAGGACCTCTTTTTTGCCCCTGTAATTTCTCTTCCTTTTGTTCTTTTCTTTCCTTTTGTACTCCTGCCACCCTAGTACAAACCTCCAAAATTTTACACCAGTACATTTAAATAGACTCTTAAATATCTTCTTAATGTTCAGCTACTTATTGCTTTAATCTGGGAGTGGCAAACTACAGCCTGGAGGCCAAATTTAGCCTGTTGCTTGGTTTTTTTTTTTTTTTTTGCTTGTTTGTTTTTTTGTAAATAATTTTGGGAACCCAGCCATGCTCCTTTATAGTCATACTGTCTATGATAACATTTCATGATACAACTGTGACGTTGAGTAGTTGCCACAAACATTTTGTGGCCCACAAACCTAAAATATTTATGGTCTTGTTCTTTAAGAGAAAGTTTGATGGTGCCTGCTAATCCATTTCTTATACAGATGTCAAATTTAACTTTGTATCTTCAATATTGTGTGAATCACCTGTGTGTTCAAAATCTTTACTTGCTTTCCTTATTTAAACACATGCACACAGAGACTTCTCAAGATTCCTCAACCTGGCATTAGAGGTTAGGGTCAAAAATTACCCTAGTCTTTCTTTCCAGCTGTATTTGTTAACATCGCTTGATCTCTGATTAGGCAGATTTAAAATGATGAACCACAGACAGATACCCATGCTTGCCCTAATGCAATTTTCAAGGATGTGCTGCAGCCATTCTACAGTATAATTTGTAGCCCATCACTCTTTGAACTATGATTTCAGTGCACATTTATGCTTGTAATTAAGCTAATTATTACTGAGAACGTACTATGATTCAAGGATGGCAGTAGGCTTGCACATACAAATAATTTCATTTGTCCCCAATTGACTTGTATTTTTAAACATATGTGTCTGTACATTGAGCTGCTATTCATTGACCATGTACTGAGGTTCTTTTATATCAGACCCTATCCTAGCATGAGAAATTATATTGGAAAAATTCAACAACCAGATTACAGTCTAATGAAAGAGACAGGTATACGAATAACAAAAAATGATGTGTTTAGCTACAGTAGAAACATACAGTACTAAAGGAGCACAGATGAAGCAACAAACTCTGCTCAAAGAGTATGGGATGGCTTCATGGAGGAGGTGACATTTTAGGTGGGTTTTGGAAATTGAGAAAGCCCCAGAGGGCTGAAAATTCGTAGTGGTTCAAAGAATAGCAAGTTTAGGATTATAGCATTGCAAGGAGAAGTGGCAACAGATAAAACTTAGAAAAGAGGTTATGTGCTATCTAGAATGGACCTTGGATGTCTTGGTAAAGAATAGGGAGTTAATCCAGTTGAGACAAGGGGGCCCTGAGTGTTTCTGATCAAGAGAGTGACAATCAGATTCTACCTAGTTTGTAAATTCCTGGGTGGCAGAAATTGCATTTTATGTGTCTCTTTGCCTCCCATGGGGCCTACCTGCTCTGCCTTGAACATAGTCAACATTCAATAGAGAGTTGTCCATTGATTAATTTCTTCCTGAGAGTGAAGTGTTTCTGGCTGGCTGGTAGCCAACAATATTTTGAGTTTTCTCTGAGCTTGATAAAATGCTGATGCCTAGATAGTTTTTTTTTTTTAAAGCAGCAAATGTCATTAAGGTGATGAGGAGTATCAAATTCATGACATTTCTCACTGCCTGTCACCTTCACTCTCTTAGCCAGGAATGTTGTTTTCAGCATTCAGCACATTTTTGGCAGAGTTGAAACTATCTAAAGGAAGCTGAAAGTTCATTCTTTCTTAAACTACATAAAGTAGGGATGGGAAATATCCGTTCTGTAAACTTGAGGATGACATGCTTTTGATTATCATTATTTAAGCCAGAGGGAAGTGAGATAATTCAGAAGCCTTGGATGCCATTGATAGGATAGAAGGATTTTTATCTTCCTGCAGATGGGTAAACACCAAGCCTTCTGTGGTGTGTGTAAGTGACAGGAACCCTCGGCCTGTACTAAGTGTCACAAGTTGCCAGGAGTGATGGAGACCTGCGGGCATCACAGCTTTGAGTGTCATACCTCAGGTTATGTGTATGATTATATGTATGATACTGGCTTTTAAGAAAGAAAAAAAAAGACATTACAGAATGTGTAATCTGAGATAATTTAGCCCTTTGGGAACTGTTTTTCTTTTTCCAGCAAAAACTAGGATTATGATTTCATTCTGAGAACTTCATAAAGCTGGGATGGTAAAGGGGTTCTGCCTCTGGTTTGACTGTGAGAATGCCAGGGTCGTTCTGTCCTTTGACCTGAGCCAGTTTCCCAGGCTGTGTTCCGATGCAGAGAGATTTGGTAACAGCACAGCTGTGGAAGAATAGCATCAACAACCTTGCCTTACAGACGGACACTGGTTTCAGTTTCTGGTCCCTAGGGCCACTGTATCTGGGAGGCAGTGTCCAGGGCCCACAGAGATCACCCTGCACCCCTGCTCATCTGCCTTGAAACCTCTCTTCCTGCCTCCTTTCTCATCTCCCTCACCCTCGCTGAGTGCTGGGCTGCACCACGTACACATACACCTCTCCACCCATGTATCCCATGGACACCACACTTGCATTCCTCTGGTCCCATGCAGACTTCTAGAGTGAATATTCTTCCCCTTTTTCTGGCCTCTTGGCTAAACCAAGGTCTGGATTCAATGACACCAGCTCTATGAAGTCTTTCTAGCTCCCCATCTTCCTACTAGACAGGCCTTCATAGCATTTTGTAGGATACAACCTTGAATAAAGTGGTCAGAAGCCACTTTATATATCCTCACTTCAGAGGATAGTGATCTACTCAAAGGCATAGAACTCTTTGTTTTGTTTCAATGTTGTATCCAGGACACTTAGCTTGGCCCAAAGTCATCACAATAGTAAAATAATAATAGCTATGATGTCATCCTAAATTACCCCGGGCCAGTCGTATGCAGAGAGATTTGGTAACAGCACAGCTGTTGAGTCACTTGCTAATAGATTAGCTCAAGTAGGTGCTCATTTAAACCTTCTGAATGAAAAAAAGGGCATCTTACTGAATCTCAAACCTAGCCTCCTCCAGATCCAGACAAAATTCCCTTGTGCATGGATATCACCTTTATCTGTACTGTGCCTGCCTCCTGCCAGGCACTGCCATTCAATTCTGGCAAGTGATATCTTTTCCTGGCGACAGAGTGCTAAACAGTGATTTATTGCTTGAATACACATTGCTTTCATGGAAGTGATTTGTTTAAAACAACAGTAAAGCGCTAAATAAATTATTCATGCCATGCTAATTCTTCACTTTTATGTGCTGGAGTAAGCGTCAAAATAAGCAGCCTGTGGGGCATTTTATTTTTGCCACATTAATCTTGGACAGTTTAAAGGAAAGAAAAAATAGGAGGAAATCTAAAGAAGAGGTTCCATTTTCAAGGAAATAGATTTCTTTTTTCCTACCGCCTCGTATAGCAGCCAGCAAGAAAGTTCTGGCTGAGGTGTTTCCCTTCCCCCATGGCTCTGAGTCACTTGCTGAACCCGCTGAAGGGGCCCAGTGACCCCTGCATTCCTGTTTAATATTGGGAACAGTGTAGCTTCTTTTCTCTGCAGAGAACCCTTGGCAATGGCCCAACCCCATCACAAGGCCAAGAATCTGGTTCTCTCCTGGGAGATCTGCATTTCCTAGGGCGCCCTGGGTGTTGGGTTTCACTCGTGTCTTGGTTTAGGATTAAAGGGTTAAAAGGTAAGAAAATCAGCAGAGACATACTTATCCATTTTTGCAACTAATTTCCCACGTGGAACAGAGGTATCTTTTGTTTCCAGCCTTTCTTATCCTGCTTTACTGAAGCCTCATTTCCCTCACTGGTGTGAGGGACCCTTGAGCAACTTTCGCTTGATGAAGCCCTTCGTTAGCAGAGGAGCAGATGGGTGATGGTCTTGTTATAGGTTTGGGGGAAGCCTCTCTTCTCTCTTTTTTTTTTAAATTAGGGATGAGTGTACTTTTTTTTTTTTTACATTTTTTTATTGAGTTGTAGTCATTTTACAATGTTGTGTCATCTCTGCTCTTTTCTGAGCGTGAGCTCTCCGTGTTTTATCCCTGCTGGTGAGCAAGGATAGATGTAGCTCTCTGGCCTGTGGGATAAAGAGGTCTCGGGGAGTGAGACACAAAGATGACCCCTCCACTTAGGATGATGGAACAGCTAACTCAGCCCATCCCTCAAGTCCCCCGCTCCAGATCAGAAGCCAAAAAGATCTAGGCTTAAATATGTGTGACCCAAACCCTAGCCCATCCCATCCTCTATGTGAGAATAACAAAAATCATCTCCCTGGGATGGTAGAGCGAGTTACATGACGTACCATGTGTGTAAAGCACCGGCTTGTTGTAAGAGCTTGGAAGGGTCCCATTTACATCTAGCTGGGGCTGCTCCTTTCTCTTTATTCCCAGAGTACTTAGGTTTCCAAAGCATTCAGTTCTGCCCCGGCAGCTCTGCGAGTCGAGTCTCTCCCCAGCAGTAATGTGTACTAAGGGTGGGTATCTGTTTCCTCTTTGTGCATTCTCAATGGCACTTAGAGGAACAAATACACATTGTGGTCAGTGCCTAGAAAAACAATTGGCTGGATGATAGATAGATAGATGGTAGATAACATAACAAAGACAGGCAGGCGGTAGAGCTTAGCCTCAGGCTAACTGAAAGCAAGAAGTAAGATCTTCCAAACCCTTTAAAGCTCTCCTCTTTTCCTCTCTAACAGGGCCATGCAGCGTGGTGGTTAAGAACCTGAGCTCTGGTCTCCGTTTATTTGGGTTTAAATCCCTACTTTCCTATTTATGTGCTAACTGATGTTAGGCAAATTCCTTAAACTCTCTAATCTACTATCTGAAAATAGACCATGAAAAGAAAAACAAACAAAAAGTACTGGCTTCATAGGATAGTGCAAGAAGTGTATAGATTATGTTATTCAAAATGCTTAGTAGAATGACAAAAATTGTTTCAAGTGCTCAATAAACTGATGATAATTATTCAGTTAGAAAAGGGACTTCTAATTTAATCAATAGGAAAGGGAAGATAATCAAACAAATTGACTAAGGTCACATAAGAAATTAAAATTGACTGTGTAGCCACAATCCAGCCCCCTCCTCTTCTGCCCGTAGGCCTGCACCCTGCCACCCACACAGACTTTGTCTGGCTTTGTCCGCATTGTACAGAGGAAGCAGCCTGGAAGGGCTCACAGGAGACTGTTGAAAGACCTGGCGTTCAGACTTGGGTTGCAGGTCTGCACCCTGATGTGCTTGCACCTACCCAGGGCTGTCTGTGCTTAGATAGAAGCTCACAAAATGGGAAGTGGGTGTCTCCAGTGACCTCGCCAAGCGTCAGAGATCTCACAGATCTGTGCGTCGAAGCTAACACTTCTCAATGAAAGGACAGAAAAATCGATAAACCTTTAGGCTGGATCACAGACATGTTTTACAACCACTCAGCCCTCCCCAAAGAGACCCACAGCGCTGAATTATCAGTAGCAAGTAATCCTTTAAGCAGCCCGGACTTCTAAGAGGAAATCCAAAGTGCTTGGCTTGTCATTCCTAAAACTGGAATTTCATGAAGTGGCAGTGCTGTTGGGTTGCAGTTACTCAGGAGTTTTGACCCCACTCTGTTCTAGAGGCTTGCTGCGGTAATTGCTCCTGTAACTGGAATATGCTGTTTACGCCTGGAAGATTCAGTCACCAATATAACTACAGCCAGTCAGACCAGCAACAGATACTGAAGTTCTTTAGGTCAACAGGAGAATGCTGTGTCTCAGTCCACGTGTGAGAGGGAAAGGGGCATTGGTATGATGTTGATTTGAATGTGAGTGTAGGAACCATTTCATACTTGGCTTTGTAGATCATATTATGAAATTTAAACTTTAAGATCAATGGGAGGCCAGATAAATGTTTTAAGAGTGGGGAAAGATGAGGAGATTGCTATTTTTTAAAAAAGATTGTAATGGTAGCATCACAGAAGGTGGCTTGAGAGAAGCAAGGTGAGATGCTGGCAGAGCTGTCAGAGGCATTGCA
Organism: Vicugna pacos; assembly: GCF_048564905.1. NCBI lineage: Eukaryota > Metazoa > Chordata > Mammalia > Artiodactyla > Camelidae > Vicugna > Vicugna pacos. The sequence goes on along the minus strand of NC_132997.1, from coordinate 81,929,333 downwards.
CTAGACCAAACCAGGTTGATGTGAGGTTAGATGGGAGAGGTTTATAGGACTTAGTGACTCACTAGGTCTGGGGAGACTTGAGAGGGATGCGATCAAGGAAGTCTCAGAGCTTGAGAGCTTGAGCAATGACAATAGCATATATTAAGCCTGGTGACATTGAAGACAGAGTGGACTGAGATATTTGGTATGGAATGGTGTTATAGTGGGAAGAGATCTTAGAAGCATGTACTGTAACCATGGAGGAAACTGAAGCCCAGAGATGTCCATTGGCTTCCTCAATGTCCCAGTGTGTTAGCAGCAGGGCTCAGATGTAAGTCCCTATCTGCTGATTCTTAGCCCAGGACTGCTGAAATGGATAGCTCCATTGAGAAGCTTTAATAAGCATCTAATGTGGAATCCCACGTAAAGGTGGATTTATGGTGAAATTAATGAAGCTTCAGATTCAGAGCCTTCATAGGCACGGGTGCCTATGAATGCTGGGTTTCGAGGAGTTGTAGATTGTTTTAGATGGAGAGTGGAAGCTAGATTGCAATCAGAAAACATTTCTATTTCCTCATTTCTGCCAAACTGCTTAAAGATATCTCAAAAGAAAAGTATGCAAATCTTTAAGGCACTGGTAATTTGTTGTGATCTAATTTGTCATTATAATAAATATTCACTGTGAAACCTCATTAACAATTTTGCATTATTTTTCTGATAGTGAGGCCCCCAAATTGTGTGATTTTCATCTTCCCCAAACCTCTGCCTAGTCCTCCCAATTGCAGTCCACAGCCCAGCACTCCCAGCTCTCCCATCTGAGAACAGTCCTCGGTACCTAGGAACCCCGGCTTCATGCCCCAAATCAGCATATGGTTTAAGATTATTCTTTACTCTCAGAAGCTCCTTATTAAAATATTGAGTCTTCTAAAAGTATAACCTACACCATTTGTCAAAAGCGGTGATTGGAGTTAGGTGATCTTTCCAGTCCCTCCCTCCCAATTTTGTCTTAAGTTTCTCTTCAATGAGTGGCAAAATGCCATTTTTTTTCTTTTATAACCATCCACCAGCCATCTAGATGCCATTGTAGAGGATTTAGGGTTAGAATCACGTAGAAGCGTTTGGTTCTGTGACTAAATGACAAGGAATATATAAAAATCACTTAACTTCTATAGGATTTTTCCTCCAACAGAAATCTTTATTATTTATTAATGTATTTACTTGGGATTTCAAGGTGTTCTTTGAATTTCACTTTCACGCCAGCTTTTTTAAGCTTTGAATTTCCTTCTAGGCAAATTGTGCCCCACCACACTTTAGCACTCAGAAGACAGACAGAAGACCTGCTGATAGAGATGCCAGTTGTTACCGTTTAGTTATTTCTCTTCCTTCTTGGGCCCACCTTAAGACTTCCCCCTAGTAAAGGAAAATGTTTGAACTTCCCTCATTTGAACTATTTCTAGTATTTTAGTGTGTTACTCTTATTGCTTTTGTTCATTGCACTGGATGGTAAATGAGAAGAGAAAATAAAAACAAAAAAAAATTGGAAACTTATGTTCTTTTCATTCTTTATTCTGGTGTCTTCTTGAGGTTCATTGTCTGACACTTGGACCATAATATGCATATCTGTATTTATTAGCTTCCTGGGTGGTGTGTTCACCTTGAAAAATAATCTTTTCAAAAATTGGTTTAACCTCTTCAGACCCATGAATAACAGCGTAAAACCCAAGATGGAGAAGTGGAAAGGGAAAGTCTTACTTCATTTCTTTCTATCGAAGCTAAAGATAAGGACACATATGAACAGAAGGGTCCCCACATCATTAACAGGCTGTTTGCTGCTTAATGGTGTGTTCAGCTTGTGCATGGATTCTCACATAGCCAGAGTCTGAATGTTTAGGTAATGTCTATAATTCAAACAGACAGTGGTTTGAGAGCTTGGAGAGCTATCTTTCTCAGATCAGTGCCTCAGAGAAGGTAAAGGGGAATTTCTCCATTCACATCATCTGTCTCTCCCGCCTACCAAGCTCAGGTTTGTACCCTTTTACTTAAGCATATGGAAGGTTTGCTTTCTTTGTTTTCCAGATTTCCAGAGAAAAGATAATGCAAGAAATATGTTCTTATTGTTTTGCAACTCTGAATTATTCTCTGCATTATTTGTGTTTCTGTAACTAAGTAATAGGTGGCCTGATTTGAATAGGGACTAACTCAAAGGGGGATGGTTTGGATATAATCCCCATTCCCTCCTAAGCACGAGGAGAGGGATGAGGAGAATGTGATATATGGTTTGTTTCTTTAACTGTGAAACAGTGGACTTGCAGGGGACGGTCCCCGTGGGTTCCTAGCATTGCAGCGCCCCAAACCACCCCGGAGCTGCTGGCTCCTCTCCCCTACACTCTAGCCTCAGTTGCTTTCATGTCTTCAGGCTTCGCCTTTGGGTCTCTGGTTCTTTTTAATGTTTCTGTTTTACTATCCCTCTGTAGAGAGGGTTGGTCTTGAATATGCATTTTCCTCATATTTTGTGCAATCATTTAATCTTGGCACTCTTCTGGGATCACATTGGTGCTGATATCTAGCTCTTGCCTAGAAAAAACGTATTCAATGTAGCATCTCCCTACTTCTCCTGGTATAATGCAAAAGATTAAAACAGAGTATAATTTAGGGCAGAGTAATTTAAGTAAAGGAAGAACCCTATGAAATGGTCACCATTGTCCACTGGATATGAATCTATGTTTGGGAAGTTATCCTCTTTTTTTATTATTCAAAAAAGAGAAGAGAAGAAAAAACAAATAGAAATAAAGTGTCATCAGTCAGTCTGTTCGGTTTGGCATTGTAAGGTTAGTAGATTTAGGAGAGAGTACTTTTTGTATGGGTGGTAGGTTGATAGCATCCCTCATTTTGGGGAAGAGAAGAGCAAGTTGAAGACCAAAGGTTCTATTTTCAAGATTTGAATCCAAAAGCAACTTAAGTGTGGTGGATTTGACAAGCTTGAATTTGTTTGCTAAATATATGACCTGGCTCTAGGATTAGAGTTTAATAGCTTTTTATTAAAAGCATTTCTTTACTTGTTACTAACAAGAAAGAACTTGACTTTCAGCAGACAGAGGGATAGAGAGTTGCCTCCAATGAGAGCTACAGTTTTTCTCACATGCAGGCTCTTGGGACATTAGCCCACAGCTCCTGTGCCAGCCGTGACCTTATATATTTGCTACAAATGACGTCTACTGGGAAACGACTCAGAGGGTGGACATAGCAAATTTCACTAAAAAATTTTGCACTTTTCATAAGGGCTCTTCCATATGTTACAGTTTTCCCTGTGCCTAGTGTTGGTTAGGTTATCTGCATGTCCCGTTTCTGCCTGCATCCCTGTTGACTGTCTTGTCTTTTAAGTTCCCCATGGTGAGGGGTCCAGTGGCTGTTTAACACACACCACTTCACTGTCATGCAGAGGATATGATAGGAATAAACATTACATTCAATTATGTGTGGGCTTCTACAAAACATGCAGGTTATTTGGGGATTAAGGACTTTCCAGAGGCAAAAATCTACTAATTGCTTTCTGGCTGGCCCCACATCCCAAATTCATCCCACTCTTTCTACTGATTTTTCATTTCAAATTGTGCTTGTATGTGCGGGGATTGCCTCCCTCTGATGACTTCGGGTGCACGTATATAGTTGTGAGTGTGTGCGTCACACCGACCTTTCAACTTCCCTCTGGAGCTTCTTGATCTAGTTTAGCAATTATTGACTCCTCTTCCCTTTGATAACTCAAACGGAGCACAATTACACGTTCACATAAATCTTCTGAAAATGTGGATGTTATAAAACAGCCTGTTGAAATTTGCAGTTAGATGTGTGTACTTTCATTATCAGGAACCCCAGATTTGAGGACAGCCAGGTTCTGTAGTGAGTTAAGGGGAGGGCTCAGCTCCTAAAAAAGGGATTCACCAGGGTTCAAAAATTAAAAATAGAAAAACATTAAAAATGACGAATAAAAATGCTGTCGACCTGAAGTCAGAAAAAAGTTAAAACTCAAGTTTGTCTATTATAAGGAATAAAATACTCCAGTAATGTCCGGAAGAAGGCAGAGAGAGAGAGGAGTTTGTGATCGGTACCAAACTGTGTCTGACAGATAACAAGACTTCAGTACTTTGAGTTGGACATAAAGTAGGAATCCTTCGGGGGTGCTGCCTGGCCTCTGGGACTATTATACTCATGTTAATCGGTAGACCGTGGGGAGAGTTAAGCACAGTGAGTGAGAGTCTGTACCTAATGTGAGGTAAACTTGTCCCCCATTTACTAGCTGAGTAACTGAAGATACATAGCTTCTATGTGCCTCAATTTCCTCATCAGAAAAAAAAAATCAGATAATTACTTGGAATGCCCTTAATCATGAAATCTGTCAGACACACAGAGTAAGCATCCGAGAAATGCTAGGTGTTATTGATAATAGCAGCTACTTTACATATGCACAGTACCTTAACATTTGCTAAGTTTTCCCATTGCTATTGTGTTTGCTTCACACAACTCTTTGACATAGAAAAGAAAGATAATATCGTCTCCTTATTTTTCTGAAATTTATTTTTTTCAAATAAGAGAATTCAGTTCTGTATTTAAGTGGCTTATTCAAGGTCAAGCAGAGGCAGATATTGCTGGTTGTAGTAACCCATCCTCAGTTGGTCTTTGTTGGCAGAGCCCACCTCCTACCATGGAAAATGCCAAGTGAGAAGACTGGCTCCTCATTTTCTCAGTTTTTATAGCATCCACTGTGTGGGCATATGGCTGAATTCTGGTCATTGAGACTATAGGGATTTTGTTGGGAGGGCTTTTGGAGAAGTTTCCTTTCTAATTGAAAAAGCAAAACAAAAGCAGGCCTACCCTAGAGGCTCTTTATTTTCTTTGCTGGGAGTAGCTGTGTCTGCATGTGCTGCAGAGAAGTGTTACAGCCGCCTTGCAGATACAAGGGCAAGTAGCATCCAGTGCAGGTCCTGTCAGGGAGAAAATACGTGTCTTGCTTGGGTCCTTGATGACATTGTTGGGTTAACCTAGTCCTGGGACGGCATAGACTCAGGATCTCCTGTTATCTGAGATAATATGCCCATTATTTTCTGAGTCATTTAGTATTCTGTTTTTTCAGCTAAAGACATTCTGAAGGATATGGTTGCTAGACCAAGAATCAAAATCTGGTCTTCTGCTGATTCTAAAGACTTTGTCCTTTTCAGCAAAGCACATCCTAATATTAAGACCCTTCATAGTAGAGCCAAGTTTATCTCTATTCTGATATTTGTGTGTCTCTGCCCATATCTAAGCTTTAACTAAACCTGAGGACTTGCTTTCTTTTTATTGCTCAGTGAGCTTTCATATCTCTGGACCCCAATCCTCATGCTCCCTTCCCTTAGAATGTCATCTCTATAGCCTCTCAACTCCATTGGCATCATACACATCCTTTGAGATTAATGTTGAATGCCTCCTTTTGTAAGAACCTGTTCCTCATTATACTTTTCTTTCCTGCTGTCTAAAACATATGAACACTTTTCTCCTGCTGCATACCCTTTTCTTCCTGATTTGTAGCCATCTTTGTGCAATTCTGCCTCTCCACCAGACTGTGAGCCTCTAGGAGCTGGTACTGAATCTCATGCTCCCTTTGTGTCCTCATGGCATGTATTTTTTATCCTGCTTCTTAAGAATGCATAATAAATGTTTATTGAATTAAATATGAGGAATTTTAGAGCTGAAAGTTCTTTCTTTTGAACAAAGCTCTCATTTGCTGGGAATTATAGAAAGTTTCTATTCTTGGATTCATGACCCCCCTAGGATTCAGGAGATCAGTGAAATCACTGACATTATATTCATTGTTTTATGCTCATAGCTTTTATTAGATAGGATTCTTAAGGAATTAATGGCTCCTCCAAAGAATGAGAATCTCTGTTTAAGTTGGAAAGTTGACTACATGCTTTCTGAGCCAAAGACACAATCTGGAACGTGCATATGTGTAGAGAAACCACTGTTGTGAGTTTGCCTCTTTTCCCTAAAACTAGAGGGCAGAGAAAAAACCAAAACCAAAACCAAAACCAAAGCAACTGTCTGGCTGTTGAACACCCTTCTTACACTTTATTTAAGTCTGCAATCCCCATGGAAGATTGTTCTGTATCTCTTCAGGACCCTTAGAACGTTCTGTCACCATATTTACTCCCATCCACAACTTAAAAACATCCAACCTAAAGTCTTGGGCAAGCTGGTGCAGTGGGCAGTAGAGGAGGCCATTGGAGACTAGGTGATGAGGAAACAGTGGAGCCTGCGGAAGCTGGGGATGGTGGGGGAAGGATGGAGGTAGCCAGCTTCAGCCCCTGAACCAACTTGATGACATCTTCAAAGTGGTTCTGCTATTGCTCATCCAAGCCCACTTCAGGAGAGTGGTATTATGAATGTCAGCATGACTGAGTTCTGCAGAGCCTCCCCACACATTGCAAGGACAGAAATACCTGCCCAGGCTCCCCCGAATCACTAATGACTGAAAACATGACCAAAGACAATGTCTTGTTTTAGAGACTAGGACCCCTGTCACCTCCTTCATTATTCAGGATTTGGAACTATAGACCCTCAGGAATGAAAAGACTTTGGGACCTTGTAGCCAAAGTGCTCACTGTCAAGAAGTCCAAGGCCACACTTTTGTTTCCCCAGTGATTAGATTCCACTTCCACAGCTAGACTCAGAGCAAGAAGAAGAAGAAGAAGAAAAAAAGAATGAAAATCATTAATAATTGAAAAATGAGGAGACACGTCCTACTTTTCTAGGCGTTCCCAGAGATGAAGGTGAGATGAGGTGAAAGGCAATGGCCAGGCCAGGTGTCCTGGTGGAACTCCAGTCTCCCTCAGTGTCCATTAGTTCTCCCCAAGCTACCCTGAAGTCTTAGTTAAGGACGAATATAGTAAGCTTGCTAGGCAGACTCTGCCTTCAGGAAAGATTCTCATTAGCCTGCTGCTTCCAAGCAGGTTGCTACTCTTAAGCAAAAGAATTAGGAGAAGCCACTCCTGGGGGAATATGCACATTGCTTCTTAGAGGATGAAGGAATGGAACTACATTGACCCCCCAGCCCATCTTCCATCCACCTTCCGTGCTGTAAGTTAGCAAAGGGTCAAAATACTACACACTTTCCTTAGGAAAATAATGGAGAATTCCTACACTACAACTTGGGGAGTGTGAAGTAATTGTTGATTTACTGCAGTCTCACCATCAATTTATAGACCCTTGGAGACAAATGAACTTATTTACAAAACAGAAACAGACTCACAGACATAGAAAACAAACTTTACAGTTACCAGGGGGGAAAGTGGGCCGGAGGGATAAATGAGGAGTTTGGGATTAACAGATACAAACTACTACCTATAAAATAGATGAAAAAAACAGGTCCTATGGTATAGCACAGGGAACTATATTCAATATCTTATAATAGCCCATAATGAAAAATAATATGAAAAAAATATATGTATGGCTCAATCATTATGCCGTACACCAGAAGTTAACACAACATTCTAAATCAAGTATACTTCAATTAAGAAAAAAACAATTTACAGACATTTTACAAAGTATACTGTGTAGAATTGGGTTACTACGAAGGTGTTTTAGGGGTTCCTTAAATTTTTGGAGTTTCATTTCTGAATTACATTTTTATGTTAATTAAAAACAGATGCTCTTACAGTCTAAGGTGTTATGTGTCTAAATACTTGGCATGAAGGAGACATTTGATGTATTAACTTTGCCTGCTACCCTTTTAATTCATTCTAATCCATACCTAAATGTAAGGCTTGCCATGCAGTTTTGATACAACAGAAGATTTTTTTTACTGTTTTTTTGCTATTTTATACTAGAATGTTCCTATTAGTCATCCACAGTCTCCCCTTCGTATTCCATAGGTTCTGCATCCCTGAATTAAACCAACCACTATTCAAAATAGTCTGAAAAAAAATCCAAGATGTTCCAAAAACAAAATCTTGAATTTGTTAGGTGGTAATGACTATGTACATAGTATTTACATTGCATTAGGTATTACAAGTAATCTAGAGATGATTTAAAGTATATAGGAGGATGTGCATAGGTTATATGCAAATACTAGGGGATTTTATATAAGGGACTGAAGCATCCACAGATTTCGGTATCTGAGGGGGTCCTGGAACCAATCCTCTGTGGATACTGAGGGCAGCTGTACTAGTGTCTCTGTCTCTGTGATTAATTCTATTGTATAATTGTAAAGTACACAAGGAGATACTTTAATATACGTATACATTGTGTCATGATTGCTAAAGTCAAGATGTCTCTCTATCTTTTTTTTTTTTTTTTTTTTTGGTGAGAAAGCTTAAGATCTACTCTCAGCAACTTTCAAGTATATAATATTGTGTCAACTGTAGTCACCATGCTGTGCTTAGATCCTCAGAACTAATAACTGAAAGTTTGTACCCTTTGACTTACATCTCTTCTATTTCCCCCTTCTCCCAGCCCCCAACAACCAGCATTCTATTCTGTTTCTGTGAAATCATTTTTTGTTTGTATGTTTGCATATAAATGATAGAGTATTTTATTTTTCTTTATCTGGTTTATTTTACCAGAAAAAATGCCCTCCATTTCCATCTATGCTGGCACAAATGGCAAGATTTCCTTCTTTTTATGGTTGAATAATATTCTGTTGTGTGGAGTACTACATGTTCTTTGTGTAATGGTTTCTTTGTGTGATGGTTTTAACCCTTATGTACAGAGGAGTGGGTGAGAGGCTGCAGTTGGTGGAATTATTCAGTAGGAGCTTTGGCAGACTCTCGGAAGGGGGTAATTGTTGAGCTCAGATGGTGAAAATTTGACTCAGTGCTGAGGATGAAGCTGCAAACAAAACTTCTCTTCATTGAAGACCCTCATTCATCTCTGCATAGAGACTGCCATGGTTTCTGGTGCCTCCTCACCCTCCAGGGAATGAATGATTTGAAAACAGTAGCTGGGTGGATGGGCCTCAGCATCCTCTTTATACATGTAGATAAAGTGAAGTTCCCCCTGCCTCCCACCTCCACCGGCCTCCTGACCCCCACCAGAAGCTGTGTAAGCAGTAGATATGACAGGAAGGAGCCCCAGCAAAAGAACAGGACAGATGACATGTGATGAGAGCAGCTTCTAGACTGGTTGGGACATCTTCAGACACGTCACAGTGGAAAGTCCCGGAAGTAACTGGGCACTGAGGTCCTGACATGTGTAGGTTGAGTTTGTCAAACCATCAATGTTTAGATTATGGTGATTTAAAGAAAGTATTCTAAGATTTAAAGAGGAACCTTAAAAAGCTATTACTATGTGGTCACCACTAACTGTTTTCAATTAGGAATATTTTGAGATATATATTTCTATATAATGAGAACAAGATATAAGGGGAAAATGAGATGCTCATGGACATTCCATCTTGTGTGACTGTATTTATCAAAACAGCCTTGTTCTCATTGATTGGACTTACACTTAAATGCTATGCACTAAGATTCAGAATTAAATCTATACATGAGAATTGTTTACCAGATGAATAAAAATAAATGCCCATTTATATTATTTAAACACATATTATATTTCACTTGATTAATAAGTTTCAGTGATTTTTTTTTTTTTAGATTTGAAAAATACACAGAAAGGTAGCCAGTAGGACCAGAATAGTCAGACAATTGCGTTTCTCTCTCTTTCTCATCTAACTGTGGTGGTTTTGGCTGTGGTCCTTTAACAGGAGTAATTCTGTGAAATAGTATTACTAATTCACCAGAACAGAAAAACAAGCAAACAAACAGCACATCAGACCTAACATAATGACACATCACTGTCCAGGAGTAAGGTGGTAAATAATGTCTGTGGACAGGAAAGGAAAGAAAGAAGGGGAAAAGAGATTTCAAATAATCGATTGAAAACATAACTAAAGGTTAGCAGTTCTCCCTTCTTCCTCGCTCTCCTTCTGAAAACAGAAAGATTAGATTGATTCAAGCAGGTGTGCTTTGAAATGTCATAAAGGATGCCTCTCCTGGTGCAGTATTGACAAGCTGCCTGAGTGTATCACTGGCATTTTCGTTGTACTAGCCCAGCAAGAAGAGTCTGGGAGTAGATTTTCACTTCCCTGCCCGCCTGCCTGCGAATCGCTTAAACAGTTGCAGCGTGCGTGTGCGAGGGGCTTCACTCCTTCACCTGCTAGGTTAAAATGTTCCTCCTCTGGGGCTCTGATGAGTTCCCTCGTCAGATGGACAGGAGATGCACTTTGTGACCAGCTGAACGTCATTATTTAGTTGACTGCCGTCTTGTATCAAGAGAGCAATGACCTCGAAATGCTTGATGCCCACACCCCGATTTTCTTGGTGGGGGATTTATAGGCCTGTCCGGCAAAATCATCGTGCGGTGAAGCAGCGGCATCACTCTGTGTCTTCAAACGAACAGCCACCCCACTGCCGCTGATCAGCATTCCTGGGATGGCGGTGATTGAAATTTAGCACTTAGAGTGACTTAATTGGCACACAGATCTGTTAAGCATATGCCCCCACCACAGGCGCGCCATCTGACGCGCCCAAGGGGTGCCCAGTGCCTCCCACATGCTCACGTTTGGGTAAGGAAGTAAAGAAGTAAGTTTTGAACAGATCCTTGAAGGCGGTCTGTGCAGTGGTTAAAGAGGGATGGCCTTAGAGCACAGGTCCTCAGATTTCTACCTGTCTTGGGAACCTGCCAAGTTCAAGGTTCTTCAGTCCCTTGAACTTAGAATGGACCTAAGGTCCTGGAGTTCCAGTTTGCTTGCTGGGAAGAAGCAGTCAGAGTCTGCTTATTGATGCTCATGTGTTTAGTAAAGCAAGCCCTGTGCTAGCAGAGTGGAATTTGGAAGGTTCAGCATTCCTGGGTAGTTTGCTGCCTTGGAATTCCAGGTTAGAATGTTCTGTGCACACTGTGGCTAGAACTGATCCCTTGGCCTTCAGAGAAAATCTGAAAAACTGATGTCAACATCTTCTGCTGAGTTGGAAATAGCAGGACTGGGCCAACTGTTCTAGGTTATTAGTATCAGGAGAGAAATATGAACTTCAACAGAAAACGAAGCGGATCTACTAGGCTTTTTTCCTTATGGAAGGAGAGCAAGTAAGGACTGAGAACATCTGTGGTTAGGACCACGCTGCTCTGCTGAATCTTCCTGAGTCTCCTGTGCTTTTAGGTAACCAGGGGGAACCAGGTCATGGCTGTAGGTGCCAAATCTGCAGCTTTCTCCAGCGGCCGCATGGGCATGAGTTTCAGTGGATCACAGACTGCCCAGCCTCATCTGTATTTATGTTCTTTGCTGGCATCAGGCAAAATCCTGGGCTCCTTATAAATACTTCGTAAGTGTTGAGTTCTGAAAGCATTAACTAAATAGTCTGTCTATCTCTGATTGAAGTTGAAAAAAGCAACAAGTTAAAATCAGAGGAGGATTTGCTGTGGTGCTAACGAAGCTTCAGTTTCAGTGTCCCTAATTGCACTGGCCCCTTCCCAGGATGTGTTCTTTGAAGATTTGAATTCATTATGTTATATTTTGTTTGTTATGAAGGGCTCCCCAAATTTTGTAAACTTCAGGACCCCATAAAACATAGATTTGTTCCTGTTAAAATGTTGTTTCTTGGTCTTTGTGGCTGCTGTCCAATGGCTTTCCCAGAAGTTGGGGGATCAGAAGAAACAGATAAAGCGAAACCTACAGAGGAAAGAAAGGAAAGGAAGTAACATTTAAGAATCTCATGCTAATTGAACGGTAATCTGCATTTATTACCTGTTAACCCCTTTCTGAGAGATAGCATATTGAGGTTCAGAAATGCAAGGTAACCTGCCAAGTCTGGTGTAGCCTATAGGGCTGGGACCTACGTCACTGACCTTCCTCTTTCTCAACCATATGCTCAGTGACTATCTCCTTGTAGCGTGCATATCTGACCACTCTGCTAGTCTTCCCTGAAAGTGTTAAACCCACCAGAATTAGAAATGGGCAGGTAACACTTGCTGCTAGGTAACAGGAAGAAGGTTAGGGAGGGGACCTGGCTTGAGCCGTTTAAGGGAAGACACAGTCAAACCCTTCCCCCGTCAGTGTAAGCGATGCTGCAACAATTCATTCAATTATGTTAAGCGCCCATTAAAGGAATTCTAAGCCCTCCCATGGGCCATTTCAGTTCTCTGAGATTGTAATTGTCTGAGACTAACCTTGGTGCCTTCTTTTGCCTTCAGGTGATTCTCATTTTGACGAAGCTCTACGACTATAACCTGGGGAGCATCACGGAGAGCTCGCTCTGGAGGTACGGAAACCGAGATAATAATTCCTGCATTATTTAAACAGGACGCCCTCGCCTGCTCCCCCCCACCCCCTTTTCCTGCTGGGAAGGTTTCTGGTTACAGGTACCCTTTCTTCCTCCGTTTGCCCTCTGTCTCCCTTAGCCCTGGGTTGGCGTTTATATACAGGAAGCCTGGATCCTTACTGTTTGTTTTATTTTTTTTTTTTTGAAACATAGTCAGTTTACAATGTTGTCTCAATTTCTAGTGTACAGCGTAAATATTTATAGACCCCTTCTTTTGGTCACGTCAGATGTTTTTGCTAAACCGTTCACTAGGTTGTCTTCATGTATTTCAGTTCCCACAGTTCTCGCTGACCTGTGAGCTTACTGGGGCAGAAACAAAAGAATGGGGATCTTTGCAGAGGGATCAGCACCACCTCTAGGTCTGCAGAACCCAGGCAGGCCACCAGGGCAACACTATTTCCTGACTTCCCTCCCGTGGGCCTGCAGACAAAGCTGTGCACACACGTGTATACATGCCTATATCTCTGGGACTCACGTTATACTGCCTCACACATTCAGAGTGTGCAGTTAATACAAATCCTTTAGGAACAGAGTAACTCACTGGAGACCAGCCCAGAAGAAGGTCCTCAGAAACCCAGACAGCTATTTTTTCCTCCTTTTTTCCTGGAGACTACATGTTCTCTTATTTCCTTTTGTTTGTAAAGATTTGCTTCATTTATCTCTCTTCTGACTGGCTCTTCTCCACTAGCCTGTGCCATGTGCACACACCTGAACCAGTCCCTGAAATCCAGGAGGGCACCTCCTCTGATTGATCAGGCCTGGATCATGTGATGATTCCTGAGCCTTGGAGAGGATGGAGACAGATCCCAGAGATAATTAATATTCACACACACAGGTACACACTCAGAAGGGACTAAGTGAGAGTGGTTATTTATACTAATAACAGAAAGGCAAGAGCGCTCTTTGGGCAGACCAAAGCTACTGGGTGTAGACCACATAAGATCAGTGGGGGATTCCATTACCTCTCCTGAAAATGACTGGGAGAGACTGGCCACTGGCTCTCAGGCTCAGTGCTGAGGTCTGGGGAGAATGACTCTAGTCACCTGTTTGTGTCAGGTGTCCCCCCTCCCCCCCAGCACCCAGTGTAGTCAACCATGCCTGGGGAGGGAAGGTTGGTTTACATAGTAACAGTTTGGTTACAAGGTCTGCCTCTATGGGGAATGCAGTTGTCAGATAAGAGGAGGATCACAGGTTGAATAGACACCTGAAAGGAATTTGCCGCCCCCCACAAGAAGACATTCATTAAATTTCATTTTTACCTGACGTCTGCTTTCCAGTAAGCCTGACACTGTGTGCAAGAAGCCCCAAATAAATTGTCCTGTGTATCAGAAGAACCCTGGTAGACCAAAGAAAAGGCTTGATTCTGTTCTTTTATTTGTCGTCAGGCATTTCAGTGATTGAACTCCTTCCTCAACTAGAGGAGATCGGTTATGTAGAATTTCTGTCCCAAGGAAATTATGTAACTGAATTAAAGTGTGGGGAGTTTGGTAGGAGCCTCAAAAAGTATAGTTATTTGTTGCATGAAGGGCCTGACACCTGCTGTATTGTTTAAATTCAGTACCTTTTTGTCAGCATCTTTGTGACTGAGTAAGTTTATGCTTTGGTGGATTTCTCTAATGTATGTATATGTATGAAAGTAAAAGTCAGCTTTTATTCTGCAGTGCATCTGCCATAGAAAGTGTCCTCGGCATATTAAAAAATGAAAAGATACGCAGTTCTGTCTCAATGGGACAGAGTCATTGCAGCCATGACTCTCAACCTGAGGAGTCGTGGGGAGGGCTTGTTGGAGGAATGTGAGGAACCACTTTTTCTGAACTGTTGAAGCTCATGTTTAGCAGGCTTCTTTCTCTCTGATGGGGCATTAGGGCTGATACCCCAGTCTAGGAAGAATGTTTCTGATTTGAAGGGAGAGGTTAGTGAAATAAAAGTGGCATCATGTGCCAGTCTTATCAGAACCCCTTTCTGAGGGAGCAGCCTCCATGGGCTTAAGCTTGGAAAGGTGTGGCAAGAATGACCTGCTGACTTTTCACTCTTAGAATCAATTTCAATCTCAGAATCAGTTTCACTGTATATATGTGTATAAATACATGTACACACAAACACACATATATACATACACACATATATACTCACACACACCCATATAAACATGCATATATATGTATCATATACACACATACACATATAATATACCTACACATATTTTGCTTTTCTAATACGCCCACAATAGTCATTTGCCATATATGTCATTTCATTTTTTTTTACATTTTTTATTGATTCATAATCATTTTACAGTGTTGTGTCAAATTCCAGTGTTCAGCACAATTTTTCAGTCATTCATGGACACATATATGTCATTTCATACATGCCATATGCGGCAAATGATGACTGTGGGTGTTCTATACTATTGCAAATGCTCATTTTAATACTTTGATAAAAGAGCACATACTTTAATGAAAATACAATTTAGAAAAGAGGGAAGGAGAAAGCAAAATATTTAGAAATCTTCGCAAGTGCTTTTCAGGGCTGCATTTTTGAGTGACTTATGGTGCCCGTATTTGGCGTTTAGGGAACCTTTAGCGGGTATTAACATAGAGGAAGAGAGAGACAGTCCTGGATGGGTCAAGGATGGGACCAGGAGGAGCGGTCCTCATGGTTCTGTGTCATCGGGTTCAGCCCTGCTTGAAGGAGACGAGGCTGCTAAGTGTTGACTCACTCTCTCCTGCACCAGTTTGTATTTTCCTCTCAGAAAACCTGCCTGTGACAACAATCGGAGGCTTACTAGGGGCACAGGCCAGTTTTTATAGATTCTCTTGGGCCCCGCAGCTCTGAGTGCAGGACTTAGCACAGAGACAGTTCTCAGTAAGTACCTGCTTTTGGACAGAGCCGTGGATACTGCGGTATTATCCCTACTGCATGGTCATTAGCATAGAATTCTCTTTGTCACTCATTTATTCAACACCGAGCTATTTATTAACTCCTTTACGCCTTAGCTTGTTCTTGTCTAGGGAAGGGAAGGTGGGTGAGAACATAGATCCACCGCATATAGGCTCTGCCTTCCAGGGATTCATTGTTTAAAGGGACAGAGATCTGTGGGCAGTTAAAACAAGAGAGGACTGGACAGGCATGCAACCTGCCTTATGTGATATACTGAATAAGGTACTTATGAAGCACCCAGAACTGCCAGATCCCAGAGGATGTGAAGCCTAATGTCAATAGACACACCGGCGTACAGCGGTGAAGTGTTGTAATAAAGACACAAGGATAGCGTTGCTTCTTTACTTTGCTCCTGTGTATACTGTCTCTTCTTAGCTAAACTTTACGTCCTTAAACTGAGCACTATGCTGGTTTCATGGAAACAGCAAGGATGCTGTTTATAATGAAAATCATGACAACAATAATAAAAGCTAATTTTGATTGAGCACGCACTATGTGTCAGGCACAATGCTAAGTGCTTGACACACCTTATGCATCCTTCCAATTCATTCTTACAAGGTGCTAAGGTCACACAGTTTGTAAATAATAGGCCACACATTTCCAGGCGTGTTAGTGAATAAACTTCAGTCGTTTCACTGCTGATTGATCTTCTAGAGTCCCATCTGCTTCTGGTGGCTCTTGCCATACATAAGCAAACAACATTTTAATCATATATATATAATATATATGATTATTATATATGTATATTAACAATATGGTTTTCAAAGCACTGTGACATTTTTAGCAGTATTTGCCCTATTCCAGAAAAGTCCTGGGCAACGGGGAAATGGCCTCTTGTCCAGCAAATAGATCCATGCACTTTTCCATTGAGCCTGTATTCTTCACAACTTTTAGCCGCTGAATAGTCCAAAGTGGCAGTCGCCTTTGGGGCGCCAGAGTAGGAGGGAGGCCAAGAGGCAACTGACCTTGCAGTGGTGTTTGAGCCTTAAACCTCGCTGCATCGACAGACCCTGGCTGACAGAGTGAGAAACCGCTCTACCAAATTAATGAGCCTTTGCTCCCTGTTGGTCTTGTCATTGATTACACCTTAATCCTGGAGCAAGTTGTTGATTTTGTTTTGTTTTGTGTTGTCCATTCACCCAGGGAGTCACACTGGGAGGAAAGGGGGATGATCTGACACAGAACAATTAACTACACCTCAGAATCTTCTCTGCCTTACAGTGGATTAAGCTTTGAGATTTGGTCGAGCTGGTGTTTTTACCATCTGGCAGCGAGATAAGCAGAAAGGTTGAGATAAATAAAATGTCAAAATCTAGATACAGTATCTCTGAGAAGAAATATATTAATCTTTTCCCCTCTGTGCCAGGGTAATCAGCACTCTGCTGAGAGGCTTAGCCGGTGGGAAGCCCTGGGCAATTCTGGGAGGGCTAAAGGCCTGTTCTCTTAAAGGGACACACAGCCTGCCGTGTGTCTGTCGTTGAGCTTGCTAGCCATGTGAATTTTCAGATTCACATGAAACACGAGCTTTGGAACAGATCTCCAAAGTTATGCACTTCTCAGGTAGCAATGCCTGCTGTGAGGGGACAAAGGAACGCCATGGTTAAAGTGGAGAGAATGCGCTAGGCTGTCTAGGTGGTTCTGTACTGGGGCCAGCTCTGTGTCCTTATCACCGGAGTCACCTTGTCTCTTCGTCGGTGTTCCTCATGGCCATTATCAAGAGCAGCTTCCCAGTGGAGTCTTAGTGGAGAGGATGGCTGTGGTGCACCTTGAGGCTGCTTCTGTATGGGGTTGGCTACAGCCTGGACTTTCTAGAGAGCTCCAGGCTTTCAGGCTGACGGACGCTGACCTGAAGATGGTGACTCTCGCCAACCCTGTGCGGGATTCCCATTAGCTAGACATCTCTCCCTTCCCACCTTTCAGCGGAGAAGCAGAGGGCGGCTTGGATAAGATTGTTAGTCCCAGTTTTGAAAGATGTTTTGCCATGCAATCCAGCTTTCAGTTAACTACAAATACAAAGACCGAGAACTGGGATAGCCACCCTAAAAAAAAAGAAGGGGAAGGGGAAGGAGGAGGAGGAGGAGATGGAGGAGGAGGAGGAGGAGGAGATGGAGGAGGAGGAGGAGAAGAAAGCTAGAGGGTGCTAATCTCCCTGCAAGAGGACTCTTCGTGTTACGCATATCCAGTGATGATGTTTATCCCTGTGATTGCATGTGTTCAGTGCCTCCCCATTGGCCCCCGGGAGAGAGCCAAGCTCCCCAACAGGCAGGATCAGGGGTCCTTTGAGTTTTATACTTCCCACCCCCATATTTGTGTCATACAAAGCTGCTTGTGGGTCCTGGACTTACAAATTCATTATATTGAATCTTATTATTTAAAAACTTTTTCTAAAAAAGAAGATATGCTCACTATAATGTGCCAAACAATGCAGAGGCAAAGAAGAAAAAATGTTAGTAGTCTTTACTTCCCACACAGATCCAGCTTCCCTGAAGTCAGTGATGCTAAGAGTATTGGGGGATACTGTCCATATTGTTAGGATCCAACTCAAAAATACTAACAGATACATATGTATGTCAGGACCACTTTTTTGTTTGTTTAAAGAAACAGGAGTAAATATTCATAGGACTGTGACAACCTGTTATTGTCACTTAAGAATGAGTCTTGGGTATCTGTCCAGATGAGTACATTTTACAAAAATGGGTCAGGTTTATGAGCACCAAATAATGTGGATGTTGTATACTAAATTTAACAACTGCACGCTTAATTAACTTGCATAGTGCTTCTTGTGTGCCAGGAAGTGTTCTCAGTGCTTTTTATTGTCAGAGCTGGTTCCTGAGTGTGTTCTCTTAACACCAAGCTACACTGCCTCTCCCCGAGCTTTTTATTGGATCATGATCTAATTTTCACAATATTCGCTGTTACATACAGTGCTTCAGTAAACGCGTCTGTAAACGTGTTCTTACATTTTGGTGATTTTCTCTCTGGGAAGTACTGTGGAGTCCTAAAGGTGATGTTGCTGTATCAAAACCAAATGCATTTACAATGTCAGTAGATACCTGAGATTACTTTCTGAGATGGTTGGAATAATTCACCTACCCACAAGCAGTAGCAGACTGTACGTTTCCCTATGATTTCACTCACCCACACTGGGTATTTTTAATACTTAAACTTTTGCTGGTCTGTTGGATGAAAATGGTGTCTTGATCACAGTGTTGTTTTAAGGGCTGTTTCCCCAACTCCTAGTGATACGGAGCATCTTTTTATGTTTATTGGTCTGTGGCACTGTTGACCCCCTGTCTCCTTGCCCCATCCAATCGAAGGTGATTGTTCCTTCCTCAGTAACCCTGTAGTGTCTTATGTATCTTTGTCTTATAGTGGTTATCTATTTGGTTCCGTTTAACGAATATCTAATAGCCCTCTATTCTACACTAGGCACTGTGCTAGGTAGACACTGGGAATAAAGATATGAGGAAGAAATTGTTCATTCCCTGCAAAAACTCAAAACCTTGTGAAGGGCATACACTCCATGGGTGATTGTAGAAGTGTGGCAACTGCAGTGTAAAAGTAATGCACAAGCTATCATCCACGTCTGTCTGTTTCCACACTGGCTTGGAAACTCAAAGACTGCGACCGTGTCTTAGTTATTGCTGTTTGCAGGCCCCTAAAATAGAACATAGTGCATAGTAAGTATCAATTTTTTTTTAAATTTTTGCTTCAGAATAGTATATTAAGTAATGGTTTAGGGTTTCTGAAAGTCAGGTCTGTCTCTTACGCTTAAATAATGCTAAATTTTGAACTCATGCCTCCTGTATAGGAAATGCTGTTTTGTTTACTGTGCTGCATGATCTTGTGAAATACCATTGCACTGCACTCAGGGAGTAAGAACACAGCCAGGGCCAAGTGTGCAAAGCCTGGATTCAAGTAGGGGAATCCACTTACGTTCACAGAGCACCATGCATGCATGTTAGCCCGCTTGTTTTTGTCAAAGTCTTTCTGTACACCACCCAGAAGGCTGTTTCCACAAGGGTCTGGCTGAGCCGTCTCAGAGACTCTGCAGACCTTCCTGAGTCTCTGAGGGTCTGGCCTCAGAAAGCATCTTTACTCTCCTCCTTTGCTGCAGTGATTGGCTGTGCTGGGTTCTCCGCTTCTCGTTTTAGCAAATAGCAGATGAGATACACACAAAAGCAGTCATTGCCTTGAAGGTCTAGTAACTTTGTCAATATGACCCCAGGAAACAATAAAGACAAATTTACTAGAGAAAAAACAAAACAAAACAAACAAAAATGGAGCAACTGGCATCCCAATATCCAACCTGGTTATAGATTCAGGAAGTGATTAGAGTGTCAATTCTGGTTTTGCTACTTTGCCATGGAACCCCACGTGGTGGACTCTTACATCCCTGGGGTCCCTTGAGATTTGGATCACCGCCATCCAATTGGAGCCCAGTGCATCCATATCCTCGTAATCTCCCAAAGGGCTTTTCTCCTCACTGGATGCTTTGGTCTGTCCTTTGAAGTCAAAACTTGAGCTTATTATTAATAAGTAATTAAACCATGGAGATTAAACGCTGTCTGGGTATAGAGCTCTGTCCTGGGCACAAAGAAGGTCAAAAGATACCCAGGACAGAATTTAATTCTTGCCTTCTCCCAACATACAGTCTCATTCAGTCAACATGACTAGCTCCTCCTCATATTTTAAGTCTCAGCCTGAATATCACCTTATTTTTAAAAAGCCATTTATATCCACCTTATTAAAAAGAGGTCTCTTGTTTCTTTCTACTATAGCTCTTTGTTTATTTCATTCACAGCACGTGTCATGATCCATGATTCTGTTTATTACTCGTTTATTGGCTGATGCCACCACTAGACTGTAAGCTCCCTGAGGGCAGAGATATTGTGTATCTCACTTTCTGTTGTATCTCAAATGCCCAGGAAAGTGCCTGGCACATAGACGTTCAAGTGAGATTTGTCAAATTAATTGAATGTGTAAATAAATATGTGCCTGGAATCATGGTAAATGGTGTGTATCCGGATACAAATAAGATCTGATTGTTGCCCTTAAGGAATTCACAGTCTGATGGGAGAGAGAGACAATAAAGAAGAGATTATATTAGTATGTTAAGTATCATAATAGAGGTACTGTAATATGCCCTGGGTCAGGGAAGGGAAAGCTTCCTGGAGGAAAGGATACCTGATCTGAATCCTGAAGAACAAGTAGGAATCACACTAGTAAAGGAGGCTAATTGTGTATTTACTCAGTACGTACTGTATTCCAGGCTCCTCTCTGTGCTGAGAGCAGGGTGTACTGAGGAAACTATATAAGATTGCAACACAATCTGTGTAAGGACAGGGAACTTGGAGATGACTTTGGAAAGATAGAATGGGGCAGTTCATATTCTTCTGTGCTTAATTATTCTGACATCGTAGATGAAGCAATGCACCACTGAAAGGCTTGGGGCAAGAGAAAAACTTGATGAAATGTGAATTTTAGAAAAAAATTATCTTGGTGTTGTGTTGAGAATTGACTCGGAAAAAAACAGAGCTGGTGACCGTGAGAACAGTAGTCAGTGAGATAAGAAGGAATGAGAAGGCGCTGACTTTTCTTAGGGCATGAAGGAATGGAGAATGGGATATGGGGTGTGGTGGTGGTGATGCCAATAAATCTTATAAAGTAAAAATGAACAGGACCAGTTGGATGAGCGAGAAGGTGAAAGAGACATTTCTGCAATAACTTTCCTGCTTTCGTCTTGGATGTCCAGTGAATTGCAAGGTTATTTACGTCTGCTCGACCGACATCTACTGAGCACTTACCCCTAGTGACTGAGAAAAGGATATGGAGACAACTCTTTCAAAGAAGAAGCCATGAAGGGACATAAAGGAAGAAATATGATTTTGTGTAAAAGAGGTCATAGAATAAAGGAATATCTTTCTTTCTTTGAGGATAACCCTGATCGTGTGTTATGGGGACTAAAACAGTGGAAAGAGATTGAAAATGTAGAACTTAGGAGGGACTAAAACTGGTAGAGGATTGAGTGGCAGAGAGGGTATGGATTTAGAGCTTATATGGGGGATGAGCCAGCCCTGGTAGATCAAGGTGGGTGTGGAGTGGGCGGAAGAGGAGTGTCTCTTTCACCAAGAAGGGAAGCCAGAGTAGAGCTGGCCTGAGACAAAGATCAGGTTTCCTGGGAGACCGGGAATGGAGGATGCTCCTGCCGTTTGGGTGTCTGGTGAGTGGTAATGAACTTGAGAGGCTTGAGGGTTTGAAGGAGCTGCAGAGGAGACCTGAGGAGGGACAACTTAGGGACATGTAGGTGCTGTGCTGGGCAGTGCTGAGAACCCCACCAAGGTTAAGACTGGGGTTAGCAGGGCTGTGCCTCCACCCCAGAGAGCCGTGTGTACTACTCAAGAGGCAGCTGGCTACAGAGTTCCAGAGACGCACTGGAGAAGGACAAGAGTGAGGGGTTGGGGAGGGGAAGTGGTAGATGAGGGGATCTGTGCTAAACAGAGAAGAAAGTGAAGGTGGGGATTGAGGGAGGACAAAGAGTGAAACAGCAGGACCCCCAATCCAAGCCGGTGTTAAATGTCTAAAGAACACTTAAGAAATACTATCCAGAAGAGAGTGACTTTTTATAACATTAAACTTAGAACAGATCTAGCCCCCAGGAGACTCTGGGAAAAGGAACTGGTCAGAGCAAGAGGAGTTAATCAGAAAAGCCTTTTATTAAAGCTGCTGTTAAGAAATCCACTCAGCTCAGTAGGAGGAGGAGCTGTTTCCCTGCAAGCATGTGGAACAGCTGAATCTGCTTGTCAGGTCCCCCACGGTCCTGAGATATTCGTGACAGCGCACCTCCGCATCTTGAGGGAACACCCAGCAGCCCTCTCTGATCTGGTTATGATAGATTTTCTCCAAGTGGCCACTAACTCCAAGGCTAAGACTTGTGGACCACATCTGGTAGTCACCACGATGTCTTTGTCAAGAGAGAGGGGCCAGCCCGATGTCACCGTGAGGTGATGTTGGTTTCCTTTCTGGTCACTTTTTTTCCTCTTACCACAATTTGCTCTGGAGCCCATGCCAAACTTTTGCTTATTTTCTTACCTCAAAAGAAAAAGGAAAAAGACCCTGGTTCTTGTCCTACCTGAAAGATAAGATTACAGTCAGAAGACAGTGTGTTGTGTAGTGAAAGATTTTAAAGAATTTATTTAGAAAAGGAAAAGTACACCTCCAAGAACAGGAGGCGGGCTGATCCAAGGGGGAAAAGCGGTGGTCTTTGTTCGCCCTTTTTCTTACACCCTCGCTTAGAGGTGGTCTCTGGATTGATTGACGGCTCTTGCCCCTGGAATGACATCTTTGCGCATGTCCTTAACCGTGGTGTACACAGAAAATCCCACGGTGGGTGGGGTAAACCTCAATGTTAATTATATTACAACGAGCATTGGGTCATGTCCCGTTAAGTCCTTACTACCAAGCAGTTGTGGCTGTCTGGTTCTAACCAGTTTCTTGCTGGCACTCATCTAGAGGAAGTAGAGCCCCTTTATGCTGGAGGCAGGCACACCGCCATCTTCCAGACCATCCTCCCTCTCCTCCACCAATCTGCCAAGTGCCCCCACTTACCTAACTACCTAACACTTTTATATTTCCAAGTATAATTTTTGGAGTTTAATTTTCTGGACTCTCAATTGACCTTTTCGGTCTTTCTCTTGATAGGTATTTATTTTCCTTGACTTTGATCACTCCTCTTAGTAAAATTCTCAATAAAAGCTGATCATCTTATGTTCCAGCCTTGGTGAACTACTTGTAGGTTCTGTCAAACACCATGTGCCCTCAGAAGGCCATTCCATAAACAAAATGGGCTTGGGCGGTGTATGCCTGGGCATAAATCCAGGCTCTGCCCACTGACCAGCTCTGAGATGAAGGGGAGGTTCTTAATCTCTCTGTTTCATGTCCTCATCCATCAAAAAAGGGCCTTACTAATAGTATTTATCTCATATAATTATAGTGACATTTATGTTAAATGTACATCACCTACTAAACACACAATAAATAATACAAAACAAACAAACAAAAAACCTTGGATCTTGTACTTCTGTGGTCTTGTTCTTTGCTTAGAATGCCTTTTCCCTACCATTCTATTTGTCTAATTGATAATAATGATAGCCATTTATCCTGATGATTTCCTATGTGCTAAGCACCACTCTAAGCGCTTTATACGTATCAAATATAAATTAATCCTCTCAGTACCCTCTGAGTTTGGTACTATGTTGTACCTATTTCGCAGATGAGAAAACTTGTGCCCAGGGTCACAAGGATACTAAGCAGTAGAGAAGAGCTCAGAATGCAGGCAGTCTGGCTCCAGAGCCCAGACTTTGAACCCCACATGGACCATCTCTTGTGTGTTCCCTTTACTGACCATTGGTTGTTTGGCAGAACCTGCAAGTAGTTCACTATGGCTGTGACCCTTACCTGATCACACAGCATAAGTCACTGCTCACGTGCTCTTTCTGCTTTCCTTTTTGATGTCTTACTTTGAATCATTAGCACTTTCTGTGTATTTATTCCCCTTACAGGAACCATCTTGAAGGTTGTCTGTTATCTTATTCATCTTTGTATCTCCAGCACCAAGTACAGCTCTTGGCCTGTAGTAGGTGTTCAGTAAAAGAAACACCAGGATAATATATTAGGGAAAGATTTTTTTTTTTAAAGTTCTGTGTCTTCTTTGGATTTAATTAGTTGATGCAAAGCTTTCCCCATACTGTGTATCACAAGTAATCAGAGGATAACAGAAGGTAGTTTACTCAAATGTCAGGTCTTGCTCTCATCCGTTGTCATTGCACATGTAGGAGGTGACAAATATTAATTTGATTTCAGCATGTGGATTGCCACTGTCATGCTGCCTGTCTGTAATGATGCTTCTCTGAGTGTTGGACATGGGTATGATGGTGAAGTGGAGATGGATTTAATTCTGATTAGTATCCCCTGGTTTCTTTCACTTTGGCTAGTATTGGAGGGTTGTTTAAAAACAAATGTAAATTTGGACCCATCTGAATTCCTAACCTTGAGCACTGCACATTTTGCTGTCACCAGAGAATTAATTTTCCATAGAGGGATATGGGCCCCCATTCAGACCAGGCTCGACTCTGAGCAAAGACCAGGGAAGCCATATCCATGACACTGGTATCCGAGGGTGGAGGCTTTTGCTCTGTGTCTGTAGGACAGAGGGGTGACAGCAGCATTCCTGGAGAGTTTTAGAGAACCCTTTTTCTTATTTCAGGTGAAGTTCCCGAAATATAGTTCATCCATAAATCAAGCTGGGGCATTTTCGGCTCCGTTCTTCTCTTTCCGAAGGGAAATGCTGTGCTGAAGAGTTATTCCCCAGCACGGCTTTATTTCTTTCTCCTGCTGGGATGTATTAGCAAGGTCATCACCTTTGGTTTATTGGCTTCAAACAATCTGTGATTGCAGAGGATTATGACTTCTTAGCTTGCAGAAGCAGGAGATGCAATCAATTCATGAAAGGCCCAGGCCTGATTTTTTTTTTCTTATAAAAAAATGTATATTTATTTCTGCCAGCATTTCTGGGGACCGAGACTTAAAAGAAAGAATTTATCATTGAATGTCCTGCTTCATTGCTTCTTTCAAATAAGAACATTAAGTCAGGCCAATGTGAACTCAGCTCTAACTCTGGGTTTGAAAGCAATAAGATGACTTCACAGAAATCTGTCTTCCTCAACTCTAAACTCTATTTTATTTATTTATATTTTGGAGGCGGAGGTAATTAGATTTCTTTCTTTCTTTCTTTGTTGTTTAATGGAGATACTGGGGATTGAACCCAGGACCTCGTGCATGCTAAACATGTGCTCCATCACTGAGCTATACCCTCCCCCCTCTAAATCGAATTAATTGAGAAATGTATGCTCATTGCAGGATGCCAAACACATACCCTTTGAAAGAACTAGGAACTTGGATTAGTGATACCTACTAGTTGATAAATAAGTTCTCTTTGGTAGGGCAAGACTTTTTTTTGTCTGAAAATCCTTAGAACTTGGTTAATATTTATTGTGATATCAGTTTTCTGACTTACACTGATTTCACTTCCAACTTCCTGGATTACCCTTTCTCACTTTTCTATTGCCTTTCTCCTAGTTGGGAATCTATCACTTCTGACCTCAAAGAAGTGTCAGAATTAAAAGTCTCCTCTTCGTTCTTCATCAAATGGAGTATTCCCCCTTTCGTGGTTGCCAAAAACAATTGCAAAGACCTGTCTCTTCAGAACTTAAACAAAAATGTTTTAACATGGAGATTGTACTTGTACCAGGCTGCAGTGGGTCCGAGCCTGCAGTAGCCTTGGCAAATAGAGATAAGTGCTTCTAGTTCCTGCTACACTCTTGATAGACATTTGGCCTCTGAGTTTCCCTTCTTGGCAGCTCTGCAGAGGTCAGGGCCTGATGCTCTGAGACTGAGATGACCCATGGTCTGTGTACTGTCTCTACCCACCACCCTTTTTGGTGGGGTCAGTTTCACAGTATCTATAAAACTGGAAGCCGCTTAGTCAAAAAAAGACCATGCTTACTTATTCATTGGGCAGCCTAAGCACATGATCCAATTACTCCTTCAGTCACCAGGAAGCATGTGGGATGAGGGGTGTGTGTGGTGGTGAAGTCAACTACTATCTGGACTCCAGGCAGCAGGAAAGGTGGCCATCCTGGCTGGTTCAGCTTCACTGGCCAGCATGGACGCTTGCAGTACAACATTGATGTGCCACCGTTGCTCTTGGGTACTAATTCATTTGTGTTCCTCATCTTCTCCAGATATAACTCTAAAAGATATATTCAGAATGAAAATTAGGGCCATTTCTCTTATTCCAAAGACCGCCTGTAGAGGGGCAAAGGTCAAGGTGCAGGTACCATTCCAATTTATAATGACAGACATCCTGCTGATGGGTATGTGGTGTGTGAGACCCAGAAATAGGCCTCGAGGACTAGAGAAGAGCAAGATTGTGGATTTTGGTTCCTCTTCCCTGCACTTCCTAGGCCTGCTTTTTTCATCAATTTGACACTTCTTACTACCCATTGTCCCTGTAGCCATTGGAAATAATGCTGCCCTTCCTTTCTTTATGGATTCTTTACCTTTATGGAAAAATAGAGTTGAAATGGTTACTTAATCCATTCAAGTATTAGTTAATTCTACCCTTTCAGGTCCTCATTTTCCTCATCTGATAAACTGGGTGGATAACAGTTCAGCATTTCAGATTCAAGAGATCACACGTGTCTATTTTAAGATTAGATTGTGTTTCCATGGTATTTAATCAAGGGCAGAAATTAATCAAACCACAGGGTGGTCACAAAGTGACCTGTGACTACTGTGATTTTGTCTGTGTAGGACCGTGGCCTGCCATATCTGAGGAGTCTACTATTTTGATTTTCCACAGTGCTTTGGAAGTTGAGCCTTGCATCATATTCAAGAACAATCTTTGTACTTGATGCTTCCTTTTAAGAGAATGCAGATATCATTTTCCTCTGGGGCTTAAGTCAGACCTGTCATCATCAAGGCCACGTCTGATCTATGGAGGAAATCAGTTCAGTAAATCCTGGAACAATAGCTCTGCTTGCAGATTCCCAGTGTCCACGAAAGCCTAATCTCCTACAAATACACCTCATACAGGTTTATTGTGAGGAATAATGCATCTGAAGCTCCAGATTCATGGTAGGGTCTCCTCACGTGTGTGGTCCCTCTATTAACAGCATTTTCCGTACATTCTTCTTTTCTTGAAGCCTGAGGGTATTAGTATCAATCCCCTGAAAGATACCCTGGGTCTGAGAGAGAACCTGCTGTCAGATCAGCTAACCAGATGGAAGCTCCTGTTGTGGATTTGAGTGTCTCTTCATTACATTTCTTCTCAGTTGTGGGCCGTTCGCTGGGCACAGAGTCTGGGGGAGAGACTTAGTTGCCAACCTGTTGTTTTGCCTAAGACAATCGTGTAACTAGTACCCACAAGATGCCAGTCAGGATCCAAATGCAAAGGAGAAAAAGCTCATTGAAGTGCCTACGTCACAACTCATGGCTTGGGGCTGAGTCAAAACTTAGAAAAGAAAGGGATGGCCTATTATGTACAAAATAAATAATCTACAAGGATATATTGTAAAACAGAGGGAATATAGCCAGTATTTTATAATAACTCTAAGTGGAGTATCACCTTTAGAAATTGTGTGTCATTATGTTGTACACATGTAACTTATATAGTATTGTACATCATTTATACTTTCATTAAAGTAAAACTCCCTATAAATAGGGATACCAAGGCTTAAAAGCAAAATGACTTATAGAAAGTCACACAGCTGGTCAAGTGGCAGAGCTGGACCCCTAAACCAGCTCGCCTACATTCACCTCCCCCCCCAAAAATTGAGATTTTCAGCCATGAATTAGTATTTAAGAATAGTTAGCTTCCTGTACCATCCTGCAAAGATCACTCTTGCAAATTTTCAGGAGATAGCAAAGAAGAGTTAACATTTAGATGTGCTCTAATCAGATGGTGATAGGCGTGTATATTCAAAAGGATGGAGCATATAGGCTGCTGGTTCTTAACTTTAATTCTGAAGTTTCAAAGTGCCTTCTAGAAGAGTTAGAAATTCTAAATGAAAATTGAATGTGTTTCATATCCTTGAATTTTGCTCAAACTTTTGCAAATATAATCAAAATATTAAATCTATTAGAGAGAGAACTACTTTGGTTCACCTTTGAAAAATAAATAAAATGTCTTGGTCATGTTGGAGGGTTGGTATGAGCATTCCCTGTGTTCTGATCTTAGCACTGTCACTAATCATGTGATCTTCAGCAAATTGTTCTATTTCATAGAGTCTTGGGCTCCTCATTTATAAGAAGAAACGTTTGCACTACACGGACTCTGATTTTAACCTAGCTTTAACATTCATATTTCTAAGAATTGTCACCCCAGATATTTGCCTTGTTCATTGCTGATGGCCTCATATATTTTGGTATACTATTGAGAAAACATTAGTACCCCTATTTCTCCTAGGATTTTTTTTTTTCTTAACATATTTCCATCACAACTCATTACTAGCTGATTAGAGGAAGACAGGCAAGTAAACTCCTTCTGGTTTTGCAGGTTGGAAGCCTTATATTCCCTGACCACTAAATTAGAGAACCCACATGCCAAGTTAAAACAATAGAAAACAGAATTACTTACAGAATGAATCACCTTCTGTCTTTGAACTTTAATTTCCATACCACATATTGGGGATAATAATAATTCTATTAATTAGTTACTGTAAAGATTAAATACATTTTTTAAAGAACTTGCCTGGCATATTTTAAGTTATAAGCAGTAGACACATACTGAAACTTAGGTCTTCAATTATAAAGGAAAAGAGGAAAAAAAGTTAGTGATCATTTCCTGAAAAACCTGTGTGAGCCTCAGGTCCCTCATTTGTAAAATGGGTATTTCAAGAATTCTTTCCTTAGTTAAGGTTGCTATAAACATCTGGTAACCAGATATCATGATGGTCCCCATACTCTGCAATTTGTAAAGTGCTGTGTGGGTGTTAGTAACCTTTAGTTGGAAGTGGGAGCAGGGAAAACTTGACCTTTGTGCCTTCCTCCATCATGTCAGAGGGCACCCTAGATGCAACTGTACAAGTACCATTGTAATTCACTGACTTCTAGAGCATTAGTGTTTAGTTCTCAACTTTCCTGCCTTGTACCACTAGGGCAGAGAACAATGTCTGTCCCATGGTGAGTACTCATAAGTATCTCTTTAATGAATTTGTGAACTAATAAGTCACTGATTTTATTTTAGTTTCTATCCTATTGATCATATGCCTGGCAATATGCTAAGTATATTTCATACTTAGTGGCTCTTAATCCTGGTCACATCAGAATCTCCTGCAGAGCTTTTAAAAATATTGTATGTATGGTCCCACCCAGAACAAATTGAATCAGAATCTCTGGGACTGAGCCTGGGACATAGCTACCCGAGTGATTTTAATGTATGAGAGACACATAGAATCAATGAACTCTTCATCCATTGTTTTCCTGGGATTTGCTTGACTGGGCTGCTTGCTAATTTTGCCAATCACTTACTTCTGGGCATCCAAGTTGCAGGGAACATGTTCTCCCATCTTGCCATTTGTCATGGCTAAAATTTTCTACATTAACAAGGATGCAAACTTATTATCCACATTAAGAGTGTAATCTCTTTTTGCGTGTAGTTCTGAAACACAGTCGTGCTGTCCATGCAAATCGTAAACTTAGATCCCTTTGTACTGTGAAAGAAAACATGCCAATCAGGATGGAGAAAATTAATGTTGACTAGGATGACGGATATGTTGTAAATTGCAGAGGCCTGGGTCTCAGACTGGTTTCAGAATCAAACTATTAGTAATTGCTTTATAACATTATGAGATGAAGAAGCAGTGCCTGGAAGGTGGTTTGAATTGGAGACTAATTCCTATGTTAAATATTTAGTTTGCAACCATATTGGGACAAAACCAGCTAAATATTGCCATTGCCACTAGGGGCAGTGCTCACCTTGAAGGTACTTCTGATTCTACAAGGGCAGAGCATACAGGCTCATTTTGTGGGTTTGTTGAGGATGTCCTTAGAGTAAAACCTTGTCTGGATTCTTTCGAATGATACTGTTTTGTTTCTCATGAATGGTTAACACCTTCATTCTTCTTTAGTTCCTAGTCCCACTAAAGTGTCAGTTTGTCCAAGAAGCAAATATAAGTCATGCCAAAGACAGGCATATACACACGCGGTGAGGACTAGGGGGAAAGAGCTATCACTCTAAGGCAACAACATATACCTTTGCTTTGTCACCCAGTGACAAAGTGAAATAACAACCCAAGATTCCAGTAATAACACAGGGCGACAGGAGTGCTGTGAGGTGCTTCAAGGAAGGATGATTAGATGCCAAATGCATGGTATCAGGGGAGCTATCTGCAGCCAAATGTGAAGTTATTTTTACTCAAGGCAGTGATTTCTACTCTGTTTTTAAAACCCTCAGGGCATCTCCAGGTATTTCAAAAAATGTCATACAATTCTCAAAAATAATAATATACTTGTTGAGCATATTAATATCATAGTATGCTTTAGGCACTGGGTATGGAGGTGGGTGAAGTCATAGAGCATCACTGCTCCAAAAATGAGTGATGGACACCTGATCAGCCTGAGACATCGTTTCCCCATGAGAACGCTCCCGGAGTGTAACTATCAGTGTCCCCATGTCCTGTGCTTTCTGGAGCCTCCTGGAAGCCTGCAAGTCTTTGCCTAATCCTTCTGTTCTGGAAGAATCTACATATTTTTTCCCCAGACATTTTTTTCCTATTTCATTGGCACCTGTGCCCCGGATTTGCAGTGTATTTATCCCCTATCACCCTTCTGTTTCTCTTTTTCGCTCTTACCTTTGATCCCAGAACTGTTTTAAAAATAATGGATGAAAGTTAATAAATGGCATAGCAGGCAGGAAAAAAATGAGAGTGTGGTGGGCTCATTTTGATAGACTCTCCTGTCTGCAGGTAATTTACCAGGGCAGAGTGCTGACATACACAGCCCCACAAGAAGGACTTATCCCCGGTCTTAAGCCAAAATCATTCTTGAAAGTTTCCATTATTCATAAGGCGTGATCCATGAAAACTGCAGGAGGCTGTCCCATGATGATGCCTCTGAGCCAGTGGCTCTCGGGTTCAGGAGTTAGAAACAAGCAAACATCTGCATTTGGGCACTTGGGGAGATTGCCAGCTTTCAGAGAAAGAACTTTGCACTGGAGTCCAGCATGGTGAAATCGAGTTTTCTGCCCTTATTACCAGTATTTCCCCAACCCCCTTCCACGCTCTCCCCAGTGAGTTCTGAGAGTCTGCTCTTGCAGCTGCTTTTAGTTCCAGCGCCTCGAATGTATTTCATCACTTTTCTGTCTTGCCTCCGTTGTAAACCCTTTGATGACAGGACAACGTTTCTTTGTTTGTCCCCCGCCTACTGGAGTGCCTGGCACATTAAGTAGGCTCATTAAAATTAATTAAATGACTGAGTGACTGAACGAATGAATGAATGAATAAAAATCTAAAAGAATATTTCTGGAATTCTCCAGGTAGGATCTAAGTGCAGTCTCTTCCCAAGTATTATTAAACCCTCAGAGTCACTAGGAGGGGAAAGGTGGGACAAGGATTTCCAAGTCTTCTCAAAATTAGGAAAGAAATCAGACAGTATTAATTTTCTCAGGATTCTACTCCCCACTGTGTGACTTTTCCAGAATCACAAACCTGCAGTTTGAGAGGATCCCAAGCCAGCATATCTGCATTAATGCACCTCGCAGCCAATTCCACCACGGTTTGACTCTGGGAAATTCTGATTGCAAAGCTCTGTCGAAATCTGCCGAGACTGACCTGTCTTTGAAAGGCAGATTCCCTCACATCTGTCCTCGGTTCCTAAGGCTTTTGAGCAGAGGTCTTGGAAGTGTTAGGACACTAGGCTGCCTGGACTTTTGGTAGAAATTTCATTTCAAAGCCGTACCTGATTAACAGGGAGATTAAAACAAACAAAACAAAACAAAACAAAACAAAACAAGAGTCCTGACTCCCGAGGACCCACTATGTCTTCCCAGATTCTTTTAAGAAAAAACAAAACAAGATGCACTTGATCCAAGCACGTGACATACAGGGCGCGCTCTCCTGTACTGACACGGTGCCTGTGAGCTGTGTATTTTCTTTAATGCAAAGACAATAATTTATAATGAGCTGCACAGATGCACACATGCATGCATAAACCTACACGTGCCAGCTTCTGCATATTCCCAGTGGCAAAATGAGGCAAGATGAGCAGAGGGTTCTGCAAATAATTTGTATTCAGTTATACAACAGCCATGCCACTTACTTTGCAGAGTAAGCTGATGGCTGTTTACTCTCAGCATAATGACTCTGTTAGGAGTGACCTTTCCTGGTGATTTTCTAGCCAATCAGTCTTAACCCTTTAATTGATTAATTTTCTTAAGCAAAAGAGGCCCTTCCTCCCCTTTTCTCTTAGCCATCATTCATTTTACACCATACTCAAAATGATTAGTTTAGGAATTTTAATGACTGTACACCATTTATTTTCATCTTTCTGGCTGGGATTTCAGCAAATGAGTGTTCTGATATCTAGCATGTGTGTGTGCGCGCATGTGTGCGTGCCTGTGTGTGTACCTTCAAAAGTGTGTGTGGTCATTTGTTTGTTATAGACTCTTGCTGACTACTCCAAAATTCAGCCAAGAATAGCAGCTTAAGTGACAAAGTTTAACTTTCCCTACACTCAGGACACTAAAACAATGGAGAGAAATTAAACCAGAAAGCCTGCCTTTCTTGTGTGATCTGCTTTTGCAGAAGCTGATTAGGACTCTGATCTGTCTCATTTTGGCTTCATTATCGGAGAGAGGGAAAGAGGAAGAAAGAGCCAGTACCTTTTCTTTTATAAAAAGACCATTTTCATAGGGAGGGAAAATAAACACAAGCCATATCTCAGTGGAGCTCAGTTTTCACTAATGGGCCAAGTCACATCTTTTTCTATTCTAATATCTCAAATCTTCTTTCTTTCTCTTTTTAAAAAATAGGATTTGAATTATTCTGTTAACTGCTACAGAGAGACCTACATATCATGTATAGTGGAAAGGAGGTGGAAAATGGTTGAGCAATTTTAGAACTTTTTAGAAATCTTTTGTTCTGGAAAAAAATTGTTCTCTTCTGATCTTCAGTATAATCCGCTTCCTAAGTTCTTCCTCTAAGACTAAGCCACCCTTGAACATGAAGCAGCTCTTAACCATTGAAGCATGTTCGTGGAGACAACATGACACAGAAGGAGCCATTGATTTCTCACCCTTCCTGTGGATGTTTTAATGTGTCTTGTCATCAGAATACCTTAACAGCATCCTTTAATTAGATGTAACTGCAAGTCAAAAATATTTAAACATACATACACATACACTCACTGTGGAAAAGCATTTGAAAAATATAGAAAGTTTACTTGCTAAGAGAAAAAGCAAAAGTGAGAAAAACTAGATGTAGGGGTGGGTGGATGGGAGCTGTCATCCCTGCCCTCCCCTGTAGGGAGAGCTTTCCTTGTTCTTACTGCTCTGCCTCCTCCCAGGAGAATGGAATATCTCTGCCCATAGTCCCTTCAAATGCCAGATCACATGCTCAAATGGGACCCCTGGGTCTGGAGGGCCCAGGACCTGGACTGGACAGAGTACTCTCTCTCCCATCTACATACTTAGCTCAGAAGAGACTTGGCCATCTATTATTTTGCTTTTATGTTCTCCTCTTAGTTATTGGATAGATAAACTCTGTTATGACTGACCTAGGCATTAGTCATTGTCTCTTGAGTATATATCTCTCCCTTGGAGATTTTTTGGGAAGAGTGGTTATGGTTTAAGACCCTTGAGCTAATATCATTGTAATACTACTGAATTATTTAATAATTATTTTACATCCGAGTTAGCTGTTAAATCTGTGCCTGTTTATACGTCTACGTGAGATTTTACTGTCTACTTTTGTATCCTGTCTTCTTTGCTAATGTTTTATTTTATTAGTTTTAACCATATGAGATTCCCAATTTTGACTATTTTCTTAACTAAAGTAGAGTTGATTTATAATATTGTATTAGTTTCAGATGTATGCAAAGTGATTCAGTTGTATTTTAAGTATATATATGTTTCAGATTATTTTCCATTTTAGGTCATTACAAGATTTTGACTATAGTTCTTTGTGTTATGCAGTAAATCCTTGTTGCTTATCTGCTTTCTGTATAGTATTTTGTATTTGTTAATCCTATACTCCTAATTTACCCCTCCCACCCTCCCTTTCCCTTTTTGAACTACAGGATGATTCTGTTATTGACCCTCTTGTAGCAGGTGGACTCCAGCTAGATCCTTCCCTTGCCTGGCACTGTTTGCACCAATTGAAAGAGATCAGGTTTGGCAAAGCAGAGCAGAAACTTTTTCATTGATCAAGGAATGGAGAAGGGAGAGCTTGTGCTCTAAAGACCCCTTCTCCCCAAAGGGAGGAAAAGTGGGAGACTTTTAGCGGGGTAAAAGGCAGGTGTGTCCTCAAACTGGGGAAAAGGGCAGAGAGTTCCAGGAACAGCTAGGGCATGTGCAGTCCCTCAGGCTCCCTGGCACACAACAGTGATTCTGCCTAGCAAGGTACAAGTCCGCCTCTTTGGGCAGAGATCTTTGCAAGGTGATGAAGTAAAGGGACTTTCAGACACTCTAGGTTTGCTCTGCACTGGCTCTGCTCCTACAGTGAGGCTGGACCAGTTGAGGGCAGTTGGTTGTCACGTTTCCTTTGTGGTGTCACTGATAAACGTCTTTGACAGATTTCAGGTGTTTTGGAACAAGAAAAGAAATAGGTTACAGCAGAGGTCTTCCATCTCCCTGGGATATGTATGGGCAGCAGTTCAATCTGATGATGATAGTGAGTGCTCAATAAAAGATTACTTTACCATTTGCTAAGCACTTCACCCAGATCATCTCGTTCAATTCCCCAAACAACCCTCTCGGGTAATCACAGTTGATCCTTAAACAACATGGGCATGAGGGGTACCGACCCACCACACACTCAAAAATCCACTATAACTTACAGTCGACCCTCTGCATACATAGTTTCTCAGTACGTGTGGTTCCTCTGTATCTGTGATTCCACATCCAAGGATTCAACCGGCCACAGATCGTGTAGTACTGTAGTATTTGCTATTGAAAAAAAAATATGCTTATAAGTGGACTGGTGCACTTCAAACCTGTGTTGTTCAAAGGCCAACTGCACTTTTTTTATTCCCCACTTTTTAGATGGGACAATTAGGGCTCGGAAAGGTAAAATGACTAATTCAGTGTTAAATGGCTGGTAAGGAGGCAAACTAGTATTAAAACTTATCTCTCTTGAACTTCAGAGGTTTTTTATTCAAGACACATAAATTATTTTTAAAATGCACATTCTTAATGGCTGCATCATAGCTCATTACATGGATTTACTTTAGTATTTTTATCTTAAAATATCAAGTCCCATGATTAACATTTACATTGTTTCTATTCTCTCATTACTATAAAGAATGCTGTAGTGAGCATAACTCTTAGTACACATATAACTATATGCTTTAGCTGGGATTAAATGCATCTGCCACCTCTCCATCTACCTCTGTGGTCTCCATAGGTGGTTAATATCCAATATGAACCTTGAGATTTACCAATAATGAAGTTACTGTCTTTTTTTACAGTCATTTTTCACTTGCGAAGTGTTTTTAGAATCTTTTTTAATAGCGGAGCCCTAGTAATGTGTTTATATAAAACACTGGGTTTGTGTACAAATTTCTAGAAACATACTATTTTGGAGAGTCTGATATATCTATGATGGTAACAGCTTCTTCCCATCA
Source organism: Vicugna pacos (assembly GCF_048564905.1). Taxonomy (NCBI): domain Eukaryota; kingdom Metazoa; phylum Chordata; class Mammalia; order Artiodactyla; family Camelidae; genus Vicugna; species Vicugna pacos. The sequence goes on along the minus strand of NC_132997.1, from coordinate 81,893,673 downwards.
AGGAAATCTTAACAAAATCATTGGCTTCACTTTTGCACCAAACATACTATCCCTTGGGCTCTACTATTACCCCAAAGATGGAGAGCAATTGTTTTTCATTGTGTTGTTTGGCTGAGAAGGAGCAATTTCATCATAAAAATACAGAAATAGACTTGAAGCAATTATATGTGAAATGCTGCATGATCAAATTTCAAGTTCTCTAGACATAAAAGGAAAAACTAATTGGCCTGTAACTTTCTTATTTCTTCTCACATACAATTGTCCAGTGGAGGGAACAGTGAGGGGGTGGAAATTACTATTCAAGGTTGGAGAGACCTGGCTCTTGGCCTGGGGGTCTCAACTGGGTAAGTATCTGTACGCAAGCTTGAGGCCATCCAGAGGGGCTACTTAAGAGCATTTGTATTTCAAGCCAATTTCATGCTAAGCAGGGAGCCGGTGTAATTTGGGTGTTAAGCTTCTGCTGCCGGAACTGCCAGTTAAGTGTGGTGGTGATCCCATCCAGGGGTCCAAAAGCAGAAGGTGAAAGCCATGCCTCGTGGAAACTCATCATGCAGAGGGGACAGCACGAGTGGCAGCCGGCCAGCAAAGGGCCTTGGGCAGAACCTGAGGCTGCTCTGGCTGCAGAGGAAGACAGGATAGGGGAAGGGACCTTTGTGCTACATGAAGGAAAATGATAGAGAAGACAATCATTTATCTAGGATTGTGAGGCTTTGCCTGCTCCAGATTAGCAATACTGCCAGAGTTTTGATATTTTGTTTCCCAAAGACTCAGTGACTACTAAAGGATATTTTTAGTGTATTCTAGATGGTGTGCACTATAGGATCGAAGAGTACAAGTATAACTTTAAAAATATAGTATTTGAAGTAGATATGTTTTAGAAGGTATGTGTGTATTTCTTTAGTATAAATGTCTTGCAAGTGAGCAAAGGAATTGTCGTTTTGCATAAATCAGAACATCTGAAGTTTGTTGAAAGCAGAACAAACATTAATAAAAACCCTAGGTATTTATGAAAGTTACACAAGGAATATATTTGCTTGTCTGTTCTTATAGAATAAAAAAGTGAATTCACACTACAATCATGTTCACTGAAAACACAAAAACAAAACAAAACAAAATGTAGTTAAATGTAAACAATTTTTCAAATGAGTGTGGGATTCCTTCTCATCTGTCTCTGGGGGATATCCGGGGGCAGCATTAACCTCTGCAGAAATAGAGAGGGTTTAGGCAACTCTTTTGACAGCGTCCTTATATTAAATATGAAATAATGTGCATATAACAGTGAGATTTGTGGGATTTTCATAGTATGAATACATGTCAGAGCTTTTGTTAGTTTGGTTTAATTTTGTTTGGCTTTATTTTATTTTTTACCAGATTGGGCAGTTTTACCACATCCAGTAGGCTAAAACTTGCCTTTAAATCACTGAACAGTTTGTCAAACACAGTCATCATGCATTTCTCACTAGAACGCATTGTTTTTGATAGAAAATAGATAATCTAAAAAGCCTTTGTCAAAAGAATGAGAAGTCACAGACTGAGAGAAAATAGTTGCAAAAAACATCTGACGACGGAGTGTTGTCCAAAATATACAAAGCGAGGTTAAAACTCACCGATAAGAAACCAACCCACTTTTAAAAAATGGGCAAAAGGTATGAAGAGACACCTCCCAGATGGCAAATAAGTATATGAGAAGATGTCCATAATCATACATTATAAGGGAATTGCAAATTAAAGCAACAATATTTCACTACACAGTTTTTAGAATGGCTAAAATCCAAAACACTGATGAAACCAAATGCTGGGGAGGATGTGAGGTAACAGGGACTCTCATTCATTGCTGTTGGGAATGCAAAATGGTACAGCCACTTTGGAAGACAGTTCAGAAGTTGTTTTACAAAACTAAACATAACTTTACCATATGATTCAGCAGTCTTGCTCCTCAGTAATTACCCAAATAACTTGAAAATTTATCTCCACAAAAAACAAAACGAAACAAACAAAAAAAAACTCTGCACATGGATGTTTATAGCAGCTTCATATATAACTGCCAAAACTTGGATGCCACCAAGATATCCTTTGTGGGTAAAGGAATAAATAAACTGTGGTGTTTGCAGACAGTGGTCTGTGATTCACTGTTGGAAAGAAATGAGCTGCCACATTACGGAAAGACATGGAGGCACCTTAACTGCACATTACAGAGTGAAAGCAGCCAATCTGGAAAGGCTCTGTGACATTCCGGAAGGTACTGAGGAGATGATACCAGTCAGTGGTCGCCGGGATCTTGGGAGGGGGAGAGAAGTGGACAGGTGGAATATAGGGGATATTTTTAGGGCAGTGAAACTATTCTGTAAGCTACTACAATAGTGGATACATGCCATTATACACATTTGTCAAAACCCATACGACATACAACACCGAGAGTGAATCCTAATGTGCACTCGGGCTTTGAGTGATGATGGTGTGTCAGTGTAGGTTCATCCATTATAACAGATTTACCACGCTGATGCGGATGTTAATAGTGAAGAAAACTGTAAGTGTTTGGAGGTCAAGGGCACATGGGAACTCTGTGTACTTTCTGGTTAATTTTGCAAGGAATCTAAAACCTCCCTTTAAGAAAGCCTATTAAAAAAAAGAACTTATGAAGCCTTGGAACCATTCTCTTATTAGACTGTCTCAATGTTTTGACTTTCTGATTGACAGTTTTGTCTGTCTGTGTTGTTTGTTTACTCCTATAAGCCCTTCTGCGGGGAACTGGGGATCTGTGCGGGTGACCGAACCTGCTGGAGTCAGACTGTTGAGTTGAAGCTAAGCGGTCTCACCCCCGACATCTCAGCAGGCAACCTTATCGTACCTTCCTCTGTTGAGGTTCTGCTTTAGTGCTCAGTGACAGTTGTATGTTGAGTCCATGACATGTGGAACCTGCCCAGAGGAAATCAAAACTTTGTCCCTGGCACAATATGAAAGTGACAAAGTAGCTTAGCCCTTTCATTTTTTTCTTAAGCCCTAGTGTTCACCACCTGAGACCAGTCTGCTCAATAAGACTGTCCATATACAAGTGGCATTTTCCAATTCTTGACCTTTTTATGTATTTCTTAGTGTCTTCCACTTCCGGGACTTCAAAAGTTCAGCAGATCAGAGGGGATTTCTCAACTCGGTGTAAGATACAGCACACAGGAAAGCAATTTCTTAGATTTCCCTTATGGGAGTAAGGTGCTTGAATTGTGTGAGGTAGGACCCTAGAGGGAGCTTTTCTGGAAACCCAGGCCACACAGAAAGAAAGAAGCATTGTTCCGACTGAATTTGTAATGGGCAAAGGAGGGATGTTGGCCCACTTAGCTGGTCTGCCTTCCTGGGCCCCAAACCCTTGGTGTTAATACCCACAGTTTTAGGTACATGCAGTTTCTACTGAGTCTGTACGTGCAGTTCCTACCGAGGTGCCAACGCGACAGATTCCAAGGTTAAGTGTGAGATGGGCCCTTGCTTCCCTCTTCAACTGCTGCCTCCTGTGTACTGACTGACAAGGCAATGATTGTTGTAACCTGTTTTAGTAACATTTGCACCCTTCAATCAAACAGAGGAGTTGAGTAAAGGACATAAAAACAGGACGGGAGGGTGAGACCATTTTGTAAGGTGGCTGTCCTTACAGAGAATTCCAGAGAAACTGCAGCTCCTACTCCGCGTCTACCTTTCTCTCCCCAGTGGTCTTTGTTCCCTGGAACCCTGTGGCGATGGGGGTAACGTGGTGAGAGTGTAAAACTCCTTTTTTGAGAAGTGATAGTGTAGCCTCCAAGGAAAGAGGAGGAATTTGTCACCCGCTCCCTGAAATGTATCTAATATCATGAACAGCCTATGGGAGGAAACATACCGTTTTAAATGTGATTATACCTGAAACTTGGTAACACGCTAAACTGATGATGTACAGTGTGAGGCTGGAGCCATATTTAGCATGACTGTGTCATTTAGCTTCCAAATTGGGACACTTTAGAGAGAGGACACTATGACTAATCATGTTAAAATAACAGGAATAAATTGAGATTTGTCCTGAACAAACCAGGACAGGTATGGTCATTCTCCCCATATTCTGCTGCTCCTAATCTATGGGGGGAAAAAAAAGAGGTTTTTATTTTGTTTTGTTTTTTACTGGAGGTGAGATCTAAAATCATATCCTGCTTTGGCTTGTGCCTGAACCAAGTAGCTCAGGGAATTTAGTGTTTATTTGCTTCATGCTTGATGGCATTGTGGGTCACACACACCCCTATCAGAATCCAGACAAGGTACTTAAACCAAGGTTTCAGATTATACAGCAATATGTATCTCCCTCGGAATCCGTACGTGCTCCTTGTTTGAGGTCCTAGCAGATTTCTTTTCCCAGGCAGACCCTGCTCAGGAGTAAGAGAGAAAAAAATGATCACAAGTAGCAGGAGAGAGGAGAGGGAGCCAGTAGAATTAGGTGTGGTCCTTACAAGAGTCGGTGGGATCAGGGTGGGAAGCATATAAGACTTAAAATCAGAAGACTTGAATGTAAATGAGTCACCCTGGTACTTAATATGTGAGATTTAGCACATACTGAACTTGCCCAGTGAAAAGGGCATTGTCGTCCTACCATCCCCTCTTTATAAAAAATGTGTTTAACTGGACCATATTCTAGAGGACATGAAAATATATTCTATATTATACAACTTTCAAGGCAGTCATTATGAAAGTTCCTGTTAGTTCTTCTCATTTACCACTAAAATTAAATGTCAAAGTTTTTTCAGCCTTACCTCTTCCTCTCTCTGCATCTGAGCCCAGATATTGAAACTTCTGGTAAGGAGATAATTACATGTTTTCTTGTCTCAGTCACAGATTTTAGACCACCTAATACGCTATTCTCTGTCTCTTTCACTGTTTGATGAAATAATGTATGTGAGGGTGCACAGCAAATGGCCAGGTTCAACCAATCAAAATCAATCAATCAAAAGATATTCATTATTAAGCAGTCACTTTGCCCAGGTCCTCTTGGGTCTGGCAGAAGGCACTGCAATAAAACAGGTGCAGATTCTTACCCCTCAGGAGTGTGATGTAGACAGGAAGATGAAAACAACAACAACAACAACAAAGTTACAATGATGTAAACTTAATTGGTGAGTTCAGGGAACAGGCAACAAGGTATAAGTTCACCTAGTGTTCCAAGGGTGTTCAAATGAGTTGCAGCTATTGAGAAAACAATGACTAAGGCAGAAGTTACATAGGTTCCTGGCCAGTTTGGCTCCAGTTCCCAGCACTTGAAGTCAGCACCACTCAGAGGAGCTGTCGCGTATTTTTAGATATTTGTTCTACTCCTTGGCTAGACTGGAGCAATTCCACCGAGTTTGAGGGACTCTAGAACCCAGAGGTTGCCAAGTCAGTTTGCAATCCATTAATCAACACTGATTGAGTTAAGCATTTAACCCGGAGGTTCTCAGCAGGGTCCTGGGGTGGGTTTTGCTCTCAGAGGCACATTTTTGGTTGTTATGACTGAGGTTTGATGGTTGCTACTGGCATCTAGGGTGTGGAGGCCAAAGATGTGTCTGAGCATCCTACAGCACACAGGGCAGAACCTCAGATCCAAAAATTATTGGATTCATATGTCAAATAATGCCAAAGTCAACAAACCCTGGCCTAACCTAACTGTGGGGTTAGCTCTCTGGGGGATACAAAACAAGCAAGAAACATGATCTCTACCCTCAAGTGATTTAGAGCCTTGATTCAGAGGCCAGAGCAGTATACCCGTCCACTAGTTGAACTGATTCCACATCCAGAGATATTTATGGAGCACTTACTATGTGCCCGGGACTCTGAGATTTTAGGATTATTTGTAGTTGTGGTTGTACCTCTTCTCAAGAGGCTTAGAATTTACTGAGGAGGACATATGTTAAAAAGGAAAACACACAAAATTCACTGGGTAATGGGATAAATCATATTTGGAAGGGAAGATCAGTGTTGCCCTGAGAAAGAATGATGAAGACTTTCTTACGGTTTGGTGATCAGGAGAAACCTTGTAAGAACATGGTATTTGAGCTGAGAAAGTGAAGGAAGAGAGCGGTAAGCAGAGGTAACCACGTGCCCAGGCTCTGGGGCATGAAAAACCTTTTGATTTTGAGTGATTTGTATCGGGGGGGATGTGCCAGTATGTACAGATGGGGTGTAGTCAAGCCAGGAACCTGGTAAGAATTCTGAGAAGATAGAAATAAATAGGGATAAGAGTCACCAGAGTAGGAGAGGATGCACAGGCAATGATTTAGAGAGAGAAGTAAGCATGCCTGCTTCATAAAGGGAAACAGAAGAAAATGGGCTGGCTGGGTTCACACAGGACAAGAGAGTAATAAAATGTGATTTTCACCAGAGTGCTTTTAAAATGGGCTCTTTCTATGGTGACACTGTATGTGAGTGATAGAAAAGCGGGAAATTTTACAAAAAGTAGATCCTTCTTTGTAAAGTGATTGGCAGGGGCAACTTTATGCTAAGAGATCTTTAGGCTGGGAAAAATCATACAGTGAGAAGCAAGGACCTGGACCTGGAAGGGCTGATGGTGCTGTGGGAAAAAAATGCAACTTATTGCTATCAGCAACTGTCCACTTCATTCACTCAGTAAGTATGTTTGAGTGCCTTTGATGGACTAGACCCTGGAAACATATTGGTGAACAAAATCGGAAAATGGTTTCAGCTTGCAGGGAGTTTACATTTTATTGGGAGAGACATCACTGAAATCAACAAGGATAAGGATTCATATAGAGTTCAGTACTGAGAGGAACTGATATTTGTCCTTATAAAAACCTGTGAATAGAGGGTTCTAGCTAGACAGTAGTGACAGGGAAGACTTTTCAGAGAAAGTGGTGAGCAAGAGGCATGTAGAAACTGACCAGGTGAAGTGGGATGAAAGAGAAGGATGTGAAGACTTGACATGTGGAGGGAAGAATCATGGCAAGGAAGAAGAAGGGAAGGAACTTCAATGTGACCTGAAGGGAGCAGGGTCAGGGGAAGTAGGGTGTGAGATGAGACCAAGCTGGTAGGGAGGAGTAGGAACGAGGGAGGGAGGATGGGGGTGGAGTCTGACAGGAAGGAGGAAAAGGGGGCAAATAGGCATTTTGGAAAGTTCAGCAGAAAATGCTGCTCAATAATGTAGGAAAACATTGCAGAAAATCAGGAGAGGGATAGTGCATGAGTTAAGGTCACATTGGTGGGAATGCATTCGCTTGTTCCTCTTCAAGAAATGCTCAGGGAATGAAAGATAAGACTTGGGGATAGACCAGTAAAAGAAGATGGGAGTGTCAAGGATGAAGGCTAGATGCCTGGAGTGCCAATGAGATAGGTAATGATACCATTTGCTGAGAGAGGAAACTCTGAAACAGGACCCTTTTCGGGGAAGAAGACCCCAAGTTCAGTGTTAGAAGAGTTGATTTTGAGGTGTGTTTGAGACATCCAAGAGGAGCTATCAGATGCAGGTCTGGAACTCAGGGAAGAGTCTGGGCTGCTGATAAGCAACCACCCTGCTCCTGCTTCATTAAAAGCTGACACTCTTCCTCTGTAGAGGCTGGTACCTTGCTCCCATCACAGTTCACGTCTGTTCATCTGCAGGCTTGAAAATGGATGCAGCCCACCACCCCTGTCAGCTGGCAGCACCACTAATCGGGAACTAAGCAAGCAGCCAGAGAGAGTTTAAATTGAAGATCAGTGTTGAGCTTGTGCTGATGGGGAGAAAGAAAGTGAAGGGTGAGAAATCGGATTTGCCAGTGCGAAGTGAGGGCACGTCCACTGCATGTAGTTTGGAGAGAAGAGCGCTGGGCTTTGACACCAGCCATTTATATGAGCCCTGAAGTAGCTGATTGACACTCTGCTGTCTCATGAGCTAACTGGATGATAAGATGATACTTTAGAAAGAGATCTTCAAAGTTATCTAGATCAGTCCATGCCTGTTAGAGTTGAGGAATCTGAGGTCTGGAGGGGATGAATGACTTATCCAAGTTCACCCCATTTATTAGTGGCAGAGCCTGGCTACCGTCTATTTCCAGGTTATTTCACTGTTGTACTTGGCTCTGTCCCCCAGAATTTTGATTGTGGAGGGAGTGACATGCAGTATTATTTCACTGCCTTGCACTGTGACTATGTATAGATGTTAATCAGACAGCCCTAGGCCCCTTTAGTAAGGGGAGCATGCTTTGTGGCTTTTCGCTTGTACCCACTTATAAATCACCCTGCTAAAATCCACAGTAGCTTGGATAATGATATGAACCTTAACTACAAATTTAGCAGCCTGTTACAACATCCAGCCATTTTAGTTTATCACTGTACTAAGGAGAGAAAGGGGAAAAAATCCAGAACAAGAAACAAGCTAATAAATTTGTTTTTAAAACCAGCATCTTTTTTCCTCCCCCCCAGGAAATATTGTAAATTCTGAGCATTTATGATTTGCTGGAGGAAAAGCAAGCTCAATGTTAAAAGCGTTTTTAATAGCCTTTGATTTACTTTTTCCGCTTATTAGGATGATTGATGACAATGTTTTGAAGCCAATCACAGACTTGGGAGAGGTGGGAGTTCATCGCCGTCTTCCTCTGATTGGATGTGTGTGGGGGTTGGTTTGGTTTTGGGAGGACTTAGAAGCTTCAGAGGGACTCAACCTGCATTTCCTTTTCTCTTTAAGTGGCCTTTTGTCCCCTAAAAAAATAGGGTTTTGACACAAGCACATTTCTTAGGCATCTGTCCCTCAAAATGCCCAGTTCCAGTAGCCACCCTGCTGAGGGGAAATAGAGTGGCTTGCTCTGGGGGCTTCACCCCGCTTTCAAGATTTACAGGAAGAATTATCCTTCTATGTTAAGTCATGAACTCAGACCAGAACGGGCGCTCCATCTGAAATGCCTCAAAGTCCTACTGAAAAGCAAACCAGGCGGTAGAAGCAGTAACTGGCTTGGGTTTCCATTTGTTCAGGCCATAATAACTGCCTCCCCTGCGCAGCACCCAGCAGGGTGAACTGTGAAACCCCTCTCTCCTTAATGGAGAGAATTAAGTTGCGTTTCACTCTGTGCTCATTCTCCGAATCCCCAATGGCCCGCATCACAGAGAAGGCAGGAGAAGTGGGCTTTTGAGTTGGAAATACTGTCACTGCTACATGAAAATCCATGAAGTCAGTTCCTGAGCCTTTCCTTACAAGACATTTAGATGAAGAATCATTGTATTTCAGTTCCAGCAACATTTTTCTTCACGCTAAATCCAGCCACAGTGTTCATCAATTTGTTTAATAACGCCTGGGGAGCCTTTGGTTCCAGCGTTGAATAATGAATGTTCCAAGTGCCCACTGCTTTAAATACTTTCTAAATCTGTGTTCCCTTCTGTGCAAAAGGCAAATTGACAGGAAGGATACTCTCTTTTTCTCATTCTAAAGAGAAGTGACATAGAGGAGTTTCTTTTGGTTGTGACATCTGGCCAAGGAAAAGATACTTTAGAAATACAATTCCTGCTTTTTTTTTTTTTCTTTTTTACTGCCCAGGGGCATTGCCTTTGTAGCAGAGGCTCACAATCTGACTATGAATACCCTATATGAAGCTTAAAAAAAAATCAGTAATGCAGGTCCTATACCTGAATGGCTGGGGTAGAATCCAGGTGAGGTGTGTATTTTTAAAGCTCATATAGTTCAATTCTACTTGTGCATCCAGAGTGGAGACCCGCAAAAAGGATTACACTGCCAAAAAAGGAGGATGCAGCTCTCTAATTAATGTAGTCACAGAGCGCAGTGGTCCTAAACTTTTGTGGACTTAGATGCTCTGGGAAGCCTGTGGAAATGCAAATTCAAATCAGAGACTGATTCCTATAGGTGGAGGTGAGGAACAGAATCTACAATTTAGAAAGATCTTGTGCAAGAAGTAAAAGATCATCGAATGAGAAAAAGTGGCCCTGACTGACTGTCCAAGATTGTTGCTATTGTGTTTTGCTCGTCTTTCGTTTCTTGTGTAGGTGCTCTAACTTACAGGATTTGGTCAAATTAAGCACATGAAGTGGATTTCACTTCTACCTCTCTCCACACTCAGTAGGTGCCGTCTCAGCCTGACCATGCTTTACCTTAAGCAGTGGTTACCAAACAGGCTTTATATCCAAAGAACTTATAATATAAACATGATGCCTGAGCGCCTTCCTTCAACAATGATCCTAATTAAATTGGTTTGGGATGGGGCTCAGATCGGTTATTTTGAAAAAGTTTTCCTGTGTGATTCTGATGTGCCACCGGGATTGAGGGGTGCTGGCCTAGAGAAAGGTGCAAAGCCACAGGATTCCTGGGACTGGCAGAGAAATGCCAAGTGCTGTGCTGTGTCTGCAGCACTGACAGTGGGAGAGGGGTCAGGTGCTCGGTCTGTGGGGACGGCACTGCCCGACACTGAGGGCGGGATCCGGGCTCCCTGCTTCTGATGGCGTGAAGCTCGTCTGTTGTTGGAATAGGGCTGAGTCTGTGTGACTGAAAGAAAAAAAAATATCAAGAGGAGAAAAAAAGACGTTTTCAGGTTTTATTCTCATTACTGGACTCTGAGGGTGATGTGGATAATTTGGACCACTTTAACAGGGCATCCCAGTGTGGCGCTGGCCAGGGTGCACTCCCTCCTAGAATGGCAAGTGACACACCAACCAGAGATCTTGTGGATGAAAGAAACTCTCTTCCCTTTGAACAGCCAGCTGTTCAGTTGTTGAAGTTAAATCTACAGATAACTTCGACAGCAACATCTAGTTATTGGATATCCACTGAAGCTGAGCACCATCCACTCACACAGGGATTCACAGTTTACGAAGCAATTTCACATACATTTTCTTCCTTGACCTTTACAAGACATCAGTGAACTGGACCAAATGAGGCAAATGGGGCTTAGAGAGTTTAAATGACCTTCCGAGGGCGCGCATCAATAATATATTGGACAATATCACAGGGCAATAATTCAAGTCTTATAATTTCTCTATCATAGTTGGAACACGGATGAACGTATTTAATTTGCAGATACTAACTACTAAATATAAAACAGATAAACAAGTTTCCACTGTATAGCACAGGAACTATATTTAATATCTTGTAGTAACCTATAATGCAAAAGAAAGTTAAAAGGAATACATGTATGTATATAGATGACTAAAGCATTATTCTTTACACCAGAAATTGACACATTGTAAACTGACTATATTTCAATTTAAAAAATGTTAGTTTTCACTGCTTATTTTATGCCTATTAAGCAATGATTAATAGCACATGAGAACTCTAATTTTATTGTTAGTGTCATAGATCAGGCCTCAAAAAAATAGTTGAGTTGATTTAAAGAAGAAAAAAAGTGAAGTAAATAATAGCATATGTTGTGATCCAGGGATCAGGTAGAACCCCGGTGGTGACACACACATGACCATAATGGGGGCAATACTGCTCCTGTCATCTCATCGCTGTATGTGTATATATGTTCAATTGATAGTCATCACCTGATAGGTTAAACAGAGAAAAAGAATGCAGTGTGAAAACAACTTTCTGGAGCTTCGTTTGCCTTCCGTGGGAGACACTTATATTAATTGATGTCATTGGTAGTAAGATCCATCTGCATACCACATATTTCTTGTAGTGACTGATGGGGAACAAAGATGGGATGAGGACTGATGTGTGATTCTCTCAGATGAACACCAGTGAGAGTTTACTCTGTGCCAGGTAACTGACAGTCATCTTTCCTGCATCATCTCATTTATTCCTTATACAACCCCACAGTTCAGTATTGTCGTTAGCCACATTTTACGCATAGACTGAGGCACTGAGTTGTGAAGTAGCTTACCCCAGATGTCACACTCATAGAAAATCAGTCTCCTCATATCAAGAGCCCAATTTACAACTGCTTACCTTCACCTCTACCACATTACAGACATTTTCCATATGCAAAGGGGAACAAAATCAGATATAAGTTTGAAGGTGGGGGCTACAGAGAACAAAATCTTCAGCAGAATATATTTAGAAAAATTTTGCTTTGCTAAAGTGGAATGATATGGCTAAAAAAAAAAACTCTATTAAATATGTGGGAGTGATTGGAAATGGCTAGAGAACTTTTAAAGTCATTTTCCCTGCTGTGATGTAAACATGGATTCCTCCCCACTGTGCCGAGCTCTGGAGACTTAACTCTTCCCCCAAATCAGCAACTGCACCACAGCAGTACCTGCAAATATATTGTGCAGATAGATATTTTTGAGTCTCTTTGTGTGTGGGGGCTGTATTGTGGAGGGGTGTGTATGCAGAGCTATCAAGGAAAGGGGACTGAATTTCACGGATTAGAGGGAAAGAAACAGCCACCGGATGTAATAAGTCAGAGAGATGAAGAAACCAGCTTGGAGCTGGATTAATTTTGAAAATTAAACATTCTGAGAATGCATTGAAATCTTAGGAAGGATGTGGGATAAAGAGAGTAGGCTGTTAACTGGGGTAGACAAGCACTTTCCACCACCCCCTACTTGTACAGTGGTGCGCAGTTACTAGCAAAGGCGTATCTAAGTGCTGTTTGGCAAAGGTGAAGTGGGTAATGTGTATGTGGATTTCAGAGTGGAGAGGATGTCCTGGTCTGGGGGTAAAGGATCTCTCTCTGTAACCGTGTGTGTGTCTATTTCTCTCCCTCATCCTCCATTCCAGAAAGTATCATCTCTCCCCTTCTCTTACTGTCATTTTGTATTCTCCTACTCTATACCTACAGCCACTTTGCCAGGAAAAAGATGGTGACTTCTGACAAAAAGAAATGCATTCTCTTCACCCCAGTGAAATCAGCCAGGGTCTTCAGCATGAGAGTGATGGATTGAGGGCAAGCAAGGCAACCAGGCAGCCGGGCAGCCAGCAGAAAATTGAATGTAGTCCTCAAAGACCATGTTCTGTGGATGTTCAAAAGGCTGTGTCAGACCTTCCCCCTGAAACACCAAGTTGGGTAGCATCCTCCATCCAGAGAAGGGAGGGGGTGGGGACAGCATGCAGCTGCGCGCTTGGTGGCTGTTGTATGATTGGCTTAGGTGCACCATCTTGGGAAAAGCTGACCCTGGAAGACAGGCATATGTTTCTTTCAGAGCATCTGAAGGAGGCAAGGAAGACAGAGTGGATGCATATACCATTAAAAAAAAAATGGAGTAAATGGATGTTTAAAGATGGAGGGACAAAGCTGGATAGTGGAGTCTGAAGATTCCTAGAGCAGACAGGTATGGTTTCCATAGACGCAGGCTGGTATGGCTCTTAAAGTCATCCGTGAACCACCTGGGAGCTGACTGGGAGGAGCAGAGCGGTGCAGCACACTTACCTGGGATGGCTTGTATTGCCTCATCTGGAGCAGTTTTATTTCCATGTCCCTTGGATATTCAGCATGTGGTGTGTGTAAGGGTTAGTGGCCCTTTGGAAAGGAATGGGCAGCGCTTCCCACTGAGGATGCATCCAGCTGGGTGTTGGAGGGAACAAACTCACCCACACAGTGAAATTCTTCAGCTGTGCAGCTGATGCAGAAAACCCTCCCCACATCAACCATGCCTGCCCAGAGAAGGGGCGAAATTGGACACTGGGATAAAAAAGAATCAGTGCTAAGTGTTCCTGGAAGCCCACTGTATTGATAGGCAAGTTACGCTGGCTTCAAGTTTGACACCTAAATTCTCCATAGTTGTGTGTTCATGAAACATCTTAGCACAACCCGGTGGTTAAAAACACCTACCCCATGTGTTAGACATTTCCGAGACCATTGGGAGGTTAGGACAAGGGCGTGAGCTCACAAGTCATAACAACCCACAGAACTGTTGGCTGACAACGCTGGGGAAAATGCAAATATTTAGGTGTGACTATGTGTGTGTGTGTGTGTGTGTGTATACATATATATATACACACACATAAATATATAGGCTGTCATGCTGGGTATGGGGGGAGGGAGGGCAGAGGTACAAATAGAGATATATACATATATGCATATAAATCATGGATTTCTGACCACTAAAGGGAGACCTCCACCCAAGAAAGTGGTTGGATAAGAAGTCAAGGCAGGGGAACCACAGTGGTCTGTGGCTAATTCAGCTTCCCTGGGAAATTTGGAACCAGCACAGTGCATACAGTATGAGTAGAGTTTCTGACTTTACTTATGGGTACCCTTATTTTATTTTTGTTATCAAAATGGGAATACCTTTATCACTTTTCAGATATCAGAGTAATGTTTACCTTTTAAATATTAGAACATTATGAAAGCATGTGAAATCTACTGTAATCCCAGCAGCCTACCAATTATTTAATAATTTGTACATATATGGTTCTTCACTTGTATATATGTAGACACAGCTGGATAACGTTTAATCATAATATATTTGATCTATAGCCTTTATTTTTTCTCTCAGATCAGTGTATACTAATCCTATTTCCATGTCAATAAAAATCAGTCTACATAATTATTTAAACAGGTGATGATATTTACTTAATGAATATATCAAACAATATTTATCAGTGCTTCTATCATTGGATTTTAGGCTTTCTGATGGCTTACTATGGTATGTAATACTGGGATAAAATCCTTTGACCTCATTATTTCACTGCTAAGAAGAAATAATGAGGAAATCCTGCAAAGATTCATTCAAAATGTTGTGAACAATTTCTCCCCAGAATAGTGGCACTGAATATGCACCTATAGTAAGTTCTCTGAGTGCCTGTTTCCCCACTCACCTGGCAGAAATGGGTATCGCCATTCTATTTCAATCTTTGTTAATATGCTGGCTTGGCAAGAAGGTGTGGTGAAAGAGCATTGGGGTTGGGGGGTGGCCTGTGTGACGTTTATAGTGTCAGGAGGCTGATTCTTTTATATTAGGGCAAGTTGGTCACTTGGCACATCCCTCAATCACATCCAGCCCCTTCCTCATGGGATTACAGGTGAATATTGTGCACTCTATTCATTAGAGATGCTTTGGGATCCAAGCCAAACTTTGAATTTCCATGCTCTGGCTCTCAGGCTTATATTTAAACTAGGCTCACTTGTTATTATTACTTACAGTTGTTGAACCTAAATGTTTCCCAAAAGGAGGGAAAGGTGTTGATATGATATAGATGCAATTGGATCTATAAAAGGATAGAAATTGACTAAGGGATAAACTCAGAGATAACACAGAGAGTTTGCAATAGGTTATAGGAGGGACTGATAATAAATTGTGAGACTGTCTTAAAGCATTCTAGAGCTCTCTAACTCCAAAATTCAGTGTTTCCAGGATTGATGGTGGAGCTGGCTAGTGTTTGATATAATTCATTCTTTTGACACACACATGTGCACCGATGCTTACATTACAGAGAAAGAAAGTGAGAATCAGAAAAGTGGAGTAATTTGACCAAAGTTACTCAATGAATTATTGGAAAACCAGAGCCCTGAAACCCTAGGCTTATTTGCCTTTTGTTCCATTTTCCTTGATAACTGGCCATTTTAATTATGAAATTACTTGGAGTGAAAATAACATATATATTTTTAAGTCACTTACAAATTAGCCTTACACTAATAGCCTTTGTTGGGGCAAGAGGGAGATAGGAAAGGACTAACATCATGTTAACTTTTAATAATCTTGCCCTGTAATTCTGGTAAGGTTTTAAAATTTTTCTTCATTAAATTTTGATAATAATCTGTTTTCTTAGAAATGTATTTATTTGTCCTAGACTTTCATATATTTCAACATCAAATCTAATAGAGGACTTTATATATTGTCTTGAATGCAATGTATTCATCTTTTCTTTCTCTAATTTTATTTATTTATTTTTCTATTAATAAATTCACCAGATTCATATATTGGTACTTAATAATATGTTTCCCTAAGAAGCAGCTCCTGGATTTATTGAGCAATTTTAATTTTTTTTTCTTTTTTTCTCTTCTCTAAGTCATCCTTTTCTGCCTTTATTTTTATTATTTTCCTCCCCCTGCTTTCATAATGATTGTGGTTATTTTTCTACCTTCTTAAATTTAATATATTTTTTTACTTACATTTTAGCTAATTATTAAATCATTTGAGGTTAAACATTTATTTTATCTGAGTAGAGCTGTATTATATCCAAGTTTTTGATAGTGGTGTTTGTATTTTCATTATTTTCTAATTAGTCTATAATTGTCATTTTTATTCCTCTTTCAGTAGTTCTTTTTGGAGAGTGCTTTTGATTTCCCAGTGTAACATTGCTTTTATTTAAAAATGTGTTTAACTTTACTGTGTAGAGCTAGCAAATGATGTGGCCAATACAGAAGTCATGGGTCCCAGCTTTCTGCTTTATTGTCTAAATACAAGTTGGCCAACAACGGTCTGTCAGTTGGACCCATCTCCCATATGTGGGAAAGTTAGGAAGACTTTCTCCAAACTTGGTGTGGCTTAACTGTAATCTTACTTTCCTACCTCTGTTGCCTCTTATTTTCCTGGGATTTCATAGGTTTGTCCAAAGTAGGGGAGGGAGATCTGGATGCCATTAAAACCCTGAAGTTGTGTCAGAAACAGTTAATGATCTATTTCAAGTCTCAGTGTCGATACCCAGGATGCTTGCCCTCCACTGACTCCTCACCAGCCCAGGGGGGTGATTTGTCTTGTCACTAAACTCCTGTGGTCCTTTGGTGCATCCTTCTCTTTGTCACTTTGTACTTTCCTCTTCCTGGGGCTGAGATATTGATGTGTGGATCCCTTCTCTTCTAGTAGCAGATAAGCGTCTAGAAGGCCATGATGGGTTCTTATGTCTTAATATAGACTCGATCATATGCCATGCACAGAGAAAGCACTAAATGAAAGTGTTTTGAGTAAATGTTGAGACCAAGTTTAAATTTTAAACTTGATACAAATCTGCTTGGTTTGGACAATTCAGTGACCTCCTATGGTGGGATTAGGCAGAGCTGTACCATTACTGCATGGAGGATTTCCCTGGTGTCAGCTATTGGAATTATTCCGGAAGTTTAAAGGAGTTGGATGATGTCCGTGATTCCAGTAGCAAATATATGAACTTAGGCAATCTCAATTAACTTCTCTCTGCTTCATCCGTAAGTAAAAGGAGGCCATGCTTTCCTAGAGCTGAGAATCCTGATTTCTAGACTCAGAGTCAGGGCTTGGGAAAGAAGGGTGATGTTTCTAAATTATTAAGAGAGAAATAATGGCACTGATGCAAAACCTATCACTTGTCTCAGACAGCAGTAAACAGGCAAATGACACTATCTAGCCCTATGCTTATAACCATGGACATAAATTATTAGAATTATGAATCTCTCCAGTCCAGTCCATAAAACGAAATCAAACAAATGACGAAAGGAAACCTTTCGCAAGCTAATGAGAAGTCTCATAGTACGTAGGATTTGATTTCTTTGTCCCACTGAGAATGTTGTTATTAATGTAACTTAAAGATAATTAAAAATACATTTGGTTTAGTTGTTGCTTTCCCTTCAAAAATCTTTGGTTTCCTTGTCTCTGGGAAAGTCCTGCTGAGTCAGTTTGATCTTCCAAAATAAACAATGTTCATTAATTTGCAGAATTTTAGGCAAAATCGTTAAGAGAGGATAGCACGGGAGGTCAACACAGAACCAAGTCACAACAGGATTGTCTTGGCTAGTATGTGTTTATTTTCCAACAGTTATTCTGCTACAGCTCTTGGAGATGACAAGAAGCAGGTGGCACTCATAGTGAACCTCATTTTTCTCAATTCAGGAAAGCGGTTTATTACTAGATGCGTAACATTGGCTCTGCTGCTTTGTATTCTTGTCAGTTGCCACCCTAATTGAAATTGCAGAAACACACGTCTTCACGGGGTCCATGAGCCCCTGGAATCAGCACATGTCCATTAACCACAAGACTCTCCAATGGTGGATGTTGGAACTGGAAACATTAAAATGGATAAGGAAAGGAGGTATGCTCCACACAGATTCAGAGGCTGGATTAGACAAAGGGAACGCTACATAAATTAGTATTTTTATTTCACCTTCTAGTATTTATTCTTGATTCAATGCTTAGTCTTCCATTAGGCAGGAAAAAACCACCCAGAGATTGACTTCCCAGATATTGCCAATTGGTATTTTTAAATAACTTCACATAAATATAAAAATCAGGCATGTGTTTTGAAGAAAGTTTGGAAAATTCATAAGTAAACAAGAAAATGTCACTCATAATCTCATTACCAATTTTAACAGTTATGAATCACCTGATGTTTTCTACCTGTCTTTTTTTCTAGGTTTATTAACATTAAAAAAATAAGTTCATACCATATATAAAATGATAAAGCCTGCATCTTTAAAATTTTTATATGTTACTTTCTATGCCATTTTGTAGCTTTCAAAACCTCGAATTTTAATGTTAATTTTAAGTATTCTAACATATGGTTGAATCGTAGTTTATTTATTTATTTGGTTGTCATTTAGGTGATTTCTTTTTATTGGCTATTATAAATAATTTTGTGGTGATTTTCAGGACATATTTTTGTTTCATGTACATAAGTGGGTGTTGTATGCTTAAGGTAAATCTGTAAGGAAAAAATACTGGATTAAAGGTTAGGGAATATTTTTAAAAATTACTGCATCAAATTATAGTCTATATTAAGGCTTCTATTATAAAATGTCAAATTAATTTTCAAATATGTTCTACCAATTTATACTCCCACTGACATTATACACAGTGCCCATTTTTACTAGTTACAGAAGCATTGTACATTATCTTATTTGAATCTTTGCTTATTTTTAACAGAATGGTAAAGTTTCATTTTTAAAACTTTGTGTATCTGTGATTGCTTAGGAAGTTGAACATTTTAATAGGTTCTCCTCCCTGTCTTTCACATTGTAGATAAATTTCTGTGTCTTACATTCATTTCTACCTTGAGTGGTTTTCATAGATGAAAACAATCTGTAGGAATGTATTTTGCTTTGTATGTTTCATGGGGCTGCTCCCTGGTTATTGTGGATGAATCCCTCGTATCCTAGGTGATCACAGTGATCACGGCAGCACTGTTCCCAAGACTCTTGTAAGTGACCTCTCTGTATGATCCTAATGTTCTCTTAGGGAAGGAGTTTAGTTTTCAACTCTCCAGAATTACCAGGCTCAGCCATTTTGGGTCCTGGGCTTCTCCACGCATTAGGCTTTTGGATGGAGGGCACCATCAGCAACTGGTGTGTAAGCTTTTTAATTAAAGATGCTCACAGGACCAGTAGAAGAACTAAGCTGATGGGGGAAGACCCCTCAAGCAGCCCTCCTTAAGGTAGATTGTCCTTTCAAATGCATGCACTAAATTTAAGTGAAGCTTAACCTCTTTGTACCTCAGTTTCCTCATATGCGTAATAAAGATAATATTAGTTTTCTACTTCATAGAATTATACAACTGTTTTTAAACCTAAAAAGATATAGTATCAGATACTGTCTTAGTTGTGTTCCCCTAGAAACAGACTTTGACAGTGGGATACTAGTACAAGTCATTTCTTTGCAGATGACTCCTGGAAACAAAATTTGGAGAGTAGGGAAGTGAGACAGGCATTGGAATCATCCAATAAAGGGCAGGTTATCAAGCCAGTCAACCCTGTGGGCGACTGGAGCTTCATCTCATTGGAGAAGCCGGGAGTCGGCATAGAACTGACACCCCTGAGTTGTCTGATATATAAGAGGTGAGGGAATTACATTATTTATAGACCAAATCTTATCAGTCTGATTGAGGGCTGCTGCAGGGAGTGTTCATCCTCTGTCACCTCCTGCCTGCTTCTGAATCCCTGGTGAGGAAGGGGAGATCCTGCAACCAGAGAAAAGCCACAGGCAGTTGGAAGTAGGGCTATTAATACACTATAGTGGTGAGGCCAAGGGGATGTGGGTAGAGAAATGGCAGCTTTGCTATTATTCCACTACCAGAGGGGCTAAAGTTCCCTGGAAAGTCTATAACCTGAACATTACCGTGATCATCATGGCCTAACTCAAAAAACAAGCAATATAACTTCTGATTTCAATTCTGGTGTCAGTAAATATTATTGCCAGACACAGTGAAAGCCACTGGGCATATCATGACTAAGACATGATTTCTGAACTCAAGTAGCTCACAATTTTGTTATTGGAAACGGGGGAGTAAGCCAGCAAATAGTATGAGAAACACACACTGTTTCAAATGCAAAAACAAGATGCAATGAAAATTCATAGGAGAGACAACTGTGAGAGCTCATGAGGGGAAGCCGTGGCTATTCACTCTGTGGTTTAGGGAGGTACAGAGAGTGATTCAGTAGAGGTGATTTTTGACCTTATTGATATATGAGTGGGTGATAGCCTTGCAAAGAAGGAAGGGATGGACATCCCAGAGAGAAGACTCTATATGGTATATGAGCCAAAATGTGTAGTAATGAGTAAAGATGGCTTAGCCTGGGTTTTAAAGTAGTTCTGTATACCTGGAAGGAGGGGTTCATTTGGTCAGGTGGTAATTACGGTAGAGTCTTGAGAGCCATGCTGGTGCCAGGTCATAGAAGACCTTGTGAAAGAAGGAAGTTGTGAGGACCTTGTGAAAGCCTTTGGAAAGACTTTACACAGACAGCTCTTTGTCTTTAGGAAGATACTTCCCATGTAGAAATGTGATCTTGAAAGCAAGGGGACTAGTTCACGGGCAACTATAAAAGTGTTGGCAAAAAATATAGTAAGCTCTGGTGGTAGAATGGATTTAAGTAGGCAGGTGGATCAAAAGGATGTGAGGTAGGCTGTGAAGGCTGACAGAAAGATGAGTGAGAGGGAGCAGCCCTAGATGATTTTCAGAATTTCAGACCAAGCAATTGACTATGTGGCTATGCCGCTCATTTGTGGATATTGGAGAGAGAGATTGACAGTTTAGGGGCGGGAGACCCAGATGATGTAATAGGGCAGGGTGTTTCTTACTTATCTTTCTTTCGTGTCCACCATTCCTTCCCTCCCTCTTTCCTCATCAGTGCCTAGTTGAATCTTCAGTTCTAATAGGGTATATTTCACTTTTCTTGCCAAACCCCCATTATTAAATACCTGGAGCTCAGTGTGAAATCCATACAGGGAACTTCATGGCTGCATCTTGGGTTCATGTGTAGACTGAAAGGAAGAGCAAATGGTTTGGGATAGGGTTGGTTTATAATTACTACAGAAAACAACAACAACATGATTTGGTCATGGAGGCTCCTCTCAGCAGTACTAGTACCTACCAGTAGGACTTTAGTTGGACACTTCACCACCTGGAAAGATTGTTGTGAGAACTGAATGACATAAGAAGTAAAAATCTGCCTGGTAAGCTCTTGAGGACTATGCAAATATAAAGCAATTAATCTATAATTAAGGAAAAATAATTCAGTAAAAAGTCATCACTACTCTGACAAGAGTAGTCAAAACCAGACAGTGGGTCCCTTACTTATGAACTAGGGATAGAGTATAAATAATTGTGCTTTAAGATTTGTAGGGGAAAAATGATAATAAACAGAAAGGTGGAAATGAATGACCTAGAATAGAGCACAAAACTATCAGAATGATAAATAAAATCAGGACCGATTTCTTTGGGAGAAAATAAGGAAGGGAAGACAAAGAGAATAAGAAGAATGACGTAATCAGGCTTTCAGCCCCGTGTGTCTTTCACTCCCGCACAGGTCTGGCTGTGGCTCCTGTCAACCACACCACCTACATCTCAGCATTGTGACTAGATCTGCACCCTGAGAACTCGCTCCCCTACACGTGCAGAAAAGTTTATCTTCTGATCTGTGATGACGGCCATGTGTTTGACACTGGGACACAGCTTCCTGTGCCAAAGAGATTGTGGAATTACTGGTCTCTCTTGAATAAACAGAGGAAGAAGAGTGTAGATGTGGGCAGTTAACGAGTCTCTAATCTACCTGTTAAACTCCTGCCTAGAAAGCCCAACGGAAGGACAGAAATCCTGCTGAAGAAATTGGCTGTCAGACATCTGATTAGCGGGCTCAGTAGTGTAGGTGGGTTTATTTTAAGTGTTTGGGACATCGTTGGCCAGAAAAGCAGCTGATCAGTGTGAATTTAAAGAAACCTAAAGAGCAAAATGACACAACTAGAGCTGGAAACATGGAGACATTTTCAAAATCCTTCCATTAAAGAATCAAGGGTGTGAGAGGCTCTCACAGGGCTCTGGGAGCTTGTTGAGGTAGCCGTCACAGTGTTGCTGTTTTCAAGTTCTCTGTGAAAATAAATATTGTCAGGCAGTGTTTCCTCTTTGCAAGCAATGGGGACTAACTCTGGCTCATTTAATTGAAGGAGTTTTCTTGCAGGATAACTGGTGCTTATAGAATCAATAGGGGTGAAGTCCCAGCTTAGGAGTAGGTGTTGGCCAAGCTAGCACCAGAGAGCTGGAAGCAGGAACTTCAGTAACCATCAGGTCAGCATACTGATAGCAGATGTTCAAACTCCGACTGTCTCTTCCATTCTTACATTTCTTACTTAAAGTTCAAAATCCCAGGTATATCCCATTGGCTGAGCTTTGGCCACAGGTTCCTTCTGTGGCTCTACAGAGTGGAAGGGAAAGGATTCTGACCCCTTTGAATTCTACAGGGAGAAGCAGACACCTATTCTAAACACTCAACCCAAGATTCTTCCCAGTGGTGGAGAGGCAATTCCCTGTAAGGGAATTTGGGTGTTAGAATGTAGGGGTGGATTTTGAGTCTCTCTCTCTCTCTCTCTCTCTCTCACACACACACACACACACACACACACGAAGGCAAGTTTCCAGTGTGGAAGTAGTATGGAAATGGTAGAAAAGTCAAACAACAAAATTTATTTTTTAATGATGAGATTGTCAAATATTAGGATTTCAGGCCAAGGGGTAATGAATAGGAAATGTGTATCCCTATTTATGCAGAATATAGCTTAAAGGTAAACTGAAAGATTGACAGAGGGTCTAGAAAAGCAACAGCAGGTCAATTACGGGCAATTAGATATCCTCCAAAACCTTCTGACATTTCTGGGCTTGGGCACATAGATAAAGTAGTATTGGGGCATGACCAGTGGAAATAGAGTAAGGAGGGTGTCAGAATACCTGAGCCTGTGACCTGGAGTCATTTCCCTTCTGTCCGTGAACTCAAGGACATAAATCCAGCTCTAGAATCTGTTCTGGGTGGGTGATGTAGTTGGGAAAAGTTTCCAGAGAATGTAGATCCAGCATGTCTACCCAGTTCATTTTTAATCTTTAAAAAAATTGTGTTAAAAAACACAATATAAAATTTACCATCTTAACCATTTTTAAGTGTATAGTCATTAGTGTTAAATATATTCATATTACTATAAAGCAGATCTCCAGAATTTTTTCATCTTGTATATCTGAAACTTTTTACCCATTAAACAATGACTATACTTCCCCCCTTCCCCACAACTTCTGGTAACCACCTCATTACTTTCTGCTTCTATGAATCTGACTACTTCAGATTTCTCAAATAAATGGAATCACGTAGAATCTGTCTTTTTGTGACTAGATTATTTCACTTAGGGAAATGTCCTCATAGTCCATTCATTTTGTAGCATATCACAATTTCCTTCCTTTTCCATTGAATATATATCACATTTGTTGAGGCATTTATCCATTGGTGGACATTTGGGTTGCTTCAACCACTTGGCTGTTGTGGATAGTATTCTAAGAACCTGGGTGTGCAAATATCTCCTTGAGATTCTGCCTTCAGTTGTGTTGGACGTATACCCCGAAGTGGGATTGCAGGATCATTGTAATCATCAATCATGAAAATTCCATATAATTCTCTTTAAATCATCATGGTAGTTCTATTTTCAGTTTTTTGAGGAGCCTCCATACTGTTTTCCATAGTGGTTGTACTATCTTATAAGTCCATCAACAGTGCACAAGAATTGCAATTTCTTCACTTCTTTGCCAGCTTTATTTTTATGTTTTGAAGAAAAACGATTCCACCTAAAAGTCACAGACTGTGTGGAAGCATTAGTGTCTGGAGTAGGAGGGATCCCTAAAATGCTGTTTCCCATCATTTCACGGGAGCCCCCAGAGGTTTCAAAAACCCCGCTCCAAAGGGATGGTGCAGAGTAAGCCCAGAGGGACTTGAGGAAGGTAATCGAGAGATCATCTAACTTTGGGGTCTTTACTACACTGAAATGATAAATGAACTAAGATGAGTACAGTCTAAAAGCATAGACCAAGTTTACCTGGATATCCCTGTTAGGAATATTCCCACCTGACATCTGGATTATATCTCTTATGAGAAAAGCTAGTATGTTGGAGTACTTACCCACATGTAGGTATTTCTCCTGGTAGCCATATGAAACACATACTCTGATTATCCCCATCCTGTGGGTTGAGGGAGCTGAGGCTTGTGGGAAAACAACTTGCCCCAAACTACACTGAGTGTCTGTGAAACCAGCGGGAGTTCTTAACTCTTCTCCCAGGGTTTGGGATTCTTCATAATGTCAGTGACATGATACAATAACAAGTCACTTTTTGTTTTATCTGTTTAGAAAGCTTTGTTTTGCTAGTATTACATATATATCAAAAGTAGGTATAACTTTGAAACTGATGACTTTTCTTGGTGGAAAAAGTCTGATTGACAGCTCCCTCAGTTCCTGTTCTCCCTCATAAACTACACAGGTTTCTGCTACACAATCTTTGTAATCCCACCTGGGAGATCTCCGGTGTTGCTGTGATCAGTCTTGGGGTTATTTTTGAAAGTTCATTCCTTTAAAGGACCTGACCGGTGATCACCACATGCCGTTTAATAATGGTGGTCTCTCCAGCCCGTATAATGTCTTTAGAATGTTCTCAAAATGGATTGAAACTAGTGACTTAAAACAGAACAGCAACCTCCTTCCCCCACCTTCACCACACAGGCCTCCCCATTCTCTCTACACTCACACCACACATGTGCACACACACACTGCACATGTGTGTGCACACACACACACCCCACTGACTCCCCACATGCTGGCAGATTTTCCCAATTTGCTATTCAGAAAGTTATATTAACTGTGAAAGTAAAATATGTCACATGACCAAATGTTAGATAAAAATGAATTTGCCACCTGCTGCTTCACTCCTGCCCCTCTGGAAAATAAAAGGAATTGAATTTGCTGAGAAATCCCTCCGACTTATATTTTTTTTCCCTTTTAAGATGCTCCATATGTCAGGGAGAGAGCCACAGCTGTAATCAGTAGTTGAAAGTCCATCTCTGTAATTAATGAAGAACTTCTATGCAAAGAAAAGCTCCATTTTATAAGATAAACTTCCTGTTTACTTGCAAACTCATGTTTTATGTCAGAACTGATGATGTATTCAACCTCACGCTACACCGGCCTGAGGAGCTGGGAAGATCGTTACCCAGTTTTGAAGACTATAAAGTGTTGAGTGAAAATGTTTAGTTTGTCATTTGAGCTAAACTCTCCCTTCGCGCTTCCTTTTATTCTTTTCCACTTACATTTTCTTTTTTCTCTGTAATTCTTCTAGGAAAAGAAAAAAAAAGGAAATTACCTTTCCTGGGCCTTGGAAATTATCTGCAGCATTTTCTACTTATTTTCACTATACTAGATGTAGCATGTGACAACAGCATCTTTTAATTTTAAGACTATTAGGGATGTTCACAACTTTGGAGGCGAAAGATTATATTGCGTTAATTTCATTCATTTGTTTCATTCATTGCATCCATAATTATTGAATGTAGTATGGCTAAGGCATTGTGCTGGGTGTGGGTAATATGCTAATGATCAGAAGTATGTATATCTTTTGCCCTCATAGAGCTTCTAGGCAAATGGGGGAGGAAAAAATATACAGATAAGTAGCTTTAAATGAATATATCTTTATATAATCTGAGCAAAAGTAAATATTTTAGATAAAAAGAAGTTATTTCTTACCCATTTTGTTGATTTTATACATTATAATTTTTTGAAGTATGTATTGAATGTGACCAAATTGAGTATCCGATGACAAAAGCTTTATCCTTTGAACCAGGCTCTGAGGAAGAGGAAGAGAAAAGCTCCATCCTTGGGTGAAGTTAGGGAAATGGTAGTTGATAAAGTTTTCAAATGGATCTTTTTTTTCCTCCTGTGAGTCTGTAAAGAGAGTTTTAGAAATAATTTTTAAATTATGTTTAGGACCCCCCCTAAAATGTTCATTTAAAACACAGAGTTTGTAGATAATATATGGGGTATAATTTATCTAAAGCACTTTGGAATGTTAATGCTACACCCTACGAACTCTAGAAGGGTAAGAACTATCCTTATTTATATTTACATCTTGCCTGAAGGAGACTCCATGAAAGACTGTGGAATAGTTGGAATGGGTGCACGTATAAATGAATGAGTAAATGGATGGATGAATCATGGGCTTTGATAAAGTCCCAACATATGTTCCTACAACCTTTATTATTTAAGTTTAAAGGCTTTGAACCGTGAGAACACTTCAGTAAATGCTGGCACAGAGTAGTGAAATGTGCTAGGTGTTCTACAGAGCATAAGAATCATAGAGTCCCTGAGCCTTCCCAGTTAATACCGCACTGTGATTAACTGAAGGAATTGTCTAGGGACCATCTGAAATGGGTAAACAGTCACTTCTGTTTAAAATAAGTCAAACTCTAGGTGACTTAGAATAAAAGGTTGTTTTCGAATCAGAGAACTAGCATGCAGTTGCAATCCTATCTGAACTGTTGTTTCATTCTAGGGCCACCAAGGAGAGTTGGTGACCCATTGACAGGTATCCCAGGTGCTTTGACTACAGGGGAAATCTTGGTCCATTTTATTCAATTTCACATCTGCAGATTAGCCTAGCAGCAAACTTGTTTAAAGTATAAAATGCTTGGAGACTTTACTCACAGATATGGAGAAGGCTTTGTGTCAAGCATAATCAGGGTCTTGTGCAAAATGTCGTCTGGCATAGAATGCTAGTTTTGAAGTGAATTGGTCAGAATTAAGGCTGTGTTGATGCTTAGCACCTTGGAAGAGCTGCAATGGAAGGAAAGGTTTATCTCTGCCCAAAAGGAAATGAAAGAGCAGTACCTCTCTTAAGTCAGCTAGTCATGGGAGTAGACTGTCAACAAAGCTAGAGGTCTTTTAATTCTTCTTTATGTCTTTAAAAAAGAGTGGATGGATGGGTTTGTCTAGTTGAAGCCCTAAATTAAGACAAAAGTCTGTGATGTTGATTCTTTTTTCATCTCTTTTAATCTATTATTCTGTGTAATTGTCAAAAAGGAAATCATTGTATTCAATTTAAAGATCCAAATTGAAACTTCTGATGACTTGAGTATAATGATGAGTAAAGGGAACTCTAAATTCAAATCTGTTTACTCATTCATATATTAGGCACCTACTGCACACAAGCCTTATTGTTTATTCTGATCAGTATATCAATTTATGCTAACTTGTTTATTTCTGATCCAAAAATACTTTTTCTTTAAATTTCTAAGGGACCACTGGTTAATAGCACAATTTACCAGGTGCACTGTACAGACAGCTTCCTACCCCCTCCAGACCAATCATCAGCTTGATTAATTAATTTAATCAAACACTCCAGTGTGACAGTTCATCCTAATTAGCTAATAATATTCTATTTCTCAGCACGCTTGGGACCTGGATATTTTTGTTGTGTAAAGTAACACAGTCACGATATTGCATTTCTGTTCTTGAAGGCCTGAGGGCTACCCAGGGGTGGGATGAGTTCAGAAGGTGTGCTCCACTGAGAGTGAGTGTTGGCAGCGATAAGTGAGTGGGCCATGGGGTCCACCCTTAAGTGAACAGGCTGTGGAGACCAGGCCAAAGTTCACAATAGCTTGCACCTGGTAAAAGGTAAATGTACGCATGTGCCAGTAGCATACACACTACGCATGCGCCAGTTATGTAAGCCTTATGACCAAAGAAGTAAAGGTACGCATGCGCTAGTAGTAGTATGTAGGCAGTATGAACAAAGACTAACAATGCGCATGTGTGGGCAAAATAGATACGAGCAGGGCAAGTGCGCCACGCGGGTGTGCGCCATCTTGTTGAAGTAGGAGGTGTGGCCGCCGCCGCTGCCACCGCTGCCGCCGCCGCTGCCCGCGGCACGCACCACTCGCCTATAATGCAGTAAAGTGCTGTTTCGCTCCATGTCAGCTCCTCAAACAGTCTGTTTTGCGGTATGGCGGCTCCTCGTGCATTTTTCCTGTGGGGCAGCTCACCTTGAATCCCTCTTCAGTCCCCACTTGTCTGATAGTGAGTTAGAGAAAATGGATCGCAAATAATTCTAAAAGAAGACGCCTTGAGTCTGGAACACGGGCTAAGTGCTGGCTGTTTTGCTGAAGCAGTCATGGTGACTAGGGTGTGGCATTGATGCCCCGAACTCAGTTCCAGAGGACAACTTACTCAGCCCCCACTGAGATATGGACCCAAGATTCTACTTTAAGCATAGTTGTCTAGAGAAGAAAAAAAGTCACTTGTGTAACCACAAATGGTGCCAGTAACAGGCATTCTTTTGGGGTTCACAGTACAACAAATGGGACCAGTAACTACACTCTTCCCACCTTAAACCAAGAGTGGATTTTGTTCGTGTCAAAGCTACTGGTGAGTAGAATTCAGAAAAATTGTTGCGTTTCTGTTAAGCATTCTCCCCTGGTAGCCCACTGATTTGTTTGACCGTCTTGTGTTCCTTTGTCTCCCTAAGATGCCATTTAGAAATGTTTTCCCATCACTAATACCTCTCAGGGCTGATTTTACATACTCATTGCCAGCGATCACATTTTAATTACATGGGCCTTTGTTTTGTTTTCTCCTTTTTAATAAGGTTCTGCTAAGGAAACCTTCCCCTTTCTGGGCCTAATCAGGTTGTCAGATCAATTAAGGTAATTGACAGCAGGTTTATCACTTTTCCTTAATCAGGAGTGTAGCCATTTTATTAGAGGAAAACAATCCCCAGATGATTTAGAGATAAGAAAAAAAGATTTAATCTGTGTAAATAGAGGGAAAAAGAAAGTCAACCTAAAATGTCAGAGTTCTGAATTAAGAGAGAGATGGACGGGAAACAGAGTCAAGGGTCTTGAGAACCAGCCTTCACTGAAGAATGAAGCAGTGGTCCCCAGAACTGAATGTGCATCAGAATTACCTTCAGGGATTATTGAAAAATTCAGTAGGTATTTGGGAGAGCCCCCAAATCCGTATTTTGCCCAACACCCCAGATGATTCACCCCAGAAGGTAGTTCTTCGCACAGTACATTTTGAAAAGAAGCATTAGTACAAAGCTGTTGGAAGAGCAGAGACTATCACTGCCAAGCTAGACCTGGGACAGTGCTTCTGTTGTTTTAATATGCACACAAGTCACCTGGGGCTCTCTTTCACTAGGTACGCATTCTCACTGAGACTCAACTGCTCACCAGCTCGCAGGTGGTGATGTCGTTGCTGCTTGGCATTTAAAGATGCAAGGCCCTTGAACCTTGGCCTATGCCTTTTGATTCCTCAGCGTTGTGTCCAAAGGAGAGTTGGCAGGGGCAGTGGCCATGTTGTCTGCCCACTAGAGCTACTAAAGCTCATAAGGCAAGGAAGTTGTGCTTTCTGCCAATGTCTGAGTGGTCTGGGGAACCGAAGAATGGGGCTTAGTCCCAGGATGCCTTGGCCTCCTGTCTCAGAAAGTAACATCTTGACTTTCTCCATCATCCTCTGCAGCTATAGAAGGATTATGTCTAATTTCTGAATACATAAAATAAAGGCCCCTTTTTAAAAATCTCCCATTGAAAGAAAATGTTTATTGGAATGACCTTGAAGTTGTGCAAATAATCATTCTCTGGTACTTCTTGTGGCACTTAGGCCTCTTTAAAAACAGCTCCTTGGAATCTTAAATACGTTTAAATTTCCTCAGATGCCTTCACATCTGTGGTAATTAATTTCTTAAAAATGAGTTCTGTTTCGTTCCTCCAGTGCCTAATACAATGCTTGAAGTAAGGTCTAGGGCATGGGTTCTTCTGTCTTTAGGAGCTTGCAGTCTAATTGAGGAGAAAGAACATCATTGCCTGCTTTGTATCACTGGCTTTGTTTTTTGCATGCAAATAGCACATTCAGTCCAGTGGAAAGTAGGTTGTCTCTGTCTGAGGTAGTCATTGAAGTGACACTGGGTTGATCATGGAATAAAAACCTGTGAAGTTGGCAAAGGAAAATATTGCCACCCTCATTTTATGTAATGTCACCAGGGCTAAGTGATTTCCCAAGAGTAAAACTAGGATTGAAAACTTTTATTAAAGAAATTCTTACGAGTAAAGGGAACTCTAAATTCAAACCTGTTTACTCATTCATATATTAGGCACTTAGTGCATACAGGCCTTATTATTCACTCTTATTTTATTGGTCATCTATGACCTGTGAGTTCTCAGCAAAACCCTGACACCACCTCTGTGGTCAACAGGGAGGTCTTGATTACTTCCCCTGTGTCGCTCATGGCCTCTATCTTTTGACTTCCTGTCAGTGCTGTTTCTACCATGAAACACAAGTGGGGCTCAAATCTCCTTAACATACAGGGACCAGCCTCAAGTACCTTCTAATTGTGGAGCTGGCCTCCGGCAGCTTGATCTTATCAAGAAGGAGGCTTTAGCTCTTTATTAGGCCACTAATCTTTTATTTTTTTCATTCACTCTATAAAATATGTACTACCTCAAACCAACTTCTGAAGAATGGAGAAGTGCTTGTGTTCCATGCATTTTCCTCTAAGATTCCAAAAAAACATTCTTGAATTCTATTGCTCTGATCTTAATGACACCATGGAAGGCGGGAAGGAGCCAGCATTGTCCCCATTTATAGTTGATAAAACAAAGGGCCAAAGAGTTGGGAATTTGCTTCAGGTCACCCATGAAGGTCAGTGATAGAGGAAAAACTAGAAGCCAGTCCTGTTGACACATAGTTTGTGGCTTTTTCTACTAGCCACTCCATTTCCAGGTATAGTGTATCAGTATGAGAGAGAAATAACACGAAAACACAGGGTATTCAGAAAATTGCCAGCACTTTAGGAAACAATACATTTGTAATGAAAATTATAGTCATTTAAACATTACAGACTGTAGCTTCAGAAAGTAAATCTCTGAAGTGCTCAATACTAGATTCTGTTTCTTTTTAGAGTGATTCTGTAATTCACATATGAGACTATTTTGTAATCCAATTATTTGTCCTACTGCTACTAATTACCACTTATTGAAAGCCTACTATGTGCCAAGCACTTTGTGTCTTTTTCTTTATTGGGAAGTTATATTTTAATCTAGAGTCTCTTGACTGTGCCACAGTAATAACATTTTTCATTTTCCTATAACCCTTTAATCTATCTAAGATTAGTGAATGTCTGGTGTGATTTTACCATTTTAATTTCTCTTCTTTTTAGCCCAAAATACAGATCATGGTGTGAATTATTGCTGAAATGAAATTGTGGCATTACCTCAAAATAGGATCAATCAACACATTTCTGATTTAATTTTCAATTTAACTTAGTCACCACTTCTATAGTTTTAACAATATATTTAGTTTCCTTGAATTTATTGAAATAGCACAATCATGATCAATTCTTAATCAATATTGATCAATAGTCATTTATTAGCATTAATGCATTAATGCTCTCTCATGTGGCTGATTTGTGTGTCCATTGGTAATCAATTTGTAACACTTGTTGTAACTGATACTTTACTTTATATCAGAAGCCTTCAACCCTTTGGTCTTTGCAGACCACTGTGTTTTAAGGTTAGCCTCTGAAACCTTGGCCTTTCCTACATCCCTGGTTATCCCTTTCTGAACGTTCTCTTTAGTGCCTGACATAGCTCTCGATACATGATAGCTTAATAAGTAATGGCTGGTTATGGAAGCCAACTACTCCAGTCCTGGCTTTGCTCAGTTACTTGTATTGTCCAGTAACGCTGAGCTTCCCTGTCATGCTTTAAGAGTAGGTGCTTCCCCTTCAACCTGTCTTTATTTGAGGGCATCGTGGTTCTAGATTCTGGAAAGAGAATGAATCTGCTACATAATCTCTTTATGCTTGGAAGTCAGTACATTTAGTTCACTTCTAATGAATGATACCTGCAGAGCAGCTCCTAGGATCTTTAATAGCATCCATTCCTCTTTCATGACCAGCCTGGTGAGGCTGAGTTGCAATGAGCTGAACAGATCAATAGTAATCACAGGGTACTTGGGAAAGACAGCCTCCTCTATAATCTTGGGACAGCTTCGTCAATGTTGCCACTCACACCAAGATGAGGGGTGTGTGTGTGTGTGTGTGTGTGTGTAGAGAACTTGGTTTTAATGATTTTTAAGAAACTAATCTCCCCCATGGCTCCCACCACCTTATCTTCTTCGTTATCAGAATATAAGGATGTAAATGAGGCAGTGAGCATTTCTGCTTCCCCTGCTCTGAGGCTGCCCTTCACTTCTTTGCCCCAGCAATGCTCAGAGATAGACTTTTTAATTCTTGGATTTGCCAGAACAATGAATGCAGTCTTTTTGTAAGACCTGCCAAATCTCAGTCCTTTGCTGTTGACCTCGTGGTCAAAAATGATCTTTAGATGTTTGGCCATGAGTCTTTTTCTTTGGAGTGAAGTAGGGACCATTTAATAATTGAGGGCCAAAAAGCAGGACATCTAGTCCTGTTTTCTCTGAGGAAATTGAAAAGTATACTTTTTCTTTCTCTTTTCTCTAAGCTCCCCCTTAAAATTTTTTATTATCTTTTCAAACAAAATAATTCATGTATGAGGTACAAAATCAGAAAATATAGAGAAGCAAAAGGAAAAAAAAAAACCCACAGTATAATCACTATAGCACCGTTTAGATTGACTGTTTTTGATATTCTTTCTGTTCCATAAACCTTTCCCCAGAAATCCAAAACATAGATTTTCTTTACTCCAAAGCACAAATTGTCTTCAGCATAACATGGGAACCAGGATTTTTTCAAACTTCATTCTTGATGATGAGTACATGTTAATTTCCAATTGTTCAAAGGTGCTTTGTATCCCCAGAGAGATTCATAAGCTTTGATAAGGGTTTAAAATCTCTCTCTACTTCTTTCCTCAATAATACATGCTCAAATGCTTGTGGCATTGAACTGATTTTAATTATCCAGTAAGATTATGTTTTGTTTTGTTTTTCCGTTACCATGCTGAGATAGCTTTTTAGTATGGAAAAAAAAATTCCTAAGTCCTGAATGAATAAACTTTCAGGTCTTCTTTAAGAAAAAAGTTCTCAGCCTCTGTTGTTTTCTTGGGTGGTTTTCCTAATTGACAACCAGGGGTGATATTCAGCATTGAAAGTGTTTGTACTCCAGACAAGTAGAGGAAAATTTAATTTGTCTGGTATGGGCTTTAACTGACAAATGTTAGAAATTGACCTTTTCAACAGAAATTTACTTGGAAGTCCTAAGTGAAGCTCTGCTTTAAGCTAAATTTGTCACCAAGACATGATTAAATTCTCTTAAATGTAGCTCAATTGCACAGATTATTAATGGGAATTGAAATCTCCCTAAATGGTAGCCATAAATTTCTAAGAGGGAAAGAAGGAGAATTGTGAAGGTTAAGGTGGCTCATTCACCAAGTGGATAATCTTATGTTATCTTGGAGCTCTATTTGAGGGGAAGAAAGGTGTTTATTCCACAGCAGGCTGTGGCTCAAGCCTTCAGAGTCTTGTATAAAGGGGTGAAACACTGAGTTTTTCATGTCACTGGAATCCAAGGGCCCCACATGTCATTGCATGTGGTTGGAAGGCCATACATGTTTAGAATGAGAGAAAGGAGAAGAGAGGAAGACAGAATGAGGGGTGAAGGAGTTAAGTTTTGATAACCTTCCTAGATGCTAAGTGCTCACAGATTTCAGGAGAAGAAACAACATTATAAAGATATGGCCTGAGAAATGACTGATGTTCTCAGCAGGGAAAATAACAATGTATTGGCTCAGAACTCCAGCTACGGTTGCATTATGAAGTTTGAGCGAGGCTTTGTGCCTTGATTAGAGATGCCAACACATAAAAACAGTGAACAAACCAGGTTCTTCCTGCTGTGACACTGTATAAAGGGTCAGTTTACCTGTGCAAGGTCAGAAACATTGTAATTTTCTTTACATGGTGAGTCACAGAATCTTAAGTCAGAGCTGTAAGTAGAGCTGGCAACAGGGATGCACCCACGACCATTGGTTACTAATTATTTTTTTTATGCACATTAGCTCCTGTGTTCCCTATTTAATCTTTGAACATGACAGAATCTGCAAGGTGAACTGAAAACTCTTTCAAAGGGAAAATTTTAAAAAATGTGAAGGTGTTATTAACATGGCTGATAATATATTCTTAACTTATGAACCTCACCTCTCATTCAGAGGTACTCTTAGGGCTTATAACATCTTATGTAGATCAGACACATATCTCAGGTTGTCGGCAAGTGGCTCTTCTAAAATCAAATCAAATTGAAAGACATCTGCTTACTCTGAAATGTCAATGACTTTACACAGCTATCAAGAGGAGCAGGCTGGGTGGATATCTCCCAAGCATGCTTGAGACACCTTATGTCAAACCTCTTCTGGGTCTTTCAGCAATTATTTCTACGCATCACCTGGTTTTTTTGGGCCAAGTGATATAAATTCTAATGTATGCGTGGTGACGGCAGTTCAGTATAGTCGGAATGGAACTTGAGTCTATGAAGGTTTTGCTATTTTTTTTTTTTTTGGTTTGTTTTTAAATTTAGTCATTCAACCTCAGCAGCCATCAAGGGGTCATTTGTACAGAGCTTCAAATCCAACCACAGGCTATATCTCCCTACAATGTAATTTGATGTTTATCCTATTCTTATTAAAATTCTTTCGAAAAGCTCTTTGTCAGAAGAACCTCTGCTTTTTTCTTTTGTCTTTTTTCTTTGCTATCTCCCTCTCCCCCATTAGAGAGAGAGTGAGTGAGAGAGAGGGAGAGTGAGTGTGTGTGTGTGTGTGTGTGTAATCTCAAGATAAACAGCAAAGGGTCAGTAACTAGTAATTCTGGTCTAAAGAATCTAGAACAGGGTCAGCAAGCTGTGGCCGAAGTCTGACTACCACTTGCTTTCATGAATAAAGGTGTACTGGAACACAGCCACATCCATCTTTTTTATGTTGTCTGACTGCTTTTCTGCTACAATTACAGAGCTGAATAATTGTAAGAGAGACCCTAGATTTAGTGGCTCATATTAAGTATCTGGCAACGTACAGAAAAAAGGTTGTCAAACCCTGATCTAGACTGTATTCCCAACAGTTTGCCCAGGTTGGTAGAACCAGGTGAATTGTAGCCATCCTGCAGGCATCTTGTTAAAGATGAGAATGGTACATAGACAACCCAGGAGCAACCACAGTAAATACAGAGGCAGAAAATTTAGGCATTTCTGCCTCCGTTGAGCATCTGAAAGGGATAGTAACTTAGATTTCACTTTAGGTGAACTTGCCCTCAGTGATCCCAGAGGGAAATGGACCAGTTCATCTTCATTTATACGTTCAACATATGTCTAGGACCTGTGTTCAGCATATGTTGCTTGAATGAATACAGACATATCAAAGGGCAGTTGGTACTATAATTAATACCAAACCAACGGGAATTGATAGAATACGAAGTAAGAAATCTATTCTAGAAGTGGTGAGTTAGTCGAGTGGCAGGAAATTTTCATCTTTTCCGCTCTTGCTGTTAAGCTTGTTGACCTTTGAGTAACCAAGCTGTCTCATTTTAATTTTTTTCCTTCTCCATAAGTACATGTTGGGATAGATAATAGGTTTTAGTTTCATTAGGTGGGGTTTGAGGAAGGCACTCCTGGTATCAGTGATGTTCCCAGAACAAATGACTAAGAGATGCTAATGAATTTCCTTTTCTGGCCTTTAAAAAATAATGGGATGCAAGCTCTTCTTTCTGAAAAGGTTAAAGACCAGGGGTGGGGATTAGTCAACTTAGAATCTATTTATCACTTTTGGAACTTTTGTTTCTAACAGGGAGCAGACAGAAGAATAGATATTTATTAAATAGCTACAATGTGTCAAAATCATAATAGTTCTTTTAATCTTCACCACAGCTAAGCATTAGGTACTATTGTTCTTTTGCAGAGAAAGTAAAAATGAGGGGAGATGGAGAATTATCAGTAGCACCCTGTGAGTGAGCCAGCCAGGACATGAGTGAACGTATAGCTGTCTTCTTCCAAGTCCAGGTTCTTTCCGCTGGACCGTTGTAGTCTTTCTGTTTGAAGGTACTTGCTTTCTCTTGTACTTTTTGAAGGGATTTACTCTGCTTTTGAAAGTGAGGCTACTGCTTGGTTCCTAGAGTAGTAGCTGATTCTGCGTACTGGCCCAAAGAGGAATGCTGATATTGTTCCCACTTTCTTTCTTCTGCTTTTTTGCTTTTGTTTGTTTGTTGGTCTATACTTTGTTCATCCTATGGAGTTTCAGACACTCTCAATCTTTTCTATGAATAGGTTGTTCTAAGTTTAGGAAGCTTATTAAGTTGTAGGTTCCTGAGCATTTCTAGGACCTGTTGGATTAGAAGCTCTGGGGAAGAGACCCAGGACTCTTGAGTTTTTATTAGACTCCCTTCCTCCACCTTCCATCATAAATGTCAGGCAGACTGTCCTAGAGAGTTGGTTCTTTAATGCCCTTCAATGACATAGGATTTAGAGCCTCCTCAGCTTAGAAAAATCTCATAATTATGTTTTTAGACATTTTTTTAACACAAAAAGATTATTTTTATAGTCCTTTAGTTCCAAGGCTAGCCTTTGGCTCATAATATTTTTAACAATATTGTGAAGTGCAATTGCTCTTTGTATGATTTGCTGTCAGGAAGAACAGAGCACACTTGTGTAACAAGTAAAATGGAGCCTTGTACACAAAGACTTCATCTTGGACTATCATTGGAGCCTGATCAATATCTGTCCTGGGTTCCAAATAAGGACAGTGGCTCCACTTTGCATTCCAACCACCCTAGCTACC
The DNA here is from genome assembly GCF_048564905.1 of Vicugna pacos. NCBI lineage: Eukaryota > Metazoa > Chordata > Mammalia > Artiodactyla > Camelidae > Vicugna > Vicugna pacos. Next base: position 81,856,834 of record NC_132997.1, on the reverse strand, counting down.
AACTGCCTAGCTCTTTAATTATTACTCCTATCAGAACTGTCTCACATGAAATTGTATTGTATTTGTATTGCTGCCTAGCAAATTACTGTAAATTTAACCCCAGAAAAAGCATCCATGTATATACATATGCTCACAGTTCTGTAGCTCAGAAGTTCAAGTGAACCCTGCTGCTTTGCTGTTCAGAGTTTCACATGGCTGAAATTCAGGCGTCCACTGGCTGGGCTCCCATGTAGTGGCGCGGGAGAAATGTTCTCTTCCGTGCTCCTGAAACTGTAGGTCTGAGGCCACTGTTTCTTTGGTGGCTGTCATCTGGGCCTGTTCTCTGCTCCCTGAGACCACTCACATCTCTTCTCACATGACCGTCTCCATCTTCAACCCAGCATCATTGCCAGGAGTCAGTCCCTCTCACAGGTGCTCCTGACTTACTCTTCTGTTTATTTCCTTCTGCCTTCAAGAGCACACATGATATTGTGTCTGCCCAGATAATCCAAGATCATCTCCCCATTTAAAGATCAACTGATTAATAATCTCAGTTATAAATGTGAAATCCCCTTTGTCCGATAATCTCACGTATCTGTTAGGAAAGGACATCTTTGAAGGAGGAGGCAATATTCTGCCTACCACGCTCACCTATGCACATCATTCAGTGTAAATAAAAGTAGAGATAAAAGAAATATAATGGATGCATTATAAGCTGTATTTTAATATGTCATTGTTCATACAATACACTGTTAGAAGTAAAATTATTAGAAAGAAGAGTTACGATGAAGGTAGTGAGTAGGGTTGGCAGCCCAGGTTCCACGAGGTCCTTATGAGATTTTTAGAAATAATGAGCATCCCTTGGTAAAGTTCTCAAAGAAAAAAAAATGAAATCTTCCCTCGAGTTACTTGGAGTCATACTTTGTAAAATTTCGTATATATTAGTAATGGGAAAAAATTATGCTTATATGTAAAATAGAATTTGGCTTTAGAGATACTTTTGTACTCCATGAAAACCTAATGGGGCATTTGAGAATTGTGTGTGATGACACCTGGCATCCCTCAGCCTTCTGCTCTAGACACCCTCAGTCATGACGACAATACTAACACATCCCGTGCATTTCCGTAGAGTCCCCTAGGGGATGGTGGCACCCCAGCTGAAAAGTACTGGGAAGAAAGCTCACAGATAGTGATTGGTTGAATCTCGATATTTAAAAGAAACCCTGTCTGTTCTTGGACTGCTCATAAAGGTTAAATAACTGCCCCAAAACAAATCCCTAGGTTACATATGACTTGCCTGTGTCTACCACAGGGCCATGCATAGGTAGGGAGTAAGGGTCAGGGAGACCTGACATCTTCAGTTCATTTGTGGGCACTGTGTTGGGATTGTCTAAGACAGAGGTTATGAATATGGACTTTGGAGTCAGTCAGAGTGACATTTGAAACCAGATTCTGCCCCTTGTGTGAACTTGGCCAAGTTCTCGCAGTTCTTAGAGCCTTGTTTTTGCCATCTCTCAAGTACAGAAGTCTGTAAGAATACCTGGCCAGGTGCTCTAGAAGAAGCCCCTGCTTTGTTCAGTCATGCCCATCCCACTGCGTCTCTTCTCTGCACCACAGCATCACAGAAAGTTCTGCACAGGACACTTGATTCATCTTTGGGGGGTGGGGCTTGTTGAACCTGTACACTTGTTGTGTTCCCAGAGGGACTAGACTCTCCCAGAATCTGCATATTCCCTGGTTCTTCTCCAGAATTCTAATCCAACAGGTCCCAGAAGTCTGTCATGACAAGTAGGTCGAATATTTATTTTATTTTCCACTGTTGACAAAACATTTTCTTTTTTACAGAGGGCTGTGCCCGTTTTTTTGAATAGAGAGTTCTGCCTTTTCAGAAGCAGACCGACAATTGGATTTTCTCCTCAAGCCCATGAAGCAGCTTGAGTTTTGTTCCCTGAATTTTAGAGAAGATTGTATATTAATAATTTGTATTAAAACCCCAGCTGTGGCAAAAAGAAAAGTCCTCTCTCTAGGTTTTCAAACACATTCTAAAGCAAATAAGGATTGAAATGCCTTTGGAAGCATGAAAATAGTAGCTGATTCTCATTAATCTCATCACTGTCAGAAACATTAATTACTTAAGGCCGCATGCTCGGCGCTGTGCAAAGGAACCTGTCTGCATCCGTGGAAATATCACTCTAGGAAAACCTCTTAACTGTATGGAAACATCACATCTTCAGGTACCAGGATGGGAAGACAGATTAGGTTGGTGTTCACGGTGGTGGTATTTCCAAGAGATACAGACATTACCTGGTGAAGTGGAGGGAAGTTGAGCTCACAGCTAACCCCGTAAATGATACTCAGTAAGAAGTCACTGAGGATTGAGTGACTTAAGTGAGGAGTCTTGGAGATGCCTTTCCTAAGGCGATCTCTGAACAGGATTTTGGTAGATCCTACTTCATTTTGAGAAAATTAGGCTCGTGTGCCCTGATGTGGAAGTGCCAGGGCATCCTGCCTGTCATTCCTCTGCCACCCCTCTGTGTGGCTGAGACACAAAATCTACATTACTGACCATTTTTCTTCTGGGAAGCAGCCAGAGAGCTCATTCTCTTGAGCACTGTGCTGACATTAATCTCTGGCTGCATGCTTTCATTTTACTTCCTGTAAAAATCCATCTGGAGATCCTGTGCTTAACCTAAGGTTAGATGTCAGGGACACAAAATACCGATTCTTATTTTAAATCACAATTGTTGCTATAAATAGCAAACTTAATAACCTGGTAAATCCCTGGGATGCAAAGTGATGGATGAGCTTCTGCTGATTAAAAAAAAAAAAATCCACAATGCTAAAACTATGGCTCAAGTTGAAGTTAACAATGATAATAAAGCATAACTAATACACTGCTGAATTATTCATGATTACAGAAACTACACCCTCAATGTCAAGCCACACTCCTTGGAGTGTACTGTAACCAGAACATCTCTGAAATTGTCTAGTCCTAAGTGGAAGGGAAGCACCAGGGGTTGAATCAGGATTGTGCTAAAGAAGAGTGTAAGTTGAAGAAATTGCTGAGTTATACCTAGAACATGTTATACATAGTGAATTGAAATTATTATGAAATATTAATAGAAAAAATTGTAGATTACTATGTTTGGGTGCACTTGATAACTTGATGGTAGCTTACAAGTATTCCTCACTTTTCAGTTTTTCAGTGAAGCTCAGGAATGACTCCTGGCCTGAGTGCCTCATCCAGGCCATTCTTACCACCCAGCTGGACCCTCTGCTTTTTCCATTTTCTAGTTTATTCTCCACCAAGTAGCCAAAGTGATCTTTTAAAAAATGTTGTTGATTTCTGACTTGGCTTTGGCCAAATCCCTCCTCTGCCCATAATCTCACACTGGAGGAAATCTAAACCTCTTACCCTATACTCCTTAAATGATATAGCCCTTGTCAATTTTTCTGTATTCATCCCCCTCTAAGCTCTAAGCATACAATTTTCTTGTGGTTTCTTGGATATACCTTAAAGCCTTAGCACTATGTTTCTTCTAATTCCAATGTACACTTATATGAGGTCTTCCAAGGCCATCCAATCTACAGCGGTGGCCACACTGTCAGTTTTAACAAGACCCTCTTTTGTTTTCATCCGAGTACTTAATGCAAACAAGAAAATAACAGATAGTCTTAATGGTGGGATTGATTGTCTCTTATGCTAAAATGAAGGCTCTGTGAGACCAGAATCCTTGCTTGTTTTATCAGATATCTTATCCCCAGTATCCAGAACAGTGTCTGTTATATATTGTCCTCAGTTCACCTGGTTTGTTGAGTGATGAGCTCAGTTGTACACACACTTTAGTATAAAAGCATTATATATACTTTTTTCCCTGCATTTAATTTTACTAGTTTAGTTGGCTGGACTAGAATCATTGTTTTCTTTGTCTAGTAGGTGACTAAACGTTCACTGATCTGATTCATTCCCCTCTCTCAGGATACATCCCGCAATGCAGATAGCCTAAAATTTTGAGACAAGAACCATTTCAGGCACTATGTTGACTTATTCTGGGGTCCAGACAGGGTTTTCTGTGATTATGCAAATCTTTTGGCTCTCAGATGCAGTGAGCTCATTGTTTATTAGTAAATATTTATAAAGCACTCTGTATTGACTGTTTCCCAACCAGATTGATTAGTGATTCCTCCCAGCAACCTTGTGAGGTCAATCATCATTATTAAAGAACAGCCCAGAGAGGCTGGGCAGCTTGCCCAAGGTCACTCAGCAGGTCTTTGGCAAAGCCTGCATTGGCAACTTCAGAGCCCATTACTGTGACAAGTCCTGGCATTTACTCCTCTTGAAAGGGTGACCCCTAATCGCTTTTCTTGTAAGGTAGGCATATAAACACTAAATGTTCTAAAGTGAGAGAAATGTGAAGGCCTTGAGTTGAAGGAGTTATTGGTGCAATTAGAAACTGGAGCCAGATATTGAAAATTGAAGATGCTGCTCAATGGAGGTGAATTGGAGGACATACTATTTTTGAGAAAATGAGAGAAATGGAATTTGAAAAATAGGACTGTAAAAAGCAGGGATGTATGTAGAAAATCAATTTGGGTGGCCTTGGGAGATGAACAATAATAAGTTATAGGCCCAAAAGCTTTTAGAAGAGTCTGGATCACGGTATCAGAAACAAGTCCTGTTCAGAAATAAGTTTAGTTCTCTAAAATAATATGCCACCAACTCACCTGGATTAGGCAGTGCTTCCTGATGTTTTGTGAGGATGAAATCTGGTTTACATAGTATTTCAGCCTTTGAAGCCCAGTGTACAAATTTCAGTCCCCATTGTGATCAACATGTCCTACTGAATATCCTCCAGGGATGTATACGAAGAAAAATGATCTCAGTTTTAAGAAATCATGTTGCATCTCACTTTCCATTATTTGTTTCTGTTTTTTCACTTCCTTTATGATATAAGGTAAGTAGTTCTTGAATAAATGGCACTACATACTGAAATTAAAAAAAAAAGACAAGTTCTAAGTGGGTGAACTGTTACGTCCTATATAATTTTTGTCCTTTGGGCTTTCAGATTTTATCTCTTAACTCTGTTCCTTGGAAGCAGATTTTCCTGAACTAACCATCAACCACAGTAATAACTGCTTACGGTGATAAGTGCTTACTCAACGCCAAGTGTTTTCCAGGAAGCAGCTCACTGAACCCTTCTAACAATCCCATGAGACAGATAGCATTTTGATCCTTATTTTACAGACAGGGAAACTGAGTTCTACGTGCCAATCTAGAAACTTCACTTTATTAAAACCGTAGTGAGATCAAGCTCTTCCACTTCTCAGAACCTTCCAAAGGCTGAACGTGGCCTGCAAGGCTCAGTGTGGTCCGGGTGCTATTACCTTGGAGAGGGACCAGCCTCGCTCCTCCTTGCTAATGTCCTTGGCTCCAGGCATGGTCATCTCCTGGATCACCCTCACCTTGGACCTAACTCAGTGTCCTTGCGCTTGCTTTTCTCTCTGCCTGTAACACTCTTTCTCAACATATGCAGCACCCCCACCCCCTTATACCATCCAGACCGATCCTCTCTGACTGTGCTGTGTAACGTAACACACCCCATCTTCACTCTCTGTCCTCTTTACTTTCCTAGGTGTTTACAAAAGGCCTTTACTTTCGTGGTATTTACTGTCACCTGGAAAATTATTTATATATTTGTTTATGTATCTCTAATCTGTCTCTTTTTGCTAGAATGTAAGCTCTACAGGAACAGCAATTTTTTTGCTTTTTTCTCCTTTCTCTGTTTTGTTGCCCATGCCCAGAACAAGGCCTGGAACATGGGAGACACAGCACAAATAATTGTCGGATGAGTGAGTGAATGGACCATTACACTGTATCACAGCACTGTTTTTCTGATAATTAGATTAACTGCGTATTGTGTCTGGTCAGGAAGAATCGAAGCCTTGGACTTCCTGGTGAATGTTTTGCAGCATCTGTTACCGAATATTCTGGTGCCACCAGTGCCCCAGAAAGATGCAAGCCAAAGGAGGTCTGAGTGTTTTCGTTTCTATTTGTGTTCAGCTTGAAGCATCTAAGAATGCAGGGAAGGGACTATGGTAAGGTTTTGGATGGGACTGCCGACTTTTCCTGGACTACTTGCTTTTTAAATACAATTGGAAAAGCTGAGGGAAGTGGGACCTGGCAGTTCTCCTGTGACTTGTGAACAAGTGTCCGTGTGGCCTAGAGGGGCGTGTAGGTTAGAGCTCCAGCTCCACTTGGCTGGACCGTCAGACTCTCTGTGAAGGGATATTGCCTGTGGGTCGGTTAGATATCACTGCACGCAGACGGGCAGGGGCGAAGGTCAATGGCTGAAGTGTTTCTGGGCTTTTCTCTTCCAAATCTTCATTCCAGGAGGGATACTGGAGTACGTTCTCCATAAGCACGGTGTATCATTTCTGATTTTTAATATCCACTTTGATTGACTGTCGTCCTTCATCCAGTCCCTTTCCCAGCTGTAACCACAGTTTTCAGTCTGATGTGACCCTGAGTGTGGTTGTGCATAGTTTCTTATACAGCTATGCCTCTGGTTTTTTTTAAATTTATCGGTTTTGTTTTGGAGGAGAATTAAGTTTTCCATACGTAGAATCATGTTTCTTTCATATAGCATTCATTAGTTCTAAGATGGCCAAGCTTTATATATTTTTTTTCTCTGATGAGATAAAGGTACTTTGGTGTGTTTGATAACCTGTAATTCTGAGAAATGACTTAACACAACCATCAGAAAACCTGGGTTCTCATCATGGCTTTATCTCAGCTAAATGCTTGACTTACTTTACACTGAGTCTCAGCTTCTTTATCTGCAGAATCATAAGGTCAGACTTACTCTATTGTGTGGAAACGATTGATTTCAAGAGGTTGTGTGAAAGTGTTAAAAAGTTACTGAAAGAGGGTAAACTAGAGTGTGTGTGGGGGTGGGCTGGAGTGGAGGACAGGGTTTCAGTGAGTCTAACTCCATGTGTCTACTGTATAATTAGAGGAGGCCTTAAACTCCCCACTACTTTAATTTTGAAAAAAATGAAAACATTGAACAGAAATGAGATTATCTCTAAGACCTTACTGAAGCTCTACCATTTTAGAATTTTTAACTTTCCTCAAATAATAGGTCAGGACCCCCCAATACATGGTGATTATTTAAGATATTGCTATGATAGGCAATAATGAAAAAAAATGTTTTCTGACCAGGCTCAATCATTTCATCCTTAAAGAAGCTAGGCAGAGAACAGATCATATGTAACAGATAAAGAAGATATACCTCCACCTTGATGCTCCAACTCCTGGTTGTCTCATACAATCTGGGGATGATATTTATCTCTAAGCCCCAGCCTAGGCTTCACTGTGATTATAGAGTTCCCCCAGACTCCTCCTGCTACAGGAATTCTTGAATGTTACAGTCACATCTAGAGATCAGATGGTCCAGCCCTCTCCAATTACATGTGAGGAAGTAATTTACTCATTTTCCAACTTCACTTCACTTCTGGAAAATTAAAGGTAGCAAAAGCTCGGTTGCACACCATCATGGTTCCCACCATTTAAGAAAAATTAACAAGATGACCTTATATCATGACACCCAGAGAACAGCCTCTATAATTTAGGATAATTGATTCATTTTAATATCAGGGAATCAGGTAAATCCCATTGTCACCACTAGATGATCAGCTGCTTATGCTTCCAAAATACAGATTTTATCATTTTTATTTGTATGTGCTAATGGAAAGGCCAGGAAGACTGAGTAGCATTGTCTTCATTGGATAAATATTTTACTTATTTTTGAATATTTCCAGGTGAGACAGTGTTGGTGCTCCTTTAGCCAACCAGAGTACAGGGTGAGAGGAAAGTGAAGCAGTCTGGCAGAAATAGCACATCACAATAAGCAGCTGCAGGTTAAATTCATTTTCCTGTAAAAATGCTAACACAAGGGCTCTGTATGTCATTTCGTGTCTGGTACTGTACATTCTTCACAAGTAGGGGAAAGGCTGCAGTAGTCTCTAGACTACATCAATGCCTTTGGAGTCTTGGTTTATTAGATACTTGGGCTAAGGGCCCTTATTCAGCTAGAAAGTTGATTTAGGATGATAACTGGCAGATATTACAAACAGCTGTGGTTCATCCTTTCGGATGAGAGTGATTTAACTTCTGGGAGCTCCATTGGAAAATTCCAGGCAAACTATTCCATCTTTCCAAAGAGCACAAGACTTGAATGGATGAGTCACCTTGTCTCTGTAGGAAGCTGGCCTTGGAGACTAACTGTCTGAGTTTGAATCCAGGTCCCACTCATCGATGCTGATTGGTATTGGCAAGTTGTTCTTTCAGTCTTGATCTCTATGTCTATAAAATTCTGTTAAATGTGGACCATACTAGTACTTAACTCTTTGGGTGTTATGAGAATTAAATGAGGTAATCTTTGCAAAGTTAGCTAGCAAAGTTAGCCCAAGCTGTGGTATGTTTTAAGCATTGAGTGAATGCCCACTATTATTATTCATAAACTATTTGGCACAATCAATTATGAGTGCAGGGTAATGTAGCCTATGAAGATGTAACCTCAGCATGATAATGGAAACTGTGTGTTGGAGCAAAAATGCCTGAAGGACTAGGGTCGTATCGAAAGAGTGAACCCTTGGAGGAGGGTATAGCTCAGGGGTAGAGTGCATGCTTAGCATGCTTGAGGTCCTGAGTTCAATTCCCAGTACTTCTGTTAAAATAAACTAATAAAATAAACCTAATTATTCCCCTCCCTAAAAAGAGTCAATGCAGAAAGGAATAAAGAATAATTAGAATAATAAAAAGAGAGAACCCTTTACATTGCTGAGCAGACATGCCTTTCTCCTCCTAGATTTATCTTTACCTCTGTAATTGATAAATGCATAGTATGTTTTGCATTGCTGTATTTATGTATATTATTTTAATGTTAATGCATAGAACATTTTACATACACATTTGTATGTGTGCTTCCTTAAGTAAGCCCCTAATTTCTCTTATATTTATGCCTCAGAATTACCAGATGACTCAGACTCAGCAGGGAACCCTGAAGTTTTCTTGCTCCCTCACCCTGCAAAAAGAAATGCAAAAAAACACATGTGAAATTTCTCAAATTATATCTTCTGATAAATTTCAGGGTGGTGCCTTCAGTTCAATCAGACACATTGTTTGAGCACCTTTTTGGATTGTAAGGAGAAGCTAAAGTGTTGAGGAGAGAGACAGACAGAAGAGGAAGCATAAATTGCTGAAAAGCAGATGACTGTCAGGTGAGGGGAGTAGACCCAGACAAGGGTAACACATGGAAGAAAATAAAAAGCGACATAAGAGAGGTTCAGAGGAGTTACATGGGGTTTAAAGGAGAGAGTCATTCCATTCGGCAGAGGGATGTGAGAAAGCTCCATGAAGGAAGGGGTATGTGAGTCCAGCCAGGAAGTACATAAATGAATTTTGATAAGTGGAAAGAAGGGTGAAAGGATAAATATAAACTAGTCCTGCCTTCGGAGTACATAGTCTATTAGCAGAGAAAACTGTGAGCACTGATAATTTCGGTGTAACGTGTAAGAGTCTGGGATATCGCAGAAGGGATAAAGGCTGCTGGTCAGCTGGCGTTGTCTGGAGAGAAATCGCAGGGAAAGTGACTGTGAAGTGGACTCTTGATCGATGACAAGGGATGTGTGTCCTCTGCCCTCCCCACCCCCACCAGCTTGTCTCTGTAGCGGTGGATATTGTATTTGCAGAGACATGGTGGCAAGAGGGAGGGGGCATCTGTGACGAGGAACCAGTAGTAGTGTCACCTGGGCTGCTGCATCAGGACCTGCCACTGCAGAGATGGCAGCAACCCGCCCGCCCCGGAGAGGGAGGGCGCAGACGTGGACAGCCAGGGACAGACAGTCCTGCGTGTGTGTGCAAGTGTGTGGGTGTGCGAGTGCGTGTGTGTGTGAGTGCGCGGGTGAGTGTGTGTGCATGTGTGCGTGCTCACGCGTGTCAGAAGGATCTCTTGGGCATCACCTGGTAAGAAAAATACTCTTCCCTGTGCCTGCTCCCCCAAAACTGAACAGAGACTTCTGTCTAAATTACTCTACCCTCCCTTTCTTAAGCAACATAGTCAGAGACCTGGGTATCAGTACCAACTGTGGTTACTTTTATACTCAAAAAATGAACTGAAAGAAATTTCAGAGGTAAAGGTAACCCCTATCTTTAATGTTAACTGTAATATAGATCAATTTACTTACTGCAGAAATGTATGTGGGTGGCGATTCTTGTGTTTGAGATTTGCCACTTTCCCACAGAGCAGCATGCAGATCAAAATCGGATACATTTCACGTTTCTCTTAGCTGCCCGGTGTGACTAGAAGCATCAAGAACACATGCAATAATCCAAAGAAAGGAAGAACAATGCCACAGAAAGACCAGAGGAATGAGAGAGGACACATAGGGACTTCCCCTTACATTTGAAAAATAAACACCTTTTAATTACAAGTGAAATTCGTTTCAAATTCTGTGACACGTGACAGAGTGGAACTATCTGTCTAGCACATTGACATGCCTTCCCCTAATCCTGCTGTTTAACCCCCTTTGCTCTAATTCTGCAGGTTAATCTGTAAAGCTCAGGGAATCCAAGAAACAAGAGGAGAGCTGGTTCGGTTCACGGTGCATCTTAATGTCTCAGCAGCACATTTAAATTATATGTTTAGGCTGACAGGCAAACGTATTTCAGGGCAGAATCCTTAGAAAGCAGGAGACAATTTCCTTCAGCTCCACGTCATTGTTTGATGTAGATTGCCTATTATATTCTCGGGGTATTATGAAAAATGGATTGGGAGATATTTTCTTGACAGTGGGTAGACTAATGGAATCTGGTGACTGTATTTAAAATGTGCAGGGGTTTGTTATAACATGGTAATAGAAATATCAATTGCACTGACAGGTTAAAAAAAAAGCTGTCAATGAATGATAATGAAGTTATTTAAATGTCGACTCACTCGCAAACATTTTCCAAACCCTAAATTATTCTTACTGCTTTAACCTCATGCATCCTAAGTTACTCAGGAGCAGAGCCTGAGATGCAGCCAGTGCACCTTTGCCTTCGGAAAGTATTTTTAGGCCGCCAAATGCACCAGGAACAATGGAAGTGGCTGCTCTTAATGATTGTAGGAAAGAAACAAATGACGGAAGCCGCAGCTGCTTGATTTAGGGGTAAATGCTGTTCCATTTTCAGGAATCTCATTTAAGCTGATTTGAGTGATGCCTTGATGCTAGTCCCCAAGCTTCCCTCTAGAGCTTGAGTCCTGGGTTTGTGACTTTGGCAAATGTCATGGTGTGTCTGGGAGAGAGGATCTTCCCTCTCTGGGGCTTGGAGGTGGAGGAGGGGGTCAGGTTATTTAGATACTTTCTAAAGCTTGGCTCATCTTTGATTCAAAGAGTGTGTCCACCCGGCTTCATGAATTCATTTGCCTTCTGGAGGCAAAAGGCATCTGCTGTGCACCAGCATTGTTCTGGGGACTTGGGGGCCAACAAGGATATGAGCTACCCTTATGGTACTTAAGAGTAGTCAGGAAGTAGATGCCTGGCAGAGGTTCTCCAGTAAAAAGTAGAGAAGCACAGAACGTGCTCACCACCCAAGTCCCACTTCATCCTGCGCAGCTGATTGAATCTGCTCACGGCAGGGACTGCAGTGGTTCTTGTTAGACCATGTGAGCCTCTTGGTTTTGCCTTAGTAGGAGTCCAGTGGGCCACACACAAGAAGAGCAGGCATCTGTGAAGCCTGCCACTCAGCCAGGAACAGTTGGGCTTCCCAAGTGTCTGGGGCACTCTTTTTAGGGTGAAGAAGACAGCAGCATACAAAACAGACATCTTTCCTCTTCTCGAGGTGCTTACATTCTGGTGGGGGATGGAACATGCTGGGAGAGTGAGAGGAGTCACTATTTCATTCAGCACTAGTGGGGTACGGAAAGAAGTGAGGGGCATCTGTCAGGGTGTCTGGGGAAAGAGCTTTCCAAGGACAGAGAATAACAAGGCTGGAGTGGGCAGGGATGGGGAGGAGGCAGAAAAAGGAGAGTAACTGAGAAATGGGCATCTCACAATTATATTGCAAACCTATTCGATACAGAAGTAAATGTGACTTTGTCTAGAGCAAGTCTGAAGTTTGTGGTGGAGAGCAGGACAGTTAGCAAGTGCCTGAATCCAGTTCTGTTTGGCTTCAAGTACTTGCTCTTTCTCTGAGACTGTGACATCTTGGTAATCTTCACGAGACATCATCAGATCATTAACAAGTTGACGCACTCACTTTGTCCATATGCCTAGCCTCCCCAGGAGCCAGGGTGGACCAGATCCAAGACTGGCTTTCTCTTCCTCTTACTTACATCACTGTGAGAGTTTCTGCTTGTACTTTTCTTCAAATGGATCCTCCCTGGCAGGCCCTGTCTTTACAAAGTAAGTGAAGCTAGGTTTTGGCCTACACCACCAGGAACTTATAACGATTTCAGTTCCTATTAGTTTTACCAAGAAATGCAAAACTAGATTTTGTAAATGCATTTACTTTTCCTCTTGTAGCTTTTGAGAGAAACAGTGCAGCCTGGGGTTAGGGATGCCCAGTCTGGAGTGGCAGCCTGATTGGGGGCTGTACCTCCAAGTTCTGTGGCTTTAATTAAGCAGGTTGGTTTTCTATCTAGGTCTTCCTGGTCTCTGCATGTGACTAATATCAGTGTCCATCTCATGGGATTCTGTATGAGCTGAGGTCACATGGTAAGCATTCAATAAAGGTTCATTTTTATTATCTGGTAAGTTTCTTAAGCATAATAGTCTACTCAACGATGGATTTCTGGGACAATTGTTATAGAAGCAGAGTGCAGGATCTTTAACTGTCAAATTCCCATTCTTAGCCTTACCTCTGTGATCCAAGCCCCACACAAAATGACTAGCGCATCTCCTTTAAAATATGAGAGGCTATAGATAAATAAGTTTCTTCTATATAGCACAGAGAACTATACTCAATATCTTATTGTAACCTATAATGAAAAAGAATATGAAAATGAATATACATATGTATATGTATGACTGAAACATTATGCTATATACCAGAAATGGACATAACATTGTAAACTGACTATACTTCAATAAAAAATAATAAAAAGTAAAATATGATAGGCTAAATGTGATTACATTTTAAAATGGTAATAGCTTCATGAATGTCTTAGTTTCTGAGCAAACTAACGCTAACTCATTTTCAGCGGTTGAGATTTTCCTGGAAGGTGCATGTAATGGGTTTGAGTAAGTGCTGGGCAAAGAATACAAAAAATCATCAAGAAAAAAGAATGAGGGATAAAATGAATAACAAAAGCTGTCATTTGTAGATTGTTTATTACATACCAGCCATTGTACTCAGTGCTTTTTATGGATTAATTTAGTTTACAAATGATTCTGTGCTTATTTATTATCTCATTTGATGGTATAAGATTATAGTAGAGGAAATCCAATCACACGTTTTATTTCTGCCACTCCTTGTGGAAACTAGCCATGCCTTGAGTTGGTCCCTTCTTTCAGTTTGATAGGAGACTTTGTCATCTTAAAGAGATCACAGGGTTTTGGAAGGCAGGTGCCATGCCTTGAATGTGGTATCTCCACCCCTCCAAGAAACTCATCTCTGTTCTATGTATATAGTAAATTCTTAAGTAACGAAATACTTCAAATGTTCTGAACATATTTAAGATATGTTTGTAAAAAAGTAGAGTAGGGATTAAGGATCAAAAGCAAGAACCTATAATTCTTGATTTAATCATTTGCTGTTTATTTTCCTGGAATGCTTAGTTTTTAAGCTAAGTCTAGCCCAAGTCTAGATGTTGACAGAAGCTATGTTTTTCTTCTGTAGATAAGTCAACTTATAAACAAAACCTGAAAAAAATGTGTGCTTTGGAATGTTTTAAAAAAATGGTACCAGTTGCAAATTCAAGGCTGCTTATATTGCATCTTAAGTACGTCTTTCTATGATACGTATTTTTTAAGATTACTTCCTCTTTTTTGACTTTGCAACAGCAGTCACTTTATGGTTAGCAAAACTGGCATTTTCTCTTTGCAAATTTAATTTGTTTTAAATATTTTTATTGCTCCCCTTTCCTTATGAAACCAAGATCCATAATCTTTCTTTAGCCTTTTTTTTTTTCTTTTTTTTTTTGCCTTTGATATGGTTTTCCAAAGTATATTGTTCAGGACACTAATCTCATTAGATACCTCTCAAGAATGAATCCTATAATCAAATATGTTTTGAAAATGCTTCATGAAATATGCATGTAAGAGGTTCACAGTGTATATTAGAATAATAAAATTTATATATGTATATAAGAATAATAAAATTTATAAGTTCTAAAGTAAAGGAACATTAAATTTTGCCTAATCAAGCATTTCCTAACTTTTTTTTTTTTGATCTTGAATAACACTCCTCTCCCCCATATCTAAGGATGATACTTAAAATATTTAACAGCTAGTTCACTGGCTCAAAAGCCAGCCTGCTGCTCTGCTATCTGTCCCTCCTTTGCTCTTTCAGAGCCCACATCCCAGGGAGACTGAATTTCCCACATTTGGCCATGCAGGCATAACTAGGACAATATGTTAGCTGTGAAGGGGAGTTTGCAGATGGGCACCAGGAGTTGCCTTCCAGGGTTCAGTGCCTCCACCAAGGTCACTGCCTCCTCCACGGGGGCTCAGGTGTAGCCTGATTGGCATAGGAAGTGACCAGTCAGAACAGGTGCTGGAACAAGTTTCTTGAGGACCTCTGATGTGCCAGCCCTCAAGCTTTTGGTTGCTGGGACTGTGAGGAGATCTGGGAGTTCTCCAAGGAGAGGCCATGGTGGTGAGGCTGATGGAAGTAGCTACTCGGAGAGCTTGGTGCAGCCCTGTTTACCAGCTGGCTTGGAAGTGTTGAGTAGGTTCACTCCTGTATCATTGTACCAGTGTATCAAAGCTGATTGTTGGTTTTACCCATGACACGGGTCAGCACTCTGTCTAATTCTGGTTCTGTGGGACAACCATGGACAATTGCTAGTCTATGCCATTTTGGGTGTTGGAAGTGCATCCTTTTTTTTTTTCTCATTCTACCTATTGATTATTATAATGGCATAACATTTAAACATGTAGTTTTGTTGGAATGGAGAATTGACAAATTGTAATTCACTTTTTGAGCTTTAAGAAATAAAGGGACAAAAAATAGCACATAAAGTAATGACGGATACTTTGAAGGATCTGTATTGGTGATTTTTATAAGAGAAAAGTACCCAATAACATATTGTAAGCTCTCTGGAAAAAAAAGTTGTTAATGTCAGTCTGAACTAGTCACTCCATTACCATCTTGCCACATCGGGATTTCAGTTAAATACACACACACACACACACACACACACACATACATATAAATATAGGGTTTGCCCTTGTCATATGTTTTTTTGAATGTAAAAATATTCATTGAGTAGCTCAAGGATCAAGTTAATAGAAATCATAAGAAACTAATTATTATGTCCTTATGGATTAACCCTACTTCTCTAGCCTCCTTTCCCATTACCCCACTGGAAAACTAAACCATTCTGTCATCTCCAACATAGTCCTACTGATTTCCACCTATCACCAGGCAAATTTATTAATGTACAAATATTTGCACATTTCATCTTCTTCCCATCACCGCCGCATAGATTTTGTATCTATTTTTTGTTGTTGTTCTTGAACTTGTATTGTTCCAAATACTAAACAGAAAAAGTTATCCAATAAAAGGAGCTAGTGAAATTTTGGAGATAAGCAAGTCTTAGAAGAGAACGTTGACCCAGTAAGGCCAGGGTAAAATGGAAAAAACAAATGATCAAACACCAAGATTGGACTGAGTAAAGAAAGAAGTCTCAGATATTTCTTAGAAAGTAGGAGGAAATTTCACATCAACATGAGTTTAAGGAGAAAAAAAGATGAATGTGGAAGGAGAATTTAAAGCCTTTTGTGCTTCATAAATAAGATCTTCTGTCAAAGAGTTTTGGGATGTTCTTCAAATATTCTTGGCTATCAGCCAGTGTTTGGGCTAGAGCACAGACTGGTCCTGAAGAAAGCCAGTTATATGTTTGGGTTCTCTCATCCACTTTCTTCAAATACAGATAGTATTTCCTACTGTACATGGTTGTAATGATGATCTAATAAGATTGATCATCTGAAATAGATAATAGACTTACATGGAGAAGGTGATTAGGGCCTATTTATTCAGTCTGAATAATAAGTTCTTGACCAATGTTAAGAAAAGATGAGAGAATTTCCAAAAAAATTGCAGGGTCACTGCCAAGAAGTAATATACTCTCAGCCTCAGATTGCTTAACACTGGAAAAGGCCACTGAGTAGAATTGTGAAATTTCACTTATTATTAAGACATTTTCTTATTCTTAAATAATGGGAAAAGACAGAATGACCTTTGGAGGGACTGACCTGCCATATATTCTATGACTCATGAAACAAAAAACAGTTTGTACATAAATCAGGAGAACCTGCTTTTCCACTGTGCCAAGGATAAAGCAGAAGTTTGGAAATGTCAAATCTAAGTAAAAGCTCATTATTTCTTTGGCCAATTTAAGCGACACCCTCATTCTTAATCTTAAAATTAAACACATTCTTTATGCAATGCACGTACGTTAAGGAGCAGTGGAGAGATGGAGTTTTAATTTTTACCAATTCAATTTAAATGCAAATGTTAACCACTCACATGATGCTGCTGTGTACATAATTAAGCATCATTATATACTACATGAATCATTTAGAAACCTCTGGAGGGCTATCCTACTATGTAAAACATACATTATACTGACAAGCAGGCAAATGACGTATACATCTGTCCTCATTAATGCTCCTTTTGAATTATAGGTCAACTGATTATGGGACAACCTATGAGAAGCTGAATGATAAAGTTGGGTTGAAAACAATTTTAAGCTACCTCTACGTGTGTCCTACCAACAAGCGTAAGGTAAGGAATGCATATTCAGCATGCTATTTATTCATGGTGTGACTTCTGTCTTGGCTGGCTCTCTGAGCCACCTAAAAATCCATTACAGGTAAGCTTTAAGAGATGTAGAGATGAGTTGATGGATGTTAAGGTGGTAAAATGTCTGACACATCGTAATTTTCAGATCAGCAGCTGTGAATGTAGGAGGGAGCCGGGTAGATATATCATTAGCATTTCCACAAGGCACTACAGGGAATGAGTCTTGTTATTGGATGTTTGGACTCTTGTAAGGGGTCTGACCGATCAGTGACAAGAATCAGAGTCTTGATAAAACAAAAGGTGGGGTTTTCGTAAGATGTCCCTCTGTTTTCCCTTGACATGGAATAAATAGATTGGCTAGAATTGAAGTGAATGCCTTGTCCTACAGCAGGTTGGAGGTTTCATTTCTAAAATTTGTTCAGCCTGCACACAGATGTCAGGGGTGGAGACACTGCTGGAAGGAACCTTGGAGATCATGATGTACCACACCCTAATTTTACAAATAAGAACGCTAAGGTTCAAAGAAAAGAAATGGCTTGTCTCCATCACAGAGTTACGGACACAGTTGGGACTAGAATTCAGGTTCCTTATTGGCAGGCATTCTGTTTCCACTACATTATACTCCTCCTATGCAGAGGGTTTATCTAATCTTCAGAGAAAGATGGTACTTTCTTAGGAAGAAAATGTTTGCTGTTAAATGAGAAAGACCTGTCTCAGGAGGAGAGTAGTGCTATATTCATTATTGGTTTCAAAGATCTGCACTATCAAATTCTGGATTCTGACATATACTCTGTAAGCATTATATATGCCTTATATAAATGGATAATGATATCCATCAGGAAATAGAAAAGTGCTGTTCATTAATGTGTCCTAAGCCATATTCTCATATGATGGTAACACTGACATCCGGGCTCTTGTTTTAGATCTGTCAGTAGGTACGGTTAGTGACCGTGGGTAGGTTCTGCATTTTCTTGTCTGGCCTGTGGAAGGTGGATTAGTACATCGCTAACCAGTTATCCTCAACTCTGGCTGTATATTCAAAGCACTAATTGTCCTCCAGTGGGCAAGCCTCAGGCCCACCCCTGTTGCTCTGGTGTAGGGTTCAGGGAGCTATATCTGGAGTAGGCTCCCACGTGCTTCTGGTATGTATCTGGGGTTAAGAACCACTGATGTAGAGTGTCATGTTTCTTCTGGCCCTAAACATCTCAAGTTCTTCAGTAGAAGTGGCATAATTTCCCAGCTGTGCATGGACTCTGGAGTTAGATGGCTTGAGTGAAAACCCAGCTAAACCAATTAACAAGTGCATAACTATGGTGACTTACTTAATCTCTCGAAGCACAGTGTCATCAAATTTAAATGGGAATAATTGTAGTACCTACCTCATAAGGGAATTTGTTAGGATTATAGGAACTAAGGCATTTTAAGTGTTTAGCACAGAATAGGTAAGTCTTAATCAATGTTTTTCTCTCCACTTTATTCTCCTTTTCTCATCTTCCTTCTCCTCCTCCTTCATGTAATTACTATAAGTAATAGTAGTGATTATCCTGTATAAATAGCAGTCTTCAGTGGAACTTTCCTCACTGATAGAAATGGTCCTCTACGCTGTCCAGTACTGTGGACACTAACCACTGAGGGCTATTGAGTACTTGAGATATAGCTAGTGTGAGTGACAAACTGAATTTTACATTTCATTTAATTTTAATTAATTTGAATGTAAATAGCCACATGAGGCTGGTGGCCGCAGGATTGGACAGCACAGTTCAATAATGTCAACCTCACAGATTTAGTGATTTACCCTTTAGCGTTACTGTCTTCTCCTTAGGCTGATTACGGTCCGTCAACAATTAGATCTACACAATTTTGATCTGTTGTATACAGCCCTAAGTTGAGGAGCTGAACTTACATCCTTTATTTTTATAATGAGATTTAGTTATGTTTGTTGGCTTTGGATCGATTCTTGTAATCCCTATTGATTTTTCCTCTAGTTCACATTTTTAGTAAATTTTATTTAACAATCAACAAACTGTAGGCACCAGAGGGTGTAAAAAGAAATAAGCAGCTTTCCACCCTCAAGGATCCCTTTTCTGGTGGGAAAAGCACTCTGAATTTTTGTGATTGAGAAATCTCTGACTCTGCTTCCACCTTGCAGGTGACTTTGGGTGAGTCATTTACATTTTCCCATTTGTAAGGTGAGATAGACAAAAACAAAGGAATTTGTAGCCGGAAGACACCTTCAAATTGTTCTCATCTAGTGATAGTCTCTGTTTCATTGATGCCATTAGAAAGGAATATGATTTTTAAAAATAAGATGTCAAATATTGAAGTGAGCATAGGTTTTTCTGTAGCAGCAGAATATGTAGTGGTGACACCTTGAAGGAGACTTCAAGATTCTTAGCAGGAGCAGGACTTGAAGAGTGAGACTCTCAAGTCCAGATGTAGCACCCAACACTGGAAGCAATGCTTACACATGATACAGAAAAGAGCCCTACCCTCGAATTCACTCATGTCAATCAGTGCATCAGTATCAACCAAGCTGCATACTTAATCTATAGTTATCTTCAGGACTTTAAAAAAGGACATTTGGCCATGGACACGTGGCTGAAATTAAGACTTGGCTGATCCTTTTTCCAGAGAAAAGGAAGCCATTACCCATGACTCGTAAGAACAGCTTTGTCTGCACAGGCTACTTTCCAGAAACAGAGGCAGGTGTGAGCTGTTTAAATCACAGTGTTTATGGGTGAACCTAAGAGAAGGGATCTTTTCCTCCACAGATAAATGAGGCCTTCAGGGTCACTTTCTGAGATGCTGATAGATTTAAGAAATATTGGAGGACGATGAAGGTCTTTACAATGCTGCGAAAATCAATAAAGTTGACATAGCAGTATATTTGTGTTCAGTTTTTCTACTTATGAGCTGAATTTATCACCATGAAATATGTACTTCCCCCCCGCAAAGGGACATACTTGAACCAAAGAGATAGTACCTGCCCAACATTTTAATGTGTGAATATATTTTCCCCAATCAATGAGAGTTTATGTTACAAAAAGAAGGAAGAAGAAGAGAAAAAATTTCTGAGGCTCCATTAATTATGCAGGACAAAGGCATTCACGTTTGCTCCAGTTCTCCTAGGACTTCTGCGTCCTCCGGTGAAAAGGCGGACTCCTTTAAAGGGTTGTATTAATTCTTTTTGGTCTCTGGGGTGCTGTCTGGCAAGTTAACATCTTTGGTACCAGATACTTCTCTCTCCTTTTCACATCAGTGAGAGCAACTGGAATAAAACTGACATCAGGGTAACTGTCTTGCATTCCCAGAAACCTGTTTTGCCTTTGCGTTCTTGCTATTTTTAGTGGCTTGCGAGGACAAGCACAGTTCCTCAGTCAACACGTCTCCAACAGCGGGCATCATGCCCTGGCTTTGCGGGCAGCTTGTTAGGGGCACTACTGGGATCAGAGTCCAGAACAAAACAGGCCCTTATTTACAGTTTAAATTGATGATCATCCATTGGCTGTTGCTCTGCAAGCCTGCTGTAAATTACAGCCGCTTTCCTTGAAGACATCTGTTACAGTAAAAACTGTAATCTCATCATAGGTCAGTCTAGGAAATTTTGACTAACTAAGAGACATAGAAAGCTGGCTCCCAGGTATTACAGTAGTTCAATATACTCTTTTTTGAAGGAATACTACACCTGGCCTCTGATATGTGAGGTAGGCTCAAAAGAGCAAGGATGAATGGATCCTAGTGCCTGAGGAGAGGCAGGCTATCCGTCACTATGGCTATGGCTCCAAGAAAAAGCTCTCCCCCACCTCTGGGTCATGATAAATCCCAAGGCTTGTAGGTTTCTGCAGTAGTTTATTGGCTACATACATATAATCTTCAATGAGAAAAGATGATTTAACTTGCACCTGAAATGAACATCTGGGATGCAGAGAGTGATGGGAAGAACAAATACAAATGTATCAAAGAAAAAAAATCAATGCTGAAATCTCAGTCTTACTCTTAAATTCTCACCGAGTGTGTTTGTTTTCTGACTGAAGAGAAAACTTCTTTATACTCTGCATGTATCTATCAGCGCGCATTCCCATCACCCCCAACTAACCTTAGCTCTTCTCCCTTCACGTGGTCTTGTACAACATCTTCAAGGATTAAAGAATACAAAATCCCAAGTGGAATTCATTGGAGGAGAGAAGAAGAAAAAGAGTGTTTTGTTTTTTTTGAACTCTGAACAGCCAATTCATTTAGTTGTTCTGTCCGTGTACTCTCTATACGCTGTGCTCCTAGCGAAGAAAAAAACCTAGATGTTATTTGTTCTTTATATTTCCTGTGTCCCCCTCATACCCCAGTTCCTTCTCCTTTCAGTGTTATCACCACCTAATTAATATTGTTCCTACTGAGAGAGCCTTCCAAGACTTTCATCCTATAAATAGGATCCTGGCTCCTCAGAACACATTGATCATTTTTGTGGGTCTCTTGGTACCTGTCAACATTAAACACTGTTTGCATTTTCTCCAGATGTTTAGGTTTTAATTACTCTACTGTATGTGGTTCTTTCTCGATAAGTGTATGATTATTGAGTCCTTGCTTCTTCTCTTTGTATCCTGGGCATGCTTAATACCTCTTGTCATTTGCTTGGGTGGTCTGTATCATGTATGTGACTTTTGGGGACAGGGAAGAAGTGTGGCTGATAGTGTCCACCAACTCCTCTTAAGAAAAATTATGGAATCATTAAATCAGAGCCTTAAAAATGTTGGAAGTTTTCAGATTCTGCTTTTGCATTTAACAAATAGGGAAACTGAATGCTGAAAGATTAGTGTCTTGCCGAAGGTTGCATTCAACTGGCGAATGAATAGCTAAGATCATTAGACCTTTAAAGTCAACCCCAAATTTCACCTATCCCATAAAATCAAATCAATTCCACTGAGATTTTCTCACTCCCCCAATCTCCCAGGCATTTGCCTGTTTTTTCTAGCACTTTTCTCTTCTAATTATACTTGCTTTTTGACCCTGTCTAGCCCTCCTTTTAGAACACAGCATCCTAGATGGGATAAAGTGCCTTGATCAGCTATTATCTCAAACATGCCGAGCCAGGGTCTTGGGGTTCAGTCAGTGTCCAACACATAGATAAGGATTTTAATTGAACGTAGGTTGGGGTTTGGACTCCTAGGCTGAAACTTGAAAAGAAAAAGTCAGTGTGACACTAGCTTTGATTCATTTATTTTCTTTAATTATAAAATTAATTATTTCAAGTGAATAAACAAGGATAGTAAAAAAAAAAATATCCCTGTAGGTTATAGTCATTTCTAGGCCATAGTGTATAATTTTATCTTTTCTAGCCAAGAAGTGCATGATTAATATTTAAAATGGTACGACTTTGCATAGCACTCACTCGACATTATCTGCCGAGGCCAAGGGGAGCTAGTGTATTGTATAATACATCAAAAGGGGCGCATGACATTTCCCTTGACGGGCAGGCAAAACTTGCTCTTTCCTCCCTCACTCTTTTATCTGGCCCTTTGTACACAAGATCATGCATTTGCCTCTAATCTTTTGAAAAAATAGCATATGTTTCATTCATAAAGAAATACAACACATGAACTCAGAGACAGTGCAAGTGGCATTCCCAGACTTCAGTAGAAGTGACTTTTTCAGCAAACGGCTGCTTCCTTTCCTGCACTTAACCTGGGCAGTGACGGCTAAAGGGAGAAATCATCTCCTTTGATCCTTCCTGGAAACAGCTGAGTGTCTATACTATTTCATTCCATCAAGCATTGTTCCTTTCTTTTCTTGAGCATTCAGAAATCAAATCAAATCCAAGAAAGCATACTGCATCTACATTTTACCACCCTCTGGGTGATTTTTCGACAGTCCTCCAAGCCCCTGGCTTTCAAACAAGCTGTAGAATAGTAAGTGCAAAGTGCTCTGTTTGAAACAGGGACAGAGTTCAGGAACAGTGCCCACTAGCAGACTCCCTCGTCACCCCAGTGTGGCCCTGGGGAGCCCTGTGGGACTCTTGGGCAACACAGAACACAGTTGGAAAAAAACCAAAAAACACTGATCTAAGTCATTCCATTTCTGTACATGGAATTACTCCTGAAATAACCATGTACCTCATACTATTTTACATAAGTCAAAGCACCTATGATAACATTCGTAGATTAAAAAAACTAATCAAGCCACAGTCTTCAATTTTAGCACAGTATGTTAGGTACCTAGTTGACTTTTACTGAATCATATCTGTGTCTCTCTAACACTAACGTTAAAAAAAGAGAAGACATTCAGAATGTGCCTGGTTTGTCAGAACATGTCAGATTAACTAGTAATTCACTTTTATTTCAAGCAGCTTTAAGTAGCACTAAGTATTTTGTTGTTGTTGTTGGAAAGAAGGTTCTTGCATAATTAACATCACATATTTTGTTATTCCTCATTTGTAAGATGTTGTGTCTATCACATATAATAAGCATCTGATACATTAAATATTAATCATGAATTGCTGATCTAAAAAGAAACAACTCAGTTATCTCTGTATAAGGATGAAGTTTATGCGATGTTGACATTATAATTCAGAGTTTTAATAGCCATATTTGTGTTTTAAAAATATACAGGTAATAGCTGAATTGCTTTGCTATATACATAAAACTAACATTGTAAACCAACTACACTTCAATAAAAAACAAAATGAAAAAAAAAAAGAAGAAGTACAGGTAGCTAGCTAGCTGTCAAGTAGGTAGACTGGTGATAAGCAGATCCCCAGATCAACCTTTTCTAAATTAAGACAACGTCCTCTAGTTGATGTCAGGTGGTATTTCTTTCCCAAACAGGGAACAATAGAACTCTGTCATTTGGTGTTATTTCTATTCAGCAAATGAAGTTAATCAAGGTAGAGAGAGCCTGAGTTAGTCTCAAAATATTATGAAGTAAGATTGATCTGGAAACTGCATGTTTCTTACACCACTGAGTGGGTCTCAGAAGGTAGGTTGCCTCTATGGCCAAGTGGAGAGAAGTTCTCAAAAATGAAAGAAAGCCTGTAGCAGAGGCTGATCATTCTTCAAATATGCCTCATAGACTATCTGCTTAACCTTCTTTGGGGGAGCAGATCTTTTTTATTGAGTTATCCACCTCTTTGTTTATTTATTTTTGTCTCATCATCTGTCCTCATTAAAACTCGAGTTCTCTGAGGTCTGCCTGGCCTCATGTTAAATGCCCATCCATTACCCTTTTATGAAGGTCAAATGCATTATTTCAGGTTGGTTCCAAGTTACGCTCATCTGTGGAAAATGGTCAGAAGTCTTTTCAACATTCTGGTCTGTTTGCTTCCAGCATACTCCCTGTGGTTTCTCAGGGGTTTCCATCATTCAGTGTTTGACACACTGTATCTAGAACATTTGTTTCTAGTGAGTAGCCGTGCTGCTCTCGTGATAGATGGAGATGAATGCTGGCCGCTACAGGAAACGTGCCGTATTTCCTCGGGTGGGGATGTTTCACTGCAGTATAACAGATTTGCTCTGAGCTTTCTCTTGGTCCTGTCAGGACAAACAGAGTCAGCGTCGATGAATCTTTAATAAAACCACTTTTTTCTTCCCTGGAGAAATTAAGAGAATACCTCTGGCCTCAGGGGCTAAATTGTTTCCGTTTAAACATTCCTTTTTCTGACCTGACCTTCTTCTTGACCAGATCTTCTTTTGATGGTTTTTCTCTAGGCACCCACCTCCCATTCTACTAGGTCCCTGGCTGCTAGTGTGTTTCTCCTTCCATAGCCATCCTAGTCAACGACTTAGAATAACTTTTGCAGGACAAAATACCATAGCTTGTAGGTGACTACATGGGCTTAGATCTTCATCGGTAAAACGGCCTGCAGTCTGATGACTGCGATGGAGCAGTCTCTTCTTTGCTTACTTGGGGCTGTGTGTGCTTGTTTGGGGACTAGAATACTAAATATCTCTGGGATTGACAGCAACTGTCACCAGGAAATGAGCAGGCCTTGAGTGGAGAAAAGGATGATGTGGATGAGCCAGAAAATAAAGGACGGGGAGAAAAATAAAACACCCTGAATACACAGTATCTCACAGGTAAGAGGAGAAAAGGTGCGAGAGGACAGGCACAGATGTTAAGCTAAGAGGGAAGACAGCAGAGATCACTACAAAGCATTCAGAGTAACCAAATGGTGATGAGAGAAAGCTAATACAAAGAGCACAGTGAAGACAGAAGGTTAAAGAAAAAGAAATAATAAAAGCATAATTTTTTCCAGTAGGAGGTTAAGAATCTCTTGAGATCACTCAGAGAGAAGAGTGCTGGCTAATTTACCAGGAACTTATTAAGGCTTTCAGAGGGAGTGCAATTTACCTTTCTCTCTCAGTTCTTCCTGAGTGCTTTCAAAGGGGGAAAAGATGTTGATGGCTGTGGGCAAAATTGGTTTTGCCAGGAAGAAGCACCCAGTTATGACTCAAGTGTGGAGGAGCGGCAGGCCTGGATGTGGGCTCCCCAGCTCCCCAGCAGCAGATTGAAATATCCTGGCTACTGCCTGTACTTACAGGATTTTTGTCCTTTTCTTGCTGTCTCTCCCGGCTCCTCCCCCATTCCTCTATGGAATGGCCTCCTCTGTTTATGTGTACATCTTAAAGAGTTTCTGCACTTGTCAGGTGCACAACTCAGCATCTATTTGCAGTCACTGTGGAGCCACACTTGGCCATTTGAGGGCCGTCATTGTGAATTTTTGCCTGGTGGAGTCATTACTTGTGGTGTAGTGGTTAATCTAATGGGCCCTGGAGCCAGTCGGCCTGCCTTTAAATTCCAGCGAAGCCACAGACTAGGTGTGTGCCCTTAGCCGACGTTTCATTTGTTGGTTTGTTTGTTATACAGTGTCCTCATCTCTACAATAAAATAAAACGATTGTGTCAATATCAAGAGGTAGTTATGAGAAGAGGTAAAGCAAAAAAGAAGTGCCTGACATACAGCAGGTATTCAGGTATTCTCATTGTTATCATCTTTATCCGTTTCTTACTATATGGCCATGCCTTATGCTATCATTTGTCAACTCAGTGAGAATTATTAAATGCTTATTTTGTGCCAGATCTTTTTTAAGAACTAGGAAGTAGAATAGAAATAAAGACGTTGTCTTTGCTCTTAAAGATTGTGCAGTCTGGCAGAGGAGATGAATGTATAAACAGTCCACTACAGGACTGAAGTTATGTGTCATAATAGCTAAGTACATAGAACTCTGTTTGGGGGCACTCAAAGAAGGCTTTGCAGAGAACAGATATTTGTCAAAAGTGAGGGAAAAAGAAGATGAAAAGTGTCTTTCAGTGTATGTGTTGTGAGAAACCACTGTTGACAGACCACAGTGCATACATAGCATTGATTGATTTGCCAATATAAATGAAAAAGTATGTGCCTATTTTGACTATTTGTACCTATTTTAACATATTAATTTCTATTTATATCTGACTGTACTGACTAATTAGACACAAGTAGAAGTCCTCATGCCAATTGAATTATAATTCTAACATAATAATTTAAATTTTAAAATTCTTATAAATCTTCCTATCTTTATAAAATAAATAAGCAGGCAGTGGCAACATTATTAACAATTAATACCAAAAAAATTTACCTTATTATAGAGTTGATATATTCAGCATTTATCTTAAGTAACATTTGGTCATCCAGAACTATTGAAGAGATTTGGAGGTGCAATTTTAAGAAATCAATTGACACGTATTTTATTGAACACTGGCTTGTGCCCAGTGCTTTGCAAACACATTGGTAAATAATATACATATATATTTATGTGTATAGAAAAGTGTGACTCTTGCATTGCCCTTTTAGAGTTTACTTTCCCTCTATAGGGATGCAATTAAAGAATAGTACAAGACAGAAGATGATGGATGTACAGTACAGTACAGATGACAAAGGCTCTAAGAATTTGGAGAGAACTGTCACCTGGGATAGTCAGGAAGACAGCATGAGAGGGCTTTGATTGATCAATGAAGCAAACCAGTATGACACAGGATCATGACATTCACAAAAATACGTATGTGTAATTTAGTTCAATCAACATTTATTGAGTGCTAGTTGTAGAGATACAAATGTGCATAAAACGACCCAGTCTACTAAGTCTGCTAAGACAAGGAGATTAAAGTGAGAGGTACGCAGGTAGGGATGAGCATGGCATTTACATTAATAATGGGTATGGTACCTTTCACTGCCTGAAATACGAATAATCTGATTAGCATATATGTCCTACTCTTTTGCATCCTAAAAGTGCTCCTCTGACAGAATATTCACCCTAATTGTTGATTTAAACAATCCAGTCCCATTAAACTTACTGAACACTTAGGAGAGCGTCCAGATCAGGGCAGTAGGTAACAGGGGGAAATGAGAAGAATGGAGTGAAACATGGCAATAAGAGAGGCAGTGTAAGCAGTCAAGGAGGATTAGTCAGGTCCTCCTGATTTGGTGGGTCAGTGTGCACTTCTGGTGTTTCAGTAACTTGTAGTTCATCTTTTTCTCCCACTACTTTCTAAAAGGGACCTAAATTCTCTTGAAAGAACAGCTATGACTTAATAAATGCTGATGTTTTCTCTTTCAATAAACCCGGATTTCACTAGGATGACTGTAGCTCTAGGAGCCAAATCACCCATCCAGCTGGACTCAGATAATTATAGTGTTTGAATTCCAGGAAAAGAGCTGAAGGTAAGCTAGGGAAAAAGACATTGCATCTCATGAAGGCACTTGTCTGATATTGGAGGCAGTTTGCTTTCTTTTGAATTTAAGTTATGTGGTTGGTTTGTGTGTGGCTACCTCTTACGCTTTATGAATGCATTATTTAACCAACACATTTACATATTTCCTCAACTGGCTAATGCTGTCTTTGTTCCATGGGCCCAAGCCCTTTGTGCCTCCATTTGGAAGTGCATTACTGACATTTACAAACTCCCACAGAGGACTCAGTCAGTTACCACCAGAGATGCCCATTGTTCCAAGACAGCTGACCTTTACCCCTGGGCACCAATGAAAATCTCTTGCTTCTTACCGCTGCAGTGCTTGCTGTAATTCTGGCTCTGTGCCTGGTGTCACTGGTGGGATGCATTCTTCTTAGCTTTCTTCTTTTTCTTTCCAAAACAATAAGAGCCTGACCTGAGAATGGAAACATATGTTTTCTCTGGAAGAAAAAGGGGCAGACCACAAGACTTAACAAGTTTTCAGTTAAATCACCTTTTTTTCTTTGTCGACACAAATGAAGACCTTACATAAATATAATAATTAGGCAAAAATTGGGACATTGCCTGCAGGTATATCCCAGATTCACATATTGGCAGAGCATGCCAGTTACTTCAGGATAGTGATTTGTTGTTAATTGCAGGGCCATTCTGCCCCAGGCAGAGCTGGCCTGCTCCGTGGCAGACTGACAGAAGGACTGAAACTCCCGAGTGTGGAAGTCAGGCACGGAGTCCTCTGCGCGTCAAATTATATGTTATTACCACAAGGCTAGGATGGTAGCCTTTTAGGTAAACTTAAGTTCCTCTCTTTAAGGGAATTTGAGATCAGGGCATCTAGAGCCAGAAGTAGTCTGAGATCACAGATACTTATCGTGAGAAGATCAGTATCACTGGCAGACCAGAAGCCTTAAGACGTACTAATTTAGAGAAATAAACTTGATGATGTATTCAGAAATATATCGTCTCCTTTATAACTCTTGCTACTCTTTACTTCTGTTTCCCCCGTCTCCTGTTATGAGGCAGATATGCTGCTGCTGACATTTTAATGAGGTTTGAGCCAAATTCCACCAGCCCACTTATTTTGGTAGAAGTTGTTATATGTAAACACAGTGGCCTAGGAAAAGTCTCTCTGTATTCAGATTAAGACAAGAAGTCCCAATTTGCTAAAAGTAAATGGAGCTTGAAATTTGCCTTTCCCTGTTTAGTTTAAAATTCCAGATCTAAGCATTAAAGCTGGACAAGTGCGGTCCTCTTCTTGTAGAAATAGCCTCTTCCTCCCACCCTCTCCCTACACTGTTAGGACGAACCACCAGACTGAGAAAATGGAATTAATTCTTTGATCTGCAGAGAAAACAGTTCCTGCAGTTATATTATCCTCCCCCTCTTCCTCCTGTCCTCACTGTTTGAAATTTTATAGATTCATGAAGATTATATTGTATGAGGGCTTAAAGTTTCCCGGGAAAGCACTTCACTTTTCCCACCCCATGGGTCTTGGTAGAGCCTGGGAGTGTAGCATGGTGAGTGGGGATCATCTGGCTCCCTGGAGATGCATGCCAGCCTCCCATTTCCCAGCAACCAATGGGAGCTAGTTAAGCTCATATGATGAAGCCCAGAAGATTATCAAACTCAAACCATTTGGCTCCACTTATTACAAAGCAGAGTTTCGCCCATGGTTCATTATGTTCCTCGTGTATAAACCCAACTCAGGGGAATTACAAAGAACTCTGAAATAAATATGCAGCAGAGAGAGGTATTGAAATTGGATATTACCTGTTTACAACTGCTTTATTTGTTTCTGCTTTCCCTCCTTTCTTCTTTTCTTTTTTCCTTCCATCTTCCTTTCATTCATTCTCTCCCAAAGCTCATTTATATGAAAGAGGGAGTGATGAGACCACCTTATATATTTAAAATAGAATATATTTCATAAGTTTTACATAAATGTGTGTGTGCATGTGTGTATAATCGTCTCATCCTTACACAAACTCAGTGAGGTGGGCAGGAAAGGTTATGATATTTTAGCCCTGAGACCTAGTTAGCAGCTGGTGGTCTTTAGGTAGAACCCAGTCTTCGCATTTCTGTTCTGTTTCTTCTCTTTCAGTTTGCCATTCTCCAAACGTTGCTCCGGTTTCCTGTCTGGGAAGCGTACTTTTTGCTAGTGTTCTTGAGGCTAAGTGCTGATTCCTCTATAGACCTTTCCTAAATTTCGTGTTTTAAATATGAATTATATAATCCCAGATAAAATGCAAAGCACAGAGAAAATGTAAAGGCAAACCATATGTCACATTTTAAGTCAGCTTGTATAAAATCCAGCCTCTTGCTTATCATTTCTTGGTAATAGCCTCGACAGCTTTACAGGATAAGCCTGATGTTTGTAAAATCTGAAAAAGACTCCATGCAGAATCCCAAGGAAACCTCATTTTAGCGCCAGGTCCCAGTACTGGCGCCCAGGAAGAACTCAGTCAACGCTTGCTGATAAAAAAAAAATGAATACATTGATGAATAGATAAATGAATAAATAAAAGGAAGTTCGAGAATATTTTTTTCTCAATATTTCTTAGATTAGAGCTACTAACAATAATCGGGATAGACCTGCTATGGCAGGAGGACAGGCAGTGACCCTCACTGTACTTTTCCCCTGTCACGACAGTCCTGTAACTGGCACTGTTCCTCGCCCTGGCTCTGAGCTTCCCTGGGGGCCCAGTAGGCTGCCTCTGTTTACTCGCAATATGTATTTGTGTCCTCTGGGTTGTTGTTTTCCACTGGAGAGAATGCAGATCAGAAATGTACCTCTCCCAGCATCACATTTGTGGCCTGTGACATGCAGAGCAAGACAACTGGACAATGTTTGGTACAGGATCTCCTTAGAGGTGGAGTCCATTGTCCTGAGTGATGCTGCTTGGAGAAATCACAACTGAGAAATGGTCCTCTGTCACTACAGGCACACAGTGCCCTGGACTTGTTCTTCCCCTTGTGACCTCATCATCGCCTTTAATCTTTGAGATACTGTACATCATTGAGTCTCTAGGCACACACTTTTTTTTTGCAGGAACTACCACTTCCTCTCAATTCCTTGGAAAAGAGATCCTCTTCTTCTAAGCAATTTCCTGTAGCAGCAGTGGGGAAGAAAAAAAAATGTGCTTTTCTAGGATTAAACATGTAGGCCCTAGTGAATAAACCTCTTGAATATCCCCACCCAATTTTTTTTTCTACATCAAATGTATAAAGGAAACAATGAAAACTATGAGAGGGAGAAATACAATGGGAAGTATTAAAGAGGATGCCTTGTTTAAGCCAGATCTGAATGGGAACCAGAAACCTCCCTTTGCCTCTTAAGTTAGGTGGTATTTGAAGTAACCCAGACTCACACTTTCAGAGAAGTAGCAGGACAACCATGGTTCATGCTTCTCAAGTCTGTGATTATAATAAACTCTACACTGTCAGATATGCATACGTGAAATGAACTGCGAATATTCCACACATGATGATCGTTGATGCAGAAATGAAACAAAACAAAACTTCAGAAACCGGGTAAGTGCCCTAAACTCCGTTTTAACATTGAGAAAACTAAGGCTCAGAGAGTGGGCCGTCCAGATGATATAGCTCGTAACCTCACAAGGACTCGGCAACGTGGAAATTTCCCTAAGCTTCTTGGCTACCATTCATCTTCCCTGTATATTAACTAAGGAGTATAATCTCCCTAGGGCCACAGTTATTTCTTTTAATGGTGCATGTGAGATACTCACTTCTGCTCAGTGAAGCAAGCAGGAACGGTAATTCTGTTTTTCAGCCACTTATAGAAGAATGCAGTAGCTTGAATGTTCTGAAACCTTTGGATTTCTCTCTACATGTGAAAATACTTAAAGATAGGTCCACCTGACTTTCAGAGATCCAGGGAATGGTGGTCAAGTTAGTACTGAGGTTCTTAAATCTCAGCCTAGAGAGGAGTCATCTAGAGAGTTTGTTCAAAATGGAGATGCTGACAGCCTGTTTCTCAGAAATTCTGGGTCAGAAGCTCTGAGAATCTGCATTTTAAGTGGGTACCACCTCCCCCATCCCCCCATATGCACCTGAGGCCACACATTCCTGAACAAAGATGAGCTGTACTGACAGTAACGAATCATTTTTCAAGGAATCTCTTGGTTTCATTTTTCTCGATAAAATAAGTAGGTAGAACTCTTGGTGTTGGTGACATGAGTATAAAACATTTGTTATGTGTTTGGAGTCACCTGCCCTCTACTGGCCAATGGAAGATTTGATGTGAAATAACTATTTTTCTCCATTTGTCCCGTTGACAGGAAAACTGGGTTTCTGGATTCCTTATTCCCCTCGCAGGGAGACAGCATATTATGCATTTGACCACTGGGTGGGATCAAGGTCTAGAGCAGGCAGGTACACTCAGGGCATCTAAGGAAGGGGTTAAGCCACAGTCTTCAGGAGTGGATTAGGGAGGCAGGTGGTGCAGACTGCGAATTACCCTTCTGCTCTTTTTCCTAGGAGTGAAGTAAGGGCTAGAAGAAATCATTCTTTGTTGCTCCATGGCCTAGAGCTGCTTACTAGCAATTTAACTTTGCAAAGGTGTGGGAGGCTACTTTTACAGTGTTTTCAAAGACATTTGATAAGCTCAGGGAGGGGGGCTTCTTGAAATTTTCTTTTTTGAGCGTTCCACTCCATTATTCCAGAGTTCTAATTTCATATCCTTTGCGCAGCAAGTGGCTCTGTCCTGGTATGAAACACAGGCAGCCCACACAGGCTTATTAGGTACAAACTGCTATTCAAAGGTCCGATGAGAGTGGAATATGAAAAAAAAATGCAGTTTTTTTTTTGAAAAACAGATTTGGGAATCAATTCTAACACGTGTTGTGGTCTGCAAGATGAGGGAAGAGAGGGATTGTCATTGTTTTGAGTTTGGGCCAGTGAGGGGGGAATTTTAA
This sequence comes from Vicugna pacos, assembly GCF_048564905.1. Taxonomy (NCBI): domain Eukaryota; kingdom Metazoa; phylum Chordata; class Mammalia; order Artiodactyla; family Camelidae; genus Vicugna; species Vicugna pacos. The sequence goes on along the minus strand of NC_132997.1, from coordinate 81,824,204 downwards.
GGAAGCATGGATATGTGAGCTTTCACCTATCACTGAACTTGAACATTCCCCACCTTACAAAAGAAAGACAGTTGGTAGTGAGCATGGATGCTTTTTATTTCATGTTTATGAAGTCTCCCCTCTCCCATCCACAAACACTAGATAAGTGAAATAAAACAAACAAAAATAAACAAAAACAAAGGAAGAAAATGACTCCTGTTTGAAAAGAGACATACATAAATGCACAGAGAGGGTTCTCTCAACTTTAGTCCAGAGCCAGGTAGGTGCTCAGATCAGCCTACCAAACAGATCCTGGAAATTTTGTTCATCGTGAAGGGGAGTTTATGAAGGTGGTAAGATGAATGGAAGAATAAATGGATTGGATCCCACCAGATGCTCCTTTTCTAGTCCCTTCCTTTGTACTTAGCAGCTCAGCCCTCCTCTGACCCAGCACTGCCAAAGCTTAGCTGTCACTCATCTCTGTTGTGCAGTTTGGCTGTCATGTCTTTCAAGTTCCCGCAGTGACTAGTCAATTGAACAGGGCTGGCCCGGGGATCCTGGCAAGATGAGAGGGTCTTTCCAGGAGACCAGTGAAGACTGGATCCCGCTGTCTTCTCAGAAGGGCAGCCTGGCTATGGAGCCTCTCGGCCAAGAGAAGAGTGAGTTTCCCATCCCTAACACCTTCTGTCTCTGTGCCAAGGCCGAAGTCAAGCTTCATTTCAGATGTCCAGGAATTTAGAGCAGCTCTTTAGTCTGGGAGGTTGTTTCTTTTTGTTTTGTTTTTTATGTTTTTAAAAAATGGTATACCTTTATAGCCCCCCCCCCATAAAAAGAAAGGGAGGGAGGAAATATGCCTTGGCTAGGAAAATAAATATGTAAAGATGGAATCTGAGTGTGATGACTTGGCTTGAATCTCACATCTTGTTTTCTTTACAACTGGCAGTAAAACACAAAACTGCTTTAAAACCCTCTCAGCTTTTCTCTGAACAAGTTCAATATCCTTTTTATTTCCCTTTACTCTTCCGGTTTAGTTCTAAAGTTTTGTAGGAAAACAAGAAGAAGCCATGTGACTACTGTGTGTGGCAGCGGGAAAGGGGCTGCAAGCACCTGGGGATGCTTCGTCCTACCTGCATTGAGATGGATGCTGAAGCATGGTTGGTTAAGAGCGTGGCTCCTGGAGGCAGCCAGCCTCAGCGGCACCGGTGTGTGTGCTTGGGGACATAGTCCTCTGTGCGATGGGGAAGATCACATGGATGAGGGGCATGGCAACATGAAATGAAACAACATACACTGTATACCTGAAACGAATAAAATAGTGTAAATCAACTCTACTTCAAAAAAAGACAAAGAGAAAGAAACAACACAAAAAACACAGGATGAATATCCTTGAGTACCTTGTACTAGACACAAATTTTCTTTCAAGGTACCAGTTTTTGTTTTTGTTTTTGTTTTTTCTTTTTATGAACTCAAAATCCATTGGACATTTTATTCTGATGTGCCCTTTGTAGGAAAACTCAAAGTACAGTTGCAAAGTAGGAGATTTCTTTTTCCCCCGTAGAAATCATCTGTACCTGCTGTTGCAGGGAGCTTTTGCTACATGGAGAAGATGGTTCTATTTTAGGGAATTATGACCAGTGGGACCAGTCTTGGAGAAAAGGAAGCCCAGAGGAGTTTGAGCCATTTGTTCTGAGATACATAGCAGGTGGTTTTATTTCAGAACCAGTAGTAGAATCCCGAACATCTTATTCCATCTGGAAAATGGACAAAGTACTAATTTTCCTGTCTCTCAAGATTATTAACAGTAAAATGCAATCATGTATGAAAAGATATTTAGATATTTGAAAAATAAGGAATAAATGTACAAGATCAATGTTTTAATAGTTATTTCCAAGATAACTTTTTGGGAAAATGTGACCATGAGAAGAAAGGTGAGCTTTATATGGTAAAGGCTTTAGTTGAGGTATGGACAAACACGTGTATGGGGGAAAAAAAGAAGTACAAAGCATATTCTGGGAGGATTACACCTTGCAGGTTTTTTTTTTTTTGAGGGGTGGGGCACTCAGTTTTTGCAAAATTGTAAAAGGAAAGCGCTACCTACAGTGCAGAGGGAATTTCAGAAAGGAAACAAGATTCCTAACTAGGATGAAGGCAGCAGAGTCTTCTGATTTTAATTACCACTTTCATTAGCAAAGGACATCATTTATCACTTTGCTGTAAATATACTCTCGTCTGATGCACATGCAAAGCAACATGGTTTTGGGTACCACTGTTTCTTCATATGAATAGAGTTAATAACAGGTATCCTGTTCGCTCATCTATTATATGGTGGCGAGGAACAGAAAATCACAAACACAGAGGGGTGCATATTTATTGAGCTGAGTTAAATAGTCTAATACTGCATTAGTACCATGATGAGGAAACTTGGGCGAATGTAGGATTAATCCTTACAGGATAGGCTTTTGAAGGACTCTTTGAAAGAGAAAAGTTTGGAGCTGGATCTTGGAAACAGGGAAAATTTCAAGAATGCTTTGACATCGTAAGCTAACGGGGGAATCATTGCAGATGACAAAGGAGGCTGTGGGGATTTGTCTAGCCATGCATATTCTACAGATGACTGTGCTCCGGAAACTCTGTTTTGACTCCAAAGTAGTTGGAGCTCAGCAGCTGGTATCTGATGGGCAGAGGAACCCAAGAAGACGACATGGGAAAAGGCTTTTGTCACAAACTGCCTGGTGGAATCCAATTACTTGGAATGGAATCTGGCCAGGGCAATTGCTGTTAATATCACTACCCTTGCAGAAAGTTTCCAGGGAGGCTTAATGACTCTGGGTAGTCAGGACCTCATTTTACATCTCAGTGAAAAGCCTGCAAAACCACAGCCAGAAATCACCAGCCAAGAGAAATCACTATTCTTGTATAGATCTGCAAACTCAACATCTGAGATCTGCCAACTTAACATCTGAGCCCAGAGGGGAGGGACAGGCAATAGAACCTTTGGACTTTTGAGGCAGAGATGGCAACCAGAGCCCAGTGCTTTCAGTGAAACAGTTTCTTATAGCATGTCTTAAGTGCCATTGAAACGGAAGTTTACATCTTCAAAAGGGACAGCCTCTTATTCGAGTGTTGTGGTTTTGTCTCTATCCAGACATAAACATTAGGAGGAGAAGATCTTTTTCTGTCCAGCCCCACATCCTCCCAACTGATGGAATCCCTCTCTCCCTTGCCTCTTGCTTTCCTTCCTTCTTTCTCCAAAGCAGATCGTCATGTTAGCAAAAAACCTCTGATGGTGTCATTGACCTACATTACACTACAAGCACAGCAGCTACAGAAGTAATCTAAAGAGAAAGATGAGAAAGAAAAGGAAAGCTCTTTGGTTCCCCTGAATTAATCTCATTGTGCTAAATTTCCAAGAGAAAGATGGTAAACATATGTGCTTGTCTCCCATGCCTTTATTGATATTCTGTGCAGGACCATGGAAATTAAAAGACAGTGTCTCAGCTCCGCTTATAGCATGATAGTAAGTGAGTGGGACAGGATGTTGAAAAGAGCCAAGCAATTATGCATCTGTCATGGGTAATAGGGGAGGTGGAGTTTCCTTCTTTATTTAAAAGGCTTCGTCTCTCATCAAATGGGCGCTAGTCCCACAGGACTTTGCTTGCTGTATAATTTATAGTTTCAGTATTGCTCTGAATACCCTAGAGTAGAGTTTGCTCCATCAAACACTGTTTTCTCTCTTTCCTTTAGATTATTGTGATATGCAAAAAATATATATATCTCCTGGAAAAAAAGAAGAAATGCTATATCCAAATGCCATATGGGCATGTAAATCAGTTCTCTGATGGCATGATTCACTACTGGGGACTCTGAATGACAGGCCAGTCAGCAGGCTGAGTGGCCTTGGGCAACTTGTCTAATCTTCCTGGCATGTAGGAATAAAATAGTTAGCATGGTAGGATTTTCTTTTTTTAAAGAGTTAAATGGATAGTAACCTTAAGATCTCATGTAAATGCCACAGGGTCCTTAGTAATTAACACATTCTACTTCCTTTGATGCCTACTGCTATCTGCTTTCTTTACGTGAACTTTACTTTGTAAAACTAAGTAGTAATTTGCAGCTGCTGGCTTTCTGCATGGGAGCCCTGAAGGTAATAGATTCTAAGCCTTACCTCTTCAAGGAGGTAAGTTAATCCTTTAAAATCTCCACAGTTAGTTCTTTATCATCCTTATCAGGCTTTCCAGTACTTGTTTGATGATATCTTTTGATCTAACCATTTGATTAGTTATCTTTAAATACAGTTTTCATCCAATCTGTAGCCATGATGTTCACCAGCAAGTGAGCACAGCGAGTGAACTTAAATGCTATCTATTGCGATAAAAATCCTTTTCAAGTCCTTTGGAACGCCTGGGGAGTGATAAATCTGTAGTGCCTTGGAAGGCTTAAAAGGTCATGACAATTGGATCCTAAGGTTGATACAAATAGTTTTGAAATCCAAGTTCTTATATTTATAGTTTGCTCATAATCTTCAGGCATCAGTGAAAGTTCATTCTGGAAATACTGAATAACCAAGATCTAGTTTGCAAAAATAAATATAAATGAATACCCTTTTCTTGGAGCACTTTTATCCTATATAATGGGTTATCTCTCTTTAGAAATAGTGATATGCTTTCCCAGAACATCTGCTTTAATTCTGAGTACACCTCTGTGCTGTAGGGTTACTGTAATATGAGATGTTCATTAAAATATTCACCTATTTCAGTATTATTTGTGGGTCCACCATGCTAGGGGATTTTAGGGCTCTATTTAAGTGAATTTTCTAGATAGGTGAAGCTTATCTTCAGAAGACGATAGTGCCTTTCCTCCTTTTATTTTACTTAAAAATATTTCAAAATTATATTATATACTCACCTTCCTTATTAAACAAAGTATTCTATATTTGTTATTTCGTTCATTATATGAAGTTTAAATGTTATTCTTTGCAATGATTGTGGTATGTAAGTGATATCTATCTTCTTTATTGATTGAATGAATTTTTAAAAATTGTGGGTAGCCTTTTCTTGCTTTTGTTTATTCTGCAGAAGATTTGTTCTTGGATAAATGCTTTCTTAAAGCTACATTCTTAAGGTTTTCATTTTGCTGCTTTTAATAAGGAATTTTCAAACCTGAAACAGGAAAGAAAAAAGGTTTTTATAAAGACTTAAATTGAAACAATTATGTTTTGATGGGGTGCTTATTAAAATGAAGGACTTCTGTGAACTGTTTAACTGGTGCCTTTCTTACTAACCAGTAGCATCTCCCTAACGAGGAGGCTCGTTCTTCCCAAATGCCATATATTTTCCCTGCCTGGCTTTCAGTTCCCACTTTCAGATGATGGCATTTGTTTATCATCAGTGCATCACTGTTAAACTCTAGCTTGATCCACACAAGTTTCTAGGATGCAGCTTTACTGGAGTAATAGCTGTACCTGAAGTTCCATGTAGGATCTTCAGAGTAGAGTAACTAGTATATCTGAAGCAGAGAAGAAATGGGTACCTTCTGGGTGCAAAATAAAAAGAACACGGAATCATCTTGCTGCACCTACTTCTATCCCTTATTTCACCCCCATAATGGATGACAGAGCCCCACAGAAAGCAGTCTGACATTCCTCAGTTGGCTAAGAGCCTTCTGTTGAAGGAGGAACATGGCCCAAAGTCACACTACATGCTTCTACTGATGACACAGGGCCAGCTGACTTGATGCAGTCCCAGCTCTGGGGTGGGGATGTTCACTGTGGGCTTGAAAGGGCAGTGTAAAATGTATCTGAAGAAGGGAGACACATCCCAACATGGGTTTTCAAATTGCTTTCAGGCCACTCGACTCTATTTGTCAAGGTTTTATGGTCCGGTGCCAAGCTCCCAGCTCTGTCCAGTCAAGGCCACGCTCTGTAATTGATTCAGACATCACTCTTTGAACATCTGCTCTACGTGAGATGACAGTCTAGATGTGGATAAGGTGGGCAGGACACATCTCCATAGTTGGCAATCGAGTGAAAAATGCATATTATATTACACAGTAAATACTTCATCTCTAATGTTATGACATGTAGAAGGAAGGGTTCCTTAAATAACAGCTCATGAGCACTTGACCCAGATGTAAGGTTGGTTGAGGGTTAGGAAAGGCATTCCTAGGGTAGTGATATCTAAGTGGTATTAAGAAAATAAAGAGGAACCAGTTTATTCTTAGTGGGGGGAATAGGGGAAAACATCAGGCTGAGGAGACAGCAGTGAGAAAGAGCATCCAGAAGCTTCCAGAAGGTTCCAGAGAGCAACTTAGAGCTGTGGATGGAGAAATAGAGCTATACAAGGTAGGAGTCAGATCATAAAAGGTTTTGTATGCCATGCTGAGGAGTTTAAATATTATGCTGAAAGTGACATAAATGCATTGGAAATTTTAGGCAGAAAATGGGCATGATCAGTTATCTAGTCTGGAGAGTCTGACTGGGGCAGGAAGGAGGCAGTACAAAGATTTAGGGGCTTGAGACCAGCCTCTGAAAGAGAGGGTACATATCATTCCCCTAGGCAGCTGACATCGAGAGAAATAACAGAGCAGATGTTACCTACTACCTAGTGGAAACGCTGGGTCTATATTATCCACCATGGATGAGACAGGAAGAAATACCTCTAATGGACTGGAATCAAGGAGTTGATGAAAAGAATATAAGTTCAAGTATATTGAAATATGAAATTTGAGATTCTGGAAAACCAGGAATAAAATCGCCATTATATCCATAAAGTCCTGGTGTAGAAAGCTCAGAGGTGGGCAGGACGTTCACCCTGAAGAATTTCAAGACGTCCCACTTTCATCTGTTGCCCTTCGGAGATTCTGAGATGAAGACCCTTTCCCACTGCTAAAAACTCTTTTTGCTTAACATTTACTCAGACTTCTGTGGGAGGATTTTGCTTTGGTGATTTAAACACAACAGTCCTCTGAGTCTGGGAATAGTATCACCTGACCTTAGATTTCAGAAAGATTTCAGGGATATCTGTGGATGTTTTGCTTTCCTGGAACAGAATTTTTCAGGATTTGTCGGTGCTTGTGTAGCTAGTGTAGCTAGCGTAGCTAGCGTACCTTTCTTCATCTCTTGTCCCAGGTGACATTCGGAAGGATGTGGGCTGGGTCCATGACATCACTGACCTAGAAGTTTCTCCTTCCCAAACATTGTCTCCAGGTGTCCAGATTCCAAAACATAACCCTCCCTTGTTTGTTCTGAAAAACAACACTTCACTATACATTTTCCCCTGGAGCATGAGATTAATTATTTCCATACACACAGCTGTTAATTATGTATCCAAACTGCAACTGATGTGGCAACTTGCTGAATTAGTCCCTGGGCACACTGTCTTTTCTGAATAAGAAGAGATTTTCTTTGATGCAGCAATAATGAGAAGCAGTTTTCTACTCTCTCTCCCCCATCAATTTGTCTGAATAACCAGCATGCCTTTCCCAGCTTCCTCTTTCTAACAAAAAACACCAGGTTTCTAAACGCCCTCCTTTTTTTTTTTGATGCAGTCCCCACAAATTGGCCCCATATCCTCCTCAAATTTAACCTGTAAGATAGGCTGATTGTTAAATGGTTGCATGTCAGTTTCACTCACAGGAATCATCTGTACAATAGATGTTTGGAGATTTTGATATGAAAAATGTCCTTGTAGAAATCAACTGTAATAGGAAACTTTCTCCAGTAATTCTCTGCTGCAAGCTGAGATCGGGAGCTGGGAAGAGGATGCACAGTCATCTGTCTCACTGCATCCCTTGGCTGTACAGTTCCGACAGATACTGCATTCAGAGCCTCTTTTATCAGTGGTTCATAACTTTCAGAGAATGTTCTCCTCTTCCTACCTTATTCGCATCAATCAATAAACAATATACCAGCTGGAGAGAAGCCAAGATGTGTCATTGAGATAATGAGGCCTAAAGAGCTGATAGATGTTGGGGAAGAGATACTGAGCATTACCAGTACCCAGAACAGCTTGACTAACAACCTTCAGCCATTGCTTTCAAGAGGACAGAATCTCATCACTTAAATGTACAAAGTGTTTGTGAGAGCGAAAACCACTGGCATCAGGATCGTATGTGTTTCTGTGTGTGCATGTATAGGTGAATGCTTATAGCCTATTTTTGCATATTTCCCCACTATTCAATATTTTCCAAAGAAGTATGTGTTCCTTTTATAACATACTTTGTTGTAAAGGCATGAGTATTTACAGGAATGATAATGTGTCATTATCAATCTGTTTTACCAAGACTATGACTCTCATTCTAGAACCATGATTCTCACCTATTGGCTCATTGGTTAAGTGTCTCCTTTTATTCTTTTTTTTTTGAACTTTTTTTTATTGAGTTATAGTCATTTTACAATGTTGTGTAAGTGTCTCCTTTTAGATTTTGTAAGCTAGGTAATTTCACTTTGGTGAACAGAGGTCTGGGCCCAAGGTCTGTGTACCAGGTTGGTTTCCATTTAGTGTTGCAGACAGTGAGGCCATCATGTGTGATCAAAGCAGTGGCCCAGTCGTCCTAATCAGAGGAAACAAGATCATCCCTGAATGAAGACTTGTTCTTTCCTTCCTGTGTCATCTGAATTTATGCCAGCTTTCCCCACAGTTTTTTTATTGTATAAAGTCAAGTTTTGCTGAGCATTTAGCTCATTGTACTTGCTTTTCTCTATAGACAATGCCTCTCTGAAGACAAGCTTATCATCTCTCTCTCGTAATACTTTCTATGACTACCGAATCTTCAAACCTGTCTTCTAACCCTGCACTTGTACAGTATCTACACCCTGTTTGAACTTTGTCTTTAATTTCAGGATGCTTAATTTCTGTTTGAGAAGATACAACATGTACTCAGGAGATGAACCAATGATACAAGGCATTACAAGTCCGTGGCTTAGACATATGTATCCCTTATGTGCCTGAGTGGCTTGAACTTTGAATGTGATCCATAAATGCTTATAAATTCAAGATGAGGCTGTCTGGCATAATGGGTGAAAAAGTTAACACTGCTTACTTTATTTTATTTTTTTTAATTGAAGAATAGTCAGTTTACAATGTTGTGTCAATTTCTGGTTGACAGCATGTTTCAGTCATACATATACATACTCATTTTCATATGCTTTTTCATCGTAGATTACTACAAGATATTAAATACACTTCCCTGTGCTATACAGAAGAAACTTGCTGTGTATCTATTTTACATACAGTAGTTAGAATCTGCAAATCTCGAACTCCCAGTTTTTCCCTCCACTTCTTTCCCCTCTGGTAACCATAAGTTTATTTTCTATGTCTCTGAGTCTGTTTCTGTTTTGTAACTAAGTTCATTTGTGTCTTTTTTCTTTTTTAGATTCCACATATAAGTGATATGATATGGTATTTTTCTTTATCCTTCTGGCTTACTTGATGCTGCTTACTTTAAATCTTCGTTTGGCCACTTATTCTCTGTGTGATCTCAGGCTGGTCACTTAATCTCTGTGTCTCAGTATATTAATCTGTAAAATGGTAATATAAATAGTGGCTGAGTGATAGAATTATAAGTCTACATGAATGAGTTCATATTTGTATGGCTCTTAGAATGGGTCCTAGCACATAGTAAGAGCTATTAAATAACAGTGCTATATGAATTAATAAAAATGTCAAAGTAATAGTTTGATTATGGTTAATACATAAAGCACAGGGATTTAGTTTAATGCCCCCTGGGCAATGCTATTTACAGACTCTCTCCCTCTCTTCTCCTCTTTCCTTTCTTCCCTGTTCTTCTTTCTTCCTGTTTTTCTTTTTCTTTTCTTATATTGTCTTAACTGCTCTCCCTAAAATTATGAACAGTGACACATTTGCAGTGTAATAATATGTGCATGTTTAGTGCTCTTCTAAACACTTACTGATTTAATTAGTGAAGAAATTATCCTAAGATTAAAAAAAAAAAATCCCTGTCCACTTCATTACCAAATATTGTTTAACAACTTACTATGTAAGAGGAAGTAGAGGAAGATGACGGATTCCATGTCTGGCGTGGATACTCCGATCTGGTAGAGAAGACACGCAAATAAAGCAACAACAGTAACAACACTGAGTACCCGGCCTGGGGAGATAGCATTTCACCCAGTGTGCTTTTGAAGGACAGAGGAAAGTCACCTCATCCAGCCTGCTGAGGACTGGGGAGACTTCCTGTTTCTTCGTAAGATGGACCTGTAACCTGTGTACTTTCTGGCCCCTCAGTCTGTGCTGTCAGTGGTTCATTGGTGAGCTACAGCACATAGATACAGCAAAATCTTGATGATGGTTTTGTTTACAATCCTAAAAATGTTCTGGAAGACGAGATACCAGCCTTTAGGGAGTCTTGCATTCATATGTTGGCTTCATGTAAGTATGATTTAGGGGATACTTTTTTACCTTCAGATGTTTCATGGAGGTGAGCAGTTACTTCAATGGCACGTGAGTCCTACTTGTGTGTTTAATTATTTACTAATAGACCAGCATTTCTTGCTTGAGAGATCGGAGCCATAGCCTAGAGCTAAAGTGTTAGAAAAGGCCACTCGTTCTAGGTTGATTACAACTAAGAACATATCTAATTGCAATGATGCATCCAAATCAGGAGTTCAGTCTGTCTAAGTTGCAGCAAAATAGGGAAGACAGGCATTCTGATTCCCTGGAATAGGGCTTGATTTATCCCTTTCGCCAAATGCTGTTTGTGGAAATGCACATCATCACTCTGCCTTCAGTCATACAGATCTTTTCCCGAATCCAAGAATCTTAGTCTTCCCCGCAGAAAATAGAAGAATAAAGTGACAGAAGGCAGCTCCCCTTTTAGGACTCTTAAGAGACAGTAACTCATATTTCAAAAGTATGGTCGAGTAAACTTTTTATGTCAGATAGCTTTATTTTGTGACCTACCTGCACCCACCGCTCCTTAAAATAGATGCATATATGTATTTATTTATTAGGAGGATTGTGTGATTAGCTTTACTTTCTACATCCTCACGCCACCCTGGGGATGTGCTGTTCCCTCAGTGTCTGGACTGCTCAGTCAGAGTCCCAGCCTGCAAAAGCCGTCAGCTGGGAGTGGCTGGCCGCATGGGCTGGAAGGTGCTAAAAGCAAATTGGCCATCTGTCTGGGGCTGGTGTAGACGCATAACAGAGATGATTCGGGATAATACTCAGATTGATGTTTTACCCCAAGGGTGGTTGGAGGGGTTTTTGTTTTGCATGTGTTTCAGCAGACCTGGTTTAAAAATTCATGGATGCACCTGGTTGTTTGTTCCTCTCCTCTGTTTTTCACATATTCTGGCACAGCCAAAACCCTCCTCAGGAAGAAACTTATTTGCAAAAGGGTTATATACAGAGCTTAGAAGAAAATCTGTGCAGTTTTCAGGAAACTCGCCTAAGTATAGGTGCCGTGAACTGAAAAGATGGCGTGTTGTTGTTCAGGTCGAGATTTCCAAAAGTTAGCAGCATCGAAGAGTCTACTTCTCAGTCTTAGAGCAGAACATCCTTTAGCCAAGTGATACATTTGACAAATGGAAATGTGGGTTTGGATCCTATTGTGCACGAATTCCAAGATGCTCTGAGGTGTTTGATGCACTAGATACAAAGAGAAGCAGAGCAAAATGGTACTGTTTTTCCCAGTAGATAATCTTAGTGAATCTGTGAGAGTAAAGATGATGGATCAGCGAGAAAAACAGTTTTTATTTGATCAGAGAAAGGTGCTATCTCGTCGATGTGAGATACATTCTTGGTTCGAAGTGAGAACTCTAGTTCAGCGCTGGATGAGCCAAATTAAATTTGGTTCAGATCCAGGGAACTCAGTTTCAGATCAGCTAATCCGTGATAGTTTCTATTTCCCAAACTTCTTTGTCTTTCTCTCTACTTTCTTTCCTTTAGAAAAGGGAAGAAAGATATTTAGCCTCAAGGCTGAGATTTAATAAACAAAGTGACCTTTACATTTTAGCTCAAAGAAGTAAATATAATCTTACAGGTATCAGTGGCAGCTGAGCCTGGATGGGGTGGGATGCATTATGCTTATAATGCAGCACTGGAGGAATTTACCTTCGGGGGAAAAACAAATTTGATAAAGGGACTGGTGAGAAACGCTATGTGTCAAGAAGATGTACATCTTCTTAAAAATTTGAGATCTTAGATTTAGAAACACCTTGAAGTTTCAAAAATTTAAGGTTTCCATTTAGCATAAACTTTCTTTCTGCTGGCCTTCTTACCATAGGTTTGATTTCAGAAAATGCAAACTGCCAGTATGTAAGTTAAGAAATTATTCACTTGCCATAAAGAAACAGTACAGACTGCTTTTAAATAACAGGTATTCCTTGCACAGTCTGTTAAATAAGGGCAAAACTTAAGACTCAAATGCCAGAATCTAGTGCCACAAAAAGATCAACTGAAGATGAAGAATGATGTTTTTGGAAAAGGTAATATTATTTATGAGTATAAGGGATTTGATTCACTAAAATCTAATTGGCCTATTACCTCTCTGGAATATATCTTTCACCCCAGAATAGTTTGTAATGTTGGGACTGAAAGAGACACTAGAGGCTATCTGTTCCAACCTAGTGTTTTAAGATTATGAAATATGAGCTCAGAGAGGTTGCCTTTCCTGATGTTCCAGAACCAGCCAGTGGCAACCCATTACCCATTTCACTGCACACTTCCTTTCCTCTTGGCTGTCGAATGATGCACTCACTTTACAGAACATTTCCCTTTGGAACATAGGACTTCTTTCCTTGTCCTGTACGGGTGATACGTTTTAACACAATCATATCGGATAACTTGAGTACGTGGAGCAAGCATCTTGCTTCCCATAAATGCCGAAGGTAACAGAAAAGACAACATGATACTAAGTATTCAAAATAGATGTGGATTTGGTCAAGTCTTTTCCAACAAGAAGAGTCATCAGAGCCAGAGCTTCCTCCTACACTTGTAATCAACACAGCATCACCTGATCTGTTCCTCAGTGTTCTCATTCTTACTGTTTTGTGTCTGGTTCTCACTGAAAATTTTAAAGTAGTGAGATTGACCTAAAGCCACAGAAAGCCTCAAGCCAGTTGTAAGAGTGAACTAACAAGTGTTACGTGTCTTTTGTGAGCCAGCAATGTAGACCGTCGATTGGTAGTTCCTAAAGTGTGTTCCTCAGAGCCCTAGTTTTCTAGAAGCTTCATGAACACAACCAGATGGTGTCATCAGATACCTTCAGCAAATGTTAAAAAGTATCTCCCTTTTTGCTTCAGAATGTACTTTTCAGAGACTTCAGTAAGTCAAATAAACCTTTAAAATTTTTTCCTTATTCTAGGATTCCTCAGGTTTATATGATATTCTAACTATTAATCTTGCTTAGAAAATGCTATGCTCCTTGCTTTGGTTCTGTTTGATCTTAGTAAACACCTAATCTGTGAAACGGATGTCTAGCCTGATTTCATAGCCATGCAAATAAGGAATCAGACTTACTAATTGATTTCCCAAGGTCACAAGACTAGTAGTAAGAACTGGGACTTGAAATCAAGTCCGTGTTATCTTCTAGAGGAGTCTCAATTCAAATACCTATTGGCTTGAGCAGGTCATTGGAGATATGACTAGGGATTCTTTGAGCACGGACACTTTATTTAAAAAAAAAAAAGTGAGACAACATATGAATGGGGGAAGTAAGGAATAACCGCAGTGTCTAATGTGATCTCTCAATCTGTCTTTTGATGTCCTGTTTTGAATAGCAACAAGGATGCAGAACTTCTCTTTTATTTTAGCTCTGAATGTATGCTGCATTTTGTTATTTTATTAATGACAGAAGCCAACTAGCCTAGCTTTTACTGCTAAGAAGATGACAGAGGATAATGTGGATGATGGTAAACTGGAAAGCATCTGACCTCACTCTAGGAGACAGCAGCTCTAAGGCTCTTGTTGATGATGACCATATGGGAATATGGTTCCAGTGAACCTGGACATTATTGGAAAATTGGCCAATGAACAGTGCTCTTGGGGCTTACGTTAGCTACATTACACAGAACTTGGGTGCTGGTATGCGTCAGCCTGTGAACCGTGGAGTTTTAGCCTCTGCATTTCACTGCACTACTTGCCAAGGAGGGGAAAAAAAAAGTCTCTCACTGAAATGATTCTTTGTAGCCTTATGGTTTGCTTTGTGGCAATTCCACATGCTGTGGCTTGAGGAATTTGTTGAACATTGAAAAGGCACATGTGCTCATTTACATTGGCAAGTGTTAAATTGGGGAGGCATATGTTTTCTTTATTCTATCTCCTGTTAGATCCTTGGAGAGTGTTGGTGATGAGATTCCAGTGAAACTTCCCAAGTGATGTGCTTCGGAAAAATCTTTTTTTCAGAATCTCCAGTACTTATAACTTTGGCTGGAAAGAACTATAAAGTATGTTTGGCATCCCACTGGATTGGAATCCTTAAATTCCAATTAGAAGGTGCATTGGACCACAGAGATGAATTCTGAGCATGAAAAAAAAAGTCCCCAGCTTTAGGGATACTTTCATCTGGTCTAAGATTGTCTGTTGTGTTCCTGACACTTCTCTTAGCTGAACCATTGCAGCCACCTCTTAAGTGAGCTTCCTGCTTCCATATTCTCTTCTCTTTAACTCAGCTTCTGTATTACCTCCAAAGTGATCATTCTCCATGAGCTATATTCCTCTTATTTCCTGATTTAAGATCTTTTTTTTAAACTGAAGTATAGTCAGTTTATGATGTGTCAATTTCTAGTTTCTAGCATAATGTTTCAGTCTTACATATATATATATATATATATATATATATACACATATTCATTTTAATATTCTTTTTCATTATAGGTTACTACAATATATTGAATGTAGTTCCCTCCGCTATAGAGAAGAAACTTGTTTATCTATTTTATATATCGTAGTTCATATCTGCAAATCACAAATTCTCAATTTATCCCTTCCCACCCTCTTTCCTCCCAGTAACCATAAGTTTGTTTACTATGTCTCTGAGTCTGTTTCTGTTTTGTAAACAAGTTCATCAGTTGTCTTTTTTTTTTGATTCCACATATAAGTGATATCATGTGATACTTTTCTTTCTCTTTCTGGCTCACTTTACTTAGAATAATGATCTCTAGGTCCATCCAAGTTGTTGCAGATGACATTATTTTATTCCTTTTTATGGCTGAGTAGTATTCCATTGTGTATGTGTGTGTGTATGTGCACATATGAGTGTGTGTGTGTATATACATACACTACAACTTCTTTATCCAGGCATCTGTTGAGGGACATTTAGATTGTTTCCATGACTTGGCTATTGTATATAGTGCTTTAAGATCTTGAATTTGTGTGTATGGCTCAGAATAAATAGAATCTCTTGCAATTTAAGTCAAAACCCTTTTGCATGGCTAGTAAAGCTCTTTTTAACTTGACTGTAGACCACTTTACTTAACATTGGCCATCCTGAGGAACTTGCTATTACCTGAACATGGAATGCATGTTCACACTTCCCTGTCCTTGCCTAGCTTAACTCCTGGGCCATGAAATCCTTTCCGGCCCTTCTATCAAATACCTACACATCCTTCAATCCATTGTAGCATCAGGTGTCCTGTGGCTCCTTCCCTCATTCCCACAACCAGAAAATAAAAGCGCTTCTTTGTGTTCTCACAGTACTTTGCATGTGTCAGTACCTTTGCAACTGGACTTTCCCCACTGAATTATGTCTGATTTCCATGTCAGAGCCAACTGCAGAAGAATGCAGTCTAGGAAGGCATTCACTGTCTCATTTATAGTTTAATCCCCAGTCCTAAGTACAATAGATATCACTTGGTGCCTAAATTATAGCAAAAAGAAAGAGAGAGAGGGAGAGAGAGGGAGCGAGAGAGAGGGAACAAATGGTTGAATGGTGAACATCTGGGCTAGGGTGGAGTGAAAAATTTTTTCTCAAAAAATCCCTTATATTTTAGAAATGATTTTTTTCTATTTGTTATTGAAATACCTGCAGACAGTTTCTAAGAATTTTAATTGTTTTGAGTATTTCCATATTTTTGATAAAATATCCCATAGACAAGACAGACTCTACAAGGTCCCATTTAGTGCCTCTCTTATGAAATGAATGTACATTCTACCAAAGAAGGAAAATTGATTAGTTTACATTTTCTCTCATATTTTAGACAAATTTAAATACATTGATTAATAACCACTTTGAGCCCAGGCTCACTGGTTGGAAGCCCTGCTTATTTTGTGGTCTGATGTTTAGAATGCAGACCTGGGAAGCAAATTCTTGGGTGTGAGCCATACAAATGCCAAAAATGCTCTGAAATTGTCTTGGAGAAATTATCATGTCCCTCCTTACCTAGTTTCACTCCCTTGAGGTTTGCTTCAATTTCCAGTTGGAATATCTTAATTAATGTTTGTAAAGTGCTGTGTAATGCTTGAATGAAAATATCACATATATATAAAATCTTAAATAGTAGCTTAACAAATTTGCAGAGTTTTGGTGCAGTGAAATATTTTTTAACATCTTACAACTTATGATAAATAGATGACAAGAAAGGTTTGCCCATGAATTGATGATACAGTCAAAATGGAGAAACAATGTTTTTCTGCAACTCATTTATTCAGGGAACACAATTACTGAAGTGCTGTGCAGTTTAGAGTTTCTAATCTCTTAATTGTCTTTAACTTGAAATGCTCACCTGGGATCCCCATGTGTATGTGTTTAATATGCTCAGAATGATACTTTATTGCTTTTTTCTAGAAGCTTAGATGAAGATTGAAAATATGCATAAGTAGATTGTTATAAATAGACTCAAGTAGGAATGGCAATTTATATAAATCAATAAGAAAAAGGGAAACAATCATGATTTAAAATGTAGAAAATATATGAACCGGTGAGTGATCTACCGAATGAGAATATTCAAATGACAAATGCACCTGACAAAAGGAAGAAAGGGAGAAAGGAAAGAGAATTTCACTATCATTAGTAACGCATGTGTCTTGAAACAAAATATACTTTTTTTCCCTAGTCAGCTTAGAAAACATTATAAAAAGAGAGGGAGGAAAAAAACAACAGTTTCAGTGATAGGTATTTCCCAGGTCCCTGCCAAGGAACCAGGAATTAATATTCTCTTTTTCTGAAAGACATTTGGTAGTATGTGTCAAAGGGGGTAACAAAATTCCCGTTCTTTGATCCATATTCTACTTTGAGGGAATAACTTGAAAAAATAATAATTGATGTACAAAAGTATTAACATACATTAGGTCATGAGATTATATTAGTGAAATTTGAAAATCTTCTTATGAGGGATTAATTGCATAGTGGTATATCTGTATAATCAAATTCTAAGTAGACAATTAAAAAATGATAATACTGAAGAATATTTCATAGCCTGGAAGATGTTTGCAGTGTAAAGTGGAGAAAGGTTTAAAGGCAAAAAGTATCACGTGGCACTGTCTCTTGCTGTTGTAAATGAGTCTCTCTCTCTTTCTCCACCCCCCCAACCCCTCTGTGGCGTGTGTTGGTGTATATGGGTGTATGTGTGTTTGTCTGTCTCTCTGTCTTCCCCATGTTTATCTATGTGTGTATATCTATATATGCATAGAGACAAAGATTGAAAAAGCAAACTTCAAAATAGACACCAGAAATTGACACATTATAACTGACTATACTTCAGTAAAAAAAAAAAAAAATAAATGTTAGTGACAATTATCTCTGTGGAGTGATGTTTGAATGATTTTTCTTTTCTTGTTTCTCAGTACTTTGGGGAGGGCATTTTTCAAAATTTTCTGCAATGAACATGTTAATTCTTACTCATTAAAAAATACTAAATTTTAAAGCAAGTTAAATGAATAATTTAAAAGAAACAGAATTATTGTATCACTGGCACATTTACATTTAGCAAAAACCAAACACTTGCAAAGTAGCTTAAAACCTGCATCCCTGTCACTAGGCACAGTCTGTCTTCATCCTTTTATTCTGAATTAAAGGAAGTAGATTCAGTACCAGCTGTTTGCGAATTGAGAAGGGTCCAGTTTGGAGAGTCTCCCCAGCGGCAAGATGATACTGCACACTGACACAGTTCAGGTGTGGCCTTCAGAGGAAAAGATGATGATCAGTGTGGGCTCTAAGAATGACCCTGCCAGTCTCATGGGCTGGTCCTCACAAGTGTGACTCTAGAATGTCTAAGAACAGGCAAGTAGCCATCATGGTTTTACAGGCAAGGCCTCATGTGGTGGTCAAGATACTCGAGTGAGGTTTCTAGAAAACATTCATTGATTTTAGAACAGGGTTAACTGTGAGAATCTGTTTTTAATTTAATAAGAAGATGTCATCAGAAGAGTTACTTAGATTGAAGGTGGAAAAGGGGTTCTATTATATTAGTAGGAGCCTGTCTGACAGTGGACAAGTGTGGGGGTGACAGGTGGGATATGGAGAATGATTTGAACCCAGGAAACTATTTCATATTCACTGGAGACCTCAGTGCACCTCCATAGTTCCAGAAAGCATTACTATATTATAGTAAAATGAATAAATTGAGATGTATTGTCACAACTCTGAATTTCAGGGAATGGTAAATGATATCTGGTATATTCTATCCTGGGAGGTGTGGATCTCTCTGTGGGAGAGTTTGAGGCTCTCCTGTATAAAACATAGATGTCATTTACATTTAAGTATTACACAGCACTTTTTTCTTTTACTAAACATGGTCACTTTTTAAAATTTACTCAGTTATCTGGAAAATTCACTTTTGGGAAAAAGTCTCTGAAGATTTCAGATAAAGAATTCTTCCTCTCAGTAGAAAGTATTGTGTTTTATCCAAACCATACATTTCTGCATGTCACTAGTAATATTTATGATGGTACAACAGGGGTAAACCAGGACTGTACAGATAAAAATATGACGTGTGTTCACTCTTTCTGTGATCCATTCAGGGAAAACTAAAGTGTCTGTGAACTGTCTCTCATATGATCAAAGCAGCTCTTAAGTCAAAATCAATCAGCTTTGTAAATGATGCTATCTTTATGGGCGTGTTCAACCCATTATGAATATGAATCTCAATAGGAAAATGCTCTTAAAGAGTCACAAAGTAGAATGGAACTTTTTTAATTGGATTTCATGGTAGCACCTTGATTAGTTATCGCCCTGATTATTAAAGGTGCTAACCTCTGAGCAATTGTGGTGACTAGATAGTAAAAGATGTTGGCCTGGATAGATAAAAGATCATGTTGTTTGCAAAAGTTCTATGAAGGCGAAACTTTTTTTCTTTGTGTGAACACTTTTTTGGAAATTCTTTTATTCCTTTTGAATCAGGGTGCTGAGAAATACCATTGAACTCAAGAGGTCTGGTTCTGTGGTTATTTTCTTAAAGTGGATTCCCCATTGGTAGTAACTTGGGGCAGCTGAGTGTTTTATAGGTTTGGTGTAGTAGCAAAAGGAATTGAACTACGCAGCAGCATGCATATAAAATAAAAAACATAAAATAAAAATTGTAAATGCTTTTACATGAGTCTGTGCATGATAAAAATTGAACTTGCTATATGTTTCTGGGACACATTTAGTGTACAGCCATTCACCCTCAGACCCAAATGGCCTTTTGTTGTTTTTGCTGGTCCAAGGCTACCTAAAAAGTCCATCAGTTTATTTTAAGACCCAAGAGAACAATAAATATTCTGTTTCCAATTGCTAGATTCTGTTGTAATTGATATTGGTGCTTTTGTGGTGAACATAAAGGGATAAGAACTGGTTTTACTAGAAATCCATTTTTTATAGTATGAGACCCTTAATTAAATGATAGGATTGCAATGCCTGGATATGGGCTCTCTTATTGAAGAGTCAGTTATGCATACTTTAATGAACACTTAACAGACCTATTTTTCTATAATTCAATCTGGGTGATTTATGTACCCTGAAAATCCACAGACAGGAATTTCTTGACCTTGGGTCTCTTGGTGTCTCTGAGACTAACAATAAAATTCATTTAGGCTTCAATAAATATTCACCTTGAACTGATATCAGGTTGAGAATTTATAGCCTTCAAGAATTTAAGGTAATGGTTATTTCACAGCCAAAACCCAATGAAAAACCTGATAACCTCAAATTATTTATATTCCAGATATATTATGGTTATAAGAAGACTTTAAATTCATATTGAATATAGTAATAATATTTTGTCACATCCCCCTTCTTTTAACCATCAGTGACATATTGTACAGAAAATAGTTGTGGACCTGTGTCTCCAAGATGGCTGCCATCAATTATGCCATCCTCTGTGTCAGTATGTCTGTCCCCCCTTGAGAGGAGAGTCTGTTTTTCTCCTCCATTTAAATCGACTTCGGAATTAGTGATGTGTTCTGTCAGTAGAATCTGGCACCATGGATGTCCGGAACTTCTGAGGACATGCTGCTTCCGCCCGAGTCCCTTGAGATGCTTGCTCTTGGGACACTCACACTGGAACCAGCCACCAATTAAGAAATCCAACAACCATGAAACTGTGATGCTATGTGAAGTTCAAGCCACATGAAAAGGATCTGGAACGTGGGATGCAATGCAGAGAAAGAGAGAGGCTAAGACCAAATACATGAAGGAAGAAGCCATCTTAGAAGGGGGACCTTCAGTTCCAGCCACCGCAGTTGACCTCATGTGGATTTGAGACTGACTGCCACCTGAGCACTTTCAGAATTCCTGAGCACCAAAACCTTGAACAACATAAATGGTTGTCTTAAACCACTCCTCTGATGTAGTTTGTGGCACAGCAATAAATAAGTGGAAGAGAGGTCCTTTTCTCTTGATATCCCATAGGAGTTCTGCTATTTTGAGATGGAATTAGTCCAAGATATAGAACTGCTGAGAAAACGCAATCATGGGGGAAAAATCATCTTAAAACATCGCACCGCTGTATTGCCTGTTCTGACGGAAGGGGAAGAAGAAATGAGAGCAGAGAGAGAAACAGCAGCAGGATGTAATTATGCTTGGGGCCGGCTGATTAAGCACATTCGCCCTGTTCTGCCTCTCAAAAACAACTTGAGATGATCAGTGTCTGTCATTAAATAATTAAGGAACTCAGAAGAAAATTTACATGAAATGGATCGCCTTGTTAACTGGAGGCACCTCTTCCCGGATGGTCCCCTCCAGCCCCATCTTCCTGAGAGCAGCAGTGGAGCCACAGAGGCCAGTCTCACTTCACTAATCTGCAAATCCTATTGGAGAGAAACCCCTGGTGTTCTCCATCGCCTTGTCAGAAAAGCTTTAGTAGCCAAATACATTAGCAAGGTCTCATGTGGCTGAGACCTCATTAATCTTCCCCAATGCACCCGAGTGTATTTGTCCGTTTACCATGAAGCATTAATATACGTAAGTAAAATTAAAACATATTCCTGTATAACGATACAAGTACAGCAAAGGATGAAGAATGTGAGTACGTTCTGTTCACTGATTTTCAGAATGAATTCATTCCTATGGGCTCTTCCTTTCATTTTCCTGACTTTCAACTTGACATTTATTCAGACTCTAAAATCAAATGCCCAACTTAGAGATTTTACCCAAAATGGTGTGTCCCTCACCTAAATCAATGTTAAAATATACTGATAGCTTCTCTTTCCCGCTCTTTCTCCTCAGCTCCTCTCCTTTATCATGTTAGTGGAATAAAGAGATTTCTTCTCATTAAATGAACATCATTTCTTGTAAAGTCTCCCACGAGCAAAGATGAATGTCCGTTTCTCCCAGCATCACGGCTCCCTCTGATGGCAGCTAACACTTTAAAATGATGTAACCTTTTGGCATTCATAGATCTTGGGGGATTTAAGACAGAAGTTACTCTGGGACTTGTAATGACCATGGAAGTGAGTTCTGACTGAGTTTGAGCAGAGGCTATGGATAATGCTGGGGTTTTTAAGGCAGCTCAAATATTCTCAAGGTATTTAACCAGTCTCCATAGTGACTGCAATAATAAAAACGTCTTTCAAATTCGCACATCATTCTTTTCTTTTCAAATACCATTTTTTAAAAGCCAGATGACACAATTCTAAGTATTAATGAATATTCCATATTCCCTACTATCCCCTTAGCATGATAATAGTGATTTCTCCAGCAAAATGAGGTTTTTTTTTTTAAATGCCAGTTAGACATAGGATTCTGTTTATTAGGGAAACAATCACATTGTGATGATTCTTACTGGTTTTAGCATACTTTTTTTTTGCGAACAAGCTTGTAGGGAAATGTTTGTTCCTTACCTGTAATGTATCATCAAGTTAAAACTTTTTGACCATTTCTGTCATTTTTTTTTCTCACCAATACTAATGAGGAGACAAAATCAGTCTTATGGAGGAGTGATGCTAGATGAATAAAGAAAAGGAGACCAGGGACATGGTGAAAAGTCTGAATGTGGACTAGGACTCGGTATCTTGATTCCACAGATTTATATTTAAAGTCTCCCCTCCCCAAATTATCTTTATTTCTTCAGAAATACCTTACCCATCTTCTTGTTATTGAATCTCCATTATCTATTTCCTAGTGCCTTACTGCCCCCACCTTTTTCCCATCTAGGCAATATTTTTATGAGGTATTTGTAATACAAGGTTTATCTCTTTCTCTTTCTTTTTTAGAATTCAACTATCATATTTTATCAGAACATACAGTACTAAATGTGACATTGTATGTCAAATAATTGCAGTAACATTTGCACACAACTCAACATTGCTTGCACAAAGATGATCTTATTTGATCCATAGGCAAACATGTGCAATGTACCCTGTAGAGAGCTTGACCACTGATTATGTGACCTTGAGCAAATTACCTCCTTCCTCAAAGCCTCACTTCCTAATCCATCAAATGGACATACTATCTATCTGAAGTATTTTAATAATTTAGTAAAGTAATATATTTTAAAGGTTTAGAGAGTGCTGGTACACAGCAGATGCTCAATAAATGTAAACATTTTTTATATCACTACCCTCAATGATGAAACTGAGGCTCAAAAAAAAAAGATTATATGAGTGGAGAGCTCTTTAAAATGGTGTGACAGATACGGCAGACATGAAACTCAAATCCATTTTTGGAGTCTGGCCCATGGCATATTTTGATTCTAGTGGTGTATTTATGGTTTGTTTTTCCTCCTTCTTCTCAGGCATGAATGGGATTCACTAAATTCAGCTTTCTCTTTTCTGAAGAAGTGCACAGATTTAGGATTTGATCATGGCTCTTCTTGGGGAAAACAAGTGTCTGGTTCAGAGCCTCACGCTCAGCCCTGCAGATCAACCTGCCCTTGTGTACATAGAGGGTCACAGTGATGGGAGCAGAGTCTTTTCAGTTTGAGATTCTCTAAGTTAACTCAGAGGAGAATGTTGTGTTCAGTAGTCTGAAGAGAAATCAGAAGCCATCTTCGATAAGCTTTCTTTCTTGAATTATCTTCCAAGGAGTGTTACCCATGTGGTATCATTCCTGGTGAATCTTACTCTTCTATGTACCCTAGTGGATTTGGTAAGAGGAGTATTGAATGAATGATCATTATGGTTGCATAACAAGTAATAGGTCAGGTCTTCTGACGAGGCTATGAAGAGAAGTGTGAGGGACTGAAATTGTTTGATACACTTCTTGAAAATACTTTTTTCTCCTTGAAAATTTAAAGTCTTTGAGCCCTAATTTAAAAAAAATAGTTTAAAAGTAACTTTATAACATAAAATACAAAAGTTTCCCTGTAATTTCATTGAAGCAGTCTTTAGGTCATAAGTAAATGGTCTATTGCCCAAACATTCTCTTAGTATTGTTGAATGACCCTACTTTGTGTTAATGACTGTGGGTGGAGCATTAGGTGAGCTTCACTGAGTTCGGAGGAGAGGGTGAGAGTGGGACTTAAGAGTGATTGCACACTGGGTCCATCTTTCTACAGACTCTTTTCTCTCAGTGTTTACTTGATTGAACCTTTTTTAAAAAATCACTGTCCTCTCTTTTTCTCACTATTGTTTGTACTTCATTGATTTCCTTTCATGAATCATTCTGGGATCCTGGGTAACTCTCCCTAATGGTGTCCTCCAAACAGTTGCCAGTTGATAAGCACTTACTGTTCTCACCCTGAACGCATCTGGGAAGGATAATTGCTCCTCTCGAGAGGTGAATGGGCAGCTTTTCCACCCAAGTTGGTCAGCCAGTTGTTTGCTTGCTCTGATTACATTTTGCTTACTTTGTTTTTTTATTAAACATATTGGAGCCAGAGGTTTGAAAATAGCCTCTTATACACTGAATATAAAGTGGTTCCATAACTAGAGTACCCAATTGCTACTGTTGCTGTTTGTCATTGTCATTATGGAAAATATTTATTAGGCACCTGAGGTATGGGTATCTGAGTTAAGCCTTGAGCAAAACAAGAGAGATATCCCCAGTACACGACCTCTTCTTGATTCCAGCCTGTGAATGACAAGGAGTAGACAAATGAGCAAACAAATGACGAACGACATGTAAAATAAATACTCTTTGCTTTAGGATCAAAGAAATGGTGGGGAAACAGTATATGCCTAGAGGTGGTGAAGCTGCCTATTATTAACTCCACCCTGTCTAAACAGGTACATAATGGAATTCCACAAGCAACACACCTGGAAAAAGAATCTGGAAAACTAAATAGAAGGAGCATTCTTCTGGGAGAAATGTCCTGAGTAGATACCTAGAAGGATCAGAAAGCTGCCAGGCAGCCGTTTGTAGAATTAGATTGTGTAGTCATATGTTGATTCTGGAGCAGGTCAAAGAGAATGGCAACGCATTTAGTTTTTGACCATGTTGAGCTTTCAGAAGGAATAATAACAAAAAAAAAAAAAGGAGAAGTGACATATTTGAAATCTATGAATTGCATTTCATGTTCATTGGTCACTGCTAGGAAAAGCAAATAAAGTTTTTCCTTCTCTTGAAGTGGATGATGAGCCATTGCTTGGAGTCGGGTGGTGGGAGCCTGTGTCCCCGTTATTGACTTTCTATGGAAAACAGTTCATCTGCAAGTGCAGTCACTGCAGCTTCTGCACACCC
Organism: Vicugna pacos; assembly: GCF_048564905.1. Taxonomy (NCBI): domain Eukaryota; kingdom Metazoa; phylum Chordata; class Mammalia; order Artiodactyla; family Camelidae; genus Vicugna; species Vicugna pacos. Next base: position 81,799,232 of record NC_132997.1, on the reverse strand, counting down.
TGCAGGGCATGAGTAAAGGAGTTCTAATCACCCCTGGGCTGATCTGAACAGAGAATAATTACCTTCCTGGTAAAGACAGACTCTTCCCCTTGTCCTTACACTCTGTTTCCAAGTAAAACAGCAGGAATTTGTTAACGAGGACTCGGATGCTCAGTGTCACAGGGCTCAGTGAAATGCATTGTAGCAGAAGGTAGGGACAAAGAGGACTCACTCATTTGTTCATTAGTTTGTTCTTCTACAAAGATGTATGGACCTGCTATGGACCAAGCTTCATGCTAGGCAAACAAGCCCTCCTTTTAGAGAGCTCACTTCAGGAATCCTGCTAAGTTTGGAGGCACGCCTTTTATAAAGACCTTTTAAAGTTCTGTCATTCAGATCGTATTCCAGAATGCAAAGGGTTAAACCATTTATTCAAAGTCCTATGAAGAGCCAAAAGCAGGTAAAGAACCAGTGCAAACCAGCAAAAAAAAAGGGATCACTGAACACATTTAAGGAATGTAGTTTATTATTTTTTGAGGCGTATTCACTGACTTGAAATTACTATTTTGATATTTCCTAGTAGAATACTTTTTGAGAAGATAGGACTTTATTTATAAATGATGTCATTTATGTATAAAGATTGGATCACGCTTATTATTTACATTGTATCTTTTTTCTCAAATGGGCTAAACATTTTCTGTTTAGATCTTACTTTAAAATCTGTGTTTATTAATATGTTTACTTTTAATAACCTACAAATGACAGCAAACTTTAACTCATTTGAAACAAAATTATTAAAGAATTTAAATTTGAAGACTGAAATCGTAAGATTGCATTTATTCAATTAATAATTCATGAAGTATTCACTACGTTTCAACCACTGTACCATTTGTAACCTAATTGTGGTGAAGGTTGTGATGAAGTAATTGAAATACATTGTACACAGTGGTGTGTATTAGTGTATGTAATTGTGTGTGTGTGTGATTCAGGTGGAAATGAATATAGACCATAATATTAAGTGAAAAGAAAAGCAGCAAAAAAAACTCCATGAAATGATCTGTAGCTTTGAATAAAGAAATAGAAGGGGGTTTAACTCGTCAAAAGGGTAGAATCATAAACAGTTTGTTTTTCTTTTATTTTGATTTTATTTTTTTTATTAGTTTTTTTGGGGGTGGGGGAGGGAGATAATTAGGTTTATTGATTTATTTGTTTTTAGAGGAGGTACTGGGGATTGAACCTAGGACCTTAAGAATGCTAAGCATGTGCTCTACCACTTGAGCTATATCCTCCCCTGCTTTTATTTTGGGTTCTGTTAGCAGTCTTACAGCATTGTTTTTGCAATAAAAATGGCTAAACAAAAGTGGATCCAGACTGACCTGTTTGCTTTGAGTGGATTGGAGCAGAGATTTGAAAGAGGAATCACTGAAAGTTTTGTGTAATATAGATACATCTTCAGGGGGAATTTTCTGACGTCTTCTATAATTTCCAAAATGTCAGATTCCCAAATAGAGGGTTTTAGGTGAAGACTATATAGAGATGGTGAGATTTTGGTCTACATAGTTTTAGTACTCAGAAGAAAAGCCAAAGAATCCAGGAATTTTATTTATTCAATATTAAATATCCATATGTTTGAAAATATTTACATTATTCTGCCTTCCCCATCCATTATTATTTGGATGTGGAATATCATATACAGTCTGATGACTTAGAGCATTATTATCAGAAATATTTTAAATAAATGATAAATAAAAATCAGCTTGATTTGAGGATGTTCTCTAGGCCCAGGGTTTTTATTTTGGTTAAGAAGTCTGCCAGGAGGAGCAGGTGGTGAGTCTGCACTTGTGAGAAGAAAGTAAAACATACTCTGGTTTACAGGGAAATAGAAAATCAGAGGGGGGAGAAATTCACTTTGCCTGAGACAATAGATGCTCTGTAAAATTGAGCCTCCTTCTGTTATCGTGGAGATTACTTTTTGGCAGTGGTGTAAAAGGTGGTTGTATATTATTGTTAATTGTGGCTGGAGACACAAAGCAATATGATCATTTGATGACTTATTTGTTATTTGGAAAATGGCAGCTTTTATGTGCCAGTAAATATGAAATCACCTGGAAATATGCTTGTGAATTTAGAAGCCATCTGACCATCCTTGCTTAATATGTACAATAGACTTTAATTAAACCATGCAAGTTTGTAGTTAGCAGATTACCTGATGGTTCCGCATCAGCCTCTCAAAGAGGGAGCTCTGTCTGCTTGGTGAATGCACGACAGAGAAACTTACATCTTTGTCAGAATTGATGGTCGGTGGACTGTGGCCTCACCAGAATGTGGAATAAGAGGCAATTAGTCTCCAATTTCATGTGTGTTCTCCATCCTGGCCAGAGTGCGGCTGACAGCCACAGCCACCACGGCCATTTCTCCTCTCCCAAGAAGAGCAGGCTGAAGGAAGAGCAAGGAGCCTTCAATGCCAGCTAACATAAACGCAGTTCAGGCTGAGTGCGTCTGGTGCGCGAGCCTCAGGTGCCATTTGCAGTGACAGGACGCTACTTTGGAAGCTGACACTTAACTATTCTGAGGTTTTAATATGATTGCCTCCAGAAGCTTGAGAAAGCCTTGTGTTTGCCTGGCACTTGGCTCTTTTATGACATGGCTCTAGTTTGTTTTTGTTTTTTTTTTTTTCCCCTCCCTTTCTCTCTCTTCTTTTCCTGAAATGGCTGCATCCTCAGCCGGTAATCTTTAAACCCCAGGCTGCAGTGATTTGTCTTCATACGGCCACACTTTAAGCACGTCGTTCATGCTTCTCTGAACCAGACTCAGAAAGTGCCAATTAATAAGTTGATAGGGAAGAAGTCAATGGGTAGCATTAAGGCCACCTGTCTAGAGGCATAGGTGCGCACTTTGCCTGCACAAAAGGCAACCTGCGGAGAGTTGGGAATAAGGTGCTTTATCACACATACCCAGAGGCAGAAAACGAGATTAACCATCCCAACGAGAGAGCACAAACCCTCTGCAGCTGTGAATTTTTACACGCGTGTAGCATATTCTCTTGTCGGTGGGCTGCAGGTTGAGAAGGGCGTCTACCTACTCTTTCCACGGCCCTTCCATTCGTGAGATGCTCAGACTGTTCTGGGCATCTTTCTAAATCCACAGGCCTACTCTGAAAACTTGTTCCATTCATTCCATTAACTTGCATTCATTCATTTGACAAATATCGACTGAGTATATAACATATGCTGAACCTCCTTCTAACTGCTGGGAGTACACCTGGTAGAGAAATACGAGCTATTACTATTCTCACGGGGTTTGTGTTCTAGAGGGGGGTACATAGGCAATAAATAAGTAGGTAAACTACTTCATAGATTAGCAGGTGTTGAAAGAACCTTTGTAAAATACCCCTGAGGCTTTTGAATGCCCAGCTTTTGACTCGAGACTCAGAAAATCAGGCTAAAGGCAGGATGAAAAGAGATATTGTTGATGTGAACAAGAGGGTTTGTGGTAGGAGAGAAAAAACAGTGGACTCCATCCTCTTTTTGTTTCTGTCTACATTTCGTATGAAAGACTGAAAAGTCTTGCTCTATTACCCCCCAAAATGGAGACTAGACGAGACTCAGTAAGGAGAGTTGAGGTTAGGGGAATAATGGGAAGCATTTCAGATTAAGGAAGTAACCTTGGGGAAACACCAAGGTGCCCTATAGAAGGGAAGAAGATACACTCCTCTATTTCCTCCTCCTCCCTTTCAACCTGCCCTGCTTCTTTAATTTCTTAGTGAAGACAGTTCCATGGCATTGGTCCAAGGGGTAGGAGAGCCAACGTGATGGAGTCAAGGTCTTTGTTTAGCCAAGCGTTCTTTGCCTGCTCCCTTCTCCTCCCTTGTCAGAAATGTAGCTATTTTTAAGCTCGGTAAATCTGCAAACTTAACTTTCTGTTGTTTTTCTTTCCCAAACAATTCTCTGCTGCAGATCATGTTGCTCACAGACCCAGAGATTGAGAGCAGTTTACTGATCAGCTCAGATGAAGGGGCAACCTATCAAAAGTACCGGCTGAACTTTTACATCCAGAGCTTGCTTTTCCATCCCAAGCAAGAGGACTGGATTCTGGCATACAGCCAAGACCAAAAGGTGAGCCTCGTAACCTTGTTCGAGACAACAGCACATGGTTGTCCCAGGGAAAAACCGCTACTTAATCATCTCTGCATTTCTTCTCAGTGGTCACCTTTGTTCTGTGCAGTAGCCTGAACTCTGTGTCTCTGGGGCGAGGGGCAGCAACGTGGACCTCAGAGGGGCTTGCTTGAGCTGTGTAAGCATCTGAAACAGCATACAAAGGAAAAGCCAAACACTGAGGAAGACATTGTGGGGAAGCAGTTCTCAACCTGAAAGCTTCAACCCATAAAGAGCCCCTAACTTCCATGGCATTTAAGACAGTGTTTTGTGTAGGTGGAGATGTGAGCATTTTTTGGAATAAGGGTCCCGTGGCTTTTACCAGACCCTGTAAAGAGTAGGTGGATGCCCTTCAAGTTGGCCCTGAAAAGGTTAGGAACATTAGTGATTTGCTAAAATAGTGAGAGAAATGGCCAGAGAGCAATAATAATGTACATAGATAACATTATTCTGAATCAGGTAATCTCAGGACTTTTCTTCTCTTGGCAGCTGGGTCGAAGAAAGGTCCACTTTATTTTGTTGTTGTTGTTAAACGGATGTACTATTTTTTTCACATTTAAATTTTACTAAACACTGAGCTCAGCCTATACTGGCCCTGAGTTCAGATTTTTGAAATAAAGGTAAGTGCACAGCTTTAAGAGTTCCATGTATTAAACACTGCACAATATATTCAACAATTAGAAAAACAAATCTTTGGGGGAGGGTCTTATAACTATATACCTTTATACGTTTAGTAAACAAGGATAGGGACAAGCCCTGTAATTTGAGGAAAAACCCATTCAGGACAGAGAGATCCTTGGGAAAGTTCCACTTTTTAAGAAAACATTGAATGAAGTTATGCTATTATGTCTGTTAGTGTGTGTGTGTGTGTGTGTGTGTGTGTGAGTGCACGTGTTCATACATGATATGTGTATGTATTTTATGGGGTAAGTGCTACAGAATATGTCATGTACAGATACATTGTAAAATACATATAGTTCCTGCTTTTAAGGAACTTGCGTTTTCAGGTGAAATATAAGGCAAACAACAGCAAATACAATCAGAGTAAAATTAAAAGAAATAAAACATGCACAGGCACATGCAGGAGAGCTTCTAGCCATAAAAGCTGAAAGGAAAATAGGTAAAAATATTAAAATGTTCTTTGTGAAATGCATGTTTCAGTGAGGTCACTCTGAGAATTCTCCTTAGAGAAATTATATATTACAAAGTACATATATTCAACGAAATCCTGGGCTTACTTGAGTGAGGAGGCTATTGTAGGATTTTATCTGTTTGGGTGGGGTTCTTCTTCCTCTAGGGAGGGGAATCGTATAGGAAACTTTCCAAAGTCTACAGACAGGAGTATTTTTGAGGAAGCAAATTAAAATTCTTAGGATTAGAGTTTTATTCATGCTGCCCTTGCTGCCAAATAAAATGCACATTAAGCCTAAAAATAGAAAAGATTTACAATTAGTATTTTTTTCCTCCTGAGCAGCCCGGCTACCCTTTCAGCAGAATGTACAATTTCATTCCTGGAGTCAAGCCACAGTGCATCTGGTGCAGGCTGGTGCAGTTACCAGAGGCACAGCTGAGCGGCTCGGGACACAGAGTATTAGTCATTTAATCCACTGGGTTTTTGTATTTTACTTGACAGTTGGTTAATTTTCCCCTGGATGCCAGAGGCACAGTGAGGGCCAGATTTACCTGGCTAAGTGAAAACTATGCATCTTTGAAGTTATGCTGGAGGGAAGGCCCCAAAACGTAACCCTTTAGGTGCCAGCCCTTCAGACGGTGGCTCCGGCACGAGCACTGTGGCAGAGTGGGTGTCCCTGGGGGAGTCAGGGCATGTGGGGTTATGGCCCCAACTCATCACGTATAGGAGCAGTACTTGGTGTTGGCTTTCTTTGCCTTAAAATCTCTTTTCATGGATAATTACAATTGCAGGTGCGCTTCCAATGAGATTGAAAAAACCAACCAAACAACAAAAACAAATACTAGGTACCATGTCTGGTTTCGGTGCTCAGTATCGTGCACTGTTGGTATAAAATAACTACACCAAGGGGTATCCAATTTATCTAGGGAAAGAGGATAAAAATGCATGAGTTCATTAGTAGTGTTAGAGGGGCCAAAAGGCAGATAGATCCCTCACTCACACGCAATACCTACCCAGTCAAAGGAGCTGATGGCCTGTGTGAAACTGGCAGCCTGAAGTTTAGGAGATGGAGGTCTTATAAAATGACTTCACCTAGATCTTGATGAATATGTCATCTCTCTGTTGGGGAGGAGGGCCACATTTTACATAAGAGGAATGTCATAAACAATGATATGAAGTTGTAAAGTTAGAAAACCTATGTTAACAGGATTGTGAATGTATCTTTTTGGCTGAAACTGAAATTTGGGAAAGCTAATTATACATGTACTCCTGGAACCTACTTTTGAGTTTTTGGGACTGCTTTGACTGTTAGGCAAAATAATTTTTGTTTTCCCAATTAGGAGCCTTTTGAACATTTTAGTCAGTGGAATTGTATGTCCAGAGCTATAGATTACAAGGATTAATCTGCTTGCACATTAGGATGCACTGTGATAATATGAGGCCAAAACCAAGAAGACCAATTAGGAAGATATCACAGTAGTCCTGGTCTGGACCAAGAAATGTCTTTTGTGACCATAGACCAAATGAATTCTACCATCTCAGAGGCAGAAGAAGCTTTAACACTCTGCTCTGTGTGTAGCTAACAAATCAAGAATCTGAGAAGTTAATGAATTTTCCCAAAGGGAAAAACCACTCATTGGTATCACATGTCTAAGTTCAGCCACTGGAATAAAACCTTATGTGAAATTTATTAGGGCTTTCTACTCAATTGATGGTGATTTCTGGAGATTAGCAAAGGGACAGAAGCCAGCCTTTTTACTAAGCTCTCTGTTTCTCTGGAAGAGAATGAAGGATAAATCTTCCTGAGGGGAAAAAAGTTGTGGCTAACCTACTAATATGAGTCGAGGTTGGAGAAGAACTGCATATCTCAGGGCTTGGATCACAGAACGAGCAGCGTGGGGCCTTAGCAGGGAGGGGTGCAGGCTCCAGCCATCAGATGAGCCATTAGCTGGTGGCATTGGCCAGAAGTCAAGTGGCGGGGTCTCGGCCACTCATGTGGCTCAGTGATATGGAAATAATAGCTGGCAATCACCTATGAATCACAGAGCTTTTAACGCTGATGAGTTGCCGCAATGGGTGCCAAGGTGGGGCTCATGCTGGTGTTGGCGGCCAGTGACTGTGTTTGCCTGGGAAATGGGAACATGCATTCTTTCGCATAAGTAACGCTCATCAGCGTTTCAGTGACAGTCACCGCTGCAGAACCCCTAGCTGAGATGGTGCTGCCGTGCTAGGATTCCCTCTGCTGGATGCTGTTTTCCACACGCCTGTGGTGAACAAAATCCCCAGGCAGAAAGTGCTGTTAGGAAGTATCGCACTGAGGTGTCAGCTCCCACTGAGCTCGCCTGTGAACAGTGTCTCCATCTCTTCTCTCTTCCCTTGTTTGCTGTCCTGTCTTCTCAGGCACATGCTCCCTCCTTTGAATACACAGCTGCCGTTACTTTTCCCTGCCATTGTGTTTTCTCACCTTCACTGAGACCTGGGGGCCCTGAGGACAGGGTCTGGGTCTCTGGCTCGCAGGAGAGAGCCCATGTGGGCTGCGGCGTTCTGCTCTGACCGCATTTCATGTTGCGTGTCTGAATTCTCAATGGAGGCTCTTTTGACGTGAGCTTTTAAAGAGTTTGGTTGAGCAGATTGTCCTTTCTGGCTCAAGATAGAGTTTTACTGGCCATCAGTTCCGTAGGAAGCCAGATTAAAAGAAGAAAAAAATCCTTTAATCAGAGAGACATGTATATGGCCAAGTGCCCTCCAAATTCATAAAATCAGGATATTTTGCTCTTTTAGCCTTTTTTTCTTAGAGAAAAATCTACCTATGAAATGTCTCGGTAGTCACCAAGAGGTCAGAGCTTTCTTGAAGCGGCATGTGGCTCTCCCACCACCACGAGAATGACTGAAGAGAAAAGGTTTGGAGGCTTTTTCCCTTTGAAGTTCTGTAGGAAGTAGCTTGACTTCTTAGGAAGCCCGGTTGGGGGACTTACAGGGTATAGACGCAAGCGCTAGACTCCTTGGCCTCTCAAAGGTCTACGTGAGGGTGTGCCCTTGGAAAGCCTCCAGAATTTCCAGAAAAATAAGCATTATGGACATTATGGAAATGTCATGCCCTGTGGGCAGAGGCATACCTGCCACGTACAGTCAAATGCCTTTGGCTTCTCACAAAACAGCAGTGACTCACTATGGACGCTATGGAGACTTCCAGGCCATTCGTTACGGGAGCACCAACAGCTCACTTTCCTGGACTGACCTACCTTTTATTTCTGTAATTAAGCAGTAGGCAGACCGAACATTCTGCGTGTTCCTCTCGTTTCTTTGCATCTGGAGACCCAGCAGCCAGGAGCACAGAGAGAGTGCTTCCTTTTCTTGCTGGTTTTCCCTCCACTTTCTCGCTTCCGTGCAGGCTTAGTTACAGCCTCCCAAGGAAGGCCTAGCAGCAGGCCGAGTCTGCCAGATTACATCTTTATTTTAATTTGGCAATAAACTAGTGTACAAACTGTGCTATAAAACATCGCCTCCAACAGCATCTCTCAGTCTGTCTTAAACACCTCACTAAACATGATGTGTTGGGAAACATGGGAAATGAGAGAAAACAAAGCGCAGATGTGACTGAACGAAACGAAAAAAAAAAAACCAAAAACCCAGGGGAAAAGTGTAAGGCTAGGTACATGCCTCAGCTCTGCGGAGCACCCTGGGGTGCGGGGCTCGTGGCCTCTGTTCGGGGCGGCCCCGTGGAGAGATCTATACCAGGGAGAGTCTGCAAGGCTGTGAAACTGACGCGGATGCTCCTGGGGCTCAGACTGCCTAGGAGCTTGGAAGGAGAGGCCCCCTTGCTGGGCTTCCCCGGGCTGCCAAGGCCTCTTCCTCAGGCAGCTCTGCAGATGCACCTGCTGCCTCTGACCACAAGCAGGAGGAACTACTTTCCTCCATTCCTCCACAGTGGGCTTCTTCTCCCCACCCTGTGGATGCCCAAGTCCTTCTAGGCCATGAACTCAGTTCCTGCACAGACAAGCAGGACATCTAACTGAACAGAGCAGCTGGGTCTAAGCCACGGGAGACTGGAGAACAGGTGTTTATTCACAGAGGTGGGTGGGGTGGGGTGGGTGGGGCTGTTGGTAAGCTCCAGCCTGCTGGTCTGGCTGTTGAGGGTGGCTGGTCCAATGTTCAGACCTTCTCCAGTTTTTTAAGAGAAGTAATCCTGCTTTATTTGAAATGTGGTACTTTCTTATTTGTAAGTGTCTATAACTAACTTGAAAATTTAAAACAGAAAGCTGTGCAGGGCAAGTAAACCTCATCTGTTGCCTTGTAGTTGTCCCCAAGTCATTTTTTTTCCCCTCATTTTTCTGACTTCCCCATCATCTTTGTTTTTCTCCTGTTCATGGATCTCCCTGTCAGTTTTCTTTTGGGAGACATTAAATTGTTTTGTGAATTTTTAAAAAATGCATCTAAATGAGTGATCTGTGGAGGGAAGATAAAACCTTTAGGACAGTTTAGTGGGCCACCCTTCATTTTGTGGCAGTTCTAGAATGTTCTTGGGTTTATATCACCTCCCTGATTCTGGAGCTTGGTGAGTCAGCAGTCCACGTAATACCACGTGGGGACCTGCATGATCTCTGTTCTCCTCTATATTCCAAAGTATCACTGCTTATGAAAGAAAGAAATCTGAAGCCTTGCACTTTGGCCTCAACTTCAGTATTTTGGTAAATATGTGTAAGATACACTTAAAACCGAAACATGGGTTTAAAGGAAGAGAACGTGTTTTGATAAGGAGACCCTTTGCATATATATAATTGAAACCCTGAGTATTAACAGTGGCATTCTCTGTTTACATGAAGGCTGAGTATGAGTTAAAATCATATATGGATAGAAAAGGAAAAGTATCCTGCCGATGTGTTGGGCACAGACAGTGGAACTTGAGTGACTTGCATAAAGGTATTTAGAAAAAAAGAACTACTTTTAGTTCTCTCTCTCCCTTCTTTCTACCAGTCCTGCAATTTTATTTAAAGTTTCATATCCATTCTTAATTTTTAAAAAGTCCACAACTTCTTTATTTCTTTTTAATCTTTCCTACTTTCCTGACTGAGCCCTAACAGAGGGCCATTACCCGTCATGGCTGCTTTGAATGCCAGGAATTCTCTGGGAAATAATGATGACTTGATAAGGGAAGAGATGTCAGCATTTTCTAAAACTCAGTCACGTTGGTTTCTCACCAGTGATAGACAACACAGCAAGCAAGTTAAGAACATCAGCTCTCTACGCTGTCAGGCCCTGTAAATGGCTGTGTGACCTTCAGTGGTTACTTAACTTTATAGTTTCTCCAGCCGAGAAGTGGAAGTCCTAGCAATACCTGACTCCCAGGGCTGTGTGAGGATGCTGAGATAACGTGGTGAAGCACCTAAGGCAGAGCCTGGCACATAGCAAGCATCACATAGATGGCAGCCGATGTACTATTCAAAGACCTGGGAGGTAGCCACCTGCTGTGTTATAACCAGATTTAGACACAGGGCTACCTTAACAGGAATCCAGTGTCCTCCCAGTCCCTGAAGTTATAGATACTTTCAACAGTGTTGAATATCCTCTTAGTCAATCACTAAAAGGTACTATTGAACCAGAATGGATGGAGCAAGCAAGAGCCGATACCTGGTACTCAGAAAATATTATTGATTATAATAAATCAAGTAAGTCAGTAAGCCATTAAATATTAAAGTATTTGTCTTCACAGTATCTCTTATTTGTTTTTTTTTTAACAGACCCAGCAGCCCCTTAATGTCAAAAGGGCAAGACTGAAATAAAAGAAAAACAAATCTTTCAAATTAAACCCACTGGGGATATTCAAACGATCTCTGCACAAGCACAAACACTTAGGAAACTAGTATCTACCTAATGCCATCACATTTCCCAAAGGCACTGTATTAAGTAAAGAGGCACTCAGTTATTTGTAAGAAATATGTTGAACATTGTATACCATGCTGCTTTGGCAAGATTTCCATGTGCTTGAAAGTTCCCAATGTCAGAGCTGATTTCTAATCTCATGAATATGTAAATAACTCAAGTATCCAAGCACAAAACTGGCAATTAAGAGTGGAAACCAGGAAGCTTGCTAAATGTCGGCCCCAATGCTTGTTTATACAACAAATTGTCAAACTGAAATGCCATCATATGTAAACGAGGAAGGCCCCTGTTCACCTTAGATACCTTGTTTAACCAGGTTGTTTCAGTTGCTACCTGCAACAGTTTGATCTACCTCTTCCCAATGATTTGAATGAAATGAGCTGCACAAATAAGGAGAAATGGACAGTTTAAAATGAGTGATAGGGGTTAAGGTCTGGACAGACGTAATTATGCTATTTGGTAGCTATTTAAGCTTTGAAAATTACATTTTTTGCTTTTGCAACTGTATAGCTCGCTCTTTTGATCTGTTCGACCCACCAACACTTGTCTGAAAGGATTAAGATGCCTCCTTAATCCAGGCATCAGTCTGGGAGAGTTGGAAGGACATTTGACATCCTAAGAGGGCATGGATCTCTTTCTTAAATGAGCTCAAGGGATATCCAGAAGAAAACCTATCTCTAAGAGTGGCCCTTTAGAAATCTAGTAATGCTAAAATTTTCCTGTATTCTTCCTTGTCAAGAGTGGTTGCAACTAACAGTGTTGCCAAGGAGGGGAGTCTTTTGGGGAGGAGGAAGTCTTGGCTTTGTAAATAGACACATTTTGTGAATTTATGACTCTGATTTTCATATTTAAAATTTTTTTAAAATGTTATCTTTTCCAACTTCCTCTCTTCATGTAACAGGCTATTATAAGTCCACATTACAAAGGGCACATTCTCTGGTTCAGGAGCCCCAGAGGCCCAGCCAGGATCTCACAGCTGGCAAGAGGAAGACAAACCAGAAGTTAGGTACCCTCCTAAAATTACCAGGTCTCATTACTGAGCTATATCCTTAATATCAAATATGATCCGATGGAAAGTCACAAATGCCGATCTCCAAGGCTCTCACTCTCCTGACTTGCTAAATTCCAATGCCTGCTTGATAATGACAGGCATGATAAGAAATGACAGGCATGGTAAGAAAATGTCCCAGAACAAGAAGACTTGTGGTCCAAAGCCAAACAGCCTCAGCTACTCCAAGAAAGGCCATGCTAAGCGTATTCGACCTCAGAAGCAGGGACTCAGTAGCCTTGCCTGTAATCTTTCCTTGCTTCCTGAAAGTCTAAAAGAAAAAAGCAGTCAACTGCTTCTCCCTGCCATTCCTCCCTTCCTGAGGGGTCTGTGGACAGCTAAGCCTGGAGGCAATAATTAGCAGCAGAAAGAGGAGAGAGTGAGAGCTGGCATTGACCGTTCACAGCAGGCGCTCTGCTAGGCTTTCACATCATGTGCTCAGCTTTACTCTTACACTAAACACTCAGCCTTTGGAGCATCTGAGGCTCCAAGAGGTTGAGAAAGTTTCCCAAGGTGATTGGTAGAGCCAGGGGTCTAACCCAAGTTTGACTCTCTTCACACTCAGTCCTCACTGCACCAAAACACTTGTCTCCCTAGAAAAGCCATTGTGATTTTTTTTTAATTTAATTGCCAATTTTTTTATGCTTTTATCTAACTATCTTCCCCCTGTGCAACCTACCATGGGACCTGTTCCCTCTGACCAATGCTGTAGTACCCATTTCAAGAGCTGAATTTCTTTTTTAAGATTCCACATATAAGTGATGTCATATGGTATATTTCTCTTTCTGGCTTACTTTGCTTAGGATGACGATCTCCAGGTCCATCCATGTTGCTGCAAATGGCATTATTTTATTTTATTCTTTTTTATGCCTGAATAGCATTTTGTAATTTGATACATTGTAACTGACTATACTCCAATTTAAAAAATTTGTTTTAAAAAGAACTGAGTTTCATAGGAGAGGGGATCTGTTGTTTGCAGAACACACAGCAGAGGAAGGGAGAAGAGGGCACCTGAGAACAAGAGAGGAATTGCCTCTGGCTGCGTCCCAGGCAGCCAGCAGCCCCTTGTGATTCACCAGACCAGCTTGTGACACAGGTGTTGTGACCCCTGCACATCTGCTCCTCCAGCCTCACACAGGCTCTAGTCCCCGGGGTCTGTGTGTAAAATCTCCCCCTACTCAGGCAAAATGATGGGAGCTTTCAAAAGTGACCCTCTCTGCAAATCGGTGCAGCCATTGTGGAAAGAGTATGAAGATTCCTTAAAAAATAGAGTTACCGTATGATCCAGCAGTCCCACTCCTAGCCATATATCAAGGAAAGACCAAAACTCCAATTTGAAAAAATTACATGCACTCCAATGTTCATAGCAGCACTATTTATAATAGTCAAGACATGGGAGCAACCTAAATGTCCAGCAATAGATAAATGGCTAAAGAAGATGTACATATATATTTTATATATATATATGCACAATGGACTAATATTCAGCCATAAAATAGAATGAAATAATGCCATTTGCAGCAACATGGACGATCTAGAGATTATTGTACTAAGTGAGGTCAGGCAGAGAAAGACAGACACCATATGATATCACTTACGTGTACAATCTAAAAAAAAAATACAAATCAACTTATTTACAAAACACAAACAGATTCACAGACATAGAAAGCAAACTTATGGTTACCAAAGGGAAAAGCAGAGGGAGTTATAAATTAGGAGTGTGGGATTAACAGATGCACACTGCTATATATAAAATAGACAACAAGGACTTACTGTATAGCACAGGGAACTATATTCAATATCTTGTAATAACCTATAATGGAAAAGATCTGAAAAAGAATATATATATGTATATATAAACACACACACATATAGTGCTTCCCTTATGTATATATATGCAAATATATATATGTATAATTGAATCATTTTGCTGTGTACCTGAAACTAACAGAATATTGTAAATCAACTGTATTTCAACTAAAAAAAAGTTACTCTCTCTTTTGCTCTACTTCTGGTCAAGTATTTTTCTTTTTTTCTCTTTAAATTTTATTCTGTTTATTGTTGTTATTATTACTGTTATTCCCTTTCCTCCTTCCCAGACCCGGAGTCCCTGGCTCATCCAGGTACTCATCTCTTCCCTGCCTTGTTGCAGTCACCTTCTAACTGGTGTCTCTCTCCTCCGTTCCATCTGCACACAGCTAATGGATCCTTCTTATGGAGGCACAGCTCCAATTCTGTCCCAAGTGACAATTTTCTCCCCTGCCTATTTTTCTGTCTCAGAATTGCTGAGCCTTATCATCTTTGCATTTGAATAATGGTATGACGACATGGTTATTGAGGGCTACTCAGTTTTCTTTTCATCAGTGTCTTGATGTTGGGGGTTTTGTGATATAGGTCCTTATCTGAGCTTCTAATTATTTCATATATCTTATTGTTATTTCTACATCTGTATTCTAGAATATTTAAGGCTAAGATTCCATGTTACAATTTTCCTAAGTACCTCCAAATCTGGGTGAACAGGAAGTATCCACAAGTTGAACTGGTCCATTGTCACATATTGACCATTTCTTCCCAGCCAGCCCCAGTTCCATACACCTGATCCTCCAAGCCTGCCTCAAAGTGCCAAATACAACTGTGGGGCTTGTGACCGACTTCGGTGACAGCTAGGGAATGGCCAGTGACAGGTTTGATAAATCCAGCCTGGGGAGAGATTGATGGAACCTGTGATGTGTCATTATTCCTGCTCACTTGTCATCAGCAGAGCCTGGAAGCTCAGCCTTGGTGCTCTCGTCTTTAGACCTTGTTGCTATTTGGATCTTGTCTCCATTAGCTTCCCACACGTTTGGGTAGGATTATAGCCATCCATCCTGCTTCAGGGCTCTGTTTATAACCTCTGCTCCTAGATCACACAGTCTTTTATGCAACCCTGCCAAACTGGGTCTCTTGCGGTTAACAAAAGAAGAGCTAAAACACCACTTTACTCAGTGCTGGCTCTGTTTATTTGCTCAGACTGACCCATTTGCCCTGGAACACTCTTTCTTCGAATCTTCATATTAAAAATTTTTACTGTATTCTCAGTCCCACCTTGGCAGCTTTGGAAAATTCCTCACTTTCTCTTATATAAGCCACTGGACAAAATATAACACATTGCTCTACATTGTGATACCGCGAGAAGCTGGCTTGGAGGAACGTACATGTATCAGGGACAGGGAGCTGGTCTGGGATGGTCATCCTGGCTCACTCACTATCTATCCCTGTACCCACCAGCCAAGAAAAAGACTCGTGTCCGCACTTATGAAGTTTTAGGTCTCTCACAATGTGTTTTTTTCTAAGGGTGAGTCCTGATCTCTCCCATGCTGTGCACCCAGAGCATCAGAGCATGTCTCCAAAGACTGAGGATTTCTTTCGACTGATTTTCTTTCTTCTGTTGAGGCTGGTGGAAGACAGAGCTGGATATTTGCAGTGCCTCAGGTCTGGCATTGGAAATTCATTAGAAGTCCACCAGGTACCATCTCTTTCTTGCCGATAAGAATGCAGTAACAGCAGTGAGAAGTGGAGAATCATGAGGTAGATGAGTGCAGGCCATCCCCAGGGCGTTATTAGGAGGAGGCAAATCAAACAGAACCAGCAGGGTTTTCTGCCAGCCTTTTCAAGAAGTGTAGTTTGCAAGCCTCCTGCCTCTAAAATGTTAAGGGCAGAGAAACAAAGAGGAGGGAGCAGGCAACCTTGAAAAGAGCCGACCTCAGAAAGTGTTCCTCCAACAAGGAAGCCTCTCCGGGAGCCTGTGTGGAGGAGACCCAAGGACCTGCCTCCAGACGGGAAAGTTGCCACAGGGAGCTTTGTGGTGAAAGCATCCAATCCCATCAACCAAAGACCTAAACATGCTATCACTCTTAGCTTCTACCAAATTATGTTCTTGCACTGATTTCCTAGCTGCAAAAGAAAATTCTTGATGTGTACCTGTCTGTCGGTCTGTAAAGAGAGGCTGCATTGATCCCATGTGGAACTATTGAGAAGACTTTCCAGGGATGGCAATGCCTGCAGACATTTGCATCAACACAAGAAAGCCGAATTTCTTTTCAAAGAAAGATGCTACTCTGCTAGGGATGCAACCAAAATGAGAATGGTAAGAGGACAGGAAACGCAGGTTGGAAACAGCCGTTCTCATACCCTACTTCTCAGCCCATCTGAATCTGCTGTAGATTACAGATACTGAGCCCAGTCAGTGTCTCTCACTCTTGCCCACCCACAATCTAGTTGTCGCCCTGTGGCCTCCCTCTTTGCTCTCCCTCGGAGCCTGTGCCCCTCAGCCAACTTGCAGCTCTACAGACCTCCTGAAGAAGGCGCCAGAGATGACTGTACCATGGTTTGAAAGCTCATAACAAAAGCAACCCTTGAAATCTCATCCTTTGCAATTAACTGTATTTTCATCCTCACTCTTCTTATAGCAGACAAAAACAAACCAATGTGAGAAATGTCAGTCAAGCAAACAAACAAAAAATAGAAGAAGAAAGAAAGAGAAACTCTTCTGGGGAGAAACACAGCAGGATAAAGTGTAGGTCTCAGGCAGCCCCAGACCAGTGTCAGGATGGAGGGAAGGGTTGGGTTCTGGGGATGCTAATAGGACTTGAGTGTAGATGAGCCATAGGCTTGTGCTCATTAAATTGTATTTACTGAGATGGGGACATCGTCTTGGATAGTTTAGAATGATTCTAGATGAGAAGGATTTTCTGTCTGGCATTCCAGCCCCGCATCCCTTTCTAAAGAATCTACTTCTTCCATTTTTCCCCCAGTACTTTGTTCCAGAGTTAGCGAAACAAAATAAAACTAAACCCCTCCAAGAATTGCATTTGGGGGTTCATGACAGGAGGTTAGTAGATGAGTGTTGCTCTCCTAAAACTAGTTCAAATACTCTTTCTCCCTGGCTCTTTCTCTTGGCATTGCTAGAGAAGGCTGCCGCTGCTTCTCTGATGTGACAGATAGTAATGACAGTTCTCAGTTCTGTGTTCTGACAGTCAAAAGAAACCTTGGAACCAGAGACAGGGAAGAGAATAAATCCTATTTAGGTGCTGCCAACACCATGAATTTTATTAAAGGACGTTGACTCCTTCTACACAGAAAGCCTTCCGCTGGCAGCTGAGACGGTCACTGGGTAAAAAAAGGTGTGGATGGCGTGCTCTTCTTGGTGAAGGAAAACTTGGCTGCCAGACTCTGCAGGTTTAATTAACACATTAACTCGGGCGTCTGTGAGTTGTTTTCTCCTTTTCTTTGTATAGCATCAGGCTGGACAATTAACTTCTTAAGAAAGTTAAGAGAACTTGTTTGAAGAGAAAATGTTTGAAGCAGTAGGTGGAAAACACAGAGCAGCTCTGTCTGGGGGTGAATATACAAGACCTCGCCTGCAAATCCTTGGGAGTTTCAAATTTACTGATATTTATACTTTTGTTTGGTTTAGGTGTAGACCTCTGACTACGGATCCATGAAGGTCAAACCTGTCCCTCTGCTAAATTACCTCTGTCTATCCTTTGAGAAACCTGAGCGTTTTACTAGGTAGTCCATCACTAGGGAATTTGCATGGTGCGAAATCAATGCTTTCCTTCCCCTGCTTGCTCATCTCCTGTGTGCTCGGCACTGTATAGATAAGGAAGAATGGGACTGCAGGCCTTTAAAAACTTTGTGATCTCATCAAAGAGGCATGGAGTGATCTCAGATGTTTTAGATAGGAAGGGATTTCTGCCTTGCATTGATAAAAGGCTCTCTTGAAAGGCTACTAAGAAAGTTAAATATAAATATGTGGACTGTAGTTTGACAGCATCTCTTGTACCATGGTTCTTTGGAAAGGAGGCCACTGGGAAATCTCAGTGTATAGGAGAGGGTTCATAGAAAAGGTGTCCTCTGATCTGGACCTAAAAAGCAGACTGACATTGAGGTTAGGCAAGTCTTGAAGCCACCTCTGTCACAGTGGGTAGCACCAGTGAAGGCATGGCAGGGGGCCTGTGCCCCGGTGTGAATGGAAAGGTGAGAAGGCGGGTCCACTGACTCTAAAGGATACCTTTTAAGATAGGAAACTATAAAGGATGTCACTGAGCTGAATAAGAGAGGCTTGGTTTATTGGATTGTTTGGTGTACCCACTGCTTGAGGGCCTCAGGATGCTCACAAATAACAAAGCATCCCTTTGAAGAGGATAAAAACAAATATCGTGGGACCTACCTGACTGGTCCACAGGTTCTGAATCCAAGCCTAAGGTGATCAATTAAAAAAGACATAGAGGAAAAAAAATACATACACACAGATGTCAGCATCCAACAATTCCTCTCCAAGACGAATTCCGTGTGAAGGCAGAGATGACAGTCCCTTGGTGTAACCATAGGAGGGCTCACGATTTATATGTGATTTTCAGGATGTATGTAAGTCCAGCCCTCACACAGAATTTTTATTATTTCAAAGCACCTTGATGATCTTACATTTGTGTGTCTTTGTATATAAATATAGATATTAACATACATTTATAAATAGATCCAGACACACACAGTGGTGTGAGCTCTGTTCCCTTTAAGCTCATAGAAAGCAGTGCAACTCTGGGTTTGAAGGGAAAAAAAAAGAAAAAAGATGGAGCACGGGGAGAGGGAGAAGCAGACAGCCTCAGATCAGGTGCTTGCTGTTGTCATCCAAGTCTGAATATTAAGTTGCAAGGTGTTGAGGACAGACTAGGGAACAAGAAGCAGGACAGTAATCCTCTGGCTACTTGGGTTCTGAATTAAGAGGGCGGGCGGGCGCAGTTCCATCTTCTGTTACCTCTGCAAGGGGGTGGTCTCTCCAACTCTCCTTGGCATTCTTAGAATGAATCAAGCAAGAAATGTACCCCAGAAATCTTTCTCCCCCACGCATGATGGGGCAGAGAAAAATAATAAGACTTGAAAGAAAAAGTCACATTTTCTTCTTGGCCAGTTGCCCAAATACTGTGTAGTTGGAGCCAAGCGAGCTGTTCGCTTTGGTAGCCAAATATTTCAGCTTTTTTTTTTTTTTGGACTTCAGGATATGTTTTGAGCCAATGGACACAATATCTTAGCAAGCTCTTCCAAGTGTTAATAAATACTCACTTGAGCTGACATCTTTCTTGGACATGCTTGGTACATTTGCAGCCTTGGTGAGTCACTTGGTGAGTCATTTGACCCTTCACTGAGTGCTCAGGCTGGAGAGAGAGGACAACCATGGTACTTAGTACAGAGTGACTCACCATCCATTCACTGTGGGATCTGGCAAATGCAGTAGTGGATGACTGGGATGTGAGTGGGTTACAGACCAGGCACATAGCTGAAGGGAGATGTTCCAAATGATTTTCAAATCAGCAGCCAAATGTCCATGGGGACCAGAATGCTGAGAGCAACAGGAATCTCTGAGTTGCCAAAAGAGGGTTCCATGGTGCTATAAAAATTACTGGAGAGGAACAGGGATATGGAGCAAGCCAGGAATGAAGAACAAGAAATAAGACAAGAAAAACCTTGGAGGAGTTGGAGTATGTGGAGGGTTAGACCCTGTCTTATGAGCAGTGTTTCTTTGCAGTTGCCCTTGGAGAATACTGAAGCAGTGTAGCAAGTGGACTTGAAATCTTACCAGCTGTATAACCATTCAAAAAGTGACCCTAACAACTTCATCTATCACAGGGATGGTGTGTGGGTTAAATGAAATAATGCATGAGAAGCACTTGGATCATAGTAAGAGCTTAGTCCACATGCGCTGCTGTTAGAGCCTGAAGTTCCTCTGCTTCCTGTTTAAAAAACCAGCACTGACTCCTCTCGCCTGCGGGATCAGTCCTGGGCTAACTGGCCATTCAAAGCCTTTTTCAAGTTGCCCTCGTCGCTTTCAGCTAAGTGTTTTTGATAAGCCAGGCTTATTCATAGACTGTCCCTACATATCTCACCCTTGACCCACGCACGTGTTTCCCTTTGTGAGTAGTGCCTGACCCATTTTTGTCAGTTTGAATTCTGTCCTTCATCAGGATCCCGACTGCATCTCCACACATCTCGCCAGCTTCCCTGATTGACTCCTGAGTCTCCTTCCTTTGCATTCCTTTATCACTGGTGGCTGCAGGCCTTTCTCATTATTTCATCAGGTTTGGGTTATACTTTCGGCTTTTTGAGAGCCAGGTCTAGATTTGGTACTTCTTTGTATCCCAGACAACAACCTACGTGTGCAAGGGCAAGTCATACAGCTCACCAGGCAGAGTGGTGTAGGAATCCCAGTTTACTCTAAAGTTTAATGTACGTGTTTCCAGCAAATCCCTGATCTTTGTGAGCTTCAGTTTGCTCAGCTGTAAAATGGGGATATTAGTGTCTGCCTTGCAGAACATATGTGGAGAGTAGAGATGTCACGTGGCGCACTCACCTGGCATATGACGGGTGCTTAATAAATGGTAGGTATTTATTATTATTATTATTATTAATCATTAATCCAGTGAACTGATGTCTGTGAATTCGGTGTACCATAGAGTCAGGTGCTGAATAATTTCTCTTCTCTACAGTTGTACAGCTCTGCTGAATTTGGGAGAAGGTGGCAACTTATCCAGGAAGGGGTCGTGCCAAACAGGTTCTACTGGTAAGTCTCATTTTATTTTGTAGCACATTAACATACCATCTGGTTAAATGAGCATTGGAATCTTCTGCTCACCCTGAGCTCTCACATATGGTCTGTTCTTATCCCGATATACACACATCCCCCTAGGGCAGGAGGTGACATTGGAGTGGTGAACATTTTTTTTTAACATTTTTTATTGATTTATAATCATTTTACAATGTTATGTCAAATTCCAGTGTTCAGCACAATTTTTCATTCATGGACATATACACACTCATTGTCACATTTTTTTCTCTGTGATTTATCATAACATTTTGTGTAGGGAGTGGTGAACATTTTAAGAGAGTGTTAAAGCAGTGTCACAAATTACTTAACAAACCCAACACAGAGCATTGAGATTTATGAACAACAAGGGCTTTGTAACTGGAGTTTGGTTGTATTTGGATGACACTTTGAGACAGACACTTAAAAAACATTTTGATAGTAATTTTTATTACTAAAAGCACTATACACACACATATTGTGTGTTCAAATAAAGGTTTTCAGTGTAGATCCTATTTATTCTAAAAGCAGATTCTCTTCTGTTCCTGATTTCAAGTCTTCCAGACATTCTCATCATCTTATGGGATGCAGCCAGTGTTCTTTGTTTCTTACTTATCCTTCCATAAGTGTTTTATGAGTTACTAAACATATATAAATATAAATATCAATCATTGTTTTTTCTTAGTCAGCTTGGACTTCAATGACAAAATATCACAGATTGGGTAGCTTAAACAACACGAGAAGGAAGGAGGCGTAGAAATTATTAGTATTAGTATTAGTATTAGTATTAGTATTAGTATTAGTATTAGTATTAGTATTATTAGTATTACTGCTGCTACTACTACATCTTTTACCACCTGAGCCCATCCCCCCGATAAAACTAGAGGTGGTCCCCCTCCCTGGGTGACTCCGACTGAAAAGAAGGGACAATGCAAGTTTCTTCTAGTTTTTGAGTTTCTAAGGGCCTAGATCTTGGCAAAGTAAGAACAAAGTACAAAGTATTCTAGTGTAATTTTGACATTACTTATCAATCCCTTTTGAATTTACAGTCTAACTTCTGTACAAGATGTAATTCTGCCTGACCTTAAGTTACCTAATTTGCCTGTAGAAAAAGCTGCAGACAAATTGTTTCCCGGCTTTTGCTAGTATAAACAGTGCTCTATAGAACTAGCTCGGACCAGAGTTTGAGTATCTCTTGTTCACATCATTCAGAATCACTGGGGCAATGCCCTTTTAGAAGCCAGTGAGCTTCCTGTAACTAGGATAGTGAAAGTCATCTCCCCTTTACTCTTCATGAAATTACACTGCCTCTCATCAGCCTTGGGACTTCCATGTACCTATAGCTCCCCACCACCACGCCAATTTTCTCACTTCTAAGAGGAATGCATTTTTATCTTTCTCATTTTCAAGCACTGCCCTAAGATTCCTGTGGGAGTTGAAAGCCAGAGAACAGCATTAGATAAATCTCCTTCCACTAGTGAAACTGCCTGGAAAAGGGAAAGATGAGTCATTTGCAAACAAACTGGCTCAAAGATAATACATAGAGATTTCTATATGGAAGGACATCCTTCTTCCCAATCACAGAGACATCCATAACTATTGAGGGTTTCTGGTACGTAGAAGGTACTCACCTCTTCACTGCTGTTCCCACTCAGGAATGTCTTGAGCTTTGGTGTCTAAATGGGCCTCTCCCTTCTTCGGAAATTCAGCTCTAGGTACCGCTGCATCTTCCTTCTCTCATCAGCCTTTCTTCTCTCCCTCGCTTACTCATTTTGTCCCTTATTCATGAGACACTTTGCACATTCATGTGTTTTACCTATAAATTCTAATGTCACTTTTTGAAAACAGGGTCCATGTCTTTTTTTTTCTTCATTTTCTGCTTTACTGGGGATTATATGTGCATAGAAAGGCCTCAGAGAATAAATAAATAAATGAAGGGCTGAAATAAACTAATGCGGTTCCCCCTAATTTAACCTGGAAATGGAGCTGGTGCTTTACCAATGAGAAAGTGTGAGGAACACATCTTTCCTCAAGTGTTGCTTCCAGGTGGCTGAAAATATCTGCATGTGGACCTGGCTATAGAAGGTATAAAGTCACAATTCATGGAGGACTGGGTGGAAATTTGTTCCAACCAGTAGAAGCAAAGAAAAACATTGACTAAAATGATAAGACAGGGAAAAAGAACTGAGATGGGAGCATCTCCCATCTTAAGTGGTGCAGGGTACACAGTATTTTCTAGCTCACTAAGGTCTTATTTATGTTCTGCATTGTGAGGTGAGCAGATCCCACCATTACTTTGGCTGGTAGTAATTGAAACTTTTCTTACCTATTCTTGGAATGGGGGTCTTCGATCTGTAAGCCTGATTAGCAAAACCCTTATAACGGTCGTATCATTATCTTTATAAAATCTTTGCACATGATTGTGTATTGATTCTAATCAATCTGTTCATTAAATGAAATAAATGGTACCCCTCCTTCTGCCTTTGGGAACAGAGAGGCACAGTTTCTCTGTTCAAGCCCTGACATTGTGATAAGCATTATTCAAATGTAAGCTATTTAATCCTCAGAGCAATTTTATGAAGTAAGCCTTGCATTATCATCCATAACAGATTAGAAATCTATGGCATGGAGAGGTTAAGTAATTGAGCCGAGGGCACACAGGTGCAAAGTGGCAGAGTCAAGATTCAGATGCAGGAGATCTAGCTTCAAAGCCCAGGAGCTACTAACTCGGTGGACTCCATTGCCTTTGCCTCTTGGAATTTTTTTCTGGGCTAGCGCTGTAAGCCCTGGAAATCCAGCCCATTCAGGCAGATGAGTAGAGAAAACCCAAGAGTCTTTTGGCCACCATGCTTGTGTGTGTCTCTCTCCAACTGGGCTTGGCAGATGGCCCCCTTGAGATCTTTAAGCTCAGTTGGTTTTTCCAGAGAAGGCATGAGACCTTGTAAATTGCACGGTGCACATGACTGTTGATGAAATCTCTTGGTCTCTGGCCACATGGTCTGTATTTTCTGACTCTGAGCAACTTCCTGAGGCTGGCAGAAAAGGTGTCAATCAAAGCAATATATTTTGGACTCACTCCTGGAAATCAGTTGCTTCAAATTACATAACAACATAGGGCTATCTAGGATTATTCCACAAGCTTAATTGAAAGACTCTCTCTTTAATCATTTTTGCTTGAAGCCTGGCTGTGGGAGTGTAGAGGGAACTTCTCTAGTGCTAAATTGAATTGATGAGTGACCCTGGGTAATAACATAGCATTTCCCATGGAGAAAAATGAAGATGAATTCCTCTCTCTCCCTCATCATCTAGTACACTTAAGAAGTGTCTTGATTTGGGGTGGCAGTAGTAATGCCACCCCTGGAAGTAATCGATGACAATTGTAAAACTATTATGGAATGTAAGAGCTGATCCTTCTGTTCATGGTGGTTGCTGCTAGCACTAGCATCCAGACATAAATACGAACTTTCTTCTAAGGAGTTTAAATTGCTTCCAGAACCAATTTACATGTTTAGGGCATCTTACAAAACACATCTTAGCACAATATTGCCCTTAATAGAATAGGTGTCATTTTATTTAACTAACATTTATAGCAGGTATGTTCTTTACTAGGTCAGAAATCAATTATGCTGGGAGGCAGTACAGCCTGGAGGTTAAGGGGCTCAGAGATACTGAGGTGTGAATTGTAGCTTTGCCATTTACTAAGTAGGAGGTCATAGGAAAGTTAACTTCCGTGTGCCTCAATTTTTTTCCTCTGTAAAATGAAGACAATTAATACCTACTTGATTAAATATGTTTCTTGTGATTTGGTTACATGCCTGCCACCATTGACTAATAGTACTGATGTTATTAATTGGAGCTGACTTTTTACATCTGTTAGTTTTATTTCCCCCATTTATTGTCAGGTTGGCTTTCCCCATCTGTAGAAGTGATGGACATCATCAGATTTAGTCCTTACAATCTAACAATTTAGAAGCTCCATAAAACTAGTCTGTCTCTTTCCTCATATTTCCAGTGATTGAATCTGAGTGCTCTGGCTTGGATCAGGGCTATATAAGGTGGTTCACTACTCATATAGGTCAGACACATATCTTCTCTGGGAACTGTGATAGGAGATAGTGTTGGGTCCCAGTCAACTGCATGGGTTAAGGCTGGAGAAGAGTAGATTCCAAAAAAGAAAAAAAAATGGATTCTGTTAGCATGAAAAGGGAGAATAAATTTTCATTAGGAAAAAAAAAAACAGAGATGGGAAGACTGAGTTTCTGCAAGAGAAAGTTCCATGATAGGGATCTGTATTTGTTAAGTAACTACAACTGTCTGGGCACATGACAAATCATGCCATTTGATACTCAGCAAGATTGTGAGGTAGGGATTCTTATTCTCATTTTGATGAACTATAAAAGTAATATAGTTTATTCAATATAATATGTAATACAGCCAAGTTTTGAAACTTGATGTGTCTGGGTCCATGGCCCTTGCTTCCAATAGTAAAGATTAGCCCAAAACTCAAGACTTATTTTCTACCTGTATCCCTCCATAATAACTGTTAGTTTAAAATTCAGTAGATAAAAGCCAAGGTGTTGCATTTGACTTTGAAGAAGAACATGGAATAGGGGGCCAGTGGTACCCAAATGCCTTGAATAAGTGAAGCTCCTGTGTAAAGTCAAGCTCACTACCAGAGGTTGATGAATGTGGTTTGTTGGGATCTGATTCAAATTGAGGACTAAGCAATGGAAGGCAGTTTTCATTATAAACCACTCAGCGATCTATTGTCTGTGCAAAAGACAAGGCAATCTTCCCTTAATTAAAGTAGGTTCAGACTTACCTTATTGCTTATGTTGTTCTGACATACAGGGGGCTGACTGGCTGGCAACAGGGACAGCTGAATGACGGTTACATATTTTCTGTGCCTGATTCACACATGGAAAATTAGGAGTCAGTTCAACAATGAACCTTTTGTTATTCTGGAATGCCAGCCTTGTTTCAGTGATGTCCCTCAGGGGGCGTATGACAGCTGAATTATACAGCAGGGAGATACAGGAATACTTCCAGCTCCATACCCAGTGTGTTTGAGCAAGTTTACACATTCTCATTGATTCCTGTGGTTCAGTGGCAGTCAATATGAATGACTTCCCATTCCACATCTTTGACAAGTCCCATTTGTTGAGTACTTAGGTGTGCCAAGCTTTGTGCTGAGTGCTTTGCATATTTTGTTTTAAGCAATCCTCAAATCAATGATGTGAAATGATTTCTTGATCAAAATTATTTTTCAAGATGTGATACTAGATGTGATAGAAGAAAGCAACCTGTTTCATTAAAAAAAAAAAAAGTGACATTGGCTCACAGGTCTGGAAAGTCAGAAAGCCTTTCTTATCTCAACTCTGCTTGGTCCAGAGGCTCGTTGAAGCCATCAGCTCTTGATTGCTCCCCATCATCAGCTCCTCTCTCCTCTGTGTGAGCTTTGCTCTCAGGGAGACTGCCTTCCTGGTGGTCTCTAACAGCTTATAGCCTCCCAGATTCGCCCTAATCGAAAAGAAAATACCTTCTTGCTTGATGCTCCAGCTCCATATTTAATCTTCGGATTAAATCTTAAGGCCGCTGATTACGTAACATGCTCATCACGCCTAGACGTGTGAGTAGAAGCAATCCCAGTAAACCATGTGGACAGAAAGTAAGGAATGGTGGTGCCCCCGGAAAAGACTGGGGAATTTTCCCAAAGGAAGGGAGAAGTTAAGTGGGAAGGCATCAACAAGAGGTGGTTGTTGATGACAGATGTTTTAATTCCCATTTTTAGATGAGAAATAAATAGGAAGACAAATAAGAAAACCACTTCCTAGAGAGGTTAAATAATTTTGCCTAATGTCACAAGTTCGTAAGTTACGGTGATGAAATTTAAACCAAGGGATGCTTTTCTGGCTAAGGAGCCTGTGCTATTTAAGCATCATAGTATATTCTCTCTAGTGTATGTTTGCAACCCGGTCTGCTAGGGACCAGTCAAGCCTGGCTTGCGCTCTGGCTTTCCGTGGAGCTTCTTGGAGGACCTGACTCCGCAGAGCTCATTTCTTACTCAGAACTGTGTGCTGGCAGATCCTTCCTGTTGGGCTCATATCCCTTGGGCCCTGCCTGCACCCAGTCATTAAAGTCGCCTCTGTCCCTTACCTAGCCTATTGTCCGTACCCAGAGGCCTCTCGTCTACCTCAGGCATAAGAGGCAGATCCATAAGCCTTTGCTGATGTATCTGGCGTCGGTCAGAAAACACTCCAGGACTTAAAATAGTTTCTCTCTCTGATTCTGACTCAGGTCACTACTACTCATCATCTAGTCCTTGTTGAATACTGCTGCTAAGCCAATTTCAGGGTTTTATTTTGCCTTGTTAGTTTGATGGTTTGTTTTATATTTACCAGTTCACCATGACCCTCCTTTGTCTTCCTTCAGATATATTGGCATTCAACCCAGCATCTCCAAGACTTCTAAGTCACTCATCCCACAGGGACTTTGAGGATGTGACATGAGATGACTAACTCTTTTCCCTTTCCCCACATGGGTTTAATGGATTCAATAACAAGAAAATTCTCTCTACTTTTCCATTTCCAGGTTCTGGTTCTGCAAACTGGAAATGGGGTGAAGTCTAATGATTTTACAAAAAATTAAAATATAATTTAACATATAAAAATGCTATCACAATAACTTGAAAATGTGACACTATTAGTATTAGATTTGATAGGGTGTATGGCTATTTTTTGAAGATATTCTGCCTCATTCTTCACCCATCTATGAAGCTAGTCATTGTCTGCACAGAGCATCTTAAAAAAGATCACTCACTTTCAATTTTATATAAGCTGGCAGTGGAACACCTCACCTTTCAAAATCAGCTTTTTCTGTAGGCTTCCATATTTCTCTATCCCCTCTATCCCAGCCTTACCACCTTAGAGTCATAGTCAACTCTGTTCTCTTACTCACCTTCTCTTAAATTTGGGGGTTTCCAAGTCCCATCCGTTCTACCTCCATGAAGTTATACCTGTCCTCCTCCTCTTCCATTCTCCCTAGCATCACACTGGTTCAGCAACGCCCTCCCTCTCACTGGGTAAAAAGCCCCTCCATCTGTCGCCTCACATCATACTTCTGCCTGAGGAATCATGTAAGCGTTTCTCTGATCAAGTGTTTGTGTCATTCCTCATTGCTTACAACATGGAATTGAAAAGAGTAAGAATATAACTGGGTTCTTGCAAACCTGGGCTCAAATACACATTTTCTGACCCAGCCACCCTGCTCCCAATTCTGTGTGCTCATTTCCACAAGTCCAGGTAAGTAATTCTAAGCACTGATTTGTCTCTTGACCAGTCTGTAGTTCTTATCTCTGGGACTAAACTGTTTGTATTTGTTTGTTTTCAACAGTGATTGATTTTTAGCGCCTACTATGTATCAGGACAGTTTTGGTCTTTAAATACAGAAATAATGTGTGAGAGTCTTTGTCATTATTAGGATTACAATATTGGACTTTTATGGTCTTACACTGATGCCTGCCTCTACCATGGGGCCTTTGTTGATCCTTGCTTCTTGTTTTTCTAGGCAAGAAGAATCTCTTTCTTTGAATTTAGATGTGGTTATGTCACATATAAAGTGTCATGTGTTATAGCATGCATTGTATTACAGGTCTGCATATACAGTTGGTTCAAAGAGCACAGGCTTAGAGTCAGCAAGTCCAGCTTTGAATCTGAGCATCACTGTCTCCCTGCCTGGGTGATCCTGAGAAGCTCCTTCGTCTGCCCAGGCTTCAATTTCCTTTTTCCAAGGCTTATTTTGAGAATCAAAAAATGGCACACTGTCATAATTATTATTAAGTAACTTTGTACTTCATATGTTCTCCATATCTATCTATCTTCTTATTTCCTCATTTCCCTCTCCTGCTGGAAGATAAGTTTCTTAGGGACCAAGACTGTCTTTAACATATTTCTGTCTTGTGTACAGTAGTCCACAGACACACACAGGCACACATACACACAAAGTAGTGAAATTCGTCAAATACACACAGACATGTGTATACATGAACATAAACCTCCAAATTGAAACACATCTTGAATGGACTTCATTTGTTAAATCAGGAAACCATAACAGATGACTTGTCTTTCCTTCTAACCTGAATAAGTTAGACTTCTAAACCACTGAAGCCATCAAAGCATGTGTTGAAGCAGGGGTGGAATTCCAGACCAGTAAAAGCAACACTTTTCTATGCAGTAGGTTATTCATTAACTCAACAGGCTGTCCTAAGGAGTAATGAGAGCCACGTTAGCAGAGGAGTTTAAGCAAAAGAAAGAGTGACTTCATCCTAGACTCCTGTCCCAAGGAGTCGTGCCACAGAATATTGCCAGATGCTCTACACACTTCAGAATCTGGAATTCAGGAGAACTCACAACCCTCCTTTCTTTGAAGTATGGACTTTATTCGTACTTCTCTTTTACTCCTCATCCTCCCAGACTGGTTCTCCTCTGGTTCTGAGCCACTGTGCTCTAAGCTGAACCGTGTGTGTGGCTTTGGGTAAGGAGCAGGGAGAAGTGGCAGAAAATCATTCCTGAGATCACATACCAAGAGCTTCGCTGGGGCATTTCTGATACCTGCACTAGGAGTGCTGGATAAGAGGGTTTTCACTATCCTTCAGAGGCCTGGTGTTTTATCTCTTTTCCTGTTAATGAGCTTCACTTGAGTGCTATTTCCCAACCCACTTGTACGTTCCTCCACTTCTGAATCTCTTCCTATGATTAGCAAGTTTGCCCTCCAAATTAAGTTAAATTTCCCCTGCTACAGTGTGAGCCCATCACTTTTCTCATGACCTTTGTTCACTAATGGCCATCATTGATTCCTATCCTCCTTACCGTGATGATTTCCTGTCTCCTCTATCACTGAGCAGCTGTGATTCGGTCATTTCTCTAGATTTCCAGTAAGAAATCTTATGATGGCAGAGTGCAAGAGATGGCAGTGAATAAAAGTGTAATAGAGGGGGGAAAATCCTAATTATGGCTCCCTAATTTAGACTGATATTAAAAAATATTGACTTATGTCCTAGTGATCATACCTCACTTAGTCTTCAAATTCAGGAGTCTCTGGGTTTATCTACTGTCTGCGTTTGTGTTGTTTCTCTTGCTCAGTCAGTCATTGTCCACCTTTGGGTGTTCGCTTTAGTCAATGAGAGATGGTGTTTGGTGTTTAAGAGTGAAAGTTCTGGAGTCAGAATGCCTTTGTTAGAATCCTGTTTTCAAGGAGGGTAACGATGAGCTATTAACTTCTTTAAGCCTTATGATCTTTATCTGCATAATGATCATCACAATAGTGTCTTCTTCATATACTTACTGTGAGGATTAAAATAAGATTCCAGGTAAACCCTAAACACATTATACATGATGGATAAATATTAACTGTTATTTAAAAGAAGGATAGGGACAAGTGGGATATTAACGACTTTCTGAAATGTGCCATCTCGTTTTGGCACTCAATTTAATCATTTACATTTTCCATGGGAATTTTGAATGTGTGCATGTGTTTTACTTTTTTGTTGCCCCAGAATGAGGAACAGTGGGTCAAGAATCAGTTTACTGTTTTATTTTGTAGCTTCTCAGTTATCTGAAAACTTTTATATTACCCAATTCATTTAATTTACCTCAGTTGAGTAATTTCCAGAGCCAACTCCTGGCCATGAAGATAGGGGAAACCGTTCCTGCCCTCAAGGCGCTTGCAGCTGCTGAGGTGGGATCGCATAGGGATCCCCTCCAGAAGTACATGGAAGGATATTGTCCATGCACAGCTGTCCATCTGCGAACTTGCAGCCAAGCATCTGGCTCGGAGTGTAAGATTGTAAGACTGGCAGTCTTGAAGAAAAACTGGACATGTACTTGGAAGAGAAGAGCAGGGGGCAAACTAGAACCTACCAGCACTTGTGCCCTGCCTCCCTCACCTCCAACCAGAAGGACTTTCAGGTCAAAATGGCCACTGCTTCTCTCCTGCCTTCCGGATCTCACAAACATGTCCTTTCAGTCAGCTCTAACGTGATACCATGCAGAGACTCTGGAGAACATAGTTGCAGCTTCACCAAGTGGATCCAGTGCAAAATCACCACGGTCTACCTCTTGAAAACTTGGAGCCTGTGCACATCATTTTAAACCATATATAACTTCCAAAGGAAAGCAAAACCAATCTTATAGTAACATATAGTGAAAAAGAATAGATGTATGTATGTGGATGACTGAAGCATTATGCTGCACACCAGAAATCAACACAACATTGTAAACTGACTATACTTCAATTTAAAAAAATGGTTAAAATTAAAAAAAATTCTTCTGAGAAGTCAAAAAACAATTGTGTCTACCTAGCATGATGGAACCCTCATACAGTTTAAAACATGATAAGTATCTCTCCAAAAAGATGAAAAAACTGCCCATGTCACTTTATCTATCCTTGGGCAATATTCCTGTTCTAGGGACTCATACTTCCCCTTTATGTATTCTGTAATTTAAATACCAACATGTAAGGTCAGCCACTATTAACACATCTTGTGTTAAAAGAGAGGAGTGGAGAAGAGGAAGAAGAAAGGAAAAGATTTACACATACAGACACATACACAAATGTGTTTGTATTAGATTAGATTGAGTGGGTCTCTAGGGACTGGTTCCTAAGGAAAGAGATTTGTCTGTTAATAGGCCAAAGAGGGGAAGAAATCGACCAAAAGCTAGGATAGTGAAGTGCCTGCACCTGTACCTGGTGTCTTCAAATCTAAAATTTCATTGAGTGAGGATGCACCTTTATCTTGTGTATTTGTTAGAATAATTCTGCCAATTAAATGTTACCATTTCAGTGATTGTAAGACACCTACTGATTTAAGAGATGTTAAAATAAGAAAAAAATGAGCATTTTGAAATTGATGAAATGGGTGCACAATAAATATTTGTTGAATGAGCGAAAAATGAGGAATGAATATTAGAGATGAGGCAACGACTGTTTTTTTTTTTTCAAATCACAGGTTAGATAGAGTTGTCTAGATAGATAACTAATGAGATATGGAATGGTAAATTCTAGACAGGGGAATAGTGAAGACGCAGAACCTGACTCATTTGACTGGGCAGAAATGAAACACAAAACAGGCCAAGGAAAATGTTAAAACCAACTGTAAGACTGCTGAATCCTTGTAGATGACTAGCCCCAATGTGTTTATGCATCAGAGTCTCAGGATTCTTAGAAAACTTAGGGACCACCACATCTGACTTATGTCTTGCAGGAATCACTGCTGCAAAATTCCAAATAAACGTCTGAAAACAACCTTTTGGATTGGAATGGAACTTTGTCTGTCTATCAGGATCTATCTTTCTACCTAGAGGAAATGGACTAGTCTGACTCTTTTTTATCGTTGGCTCTGGCCCTTGAAACATTAACACCTCTAAACAGAATGATTCCATAATTTAGAGGAAGCTGTCAAGGTTTTCACAGGCATGCATGGCAAGATGTGCCCTGGGGTAGGGGACAGAACCTGCTGCAGCATCTGTGAGATTTATGGTAAAGGGTTTTACACGAGTGCTGAAGTTTAAGGCAGATAAATCCCAGAAGACAAATACCACCAATAATTGAATTACAAAGCCATTATCATGTGCTGAACAGAGCAACTTTATGACTCTATTGTGACAAGATGAAACTTGTTAGAATATTTATGCGCCTGGGATGGCTTCTGCATCACCAACCCCGAGAATGAACTAGCTCTTCCGTGTGCCTCCTACGAGCAGTCAGCCTTCCTGAGGAATTCAGTAGCCAAGGAAAACAAGATGCTTAAGAGAGAGGAATCCAAAAGAGCACACAGCCAAACCTCACATTTGACCTTGAATTTCAACAGCTCCCGGGCCCAATATATTTATGTTGTCAGCTGAAATCAGTCTCTTCCCACAGTAAGAGGTGGCCCTAGAATACGTAACGACTCTGGTTACAACCCGCTTTGTTTTCTACTTCTGAGCAAATGGAGAGTAAAAACATCCAGTAATAAGAGCCTTTTTTTTCCAATCTTAACATTTCTTTGAAAAATAATATAACTTCATTTTTTGTGATTGTCAAAATGCATGAATTATAAACTCTTGACCACGGAAATGAAACAGTAGTTTGCCTGCGTTGTAGGATGAAGTGACAACATGACCAGCCCATTTCATGTGATGACAACGATTTAGTGAAAACAGATTGTGTGCCTGTTTATAGCAGCTTTGCTATAACTGAGTGTATGCTTGTGAGGGTGGGGTATAGTTTTCGCCCCCTAACTTTTTATTTTGATGTAATTTTAGAGTTATGGAAGAACTGTAAAGAAGTTTAGAATTACACAAGAATTACAAAGAAAAGGTATTCATAACTAAGAGATTAACATTGACTTAATACCAGCAGCTGAACTGGAGACTTTATTTGGATCTCTCTCCAGGTTATTACTAATGTCCTTTCGAGCAATCTAGGATCCAGACAAGGCTCCTGCATCGCATTTATTTGTCATATCATTTTTAGCCTCCTCAAATCTCCTGTCTTTCCTTGTCTTTGATGACCTGGACGGTTGTGAAGTGTGCTAATCAGGTATTTTGTAGACTGTCCCTCAGATTGGGTTAGCCTGATATTTTCTTGTGATTACAGGGTTATATATGGTTGGGAAGAAAATCACAGAAGCAATGTGCCCCTCTCAACGACACCACATCAAGGAGCACAGGGTATCAGTATGTCCTGTTACCAGTGATGTTAACCTTGATCACTTGATTGAAGTGGTGTCTGCCGGGTTCTCCATTGCAGACTTTCTGTTTTCCCTGTTCCATACTCTTTGTTAGAAGCAAGTCCCTGAGTCTAGTTTCCACCCAGGAAAGGAGAACCAAGCTCCAACTCCTGGCAGAAGGAATATCAAAAACTTTGTGAACATGTGTTAAAATCACCATGATAATTAAATACGATGAGAGGGCTACTTTGAGACTGTTACTTTTGCTCACTAATTCTAGTATTCATCAGTTAGTTTTGCCTGCATCCATTATTCCTGTGGTATTCTAGTGGAAATTTTCCATATCGATCATCTCTTATATACACATTCATTGGAATTCTTCTGTGAGAAATAATTGTCCTATTTGACCATTTACTTATTTATAGCATTATTTAGTCACTCAGCCCATGAGGTGACCAGAAAAGACAGTGAATCAGCCCAGTTCTGGATTATGTTTTGTTATTTCTTCACCTCAGGAGTCTCTGTGCCTTGGCTCTGAACCCGAGATCTAATAATCCCTGTTAGGTATTAATGTGCCATTAAAGTGCCACCTGCTAATTCAGGGCAAGGCCTTTCTGCCTAGCAAAGTTCTTTTCAAAGGGACATTTTAGGGTCTGACCAGGATGAAGAACTCAGGAAATGCTTTTTCCCAGAGATGCGTTCATTTTATTGGCCGTGGTGGTGGGAATTCCCCCCCCAGTAGACCTGGGCTCTCCCACTCTGTTCAGTTGGGCATCTCACACCATCTTTACCTTAAGGAGGGTGACTTGGGGTTATTGCACACACACACATGCACACGCACACGCCACACACTCTTCCCTTTTTCCATCTCTCTTCTATCCTAGGCATGGGAAAATGCAGGCTTTCTGCTTTTCCCCAAAAAACAAAACTCAACAAACTTCTATAAAGTGTACTGACCTCTGTTGTTCAACAGTGATTTTAATTCCTAAAACAAACTATGCAGGTTACAAATTGACCAATTGAAAAATACAGGGAAATGCAGTACAAGAAATGGGTAAATATCCTAATCAGTTAAGTACTCTTATAAATCAAAAACCTGGATGAAAACAAGTCTATAGGTATATCAAGTAATTCATGAAATAAAAGAAAAAGGCAATTAAAATAAAAATAATTTAATCTCACATTCAGATATTTACCTATAGAGATAATCAGTACGGCATCCTGTGTAGACCAACCAATACCCTGTGGTCAGAATATTAGTTAAGTAATTTATAGACTATCACACAAATGTCAGAACAGTGCGTTCCAATATTATATTAAGTTATGTCAACAGTATGATGCAAAAATTGTTTAGGGAAAGAAAAAGGAATGCCTACACAAACATCTGGAAAGTACTAAAGGATCGACCACAAAGTGTTTAGGTGGCTATTTCTAGGTGGTAGGATTGGGTTAATGCTTTCTTTTTCTTTTTATATTTTGGTACACTTTTCATTATATTTTAAATGAGCACATATTACTTCTACAATTAGATTTTTTAAAGCAATGTTATTTAAATAATAATAATAAAACAGTCAAGCATTTTCCCAAGGGGAGGGATGGTGGCAGACGACCATCAGGAGGGCATTCTGAGCCATGGGGAATAGCCCCAGACGATGCAGTCTCATCTCTTCCTCCTCCTCCTCCTCCGCTCCCCTGTTGTCATCCTGTCATGTCTCCAACCCTTTCATCTACCCTTTCTACCCTTCTTTTTCTCCCTGTCTCCTTTCTCACTCCTTTCTCTGCCTGTTCTCTCTTCCTCCTCCCCTGCCTGCCCTCCTTTCTAACTTCCCCTCCCCCTCCTCATCCCCCTCCCTACTTCCCTTTCTATCTCCCTGAGATGTTTTCATCCACAGTGGAATACTCATTTTTGAAGGCAAATTAAAAGTTTTTGTTGTTGTCATCGTTCATTTTCCATCATCATATTGGTTTCCTTGGCCAAGCAGTTAATGGGAGTTCAAAAGCAAACTAGCACAGCATTCAAAATATTTTCACAGGATATCACTTCTGTCTTTGCCCAGTTTCACGTCCCTCCCTTGCATTCAGAACTCTAGAAATGCTCTGTAAATAAACACAGTACTACGGAAGACAGCTGCCATTTGACACCCCAGGAATTTGTGTCTCTGCAGTGAAGATAAATTGAATCACCTCCTGTATCTACCCCACTTCTAGCCTTGCTCCCCTCCCAGTTTTACTGACCAGATCACTTTCCCTTTTCCACTGAGGGCCAGTAGCCTCTCAGGGTACTTTTTCAGAGGTACCAGCACCAGCAACAAAGCAAGAGCATGATTTTGTGCAAAATAAGCTGGCAGAGTATAGAGAAGCTACTCAGGGATGGTTAGATCAGCCTTATTGGAGGACCAGGGACCTGACAGTCCAGGGTGGAGACTGATGCTGTGTTTCTGAGAAGGGTCAAAATGTGTTAGTTGTTTTGCAAGTAACGACAGAGATGCCACCTTCAAACTGAAGCCCTGATACTTGAGGTTCTAAACTAAACTTAATATCCATTCTGTTTCCAATCTCTGGGACATGGGACCCTCTCATATATGCCTAGGCCCTTGCTACCTTAATCCTCAATATGTATGTCTTAGTTCATGCCAGCTGCTGCAACAAAGTACTACATACTACATGGCTTATAAAGGGCAGAAATTTATCTCTCACAGTTTTGGAGACTGAAAGTCCAAGATCAGGGTGCCAGCATGGTAGGGTTTTGATGAAGATCGTCTTCCAGATGGCAGGCAGCTGTGTCCCCCGTTCTGTGCGTTGCAGTCATCTGCGGGGGGACAGCCAGAAGCAGAGGCATCCGTCCGGTGGAAAGGATGGGGAGCTTCTCTGTTCTCCTGTATAAGGGAACTAATCCGATTCATGAGGGCTGCACCCTCATGACCTCATCACCCCTCCAATACCGCCTCACCTCCTGATGCCATCACCTTGGAGGTTAGGTTTAAACATGTGAATTTGGGGGAGACACACTCAGATCACAGCAATATTTAAACCTTGGAGGATGTCAGAATGTCTGAAGTGTTCCCCATTATTTATTTCTCTTTATCTTTTTAGTGTAAGACACACACACATTACCTTCTAAGTTAACCCTGATTTTTTCTGAGACACAAAGGGGTGAAAAGAAAAGGAATTCTCTTTTTTGTTTGTTTTTTATGAGAAGAATCACTGGAGCAAGTCAAGAACTGGGTTAGTAGTTTTAACCTGACACTGTTGGACAAGGTATTTGCTCTCTTGAAAACTCAGCTTCCTTCATTGTGACCTACAGTGTTTGGACTAGTTCATCTCTAACAGACTTTTCATCTCTGAAGGAGCCCTTAATTCATACTGTTAACAGTAGTGGTGGCTGAGCGTACTCCTTGCACTCTTCACAGCATTTACTGTTCAGTATTCTTATTAGCAACCTTTCTATAGATGGTATGTGGTGTTGTCAAGAAATTAGAAAGCCTCGATTCCAATCTGATTGTGTCATTTATTAGCTGTGTGACCTTAGGCAAGTAAATTGCTTTCAGGGTTAACCTTAGGCAAGTAAATTGCTTTCAGGGTTTTGAGGTTTCTCTTACCTCATCATTATTTTTCCGGCATTTGTGTTATATGTGAATTTTCTAGACACACAATATGTATTCTTATCCAAGTTGTTGACAATTGATGAGCAGGACACCAACAAGGGCACAGCCTCGTAGGGCCTGTGTGACATCAGCCCCTCACTTAACAGATGGACATCAGCTATTGATCAACACTATTTGACAATAGTCTTTTTTGATGTAGTTAAAGCCCCATATATATATTTTTCCTATATAACTTTGAAGAAATGATATATATAATATACACCTCCTATATTATATATTTATACACTCCCTGTCTTCTCTACTGAAACATTATATAAACATATGTATTTTATCCTACATAACTTTTCAAGAAATGATATATATAATATACACCTGATTTATATCTATATATCCCCCTGTCTTCTCTATTGAAATGTAAATTTCATGAGGTGCAAGGATTTTCCTGTTTCATTTACTGCTAAACCCTCAGAACCTAGAACTAACATTAACATACTGTTGGTATTCAGTAAATATTTGTTGAATTCATTCATTCATTCAAAAATTTAATTGAAGATTCGCTGTCTGCCCTGCTGAATGTTAAGTGTTAAGGATGCCCCAGGAATGCTCAGTCTAGAGCAGTGGTCTCCATGGTGAGTTACCTGCAGCCAGCACCCACCTCAAGATGACTCATTGAAATGTGGGGAGAAAATATTGGAATTTCTGACTTTCTTTTTGCTTCTATTTAGATTTCTGTTGTGTGTATATTTTCTGAAGTTAATATGTAAGTACTCTGGTGCATTTCCACAACTTACTACTAATAGCATGAAGTATTGAGTATGTGCCCAATTTTTCCCCCTTTTCTCATGTGTTCAAAACGAAAAATTTAGAGGTTGCTGCCCTTGGGATTCTCTTATGGAATATAGTTTCTCTGGGTCAGATTGTCTCCAGCAGCAAAATTCTCAGGTTCCAATTCCTTTGCACTCATGTTTGTTCTGCCTTCTAGTCTGAAGTTCGCTGTCCTCAACAGATACGGAAGTTCTCTCTTCTCTCTGTCTTCTGTTGATATGGTCCCTCCAGTCCCAGTCAGGACTTTCACATCCTCCTCCTCTCATTCTGTTTAAGATCAGCACACACACCTACCTCCTGGTGTCCCTCACATTTTTTTTCCTGTTATACTTTCACAGCTTTAGCTTTCCAGGCATGCTTAGTAAGATGGTATCAGAGTTGTAAGTATTCTGAAATGTAAGAAAATTCCCCATCTCTTCCTCATCCAGACTTCCCTTATCTCTTCTCTCTATCCCTTTGTGATTTGCACACATTGTTTGCATCCCCTCTTAGTCTTTGTTTTCCTGACTGTAGGCATTTTTTTATTAATAGTATAGGTTTATTAATATTAAAAGTAATGCATAAATATATCCTCCAGTAATGTTTTTAAATTACTGATAAGTATAATGTTCACTTTGTCTATTACCCCCAATTTTAAAACCTCTTAGAAGCGGCTACCATTATGAAATTTTTTAATGGAGGTACTGGGGATCTTGAACCCAGGACCTCATGCATGCTGAGCACATGCTCTACCACTGAACTATTCCCCTCCCCAATTATGAATTTTGAATATGTATTTCCAGTAGCATTTTTTCCTTTTATGTGCTTTTTTTGCTTTGGGTTAATCAGTAGACAATAGTTAGATAAATTGGGTATTTTCATTTAACATATTGCAATAAAGTAGTTAGAGATCTCTCTCATTAATTTTGTGTTCGGGCATGGAACAGTCTTCAAGATATATTATTGAATAAAATTAAGTTGCTGAAAACACAGAGGGTATGATAGCACTACAGTTTAAAAAGATAAAAAGAAGCCTTATTAAAAAAATATTGCGAGCTCCTCTTTTACCTCGATCCCAAACTCTTTGATGATTTTAAATATATTTCTCTGCATCTCATTGGCACTGTGTTTTCTGTTTGGGGATCAGGCTGGTGATCTGCTCAGGTTCCCTGGTGTCTCTAGATCTCTTCATCTGAATTCAGGAGAGAACAAAGACAAAGATGGGGGGGGCATCAAAATGGGGAAGTAAGGAGGAATCAGGAAATGCAACTAGTGGTGTAAGAAGCAAAATCATTGCATTACAAATAGGGAAAATGGGGAAGGAGAGGGAAGCCCTGTAGCAAGATGATTTGTCTTGACCAGTTTAGACCCGGTTATGTCTCTGTCTGGAGAGACATGCTGTCTGTTACCAATCATTTTCATTGCTCTTTCAACTTCTAGCTTTATTTCTCCCCAGCACTTTGTGCAACAAACATCCTCACCTCCCATGACCCTCCTGAGCTTTATTTTATGTCTTCCCTCTTTCTGGGTCAAACACCCCATTTCTCGCTTTGTTCTCCTACACACACACTTTCTCTCTTTGTCTGTCTGTCTTTTTCTCTCCCCTACATTTTGTTGTAGATGTCATATAACTGAACTGTCAGGCTCTGGCTTGGGGCGTAAGGATGATAAAATGCAAAATTTAATGAGCCTAAGGATTCTGGCCATGCTGATCTCAGCAGCCATTATGCACTCGAGAAACTTAGCATCATTTTTACTTATCTGTCTGTCTATTTATTTGTTAGTTGTAGTAGCTACCTTTGTTTCTGGGAAACCAGTGTAACAGTATGGAGACCAGAAGAAAGCCAGCAAGGGTGTTTCTGAGGCTTAAGGGAGAGGTTAACATGCCACCTTCAGGCTGCTTTTTTTTTTTTTTTTTAGCTCATTTTCCCCACGTGGGCAGGAGCTGAGACCTCAGGCTAAGCTACTTTGTTCAAGAGAGTTAAAGTTGCAGCATTAAGCAGGACTTTCCTGACAGTGTTTGTCCTGAGAGCGTAACTGTAGCATTAGCGAAGGGGAAAGCCTTGACTGCCGAAGAGGAAATCAGAGTGTCCAGCTGCTAATACATGCCAGCACTTCTCTCTAACAGACAGGACCCCTGGCTTCTGTGGGCTTCATCTGTGAGAGAGCCTGTGGGAACGTGAATGTTCATCTCAAATGAACAGGAGGAGGGCAGGTGTTTCCCCAGTGTCCGCTCCTCTGCACATCCCTCCTCATTCCTCTGGAGGCTGTTAGCTGCAAATCTAAATCTGAATAAATGGGTGCTATCCCATCCTGGTGTTGATTTTTTAATACTTGCTCTGTGGTTATCTATATCAGGACATTTTGTGGTTCCGCAGCATTTATTGAGCAGTATATTAAGCCAGTATAAACGCAGACAAAATGCCAGGAGAATGATAAACTAGTGACATTTTTGAGTTTCTTTGTAGAAAATGTCGACAGAGGCTGCAATGGGCTGATTACATTTCAGAAGGGTGATGTTGAGCTGCTAACAGCCCGTGCACTAGATCAGAGAGTGTTCCCATTGCATCCTTGATGGTGATAATTCTTAGACTTTATTCTAGAATGGCTCCTCGATATGAACACCAGCTTAAGATACTGGAAGGATAGAGGCATGAGGCTGCCTTTGTCTTGTTTGTATCAACGGAGCTGGATGCAGCATGACCTGAGAGCTCTCACCCTGTACTCTTCCCTAGGCAGGGAGACTTACGCAGGATAGATGGAGACACAAGTGCCTCTTCTCAGTTATTTATACACTTCAGTGCCTGACTTTCTTCATTGGCCTCCCATGGCTTTTAGCACCAAATACAAAACCTTAGCATGGTGCTCACAGTGCCTAAATTTTCATTTTATCTTCTGCTCTGCTCTGAGAACATTAGATCTACCATGTTGGCTAACGAGTAAATGCCTATATAGATCATCCTGTCTCTGTCCTTTTTACTTGATCTTTATCTCCGAAGAGAATGTTCTTCCACCCTGTCTGTCCATCGATCAAACTATTGCGTATCCTTTAAGATTCAATGCATCTACTCTAAAGTCTTCCTGGACCCTCATTTCTGCTGTGTTTTCAGATACCACCTAGAATATTAGAATCCTTGTTTCATTGGATCACTGTCTCCTCCATTGCTCTAAAGCTCGTATGGGGTTTTGGGGCAGGAAGGTGTAGCTCAGTGGTAGAGTGTGTGCTTAGCTTATACAAGGTCCTGGGTTCAATCCCCAGTACCTCCATTTTAAAAAGCAGTAAAATAAAATATAAAAATAAATAAATAAACCTAATCCCCTTCCCCAAGAAAAATAAATTTAAAATTTTTTAAATTTGAGAGAAAAAAAAAAGCTTGTATGTGCAGGGAATCTGTAGCCCTTGTTTTTATTATATAATAGAACATTGGAATGTTTCACTGAACAAATAAGTGATTTTATTTATCCATATAGTTGATCTCAGAGCTACTGACTCTTATTTGGTCTGTTGATTTATGATGATAAATCATTTCTGCTAATGGGATACCCATAATATCCCAAGAAGCTTTTATTACCAACATTAATTTTAATTTTCCTGTAAGGATGAATATTCCCCACCTACCTTCCTCAGTAAGAAAGGGAAAGAAGAGAAGAAAGAAGTCAGCTTTATACCTGAGCCCTTGCTGTGTGCCAGGAAAATGCTAGGTGCTTTAAGATGTATATTCTAGGAAAACTTATTTTAGTCTCATTTTATCCTTAAAAAATAAAATAAAAGCACAGAGATGTTAAGTAACTTACCCAATGTTGCATACAGATACATTGATAAATGCTAATGTGGCTGATCACGTACTTCTCCAAAAGCATTCAATAAAACTCACGTTGAATAAATATATGTGCCATCCACAGTACCTGACACAGAAATACAGGAAGGCTTGAGCTTGGCTGTTAATAAGAGGGATAGACAGATGAGTCACACTTGAAATATGGTCTGATATATGCTATGCAAAAGTACGTGCACCGTTCTGGAAGTCTCAGAAGGGAAAACCAACTTAGCTTAAGTGGCATCCCCACTGAGAAGACTGTTTTCAGCTTCACTCATCTGTGTTTGAGCCACAGACTGTAAGAATTAAGAAGGCAGAGGAAGGGTAAGAGGTTACTCCAGGCAGAGGCCCCAGTACATACAGGAACATAAAAATGTTCCTTTCCTTCCGTGAAATTCAGCTCAAGAAGGGAATTCATTTTCCCAATTAGTCGTAAAGGCAATATAAAGATACACAAGATACAGCCACCTATTTTCTTTTTGTATGATTAAAGGATCTGGTCCCAAATTTTCCTTCTCACTTTTATAGAGAGATTCTTTCTGAGTCCCAGAATTGAGCAATCCAATATATTGAATTTTATACTAAGTATTGACCAGTGTAAAATTTTCTACATATTTATTGAGGCAATATTCTTTTCTCCACTCTCATATGCACAGAGAATGCAGTGATTAAAAAAAAAAATGGAACAGCACCTGCCTTTGGGGAGCTCGGTGAAGGAAGAGCAGCATTTATGCAGAGAGATCCAGCAGATCATTATGAACCATGGCAGGGATGTGTACAGGGCAATCTGGAAGCATAAAGCAAAGATGCCCAAAGCTGAAGTCAGAGTTACCTACATGATTGGATTGAGATACTTGAAGCCACTCCGAAGATCTCACTCTAAAAATACGACCATCAGGAGAACATTTTGGATTAAATTTTATGTGTATGCTGCTCTCCTTTGATTAAGTATTTTTTTAGCTTTATTGAAGTATAGCTGACAATTAGGATTATAATATACTTCAAGTGGACAACGTGATGATTTGATATACATATACATTGTGAAAGGATTTCCATAATCAAGTTAACACATCCATCACCTCACATATTTACCTTTTTTTGTGTGTGTAAGAACACTTAAGTTCAACTGTGTTAGCAAATTGCAATTGTACAGTACAGTTTTATCAATTATTGTCACCGTGTTATGCACTAGATCCTCAGACCTTATTCATCTTATAACTGAAAGTTTGTATACTATTTACCATTCCTTCCCTATTTCCCCATCCCCCCAGCCCTTGGCAACCGCTTATCATCATCATCATCATCATCATCATCATCATCATCATGAAGCCCAATAGTTGGTCTTAAAACACACACGAAACCATTAATCATCACAGTTTCAACTAAAATGTATAAATGGGCTAGAAAATGATACTTTGCAGGTCATCTGCAGAGATGTACTTCTGCAAGGAGTGACGGCACCGTTCAAACCAGCACCTCTGAGACATTTAACATCATTTGGCTTCAGCTCTTGAGAACTTACCAGTGCCACAAAGTAAAAGCAGTGATAATTCTTTATAATCTGCGACCGCAGATCTAGAGGCAGCCTTAGGCCTCCAGGAAGAAGGACGAGCACGTCAGCAAATAAAAACGCTTGGAAGCACTGTGGTCTGACTTTGAAGTTTGACGTTGTTGTTGCGTTGTTGTACTATACACGGGAAAGACTGTAGGCGGGGGGAGGGAGTCGGTTAGCCACAGTAGACTTCGGAAAGACTAAGGACTCTGTTTTAACCCTGTGTCTTTTCATTAATTGATAAGCGGGAAATGTCCCTTGAAACAACAGTTCCTGCCTTTAGAGATAATAAAAGATCTTAAGAGACTACTGCTATTATTGATTTGGGGTCATGCACACGTGGAAAGATCCAAGTGTATGCAAGATAATCATTTTGCCTCCCATTGGCAGTAACCACAGGCCAAGCAGATCAGGTTTGCATGCCAATTGCAGCAGTGTGTGTCTGGATGCCAGCCTTCTCCTGGGAATCATAAGTACTAGTCACTTCAAAGAAGAGACTTGCAGCAGGTAGGGTGGGAGGTGAACAGCATGTTACTACCTACTAATAATTTGCCAAACCCAGTTACCTGCTGAGCTTTCTAGTTTGAGGGTCGTCAGGACTATGTCTTTTTTTTTTTTTAATAATGTTCATGACTGTGGCCTTGTCAGTCGGGGTCACCTGTGAGGCCCATCAATGCTTCATTTGGGAAGTAGAGAGCCACCATCCCGGACAAGCAGTCGCTACAGTGTTTGATTGAAATGACGGTGAAAGTGTCACCATCCACCTGTGTTCAGGTTCTAACCAGATGATACATCCAAGTGCATGCCCCCTGTCTCTTTGGGGGAAATTATAAAACCCTGGTGAGGACATTTCTGCTTCCCGGGAGAAGAAGAAAGCAGAGTTTAGAGTTTCACGCATAGGCTCTGAATTTCAGGCCGTGTATCAATCAAAGAATAGCTACTGACAGTGATAATAAAGGGGCCTTAAGGAGACTTCTTAAGATGAAGAGGGACTAGGCTAACCTAGGCTTCACACTCTGAGTTGGGAAGATGAGTTCAAATAAAAAGATTTCTGGGAATGCCCGCAGGATGATGATTAACTTACGTATTTCAAAGAGCTGGGATACCATGAGATACCCTCTCTCTATCTTCCTGCCTTCCTTTCTTTCCTTTCTTCCTTCATTCCTTCAATATTTGATTATCTATTATATTATAGCTCAGACATTTTTTTCATATATA
The DNA here is from genome assembly GCF_048564905.1 of Vicugna pacos. NCBI lineage: Eukaryota > Metazoa > Chordata > Mammalia > Artiodactyla > Camelidae > Vicugna > Vicugna pacos. The sequence continues at coordinate 81,754,716 of NC_132997.1, read as the reverse complement.
CACATGAATATAATGTGTATAAAACAAAGCTCCTCCAAGGGCTCTCAGTTGGTATGGGAGGGGAGGAGGGGCTGCTTTTACAAGGGGAAAGATACAAAAGTAATTCTTTATAACAAACTGTTACAGGATTTATGTAAAAGGAGAAATATTTGTTGGTAGGGAGAGAGCAATTTTCCCAATATTGCTGGGAAAAAATTAATGGAGGGAGTGACTTTTCAGAGGTGTCTTAACATAAGAGTCAAAGAAGATGAGGTGACACTGGAGAAAAGGGCTTTTCGGACTGAAGCAAAAAACACACAGAGGTTTAGAGAGGGCTGACAAAAGGAAGGAGGCGTTTTCAGGGAGTGGTGACTCTTCCCGTGTGGCAGGAGATGGGGCGGCAAAAGCAAGATGGGTCTTGGGTACCACACTGGGTTCTGAACGTAATGAGCGCTAGTAACATCTGCCCTTTCTCAAATGGACTTGAGGGCAGGGCTGGGTGGCTCGGGGCAGGCAGAGGGAGACTACTGTTAAGGCATGTTACTGTTTTCCACATGGAAATGGAACAGATTAAATGAAAGTTCTGCAAATGCTGATGAAAAAAACTCTAGACAGTCCTGAGTTTAATTAATCTTGCTGTGTGAAAGTCTCAGAGATGCAGTATAATTGCCCATATTATTTCTATAACAGAATAATTATTTTATCTTTAATTTAGCTCACTGCAAGATAAGACTAAATAATATGTGCCTTCAAGACATTCTAAATAGACTTGTGTTTTACTTACACATATGGTTTCTGGCACATATCATAAAGTTAAGTGCATCTGCATTGCTCCCCTGCCATACAGGTTCAGTAATACAGAGAAGGATGGTCACTCTGGGGTATTCTGGCCACTGCATTAGTTGCGTTATGTGTTTTGTTCATAGGGTAGCGTACTAGGTAGTTCTGCAAATTGCAAATGAAAAAATGAATTTAGATCAGTTTGCTATGTAAATCACTGTTCAAATCACCCAGCTGAAGCAGCCTGCCTGGCATCTGCCTGATAAGTCTTGCAAGTTTAATATACTGTCGGTGAGATTGTTACAGGAGGACACATATGACATGCATGGGACTGATTTGCAAGTCTGAGCTAATAACACACGATATCCTTTCCAGAGTTAAGCCTGGCCTTCATCAAATAAAGATTTCATTATCATCTTTATTTGAAATGGGAATTTTGCTGTCAGGCTATATAAATAAATACAGTAGCTGTATTCCAAGGGCTGTGGCTTTAGAATCCCGTGGGTGTTACTCGCCTGTGGGCTTAGCTGAGCATCTCTATGGCACGTGGGACGTCATTAACGTTGATGTTTTTCCATTGTTTAGGTCTGTGATGGGGTTGAACAAGGAACCAGATCTTGTGCATCTCGAGGCCAGAACTGTGGATGGTCGTAAGTAAATCAACTTTTCCGTAATGTTAATAGTAACACTCGTTTTCTTAATCTGCCATGAACTGCATCCGTGTTCAGGGAAATCACAGTGGCGATAATCTAAGTCGTTTGGACTTGAGGACTTCTTTGGTCCTTAGTAACCTAGAATTATCTTAATAATTCTTGACAACTGTCATTCAATGAAGGAGTTTTTCTTCTCAGGTGATGAGAAAATTCCAAAACTCTCTATTTCTAAAGTAAACACTTGTTATTGTGCAGTCGCTGCCATTTTGTTTTGATCTTTTCTTTCAGTTTCCTTATTTTATCAGATAATCAATCATCCAGGCAATGCCTCACTGTCTCATTTGGAGATTCACAAGGCACTTGGGTAGAATGGGGAAAACAGATTGATCCCATGTGTCTCCATCATATGCAGTGGAAGGGAAAAGTCTGTTGCTGGTTCTGTACAGCTCTAGTTAGGTTGGCTGCATTTCTTGGGGACATTGTGGCTTTTGCATATATAGAGAGGAAAGTTGCAGGTCCAGAATCCACACCCATGTCTGAATGACTTGAAAATTCTCCTCACTAATTGTATGATCTTGAAAAAGTTACATAAACTCTTTATGCCATTGTTTCTTCAATGTAAATTAAGTAAGTTAATAATATTGATCCCTGTAGTAGCTAATACTTACTGAGCACTTACCCTATACCAAGAATTACGCTAAAGGCTTTCTCTACTTTCTTTATCACAATTAATCCTCACAATTACTTGCAGGTCATTTTTCCTATTTTACACATGAGGAAACCAAGGCATAGAAAGCTTAAGTAATGCATTTAAACAACAATGACATGAATTTCCTCCCCTTTCTTTGGTCCTGAGGATCTCCAGAAGGGAGATGCATCCCATGGGGGCACTACTAGGTGCAAGATGGGCTGCAGGTGAAAGGGATAAAGGAAAAGAGAAAAGGGGGGAAGTATAGAAGAAAAATGGATGAAGAGAGAAAAGCCAGACAAAAAGAAAGAGATCTCCAGTGTAGGGAAGAGGAAGAGAATGGACTCTTCAGTTACAGCTGAGCAGTGAGGCTGGTGGAGGTTGTTCAGCACTGAGCCAGAGAGTAATGATCTCATTGTTCAGACCTGTTTCAGAAATACCACTCACGATTCGAAAACTTCAACATCACCAACACTGTGCCTGTCTTCTTGTCCGCAGCTCTTCTGATGCAAAGGCAGGAAATACCCATCGTTTACCAGCTTCCAGCTAAAGAAGCTGGTCACACCTGCCATCCAAACTCTCCAGAAACCACAGCCACTCCATTACTAACACTCCCTGGGAAATTTTTTGTGTTCTTTCCCCTTTGGGGGTAATGAATATATTCTCCAGCAGAATCAGTGGGGGACAAACCAGGATCCAAGCTGACCGTCTCCTTTCTCCTTTATAATCTCGGGACATAGAGTAATCTCAACAGTTCAGAGCATCTTTCCCATGTCTTTAGCGGGCTCTCTCTGGTGGTGACCAGAGCTAATACTATTATCTTGGGTGCCAAGGTCCAGTTCTCATTACATAAGAGCTGGAACAGCCTTTTCCTTAGGTGGAAGTTGCCATGTTGTCTGTTTAAAGCTTTGTTTTACTTCCCGTTGCTCTAATAATAGAGAACAAAGTTCTCACCTTACCTGACTCCTCATTGTACTTTGCGCTCCCCTCATTCCTCGCCTTCAGGCCTTTGGGTTTGCTTTCAATTCTCGTGGCGTGCAAGGTTCTGTGTCTCCCTACTAATTCTAATACCTGCTGTTTCCTCTGCTTGGAATACCTTTTTTCTTCCCCCTTCCCAACCAGTTCAGTGTAACTCATCCCTGGGGAATCATTCAGGTCTCAGGTTAAGTATCCATTTTTTTCTTTTTAACTTTTAGTTTTTAAATAATTTTAGACTCACACAGATGTGGCAAAAAAAAAAAAATGGTGCAGAGTTCCCTGTATCTCTCATCCAGCTTCCCCCAACAGTAACATCAGTATAACTGCAGAACCCTTATCAAAACCAGGGGAAGCATCCATTTCTTAAGGAAGTCTTTCTTGAACTCGGAATTTAAACCAGTCGATTTTGTTTGCTTTCATCCACCTCTATTATTTTTCTTTATTGTGTTCATCTTAGCTTGAAATTGCATTCCATTTACATGATTATTTGATTACAACTTTTCCTCTGCACCAGCCTTTAATAAGTTCTATGAATGCAGGGATCAAGGATATCTTTGTTCAGTATTGCATGCCCAGCCCATGCCACAGTGTCTACATGTAGATGGAGCTTAATAGATATTTACTGAATGAATGAATGCATAGTTGACCAGTTGTCAGAGTTACCAGCTGGCTACTTAACCTCACTTCCTAGGTTGTCTGAAAATTTTAGAGCATTGCATCTCAAATTTTAACATGCATCCGACCCACCTAGGGATCTTGTTAAAATGTGGATTCTGATTCAGTAGGGGCCCAAGAGTCTGCATTCCTAACAAGCTCCCAGGTGAAGCCGATGCCACTGGTCTGTGGAACACGCTTACAATAATAAAGTCCCACACCGAAAAACTAATGACAGAGCTTTAGGGTCTGTCTCCCATGACTACACCCTTTGTTTACGAAGCTCTGCATGGAATTGGTAGCATCCCAGACGGCTTTTATTTTCAAGCTGTGGGGATGCTGCTGCTTTCTGGCTTGTGGCGTCTAACCCACATAACCCGAATCCTGAAAACAACAAGGCCATCGCTTTCCCTGATCCACACGTTTTCTCTCACCCAGCGCTATTCCCGTGCTCCCTGCAGGCATGAAGGCTGATATGCCGGACTGTCAGCTCAGGCTCAGCTTTCACAAGGCATGAAATGTATCAGTTCTAATTTTATTTATTTTATTTCACTTTTTTGCAAAGGCAGCATCTTCAGGAACTATCCGAGAGTGAAAATTCAATAAAGGGATTTAATTTGAAAAGTTATCCCTGTCAAAACATAACAGAAAAAAAAAAGACCTACCCATTGAAATAAAGGATCTAAGCATAACGCCTGCCCTGAGTATCAAAAAAAAAAAAAAAAGATTTTCTTGGTGTCATATTTCCTCTGTAAGTCTGTCTCTCTCTCTCTCTCTCCAAAAGAGTCAGTAACCATAGCTTCAGGTCAAAGACACAGAAAGGAGGACGAAGGAAAGCAAGAACACAGAGAGGTCAGTGTAGCAAGTTATTAGCAAATATACTGAGAGTGTATTTATCAAAATCAGACTCCAGGCTGGTCAGTTGCTCTAAGAATTCCAGTATCTCCATGGTATTCCTCTCCCCATTCTGTGATTGGGGTCCCTCTTGGTTCTCCATTCCTTCATTACTGCTTAGTACAAAATTTAAATATATAGTACCTGTTGTTTATATTCTAGGTCATACGTCTAGTAGGCTGTATGCCAAAATAATATATATATATATATTTTTTAACTTTGAACAAGTAATTTTTTAAAAAATTTTAATGGGTTTAGGCATTTCATAGCCAACACATTGAGCATGTGACATAGGAAAAAATCCCTTCTTGCTTATTTTTCTCATCCCCACGGGGTGAGTTGAGTTGCAAATGCTTATCTGGGTGTGTTACTTGAAGTTTACTTTTAGTCTCATTTCACATCTCCCTAGATTACAATTTTATAATTAATTCGGTTTCAGTTGAAGTCTCCATATTTGAGGGCAGGTGAACTCTGGAAAGCTCTTGCTTTACAAGGGTCTGTGAGCGACACAGACATTTCCTGTCAACTGAGCTCTGAAATCTGGGTGTTATAGTTTACAGCCGTGACAAGGGTGTTATTCTTTCCTGTATCATCTCTCTGCCTTGAGAAGCAAGCTGGAAAGAGCAACGTCACTTACAGTCAATCACAGGAAGTATTATTGGAACATTTTGAACATATTTATAGGGTGTGGCATTTGTTATTGGCCCCAGCATCCAACCGAGGACAAACTGACAGGTCCTCAGCCTAGAAACAAAGATTTTACTGTTTAAACAACAACAACAAAAAAGATTTTACTGTTTAAATACCGTGTGTGTGTGTGTGAATTGCACACACATTTTACACACCTGATACATTAAAACTGCTACCCAGTATATTGAAATAGTAAAAAGGAAATCTACATTCTATTGATCTACCTAATATCAGTACACGTGTGTGTGTGGTTGTAATGTATGTAGTTAGAGAGAAAATGTCAACCAAACTGTTGACATTGTTGAAAAGCCTTGTGAAAACCTCTGTCTTACTTAATCTTGGTTCTAAGTACAAAACATAGCTCAGGGCCTGGCTCATTTAGTGTGTGTTGACTGAATAAATAAATATCTGTGCATGTCACTGTATGGGCACATCTTTTTTTAAGTTTTTATTTATTTATGTGTGTATGTATTTATTTATTTATTTTGCATTCTTTTTTTGTTGAAGTATAAATTCTGTATCTTGTAGTAGCCTATCATGAAAAAGAATATGAAAATGAATATATGTATGTGTATGACTGAAACACGCTGTACACCAGAAATTGACACGACATAATAAACTGACCATACTTCAATAAAAAATAATGCAAAAAAAAAAAAGTACGTCTTCTTGAAGAAGGACCTTGAACCATAGGGTGTGCAGAGTCCCATAGTGAGGATCATGAGAAACTCACTGACTCCCTAAAATTGTATGCCATGTAGTATGTATATGTGAGTTGGAGGAAAGGGACATAACTTTTATCAGAATTCTTAGCATGATAATTACATGCGGATGCACAGTTTTCTATTTATGCTCATCTGTTAGCATCATCTTGTGAGAGAAGCTACAGTACCAAGTTTGAGCTTTATTGCTTCTCCTTTTCACTTTGAAATGAAAGGCCTGGCCAGTGACCTGAATGTTTCTGTACTGGTGATGACCCGTGCTAGCAGGGACAGGGAACGGGACAATTACTGGGCTCTGTGTCTATTTGCATGGGTAACTAACCTTGTAACAAGTTGCCAAAGGACTGATCTCTTTCACTGGGGAAAAACAACCTTGGCCCTTTAACTAGCTGTGAAAATGAGTGTCCCCAAACTCTGAAATGAGCCTCAAGCCAGCATTTAAAAGCCGAGATAAAAATTAAAGGAAACTCACAACTTTGTATAACGACCATCCCACTAATTCTGCTTGTGGGTGAGAACTAGACCTCTCATTTCTACTTATGGTTTTCTACCCCTCCCATCAGTTTCCATATTGACTGGCATGCATATCAGTGCTGGGATAAGGCCAGCACTGCTGAAATACTGGGAGAGGTGATGGAGACCTCAGTTCTCGTCAGTCCTTGGCATATCAGCCATGAGGTGGTGTGAGTTTATACTCTAAGCCGTAATGACTTTTATACCAACAGCGGGAGCAATGACCACCATAAAAGGGATAAGCAGTACTCCAGCCATCAAGTGGAAAGTGGAATCCACTTCCTGACCTTCCTTCCCATTCCCAAGACTTGTGTTTTTTTAAATATTTCTTCTATATTATTTAAGAAATTGTTTGGGCTTCTACAGATAAGCATGTATGTATATAGACAGACATCCACACTCAGATGTTCATGTTGTAAACTTGTTATGCCAGGTTCAGCGTGGGGCGAATACGATAGCGAGTTAAAAATCTTTCCATATCAGCACATATAAATTTACCTACTTCATGGCTGATCACTATGTAAGAACCCCCCATTATACAGTATCAACTGTAATTCTGTTAATCACTATCTCATTAACGGACATGTAGATGTCTGGCTGTTTCAAACAGTGCGGATACCTTCACATATGCACATATTCCTTATTTGGTTAGTAAGCATTCAAACGTGTCTGAGCAGCAAGCACTGCTGAAAGCAAAGTTACCCATGGGAAATCCCTGGGTCTGAGAGTACATACCTTTGAAATTCCCGTAGATGTGGTCACATTGCCCTCTGAAATAGTTGTATCATTGCAGACTTTCTGGATATGAGAATGTCTGTGTTTGCAAGCCCTCAATAGTCCAGGACACTAGGAAAGATCTTTTTAAACATAACCCATCTGATGAGCAGAAACATGGCATATCCTTATTGTTTTCATTTGCATTTACTTAATTAGGAGTGGGGTTAAGAATTTTTATTTTTCTTGGCTATTTGTACTTCCTCCTTCAAAAGATCTCAAATCTCTTTAATGTTCTAGAGAAGAGCAATACTCCGGCATTTTTGTGCAAATCTAAAAAATATCAAAGTTGCCAGCCCTGTTCTAGCCAAAGTCCCACCACGGTACACCAGTTGGCATTATTAGACCCCATGTTTCATAACCTTCATCTGCCTTCTTTGTCCATCAGTTAATGTATTAATAGCTTCTAGGGTGGGGCCTGGGAGGAGGTTGGAAGTTTCCATTTCTGGTCACCTTCAGATTCTGATAGCTCCCCACCATTCCCCACCATGTTTACCAAGTGCGTTCTCACCTCTCTTCCCCTGTCCCCGGATCAAGCATCCCAGCTTAGCCAGCCCAGCGACACCTGGCACTTTGTCTTTCTAACACTGTCTTTCCGACCCCATTTTTCATACTGCAAACATCTCTTGACTTCAGTGACTATTGATTTCAACTTGGCCTCTCTGATTTAACAGCCTAAAGACAGCTCTGAAAACCGGCCAGAAAAGCATGAAATGAGATAACACAGGCCTCCCCACACAGCAGTGAAAAACCTGACAGGGACCGTGCAGTAATGGGCTCAGCTGGGCAGCTTTCAGACTGGGCCCTTTGTATCCATTATGTGCCACTTCCCTGCATCCCGCGAGCCGCCCACTTGTGAGGAGCTCTGTGCCCTTACCTCCCACCCCGAGGATGAGAGCGCAGAAGTCCGCGAGAGAGATTTGCCATTCCCAGGTCTTAACTCTGGGACAGAGGACTGGGTATCTCCTGGGTCCTCAGGCTCCCCCAGGACTCAGTAGCACCAGCCCATATAGCACATATGTGGGGCAGTTTCTAGCGCTTTGAAAAATTCCTCATACTTCTGACTCCTGCTTTAAAACAAAAACAAAAGGTAGCATCATAAAGATCTCGGTGCTTACTCATTCCTCCCTTTACGCTGCCCTCAAGCAACAGGGATGTTCTCAAGCAACGAGGCTGCTAGTAACGTGCATTAGGTTCCTATTATTTGGCGAGTGCTGCTGCACTGGATACTTTTTTAGCTGCGTTACTTACAAGAGCTCTTGCAAACAGGTCGTATTGTTATCTTCCTAACTTTATGAGGAAGCTATGAGGCTTACAGTGATTAAATATTTTTGCCATTACATCAGGACTAAAAGTTGAAGCCAGGTTGGGTTCAAACTGGACCTATTTATTGTTCATGCATTTGAAAAATATTGTTGGACATCTGTGGTATGCCTGGTGCTCTTCTAGGCATGAATGAAGAATAGTAGGGGACGTTGCAAAGGCCCTGCTCTCATAGAGCTTACCTTCTAGATAGGGAGACAGATTATAAACAAATGCATATTGCAGGTGGTGGTAAGTTCTAGGAAGCAAAACAAAGCAGAGTCTAGACAGAGACTGATTGAGGAGAGGGAGTGATCAAAGAAGGAATCTCTGTTAAAGTGGCATTTGGTATTTCAGGCAAAGTCCTTATGGAAGTAAGGGCAAGAGCTGGGTCTGCCGGGTGGAACTGCATTGCAGACAAATGGAACAGCATGTGTAAAGGAGTATGGGCATGCTTGGCCTGGCTGAAGTGTAGCAAGGGGTGAAGTGACTGGAATATAGAGAGGGCCAGCAATGTGTCATCTCTTTCTGTTTATCCTACTGTGAAAGGCAGAGGGTGTGCCTTATTGATCTTTATTGAGCATTTTTCATGTTCCAAGTATGATATTCAGTATTGAGAGTGATAAAAATAGAAGTTAGTAAGTAAAGAAATAATGGACTGAATATACCCATGTGTCTTGGAGGCTGTCCTTTGAAATGACCCTCTGTCCTGGACTTTTTTTTTTTTTAATGAAGTATAGTTGATTTGCAATGTTGTGTTAGTTTCTGGTTTACAGAAAACATGAATTTATATACATATATATATACACACAACATGTATATACATATATATATATATATGTGTATATATATATATTCTTTTTCAGATTCTTTTCCTTAATAGGTTCTTACACGGTATTGAAGATAGTTCCCTAATTTATCCCTCCCCCCCTTTACCTCTGGTAACCTTAAGTTTGTTTTTTATGTCTGTGAGTCTGTTTTCTGTTTTGTAAAGAAGTTCGTTTATATCATATAACATATGTCATATAACATACAACATATATAGTAATTAATCATAGAACACATGAATACATATAAGTAGATATTGTACATCCCTCCCCCCAAAAAGCCCTGGAGAGGACATTCTGTGTACTTTCTCCCTCATGCACAAAGCTGCTTTCACTCCTTCCTTCCTTCCCTCCCTCCTTTCCACTTTCATTCCTATTTTCTTTCTTTGTTACTATTTGCCCTTTTCACTGTCTCTGTCCCTCTCCCTTTCCCACCCTGCCTCCTTTCTTTGTATACTCAGTTTGGAAAGTTACCGGAACGAATGTGCTTCTCAGTTTTCCATGGCTGGGTGTGACCTTGTGGCTAACTTTGTGCCTTTTCTCAGCTTAAACTGGAGTGCTAGCCTGGCTTTCCCACAAAACAGCCAGCTGGCCTTCCCCAAGCCTGTCTCTCATTGTCTCTCATGCCCCTGTGCTCCAGCCTAGTGCTCCCTCAACTCTGTAAGATGCAAAGTGACATAAATGCAGAGTCACAGGAGAAGCCCAGGCACAGAGTGGACCATCCATGGAGAGAGATGAAGGTTAGATGCCCCTCACCTGGACCTCTCCTAGGACACACTCACCCCACTGCATCATCACTGGAGAGTGACTTTCTTTATTTCTCTTAAAGTACTCTGCCCTCGTGTTCTCTCTCATGCCCCCAATTCCTAGCCCTGTGCTTGACAAAAATATATGATCCCAGAACTTTCCCTGTAGTGATCATGGCCTCCAGAATGTCCGAAAGCTAACAATACAAGGCACCTTTTTAGAAAGTTAACACTGGACCAAGATCAAGAGATTTGCTAGAAGAAAGCAACGCAGCCTTATTGTTGTGCAGGGTCTCCCTCTTGCTGGGGTGAAGTTTCAGATCCAAGCTCTATCTCTCAGGTGCTGTGTGACTCTGAGAAGATCATTTACCCAACTAGGCTTCAGACTTTTCTCTATATAATGGGGATTATTAGGATTTTAGAACCACAAAAGGACGCTAAAAATCAGGCTGTTGGCTTCAAGATCTGATACGGCTTTACTGTCCTTGACCCACTGAAACCCGTTTCCTTCTCACTCCTGCCCAAAGCTCTGCGATGTTGCTAGCAAGTTTGTGTCTTCAGCATTTCTGGGTTCTGGGCACCAAGGTGGCTTCCATGCCCTCCTCGAAGTCCTGGTTATTTTTCAGTTCTCTCCTGGCCACTGCTTCACACTGCCTGCCCAGAATATTTATTATCTATTAACTATACACTGAGAATATTTTTCATGGTGTTTTAAAAAAACCCCATTTTAACACAAACCAAAAAGTGAATATAAAGAAAGACACAGTCTCAGGTAGAAATGTCTGTAGGACCTCACAGCTGGGTTCCATGAGATACGGTAAGTGGGGCTGGTGAGGGGAGGGGCAGCAGCACTGGGGGGCGGTGGCACTGGGGGGCTGCGATCACAGCCCCAACTCCCACTAAGCACAGTCCAGCTGGACATAGTCCCTTTCAGGTTCTTCTTCATTATAGGTTATTACAAGCTATAAAATATAGTTCCCTTTGCTAGGCAAGAGGTCCTTATTGTTTATCTAATTTCTGTATAGTAGTTTGTATCTCCTGATCCCAAACTCCTAATTTATCCCTTCCCCTCTTTCCCCTTTAGTGACCATAAGTTTGTTTTCTATGTCTGTGAGTCTGTTTCTGTTTTATAAATAAGTTCCATTTATGTCATTTTTTTAGATTCCACATGTAAGAGATATCATGTGATATTTGTCTATCTGTGACTTCACTTAGAATGACTGTCTCCAGGTTCATCCATGTTGCTGCAAATGGCATGATTTCATGCTTTTTATGGCTGAGTAGTAGACCATTGTGTGTGTGTGTGTGTGTGTGTGTGTATGCCACAACTTCTTTATCCAGTCGTCTGTTGATGGACACTTAGGTTGCTTCCATGTCTTGGCTATTGTAAATAGTGCTGCTATGAATATTGGGGTGCACATATCTTTTCTAATTAGAGTTTTCTCTGGATATACGCCCAGGAGTGGGATTGCTGGATCATATGATAAATCTATTTTTAGTTTTTTAAGGGATCAACAGACTGTTTTCCATAATGGCTGCCCTAAACTACATTCCCACCAACAGTGTAGGAGGGTTCCCTTTTCTCCACAACCTCTCCAGCACTTACCGTTTGTCAAGCCTGGCCTTTAAAAGGTAGCTTGCTTTCTCTGGAGCAGCGCAGATTTGGGGTGGGGGGGGGATTGCAGTATTCCAAGCAGCAGCTGTTGCAGAAGGTGAGGGTGCTTCAAAAGAGCAGCACAGTGTCCTAATTACCTGTGGCAAGGAAAACATCTGTGTGGGAAAAGTAATGAAATTAATTCTGAAGTCTCGCAGTTGCGTACATTAATTGACGTTAATTAATGCCAAATTACAAGACGCTTCCTATGGAATCACATCATACACTCACCAGAATTGAATATGGAAAGAGTTCATCATACTTAATGCTATTACAGCAAGCCCCAAGGGGAATAAGAGTGATTGGTCCCTCATTATGAAGTGCAGCCAGTTTCTTTCTGTTTCCATTAGAAGAGGAAAGAGAACACACCAGAGTACTTTACCAGAGGCAGGAGGCTTGGAATTGATCATTTCCCCTTCAGCTTGTAAATTTCACTTTGAACCCCTTCGAGCGAGACATGGACTCAAGACCTCTTCCTGGGGCTTTTCTTAGGTCACTCAGTTGTGCATTTTGTAATTCTCAGCCCGAGAACCGTTCATTGCACAGCTCTCTGCCTCAGTATGTGGCGTGGGGAATGGAGGAAGGTAGAACTAGCAGGGGAATTAGAGATGGTTCTCTAATTCTCAGAAGTAGCATCCCACAAGCCCACGGTGACCCCCAGCCCCTTCCCTTGGCTGAGAGGTGCTGACCAGAGATTTGCACACCCGTTATCTGCCTCTCTCACTTCACTGCCTCTGTCCTAGTGTTGACGTTTTGTATATATCTCTTGCTCATTTTTCCATGCAAACATACATATATAGCTATCTATATATACCACTTGCACAAAATAGGGTCCATATGCACATATTTTGGTAACCTACTTTTAAAAAATTTTTGTTTTGGAATAATTTTAGATAAGCAGACAAGTTACCAAGATAATGCAGCTTTACCCAGCTTCCCCTAAAGTTAACATCTTACACAACCATGCTCTATTTTTCAAAACTTAGAAATTAATGCTGATACAACATTATTAATTGGTAAGCTGTTTTTATGATATAAAATATATTAAGCATTTCTCTAAATCCTCATGTATTCTCTAGCAGCAAGATTTTAAAAGCAAAGTATGCATGTTCCATAGTCTTTTTAGTTTTTCCTCTGTTGTTGACCATTTTCTTTTCTCCTACTTTTTAAATTATAAACAACTCTGTTGAGTATCAAAGTAGCTAAAGTTGTGCATAGATCATTATTTCTTCAAGTAGAATTCTCAGAAATGAACCTGGGGTCAAAAGACATTTTAAAAAATACTGATCCATATTGCCAATTTATGCCACACACAAAAAAATAAATGTACAGGTTTTTTTTTTTTTCTAGGTGTGTCCATTGATACTTACAAGCTAAAGCATACTTAATAAATATTGGTCCCAAACTTGCTGGGGTTTCTCATGCAACATAATGGAAATAAACCAGATTTGGAATAAGGCCAACCCAGTTTGAAACCCTATATGCCATTTCTATAATCTCTTTGAATTTTATTCTCTTTATCTGCAAAATCAGTTGATAAATTATACTTTCATAGTATTGTGGAGATTAAATTTCTTAGTAAGTAAATGTGAACATGCTTTAGAGTACCTGGCACATAGATGTTCAACAAATATTAGTTTCCCTGCTCTTTTAATTTCTCCCCAAATCCCTCATATTCATAATTTCTGTATAATTGAGTTATAAGTATGAAAAGTTTATTTTAATATTTTCCATCTTATGCTTGTTCAGGGATCTTTTAAGAAGAAGTTGAGGTCTTCAGAAGGAAACTGTTAGACACCAGCACAAATAAAACAAGCACTGTGTATTCATCCAGAAGTCCTTATTAGGTGGCAGCCTTAGAAATTCTAATTGGAAGTTATTTGTAATTTGAAGCCCGAGACTTCCTAATCAGGAACTTTTGATTCATTTGTTTTCATTCATTATCTCACATAACAAGGGCAGCTCCAGGTTCAGTACAATTAGTAACTCAATGATGTCTTCAGGGAACTGCTCCATTCCATCTCTTTGCCATACTCATTATGTAAGCTTAACTGTAAGACTCCTTCATAGACAAGAAGGCTAGGGCAGTCCCAAACATCACATTGAGACATAGTGTTGTCCATAGCTGAAGAGGGTCTTCCGCTGTGCCTCCCTGAAGTCCCTCGAAAGATCTCTTTCACTTCTTATTTACTAGAACTGGGTTTAAATGTCCTCTCCTAGATTGTCATTCTAAGTGAAGTAAGCCAGAAAGAGAAAGAAAGAAAAATACCATATGATATCACTTATATTTGGAATCTAAAAAAAAAAAAAAAGACAAATGAACTTACAAAACAGAAACAGACTCACAGACATAGAAAACAAACTAATGGTTACCAGGGGGGGAAAGGAGTGGGAAGAGATAAATTGGGAGTTCGAGATTTTCAGATACTAACTACTATACGTAAAATAGATAAACAATAAGTTTATACTGTATAGCACAGGGAATCATATTCAATATCTTGTAGTAACCTATAATGAAAAAGAATATGAACACAACTATATGCGTATATATATACACACACATATATATATGACTGAACTATTGTGCTGTACACCAGAAATTGACACAACATTGTAAATTGCCTATACTTCAATAAAGAAAAAAAAAGTCCTCTCCTAAAGCAAACAATGGCTAAAGGAGGAGAAAGACTTTGAGTGTAGACCAAGAGGATTCTTCCCTACGTATCAGAACTTCTGAGTCACATGGAAGATAGATGAGCCAACAGATCCAGTATTGGCTTTTGAGGCAAAGAGACAGTAAGCAATGCATATTGGACAGGTCACCAACAGTACCTGATAGAGAAATGTACTCAAATTCAGTTTTTTTAAGGACCTACAGTGTGTCCTAAAGTGATATAGTTGTGAAATGCAGAAAAAAAGAGAAAACAGGAACATTATAGTTGATAGTAACAACTTTGAGTTTCAAAACATTTAGATTATACATCATTTCAGTTAATTCTTAGAGCCAAACTACAAGATAGTTGGCATTGACATCCTCATTTAATGGATGGAGGTAGCAAGACTCAGGAAGATGAAGTGATTTCCCTTGAATTATGCAGCTAGTAAGTGCCCACACCAGAACTCAAGCCCAGGTCTCAGAGTTGCCAATCTCCATTTCTATGACCCTAAGTTACCTTTTGAAAAACCAAAGTCAACTACAAGCTGTAAAAGGTTCTGGTGGAGTGTGAAATTGTGAGATAAACATTTTGTGTGTTATAGGGAGGACCGTTCTGGAAGGGATGAGTCCCAGAAGTTCTCTTCAAGGAGAAACATTATGACTTATGCCCTAAAATGGAACTGAAAGAATGTCTTAAAAAAGGAGACAGGGAAGGGAGAGGAGAAAACTCTTCTTTAGCTTCTCTTTGGAGTTAGTTTCACCAGGTCTAGATGGGTTAAAGTCCTTGAGAGCTATCCCCATCCCCACACATGGCAGCAAAACAAAGGGACAAAGGAAGATTGCCGATAAAGCTCCCCTCCCTCCCTCTCCTTAGAGCTTATCAGCAACTTCATCAGCCATTGGTCAGTTGGAGCAAATGTGCATGCCGCCCCCTAGTGACACTGCGTGTAGAATACAGGCTTACCCAAGTTCTAAGTGAAGTAAGCCAGAAAGAGAAAAATATCATATGATATCACTCATATGTGGAATCTAAAAAAAAAAAAAAAAGAAAAAAGAGGACACTGGTGAACTCATCTACAAACGAAACAGACTCACAGACATAGTAGACAGTCTTATGGTTGCTTGGGAAAAGGGAGTGGGAAGGGATAAATTTAGGAGTTTGAGATTTGCAAAGGTCAACCACTATATATAAAAATAGATAAAAAACAAATTTCTTCTGTACAGCACAGGGAACTATATTCAATATCTTGTAATAACCTTTAATGAAAAAGAATATGGAAGTGAATATGTATATATACATATGCATGACCAAGCTATTATTCTGTACACCAGAAATTGCCACATTGTAACTGACTATACTTCAATTAAAAAAGAAAAGGAAAAAATAGTGCTAGAAATTTCCTTAAGGGAAGTTGTTAGAGAATTCTTACATCCAAGTCACCATACGATTCCCTACTCCCATTTCCTGTGATAATCATGTCCTGAGTTTTTCATTTGGAAGAGTGAATTTCTTCATACATCTCCGATATCCTAAAGTCAAAGTCACCTGTTCACTAAGCATCAAAAAAGGTAAAATAAATTCCTTTTTCATTCACTTTTTCCAGTAAAATGACATGTTCAAAGGAATATTTATTTGTTGCATACTATGTGCCAGGAATGGTGTTAGAATCTGGAGGTGTAGCAGGGAACAGCAAAAAAAAAAGAGGTCTCCATCCGCATAGAGGTTGTATACTGATGGAGGGAGGGGCAGAATAAATCGTGAACAAGGTGGTTTTAGATTGTGATAAATTCCATGAAGGGAATTAATGGGATGGAGTGTTATTGAAAGTAATCGTGGAAGACCCTCAGAAGTACCAGTAAGCTGAAATGTAGACCTGCTTTGAGAACAACCTGCAGAAAACCATTTTAGGCAGAGGGAATACAAATGAAAAGCCTCTGACATGGTAGGACATTTGGCCAAATTTTTGAACATGAAGTAGGTCAGGTTGCTGCAGGAAAAACGAAGGAGGGCCGTATCTCAGGCTTCAGTTGAGCCCCTGGGATGTGCCCTGCCAAGTGTGGGTCCTTGGCTTCGCACAGGAAAGAATTCAAGAGTGAGCCACAGTTGAGTAAAGGTAGATTTATTTAGAGATACATCAAAAGGCAGGAGAAGGGCCACGAGGTGTGGGGGTTGGGCGCTCAGATTAGAGTAAAAGTAGGTACACACTCCATAGACAGAGTACAGGCTGTCTCTCCAAAGAGGGAAAAGAGAGGGGCAGTGGCCGAGAGGCACCATGTTGCCAGTTTTTATGGGCTCAGTGGCTTCATATAGTAACAAGTGGAAGGACCAGAGTAACTAGTCTGGGGAAGGGGCTGGGATTCCCAGGAAGTTGGCCATTTCCCACTCTTTGGCTTTTTGTGGCTAGCCTTGGGACTGCCGTGGGCCTGTGGGCATGTTATCCACCATGTTAATATATTGCAGTGGGCGTATAATGAACCCCAAGGTCTCCTGGAAGTTAAATCTCCCACCATCTTGAGCCTCAAGGCCTACTAGAGGTTGAATCTTTCACCATTTTGATGTTAATTGCTGTAGCATTCCTTGAATGGCTGTGCCCTGCCCCCTTCCTGTCTCAAGATTAGAAGAATCACAAGGAGAGAAGAGATTAGTTTGAGGAGAGGTTGAAGCGGTGGTGGTGGAAGGTTTGCATTTATTCTAAATGCAAGGAGCCAAAGGCAGTTTTAAGTAAGGAAGTGACATCTGATTAGTAGAGAGAGCATAATAGTTATGGTTGAAAAACAGAAACAGCCTCCTGATTACAAAATGCTTCCAGCAATAGGGATCAAATCTCTGTAAGAATTATTATTACTGCTATGTTTATCATCTGCTGTAAAGTCTTCAGGTGAGATGCAGAGTCTCAATTTACTCATCTATAAAGTGAGAGCAAATTTTTTGAGTCAGGAATCTCCTCTCAGCTCTGTTTTACTTCCAGTCACTGGTCGAAGAAAAATCTTTATCCTGACAGTGAAACCTCATTATTTATAACACGAGCACTTCTAGCATGAGGTGATTGATGACTGCATGTATGTGTGTGTTTCCCTACTTATCAGAGGTCAGAGTGTGGAGGTGAAGCCTATTAATGAGAAAAAAAAAACACTATGAAAGCACAAGTATTTTTTAATATTTTTAAAATTGAAGTATAGTCGGTTTACAACGTGGTGTTAATTTCTGGTTAAAAGCACAAGTAGTATTGCCAACTTCTGAAAATATTTTCCTTTGGGTTTGGAAGGAAGCATTTTGATTAATGGAAATTTAGTATTGTAGGGTGACAAGGGCTGGTGGAGGCACTGGGATATTGTGATGGTGGTGTTGATAACAAGTGAGTAAAATAATAACGGTAATTTTAATAATAATAATAACAGTAATTTAGTTAATAGAAAATGTGAGGTTTGTTTAAAGAATTGGAGATAGCAAGAGAATAGAAAATGCCCACTCTGGCTTTAGTACAGTGTGTGTATATCACCCCACCCCCATTTTTTTCTGTTTTGTTGTTTTTTTTTTTCAGATTCACAATACCTGACTTGCCGAATGCACAACTGCACAGACGCCAACAGACATAAACCCTTCCCGGGCTACATTGACCCAGACTCTTTGATTGTCCAGGATGATTACGTATTTGTTCAGGTAGGAAAGATCCACCTCCACTGACTGTCTCAAAGGTATTTCCCTTCCTGGCTCCTGTCCATAATGCAGCCCCTTTTGCCTGCTTACAATCCTTTAAAAGCAAAAAAGAAAGAAAAAAAAAGCACTTTATTTTTTAATAAAAGGAACATTACCAAGTGTCAGCTTTTCTACTAACATAATAGTAGTTAGTTCCCTGGGGCAGTGCTTGGAGGGCCACGTCTATGTGGGGTCCTTGAGGCATTGCTTCGAGCACTGGGGTTGTCTCCAGGTCACTCTCTTCAGCTGCCTCCCAGAGAAGCTCCCTTGGGTCACCAGCAGGACCCAGCACATGTGTCAGTCTCTTCTTGTCAGAACTGTCAGCCACAGACCCTCCTCCTAGGGCCCGCCTTAAAAATAGAGTCAGGCCCTAACAGGCGGCTGTGGGAGGCAGAGACCAGGTGGAGGTGGGGCGTAATCAGCCATTATTGTCAGACCCAGACTGTGATTAAGATCGAGAGAATTTAGATGAGATGTATTCAGACAGTTTGTTCACCTCCAGAGACAGTGGGGAACAATTTGAGAAGCTGAGGGCTCATGAGTGCTCAGAAGAGAGAGGGAGCAGGTATGCTTTGCTTCTTTTCAGCACCTAAGGAAAAAATTACACTTGTTTGGACAAAGCATTTAAAAATTCAGTTAATGTTTTCCATGTTAAAGGTGATGAAGGTCCGATTGCTAAATAGTTTATATACATGTATATAATTTTACCATGATTGAGACACATTCCAGACATATTATATTTATTTGGATAAGAAATAATGATTTACAATATTTAATCCCATGTATTGGGAAGCAGATGTTTAAAATACTTAATAGCCTAGGTGCTTTTTAAAATATTTCACAATCACACACACAACCTTTTTTCTTCAGGAAAACGGATAATGAGTTATTCAGATGACTTCAGCATCAAATTATCAAGTGACATTAAAATGGGAAATTGTTACAGACGTTGGTTCTTTCTATAACTCATTTCTCCATCAGTGTTGCCTCCAGGGTCCCTTCCTGTTTCCCAGTAACAGTTTATAATCCACATATATGACTTACAAATGAGGATCAATTCTGCATTTAGAGTTTCCTACATTTTCTGCCCTGGCCACTATGAACACGATCCTGTAACCCCATCACTTGGACTAAGAGGTGGTCTGGCCACGTAATAGTGAATAGGAGAACGTTCCAGTCACATCTGTATGTGTCTGATGAGCATTCACCCAGAGCATTTGTTGACATTCTGAGTATGCCAACTCCAGCTGACATTCAGACTCCAGATATTTATATGGGTTAAGAGTGGCAACACGAATTCATAGAAACAGAGAGTTGAATGGTGGTTTCTAAGGGAAGGGGTTAGGGAAATGGGGAGAGGTTGGTCAAAGGATGTACATTTCTAGCTATAAGATGATTAAGTTCTGGGGGTGTAATATACAGCATGGTGAATGTACTGTATGATGTGCTTGAAAGCTGTTAAGAGATTAGATCTGAAATTTTATCACCACACACACACACACACACACACGCAAACAGTCTTAAGTGAGAGGATAGAGGTGTTAACTAACCTTATATGTGGCAATCATTTCACAATATATACATCTCAAATTATCATATTGTACACTTTAAACCTGCATATGTTATATATCAATAATATCTCAGTAAAGCTGGGGAAAGAAAGAATGGCTGCAAAGGAGACAGAGATAGGCAGTGCGTCCCTGAGTTGGAGAACACACTGCTCCTCCCCCACCTCAGACCCCAGGGTTCACTGGGCGCTATGTCTGGGACAGACCTGGGGGAGGAAGGCCACAGTTCTCTTCTGGGAAGCCCAGGTCTGGAACGATTTGGAGCCACGACCCTGGCTTGGCTTTTTGTCTAACATTGCTGTGTGTGGGAATGACATGCTCACAGCCATCAACGTGGCAGCACCAAACTGGATTTCAGCACCCAAAATGGGAGGCTCCAGTTCTGCCACTGTGACCCTGACCGCTTCCTTCTGATTGGCTTGGGGAACCCGTGCGTGTGGCCACAGGCTTGGGGCTATACAGCTGAGCTGCTGAGGGACATTGATCCAATGGACCCTGAGGCTTGTATCATTTAAAAGAAAAATAACTAAAAATGTTTCCTGGCTTCTGAGCCACAGTACAGATTGAAGAATTGTATTTTTGTCCAGTGGATTCAGTTGGGACTTGAGCAACACACATACACTGTCTAAGTTGTTTTTGAACTGAATGCCAGTTCTTTGCACTTGCCCACCATAGTGCTCGACGCTGTTGTGTTGGCAGCTGCCCCCTTCCATTCAGCACTGCCCTTCGATGACCTGTAGCTATTGTGGGAGCTCCTCTGACAACCTCTGTGTTTTCCCTCCAGCTGACATCAGGAGGACGGCCACATTACTACGTGTCCTACCGAAGGAACGCGTTTGCCCAGATGAAGCTGCCCAAGTACGCTCTGCCCAAGGTATGGCCTGCACCAGTTTCTCCATTTACAGTATTAACTCTGACTTGCCTGTTCCCGCCTCCACTCTTTCCCAAGGACCCTCTCCATCTCTCATGGTCCTTTCTTTCTTTTCATCCCCATTTCTGTTTCTCAAGTTCACTTCTTTCCCTTTTTCATTGCCAGTCTCATTATCTTCCTTTCTCTTTCAGTGGTCCCTTCCCCAACCCCACCCCTTCACCTGGATTTCTTGCTACAAGAACATCTGGGTTTAAACTGATACCTGATTTGCTTTTGCTTTTCAATAGTAAAGATTTTCAAGCAGTATGTATTGATTTTCTAGCAAGACAGAAGCTGTGCTTTGGATACATGGTGTATCAGTGCAAAAGGAATGACGCATTCATACCCCATTTTGTTGTTACTAATTACAGAAAGGTGATGCAGCTATATAACGTCCGTCCTTTGCTTCCCCTCTCAGTGGAACTTATGCGATCAATTGTCCTTTGGGTTTGGAGACACAGCTAATTTTTTAGATTTTCCCAAAGACTTACTCCTTTGAAAATAGTGGCCAACAAAAGTTTTTAGACTCCCCACTGCTGACATCCCAGGCTGTCTCATAAACACATGAACACTGAAGAACTGTGTTAATATGGAGCACCACCTAGTGGAGGTGAAACTGACTTGGGAGTGCAGAGCTGTGGATTTGAGGTCTTGTTACCTCTGTGATGTGTTTTAAGTGCTCAGAAATCCTTAACATAAACGGGGGTGTCTTTACTTTTTTAAACTTTTTCAATTGACATACAGTGACATAATATTGTATTAGCTTCAGGTGTACAGCACAGCAAGTCAGTATTTTTATAGATTATATTCCACTTAAAGATATTACAAAATAATGACTATATTTCCCTGTGCTATACAGTATAACTTTGTTACTTATTTATTTTATACATATTAATTTGTGTCTCTTAATCCTATACTCCTGTTTCACCCCGGCCCCTTCCCTCTTCCTCACTGGTAACCACTAGTTTGTTCTCTGTATCTGTGAGTCTTTTTCTGTTTTGTTATATACATTTGTTTGTTTTATTTTTTTAGATTCCACATATAAGTGATAACAAGAGTATTTGTCTTTCTCTGTCTGACTTATTTCACTAAGCATATTACTCCCTAGGTCCATCCATGTTGTCACAAATGGCAAGATTTTATTCTTTTTAATGACTGAATAATATGCCATTGATATTCCATATCTTCTTTATCCATTCTTCTGCTGATAGGCACTTAGGTTGCCTCTATATCTTGGCAGTTATAAATAATACTGCTATGAATTTTGGGTATCTTTTTGAATTAGTGTTTTTGTTTTCTTTGGATATATACCCAGCAGTGGAATTGCTGGATCATGTGGTAGTTCTATTTTTAGTTTTTTGAGGCACCTCCAGATTGTTTTCCATAGTGGCTGCACCAATTTGCAATCCCACCAACAGTGTACTAGGTTCTCTTTTCTCTACATCCTTACCAACATTTGTTGTTTGTAGACTTTTTGATATAGCCATTCTGACGGGAGAGATGTGCCTTGATCATAGGACAGGGGAGATGTGTGTGGCTGTAAGATGGGGACAGGGTAGGTTTAAATATAGTTACAGTTCAGCTTTGAAATCCTTGGTTGAACAGAGAATGTGAATAACTTTTTTGATTGAGTTTTTATTACTCTTTGCCTGTATTTTTATCAATGACTTTGTAGCATGCTGTCTTGGGCCAACACCAGTTATCTGCCCAGGAAATCCATGATAGATACAGCCTAAGGCACTGCAGGTCTCCTCTCCCAGGAGAGCCAGTGGTGTCCAATGGCTCTGGCTTCTCCAGGCGGAATTCTCCTTCCGGGCCATCACTCTGCCCCTAACCCTAGCAGCGTGAAAGGTGAGCTGTAGACCTCAGCCCATTAGAGACAGTAACACACATTAAATTATGCTATTAATTCCAAGGAATGATATCTGTGTTAGTAGTTACTGTTTTCAGCTGCTGAGAGACTAACGACAGTGGTAATTGCCCAGAACGATATGCGTGTGCCTGTATCAGTTTAAATGCTCTTTGCTCTTGATTTGGCTTAAAATATTTTTGGAAAAGACAAACACAACATTGGGGTTGTGCCTTAGATGTGAATTGGGTAAAGTCAGTATATAAAAGGAAAACTGAGTGTTGTTAAAATGACCCTTGATAATCTTTCAGGCAGGTCTGTGAGGGAGATGATCACGTTACCTGGGTAAGTCCAGCAGAGCTGGGTTGTTTTTTTTTTCCCCTTGAGCACTGAAATAAATTGCTATTTCTTTGACCAACAAATTAAATAGTTGGTTTGCAAGATTTACACCTCTAAAAAAAAAAAAGGAATTAATACTCAATGCAGGAAGATGCTTCTGTTCAAGAGGCATGTGGGAATTGAAGCCAGGTTAGGAAACAGCAGATTCTAGTCACTCATCTCGTGCTTACTCTTGGGACTGACCTTTTTGAATGGAATAAGTTTCAGCCAAACCAAATGCTGTTTGCTGCAGAATTGAGGCTTGAACTCAAGCTCCTGACTCCCAACCTGGTGTTCCTCCTATTACACTTTTCTACTATTGAAATAAATTAATAGATTCTGTTGTTAAAAGGGAGCAGTGCCCTCCCAACCCCCACAAATGTTGATATACCCAGGGGTATCCAGAGAAACAGTCCCACTGACCTAAGCAGCCCTAGACGTGGTAGCTGAAAACCAAAGAAGCCTCTTTGGCGCCTTGACTAGAGTATTAGGAAACACATACTTTGCATTGCTTGTTCATAGCCATCACACAGATCACTGTTGACAGTTGCCCCCAGTGGCGTCTCGCCAATCTGGAAGGAAATGTTTTACTTTGAGCCTGAATCGGCTGTCTGTCCCCTCCCCCTCTTTCCCAGATGAGCATGTCCCATTACTCAGTCTCATCTGAGGTCTGCAGTGATTAATTTAGCTTGTCCTCGGAAAAATAGGAGCCACTATAGCAAATGGATATATTATTTGGTCCAAGCTGGTGTTTATTATTTAAGGCAATGAGATGCCTTATTACAATCCCATTACGTCTTCAAAGCGAAGCCCCAGCTTGGGTGGAGTGATCCTGGCAAAGTGCGTATATTTCACGGCCCGTATCAAAGTGGGGCTGCTGCGTCTGGGAAGGAACAAAGCTTCATACCGACTAAAGGAATTGAGACAAACCAGCACTTTCATGCTCAAATTTTCTTTAATCATCCCCTGCCATTGTATCAGGTCCTGAAAGATCGTGGTTACTCTGAGAGGTGTTTAAAAAAATTTTTTTTTTACTTTAATGATAACGTAATGGTACAGATCACCAGAGAGGGAGATGAAGGGGGGTTTGTAATATCACTATTACCATGAAGAGCATGAGGCCCTCGAGACAGGGAGACCTAGTGACAGTTTTCTTCCCTTCATGTACTTGGAGCTTATTTTGAGCTACTCAAGTGAGATTAATGAGGCAATACATATGAAAGTGCTTTGAGCATTTTGGAGGACAGATGCTCTATAAAAGCAAGGTAATATTATTATTAGTATGGATCTAGTTGTCCGGGTGGTAGAAGATCGATGTGAACTGGGGTGGGGGTGGTGGAAAGGCTGCTTGATTCACAGCAAGAGACCCTATTTCCAGACCTCAATCTGTCACTCACCTGCTTGAACCTTGGGCTGGTTTATCAGGTTCTTTCTCTTTATTAATTTATTTATCATTTTTCAAATTACAGAGCTTTGATTCCCAACATTTCCTCAGATGTGTTAATAAAATGTGCTTAGAGATGCTTCATGAAGACTTGGTTCTATGATCAGTAAGTTTAAAAAAGAAATGAACTGCATTCTACGTAGAGAAGCTTGCTGGTATGTTGACGCCTCAAGGATGTCCTGTGAGCAGCAAAGCTGTATAATTCAGCATTAATCAAAACATTTTACAAAAGGGCCCATTAAAAAAATATATTAAAATCCAGCAATGGATGTCCTGCAGAACAAACATTGGGAAACACTCTGGAAGATCTCAAAGTTCACTTCTTGGCCTAAAGTTTTGTGTCTCAGTAAAGACTTTCAATATAAAGTGCCATTTGGGGAGAAGTAACATATTTTCCTGATACAGAAGGAAGTAGGCAAGAAGTAAAAGAAGAGAAGGCATTGCAGTAGTCAAACATTTCAACTAAAAATTTAAGATCAATATCATTTTTAAACAGTCTGGTCCATGTAATTAGACTATGTGGAGAAAGAGATCTGCCCTTGGCCCTTGTCTAGAGATGGCCATTTTAACCTGTTTTTATTATGTGACTAGTTCTCTAAGTGACTTAAACACTTGATACATCTGTGTTTTCTGTTTCACACCAACCAAGGAAAGGTTTGAGTGAGCTGGGATAGTACAGATGACTTACTCTAGCCCCTAGGATCATTTAATGTGTTGTCTGTCGTGACCCTGATCTCCAAGGTTCACCAGGGCACTAATTTATTCCCAAGATACTGAGGTGGTAATTAATTATACAGGGACCAGGCTAGTGTTGAAATATTGTAACTGGAATTCAGGGATGATGCTACATCCTGCTGACAAGGAAGGAAACGTGAACTGGGAGGAGCTGTTTGAGGGTTCTAATGCTAGGGTGAGGATTTTGATCTTTGCCCTATAGGAAATGGGGAGCCACGGAAGGCTTGGGCCTCAGTGGGTGAACGGCTCTTGGGCTACCTCC
The DNA here is from genome assembly GCF_048564905.1 of Vicugna pacos. Taxonomy (NCBI): domain Eukaryota; kingdom Metazoa; phylum Chordata; class Mammalia; order Artiodactyla; family Camelidae; genus Vicugna; species Vicugna pacos. Next base: position 81,729,363 of record NC_132997.1, on the reverse strand, counting down.
CACAGCTAATTCCCTCCATTAGAAGAAAAAAATAAATTGAATAAACCACTTTTTTTTTAAGTATATTAGTTAGTACCCTAATATTTACAGTGAACAGAAAGGCCAAACCAACCTTGCTTAATCAACAAAGGGGATTTAGGTGTTTACGTAACTGAAAATAGCTCACAAGTATGGAGCAGTTGCTAAGTTCCAGGCACTATTTTAAGTGCTTAACACTTACAAGCTGATTTAATCCTCACAAGTCCATGAAGGGCACACTCTTATCTCTGTTTTGCAGGTCGAGATTCTAAGGCATAAAGTTCTGTTCACTCAGCTAAGGTATAGAGCCAGGATTTGAACTCAAGTAGTTTTGCTTTCAAAGACCGTTCTTTTAACCATGTTGTTTACTGTCCTACTAAGCAAGTTTACAGATAGGCAGGCTTCTTAGATGCCCACATTCAAAGACTCAAAGAATGTCAAGAAATTCAGACCATCTCTCTCTACCTTTTAAGCCTGTATTTTCAGGATTGCCTTACTCTCTGCCTCCAAGAGATGTCTCCATCAGATCTAGACTTTATTTTTACTCTGACTGCTTACAAACTAATCCAAATAAGACATGATTCTAATAATTCTAATAATTCTAGAATCACATCTTATTGATTTTGCTTGGGTTGTATACCCATCACACATCCAATCACTATCATCGAGAAATTGAATTTTCTGAATGCTGGGCCTGTGAAATCACTTCTGGTGCTGAGGGTGGGAGAAAGTAACAAAGACTGAGTACAGGTAGGAGACTTGTCTGAGAGGGATAAGGATGTTTTCAAAGAATTTGAAGCCACAATTGCCAGGAGAAATGGAAACAGGCACTGGGAGGATATAAGCTATGGCCGACTTTTATACCAGACCTTGGTTTGCATTATCGACCACGTTGAATTCATGAGCTGGAGTCATTTTTTACCTCCCCACTCTGGATTATTTTCTGCAAAAACCTTATCAAACTCTAGAGTACGGCAGATAAGTTCTGAGAAGGGGTCAGGAATATGAAGCCCTTTGGATAACGACTTCTTCCTTCTGGGATCATATGAGTTCACTATGATCGAAGCTTAGCAGGACTAAGAGGCTCGTCCCTATGTTTGTAAAGCAGAGTCACAGCTGAGTTGCTGTTTGATTGATGACAGAACATGAGCATATATTATGAGAAGTTTAGGTGAGAAGTTAGGTAGAATTTTCCAGACCTGGAATCATTGCCAGGGAAGACTGACAGATCTCCTGAAGCTTTTCAGGAATGGAGGGTGATCTATCTGGAAAGATTTGGGCACTAAGCTTCAAAACACCAGGAATCTTTCCAGACTGTCCTTCTACCTTTAGGTTTTTGAGTAATTCTGTTTTTGTTTTGTTTTGACTTTTGATTTTTGAAAGTGATGCTCATGTGTACCACCTTGGCAGGAGGGGAAGGAGGCTACCAAGAGCAGTGAGCTGGCATTCCTGAAAGGAGATGGCAGGCCTTGGTCTGAGACAGCAAACTCTGATGTGTGTCAGCTTCTCCAAGCACTCACTTCTCCGAGTTCTGAACAGGGAGCAGAAAGGATTTAGAATCTCCACCTCAGGGATGCCTGCTCACTGCCTCCATGTTACCTCTGCCTTCTTTCTATTTTCTAGGACAACCGGAGTCTGAAAACATCATGAATTGTGCAGACTGTTTTTCCCTTCTTTTATTTAAGGTTACCTGCTGAACTTTTCAGAGTGGAGGTTTCAATAATCTAAGTCCTTGAACACCCATTAACCTGAGGATGAGTGCTCTGGGGTTCTCATATGAACATTTTCCCTCTGGAGCTTCTGTGGTTTGCTGAGCATTAGGGCAGTGCTTTGCAAACTTTAATGTAAATATTAATCATCCATGGACTTTATTAAAATACAGATTTCTATTCAGTAGGTGAGGCCTGAGGTTCTGTGTGTCTAACAGATTTATAGGTGATGCCAGTTGCTAGTCCATGGACCACTCTGCGAGATGCAGGGCTTGTCTGTTTTCTCTCTGCTCCTCCAGTATTTCCTCATATTTGCCCCTTATATGCCTTCTGAGCATGTACTGTGTTGGTGCTTGGCAAATATATCAGACTTGCTTGATTCTCCAAAGTCATGCATATTTGGGAAATCATTCTTCAAATTATCTAATGAGGCAATTAAATGATAACTGAGCTGCCAAGCATCTCTCTGTCCTATTTTCTCATGACCTTACTACCTCACCTCATAAGTGACAAAGGGAATAGTGATTAACGCTTAACTGATTATTATTTCACAAATAGGCAAAAGGAAAATCTCTTGTCCTCCCTCACAGCGCCTCGGTGCCTATTCTGGGATCCCTCATCCGACTCCACGCTCTTTGGACGCATGCCAGGCAAACTTATGAAACTCTTCTTCCTTGTCCCTTCCCTGGGTCTCTCCTCAGGACATGCACGTCATCAGCACAGATGAGAACCAAGTGTTTGCGGCGGTCCAGGAATGGAACCAGAACGACACATACAACCTCTACATCTCAGACACCCGTGGTGTCTACTTCACCTTGGCCTTGGAGAATGTCCAGAGCAGCCGAGGCCCCGAGGGCAACATCATGATCGACCTCTATGAGGTATGTCACAAGGCACGTGCAGTCTCGAGCCACCGGAGGGCCGGGACTGGCCGTGGAGGGCCCAACGTTGGCTGTTTCCTCAGCCATTTTAATTGCTGGCTCCATATGTGGCCTTGTTCCATTTGGGAACAGGAGGGAGTTGCAGAGCATTTTTATTGGTTAATTTGCAGTTCACAAAACAGCTCAGGGAGGGATTCTCTGCTGACCAAGTCCACAGGCCATGAAGCCCCGGAGACCTTGAAGTGTCTGGGGAGACAGTCTGATAATTAAAGAGTTTGAACAAGTGTGGTCCTAGTATGAAATTCGAAAATAGTCTTAAAGGGCTAATAGAGTGTCGAGGCAGTGGGCAGCGCTCCCTCAGGTCTCTCTAAGGAAAGAACCAAGGGGATGTCTTCGCTTTGCTTCAGAAGACACTCGCTTGGGCTTTAAGACCTTTCTGACTACATAACCTCCGCTGGCTAATTGCCATCTTCTCAGCGGCCTAGTGCACAAGGTAAGATTACTAGGTCTTTCTTTTCCTAAAGGCAGACACAAAGCAGAGTTTACCAGGTTTCCCTAAGGAAACTCTGACCCTGTGTTTCTCAGAATGACCAAGGTTCAAAATAAAATCAAACACTGGATCAGTTAGCTTTCATGGCAGACACCAACACTTCCATGGCCATTTAAAGCACAGCCCAGGAAAAAGAAAGCTGCTATTTGGTGATGGATGTTAACCATTTGTCAGGCCGGTGCTGTAAAGGGTTTATAATGGGTTGTAATGAGCCATTAAAAAACATATTCAGAATTTGGGAAGTGCAATCATATACCTGGATTCTATCCAGAAAAACTCAGCGCTGGTTCAGATATGTTCAGTGGTAATGACGCTATCGTTTGATTGAGTATAAGTCTGGAGAGCAGAGGTTGTTTGTATCACGAAAAGTGCAATTCCTTTTAATGCTGTTTATATTCCTTCATCTTCAGAAGTTCTTGGGAATTTTCTTTTCGTATCTAAATGGCTCTGTATGTATAAAGACATGCTAACAACTGTATGCCCAACTCAGAGCTCAAGTGTTTGTCACGGCAATTACAGTAGACTAGCATAGGGCACAGTTTGTGTGCATATATTTAGAAAAACACACTGCAGACTTTGTTCTGCACTCACAAGTTTCTTCCCCTTCATTTCCTGCCCAAGTTCCAGATAAATATAGCATCATACATCTCAGCCTCACACTGAACATGTATTCTGGAAAACATTTACATATTCTGGTGATTTCATTTCGAATTCATGTTGGATAAAACTGTGATGTAGAGTCTACATTTTGGAGTCAGGCTGGCTGAGTTTAAATCCTGGCCCTACCACACGTACGTATTCTTGAGACAAATCCAACACCTTCTGAGGCTCAGTTTCCTTGTTTAAAATAAGGAGATACACATGGTACCTACTTGATAGGATTTATCTGAGGATTAAAGAAGTTAATCCTCTTAAAGTACTGTGAACAGTGCATGAAATACAGCGATACTCAACAAATTACAGATAGCATAATTAATATTATATTCCAATGAGTTTAAGCCCCAGTACAGTGTTCTCTCATTACAGTCTTAAATGCGTAAATGTCCAACGAACATATTTCTGCTATTTTGTATCTGTACTTCTTCCCCTATTGCAATTAGCATGGCTGTGTGACATCTTTTAACACCAACTCATTGTCTTCTTATAAACAAGCGTAAACTGTCACATTTCTTTCTTCTTTTGCAAATGTCTTATAAACATTTAAACTTTGTGTGTTTTGCTGACATGCCATGTGTTCTCTTGCCTTGATCCAGCACTTACAATGGAAATATCTTGCTTTGTGTAGCAGTCAAATCAGCTGTCCCAGATTAATCACTCAGTTTGCCTCCCCGGTCTAGGCTCTGTCCTTGCTCTCTTGAAAACATTTTCTGATTTTCAGGTTGCATTTTTCCTTCCTGATTATCGTCTCCCCTCTTTTCAAGTCAATGTGGAGAAGTTTCTCTGGATAATTTTGTTTTCTGCCAAAATAGACTGTTTTAATTAGTCCCTTGGTGATGGAAAAGATGACAGATTTGGACAGGAATAACTTTTCCCTGTCCTGTTATCTGCAACTGTTTTCATGAATGGTTTTCTGAATTCAAACATCACTAACAGGTAGGGAGTGAGAAGAGGAAACAGAGTGACCTCTGGACGTGGCAAACCATTGTTTTGGTTTATCCTTAGGTTTTCCCTTTGTGTCTCTCTTGCAGTTGACTGTCTGTAGGGAAACTGCTAGCTCTTGTTATGATCACTTTGAGCAGTGGTGTGACTGCATTATGTAAAGATGCCCTGCATCCCACATCCTGGGCCAGGGAAGAAGAGTCTTTGTTTCATTAGCCTGGAGGTTCACAGTAACTTGAATTGAAATTGATGTGATCAGAACGACAGTGCTGTATCTGCTGATTACCTAGGTAGAAGGAATATTGGCGGACACGGAACCTGGCACAAACGTTCCTTCAATCTGATTGTTCTGCCTCGCAGAAAGTTGAAAGCCATCCAGCATGAATTTCCCAGTAGAATTGAAATGAATGTTGAGTGGTTGGAGATAAATGGAAAGTAAGAAAATCCATAGATGAATTAATAAGGAGGAGAGAGGAGCAATATGCAAGGTGGGGGTGACAGAGGTAGAATACATGGCGCACACGTCTGCTGTCATCGGGGGTGACGGGAGGGCTATGTGCTTTCCTTTGCTTCTATGTGTCAACTGCCTGCTGTTCTCATGTGCTCTTTACACTATGTGGGCAGAGGCGAGCTGTGGACTGTGATGAGCCTGTGTATCAGGATACGCATTGTCAATGAGTCTGTGGGAAATGCAGAGGGAAGCACAATTCTCATTAAAATCAATCATTTTGTTCACCCACATCTTGAAACCTTATGGCAGATAAGGTTCTCTACACCAGAATGATATGTGTGCATGTGATGAGATAGGGAAATGTTGGGGACAAAGAGTCGAGGGCCCATCTTATGCAGTTCTGTAATTCTGAAATACCACAATTTCAGAATTTCCCCTAATGTGACTTGGCCATTGAACATGGAGTCCATTCTGAAGAGTCAAGACTTGTGAGCAGGAAAGTTGGATACAGAGCAAAATACAAGGTGGTGATTTTTATTGATGAAAGATCATAATAAGCAGTTAGTATTCAGGATACCATTATGTGCCAGATACTTTATTTTAAAACTTTCATAATTATCTTATTCAATCTATATATTAACTTTATGATGCAGGGACTATCTTCTCTCCTATTTCAAACATAAGTAAATAGAGGCAGAGAAAATGCAGTCTTTTTTTACAAGGTTACAAAGCTTGGTAAGTGGCAGAATGAGGACCTGAATCCTAGGGTATGCAAATGCTTAACTGGAAACTATGCTGTGTCTCAGGAAAGATCAGGATTTAGGCTTGTTATTTGATTAATAACCCTAATTTGGTTAACGACCCTAAGACAGGTGCACGATAACGAGTATTAGGCTTTATCTAGCAGTCTAAGAAAATGGACGGGAAGAAGAAAAGGGAGGAAGAGCTGACAGAAACAGAATCAGCAGGTAATTTCTCTGGATCTAGTCACCATCTTCTGACCCAAGTCCTGAGCCTGCAGTTACAGGTATGAACTGGCCAGTTTTGTCTAGTGGTTGTATTTGGGCAACACTATCTTAGAAACAAGTGTCCTAAAATTTGGTCATTCCTGAATAGCACACGTTCTCCAGTGGCACCATGTGCAATGGGAAACAGAAGACAGCATGCCCGATGGTGGCCAGAGCAAAAGAGATGTGATGAGTGTGTCTGAGACGTGTGATTCCTAGTGTATGCGTCTGGCATGGATGATGAGAGGGAGTCTGACAGCTTTGGGCAAGATCGTCTCTCCTCTGGGAAGGGGATATTAATTACTGATGATGAAGAGCGCTTTGGCTTAATGGGCAATGACAGTCCACCCCAGCCACACTGAAAGGGTTGTGTTGGGTGTAGCCACCTGGCTGATAAATTCAGAAAGCACAGAATGTATGCATACATGATTGAGGCACAGAGGGCATCAAGAAAGACGTAACCAATGACCAGCATGTGTTCCGTTACACACAGGGTGTTCCAGACGTTATGGTACCTCTTGTCTCTTTAAAAGAGAAAGCTTAGAAGTTTTGATGTTGTAGCTTACATTCTGATGCTTGGGGAAAGACTCTTACAATCCAGCGTAAGAGGTAAGGAAGAAGAATTGCTCTCCCATCCAGGACAGATTTATTATAGGACACAGAATGTACCATCTCATAATTTAAGGCTATTCTCTCCCTGGGCAGGTCAGTACTGCCTGACGAAGGCAACAGGGAAGGAAAGAACACTTCGACTTCCCTGATAGCACAGATACCCATGGTCCCTGCTGAGTATCTAATTCTCCTGGCTGGGATCCTCTCTTTAGAACAGAAAAACATCCTAGCTCCAAAGCTCGAGGAAGTCATGGTCCAACTATGGTCTCTTTCTTGCCACATAGTTGATTCATATTTTTTTTAAATTCTCTTCAAATTTTGATACTGTAGATTTGTCACTTAAATCTGAGACAGAGAGGGTGGGAGGAATCCATTCCCAATCAGCATCAGAGGCAGGAATAAGCAAAAACCCCAGTGCAAGGGTCTTCCCAATTTGGCTTTCATATGAGTTGTATGACAGATTGAAACAGAAGAACACCCTCTAGGGGTAAATTTTTTTTTTAAATACAAAACAATGAACAAAAACCCCCCAGGTGTCTGAGGTTCTTTAAATCAGTCTAGGTCTCAGCACCTAAAGGTGAATGTTAAAAAAACAAGCAGACAAACAAACAAAAACAGATGTTTGGAGCTCTTTCTTTAAATCATCAAAGAAATCTAAGTCCCAGTACCTAGCACATTCTAACTCAAAAAAAAAAAATCTGCTGGATGAATGTATAGTTACTTAGACATTCTAGGTGCTATATTCCCAGTGCTTAGAAGAATGCATGAGAAGTAGTTATGTGTTCAAAAAATACTAATTGAACAATTATTGAGTACATGTACTGAAGAATGAATAAAAGGCAGTTTCCTGTAAGTATAATATCTATATATGATATTTCTATCAGGATACACTAGGATGAGACAGAAGTTTGAAGAAACGGTATGGCCAAAAGGTGGAGTGTGGGGGCTGCAGACAGACTGACTTGAAGTCCGGTCCTGAGGTTCCCTAGGGAATGACCTTAGGCAAGTGAATGGCCACATCCAGACTTTGGTTTTTACACGTGCGGAGTGGGGACACATGAGTCTACCACGCAGGACGCGGGGAGAGCCTGATGTGCTCATGCTGGCAAAGCATTTCCTGTAGACCCTGACGCTTCTCAAGTTCTCGATAAACGAGGGGCAGTGTTACTGTTCTGTCTTCTCATGCAGAATTCTTACTACCTGTGTTATTCAAAACAAAAATAGGGCTTCTGGTACAAAATGACTTTCTAATTACTAATTTTCATGAAGGAATATGGTGGATTGAATGATAACCAAAGGTTATACAAGAGTGGGAGACCACAGAGTGAGAGCTGACACGAGGAAGAATTCATGGGTGGTAAGGAGCACAGGGAGGGAGCACCAGAGACGTTTCCAGAAAGACAGATGCTCTTACGTGGTTGGTGAGAGTCAAGGTGTAAGTATCCTCTCTATGAGAGATGAGTTAGGGGACAGAGAAGAAGAATGGGGTCAGTCAAGATAAAGAAGAGGTTCTCGTTTCTGGATAAAGGCTTGGGCCTTGAGGGATGCATAGGATGTTGAGATGCCATCCTTCAGGTGAGCAAGTGAGTATACTGATGTGCTCTGTGTTGTCTAAGGTTTGAACTATTAACACTTCATATTTAAAAATCTAGTCGAAATGGTATTTTGGCTTATATGATATTAGAGAACAAGGGATTTTCACGGATTAGGGCCCTTGGCGGAAAGAGGAAAATAAGCAGACCCTCTCCAGCTCTGTCCCCTGCTGTCACACGTTTCCTCAACTTTTCCAATTTTTTACTCCTCAAGATAAAGCTGAAGGCCCGGCTGCCAGAGATGAGTTATAAAGTGCAGGCTCTCCACTCAAGTGGCATTTGATAATGCCAGGCAGTTGGGGGCCAGTAAAGTCACCACTTCCGCACATCAAATGAACCAGCTTCTAAACACGCATAACCCTGCTCTGACACCAGAGAAGGGAGAGGACGGTGGGGGGGGGAATGGGCAGGGGAATGACCAGAATAGGTAATATTTTTATCCCTTCTCTCCGTATTGTCAATTTCTAGAGTGTTGAATGGTTAAGACAGTGCCGTCTGTCATGTTGGGTTCTGCTGTGGAGGGAACACAGGTATGACTGCGGGAAAATTCTGGTTGATGAAATTTAATCTTTAAAGAATTGGCAGTTTAGTCATTTAAATATGTAACAGCCTCTGGAACATATGCAGAACCAGTATGGGGTTCCCTTGTGAGTAGTCCTGATGGAGCTGGTGTAGTGAATGACTAAATATTATTTGTAATTAACATACCATTGCATGTTACTGAGGTAGAGTCCTCCTGGAAATGTGTGTCTTCCTCGTTTGTTGAGGCTCAACAATGCATAAGAAAGTGGTCTGGCTGCTGTCAGTGGCCCCACATGAGGCTTATTTTCCTGAGTTTCAAAGTATTCCTCCCAGCAACTCATTTATACCACTTATTTGCTTAACAGACTTCTTGTTCCAAAAGAGTGCAAAGTTGGCCCCACTCTAAGTTACCCCAGATGCCCAATTAGCAGGTACAAACTAATGAGGTTTGACTGTGTCAAAAGCAAAGGCGAAACATGCTGGTTCTCTTGATTGAAACCCAGCCTCTTTGAATTGACAAATTCAGAGATGCATTTGTTGAAAAAAAGTTGAAAGTGAAACTGATTTGGATGTGAAGCCCGATTCTCTGTTATCTTAAGCAATTAAATTTTGTTTATGCCTCTGTTTCCTCATCCGTAGAATCGAGACAATAGCTGTTAACGCAGGTTTATAGTAAATATTGGAGGTTTTATTTATACAGTACTGGGTATAGTGGTTTGTATGTGGCAAGGATTGATGCTGTTTTTTCATTCTTCTGCTTAAAATTTTTCGTATTATAATATAAAGGGCCTGAGTTAAGTTAAATGGGTTCACATATGCTTACTAGCTTACTCCCGGTCTATTCTCAGAAAGCTACTTAATCTCAGTTTCTGTTCCTTCATCCTCAGAGTGTAGCTAATGGCAAGTGTATCTCCTGGTTTTTGTGAGCATTAAATGAAATAGCCTATGCATGGTGTTGGAATCCACTATGCAACACATTTCAGACCCTTTTCTCACTGCCCTCACGTTTTCCTAGGTTGTCTTGTCAAGCAGAGTCAAATATGTACAATGTGTTTAATAAATTCTAAAACACATGAAAAATACAATGCACAATGAATCATTTATTACTGCACAGTTTTGTTAACTTACCAGTTGTTAATCACTTTCCTAAGGTATAAAAGAGAGAAGGAAATTATATTTTCAGAGTCAAATAACTTATAAGGACTGTTTCTATGGGAATGACATTATTATAGGAACAGAGGAGGGATTCTTTGACAATTTAGGGAATCCACTGCTTCTTTAAGTTTAAAAGCTGTTCTCTTTTGCTCAATGTATTTTGGTAGCTTAATAGAGAAATCTTTTACAGAGGAGAAAAAAAAATGTAATACTAACTGGATCATGAGCTTTTCCTGACCTCTTTCTATTGCTCACGGCTGTAGATAGCGCAGTGACTTAAGTCATTAAGAGCAGAGGCACAGAGCTGTGGGTTAACATCCCAGGCCCACCGCTTACTATCTGTATAACTCTAGGCAGTGTGACCTTGGGCAGTCACTCTACCTGGGTGAGCCTCAGTTTCCTCATTTGTGAAATAGAATAAGTGAAACTGACCCAAAAAGACTGTTACAAGGATTAAGTGAGATAAATTAAGACCGTGTGTACTACACCTAAAATAAAATAAAAGTAGCCCCTATTTATTTATTATTTGCCAAGCACAGATCCAACAGCACAGAATTTATCTCTAGGCAACTGCAAGCTACTACCAATCTACCTTAGGGGAAATAAGAAACCTCTCTCAAACTTGCATGAGGACCCCCATACCACAAGGGGCATTTCTGTCCCACTGTCCAGCGGCTCATTATACATAAGCACTACCCTCACCCTCTTTGCTCCCAGATAAGTGCTCACGGCTTAATTTGACAGTCTGTTTTTTTTTTTTAAGTAAACAAATATATTTCTTCTCCAATTGATGTATTTTTCAGCCATGTCAATTTTTCCCAGGTAGCAGGGATAAAGGGAATGTTCTTGGCTAACAAGAAGATTGACAACCAAGTGAAGACTTTCATCACGTACAACAAAGGCAGAGACTGGCGTTTGCTGCAGGCACCGGACACAGACCTAAGAGGGGACCCTGTGCACTGCTTGCTGGTAAGTCTTCGTATCGGGGCAGGATGCTCCACACGGTGAGGGCTGGAGATGGAGGTTAAACAAACAGATGAATGTGGTCTCAGGGTTTTTTGCGCAATTGATAAACAAGGGGACAGGCAAGGGTGTGAAGGCAGTGTGTAGAAAAGAGTCACAGCACTGCCTTTTGTGATGGACCAAAACCATAAGAGAACATAAGCTTCTTGCTCTCTTCCAAGGGTCTTCGGTTGCAGCCCAACTTCTGATGAGGACCTCAAATTGTAGTTTAAGGGAGAATGTCATAGTTTTCATCGATAGTGGGGAAATACGCTCTTACTCTCCCATGAATAATCTGTTATAAACCAAATGATACATAAATTCAGCTGTAAAGTCGATGAACTAAATGCAGAATTGTGTAGGTGTATTTTCCAATGGAGATGTTTATTCATATTGTCAGAGAAATGTATGCCTCAAACAAAGGTAAGAACCACAGATTTAAATCCTGAGTTGGTACTCTTTATAATATGTTCCATTCCTTTATATCATTGGATAAAGCTGGTGTTGGCAAGCTATGGCCTGTGGGGCAAGGTTGGCCCACTGCTTGCTTTTTTAAATAAAGTTTTATTGGAACATAGTCATGCTTACTCATTTCTATATTGTCTAAGGCTGCTTTTGGTCTCTGATGGCAGAATTAAGTAGTCATGACAGGGACTGTATAGTCCATCAAGCCTAAGATATTTACTCTCTGGCCCTTAAAAAATAAAGTTTGTTGACCCTGGCTTTGAAGTATGACTTTTAAAAAGTTGCCTAACATTTGGGCAATAGATAGAATTTATTTATGTGTTTGATGATATCCAAGAGAGGGATCAAAGACGTGTCATGTCTTCAAGGAGTTTGCTATCTCCTTGAGAGATGGCATTAATAAATTAATGAAAATTTAATAAATGAAATATTAACATGTTAATAAATGAAAAGTTATGGGGTCACATTTTAGTGGTTCTGATGCCTGCCCTGTACTTGACACATGAATAGATTCTGGGTAAATGAAGAAGGCGGGGAGGGTGAGGTTAACTATAAAACAAAATATAGTTCAATGCTAAATTCTAAAAAACAGTTCTGAAGTTGTATTTCAGTTCATGAAAGGGTGAGACTAGTATGTAAAGCTAGAGGAGAGATCTTTTAGTTTTAGCAAGAAGGGCTTGATATGTACAAGCCCATCATACAATCCCAGCTTTCATGTTACCCACACTCAGCGTGCTTCCTCCTGTCCCAGGAAGTCTGAGCAGTCACTCTGCAGGTTCCTCATACGGCTGTCAGTGCATCACCCTCCTCCTCGAGAAGATGCCAGCAGCCATAGCTTGACCTTATTAGTTGCAGAGGCTATCACAGTTGTCAGCATGCATCAGGGAAGGAGTCTGAAATTCACCCTCCCACTCAGTTTCCATCCTTATTTACTGGGAACTCACAGGGGAAAGGGAAGCCGATGGCAGTGAGTGCACAAAGCCAGCTACAGAGTAGGTAAATGCAACAGTTATTTACTGAGCGCTTACTCTGTGCAAGACATGGTTCAGCCTCCTTTTAGAAACATGCTCAACTTTCTCGATCAGCTATTTTAAGTGATACTTTGTCGAAGATGCATGGGATGCACGAGTGCCTTGATGAGGTCCTCCATCCCAACATGTGCTTTGGTGATTGAATGTCCATGAGAGAGCATTAACCATGTCACTGAAAGAGCCTTTCCTGGGTGATCTGGCAGCATAAATGGACCACTAGAAACGTCTCTTACACAAAGCGCTTAGCGAGGTGTTCCCTGCTGCACCCCCAGACCAGTGTTAGGAAGTCTTACTGCTGTGCCTCCAAGATGGAAGTGCAGTATCAGCTCACATCCCCATCTCCACTGGGACCGTCCTCATGCAAGTCACCATCATTCCTCACTTCCCCTACAGTGACAGGCTGTTCTTCCTGTCTCTACCTGGCAATCTCTTCTCTACACAGCAGCCAGTGCAATCTTTAAAAAAAAATCCAATTTTATTGAGGTAAAGCACACAACATAAAAGTACCCATTTTAAGAGTACAGTGATAAATTTTGACAAATGTACAGACCCCTGTACCCACTATCACAGTCAAAATAGAACATTTTCATCACCCTAAAAAGGTGCTTTGTGTCCCTTTACAGTCAGCATCCACACCCTTGGCTCTAGAAAACCACTGCTCTGCTTTTTTTCGTAATAGATTAGATTGCCCTTTTCTAAAATTGTATGTAAATGGTATCAATTTGAGCTTTCAAAATTCAGATCTTGTCCCTTCTTTCCTTAAACCTCCTAATGACTTTCTAATTCAGGTGGAATAAAATTCAAATGCTTAACCCTGGCCCACAAGATTCCATCTGGTCCAGCTTCTATCTCCTTCTCCTGCCTAGGCTCCAGATTCTCTCTCCTTCCTTCCTTGCACATCGGCCGTGGTGGGGGAAGAGGGCACCCATTTCCATACTATTAGCTCACCAAGTTTGTTTGTGTCTCAGGCTCTGCATTTGTCATTATGTTATGGATCTGGGTTCTTAGACTCTTTAATCAATAGAAATTGGTAAGAGGCCCAACAAGAAATTCAGGCAAGGCTTTGTTGTGGTTCATGGTGCAGCACAAGGGAGGAAAAACAAGTAACAGGTGCCCTTGCTTGCTTCTCAAGGAGGGGTGAGCTGGTCCCTTAAATGGGGTGAGAGTAGGAGCAGATTGATGCATCAAAAGGTGTCTTAGGTGGTCTGTCCATCCCTTTGGTGGTACTGGGTGCAGGGATCATGCTCAGTACCCTGCTTTTGCACCTGGCAACTCAGAAGAGGTGGTTTGGTTTGGCTTTTTTGTGCCTCATTGTTCATAATTGCCCCAACTGTGCAAGCATGTAATTTTCAGTCCCTTATAGTTTCTTTGTATCCTGTTGCTTGAAGAGACGTTTGTCCAGGTGCAAGCACTCCAGTGAAGGGTCCCAGGTCCCAGCCTGCTCATTTATATCTCTTAAAATGCTCTTCTAACCTTTTTTTTTTTTTTTGGCATTCAGCTCTTTGCTTAATTACCTTAATCTTAGAGACCTTCCTTGAGCATTCTCAAAAGTTGCACTTGGTCCAACCTTTTTTTATTCATGACCTTTCTCACTTTCTGAAGTCAGCACATGCATTAGTTGACTTTCTGGTCCATCTTCCCCTGCAAATTATGAGCTCCATGGGCATAGGGACTGTGGCTATCCTTTTGGTCATCCCACAGAATCAGCTCAAGAATCATACTTGATATGTGGTAGGTGCTCAGCACGTATGTTGTTGAGGGTGTTGTGTTTGTTTGAAGCAGACATGCCAAGGACAGATGTTTCAGTTTCCTATCTGGACTTCAGTGGAAGCCTTTCCTTGCCATTGACAGTCACACTGAAGGATTTGTCATCATCGCCACTTTCTGAAGCTCATGGGCACAAGTTGACCCCAAAGTTGACAAAATCAGTAGGCTCATTCAGATTGAGCAAAGATGAGTTAATGAGATCCAGATGTATGGTACCCAAGAGTCTTTTGGCCTTCCTCCCTCATTAACCCTATTGTTTAATGTAGTTTTAATCTAAGCTCTAGAAAACAGGCAGCAGGATGAGGAGGTGAAATGGCAAAAGGAAGAAGAGACCAAAATCATTTTATAAAAATTTGCCCAAAGCACAAAATGGGAAAGAAAATCTTTTAGCTACCAGAGACTCAGACTGTTAAAAACCTTCTTTGGGCTTGGGAGCTGGTAGCAGAGGGGAGATAAAAAGTGATTTTAGATTGTGAGTACTTGGAAAGTGACAGTGTCACTGAAAGCACAGCCTAGTGATTAGAAGAGAGATTTTTCTCCAGCAGGGCTGTTACAAATGTGGAACAAGTTCAAAATTACAGCCCCAAATGGAATGTTCCTGGCAAAATGTATTCTATAGAAATAAGACATCCAGGGTAATTTGGGGCTGTATTTTTAGGACCCTTAGACTGATTGCCTCTAGGGTTCAGCTGGGATTTCCTTCCTCTGAAGACAGCATTGTACAATTAGATGGGGGTGTTACAGGTCATGGTCCACCTGCCTTCAAAGCCTCAGGATTGGGCTCCCAAGAGGCACGCTGTGAGCTGAGCCTGTAACAAATCCTAGGGCCCCTTAGGGAAAGCATGGTGTTTCATGGAGAGAGGCCGTGACGTCTTTATGGATTCAGTTGGCAGTGTTCTACTGGAGCTAAGCAGCCAGCTACCTCAGGAGACTCTCGACTCTGCTTCCTGCTCCTTTGCGCTGGTTGTGACTCTCCAGGTTCTGCTGTATTAAGTGGGGCTCAATGCCCCAGATCCAGCCAGTTGGCCCAGGGGCCTCCCTCCCTCTGCCATTGACTCTTTACTAAAAATCAAGTGAATTCCATGGTCCAACTCAGGGTCAGAAACAGCACAAATGTGTGTGTGCAAGGGTGGGTTTGGGGATACATTCAGGCAATTTACCTGCTGCCTTATTGTTTATGAAAGCTCTGATCTGGCTTTTCACTACCTATGGGTAAAGGTACCATGAAGATGAGACGTAAATTCTGTAAGTTCAGAGGTTAGGGGGAAAGAGGAATTGGAATGAGAAGCTGGTTGACTCGCAGATAATCTAACAGGTTTCTTTAAAATGTATTTTTTATTGAAGTATAGTCAGTTTACAATGTTGTGTCAATTTTTGGTGTACAGCACAATGCTTCAGTCATATAGGAACATACATTTTTTTTCATGTTAAATCTAACAGTTTTTAAAGTTGATTTCTTTCAGAGGAGGGGGAAATCCTGTATCATTTAGTACTTTTCCATCGACCTGTGCTAGGAAGACCATAGCTAGTTCATGGATCAGTTGAATTTAATGGGCATTTCCTGAACACTTGCAATGGCCAAATGATGTTGCTGGTTAAAGTAAGACATAAAAAAGTAAGGCAAAAGAAAGGTAATTGGAGCCTAGAGGTCCACAGTGGGCTTCAAGAGTTTGTGAACTCCTTGAATTTATATACAAACTCTGTGTGTGCTTCCTTTGGGTACTTTTTCTTGGGAAAGAGTCCTCAATATGTATGAGATTCTCAAACTCTGTCCCTGACCCTGAAAAGATTAAAGACTAAGGATCTAGTTGCTCCTAGTACTGACCAACTGATGATACTCCCCACCGTGAGACAGACCATATGTGGGTAGGGACAACAGGCAGCTTCCAAACAGAGATGCTGGTCCCTCCATTCTCTGTAAGTCAGCTACTAGGTCACAGTGGTACTGGTGTACGGTTCTAGATTTTCTTAATATGGAAAGATACGGGAAACAGAGAAATATCTTTGGGATTATCTATGCTTTGACTCTTCTGAATTGGAGCTAACTCTGGAAATGTTCAGATATTCAGTATATGTTTGCTAATGGGAGAAAAGAAGACAGAAAGGGAAAGGTGGGCCAAGAGCCTCCTGCCTGGGAAAAATGTGCCTGTGAATTGAGAGACTTGTCTTGTGTTTTTCAGGAGTTTGCAGGGGCTTGACAGACGTTATAAGCAAATCTTTCTGTTAATCTTTAGTGTTTTTTTGACAAATATCCAAAACTGTTCAGGTACAAAAGTTTAAGTTAAAAAAGTGAAAATGAATCACTTAACATCATAGGTCTTCGAACATTGATGTAGACTATATAACTTCCTTGAAAAAATGGAGGAAAGAAAGAAAAAAAAAGACCGAATACTTCCCTTGTACCAGCTGGGGGCAATCCAGTACTACAAATGTGAGAGAGGAGGAAAGAAGTGCCTGAAAAAGATTGTTTCTAATGTTGCTGCTACTGCATGAACTGGTGTCTTTTCTTCCCAAATTAATTTATCTCAGGTCTCTGATAGCCATAGCAACAGAGCAGTGCTGAGCTGACCAATTGAAAAATGCCCTCTTTCTTTTGTAATGACCAGTGCACTGTCTCAAATTACCCTTGACTCAGGTGGCAACTTAGCGTCTCAGCCCTCCAGACTGCTGGGTGATGAAGCATGTGGCTGGTGGCTGGCTTAATATTGCAGGCTGGATGCCCCTTGGCCAGGGATGTCCTGCTCTATTGGGTGGTGCAAAAGTCCCTCCGTTAAGCCCATCTGTCTAGGTGTAATCCCCAAGGAGACCGCTTTCTAGAATGCCATGGGGATCGTCACATTGCTCTGATGGATGTGGTGTATACGTAAGTCCACATACTCCTGGCGTTGTTCTGAGTAAAACAGTAAAGTCAGGCCTTTCATGTCCTAACTTGAAAGCAATGCTTGATATTTCGTGTGTTTATTGACTGTCTTTCGTAGATTCTATGCGAGGTTTTGCGGAAGATGCAACGTAGTGCTTGATGTTTTCTCTTTATTTACAGAGCATATCTCTTAGGGGGATAAAACTGTGCATTTCTCGGATAGATGATCCAGGATTGTGCATGGTAAAATAAATTTGTAAGCCAGAGAATGCGAGATCCTGATAGGCTGCTGTTGTCAGGGAAATTCTCTTGGAAAACTGGTTTGATCCCTCTGCTTTATCCTGTCTCAGCACCTGCCTGAGTGTTGCAAAACACTTTTCTGGGTCCTCTGCAACATACAATACCCGCTCTTGGTTTTCTGTTGGACAAAAGGAAGCCAAGTTTTGGGGTCTGATTGGTTTTTTTATAGGGGTGATCTTCCTTAGTCTTATGGAACATGATAGAGTAGAAATTCCTTTTTTGAAAGGTTTCCATGAAACTTCCGTGTAAAACCCACAATGTGTTGCCGTCATCATTCCTTCCAAGTTTACTCTCTCTGTTCGCAGTGAGGAAAAGTCCCTATTGTGATTCGCCATTCTGTTTCACCAGTATCTTGGCTGCTTTTATTCCTGAGTTTCATTTTTAGTTTGTCATTCACGCTCTCCCACATAAATGCAATCATTGCATCTCTGTAACTTGCTGAATCTCTGCTGGCTGAGACTCACAGAGCAGAATGAAAGTAATAACAGAGATACATTGGTGATTCCAAAAACTCAAGTCGATAAGATTAGAAAATAATCTGCCCAGCAAACGAAAAGAGCTGTGGGTTCAGACACAAACTAGTAGTTTTTGACAACTCAGTACAAGAACTATTTTAAATGAAATTTGTATAAGGTTTATTATCCTGTTTTTGAAAACCGTTGATATATTAATCAGAGAACTTGATCAAGATTTTTATGCACAGACAAGTCCCTTCAATTTTCACTTAAATGGTTATTACTAGTGCATTTTGTTTATAAGGATGACTTCTATGTTGAATAACACTGAGTCTGATGATACCCTAACACAGATGCTGTGTCAGTTGATTGGTGAATGTTAGGGCTGCTTCACGTTTCACACAGCTTCTTCTATAGAACTGAGACCAAGGTCTCAAATGGCTGAGAGATGCCAAGTGTTGTAATAACCTATAATGAAAAATAATATGAAAAAGAATATATGTAATATAAAAAACTGAATCACTATGCTAAATATCAGAAACTAATGTAACATTGTAAATCACCTATACTTCAATTAAACAAAAACATTGATGGATCAAGAAGATGGTGTGTATATATGTATATATGCACACACATACAGTGGAATATTACTCAGCCATAGAGAAGATGAAATCTTGCCATTTGCAACATGGATGGACCCTGAGGGTATTATGCTAAGTGAAATAAGTCAGATGGAAAAAGAAAAACACTGCATGATTTCACTCATATATGAAATATATAAGAAAATAAATAAATGAACAAAACAAAACAAACAAAAACAAA
The DNA here is from genome assembly GCF_048564905.1 of Vicugna pacos. Lineage (NCBI taxonomy): Eukaryota > Metazoa > Chordata > Mammalia > Artiodactyla > Camelidae > Vicugna > Vicugna pacos. The sequence goes on along the minus strand of NC_132997.1, from coordinate 81,710,565 downwards.
CACATAGATACAGAGAACAAAGTAGTAGTTACCAGAGGGGAAGGGCTGGGAGGAGGGGGAAATTGGAAAAGGGGATCAACTTCATGGTAATGGATGGAAACTAAGTTTTTGGTGGTAAACATAAGTAGACGTGTAATGTTGTACATATGAAACTTATGTAATGTTACAAGCCAACCTTACCTCAATAAAAATTTTTAATTAAAAAAGAAAAAGATGCCAAGTGACCTCTTCAAAGTCCTCCCAACCTGACCAAACTTTCCTATCCCATTTATATCCCATTTTTCCTCTGTGGTCTTACCTGCCATATCACAGCTCCCCTCTTCCTCTTCTTTTCTTTGTGACTGATGCTACTCAGGCCTGAAATGTCCTTTATCCTCCTGACCATCTCCTCTGCAGTTCATATCCTCCCCATCTTTGCCTCAGGCACCATTTTCTCCTTGAAACCTCCCCTGATCCAAAGTTGGACATAGTCTTGTCATCCTCTAGAATTTCATATTTTGTCTGTACTGATCTGATGGCTATTAAAATAGTCTCTCTTTATGGTAAGCCATAGAAGATCTTAAATTATGTACTCCGTAGTGGCAGGGACCAAACTTTAGTCACTGTAACTCTTTCATAAGCTACACCTAGTGTTTTATGGATAAAGTACAAAAGTGTCTGTTGAATGGCCAAATGGCAATTCTATCAGTAGATTATACTTACAGTGAAGAGGCTCTTTCCTTCATCAACTTGGCAGCTGTCTTATGCTTAGTGGACATCGGATATTTGTGCAATGAAAGATGGATGAATGGGTGGGTTCATGAATGGATGGATAGATGGTTGCATAAATGGATGGATACTCTGCATCTGAGCTTTAAATGACCATTTAGATTACCTGCTTTTATGACCCTCATTTCTCCTCTTCTCAGCCCTATTGCTCACTACACCTTCACCTTAAGGTCTCTGAGAATCCCTACACATCAGGGATCATTGCCAGCCGAGACACAGCTCCCAGCATCATCGTGGCTTCAGGTAAGAAGCTTGCTTGGCTTGTTCGCTGCTATAAATTGTGTTTATTTTAAAGAGCTAGCTATCTGTGCTTGGAACTTAATGAGCAAGCTAAAAATATTTTTGAAAGGCACCCAAACCATTGACCCCGAAGCAAGTATGCTGGAAAACCCTGCTCAGATATAATGTTTACAGTGTATATCCATCTCAGGCAACGCGCACCACTAATGTAGCCTCTCATTAGCTTTTGTAGAAAATTCCCTTCACTGAGGGTGATGTGCTGTCTCTAGGTAACATCGGTTCGGAGTTGTCAGACAGCGACATCAGCATGTTTGTCTCTTCAGATGCCGGGAACACTTGGAGGCAGGTAAGAGAGTGTCCTGGGTCAGGTCACTAAGGTTAAATGATGTACAAATGGTCCCACTTGACTCAGTGCCGGGAACTTACTCAGCCACACGTAAATCCTGAATCTTGTTAAAGTATTGATTTTCCTTTTTATTTTATGAAAGGCTTTAAAAAATTGAGTTTAGCAAACATTTACGATATTTGATTTCTTTGATAAAAAGAACCTTTTTTCAGAGCCTTTCTGTAGGAAAGTTTATAAGTAACAGTGAAACCAAATTAGATATGACTAAATTTTTTTCCATAAAAGAAAGCTAGAAGTCTAAAGAGTTTATTATGTGAGGGACACGGAACCTGGAAGGTAGATTATCTCCCTAACACTAAGCTGTCTCCATCAATTCCCCTTGCCTTGAAGTCAGAATAGGAAAGAGTGCAGTGATATAGAAATAGCCGTTACCCAGGTGATGTGCTGTGATGTTTAAAGCTCATGTGCAGAAGACAGAGTAATAACCATCAGGGTGCATATGTAAGGGAAAGTAGAAAAGGAATCGCTTTAAACCAATGCATTTAGCTTAAATGTTTCCTCTTTCTTCTGAATGAAAATTAGATGCTCTCAGCTTATAAAACAGGCACTTAATGAGGTTTAGCAATCATAACAAGATGTGTGCCTAATGCACGGTTGTTACACTTCAATAAATATGTTTTAATAAGCCACTGACATTTAATTATCATACAATAACTAGCACCATAAATTGAAATCTAATGCACAGGTAATCACGCAGCAGTGAGAACAGTCCACTTTAAGTTTTAGACAGAGATGTCCACGTTATGGTCTAGTTACCACTTCCAAGCTTCAGGCCCTTCCATAGATCTGTACTGTGATTCTCATGTTTTGAGGAGAGTGGGGCAGGAGAGAAACTTGCTTAAGAAAACTCAGGCCTTTTGCCTTCGAGGTACGTAGAAACGTGGACTGTTAAGCTTTCTATGGAGAATAGTTAGAAAACCAGAGTCTCGGGTTTTTTTCCTTCTAACACCCCAAACAAAGCCAAGAAGTCTCTCCTATAGCCCTGGGATACATCTTGGGTATAAGAAGTAAACAAAGGGGAAAACATGATGTCTATGCTGTAACCACAGGCAAGGCTCTACTAGCGGTGTGACTGTGAGAAAACAGCACACGTCTTATATGGAGAGGACTGAGAAATTGTTTTCAGCCTGTCTGCCTTTGACCTCAGATTTGTCTCTCCACATCTGGAGAAAGACCCAGTAACACACATGATTCCATTTCGGTCAGAACTGCTTTATGACTTGTTAGAGAGCCCGAGTCGGACAAGAACAGCTGTCCTCTGTAATACTTGGAAACTTCGGAATAACTACATGTGGAAAGGACACTGAAATGCTGCACGTCCCAGCACCACCAGTTACCATCTGCATGGTCCTAAGCAAGTCACCACGTCTCCCTAAACCTTAGTTTTCTCATCAATAAAAATGAGAATGTTGGAGCAAACTATCTCTGAGGTTTCTTGCATCTAAAGACGTTACCCAGTATGACTGTTGCCCAATATTCTGGCATCCTCATAAATGGGAATCAGTAGAACTTACCACAAAAAGATAGGAATATAAATATGAGTATAAAACTCTTTAAATTATTTAAATTTCCTTTGTGGTGCACCTAGAATCATTGTGTGTAACGCCAATCGTACATACAGCCCACCTTGGGAATCATTGTTCATAACTATGTCTGACCAAAGCATTGGCGAACCCAGTTCTGTCGTGGGGAGGTCTTTCTTCTCAGATGAAGACTAATTGTCTGAACCCTGGGTGTGTGTGGATGTGGGTGTGTGTCCCTGTGTATGTCTTCTCCTCTTCCAGATCTTTGAAGAAGAGCACAGTGTTTTGTATCTGGATCAAGGCGGAGTCCTGGTTGCTATGAAGCACACATCTCTCCCGATTCGACATCTCTGGTAAAGGCACCTACTTCCCCCGAGTCATGCGCCTGACGGTTCCGCCCGGCTGAGACCAGTCTGGAAGACAGGCTATGACTGTGGCTGTGCTTGTAGTAAATCATCAAGCTCTACTAGAGTACAACTTACTCCTTTGCTTTATTAAAGTGAAAAGCAAGCAGGGAGAGGGAGGGAGGGAGAGAGAGCTTGATTCTGCCCCTTAGAGAGGAATTACATGATTTTCAAATGCGACAGTCCCCCCAACCAGTGCCCCCAGACCATATTCTTTCAGCCCAGTCATGGGTAGAATGGTGTGTTAAGGATAATCGCTGAATAGCTTAACCTCTTGCAGCTGCCCTTCCCAAATAGCGTGTCCTGGAGTTCAATATTTACACTCACTGTGTGTGCATTCCACACAGAGATCAGCAGTTTATGGCACTTCTGCTCTGGTCTCATTTCTCCTGACCCCACTTCCTCATCTTCCTTTCTGGGAGGCGATACTCTGCAGCTCTACCTGTAGGACTTCCACAGATGGCCTAACTTCCAGAAGGGTTTCTGATAGACTCCTTCATCTGTGTTTTTGACAGTGGCTCTTTCCACATATGTGCTTGTTCAAAGTCAAAAACTTGATTTTTCCCACCACTGTTGATTACTTTGGTGACTGAAGGGAAAGCTGCAGAGATAAGAGAACTAGAGGCTTAGCTTGGGGGAAGGCATCCTAGAGAAAGGCAGAGCAAAGGAAACATCCTGTGTGACCATCAGAGAGCTAGAGTTCTTACCTACTTTCAAGAGCCTGTCTTTCTGCACCTGTTCACTCAGTAAATCAGTCAGGATTTATGACAGTGTAAGAGGGATACCACTAATGGTTTCATCACATAGAAGTGGCTGGCTCAAGTCCCTCCCAGTAGGTCTCATAAGGCCATTGCGCTCAGAATCACCGTAAGGCTTGCTGTTGGATTGTAGTGAGGTTTGAGAGAGGGTCACACTAAGATCTAAGATCTGATGAAATATCCAAATTAAAAATAAAATTCCATCAAAGACTTATTATCATTCCCGTTTCATGCAGCTCTCCCCTGATTGATGTTATAACACATCTGGGTCCCAAGTCACGTGGCTGTCTCTCTCCCTTCTGTTGTAATTAAGAACGTGTATTCCTATAAAAGGCTCACTTTGACAATGCCCCAGGTACTTCTGAAATGTATTCTCTCCTGGCTGATAGCATCTTGTCTTTGAAAGGATTTTCTTCTGAGATCCGATGACTGCTGTTTTTTCTGTTGTTAGGTTGAGTTTTGATGAAGGGAGATCTTGGAGCAAATACAGTTTCACATCTATTCCACTTTTTGTGGATGGGGTTCTGGGTGAGCCTGGGGAAGAGACTCTAATCATGACGTAAGTGAAAAACTACGATGTCTTCTAGTCTTAATAAAAATCCAGAAACATGTTTTTAGCTAAGCCTGTTCACCTTGCTACTGTCAGGTGTGAAGTCGCCAGCAAAGGCAGTACGTCTTCATGATTCTTCCCCAGCAAAGAGAAAAGAAAAGTACGGCCATCTGTCTTTACTAGCTGTTAGGAGACCCACACTGAGGGCTGTCAGCACAGCGGTGCAGCCTGTTTCTTCCTATAGGGAATGGGCTCAGAGAAATTAGAAGTGATTATTTCCATAGAAAATAAAGCTATCAATTGAAAACTTTAATAATAAACACATTCGATAGACAGAAAACCACAGGCATATAAGAATGATTCCACTTTAAGGCGGAACACAGAGCTTGATCAAAACCCCACAAAAGATTCTATTTTTCCCTGGCTCTTTACCTAACCCAATTGTGAGGCATTATTAGGGAAACCAGGAGAACAGTCTGTTCTTGTGAAATTGCATTTATGCTCCTTCTCATCTGGAAAGTGATGATCATTAATTTGTGAAAGACTTGATTAATGGCTTGCCTGCCTGTGGGTTTCAAAACATGAGCTTTGAATTTGAAATACGAAGCTGATTTTTTTTCCCTTCTCCTGGAAAATTGGACGTGGGAAACAGAGGGAAGGTTTTTACAACAGTTGTTTCTGTTGGCAATGAAAATTTCAAAATCAAGGTGAATAGTTGGTACATTTTCTAATTTTTTCTCCCCTACTCCTTTTTTTTTTTAAACAATAGAAAAGATCAACAGAAATGTAATATGCCTCATAGCTGCACTTTTGCCTGTGGTAAACATAGCTAGAATAGCAATGTATTCTATAATTTGTCTTTATTCAATTTTTATATTTGCAAAACACATATAGAAAAAGAAAAGCTGACAGAAAAGACTACCTTGCGGCTTTTATTCGCATCTGCAATAGGTGATTCAAACACTGCGTTAAATAGCAGAGTCCCTCTGAGTAAGGAGAGTAGCGTGCACAGGGTGGGAAATAGTTATAACTCCTCAGCCTTGCTGCCCACTTTCCCCTGGGACTGGTGGGAAGGTGAAACAGCCTGGAAACCATGGGAACCATGTACATTGAAAGGAGAACCTAGAAGGATAACTTTGGGCCACCTAGAATGCAGCATTTGAGATTGTTTCCTCAGTCTTTTCCTTTTTGGTCAACCATTCTTTTACAACATACAGAAGTGGGCTTTTAAGTCAAACAGCCTGGCATTTGACTCTACCAGTTCTTCATGAATGGACTCTGGTTTTTGTGGGCTAGCAAAACCCTTTGCGCCTCAGTTTACCCAAATGTGAAGTAGAGGCAGTGATAGCATCCTCCCCAGACATGTGTTTTACAGATCAAATGATATGACCATTGTGATGGGCTTAGCATTGTGTTAATCTTAGAGTAGACACTTGGCGTGTGGTAGCTGTGGTTATAACTGTCGGCGTTGCTGTTGTGATTATCTGTTATCATCATGAACTCTGCAGAGTGTTTGGACACTTCAGCCACCGCTCTGAATGGCAGCTGGTTAAAGTGGACTACAAGTCCATTTTTGATAGACGGTGCGCCGAGGAGGACTACAGACCCTGGCAGCTGCACAGCCAGGTAGGAGGAGAGAGCTGAGGCTGAGTCCTGGGTGGGAGGCCTGGAGAGTGAGGGGGGAAAGCTAGTCATTAAAGCCCGGGAGTCGGAGTTCTGTAGGCTAATATGTCCACGGAGTGCTTTCTTCCGTGTGTTGCATTCCACAGCAGTGAACAAACTCAACATGTATAGCTTGTTGTAAAATCATTTCTGTTTTTATTGTCCTGGGATATAATGAGATAAAATTCAAATGTGCTTGGCTTAGACTTACGACTCAAAATGAAATACCAACTCAGCACGGAGATCCAAATGTAATTTATCTGAGCGTGTCATCTGGTTGCTGGGAGGTGGGGGGCAGGGTGAGGAAAGGGTCTTTAATTTTATTTAGCAGTGCAAACGACCATAAAATAGCAACGTCATGCCGGGTGAGCGGTGCCAGCAAGAGCCTTCCTCCCCACTGCTGTGATGCCCCAGGATTAGGTAGCGCTTCTGACCTCCTTCCGAGGCACTTGTGTATAAGAACGCAGAATTATGAATAGGAAAACTTCCTTCATCCTGGCCCCTCTGCTGTTCAGCTCATATATAAAGCCTTGGCTAAAAGCATCTCTCCTCCTTTGATTGCCCAAGCCATAAGTCATTGTGCAGGCCTCTCAGAGAACGTATCGGAGGGTCTTCCTGAAAACCATCACCATATTCCGGCTGTGACATGTCACATACCCCAAACCTATACTAAGGAATATGCTTATGTGTAGGTGTGTAATGCAGACTGTTAGAGTGAGTTTGCTCAAACAAGACAGTTAGCTTAGATGAAACTGTTTTTGTCCTCCAGACGCATACACAGAGCTGGGTCTGACCATGGGGGCTGCAAGAGCTAGGATGACCCACTGTCCTTGGAGGCTCAACAATAAAGTGATCATTCACTTAGGTTGCTGGCATTTTGGGTGCCCCTGCATCGTGATGTACAAAGCTTTTACTTAGTTTGTGGAGAAACACTGCATTTAGTTCTCTTGCTTGTCTGGTAGACGGACGTAAAATCAGTGCTATAACGTTGTGTGGGCAGAGGCATAATAAATCGGAGCGAAATTGACCTTTTTATTTGTTAACAATACTCTTCTTTCATATGCTTATGAATGACCTAAATCTTTAATGACAGAAATATTGAACTTACTTAGTACAGATTTCTTGGCAATATACTCGTTACAGGCCGAGTCTTAGTTATCTGTGTGTCCTTCATAGCATTGGGCCTAAAATCTTGCCAAGTCAAGGTTTACTGAATACATAGAGTTCAGGACTCTCAACGCTTCTTAGGATTACCTGCATCATCACGTTCTATAATAGGGCTCTTGACACTGAAAATGCTGTTAGCACAAAGCAGACGATGTGAGTCCAGATAACTAAGGTTTGAGGACATCTCCCTGGACTGTCGTGATGTGGACTAGGGAAAGTCCAAGCTATGTGCCCAACTGCATGAGATTCTTGTCTCCTTACAGGGGGAAGCATGCATCATGGGGGCGAAAAGAATATATAAGAAGAGGAAATCAGAGCGGAAATGTATGCAAGGAAAATATGCGGGAGCTATGGAGTCCGAACCCTGTGTCTGCACAGAGGCTGATTTTGACTGGTGAGCTTGGGCTGTTATCCCATGGAATCATCCAGTATATCAAACCCACATGGGCTTCCGTGAAAATTTAGATTTGAAATAATAGTAACATGCACAGAGCCAAGTGACAAGCCTCATGTTCTTGTGAAATTGCCACCTGGGGACATCACGGCTTACTAGCTATGTACCTGTGAATGTGGAAAAGGGAGTTTCTTTGGACTTAAGGAGGATTCAGAAGATGGCTGGTAGTTAACTTCACATATTTGACAGAGCTCAGGACAAAAGGAGAGAGCAGTTCTGCCCTGAGCTGATTCGGACAGCAACACTGAGAACAATCAGTGGACTTTTCGGAGAGCAAACATATTTGTGCTCAAGATTGAAAAGACTTTGTAGACTCGAGGTTCCTGGTAGTGGAACAATGGCGTTGTCAGGCAGTGAATTTTCTCTACCTGCAGGTTTTCAATCAGTGAGTAGCTGACGATTGCCTGTGAGAGCTGTGGAAGTCTTTTCTGAATCCAGGGCAGGGGTGGATTCAGTGGCATTGCAATCTATGGTTTTGTGGACCTAGCGGTAAGAGAGCCTTCTCCCTCTAGCAGGATTAACCCGGTTTAAACTGGAAAAGTACTGAGGCATATGGAAGGCATAAATACATGCACCTGCCACAGCATTCTTTCTGGAGCATTCGTGAAGTAGAAAGCTAGCTGTAGGGTGAGTGATGTTGTGGTTCTAGTTTTGGCATTTGGATGAGGTTGAAATATGATTGAGGTTGGGTAGGTAGTCACCCCCTTGATCATGTCCATCTCTTTTTGTTCCTTTTCCTTTTTGTCCTTCTGCTTTTTATAAATGTATTTATTCTGGTTTAGAGAAAGCAGTTGCTAAATATGTATATTAGTGTTAAACAATTGAAACTTGGCCAGCATAAGAACCAAAACCATTCATTTAACAATATTAGGTATGGGGCGATCATAGGTCACATACCTAATCAAAATATCAGTGATTGGGTTGAGATACTGTGTACATACACGTCACATATCTTAGAAAAAGAAAGCCATCTCTCATGGTTGGCATCTAGGAACATTCTCGAAATCAATAGTACTGGGCAGGCCTAGCAAGTTGGCAGACTGCACTCAGATGGATAACCCAGGGCTGTTCTTCTCTTGTTGATATAGAAAGCAAGCCAAGAGCCAGTCCTGTATCTTTCTGGGCTGAGCCAGAGGCCATCCAGAGCTTCCGTTCCACAGGGGCTCACAAGGAATTCTGCAGAGGCCTCCCCAGCCTTGACCTCTGTTTCAGTCAGCGCAGCGTTGTTACAATGACAAAAGTATTTTATCCACGTCTTAACCTTTCAGGACTGACATCCTGAAATACATTCACAGGGAAAACTTTCATGGAATTTTTAAGTCATTCATCACATCTCTCTTTCTGAAGCCTGACTGTTCCTCCTTCATTCACTCTATTCAAGGAAGATTTGGCTTTAAAAGGATTAACTATCTTAGTGGTTTAACTTTGGCCGTACCAGTCATTCTCTGGCAGAGAGCAAATTTATTTCCTCAAAGAAAACCAAAGAGAAAAAATAAGTCCCGATTCCCCGATTTCTCCTGGAAACATTTGTTCCTTTGGGAATTTTTTCTACAAGGTTCCAGGGTAAGCTAGTCTTTTCTTGTTGGTATTGTCATTTATTTATCTTTTTAATTTTAAGCTAGTCTAGAATGAAGAGAACACAGGGTAAGGAAAGCATTTCAGTTTCCCCCTCCTCCCACTCTCACTGCCCCTCAGTCTCAGCCCGATTCTTGCATTCATTTGTGGTTGGAATCTGCTACTCATCCGACTACTAAAATGTAAGCAGAGAAGCAGGAAATGAGCATGAAAGAGGCCATTGTCAGCCTATCTGGTCAAATGGGACTTTTGTAACTGCATGATTTCTGAAAAGATTTTGGAAAGCACACCATGACCTTATTAGTTTCCACCAGTAGCTGGAGCTTCAGTGGTTCCCCTGGACCGTAGCATAATGAAAGGTGGTTGTCACTGAATGTTCTTTCTTGGCTTCACTCTCCCCTGGACACCCTCCCTGTCCTGACCCCACTACCAGATGACCGTGCCAGTCATTCTCCAGCATTTGGGAAATAATTTCCTGAAATGAACCCTGGGTGTCCTGTAGACAGTGTTTCTGAAGTCTTCCTACACCTGCTGGTTTGAACCAGCACCAAATCTATCTGGTTTGTGCAGAATTCTCAGCGCCAGCTGCCTGGTAACAGGCCCCTCAGTAAGCCTGGTTCTCCCTTCCCAGCCTTCACATGCCAGCATCTCACCTCCAGGACCCAGATGGGCCAGTTCGTACTAATGCTTGCTCATTGCTGTCTGCGATTTGTCTGTGCATGTGGAGGTGCAATTTGTTGCCAACCTCCGCGCCCAGGTTCATCTTCAGAAGCCAAAATATCAGGCCACTCAGAGGCTCCTGGAGGCAAGAATGAGAGGAGGCTGAGAGAAATGTTTTTAACTAATTTCAAACCAGAGAGAAGATTTAAAGCAGTGAGTCCCAGCTGGCATTGTTAACTGAGCAGGACAGAGCTTTTCCTTGGGGGAATGCTTGCATCACTCTTGAAGGACATTTCTTTCTCTGCTCTGACTTTGAAGCAGCTGGCTCGTGCACAGAGAGACCGGACTCAGCTCTCCTTGGTAGATCCAGATGTCTTGGAAGAGCACCCCAAAGACATCCCCAGCAATGAGGATTGTGCCACGTGTGGCTGAGTTAAACTCTTCAGTGAAGCTTTCCACTGAGTGTTGGACTTCCACCACGAGAGCTTTCTCTGGGTCCAGACACCATCAGTGTTGTGTCTCCTCATAATGAGAACAACATCTGCTCTCTCAGTTTAAAGGTGTTTGATTGGAATTATTGGCTATTGAGCCTTCATCTCTACACACGTACTTCTGTTGTCTCCAAGTTAGCATTTCTCAAAATGGGTTCTGTAGAATATTTCCATGGGTAGTTGATAGAATATTCAATGAGTAAAAAGGTTCCATTTTTGAAAAGGCATTGATTCAGGGAATGTCTGGTTTTTGACTAATTGACTAGGGTAGAAGTTGCCTGTGAACTCACATGAAATTATCGTCAGTAATGTTGCCACCTACTGAAAGGTTCCTCTTGGCTCTTTCCCCGACAGTGACTATGGTTACGAGCGACACAGCAATGGTCAGTGCCTGCCTGCATTTTGGTTCAATCCATCTTCTCTGTCGAAGGACTGCAGCTTGGGACAGAGTTACCTCAACAGTACTGGGTGAGTGTCCTAAGCCGTGGCCTTAGGAGGTCAGCTTCTGCTGCTTTTCAGCATGTGTTAAACTTACAGAATAACTTCTGATCAAAGACCAGGCCTGTTTCATTACAGCACCATTTATTTGCTTTTTTTCATTTTAATAATGCAGTGCAAATTTTTTTTCTTTTTTTCTTTAACATTTTTTATTGATTTATAATCATTTTACAATGTTGTGTCAAATTCCAGTGTAGAGCACAATTTTTCAGTTATACATGAACATATATATGTTCATTGTCACATTTTTTTCTCTGTGAGCTACCATAAGATCTTGTGTATATTTCCCTGTGCTATACAGTATAATCTTGTTTATCTATTCTACAGTTTTGAAATCCCATCTATCCCTTCCCACCCTCCGCCCCCTTGGCCAAATTTTCTTTAATAGTGCAAATTTCATCTGAGAGTAAGACCCCAGTTGCGCATAAAGAAATGAAACAGGTTCCTTGGATGAAGGTGGCAGTGATGATAATACATAAATTTCTTCATTTTTGTATACTTTATTTCAGAACTACCTTTTACCCTCATGACATCCCTTTGTGGAAAGCCAAATGAATATTTCCTATGTGTATTTCCTGTTCTATAGATACAGAACCTAGAGTCAGAAAAGAAGTTTATTGACTTTTCAAGAACAAACTAGTGCTACTAGGAATGCGTTTCATTTTCTCTGTGTACAGTCTTAACACACTTAAGGCATGCATTCTGATCTTTATAAATCTGGAATCAGGTTTTAAAATTTTGTGCTTAATGTTTTTTGTTGCAGGGCGTATCCAGTATTATTTTTTAAATACCATAAAAGGGAAAACAGTCCATGATTTTCTCACAATTATAACTGATACTTATAGATTTAGAAAATCTATTTGGGACTTATTTGGATTTTCATTCAAACAATCTATAAAAAGACATTTTTGAGCTATTTGGGGAAATGGAATATGATCTGTTGATTAGTGATGTATTAATCAGGGCTTTCCAGAGATACGCGTTTCTAACTCTAATTGGAGATGTATATGTGTATATAAAGAGATTCCTTATAAGGAATTGGATCACCTGACTATGGAGATGAGCAAGTCCAGATCCTGACATCTGTAGGGTGAGCTGGGAAACTGGAGACCCTGGAAAATGGATGATTTGTTCCCAGTCTGAAGGCTGATGGTGAACCAGGAGGGCTGATGGTATAGTTCCTGTCTGAAGGCCAGTAGGTTCAAAACTCAGGAAGAGCTGATGTTCCCATCTGAGTGTGAAGACAGGGAAAAAGTCAATGTCCAGTTTGAAGGCAATCAGGCTGGACAGATTTTCTCTTTTTCAGAAGAGGATTAGCCTTTTTGTTCTACTTAGGCCTTCAACAGATTGGATGAGGCCCACCCACCTTAAGGAGGGCAATTTGCTTTATTTAGTCTACTGATTTAAATCCAAAACCCTCATCCTTCACCCTTCAGAGAAGCACCCAGAATAATGTTTGACCAAATATCTGGGCTCGTTCAAATTGACATACAGAATTAAACATCCCAAGTGATACTAGGTTATATCTAAATCTAAATATTTATATTATATTTATTAACTAAATATATTACATATTTAGGTGTGGTACTGATATTTTGGCTAGGTGGGAAGAAAAGAAACCTTACCTTTTAGAGATATATGATGTATGACATTTGTTTGAAAATGCTAAAAAAAAGGGGGTAGGTATTAATAAATTTTGAAGATAAGTTGATGAGTGTGTGGGTATTTATTATACTAATTTCTTTCATTTATGCATATTTGAGGATTCTGACATTGAAAAGTTTAAAATAGAGGTAAGGAAATAAGGAAGGAAGGAGGGCAGGGGAAGGGGTGAAAGTAGGGGAGGAGGGGTGGCATAGGCACCTCACCAATATGCCAGCACTACTTGATTGCTCTTTGCCTTTCTTTTTCCCTCCCTCCCTCTCTCTCTCTCTCTTTGTTTTTCTTTTCTTTTCTTTCTTTTTTAATTGAACTATAGTCAGTTTACATTGTTGTGTTAATTTCTAGTGTGCAGCATAGTGATTCAGTTTTATATATATAAAAATTTTATAAATATATATATATAACTGAATCACTATGCTGCACACTAGAAATATATACACACATATATAACTTTTGTTGTTTATCTATTCTATATATAGTAGTTAGTATCTGCAAATCTCAAACTCCCAATTTATCCCTTCCCACCCCCTTTCGCCCCTGGTAACCACAAGTTTGTTCTTCTATGTCTGTGAGTCTGTCTATGTTTTGTAAATAAGTTCATTTGTGTCCTTTTTTTTTTAAGATTCCACATAATAGTGATATCATATGGTATTTTTCTTTCTCTTTCTGGCTTACTTTACTTAGTATGATGAGGTCCAGGTCCATTCATGTTGCTACAAATGGCATTATTTCATTCTTTTTTATGGTTGAGTAGTATTCCATTGTATATATACATATATATATATATATATATATATATATATATATATTGTGTGTGTATGTATGTATATATATACCACAACTACTTTATCCAGTCATGCTCTTTGCATTTCTCATACCATCTGCCATACAGAAGTGAAGACATCCATGTTTCCATTTACGTTCTTTTGCATTTGAAATTTTAAGTTTTCTACTAGATGTATTGTTCTGTTTGCCTTTTTCATTCCAAAATATATCTTAAACACCTTTCCAAGTCAGAGTGTATAAGGTTCCTTGCCATCTAATTTCCTTTAACTCCCTAGTTTTCAAGAACCTGGAATTATGCAGTCATCCCTTTTGTGGACAATTTGGTCATTTCCTATTTTTTGCCACTATAAACAATGCTGCAGTTGCATCCTCATAGCATAATAATTGCTGTTAAAACCCTACAACAGTAGTTAGAGTCTCTTTTGGCAATCGAAGGTGTTTCTCCTAGCTCCTAAAGCAAAGTCTACCCAGTCAGCTGGTTACTTCTTAGCCCTGAATATCCAGGCATCACCAGATGTCTCCCCTATACGGGAACACCAGCCTCCTGCTCACATGCTGCCTGTGTGTCCCACACAGGAGAGATTCAGTTGTGTTAACTGCCATCCTCCTTTAAAGGATAAACACCAATGGATTCTGTAAGGGAATGCTAAGAGGAGGGGTAGGTAGGATTCCTCAAATTAATAAACTAAGGCAGGTTATTTCAGGCAGAAAAAAGAAGAGGTGATCCAGGTGAAAAGGGCAAAGGGCACCCTGGTAGTTTCCTCAAGGACAAGCCCTGATGTCAGTGCCCAGAAGTCTGTAGAATTAAGGAGCTCCTGTGCCCTCTAAGTCTTGCCAGTGCCAGTTTGAACCCATCCACGGGCATCTCGGGTTGTCAGTACAAAATCCATATTAGCTTCAAGCTGGGATGAAGTGCGAGGAATCATAAGGGCAGGGTTGGCCTGAAAGTTAATGCCTCAGTACCTTTTACTCCCCAGGCACCTCTCTTGCCTCACCCAAACCCTCACAGCAGAGCACACGCGGCAGTCATGCGCTCAGAGCCGGGACGGAACAAGTCTAAACAACCGCCCCTTGTCAGTCGAGCTTAACAGGCAGTCCTGCCAGCAGTCCCTTCCTGAGAGTTCAGCCAAAAACATGCACTTAAACCGTCCTTTTATTTTTTTCAAGCCTCACTTTATGAATAGTTCTGGTTGCTCTCACAGTCAGCTTATTACCCTGTATATCTGTGTTCTCAGGTTCACTCACGTCACTGTGATGGAAACATTCGAGCATCGGTTATTATTATGCCCAATAGAAATGCTGTTTTGAGGAGATGCCAGAAGTGTTTTCAGCTTCCCTGTGCAGAAGCGAATGGTGTGCAGTCTTTGTTTCCATTCTCAGCAAGATCTTAGAAAAGATAGTTGGAATAAGAGCCGAAATGGTTGCAGAAAGTCCCTCCGGGCGGCTGAAGCCACCAGTCCTTAGTGCTTGGTCCAGTGGCATCAGGTTTCCAGTGTTCACACCACAGGGCAGCTTGTGAGCACGGTTCTGCCACGTTCTCCCTGCCTCTTTCGCCCTTTGTTTACACACCTTCCACAAGCCGTTCCGTTGGGGGCCAGCTGGCTGGTACTGGGGCCTCAGCCTGTTGTTTACAGGGCGTGGACTCTAATGGGGGTTGTGTTATTTGGTGAGAAACAGTGATTTTGGAATGAAACAAGTAAAAGTTCTAATCCAACTTCTGCTGTTTACTATTGTCTTTAGGAAGTGACTTCCTTTCTTTGAGCCTTAGTTTCCTAACGTATAAAATTTTGCTATTTGCTCTCGTGTTTGATTAAATACAATATTGTATGTGAAGCGTGCAGCACGATGCCTGGCAGATAGTAGTCACTGTCCAAAGTGCAGACACCGTCATCAGTGGTCATCATCCCAGGGCTCCTCTGGAGTGAAAGTAAAAAGCTGAGGAAAGCTTCCTTTATTGTGTGTCTATAGTCGGACATTGTCTGATATTTAATAGTCATGGCGATACTGAGATCTAGGATGCAGTTAATCTAAGCCTCTGTTTTCTCATCTGTAATAATAACTCACATCTGAAATAATAACTCACATAGGCTCATAAAGTCACACAATTAGGAACCACCCTACACCCAAACACATGCCTGTCCCTCAGTACCACTCAAGGCAGATAACACATTTACCTGACTAGTAAATGAGTTCTTTTCTCTTCAAATAAGGTGAAATCAGTGTTCATTTGTATATCATCTTGTGTCTAGTGCTGAAATAACCCTCCACTCATTGCTTTTTGTTTCTCCACTGATGACTATAAATATCTCAGTTTGCATATACACAAGCACCAGCCTATTTCATTGCATTTATATATGGTTAAATCTTGTTTGTACTGTTTTGGATCCAGGGAACATGACACAAATTTAAGTTTCTAAATTAACTAGAACATTGTTTGTTGCATGCCAACCGTAAAAGAGTCTGTAAATATAAAATAAAGTGGGCATTGGGCCAATTTACTCTAAGAAACCAAGATAATCTTCTCAAGGGACAGATTTCTTTTTGCTATTAAGCTAGAGATATTTCAAGATGCGTTTTTTTAAAAAAAAATGTCTATAGAAATTTCTATCTGTGGAGTTTCTTTAGAGGAGCCATTAATCCCTTCTAGAAGAATATAAATGAACAGTGACAGCCATTATTGTTCCTCAGGGTTCGTTTCTCAATAGTCAATGGGGATATTTACTCAGAAAACTTTTAAAAAGATGTTTAAAATAGTATTAATTCAGTATCTATATAAGAACATTTAGTGGGTCCAGGAAAAAGTATATACACATGAATTCTAGCAAAATAGTAATTTCCATCCTGTCAACATACATTTAGAATGATTCAAAAATGCTTTCTATAAACATATTCCTCTCTACATCAGCCATGAAAACACTCAGATGCTGGCCATCCTGCCACTGCTGTGGAGTTGCTAGTTCCAGGGTCTTCAGGGGACTGTCAGTGTGCATCATAGAGAAGAATTAGTCCTAAATGTGGTACTTATGTTTCAAGTCCACAGAAAGGAAATCGCTTGCGTTATTTACAGACTCAACACTGCAGGGGCCCACGCAGCCATTTTCTTGGAAAGTACCATGTGGTCTCATAGCAGACAGGCCATAATTGTTGCTGCAAAGTTGATTCCTCAGAATGTCTTTCTTAGGTGTGTTTTCCCGTATTTATTATAAAATGGCATTAAGGTTGGAAATGAAAAAGGTGAACATCATTGTATGTGGAGATCTGATTCCCCAGATCGCCATCCATGCCCACGTTAATGGTATTGGCACTAATGATCTTCATCCAGGTGGTATGGCATCTTGGCAGGAGAGCACCAAACTCAGTCCAGAGGCTCATAAACACTCCTTGTCTCTCATGTGACCTTGGAAAGCCTTCTAAACTGTATCTCCTTTTTTTTTTTTTATGTGCAAAACAGAGGGATCGTATTGAATGATCTTTGAGATCCCTTCAGGCTCTGACATGTCCATGACCAATTTGAAATGATTCATTATTCAGATGCTTTGAGCTGCAGGTGTTTAAAAGTAGGGAAATTTTCCTTATATAACGTAGTGGTCCAGTTAGTTGACTTTGGTAGTGGATTCCATGAGCCATTCTCATGATTTTTTTTTTATTGCAGTCTGGTTGATTTACAACGTTGTGTTAATTTCTGATATACAGTGTAATGATTCATTATATTCCTTTTCATATTCTTTTTCATTTAGGTCATTACAGGTGTTGAATATAGTTTTGTGTGCTATGCAGTAGGACCTTGTTGTTTATTTATTTTATATATAGTAATTAGTATCTACAAATCCCAAGCTCCTAATTTGTCCCTCCCCACTCCCTTTCTCCACCCCTGGTAACCGTAAGTTTGTTTTCTATGTCTGAGTCTGTCTCTGTTGTGTAAATAAATTCATTTGTGTCCCTTTTTTTTTTTCAGATTCCACATATAAGTGATATCATATGGTATTTTTCTTTCTCTTTCTGGCCTACTTCACATAGTATGATAATCTCCAGGTCCATCCATGTTGCTGCAAGTGGCATTGACCTAATTAAACTTACAAGCTTTTGCACAACAAAGGAAACCATAAAGAAAACAAAAAGACAGCCTACGGAATAGGAGAAAATATTTGCAAATGATGCAGCTGGCAAAGACTTAATTTCCAGAATATACAGACAGTCCATACAACTCAATAACAACAACAACAAAAAAAAGCCCAATCAAAAACTGGGCAGATCTAAACAAATTCTTCTCCAATGAAGACATACAATTGGCCAGTACATGAAAAAATGTTCGGTATCTCTAATTATCAGAGAAATGCACATCAAAATGACAATGAGGTATCACCTCACACCAGTCAGAATGGCCATCATTAAAAAGTCTACAAATAATAAATGCTGGAGAGGGTGTGGAGTAAAGGGAACCATTCTCATGATTCTTGATAGCAAGACATTTAGTTTGGCTATATATCCCACCTCATCAAGTTGGCATTCAAAATGAAGTTGAATTCTACTTACTGTTCAAATTAAATAACTTGTGCTTCCATCCTACTTAACGCAAGAAAAGTTTTCTTCCCTCCACCTAGTCTTCTGTCCGAGGACAGTCCCCTAACCAAAGGTGCACTTACTCAGTTTAAGGGGAAATTCCTGAGACCTATTGCCTTGAGGAGAGAGAGTGCCTGTTAATTTCTGGTGTACAGCATAGTGAGTCATTTATACATATTCCTTTTCATATTCTTTCTCATTTAAGCCATTACAAGGAGATTTAGGAGACTAAGCACATTTGAGAACATGGAACTCTGTTCTTCTGAATGTTAGTGTTCTGGCTACTACCTAGGATTGTTGGTGAAATATGGGCACATTGGGTCTAGAAAGATTTTTGAATCTTAGCCATACACTCTACCCAGAACTAGCTCCCTTCTCTATCCCCAAGGCTTTCCCCATTTCTTGTTTAAAGTCAAGTGTCCTTGTAAAAAGGCAGTTTTCCCTTGAAAACAAAGACACATAGTATAATCCAAGAAATTAAACCATAAATAAGGGACACTAGAGCTCAGTAACAGTAAGACCTACCTTGGTACAAGAAGACCTAGAGTTCCAGCTCATTCTGGGTCATTACGTGTAATAAGTACTGTTAAAAAGGGAAGAGACAACATCACAGGAAAATATAATTTCTACACTGATTTGTAAAGAATGAAGAGAAGCTTGACAGGAATGAAGACCAGCCCAGACAGAAGACATGGAGACTTCAGCCTGGCCTGAGCTCGGGAAGCACGTTGGTCAGTAGAAAGAGCCGAAGCTTAAAACATGCGTTGAGGACAGATCATGGATGTCTACTTTAAACCTGAACTTTGCCCTTTATGAATAAGCCATAGGAAGTTTTGAACAATTTTAAAGAAGAAATCGATGTGGTCTGATTTGATCTTAAGATAATCTTGGCAGTAAGCGTGTGGCTTCTGTTTTCAGGGAACTTGCTGTATAATAGCAACTTAATATTTAATACTTTGAATTCTAGCTTTTTAGTGCCTTTTGATATTCTAATATTTGTTAAGGTCTTGCAGTATGCCAGATTCTATGCTAAGTCCTTATGAATGCACTATCTCACTTAATCCTCCCAATAACTTTAGGACAAGATGCTGTATGTATCCCTATTTTACGGGAAGAGAACCCAAACATTAGAGTCTGTGTAAATTGCCTGAGTTTATGTAATGAGTAAGAGCCTGAATTTAAACTCGGGCAGTTTGGTTCCACAACACTTGTTTTAATCACCAGGGCAGTGATCTTTAAACCTGACTGCACACTAGAATCACCAGGGGAACTGCAAACAAAAACAAAAGCACACTTTTAAGTGAAGTAAGCCAGAAATAGAAAGAAAAATGACATATGATACCACTTATATGTGGAATCCAAAAAAAAAAAAAGCCACAAATGAACTTATGTACAAAACAGAAACAGACTCACAGACATAGAGAACAAACTTATGGTTACCAGAGGGTAAAGGTGGTGGGAAGGGATAAGTTGGGAGTTCAAAAATTGTACGTCTTGAGGAGTGATGGAAACGTTAGCTATCTTGATTGTGATGGTGGTTTCTTGGGTGTATACATTTATCAAAATTCATCAAATCGTACTTCTGAAATATGTATAGTTTACTGTACAGGAACCATACCAAAACCAAGGTGTTAAAAAAATTTTTTTTTTTTAAAACCACACTGATGCCCAGAATTCTCAATTCAACCATAGTTTCTGGGGGAGGGTCTTGACATCGCAGACAGGGTTGTGGCCAATGACAGTAGACGCACTGTCACCTTAACATACGCTGAATAGTCACAAACATCTATACCAAACATCTGTACCAAAATAGTAAGTTAAAAGAACTACTGAATAGCAAAATCACAGGATATGAAGACTTTCAAATGCTTTTTTCCTGTTTCACTCTCACAAAGGAAAACTATGGCCTTCATCTTTCTCAAGACTGGCAGACAGCACAGAAGCAAAATCAAAGAAGGTAGGGGTAAAAAGGAAAAGGTGACAGGAGTATCAAGAAGGGAGGGGAGAGAGTAGCTGAAATTGGGGGTGTTGAACTAATAAGACACTGGCTATTGATGAGCTGTCGGTAATATCAAAGGCATATTTGCAGAGTGTTTCCTTTAGTAATTGTGCAAAGACCCCCTTGCCGTTACAAAGCACTTTTCTTCTTGGCAGGTTGAAGAGTGTTTTACCAACTAAATGCAACCCAGTAGTATTCAGAGCTTAGGTCCAACATAATCATAAGTTGCCTTATTATTGTGGAGGTAGCAGCCCCATTTAATAACATATTAAATGTATTATTCATTTATGTAACTCAGACCCAGGGACAGCTGCTGGGATGAAAATAGAACCATTCTGTAATGCAAAAAGCAGGTGTGTGCTTCCTTGAGTAAATGAACTCTGCACAATTTTCTTTAAATTTCGGGGACAGTTCTGGTAGGGCTAATGGGATGCCATTTTCATCCAGGAAATAAAATGGTTTCAGAATGGTTTTTAATGAGCATTTAAAAAAAATTACCAACAGTCTTCTCCATGGCAGAATCCCAGGGGGCTGGATTCATGCTTTAGATTTAAGCAGAACTTCTGTTGCTGCAGGATTCAGGAAAGCCTGTGGGGATGATTGGTCAGAACAGCGGCAAACAAAAGGAGTGTTCTCTAGCTGATGCTGCCGGTGGTAACGGTGAGCCCTTGCCTCTAGAGCTGCTCGCCAAGATAGAGTCGCAGGTGCGCTTCAATGCTAAGTGATTAAAAAGCATAACCTGCCTTTAATTTGCATGGTGCCTTGCCTCTGAAACACGCAGGGAGTTTCTAGGATGCCATAATCACTGTGTCACATTGCTGGTCATTTTTTTGCTACCATTGCTGGTACCAGAAAGTCACCATTCTCCAGTGTCAGTATCTTTTTTTTTCTTCTTTCCTATATGCCCTTATTTTCTTTTGAATCAGCATACAGTTGTAAGCACCTACAAGAACTTATAAAAATATCAGATGGAGTGATGTTCAGAATACCCAGCCATGGCCATAACTCATCAGAATGAGTAGGGATCTTAGTGCAGGAGCAGCGTTTGGGAGGCTCCCTGATGTGCTAGGTGTTAACCCATTAGTTTCTGGATTGCTAGGAGAAGCAGGGACTCCAAGGGTAGGAGTCAACATAGCCGATGGGTGAGGTGCTTGAAGGGTTTGGGGTAGTGGTGATACCCAACTGCTAGGCAGATATTTCAGCATTCAAACTTGTACGTCATCCCAGTGTGGATCTCCTGATTTGTCAGCCTTACATGTCTGTGGTACAAGGATGCCCTCAAGAAGTTTTAAGTCCACAGTCACACTCAGGAAGAAAATCATACAAGACATAAATGATTCCATTATCAAGAAGATTATAAGAATTCCTAGAAGAGTTTAGAGGACAGATAGCTCACTCCATTCAAAGAGGCAGTACAATATAGTGGTAAAGAGTACATGTATTCTAGAGACAAATTATCTAGAGTCCTGACTGTGTGATCTTAAGAAAACTAGTTAAGTTCTATGAATCTTAATTTCTTCATCTGTATATTGAGAATAATATGTCTTTCTTATTTGGGATATTTTGAAGGTAAATCATGTTAAGAACTTAGCACAATGACTAGAACATATTAAGCACTCTCTAAATATGAACTTACTATTTTGCTACCATAGTCAGGAAAAGACAGGAGATAAGCTGTCACTTTAAATGTGGTAAGTTTTAGGCAGCTGACAGAGCATTCAGGAGGGCATAGAAGCAAAAAGAACAAAAGAGAAGAAGTACTTTCAAGAGGATTGAAAAGAGAAGTTTGGCTAGCACAGAATGAGCTTGTTGGGGAGACAAAGTCAAGAAGAGTAGAACAAAGTTAGCTTGTGGAGGGCTTCATGCAGGGAGATTAGAGGTTTTGTGACTTATGCTATGGAACTTAGAGTCCCCATGAAGGTTGTGAGCAGGTAGGATGAATACTAATGTTAACTAAAAATAATTGACAACATTTCAGTTTTTGATTTGCATTCCCCCGATGATTAGCAGTATTGAGCGTCTTTTCATGTGTCTGTTGGCCATTTGCATGTCCTCATTGGAAAAATGTCTATTCAGTTCTTCTGCCCACTGTTTAACCTGGTTGTTTGGTTTTATTTGATGTTGAGTTGTATGAGCTGTTTATATATATTGGATATTAATCCCTTATTGGTCATGTCATTTGCAAATATTTCCTCCCATTCAGTATGTTGTCTTTACGTTCAATTGATGGTTTTCGTTGCTGTAAAAAGGCTTTTAAGTTTAATTAGGTCCCATTTGTTTATTTTTGCTTTCATTTCCTTTACTTTAGGAATTGAATCCAAAAAAATACTGCTGTGATTTATGTCAAAGAATGTTCTGCCTATGTTTTCCTCTAGGAGTTTTATGGTATCCAGTCTTACGCTTAGGTTTTTACTCCATTTTGAGGTTAGTTTTGTATATATTATTAGAGAATGAGATGTCATCTCACACCTGTTAGAATGGCTATGATCAAAAAGAACACAAATAGCAAATGTTGGCAAGGACATGGAGAAAAGGAAACCCTCCTAAACTGTTGGTAGGAATGTAAATTGGTACAGCCACTGTGGAAAACAGTATGGAGGTTTCATAGAACTACCACGTGATGTAGCAATTCCACTCCTGGGAATATATCTAAAAAAAAAAACAAAAACACTAATTCATAAAGATACATGCACCCCTATGTTCACAGAGGCTTTATTTACAATTGCTAAGATATGGAAGCAACCTAAGTGTCCATCAACAAATGAATGGATAAAGAAGGTGTGTGTGTGTGTGTGTAAGAGAGAGAGAGAGAGAGAGAGAGAGAGAGAGAGAAATATTACTCGGCCATAAAAAAGAGTGAAATTTTGCCATTTGCAACAACATGGATGAACTTGGAGGGCATTATGCTAAGTAAAATAAGTCAGAGAAATATAAGTATTGTATGATATTATTTATATGTAGAAACTAAAAAATACAACAAACTTGTGAATATAGCAAAAAAGAAGCAGACTCACAGGTATCGAGAACAAACTAAGGGTTACCAGTGGGGAAGAGGGGGATAATGTGGGGGTGGAGAAGTGGGAAGTACAAACTACTGGGTGGAAGGTAGACTACAAGGATGCATTGCACAACATGGGGAATATAGCCAATATTTTGTGATAATTGTAAATGGAAAGCAACATTTAAAAGTTGATTAAAAAATAAAAATTAAAACTTGGTAGCATTACATAAGCCCTTGGTAATTGTCAGGGTGCTTTTAAGTATTTTGTGTACATTAATCCATTTAATCCTCACAACTACCCTAGGAGGTGAGTTTACTATTAATAATTGGCCTTGTAGTGATCTACAGTGTTCAAAGCACTTTCCCAGAGGGTAGGTATGTAATTTGATTTTCTCAACCATACTTTTAGGTAGTCAGTCTTGAGACTTAGGAACAGAGAAAGGACTTTGGTTAGATTTGAAGGGGTTGGAAAACAATAGTCTACAGGCCTGCACACTACCAGTTTTTGTAAATAAAACTTTCTTGGGAACCAGTTGCGTTCATTCTTTTATGCATTGTCTATATCTGCTTTTATGTTACAACCAAAGAGTTGTACTTGTGACAAAAACTGTAGAACCTGCAAAGCTAAAACATTTATTTACTGCCTGGCATTTTATATAAGAAGTTGCCAACTCCTAATTTAAAATAGTGGAAAGACTTTGGACTTTGATTACTTCCATTTTGGGCTCAACCAGCACCTCTAAGCAAGTAGACTTGAGAAGACAAATATATGAACACATAAAGTGGTTGCTGTAGACTGCACACAAAAAAAGATGATGAATAGGTAACATTGAAACTCAAAAGCCTTAACGGTTAGTTATTCCAAACCTATAGATTCTAGTTTATCATGAATCTGATAAATTATATAAGATAAATTTGTAGGATAATTACTTTTGTTTCTATTAGAGCTAAAACAAGAAGAAAAAGCAAAGGAGTAGGAAGAATTTACTCAATCTGCAGACCAAAGTCTCCTTAATGTGAGGTTTCAGTAGTTGAGGCCCTATACTACTCCTCATGGAATATTGAGTAGAAGCTATCAAATTTAGCCAGCTTTCTGCACTGTACGATTACTACAGCATCCTGCTGGGGCCATTTCAATGGTGGCGTTTTTTTCATTCACTTTTATTTTTTACTGATAACGGAGATATTTGGGCCCTGCCCCTCTAGCTATCTTTCTCATCCTGGCCCCACGCAACTGTGCTGCACAACACCCCTCACCCTCTGCTTCCACCTCCCTTCCTCCTAGATGAACCCCAGGTCCTCACCTTGCCTGGTTATGTGTGTAAAGTTAATGGTTTCTGATGTGACCATCATGTGTTAAGTGTGGCTCTGTAAATTTGGCATCCGTGGTATAGAACGTTTAGTCACATAATGCGTAATCATCTCTCCTTTCTTTGAATTGCACATCCTTCACAGTATATATTATTCATTCTAACCTTTAATTATATAGCCTTTGAAGTGTCTCCTAGGTTATCCATGTATGTCTTTTCATCCAGATTATAAACTTAGTGCTGGCAAGGAGGGACCATGTCTTCTGGTCTACTGTGCATTTTCCATGGCTCCAAAGTGAAATGATTTGATTTGTTGACTGACTAAATGAATAATTGCAGTAAATTAAAATGCTAATAATAGATGCAGTGTGTTACTGTGACGATTTGTCTCTCTGCTGGGTACTTTCCATGAATGAACTATAATCTTCAGAGCAATATGAACGGTAGTTATGTCCTCAGGGCTAGACAGGAGGTCCGGCTCAAAAAATTGGGAGTGATCCAAATTATAATGATCTGGATTAAATTGGAGCTTTTTTTCCCATTTAGATATAGAAAGGTGGTTTCTAATAACTGCACTGATGGAGTGAGGGAGCGGTACACTGCCAAGCCACAGAAGTGCCCAGGGAAGGCCCCACGGGGGCTCCGGATCGTCACCGCCGATGGAAAGTTGACAGCGGAACAAGGCCACAATGTTACCCTCATGGTGCAGCTGGAAGAGGTAGCATCAGTTCCCGTCTCCCTTCCACCCTCCAGAGCTGGTGACGTTTCCTAAGAAATCACGGTTCGGCTTATATGTCGTTTTGGTTTTGTTTACATATACATTTTTAAATTTTAAATTTTGTTTAAAAATTTTATTCTACATTTAGTTCCTTGGTTTTTATGGTGGTGGCTATCATTTCGGCTTCTTAGACACATTTCTTCAATTATTTTTATTTCACTGTAAGTCGTTCATCTCTCAATGTCTCACGTCTTAGGGATTCTGTTTGGATTTAACCTTGCATTATTGGCACTTTTAGCAAAATGTTTTCTTAGAACACATTAGCAATATTCCTGGAATAACTTAACACACACACAAACTGAACTAACCTAAAATCTGCTAAAAACTTTTCTTTTTCAAAGGCAGCATACTGGTCCTATATATAGCATCAAGGCCAATGTAAACATCATTGAGTATAATTTCTTTAGCAGTTGAGAGGTTTATTTTTTTTTGATAGCACCTCAAGGATGTCATTATAAGCATCAATTATTATTTGCCAAACTATGGTTGTCTGGAATTTCTGATTATTTAGATGGTAAGATAAGGTGACATTTTTATTATGCATATCAGTGTGTACACAGGCATGTTTGTCATCTTGTCAATGAGGAAGATGGTCTCTAAAGGATGAGCACTTCTGTTAAATGATCTCAGTTATTACATCAGGCAGTCCTCCCATCAACCATGTTTTCTGCCTACCTAAAATATGGCCAACACTGTAACAGACCTGGTGAACACAAAGGGATTTAAAAAGTTCATAATAATGCCAGGATTAAGATACACAACATTAACGTCCCCCCTTCTATTCTGATAGCCCAGTGGCTCTCAGTCTTTAACATGTGTAAGAATTACCTGATGAATTACCAGGTTGAAACAGTGTTCCGGGCTCCATCTCCAAAGATTCTGATGCCTTAGGTTGAGGTAAAACCCAAGAGTATGTATTTCTAACAAGGTCATAGGTTATGCATTATGCTTCAAGTGAAAAAAAAAAAAAAGAAGAAACAAGGGCAAAGTCAAGAGGGATAGACCAGTCTGGGTGGCTCTAGAGTGTGACTTGGCGGGAGAAGATGAAGCAGTTAGGACTACATTGTCAGGTTTGCTAAAAAAAAAAAAACTTAGTATTTTAATTCCAAAGGAAAAACAACTGTGAACTAATGATCTTGAAACTCTGGCTCAGATGCTGCTGATGCTTTTAGTCCAAGACCATTAAGAAAACCACCGCTCTAACTGAAGGCTCTTTCCTACTATCTCTTTAGTATGCCTTTTACTCATACCCAATCTTCCAAACACTAAGGTTCCCCGAAGTTCTTTAGTGGGAACTAGAAAGATACAGGCCAATTTAGACCAATTGGAGTTACTCGCATTTCAGGGAAATAAATCTTTGGGGACTTCTACCTGAGGCTATGACAGACTAGCTTGCTGCAAACCAAATATGTATGTATCTATCTAGAAAGAGAGTGGAAAAGAAAGGGACACACAGACAGACACACAGAAGGGAGAAGATGGGTATGAAAAAACTATCGTGACAATGATAATATAGTATGTGGAGAGAATTAAATGGAGTTAAAGTGATTTAAGTTCCAGGAAATGTTTGTGAAGAAGTAAAAGTACTAATTTATATGAGATACCAACATGTTGAGAATGTGTTCAGAATATTTAGGGTAACAACTGAAAAACAGTATGATAATACTGAGCTATCAAGCTATCAACAGGGGAACTGGACTAATAATAAAAGTGCCTCATTAATCCAAAATAAGGGAAACGGGAGAGAAAAATGAACAAACTACAGCTGAGACAAAAAGAACAAATTCTAAAGTGGTATATATAGACCCATATATTATCAGTAATTACATAAAATAAATAATTAGTAATTTTTACGACTTGCTTAAGAAATCTAACCCGAGATTGTGAAGGTATCACACTACAAGTTTTTTCTTTAGTTTTCACATTTAAGCCTATGATCCATCGTGAATAAAATTGTTCTAGGCAAGGGTAAATAAAGGTTTATGCACCCAGCACCATTGAAAGATAGTTATTTTCACACTGAATTACTATATGGTCAATTGATTTCTGACAAAATAATATACATATATGTATATATAAACATATAACTTTGACAAGTGAGACACTGTGGAACAGTAGATAAATTATAATCTTTTCAATAAATGATGCTGCAACATTGAATACAGGGGAATACATGAATCTTGACCCCCTCATAACACACAAAAGTAATTTTAACTGGACTGTCCATCTCATTTTGCAAGATAAAACTAGTGTTTAAAGGAAAACACAAGAGTATCTTCATGACCTTGGGTTAGGAAAATATTTTTTAAACAGGAAGCAAAACTTGCTGTATTTAAAAAGATGGTTTAATCAGACTACATTAAAATTAAGAATTTTTTTTCTTCAGAAGACACTTTTTAAAAAAATTAAAAGGTAAGTTCTAGAGGGGAAGAAGTTATGTGCAATACATTCTTTTAATAAGAGACTTCGACCCAGAAAACTATAAATAAATCTACAAATCAATAAGAAAAATTCCAGCAACCCAACAGAAAATACACAAATGACTTAAATATCTCAAAGAGGATGACCAAATAGCCAATCGGTACACAAATGACTTAAATATCTCAAAGAGGATGACCAAATAGCCAATCGGGAATAGCATATGAAAAAATTCTCAACATCACTACTCATCAAGAAATGCAGCTTAAAACTATAATAAGTTATTACTGTGCACCCATCAGAATATTTATATTTTAAAAGACTGATAATATCAGGTGGTGTTGTTGGGGCACCTGGTCCATCCTCCAATACTGTTGGGAGTAGAAATGGGCACTTTGGAGCCCAGTTTGACATTAACTACTACAGCTGAATATATGTGCAGCCTGAGGATCAGCATTTCCACTCCTCCGTTACACTCATCAGGAATGCATGCAAATATACACAAGAATACATGGGAAATGATGTGCATAGTAGAGGAATTCCCAAGAGCTCAAAAGTGAAAATGAGCATTCATCAGCATTAGCATGGGGAAATAAATTACAGTATACTTATAAAATGGAATACCATACAACAATTAAAAAGAGCAGACTATTGCTACATACAAAATTGGAATGAGTCTTGTCTCTAATACTGAGCTAAGGAAAGAAGACTGAAAAAAATGCATATTATATGAGTCTACTTAATTCAACTGCCAAAAATAAGCAAAGCTAATTGATGGTGATAGAAGTAAGAAAAATTGGAGGGGGTGGCAGGGAAGATTTTGGGGGTACTGGCAATTTTAAATTTCTTGGTGATTAATGAATGCATCTACTTTGTAAAATTCAAAATCATATTTAATGATATGCATATTTTTCTTGATGTATATTACATTCAACAAAACCTTACTTAAAAATCATTTCTGAAGTTCCAATAAAATAGAGTACTTTGTCTTTAGGTCTTTAAAAAAATAAGAAAAAAGAAAGCTGTTAGGGAGGGGCTCATTTTCAGGGCCAGTCCTATACCCTGTGGTGAATGTGAGTCCCTTTCTCAGAGACATAGGGAAGCCGGTTATGACACTCAGGAGAATGCCTTCTTTTGAAGCAGCAGATGTTAATGCTGGAGCAGTCTTCAAAATAAAGATTTTTGTTTTATTTCAAAGAACACAGGAGAGCAAGTTCTGAAACAAGAGATCAGCCCTAGTCAGCTCCAACTTTTGTACACCCTCCAGGGACAGAAGCCTGACTCCCATCTGTTCAGCTTTGCTTTCCACGTAACTAGGATTATCAAGGCGCCTCAAACTTGGCTGAGTGGGAACAGACTGGGGAATCTGGTTCTAAGATCTGTAAATTCATGCCTTCTGGGCCCAAAAAGGGAAAAACAAATCACAAGTCAGTTCATTCCACTTGAGTGGGCAAAGCTACAGCGGCAGGGATGAATCTGCTGCCTTCAGCTGTCAGATGTGGCCCCTTCATGCTCTGCATCCTCGTGCAGAGCACTGAGCGATAGGGACTGTCCCCACATGGGGAGGCCCTGGAGACCTCGCATTTGATTGTGGGATTCTGGGCTAATGACTCACTAGCTTTCCTTACAGAAACCACCTCAAGTTCTCCGTTAATCTCTGGACTGTATGCATAGGCATGGCTGACGCATGTGGTGAGCGATGCAGAATACAGACTAGTGGAGTGGCTCAGAGGAGCAGGGGAGCACTGAAATTTGACCCAGTAATAAGTCAGATATCCAGCATTTATTGAGCACTAACTGTGGTCGAGTTTGTGAGTGCTTTCATGGATTGCTTCATTTA
The DNA here is from genome assembly GCF_048564905.1 of Vicugna pacos. Lineage (NCBI taxonomy): Eukaryota > Metazoa > Chordata > Mammalia > Artiodactyla > Camelidae > Vicugna > Vicugna pacos. The sequence goes on along the minus strand of NC_132997.1, from coordinate 81,681,055 downwards.
GATCCCACGGCAGCCGTGTGCCATTAGGTATTACCATTATCATTGTCACTTACAGATGGTACAGCTGAGGCACAGAGAGGCAGGGTAACTCACCTGAGATCACACAGCCACTAAGTAGTTGAGCCAGGAGTCAAATCCAGGTTCTGTGGTATCCTGCCTTTCTACTGCTTCTCTATGATGGAAAGGATATTTTCTGAAAAAGAACATCATGTGGTTCCTAAGGCTCCCTGGAAACACTTGGCTAGGGGTAGGGAGTAAGAAGGATCAAGGAGTAGAAAGAACAGGCAAAATTATTTACGCCCAAGCCAGTCTGGACTGTGCTACTGCTGTATTCTTAGACACTAGTCAATATAGAAACCATGATTTTCCTCTTGGATTTTCTGAGAATGTTTGTGGCTTGAGATCAGTTTGTTGAAAACCCCTTACCAGAGAGAGAGCCTGAATCCTCTCTGGGGTGTCCCTCTTTTTGCAAAACTGTGCATTTACTGAATACCTACATTGTATCTGCTGTTGTTTTATCCTTTCTAAAGAATGCTGGAAAATGGAGGATACGAATGCCATACCCAAGGACTTTAACATCCGTGTGTACCAAACTCCTCCAGAGTCTTGGGTATGAATTAGACTATATTTTTAAGTAAGTCTAAAAAACAAACAGCCCTGATAGGTACCACTCTTAAAATATGGGGTCTCTATATCCTCCTCAAAATTTCTGTGAGTCCACTTCTCATCTGAATTTGTTGCTCCAAAATTTACTTTGAATAGAGTGTCTATTGACACTCATACCTCGTGTCAATTCTTTATAACAGTAGGAATATTAATGCTGTGCTTCTGATGCCCCTAAGACAACAAGTCCTCCAGGTGCCAAAGGGACCAAGAGGTCCCTGCTGCATTTTGATATGACATTGCAGTGCGATTCTTGAGATGTGGGCAGAAGACTCTCCAAGGCAGTATAATATTTCATCATTTGGGCACCAATGATCATGCTTCTGTGTCTCATGGGTTATTACTGGCTCAGCTTTCTCTATAGACTTGTTTGCTGCCTACGGGGCTACAATGGGCTCAGAACAGGTGCAGCCCCCCATTTTCTGTCCCCAGTTATTTGCATACAAAACCCTCCATGTGGACTCCCTCTCCTATGCATATCAACTAAAAGCATTAGAGATCTGAGGAGTCAACTGTTTCATTAACTGCTTAAATATATGTGTTTATTTGTTCAGCAAATATTTTACTGAGTTCCATTTTTATGCCATGTCCTTTTCATTTATGAGTAGACATATTTCAGTTTGTGGATCTACATGTTTTGACTTAACTAGGACCTCCACTGTATGAAGATTTAAATACAAATCGAAACACACAAAACAGAAAAGACTAAATATTTTGTATTCATTCAAAACAGAAAGAAAAATTAATTACCGAACCTTACTGTAATGATTTCTTTTTGGCATCTCCCAATAATTGGTAAATATTATTAAGGTAAGAATCATGCCATGCCTGGTTGCATTTCTGGCCTCTCTGCTTACCATGCTTGGCGTATTGCTAGGAACTCAATAAATGTGTGTAGATTTGTATAGGCTTCCCCAAAGAGTGTAGATATAAAGCCTAAACTTAAAAGAAAAAGGCTCTTAAAATTTGAATAACATCCCAAACATGTTAAAGTCTCCATCTGAAATCTCAGTCCCTTCCTTTATTCTGTATGAGTGAATGTCCTAATTCTAACATAAGAATTTCAGTGGAAACCTTGCTAAAACCAGAGCAAAGAAGAGAACTTCTTATTGACTGAAGGTAATCAAAGGCTAGGTATACTGATGCAAGCTTGTAACTCCATGTACCGTAGTATGTGCCTGAGCCAAAATTTTGCAGATTTGACAAATGCAAGAAATGGAATCCCTTTCTGTAAATAGCATATGAGGCTACCCTCCACATCTAGGTGACAAAATGACTCCATAACACAACTTCCTCCAACTTCCACAGCTTGGTTCCTCAGAGAACCACATAATTCTGTTGAAGACGATGAAAAGCCCCTGTTTTGAGGAACCCCATCCCTGCTGCTTTGAAGGTTCTCTCCAAATATACCACAAAGGATCTTCATTAGAAGTAACAAGGCAAAGGAGCCTGTCTTGCTTTCATCCCAGAATCACTCATTGTGGCAGATCGAGGAACACATGCACACTCACAATCACGCTCTGCATTTATGCATCATTGTTTTCTTAAGGACAAAGAATATTGATCTAGAGACCAACCAAGAAGAGAGAGAAAAGGACTCCATGAACTTGTATCTAAGAAGCCAAACATTTTCCAATGGCACCTGGATTTTAGGAAGCTGATGGAAAGTGTTTTGCAGTGAGACACAGCATCCAATGAGAAGTGGCATCTCTCTGTCCGGAGACTTGCTTAAGATGGATGTCCTCTGGACCACTAATGAGCACCTAATGAGTCTATAGACTTTCAGTGCGACAATTCGGCTTTCTAGAGAAATCCACTGTGAGAACCTGAAGGCACAGGATGGATGGAAAAGGGCCTAATCAGTCTTAAGAACTCGACAAAACTGATTTGGAAGGCATTCATTTGAGAGGACTGCTGGGCTGCAGTAGTGTCTGCCTGTTACGGGAGATAATTAAATCTGTTTTAAACAGCTGTAAGAATAAAGAGATGCAATTCGCTGCATAATTTAAGACTTTTAAATTAAATCTGAGGCAAGGGACTAAACTTAAAAACTTTGATCCGTAGCTCATTGTTTTAATACTTCAATTTACATACAAAGACTGGAACTTAATAAGGAAAATTCATAATTATAACTTCTTCTGTGAGATTTCACTCCAAAACGTGAAGGCTGTGTGCATTAAATGGATTTCAACGTGCTGTAATTTCACATACATCGAAAGACTTACGGCAGCTGAAAAGTAACCACAAGGTAATGACACTTCGTAAATATTGCAGGCTGCTGCCAGCCATCCGATGGGGTAGAGGAGATGACTTGTAATACAGTTTTTTGTGTGTGTGTGTGAGACACTCATCTGTTGAATTGATCAAAGAATTTGACCTACTTTTTTCAGCTGGGAGAAAAAGTGGGGCTCTTAGAGATGGCACAGGGAGTTAGCAGGTAGTGGTAAATCCAGGCAGGTGTCACTTTCTAAGCCAGCCCCGATCTGGCTCAGAAGGTTCAGCTGTTTTCTTCTTCCGCACAAGGAAACAGGAGCTGGCTGCAAGGAGCCGTGGTGATTTAAGAGGTTTTCTCATGTATTATTCCTTACTCCATTCAGCTTTGTTCCCTGTGACTCTAGCAAGGAAACTGAGCCACTTCATTTCTTCTCCCTTTTGGCTTCGGGTTAAAAAGGAAAGGAGGAAATGAGGCAGGCAACACAGGTTGTCTTTAGCCACAGGCTGGGTGCCTGAAGTTCAGACTCCATTCTCTCTGTCTCAATACTAGTTCACACGTGTTGGGGCTTTGCTGATCTTTTTAGGGTTTCAGAGCATAGCTGTTTGCAGAGAACTTCAGTCTGCCTTGACGAGCAAAGAGAGATACTTGGCTCATTACTGAGAGTTCCAGTACAGTGAGCATCCGCAGGGCAGGAGTCAGGAAGCCTTCAGTTTCGCTTTTCAATCTTTCAACCTGTCTGCTTCCGGCCATTCCAACACTGATGACCACCGCTCCTTGAATCAGGGCTCCACCAAATCACACAATTCTTGCCCAAGCGCATGACTTCCTCGGGTTTCTGGCTTTGCACTCTGCCCTTCGGCATTCCATGGCTCTCTCTCTTACCAGCTCATTCCTCAGCGTAATCCACCCTTAACGTGCAGTGAAAAGTCTCCATCGTGTAACAACAGCACTGGGATGAATTCTGCATCCTCCCCTGAGAGCGGAGATTATTTCAGCAGCTGGAAGGGATGTTGGCATATACATGTGGATGTCCAATAATGTCACTTACAGGAAGAGTAGAATTAAAAAATTGCAGGTTACTAGGACTAGAAATGACAACTAGAAAGAATCACCATCATTCTGCCCATATTTAATTTATAGGTAAAGAATTGAAGGTCCCAGTGTGAAATATATGTCAAAGGGCATTTAACCGAGGATTCTAACTCCCATGTCACCCCCTGCCTTCTGTAGGGCACCTCTTCCACATATAGTGCCTCTGTAGACCTCCGTAAAGTCACTTAGATCTCATAACAACCTAGTAACTTGGCAAAGTGATGAAGTGACATCCAGGGCAAGAAAGCATGTCCCCATTTCATAGACTGGATTTTATGACTTGATTAAGTCCACCAAGTGATGCTTGATTGAAAAGTTTTGAAAGCTATTTTAAAATGTCAAGAACATAACAGAAAACAGGGCATGTGCAGCTGCCTTTTGTCCTCGCCTGCTGCTGTCCTGTGCCAGAAGGACTCGGTTTTCTGTTATAAAGTGGTGGGTCCAACCTAACCTCAGCGGTTGGTTCCTGTTTATAGTCATCTCACTCTTGGTGGAACACTCATATCACCAGGGTTCTTCACAAATGCACTTTGTAGCTTCTGTGGTATTTTTTAGAGCCTGGCATGGTACACTGGGCTCCCCTTACATCACTATTTAATGTAGAATTTGATCTGTGCTGGCATCCTTTTAAAGAGTGTCAGTGACTGAAGCTGACAGGCACGCTCTGGCTTCACACATGAGTCAATCCATTCTTCAGCACCCAGCTGGGAGTGAGCATGGGTGGGTAGTTTGAGTGCCTCCTGTGAACGAGAAGTAGTGCTGAACCTGGAGTCAAGAAGAGCTTGGTTCAAACTAATCTTGTGACTCCAGGCAAATTTTACCTGTCTTTTAGGCGTGAGTCTTAGTGCTGAAGATTCATTGAAAAACTATATAGAGAACAGTTGTTATTATTTCTGGACAGTAAACTTTTTTTTTAAATTGAAGTACAGTCAGTTGACAATGTTGTATCGATGGGACCGTAAGCTTTTGAGGAATGTTCTCTCTCTCTGCCCTTAGGGACCGTCAGTGGGGGTGCTAGGACCGTCTTAACGGGCACAATTCACATAAGAAGTCACACGCCAGAGTTCAGTCTCACTGAGTAAGCAGCAGGGGGTTAGCACTTCTCTCCATGAACACACGTCCACCAGCTGACACACCTCTTGTTTGGAGCCAGAACACATTGTAGCACAGTGATCTCCTTCTCTGCTTCTTGTTGAGACCTCGCCGATCTGAGTCTGAAGTCTCAACAAGAAACTGACCTGAGTCTCAGACCCTGGGATAGAACTTGCAGGGCAGAGGTGGTTTATTCTTATCCCACACTCCCCACCCCACCTAAATACCTTCAACCATAAGAAGAATGGGCTGAAATGTCTGATTTTTGCTCTGGCATTCAATGCTGCTTAGTGATATTTTTGTTTAAATATTGTGGTCAAAAGAACATACAGTAACAGCGGAAATCCAAGACTATCGCTGGCTGTATCCCATCACCAACCTAACCAATGTCTGTGTTCCCTCCTGGTTATTTCCTCTACACTTAATCAATATTTAAATGTCAGCAGTAACAGCAGGGATAGGATGTTGTGTTTTACGATGTTTCTTGTGTGATCTCATACCCTACCCCTCCTTTTAAATTTGGTGTAATCTCTCTTTCCCTTCACTTACTCCTTCTCCCTTTTAATCCTGCTGCCCTTCCTCTGCCTCTCACTCTGCTTCATCCCTGGGGTAGTCAGTGTTAACAGGCTGGGCTATTTCTACCACCACCTTTATGCTCACATAAACACATGTAGGCTTATAGTAGGTATACTGGGTTATTTTATGCATTAAAAAATAAGTTATACTATAGGCATTTTTCATCAATGCCGTTTTCACTGCATGAACTTTAAGGTCCCTTCCAAGACTGAATTTCAGTAAAGCCTGAGTCAGGTGGGCTCTCGAGCTTTGCAGGAACCAGCCTCTGACATATGAGTCCAGTGTCTACCTGCGGTGGGTCCCTGGTGCCTTCAGGAGCGCCTCGGAGTCTCATTTCTGGACCGAGGCTGTCAGTGTTGAGTTACTGTAGTATTTGTTTCTCCCATTTTTCACTGAAGCCGTGTTATAGAAACTGATGGGTTCACCCACCTGTCATTGCTCAGGTTAATCTTGGCTTCATTGCAGCCATCTGATACATTTGTTTTTCTATTATAGAAGTCAGAGCTGGCCTTGGAGAATCCCCGTATGAATTTCACGGGGCTTTCGTGCCTTGCTTGGGCACTTCTTTTGTGCTGGTATTCTCAGTTCTGTGTCTATATTCAGGCATGTGACTAGATGGTGTTAGGACTAAAGAACTTTAGATGATAGTCTCAGTATTTCCCAGACTACGTTATGTTTCAGGAATGATGACTTGTCATTTTCTAGATTGAAGTACCTCCCGATTATACGCAGTTTTTTCCCTGACTGCTGATTAGGAATACCTCTTGTTTCCTGCATCCTCTGTCTTCTGTGTGGCCTGAACATGATGCTGCTTCACCAGAGGAAGATCAGGGTGGTGTATGGAATTCATGACAACCTATCTTTCTACTTACAAGCAAGAGTGTTGTTTGAGGGAAATGTCAAAGCCAGGAATGGAGTCTAACAAGAAAAGAAAGCAGGGCTTACCTTTGTTAGGGCCTTTCTCTCACTCTGAAAGCCATTACAAGTGACTTCCAATTAAAGTCACTCAGCAAGGACTGAGATGCATGGACAGAGGTAAACCCCAGATCATCTTAAACCTGTCTGCACTGCAGTTCTCCTGGTATAGCAAGTAGAAGTAACGTCTGCCCCTGCTCTCTCCCAGAAGTCCTAACAGCCAAATGAGATAATATAAAAGAAAGCACTTTTTAGATTCCACATTTAAGTGACCTCATATAGTATTTTTTCTTTCTCTGTTTGACTTACTTCGTTTAGTATGATAATCTCTAGGTCCATCCGTGTTGCTGCAAATGTCATTATTCCATTCTTTTTTATGGCTGAGTAATATTCCAGTGTGTGTGTGTGTGTGTGTGTGTGTGTGTGTGTGTGTGTGTGTGTGTGTGTGTGTATACACACCACATCTTCTTTATCCATTCATCTGTCGATGGACATTTAGGTTGCTTCCATGTCTTGGCTATTGTATATGATGCTGCTGTTAACATAAGGGTGCATGTATTTTTTCAAACTTAGAGTTTTCTCCAGATATAAGCCCAGGGGTGGGATTGCTGTATTATATGGTAAGTCTGTTTTCAGTTTTTTATGGAATCTCTGTAAACTTCAATTAAAAAAAAGCACTTTGATGAATATACATGTTAGACATGTACAACATTTGAAATTTCTTTCTTTTTTTCAAATTTCAATATGTGTTGAACAGAACAGACTCATCTGCAAGCACTGTTATGTACTGAGGTTGTAGCCATTAAAGACACATCTCAGCCCTTTATACAAACTACCTTCAAATTATCCAGATGCTTAGTTTTTTAGAGAAGATAACTGACCTTGACTAAGCATATTGTGGGACTTCTGTGATTGTGCACCAGTCACTAATAGTGAGTGTAGTTCTTCTGTTCCTGGTTTTATTGATGTACCTATAGGACTTAAAACCTAAAACATCCTGAAAAACTTTCACCATCCTACCAAAATGGACTAGGAATGGTGTCAGCTTATACTGTGCTCTATTCAGATGATTTAAGTCATAATAAAACCTAATGTCCAACAGTCTGAACCGAGGACCACAACCTCTGGTGCAGCCCCACATCCGCTGTGAACCTTCTCAAACCACAGCAGGACCGAGCATCTTCCCCAGAGGCCCTGAGCCAGGAGGTGGGTCTTGGATAATAGCTGAGCATCAGCTTCTTTTCTTTTAATTCTGTAAGAGATGTTGATATCAAAGACTAAGATTCACTGATTTCAAACTCCAGTATTAAACCACGGAAGTTAATTTTGGCAGGTAGGTGAATGTAATTTCCTGTTGCAACTCATATATCAATCTACCATTGTCTCCCCTGAACTGTCCCCTAATCGGCTTCCCAGAATACTTGGGCCTCCTTCCAATGCATCCTTCATATTGTAGCCAGAATGATCATTTTTAATTAAAATTATTATCATATCATCTTCCCTCAAACCCCTGCTTAAAATACTTTAATGTCTTCCCATTGCTTTTAGAAGAAAGATCAAAGTCAGAAACTTGGCCCACAAGTCCTAAAATGTCATTTTCTCCCCTCCAGTCTAATTTTACATGATCCTATGGTGTCTGTATTGACAGCTTCTTTTAACTGTGCCATCTTCCTTCTGCCACAGGGGCCTTGCACATTCGGTTCCCTCTGTCTCCATTACCTGGACTCCTCACCTCCATCTCACTCACTCATGTCTTTTGTTTGGTCAATCTTTTTTTTCCCTTTAGGTCTTCTCAGCTCAGTTATCACTTCTTCTGGGAAGTCTTTCTTGAAGTTCTCAACTGGGTCAGACTTTCAGCTCTCTATCTCTTCCTATCGTATAAGCTTACAACACCAGGCACCTCTCTTTCGTATTATCCCCAATAATAACTTTTTATTTATTTGTGCGATTATTAAAGTCCATCTGTCTCACCAATAATCTTTTTGCTCATGAAAGCCCAGACCACATCTGTTTTGTTTGGGTGGTTATAACTTACTTAATAGTGTTTTCCCATTTAGTGCCTGACACAAGATGGACACTCAATAAATCTCTGTCGGTTGTTTGAATGAATAAACGACCAGAAGGCCCACTAAAGCAGGGCAGGCATGCCTAATCAAGGTGGTCTCGGACTTAGGCTCTCTTTCCTTTGCCCTGTCTTTTGTTCTCTAAAAGGAGTTGATATCCCTGTCTGGGATGGTAATTGCAGCCCAGGGAAGTCAGAGGCTGATGACAGATGAGCCCCAAAGTGATGCAGTTACAGCTGTGTTAGACTTTCTGAACACCTGAGAGCCCCTGAGGCAGTGGCACAGGATCCAGGTTGTTCCACTGGCGTGGACAGAGCTGCACAGCGAGGATGAAACCTTGCTCCTTCAGCTGTCAGACTTACCCCTTGATGCTCTTGAATCCAAGTCAGGGCACCAAGCCCGGAGGTTCCAAGGTGGGCTCTTCATGCCCAAACCTAGGGTTGGCTGGCAGCCACTCTGCTGAAAACCCAGGAAGCCTGGGAGGAAACTGACCAGAAACAGAATGAGAACTTGATCAGTCCAATTTGGTTGTCCAAATGCAGAGCCAGTCAGCAAGACTGGTTTGACATTTATATTTATTAGTGAAGGGAATTCAAGCAGTTGCACAACGTCTGGGCTTGTGGATATTTGTTTTGTAATTTTGAATAGTTTCTTTTTCCTCCCCTGGGGGAGGATTTTTGCCCATGGTCTTCCTGAGAGTTGGCTGCCGTGCCCCCCCCCCCACACACAATGCTTGGCTGCGCAGAGATCAGAATAGGTCATGTAGATGCATAGGGTTCGAACTGCTTTTCCTTTCCCTGTAAATTAATCTTTTAAATGTCAGCATTTTAAACTTGCCCTTTTCAAAAAATATGATACCGTGTGAACCTTACTTAATTGAAAATACATTTCTAGTTCAAAGGTTTTTTGTTTTCTCCTCCCCCTCCCCCTCCCACAAAAAAAGGGACAGACTAACAAAACAAACAAAAATCCTGTTAAAGGATGGGCTGTATGTGAGGGAAGCTGGTTTTTATCAATTCTTCTAAGAAACTTTGTTAAGAATCTCAACTAATTCCACAGACTATTTTTTGTTTTTACATGTCAGGGATTCTATAAAGCAGACTATCTTCCCCTGCCTACCTGTGGGAAATGTGGAATCATACGATTCCAATCAACCTTTAGAAGAAGATATAGCGGGTCTTTTACAGCTGCTTTGTTTTTATAGTCATTCGTGTTGGTATCAGTTTTTACAGGTTACTGATTACTCATATGTCTTTTGTAACAGGCCTTTGAGTTAAGACAGTAAGGTGTTAATATGCCTAATTCACAGATTAGGTAACTGAGGCCAAAGGCAGCTGAATGACTTGCATGAAGTCATCCAGCTGGTTAATGGCACAGTAGGATTTGAGCCTGGAGGAGATGTCAGTGCTTTACCCACCTATGACACGTGAAACCAAGTCCAGAGCGAGAGATTCAGATCCCCAAACTACCACTAACTAGCTGTAGTGACCTTGAGCAAATGGTTAAACCTTTCTAGACATTTGCTTCCTCGTCTGTAAAACGAACAAACGTTGCCTGCTTTTCTCCCCAGACTAAGATTCTGTGAAGAATAGAATGAAATAATTTTGACAGTACAAAATGCTGAAAAAGAAGAATTAACCATCATTATCTAAAATAATAATAAGGTTGAGTCCGATATCCTATCAGGAAGGAAGCAAGGTGTCTCCTATCCTTCCTCCGATGTGGTTAGGGGAGCAGAAAAAAAGGGATTCAGGGGTCCTAAACACATGGGCAGAGGTCCCTGACCATGTCAGGTAGGCTGAATTTTTAAAACTGTGTATGTCCACCTTTCTGTAATTCATGTGGATGATAAGACCAAAAACACAGCCTTCAGAGGAACTGAATATCGAATTGGTGCTGATCAGCAAACACTTAATTTTCCAAACCTTGAAACTTTTGGTAGTCAGTGCCCTTCAGATTTGGAGAGCATCCATCTTACTAAACTCCTGTCTGCCAAGAAGTGTCCTGGGAATTCTGTCACACACATTCTCCCAGCTGTAGGAGGGAGCTGGGGCTGCCGTTTTCCCTGAGCCCGGGACCGGGACAAGCCCCAGCCCCTGGAACAGAAGCAGCCAAGCACCGACTCCCCTTCCTTTGATGTTGGGCTGTCTTCCAGGGTGACGTCCAGAGGACCCTCATCCAAGTGGACTTCGGGGATGGCATCGCAATGTCCTATGTCAACCTCAGCTCCATGGAAGATGGGATCAAGCACGTCTATCACAACGTGGGCATTTTCCGAGTGACCGTGCAGGTGGACAACAGCCTGGGGTCTGACAGCGCCGTCCTGTACTTACATGTAACTTGTATGTTATTACTGTTGTTGGTTTATGACCTATTTTAAATATTGTGTCCCTTTAAAGTACATCCCCAAATTTTTGATCTAGAAGAGGCTCCCTAGTTACCTTTTAGCCAAAGGGGAAAGGAGAGTAAGAGGACCAAGTCGGGAGAGAGTCAGAAGAAACCAGGGAGTGGTTTTGAATCATCTGGGCTCTGGGTGGCTTCAGGTGGTTGTCGCGCTGGCTGTGCCTCTCCAGGTGCCTCTGAGAGACCACACCTATGTCTGTCTGAGCAGCTTGCCGATTGAATATGAATTTGTGGGGTTTTTCTGGGTTTTTGGTCAGAAATGTTTGAGAACAACCCACATTAGCACAGGAGATGGAATTTCTCCCCCTCTGACTACTTTTTCTCTTCCCATGTTATATAGCTCACTGTTAACAATTCTTTTACACTTTTGTTCCTTTCTTTTTTTTAAGTGTGTTTCCTGCACTTTGATCTGTGATGACTTGGTCTTTTAAGGAGAAGGTGGTATGGAGGGAAAGAGGGTCGGCAATGTTAAGGAAGCTGCCTTAAAAAATAGTTGCAAGAACTGTTAAGGTTTTTCCCCGGTGAGGAATTCAAAGATGCCCTAATGAGACAAAGGTTGACTCCTAAGCCACGTTTGGTAAATATGTTCGCCCTGAATACCTCTTACGCTAGGTGTGTGCATGTCCCCAAACAGGCATACGGACTTGCTTTGATTGCTAGAGAAATGGTTTACTTTTAAATGAAAGTTAGCTCCTTTCTGTGAATGGTCATGTTCAGATTTCAGTTTCTAGACCAGGAGCATGAAGGCCGGGCAGTACTCCATGCCTCTCACGTGACCCTTGCCCACTGAACCAAACAGCCCACAAGGTACCAAGCTGAATCTCTTGTTGCGCTGCTGCTGCTGCTGTGGTCCATTGGGAGAACAAGACTGTTGAAGGGTCCCCAAGAGATTGACTGTTACTGAGGTTTCCTGCTCTATCAGTCATTCTTTTTTTAAAAAAAAAAAACTTGTTTGTATTTAGGTGGGGAAGGAAATTAAGTTTATTTATATATTCATTTTTTTTAAAATGGAGATACTGGGGATTGAACCCTGGACCTCGTGCATGCTAAGCACACACCTAACCACTGAGCTGTACCTTCCCCCTTATCAGTCATTCTTGGTCCCCGTCTCCTGTACTCTCTGGACCGAGATGCCTCAAAGAGACGCACCTGTCCTCCTTTGGGTTTAAACTAAGTTCTATAGGATTCCTGGTATGCCAACTCCACGTCCGCTTTTCACCTAATGATTTTGAGCTCTTCCTGTTTACCAGGCTTTGTGCTAATAAACAGGTCCTTTATGTATGTAAGCTTCCTTTTCAAAACAGCCCTAGGAAGCAGGCACTATTAGAAACCACACTTTACAAAACACAGTGAGGCTCAGAGAGCCTAAGTCGCCCGTCAGAATCTGCAGGGCTGCTGTCTGGCAGAACCAGGCTTCAGACTCGCGTCCACCTGTGTCAGGAATCCCAGCTTCTGATGACTAAGTTGTTGTCAGCTCCATGTTGGTTTGGGGTTAGTGGAACCAAGTCTCCATTGGCCCTCGTTCCCCTCCGCGTCTTTGCCGACCACCCTGAAGGAATGGGAACACTTAGATCAGAGGCAGTGTACTTGCTGCACAACTACCTAGGTTCCAGAAAGTTTCACAGGCTCTCGTCCTGCTGACGGCCAGCCCTAAGGTGTCCTAGATAGACTTTCTGGAGTCGCCTCTTATTAAGAGAGGCTCCTTCCCTGTACATCAGTCGTCATGCAGGCAAAAGTGATGCTATCCTAGGAGTAATCATATTTTAAAAACTTGTCACAAACACTGGTTATTAGTAATGAAAGTGACTTGCAACACAGATAATAGTACGTTTGCTGAGAATGACCTCCCTTGCAGTTTACCTTTTTCCACAGCTTATCCTGTAAGGGGCTTTTTGTTGGCGACCTCCTCTCCTTAAGAATTACAGTCGTTGTATTCCATATCCCATCTGTGTATTAAACAGCCCCGTACGCTAACCACGTGTAAACAGTGGTTTAAAATTCAGCAGTGGGTTTGCGTCAGTGTCTCAGGGTCTCCCGTAGAGTCATCCACAGCTTCCGGCCCTGGTGGCCTGGTGGCCTCTTCCCCGCCCTTGCGGGCTACCTCCCTACCCTAGCCCTCTCCCACGTGTACTGAATCCTGGAAAGGAAGACGGGACACAGCTTGCCTGGGCTCAAGATTAAGGGTTGCTGAAGCCAAGGCTTTAGAAAAAAAGGCGCTGCTTTGTTCGCTTGCAGTCGCTTCATCTCATTAATCCGGTTGAATGGCTAAACGATTTTGACCTTAACCTCAAAGGCAGATGATTTGTAGTGGAAAGTTTTGCGTTCTGGTTTTAATTTTGACAGATGCTTCTTGGGTCCAGCAGTTGGATAAGCAAGCCTCACATCATAGGACTCCTTCCTCAGCCTGGCCTTGGGGTCAGGAATTAACTTTCTGTACTAAGTATATGAAATCGGGATTATTTTTCAAGTTTTCATCAGCGCACCTACATCTGAAAACCATGGCCTCGGCAGGTTCTGACCCGTTTGCTAGGGCTTCTCTCCTGAAGGACCCGTTGTGCTTTACTCTGCATAGAACGTCTAGGCTTATTCTCACACCTCTGCCGTGATGGGCAGCCTCTGGCCTTCCTTTCAGGCAGGGCAAACGAGGATTAGAGAAGTGCTGTGATTTGACCATAATTTTACACTAAGAGGAAGTTGCAGTAAAACCATAATTGACTTACACTCCTCAAAATCGAAGCTTGGCCGTTTTCAGTGCCACCTTGCCAGCATCTGGAAGGGATCTCTGGCTTTGTGGGCAAGACAAAAATAAGCAGTGGACTGAGCTGGGACTTGTGAGGTTCAGATGCTGGCCTGAACTCCTGGCCAAGTCACTCCATTTCTCTGAAACTAGTCTTTCTCCCCAGTCATGTGAGGAATATGCATCTTGCTTCCCAAAGGTTCTGTTGTGCAACTGCCGCTGGGCCCTGTCCACTAGCCCAGCTTGATTTCCCATCATCACAGTGTAGCACGTGCATTTGTGCTTAGTGACTTCTGAGTAGCAACTCTCAGTTCTGTTTGCCAAGCCTGCCCTCCACCCACTCAACCCATCCCCCTCCCCTGGCCCAGGGCTCTTCCAGAAAGCCCCACACTTGTCTTGAGCACACTGCCTCCACTTCCCCGTTCAGAAAGGTGCTTTGATTCTAAATCAGAGGTTCTTAAATAGTGGTTTGCAAAAGGTCATCAGAAACGAGTGGAGAGAATGTTCCTGCTGTAAGGTTTCCAGGCTTGGGCCGCTCTCACGGGGCAGCTGGGTACTCTGCTGTACCCTGGCAGTTGAGAATTCCTGGGGGAATGTATTCACTGTGCTCTGCTAGTCTGCAAACTAATGAGACACGTGATGCAGCCAGGATGGCCTTCTGCTTGAGGGGGCTGAGAACTGAGAGGACGTGTAGATTTCTGCTCAGAAAGCCACCCTATCTCAGCCACTCTCGCAAAAATAAATAAATAAATAAATAAAATAAATCACTGAATATTGTGCAACCTTGGAGAATGGGAGGTGAAAAAAAGATGAGGGGGGATTTTCTGATACTTCCCAAACCTCTCTCCTCAACCATCCCCTTACTTAGAAAGCCCTTTGCAGATGCCTTTCTGTCCCCATCTCAGAGTAAAATGATCAGTTTCCTGAAAACCTGTGTAGCTTGCAACTGCTCACATGATCATTATGTTGGCCAGCAAATGCCAGACCTGGGTTTTGTGAAGTGTGGTTAATGAGCCTCCTGCCCTGGAATTTCATGGTAAAAAGGTAGTGTCCTGGGCCCCACCCTGGACCTACTGAATTAGGATTTTCTCATTTTGAATTTCTTTTTATTTCTTCTAGTGGATTTTTTTTAACATTTCAGACAGACAGCAGTATGATACAAACACAATATTTAATGAGGTGGTCAGAGGAATGAACACACACACACACACACACACGGTCACACAGACATCAGTTGTTTCCCACAGCACAGGAAGACCAAATGAGAAGAGAAGGGAAACTCAGTTCACAGGAGTCAGTTCCCCACTTCTCTCTGCCACCTTGGGAGGATTCAAAAGGTGGAATGCAGCGCCACCTGCTGTCCTTTCTATGCATTGCAGGCACCTGTCCGAAGACGCAGCATCTGCCAGCCTGCTCTGCTCTCAGCTTAGTGTGGGCAGCCCGCTGGGGGCCTCAGGGCTGGAGTTTCACTCCAAGGCTCCGTTAGAGCAGATCATACCCCCTGTGCAGAAAAGATAGGCTTTGGGGCAGCAGGAACCAGATATATGGAACACTTACTAAGTAAAATGAACACAAGAGGAGGTGGCGGTCTGAAAGCTAAATTCCACACATCTGTTTGAACGTCTGATGTATATCCGTGCAAGAAGGAACTCACATGAACACACGTGGACATTCTTCAGCGCCTAAGGTGCCCTGCTAAGTGTCCTGAATGTCCGTTAGATCTCCACAGCAGCTGGTCCTGCCACTCCTCACACCTGACGAGCCACCTCCTCCTCCTCGAGGCCTTGGCACTTGCTCTCCCTTCACCTGGCTCTTCCCCAGCCGGTCCCTGGTGCATCTGCATGTTATTCAGGTCGCTGCCCCGATGCCACTGCCTCTGGGAAATGGAAAATGTCAAGACACAATTGTTCACAGTATATCATTTCCTCCTGAGTAGGGACAGTACCCAAGTACTTCCCCCTGGGAATACGACTGATGGTTTGGCGGCTTCCAGAAAGAGTGGATTCTCTTCAGAGCTGGGAAGGCGAGCAGAGAGAGCTCCTCCCTCTCCATGCCTCCTCTCTCTTCTTGTGCCTCAGGTCCCCTGGAGCATGTGCACCTGTCTCTGCCCTTCGTCACCACAAAGAACAAAGAGGTCAACGCGACGGCAGTGCTGTGGCCCAGCCAAGTGGGCACCCTCACTTACGTGTGGTGGTACGGGAACAACACAGAGGTGGGTCGCCTTCCATGCAGGGTCTGGGCAGCTCCACTCAAACTGGTTGAAGCCAAATGGAGAATGAAATGGCTTCTGTAACTCAAGAGTCGCGGGTTTGTCGCGGCTTCGGGGACCGCAGGCTCTGAGCGTTCTGCTCACGCCGTCAGTGCGCCCTCCCTGTCCCCCCCTCACCGCTGCACGCCCCCTCTTACCTCTGCCTCCCTCTGAGGCAGTGTCTTCTCCAGCTGGGCTTGACTCTGCGGCGACCCTCAGCAGAAGCCTGGGCTTTCTGCTCTCACAGCTCTGCAGAGACAACCAGCTCTTTCCCAAAAGTTCTGACAGGAGTCCCAGACGGGTAATATCGACCAGGCCTTGATCACGGTGCCGGGGGAAGAAATGGAGCTGTTGACATCAACCTCCCTGGGACCACGTGGGCCAGGAGAAGGGAGGGAGCAGCCTTCAAAAGGAAAAGAGGCCAACGGACACCAGACAGGCAACCATGGGTGTCCATGGCAGCCCTGCCTGCACGTGGCCCCCTCACCCTGGATCAGACTTGGCCTCTTTTTCCCCTCAGCTTTTGTCCCTCTGTTTCCCCTAAACCTCCCCTGTGATCAAAGTCAGCAGCCATTTCAAGACCACCAGTAGGGACCTTAAACCTCACCTCCTTTCAGTCCTCATTTTATAGAGGAGAAAAGAGATGAGGACCCAGCCTCTTTCCGCTGTGTCACACAGGCCAGGTCCAAGGCCTTCTCACACTGCATGGATTTTTCTGCCCCCAACGCCGGGCTGCACACTCTGCTTCAGCTGGGAACACACGCCAGTCTCAGAAGTTAGAATTTGCTCGCTGATGTCAGGGAGGGCCGTAGGGCTGGGCCCCGAAGCATCCCTCCGCAGAGGGCTGTGGGCCCCACGGCTCTGGGCCAGAAGACCTGCCCATCCTCAGCAGCATTGCTTTCACCCGGGACGTGGCGCGTCAAAGCAGTGCCTCTTCCGTGAGGACGAGTCTTTTTCTGCCCCAGAGCTGCGTTTGGGCTTTAACTGAATGGCTTCGCACAGTCTCAGGGAGGAGACCTCTCCTGACACCGGGCCTGCTGTCGACCTCGCGGTCGGAGGGACCGCTCACCTCTACCGCGGCTGACAGACGTCAGCAGGAAAGGAGCCCTTTTGTGTTTTTTCTGAAACAGCGCATGTTAATTGGGCCCAGACTGGGCCCACTACCCGCAGTGGAAGAGGAGAAATCTGTGTTACTTGCCTGAAAGCTGGACTCTAGTGCTGGGAGGTGACAGTGCTGAACAACTTGCTTTTTTTTTTAGCTTTTGCAGAAAAACAAATTCTCAACTGATTACACTGAGTAGATTTCTTATGCTGTGCTTCAGTCTTCCCTCTGCTACACAGGGAGTTAAATGAATTTTTATTTTAAAACTAATTAAGGAAAGACAGAAAGGCAGTGTTTGTCGGGGCGAGTCGGGGGAGGCCAGCAGACCAGTAACCCTCTCCTCCAGGACCCCGGGTCCAGTTGCATTACAGGCGCTGCTCCAGATCTTTCTGGGGCTTTTTCTCTTTTTTGAGTCCTCAAACCACTCTCCACTTAGTACCTGCTTCCATTCCATAGCAGATCCTTCCAGGAAACCGCTGACAGGACCTCTCAGAGGACGCCAAGCCATACAAGGCCATGCCTGGCTTAACTGGTGGTGTTTTGGTGTCCACGGTGGTTGTATTCCATTGTAATTGTATTTAAAAATGGTACACACTGAAGATAAGTAACTGGAAGCTTATGGACTTTCAGTGACTACTGCTTCAATCTGGATGAATATGAACCCCCTGTTTTGGTCTGATTTTCATGTCACCTTGGATTGAGGGATCTGCTCGATATGAGTAGGTTATCAACAGAGGGAGCTCCATCCCACCCAGCCAGGCGAGACCAATTGATCTCCCCAGCCCTGAATCAGGATGCCAGAAAGTAGGTGTCAAATTCACAAGGAATCAGTAGGGTTTCTTAGGGTCATGCCTCAGAGAGCCCCCTTCTGGTCTGGACCTGAGGTGATGGAGGCGCAGATGAAGGCAGCTGCACTGGGGGGCACCAGAAAGAGCCTCCTCTGATTTCAGTAGCTTGTTGGTGGCTCAGGTCTACTGCCAGTCTCCTCTGTAACGGAGTAGCTTTCCCCTCACTCTGTGCCCTCATGTATTTCAGCCCCTGATCACCTTGGAGGGAAGCATATCATTCAGGTTTACCTCCGAAGGGATGAACACCATCACGGTGCAGGTCTCAGCTGGGAATGCCATCCTGCAAGACACCAAGACCATCGCGGTGTATGGTGAGCGCTCCTTCTTTGCTGCTCCAGTGTTGCCCTGGTGCTCAGATGAGAGGGTTTGGTACCTCGGTGCTGGAGGCCATCCTGGCTTACCACCTCTACCCAGAGAACAGAGGGTCATGGTTGAGAAAGAGCTGAGTCAAGTCTGATCTCCTCCTTTGGGGAAAATAGGGTTCACCAGCAAAATAATGGTCACAAAACTCCAGGAGGGTTTCCTGCTTTGTTTTTCCAGGCTGGCTCTAGTGTCCCTAGAGCGACCACACACTCATCTACCTTAAGGAAGAGTGAGTTTCATTATGTATAAGGCTGATTCATCCCAGTTGGTATTTTGATGGTATTTAAATAGCTCAAACCCACTATAAAATAAAATGGTTAATACTGAGACTTTTTTTAAGTTCAACTTTGAATCTTGATCATGGAGAAAAATCTGCCAATGTCTAAGGGCTCTGAAATCTCTTCCATAAATACATATCATTTAAAAAAAAACACTCTGCTCATTTAAAAGTGATGGAAGAGTCATCACAAGCACATGCCACACATCATCATAGACTAGGTATGAGTTTGAACAAACAGCTGTACAGAACAGTCTTATAATCAATTGGGGAAATTGAATATAGTGAGATTATTACAGGGGATGAGCATTTACTGATGGAAAGGTGGAATCATTGATGGAAAATAAGAGATTTTTTTTAAAAGTTTATACAAATGGAGCTCATCTGGGCAATTTTTTTTCTGCATAGAGAGATAGATGGATCTGCACTTAAGTGCTTTGGTGGATGGTGAAAATGGGAACTTTTATTGTTAATATGAAAGTGGTACAAATGCATCACAGAAGATTAAAACTTAAAAAGCAAGAATTTAAAAGCAGCTAAATAGGGAAATAAATGATGTACAGAGAGAGAGAGAGCAAGAGGGAGGATTGAAGGGAGCAAGGGAGGAAAGGTGAGACGAAGATTGAGAGGGACCAAGAGAGAGAGACACAGTAGCTGGTGGTCCAAGTGATATCAATTGCCCCAGACCCAGAATTAATCGATTCTGAAGCAGATTCTGTTTATCATTTCTCATCTTGCCAACTTGACCTTCAAATTCAGAAAGTCATTTGTAAGCATCTTTGAACATGTCTGAAGACACTATTCCTTGCATGGCTACCTGATAGATTTCATCACGTTTCCTCCCCACCCTCTTCCTGAAGGGGCTTGATAAGCCCGAGTTGTAAGTGAAGGTGAACCAGGGCTCTGGTTTTCCTACAAGGTCCCATCAGTGAGGTGACCTCTTAGCCAGGTGCCCCAAATGGAGGAGAAATAAATGCCTTTATTTCTCTTTCTTTCCCCATCCCCTGTCTGTGCTCTGGGAATGCATTTAATCCTCACGACAGCCCTCGTGTCGGGTAGCTGATACAATTACTCTCGTTTTTTTCAGGGAGATAAATCTTTTCGCAGCTAGTAAGTGGTGGAGCTGGGCTTCCCACCCCGCCCATCCAGACCCCAGGCCTGTGCTCTGAAATTACCCTGTATAACTGACTCTCGTGTCTTTTCCACCTAATGGTCTTTTTCCTCTCTCCCTCCTGGATGTCACTGGTATCACTAATGGGCACTGACCCATTAGTCCAACCGATGTCCTCTTGGTTAAGTGTATCAGCTACCTCCTCATCAGAACCATGGAGAGAACTTTAAATCTAGAAGTTCTTTGGACTTACCTGGTCCAACCCATTATGTCACAATGAGGAAATTGTGGCCCCAAAGTGGGAAATCACTGGCTTAAAGTCAATCTGCTGTTCTGTAACAGATCTAATAATAATAATGGTGATGGTAGTGGTCAAAATTAACATAGACAAAGCCCTTACCAGCATCTGTTCTAAGCACTTGATACATATGATCTGTTTGATTGAATCCTGTGAACAAATTTAAAAGAAACATGCTATGATTATCCCTGTTTTACAGGTGAGAAAATGTAAGTATAACGGACAAACAGAGCCAAAGAATTCTGAATCCAGAGGGAATGTGACTAATCACCTTATATCCCCTGCTATGCTTAGTTCTTCCTCCTCCCAAAATCTTTCTAAAGGCATTGTCCCAGAGAGGGTTACTTTCCATCAAATGGGTGATCTTCATTAAAAACTGGCCTCTTCATTAAAAGCTTGAGCCAGCAAAGTGGTCTCCCCCTCCTCTAACCAAATTCCTGAGCCATCAGGCACTTTAATTCATCTTAAATTGGATGAGTTGTCCAGAGTTTCATATATAATTAGAAAATTTTATCACAGGTGCGACCTATTAAAGGAAAATTGCATTACAGGAAATTAAACAGGCAAGACTGAACTCAGTGGAAACAAATGGCAGGAGTTCTAGACTCGGATGAGCTAGTGCAAGGGGCTGGAGGACTTTCAGTGGGAGTATCAGTGCATTAGACCACATGTGTTTGCTGATTGGTGCTTAGGGAATTTAGGCTTCTACCCTCTTAGAGGCAGAAGTTCTGTCTTTTTTTTTTTTATATGTTTGTAAATGGAGGTACTGGGGATTGAATGTGAGACCTCTTCCACACTAAGCATGCGCTCTATGAGCTGAGCTATATCCTCCCCACCCCTTCCCATCTTTCTTGATGATACCATTTCAGAGATGACTCTCAGGTCCTTGAGAAAGGCATTCCTGGGTTGCAGAAGATTTCCATCTCCAAGGTGCCTGCAGGGAAGAATTTACAGTTGCAGGTTTTCTAAAGTCAGTGCTCTAAGAAAAGGGAGGTCAGGTCCCGCCCTCCAGAAGAACCCGGCCTGAAGTTTAATTAAGCTGAGGGGAACTTTGAGACCCTAATGGTCAGACTGAAGGAGGTATCATATTCGAGAAGCTAACTGAGGGAAGATCACTACCCGAAGCCACACAGTAGACTGAGGAAAGAAAATTTAGACTGCACGGTTTTCCTTAGTTTGTTTCAGGGCTCAGGTTTGCCTTTAAATACGAAGAGCAAAATGTAAATGTGTAGAATTCCTCTCCTTCAGCAGCTGCAAGACATACATGTGTTACTGCTGTTTACCGTGTTCAGTCCTCCCACACACATGCCCTATTTGTTGAATAAACTTACGGATAACATGTCTCTGCCCTGCTGGTTAGCCGTCTGAGTAATCAGGGAGAGAGCCGTGCCATTTTTCTCATTTGTGTCTTTTTATTAAGATAAATATCTCTTGTAGATGAAGTCTCCACAGTTTGGTTAAGAGGTTTGGGGAAAGTGAAAATGACATACACGTACATGTTCAAAGTGAAAAGTTAGAACCCAGTGGGTAATTCCTTGGTGCTGCCATTTACCAGGCTACTAATTAACATGCATTTCATTATTCTTCATCGGAAGCGAAGCGGTGATATTCACATAGGTGGCTAGTGACTCATAAATTAGTCAGACTGAAAAATACGTCTTTGGCATAGGCTGGCTGACTGCCTCAAATCCACGCCTTGCAGTGTGACAGTCCCCCAGGCCTGCCCGGGGGAAGGCTTTAGCATGGCTAGGACCTGCACAGGTGGGTTTTGTGTTTCCTACATGTGTAATCGGCCTTGCTGATGTCTCTAAACCCCTTCTGAAACACAAGGACATGCTTAAAAAAAGAAATGTTTATTATTGAATAATAAAGTGCAAAAATTACAGGGGGCCTCCACTGATATTTATGCATTTACTTGTCCAACAAAAAAGTATTAATTAAGTGACTCATGGTCATTGAAAACCTACCATGAACTGGTCCCAAAGGGGCAGGAACACAATATCCCAGTCCTCATTGAACTTACATTCCAGTGTGGGAGGCAGACAAGAAAAACAAAATAATTTAGGGCATCGGTAGAGCTCAGTGGTAGAGTGCATGCTTAGCATGCACAAGGTCCTAGGTTCAATTCCCAGTACTTCCATTAAAAAAAAAGTTTTAAATTAAAGTAATAACAATTTAAATAGCAAGCAGTATGAAGGAGACGAATAGGGTCATATGATAAAGGGTATTAGAGTTGGTGAAAGGGAGGATACCTGAGATTGCTGGTGTGAAATGCTTCTCCCAGGAGAGACGAAGGCTGAAAAGGAGCCAAACAGGCTGTCGTCTGGGGAAGTGGAGGCATGCTAATATGAGAAGGAACACGGCAGAGTGAGAAACATGGGGAAGGATGGGGTCATGGGGTGCAGGGAACCCTGTGGGACACTAGGCAGGAGAGAAAGTCAGTGCTGGATTGTGTGGGACTATGAAGGCCGTGGTAGGAGTCTTAATCTTCTTCTAAGTACAATGTGAAGCCACCAGCAGATTCCAGGGGAGCGACGTGATCTGAGTGTACCATATGCCAAATGCTGTGCTGAGTTAAGACCCTCAGGGCTGTGCTCTGAAACCCATGACCGTGGTAGGACCTCGGCCAGGCCATCCAGCCAGTGGCTGAGTGCAGTAGGAATACTAAGGGGAACCCTTTCCTGGGACACTGGGCTCCTCCGGCTGACTTTGGCCCAGAGAATTGCCATGAGCCTGGCTGAACCTATCCCCGCCTCTCCCACTACGTGCCATGTATGCATCGCCGTCAGACGGTGCTCCGAGCTCCTCCGTTTTTCTGCCTCATATTCTCTTCTAGACAATTCTCCTCACAGATTCATTACTGTTATCATTCCATTTCCTTCCTGGAGGACCGAGACGAACTCAGGGGCTTCAGAGACAACTAATAAAATCCTTTAATTAAAGAGCTTTAAATTAAAGAGCACACAAAAACATAGACTGATGACAATCATGATTATGTAATACAGTATGCAATTATAATTACATAAATGTAATTGTGTATAATAGTTGTCATTATTAGATAATGATATTGAAAGTATATGCAAAACACAGCCATGCCCTAAAAAAGAAAACTAAAACATACTGGAGGAGGGTATTCGGTCAATAAATGCTCAAATTAGAGCTTGCGTGTTGGGTGTGGGGAAAGTGGGAAGGGTTGAGTATTCCAGGCAAGAGGCAGTATGTGCAAAGGCCCGGGGACATAAACCTACTATGCGCTGAGGGCACTCCAGGCGTGCACGGTTAAGTGTCCAGGAATGTAGAGGCTGGAACTGGGGACCGTGGACAAGGGCTGTGGAGCTGAGCATGGGCCAGAGCCGAGTGCTTTGCTCTGGAAAATGGGCTGGGAGGTAAGAAGGGTGGGATACTGAATTCTCCCTGTACTAAAGTCTCTCCAGTGAGTATGGAAGAAAAGGACCTTCCATGAGGGCTCGGCATAAAATGTAAAGTGGAACAGACTTCTTGAGAGACCTGACTTTTAGTAATCACACTACTGTGTCTCCCCAGAGGAATTCCGATCTCTCCGCCTGTCTTTTTCTCCAAACCTGGACGACTACAATCCGGACATCCCTGAGTGGAGAAGGGACATCAGCCGTGTCATCAAAAGGTCCCTGGTGGAGGTGAGTGCAGACAGTCCCTCCTCTCACCCAGGCACACTCCCTCCTGTCCCTGCAGAGCCTCAGGGAGAGGGGGCCCTTGTGCAGACATGACAGGAAAGGGCAGGAGGCCACGGGAAGTCAGGCACACCTGTCCGATACCCGCATGGCTGAGCCCCACACGTGCAGACACATCACAGGTGCTATGCAGGGAGGGAAGTTCAATAAACACAGGGTCCTCACCCTTTGTGAATCTTGTTCTGCTTAGAGAATGTGACTGTGGAAATACGTGATAGTCATATGGCAGGTTCATGATTCGCCATGGGTACGTGTAAGATCAGCTGTGGTCATACTACTGAAGGGCACAGTGTGGCTACAGCTAGTAAGAGCGGCCTGGGTTCCAGCCCCACAGACAGCGGGCACAGCAGCACGGAAAGCCCTCAGCACGGGAGGGCTGGCCAGCTTACAGTGTCCCAGTCCTTTCAACAGCATTTCTCTCCTGCAACAGCCCCCAGAGGAAAGGATTATGGTCCTCATTTTGCAGATTAAGCAACTGAAATTCAAAGAGGTTAAGCAACTTGCTTCATGTCTCACAGCCTGATAATTGATGAAGCCACAAAATTGAAGGATCTGAATCCAATGTCTGGGTTTTGACATACGAGGCACAGCCCCGCTCCGATCTTGGGAGAGTAACAAGGTGATGTGGTTCTCCTTCACCGAGCAAGCGTCACCAGCAGTGTGAGGAGACACCTTCGTTTAGGCCCGTTTCCCCCGGCACACTCCGCTTTAATGAACGACCAAAGGAGTGGGGTACCTGCTCATGTTGCTGCTTGGATTTATGTCACAAACCCAGAAAATCAGAGACGAGAGACTTTTCCCTAAGGTACATTCTTAGACCAAAGGAAAAGTCAGTTTGGGATTTGTTATACATCCTTTCCTGCACCAAACATATGGTGCCTCATGACAGATAAAAGCATTCAGATAACCCCTGTTCAGAAAACAGATCTCACGTCCAGCCTTTGGGCAAAGAGCTGGCCTTCCCCTATTCGGACCATTATCTTTGTTGGTATTTACTTGGGACTTGGAATATTCCAGAAACGCTTCTCAGTGTTTTGCATTTTTAACACATTTAATCACAAAAAAAGCCTAGCTTATGATGTCGATAGTATGATTTGTCCCATTTTACAGGTGAGGAAACTGAACTTAGATAACTTGCCCAAGATCTTACAGTTAAAAATCAGGCCCTGATATGAGACCATTAAGTTTGGATCTCAATTTGGTAGTTTTCTAACCACTCCACTCCACTGCCACCCCTTCCCTTGCCTTGTTACGTGGAGGAACAGGGGTAAGCGGAATCATGGGGTGAAGAAGGGGTATCTTCATGTGCCTCTGGGTAAATGCAATCTCTGTTTTCTTAAGGACTCTCAGCATCCATGATGTTAAGGGTGACTAAACATTGTGACCACCAGGGGGCGCAATCACCAGATTACATGCCCAACTGGAACAGGCCCTCCTGCCCTTGGAGCTGTTTGTCCCTGGAGTGACAACGGCTCTCTCTCCTCTGCTGTCCAGGAGAGATTGCTTATCCCCTTCAATGATCCCACAGCCCACCTCCTTCAGTCTACAGCGGTCTAGGTCCATGTCTCTGTAGACGACCTAAGCAGCTGTCCAATGTCCCCAGGTGATTTATCAACCAGGCCTTAGCTCTGCAGTGATGTTTTCTAGGCTGATTTCTCTTCACCTTTATTGTCTAAGGATCGGATGCCCTGGGCCTCCACCTTTCCACCAGCTGCCCAGTAGGCCAGAAATGACTGCTCATTAATATTCCCAGACTGCCACGTAGCATAGTCAGCTAAATTCAGAACAAACGGGTTGGCTCAACATCCCGCAGGACAAGGTGGGATGGGGTGGAGGGAGTTTTGAAGACTCCTTGGTTACCCAATCTGGAGAGGCAGCTGAGCCAGGCCCTGGTTCCTAGCCTCCCACCGTGTCTTTGAGATCAGTAGTTACACTTGGCCGCTTCCTCATGCCCTGAAGTACCGTATTGCCAAAGGTCCCCTAAAAAACCCTGTAAGAGGTGCAGCTGGGGGTCAACTTATTTGTAGCTTTCTTCCTATTCATTCTGTGACAGAATCTGATAGAAAATCAGTTGCATTTTCCTTATCCACTGGGCTTTTTTCTATTGACATTTTGCAACGGAATCTTTAAAAGAATGTCATTTTTGTCAATGATGGTAGTGGTTTAGACATAATCTTTGAGGTTAAAATCTGGGAGGGCCATGAAACGGTGTGGGGTCAGCGGTGACGGGAGCTGCTGTGTAAGTTCAGGAGAAGGAAGGCAGGAGAGCACTGGTTACGAACAGAGGCTTTATGGTCAGACCAAGGTTCCAAACTAAGTGTCACCACTCACTACCCGGGTGGCCTTCCTCCATCAACTGTCTGTCCTGTAGCTGAGACAGATGCACCACCCAGATCCCCATTCAGGGAGAGAAGGTTATCTCAGCTGCCAGAAGTGTTGTGAGCAGAGACTTCAGCTGCCTTGCCCCACATCGTGTTCCTTTCCAGAGTGGTTCATGTCCAATGATGCAGTTACATAAAGGCCTGGCCACTCAGTTCAACCTCAGATAAATCTGAAGGACCCTTGTCACTTACTTGAAGTTCTTCTGAGACTGTGGTTGGCCTTCCTCATAGCCCAACTGTTCCTTGCCTTCACTCCTATACGTGTTGAACCCAGGAAATGTCCCCTAGTAAACACCCCACACGCTAAACTCAGAGCCAACTTCCTGAGAACTCCCAACCTGTGATACATCTTCACTTGCCAAGAGAGGCGTAACAGTACTTGTTCCAAGGAGTCATTGTGGGGGATTGCAGTATATTATATCAAGAAGTTGCTTAGCGCAATGACAGGCACATGGTAAGGACCCAATAAATGGAAATTTCTTGCTATTTCAGAAAAGGTATAAATACAGATTTCAGAAACCAACAATTACCTAATTGGGAAATGATGAAACACATACTGAAATAAGTGGACTTTAAGGGGACTCATGAAGGATCAGTAATGTTCTAGCAGCAGATGTGTGGAGAAGATGTTCTGGGGGAGACAGCATGCACAAAAACATTTGCAAGCAAAGGCTGGAATATTGAGAAATTGTACATGATTCTGTTCGGCTGAGCGTAAGGTGACTGTGTGAGTTGTGGGTGATTAACTTAGGGAGGAAAGATGGGACTCTATTGCAGAAGGCTTTGAACATATATTTAATCCAGTTGGCAGTGGGAACTTGTGCATGAATTTGAACATGGAAACACAACGTGAGTTGGACTGTAGGAAGATAAATCTGGAGGAAGGAGCCTGTCCCTGCACATGGGGAGGCTATTGTAAAACTTGAGGGGAGAAAGTGTAAAGGCTGAATTGAGGTCTTAATTAGGGGAGGGGGACATTTAAACAGACAGGAACTAACAGGATCATTAGTGTGGAGGGTGACTTGTCGAGACCTTATGGACTAATTAGACAGGACACGGAAAGGATGTGAGTGGAAGGCTTCCAGCTAGGGTGTCTGGGAAGAGTGACTCCGGTCATCCACAGGCAGAATGAAGACTTGGGGGATGAATATGAGAAATTCTTTTTCTGCCATATTTGTTAGAAGTCCTAGTAAAACAATCAAGTAATGTTCTGACTGGCTGCTGGAGAGAAGCCATAGATTCTAGAACCATCTAGAGAGTGGCTCAGGAAAGAGGGCGTTCTTGAGTGATAGCTATAATTTTAACAGAAGATTCAGCGGGCCAGAGTGAAAGGCTCAGAGTACTTTCTGGAATGGGCCAATCATCCAGGTCTGACGCTGTGGAGAAGTCAGCAGGTGCCTGAGGGTTGCGGGGTGGGGCAGTTCTGTCAGGTCAGGTTCTGTCACTACGCCCAGTCAATTCGGACATTAAGTCTGGTGCCATGAGGAGGGAGGAAGCTAGGTTGGCAAGTGTTCAGGCACGAAGAGCAGAAGATACAAGTAATCAAGGGCTTTCTCACTGGCACGGTCCACTTACTTTCACAAGGCAAGTGCTGTTGTTATTCCCATTTTTTATTTGAGGGGATGTAGACACAGGTCTCACAGGGATGGAGGTGGCACCAGACCTCAGAGTCTGACTTGTAGCGTGGTGCTGTCTCTCCATCCCTTCCTGCCTGGTGCGCCCAGGACCCAGCTTTCACACTGCACCTCCAGTCCCTTGTGCCTTCTCACCCCTCCCCCCAGCTCCCAAAAGAATCCTTGGTCCCTTGTCATCACCTTTCCTGCAGGACTCAGGTGCACCTCTGTGTCTCTCCCTCAGGCCACGGGGGTTCCAGGCCAGCACATCTTGGTGGCGGTGCTCCCTGGCTTACCTACCGCTGCTGAACTCTTTGTCCTGCCCTATCAGGATCCGACAGGAGAAAACAAGAGGTCACCCGAGGACCTGGAGCAGGTGAGTCCCAGTGATATTTCAGCTTCTCCCAGCAGTCTGAGCCACAGCTCTGCTAGGATCTGACCACACAGCAGCTCTGGGGCATCTCCACCTGAGAGCCAGGCCACCAGCTGTTTGCGGCATCTTTGACTCTTTGGTCCTCCATTGGGAAACATAATCTGGTGATTGGAATTACAGCTTCACCAAAAAACACATGCCAGGGTGTGTGTTGTTGTACTATCCATGCTATGGGCTACTCTACAGTGTTTACAGTGGATGAGATAAATCTGTGTGTGTCATGATGTGACAAACTATCCAAGATATTAAGGGGGGGGGGAGTGGAGCAAGAGGCTGAACAACACATAGAAGTTAAACCCATGTATATCTTACTTTACGTACTTTCATCACAGGAGTGAGTTGAGAATTAGATGACATGATGTCTTTCTGAAAAGGTACAGCTGTTATACAAATCATGGATCCTCTGTGTCACCACCATACTAAGATGACCTGATCTGAGTTTATAATGAATGAGTAATTTGGGCTCTGAGCACCTCTCCTGGCTATATGGGGTCCACCTTCTCCTCATCTCTACCACCTCTGGAGTATTAGAGTATCTGTGTGTGTGTGTGTGTGTGTTTCTCTCTCTCCTACTCCTTTACATCTTTGTACCTCCCTTTCTTCCTTTTAACTTCAAAAGGTTCTCTAATCTCTGCAGTGAGGATTATAATGATGATGATGTTCATTATGATGATGGTGATGGTGATGATGATGATGATGATGGTGATGATGATGGTGGTTATGATGATGGTGATGATGATGATGATGATGATGGTGATGATGATGGTGGTTATGATGATGGTGATGATGATGATGATGATGATGGTGATGATGATGATGATGATGGTGATAATGATGTTGGTGATGATGGTGATGGTAACGATTTTATTGTTGTTTGTATTCTTTACCCATTCAGTTAAAATGATCAGTCTGGGTCTGGATACCCCATTAGAAACTACATGATTTTGGTTTCTCAATTCTTTCTGGCAGATAGATTAAAAATAGGATTCCTCTCAGACACTAAGTAAATATTGGCTTTTTCCCTTCCAGTACTTGGAGCTTTTCAGTTTACTTAGAATAAACCCATAATCTAGTCCCATGATCTCCAGTCTTCCAAGATGGCTCGGGAACCTCCTATAACAGCCTTACTAACAGCAACCCCAAACTGCAGCATGGCCTACTTGCTTGCACACACCCTCCTTTCAACTGCCGCTTTTTCACTTGGTAGAAGACTCACCTCTATAATTGTCAAGGAGAGCCCCATTGAACCCCATTTCCTAGTGAACTGCAATTAAAGGTTGGGCAGCAGGTAACCCATCAGATTTGCATCTGACTTCGCTCAGCCCTGGCACTCAGCTTCCCATCAGAGTCTACAAGTTATCTTCTGCACCTGCAATTCAGTGGAAGAAGGAATGGATTAGCTCTTACCACAACACTGCTGATGAGACCTCGTGGGGAGGTAGGCCGCTCTTGAGGGCCTCTAGGTGTGAACATTTACAGTTGTTCCTCCTCTGGAAATCTTATGGATCACCCATGAAATCCAGATCATAGTCTTCTCAATATGGAAGAGTCTAAATTTAGAGCCAGCTAATTTCCTGGGTACCATGTCATCCTTGCATTTCTCATACTTTTCATTTTTCCTCTAAAATGTATTTTCTAGATATTTTCTTGAGGGGAAGTATAGAAAGAAGAGGAGTGTGTTCTGTGAAACTTCTTTTGCTTGTTTGGGGATGTGTCTTGCTTTGACTGCTTTCCCTAGAGCTCTTCTTTCGCTTTGTTCTGTCTTGTCTGAGTGGCTCCTCCAGAGACATCCTCAGAAAGTTGAGTGATTGTTCCTTAGCCAGGTATCAGGTATTGATGAACCATTTAATTAATTAGAGATCTAAAAGCAGCAGATTTGACTTGTTTGAAGGGTGTTGGACTTAGCATTTGGTCCACATGTAAGGAGTCGAGCCGTTTTATTAGAAAGAGTACAGGTTTGGAGAAATATAAACTGGGTTTCTAGTTTTAGCACTCATATTTATTGTGTATATTTTATTGATAAGGAAAACTAGGACCAGGAAAGGTAAATAATTTAGCCAAAGTCCACAATCTGTAATACCCATTTCATAGGGTATTTGAGAGATTTTTAAAGAAATGATACAGCAAAGCCCTTGGCCTGTCGTAGATACTCAATAAGTAGTAAGTAGATGATGGTTACATGCATGGATATTTTGTGATAGGAAGACGGTACATGGGAAATGCAAACAAATTAGGCCCGTTAAAGACCAGTGTAATCAAGGGCATGCATTGGAAGAAAGAGGATGGTGACAATAAGGAGAAGAAGATGAATGAATGAAATTGCACAAGAGAACACAGACCACAAGAAATAGAAAGAAGGTATATGAATGACTGTGCTGGAGTGAGGCTGATTCATCTAAGTTAGGTCTAAGTTATCATGCAGATTTATGGCATTAAGGGAAAACAAAGTACCAGGCAAAAGATTGTAACTCTGGTTAAGGAAATTGCCAGTGTACAGCCTTATCCAGGAATCACACTAAATAGAATGACCAAACAAATGCCAGACCAAGCACATAAGAAATCAGTGTCTTAAATACTGTGTGATATCACTTACACGTGGAATCTGAAAACACAACAAACTAGGCAGTAAAACAGAAAAGAAGGAGACTCACAGATACAGAGAACAAACTAGTGGTTCCCAGGGGGCAGAGGATGGAATTATATAAAATCATATTTGTGAAACTTTTGAAAATTGTAAAACACTACAGAATGTAAAGAATCTTTCATTCAATAAAAAACTTAAAATAAGACACTAGATTAGTTCAGAGTTTACTGTGGATCCTTCTGGCAGTGACATTAGTGCATAGGCTATATTAAAGGCAAGTAGAGAAATCTAAATACATCAGCAGGCTTTCCTACCGGTGACAGTTTCCCAATAGAAACTGGTACCTCTCAACCCTCCGTAGTGATGGACAGGTACATCCAGACCCACTGGTAAGGAGATGAACTGGATCAGCAGATTAAGGCTCCCATCTTCAACAGTTTACCTATGACCACTCCCTAGAGACTAATTGTGAGGCAAACTGCTCAATGTAAGTTGCTGCCCAGAGAGGGGGTTTACTGTGCATAGAGTGAGTACATTCTTACTTACAGAAATAAGTAAATAAAATAAAATCTATAAATCTATCTCCAATTAAGGAGAGTATCATTACTGCCATTGATAAATTTAGTGGTAAAATCAAAATGAAACTGAGGCACATGTCAAGAACCTGTGAAACAGGGGCTGCCCATGGAAATCCTGTTGTTTTTGTCCTAAGTGTGGTCCTTTAATCCCTCTCTCTGACTCAGTCGCTTTAAACTAAAGGAATTCAGTTACTGCAACTGACTCTCAAGTCTCGTGGTCCTCGTGTTCTACCACGCTACGGACTTGGATTTGGATACCACTTGGCTTCTGTAGGCCCCCCAAATGCCTGGGCTGCGGCACCAGGAAAAGAGCAACAGACATTTTGCTTTGTTTTGAGGTTTTGTGTGTGTGTGTGTGTGTGTGTTTTCCTGATGCAATGAACATACTCAGTTCAAACAAATTTAAGGAGAAATGTGAAGTTATGAGCTTATTTAGTTGGGAAGTCCAAGGATGCAGTTTACAGGCATGGATGAACTCAGAGCCAAAGTGTCACCAGATTACTCCCCTGTCTTCTACTCTCCCCCTGTCTCCATCTCTTTTCATTGCTACCATATGGGAAGTCTGCCTGAGAATGAAACCAACGTGTAAAAAGACAAGAATGGCCACAGGAAGCCACAGTTTTTTATTTAGTCAATTTATCAACCCCATTCAAAAGACACTGCCTCTCCCCTGTTTGCACCCCAGGAGCCCAGGTTGACAGTTCTCACTGGCTCGACTCGGGGGGAAGTGGGCGTCTCTTAACTAGCCTGTAGTCAGACAGATATAGCTCTGTCAGTGACAACTCAGATGTTTTATACCCTCCCTGGATCAGGGGTTTAAGGAGTCCCTTGTAAATCAAATGGGCTGAGAATAAAGAAGGATATGGTTCTTTAAAGTAAAATGTGGGGGAGAGAGAAGGAATGGGAGGCAAGCAAAAGCAACTGACTTCTTTTGTAATAAATTACACAGAAATTTCAACTGAATGCAAAGTAAAGCCAAACAACAGCAGAAAGGAGCCCCTTCCTTTGAAGGCTGCTCTGAATCCCGATGGAACTTGGGAAGAGCTGACTTTATTCTCTTTCTTAATTCTCTGGCTCCTTTTTTGTAAAGATACAGCAGAGAACTCCCAGCAGGGGAACAAGTGGGACCCTGGCCAGATGGACCCCGAAGACTGGGAAGGCAGGACCCCAGCAAAGGGCTCTTGGCTCTCCTCCCTCAGCATTTTCTAACAGCATCCCCAGGGGAGCAGGGATTCTGGCTTAGATTGAACTATCTTGTCTGTGAAATAAATTGAAAATTTCTCACAGTGAGAAGTACTTGACCTTGTTATCAGAATAACGTGGGCTGGGTTAATCAAGTGACCTCTGTCTGGGAGGGTTGTACCACTCTTGATTTCAGATCTTCAGAGAGTGAGAAAAGGCTCACTTGCCCTTAGCTGGCCTCATCAGAGATAGCACACCCTGCTTCCCTGAGACAGCTGCTCAGGTATGGAGCAAACCACCCTCCTCCATCACTGTACTTCCTGGCTTCTCTCTGGGTCCTTGGAGGTGAGCAGATTTGTATCTGGCTCTCCTGGAAGGAAGAACGACCATCATGTTCTGTTTGTGATGCTGTGCTGGGGAGATAGGGAGCCTACATGTTGTCCTGCTGAATTCTTAAAGGGCATGAACACATTAAAAGAAACAAAAAGACTATGGACAAAATGTCAACCACCAACAATGAATTTCCTCCTCGGTTGTTTGTGTTATCATATACATTTGACAGATGCAGAATCCAAAATCCAGGGAAAAGAAAAGGTACCTCTGGAAATGGAACAGTCTATTGGCAGCATTTTTTAGGAATTCAAGGTTCATTATGAAATGTAATGAATGATCTCAGATTATTTTCTGTATACTCATGTAGTCTGCCCTGTCCAGAATTTTTTAAGGGAGGAATTGAACTTTGGAAGTACTTTGGAGTTCACCAGAAAGGTCATTAAAACAGGGAACTATAACTGAAAGTAGAATAGATAAGAGTTGGATCAAAGGAATATGGCAGAAGGAGAAAGAGAGTAACTTAGAGCTGGTGATGGGGAATCCAAGAAAGGAAGTGAATATGGACAAAGTATTTCTTCATTATGTCAGCCAGGAAAAACTTCTCATGCACTTCCGTCAAGCTGATTCTTTGGTGCTGACAAAGAAGAGAATTGTTAAGTAGAATTTATGTTTCGCTTCATTGTTTCCTCCATGTTTTAATCCAGAAATTATGCTATGTGAGTTAGGAAAGGTCTTCCTCTGTTGATTCCAAAAGTAGTATCATTCAACTACTATTTGAAGGGGCCTTAGTAAATTAATAGAACCAGGCTTGATGGACTAGGTCAGTTCCAAGGTCACCCCAAGCAATTCTCCAGCTAACCATGGTACCAGAGTTCTTTTTGTGTTCAGTAGGTTTTGCATTCCTCTGAGCAACCTCAGAGGTAAGCATTAGTTGTTTGGCCCCATGTAGCTTTGCCATCAGTAAATCCGCCAAAGCCCATTGTGAATTTGTAGTTCACTTAGTACCACTTCTTTGAGTTTCATGTTTCATAAGTTACCAACTGCTCTGTCATCCTCGTGTCTCTTTTTTTGTGTGTTTCAATGTTTGACACTTCCATTCTGATAATCTGAGAGTATTTTCCTGTATTGGTTTCATTAAAAATTACTTAAATGTTAAATATGTTCTTGGTGTGGTAATCATCCCTTCAGTTGACCAAGTCTGTCCAGCTCTCTGCCTTCTGGGAACAGGGTAGGATTGTACCCATGAGTCTTTTTTGTAGGCAGAGCCATGTGACTCATTCTAGCCAGTGAGTTGAGAGCAAAAGTGCTACGTCACTTTTAGGCTGAAGTATTCAAATGCTGGTTGCAGAAACTTGCGATGATTCCCTCCTATGACACTGTGTGTGTTTGAGGGGCTGCTCCGCCAGCCTGTGTCCCTGTGTGACTACAACGAGCACAGCTCTATTGCCTACCTGCCACCGATGTGGAATGTAAGCAAGGCTATAATTCCACTATTTCACGTCCTCGAGATTTTAACATTGTCACTTCAGTCTGACCTAGCTTGTCCTGATTACTACATTTAAATTTCCTATTTTGTGAAGACAGTGAGGAGAATTGAGGTTTTCTCTATACCAGGTCCCTTCCACTACCTCCTTTTGATGGTATCTTTCCAAGTATTTGTATTGAGTTCCCGCTATCTTTTTAAGTGGTCCTTCAGAGAAAGTGTGGGTTGCATTTGAATCACAGACATATATATTCCACCAAACAGGCAGATATGGAGAATAATATGTTGTTTCTTTGGTCATGATTATTTAGTGGAAGGAGAATAGAAAACGAAGAGGGATGACAGCACAAAGAAGAAATGAAATTTGCTAAGACAACACACTTTCAGTGGCCAGGAAAAGACAAAGAGGTTCAACTTGCTCCAGGAGGGCCAGTCTCCCAGCAATCACACGTCATTTCATTTGAGTCTTCACGACGCAAGCTTGTTCTCTTCAGTTAGGCTGCTCTGTAGTTGCCATTTATTCTACTGTTTTCAAAGCTGAAGACTCCCAAACATTACAAAATATATTAACAGGTGGGCAGAACAGGGCAGTCCTGAGCTCGGGTTAGGAATCGTGTCTTCAGGTGGCTCATATTGGTCAGCTGACTTGGGACTGGTGTTATAAGATGTGTGCCCTGCAGTTGGACAGAGAGTGACGCAGAATTAACGAAATGTTGCATTTTTTTGAACTTCCGAAACCTGCTGGGCTGGACCTCCTTCCACATATCTTTTGCTTTCTCTTTTTGTCAGCTGGCTTGAAGAAGATGTTTTCCATTGAAATGCCCTAGGATTAGGAGTCAAACAAAATTGAATTCTAGTCTCAGCCCTTCAAATATTAACTGGGTAAACTTAGGAATGTTGTTTAAGCGCCATGTTCCTTTCGGTGGAGATACCAACACTAACACCTGAGATATGCTGTGTTAGGAAAAAATAGTCAGAAATACGCAATTTTGACAATATAAAGTGTTCAATGCATAGATAGTACACTTACAAATATACAGAACAATTCACGGACCAAGGAAGACAATACAGGATAAACACTTATACAGGTGGCATGGGAAACCTTGAAAATACTGTCAAAATCTGTCAGTAGTTCCATACTCATTTATTTGAATGGAGAAGTACATGGTTCTAATCGAGATTATTCTTGTATGCAATGTAAATTTCATTTAGTTTTGTTTCTGTGCATAAGTTCTTTCCCACAAAGTATGTTGTTTTTATTGCATGTCCTTTGATGCAAGTTAAGTACATGAAACATATTTCCGCTACCAGATTATTTTTGCATACCCACTTAATTTTGTAAATGATATAGATAAAGCCAATGAAGCAATGCTATAAACCAGACCAATCTGGGAAGTTAATTATTTTCACAAGGGACTCTCCTGGAGATTATAAATTAAAAGTACGTTGTTCTGATGAACACTATTTTCTGGTTTGCTTATTATATCTTTCTTGAGAAAGAAACATTCTCAGGGAGAAGAAATAAATACCACTGCAACTGATTGAAAGAAAGAAGTCTTTCTCTTGCAAATACATAGTTCCCTTCTGTCCACATGATGGACCCTGCAAAATAGGGCAAATCCTTAATTACTTCAGATAAATGTTTCCTGTTTGATTTAAAATATCTTTTAGGCAAATATAAGTATGTATATATGTGCACATATGTATGCATATGTATATAAACATATATATTTCATGCATACATAATTATATATCTGTATTTCACATATATACACACGTTTCTTTGTGTTTATGTTTATTTCATAGCCAAACCATTTCTGATTAACCTCTACTAAAAATCCAGTGTCAGATTCTAAAAAAGATCTTACCTATTGAATGATAAGAATGAGAACAGGAATTTGTGCATTTCAACACTTTACAGAACACAGAGGAAAACCATTCTACACGGTCTGTGTTAGATATCGGCTCTTCAAATAAATGTGGAGCACTCAGGAAGGTTCCCGATGCCCAGGAAAAAGAGCAGTTTGTATAGAGTGAATAAAGTTGTCTTCGACATAATTTTATCACCACCTTGTTTTTCCGCGTGGTTTGCCAAGTGGAAACATTTGAGAGGTGAGCTTGAACCCATCCCAGGTGCTCAACCACAGGTCACTGACGGTCATCCCAAGTTCCTGTTATTAAGCAAAGAAGTTCATCTGCAGGGCAGTTCAGTTCCATTACCGAACCGGGGCCTCTGAAAGGGACCCTCTGTTTCAAAACAAAGCCATCAGGACCTGGTTAATTAATAAAAGGATCAAAGGTGTCCTTTTGGTAACTCAGTGGACTAAATGAAACTCCATGAATATAAAAGGAAAAATAATTTAAGAATTTAACTAGCAGAACAATGTTCAGAAAGCATCTAACTAGACTTAAATAGCATATTAAATACAATATTCCATTGATGACTAGAATATTAAAAATGAATCCAGGAGACCAGATAATAGGCAGACGCTTTTCTCTGATAGCTTTTCACAAATTACTGAAAAGGCTGAGCAAAAGAGGAAATTGAGCTGGGTTTTCTCCTTTAAACATGTGAACAGTTTTACCTTGTCTATAAAACCTCACCTTATATGTTTCTACCCAAAATCAGGTCCTTTGTCCCTTGATGGGATTAAATATTTCATGGCCCAGAATTCCATGGGTCTGCACGTACACACGTGTGAGCCTGCGGAGTGGTTTCAGGGTCATAAGCATGAAAAAAGG
Source organism: Vicugna pacos (assembly GCF_048564905.1). Taxonomy (NCBI): domain Eukaryota; kingdom Metazoa; phylum Chordata; class Mammalia; order Artiodactyla; family Camelidae; genus Vicugna; species Vicugna pacos. The sequence goes on along the minus strand of NC_132997.1, from coordinate 81,644,013 downwards.
GTCAGCCAATGCGTTACTTAGTTGTGGTTACACTGTGTTTCAAATGAATAATTTATCATTTTAGGAGAACAATCTTTATCATCAATAAATATCCATGAAGTATCTATTCTGGGAAAGCCACAGAGTATGTTTTGGGGAAGGGGATAGAAAGAGGAATAAGATGGAGTCTCCTATCAAGAAGTAAAATAGATGGTCATGAATCTCACCAGAATGTGTAAAGTGTACACATTTACTTCTTGTAAGTCCTTGTGTATAACAAATGCTCTCTCAAAAAACCAGAGGTGATTTTTCTAAGCTAATAGCAGGATAATTTTTTGAGAGTAGAAATTATCTGATTTTCTAGGTTTGTCCTGTTTTGTAACAATTTGGATGTAAAGTCAAGTCATGCTTTGAGAAGAATTATATCTGCATATTCTGGACCAAAACCTCGAAATCACAGAAAACGTGTTTATGTAATTCACAAGTATGATATTGGGGTGTCTTAGTAAATACGGTAAATATTGCTCAGCAAGTTTGTTTACAGTTGGTGTGACAGTCTTGGTGGCACTCACTCTGACACGTCTTCTTTCAGATATCAGAACTGCTGATTCACAAGCTCAATCAGAACTTGGTGCACTTTGAGCTGAAGCCCGGGGTCCAAGTCCTTGTCCATGCAGCCCACCTGACAGCAGGTCAGTTTTCCCGTCCCTGGGTTCTGGCTGGCGGCTCAAGCAAAGGGGGGATTCAGTTTGTTGTTTCCGCATCAGGACTAGATGGCGCCACTGCTAATCAGAAAAAGGGCATCAACCTTTGGAGGTTCCCTCGCTTGGCACTTTTGCCTTAATGGTGGACCCCCAAGGCAACAGAATAAGGTGATTTTTCCTACTTAGTCCCTAGCAAAAACCGTGAGTGCGTCATTTAGATAAACACCCCTCAAGTAATAGCATGCTTCCTCTTACAGGAATCTTGAAAATAAAGTTGACCGTATCAACAACTTTTTTCTGGTCTTTCTGCAAAACCTTATTTTTAAATCATTCATGTTACAAAGAATTTTCTTTCTTTTGGTTTTGGGCTAGAGTAGCACACTGGGAAGAGCTGGGCCTTAGGAGCTGCCCAGGGCCGCAGCCGGGGCCTGTCCAGCCTCAGGTTGGTCGGAATCTTACAGATTAATTAATGTCATCGAACTTCTGTCTCTTCACCTATACGAGGTAATGGGGAAAATCTTCTTCCTGAGTCTACATAGACATCTCAGTAATAATTCCAGAAATCCTAAGCACATAGAAATATCATTGTGTTATATTAATAAACTAACGCTATTTACTGAGTACTTATTTTTGCAGAGTACTGTGCTGATACTGCATAGAGTATAAAGGCCAATAGAAAATGGTATTTGTTCTCAAAAAAACATGTAATCTGGTGGTGGTGTTCCAAAGTCTGGTGGTGGCAGTGGTGGTAGTGCTGGGGGTGGGGAAATGGGCAGTGGTGGGATATCTCAAGGAATGAAATGCAGAGAGGCAATAGAACATTTTTAAGCCCATGGACTTTGGAATTTTGCAGCTAGACCATTGGTTTCAATCTTGGCTCCATCACTTACTTACTCCATAGACCTTGAGAGGAGGCCTAATTTGTCTGTGCCTTAGAGACTCCAGGAGCACCTAGGACAATGGAGTTGTGTAAGGACTAAGTTAATTCAGGTAAATGCACTTAGAGTCACGCCTGCTGCATAGGAAGGTGTTATTTTTCTTTTTTTATTTTTAACAAAATTTTAGAGGAAAATTTAAAGCAAAGATAAATTGTGCCCAGTCAGAATGATACAGGAAAGCTTCATGGAGGAGGTGATTTTTGGGAAGAACCTGGAAAAACGGGTAAGATTGAACTCAAGAGATTACATGCCAAGCACCAAAGCACCAAGGAAGGAACATGAAAGCCTTCTGGGCTTTGGGGATGCTGAATAAGTGGGGACAAAGAGCAGGTGTTTCCAACTCCATTCTCAGGTTTCCTGGAGGTTCCTGGAGGTGTGCCTAGATCTAGAGGAAGGCCTAGCAGGTTGGCCACTGGCCTCTTTTCTGCTTGGAGTCTGTCTTTTTTCTTTCTTAGGATTCCATAAAATGGTTTTTTTTCCCTAAAAAAAAGAAACCAAAACAAATTCTGCCTTAAAGAAACAAATATTTACAAGTCAGTGTCGTAAGCATGGGATGTGGAGATGGAGTGTGGGAATGTGCCATGCTGAGAAGTCTGCACTCCTTTGGTGGGGCTCTGCGGAGCAGAGGTGTGATAGATTCAGAGTGTTGCTCGAGGAAGATGACTCTTAAGTGTAAGAAGGATTGAGTAGGGCCGATTTGCTATTCTGCAGCTTGTCATCCTAATTCATCCAACCAACAGGCATTTATTGAGTGCCTATCTACTCTGAGCCAAGGAGTGTTCTCAGCATGGGCTAGAGTCTCTGCCTTCAGGAAGCTTCCATCACAGGGGAAAGCCGGGCATGGAGCACGTTAACAAATGCCACTTTCTGAATCACACTGATGATGAAAATATCCTGAAGAAAATAAGAAAGTGTAAGGGAATAGAAAACGATGAAGCCTAAGGTCTCAGCAAAGGCTGCCAGCTTATTTTAGAGCATGCGGTTATCAAGTCTGGCTGGTTCCCACCGAGAGGGCTGGCCTTTGGTCTTTGGTGAATGGTGGTGACACATGGCAGTGACACACAGCTGACTGAATTGGAAAACAAAGTCCAGAAACATCTGTGTAGTCAGCCTGATGGCCAAACTGCTGACACACTTTATCAAGTGAGTAGAAAGTTAACTACTTGACATTGGTTGAAATAGGTGTGCTGATTGATTTCATCTCTTTAGACAGTCCAGCCTGTTTAGCCTCAACCTTGTCATCCTCTCCTGGGATGACTAGAGCTGCTTACTCCCTTTGAGTTCAGAGGTTAAAAGCAACCTAGCCTGATACTCCACACTGAACTCTGGGTTTGAAGGGATGTGGACCAACTAGTCCAACCCTTTGCAGCATCCTCAGCTGCTAAATGAATGCTATCTTCAGGCAGCATACTTTGCTGTAGAGTAGCCTGATTTATGAGAAAACACTCCCCACGGGCCTCTGTTAAGAAGGGGAGCATCAGAGGTCAAGCCGGGCAGAGAACTAACTCCACTCTCTAATTCTGGCGCAACTGGCATTTCTTACCTTTTTTCCCCCCTATATCTCTCTTCTATCAGTTATTTTATGTGCCTGGTTTTTATTTAACTGGTTGTCATAGCATACTCCAAAGATGGTTCAGATTAGCTTACTGAATTTGAACCTTCTTTTAAATGATACTTAAGGATGCCTTCCTGTGATGACATCTGGTTTAGAGCCAGGATCAAGCTGAAATACAAGGAACGAAAACATGGCTAATTAGCTGAAACTGGTTTGGCCAGTGGCTTGGCCAGGGAAACCCATCTGTAGCCAAGGTGTCTGCAGATCTGTAGTTCCACGTGGGAATGAAAGGCCATTCCTGAGAACCTGGGAAAAATTAATGCCATCGGAATAAGATCCAGATGGCAAGAAATAATGCAAAGTCAGGAAGATCTGGAAGATTTATCCAATTAGTATTCACACTTCATGCCATAGCTGGGAGCAGTACTCAGAACCATGGGAGGAGGGACTGGAAAAGCGAGGTATGTTACTGGGAGCTCAGGTAAGCACCCTGAGATTTGAAGGAGAGATCCCCGAAACATTGATATGTACTATGCGAAGTTCCCAGGGGAACAAAATAAAACTGCATTTTGAGCCAAAAGCCCAAACTCAGACTGAGCCAATTTGGAGAAAGTGAGAAAATTCTTTGGCTTCCAATTTTGGGGGCTGTTTCGGGTTCTTCTCTGTTCAGTCTGATAGTAGGGCCTTTTGGGGGTGTAATTCGAAATCTGATCACCTGGCGTTATTGACCTTCCTGTGATGACTGGCTCAGTGACTGGAGTAAACGTAGACTTATATGTAAATAATCAACTCCAATTTGAAGAGGAAAGGAAGAGAATGCCATGGGCTTACATGATAACTGAGTCTTGGAAATCTGACTGTATTGATTTTAGCCGTGCTTGTCATAATGGTATTAAAACTGGCAGTATCCACAGGTGCAAAATCACTCTCAGCCAGTTTTTCTTTCTTTTTCTATTGAAGTATAGTTGATTCACAATGTTGTGTTAATTTCTGGTGTACATCATATTCAGTTATATATATATATATATATATATATATATATATATATATACACACACACACACACATATTCCTTTTCATATTCTTTTTTTCGTTACAGGTTATTACAGGTTATATTGTAGGTTACGAATATAGCTCCCTGAGCTATACAGTAGGACCTTGTTGTTTATCTGTTTTATTTTATATATAGTAGTTAGTATCTGCAAATCCCCAGCTCCCAATTGATCCCTCCTCACACCCTTTCTTCCCTGGTAACCGTAAGTTTGTTTTCTATGTCTGTGAGGCTGTCTCTGCTTTGTAAATAAGTTCATTTGTGTCCTATTTTTGAGGCCACAAATAAGTGATCTCATACAGTATTTTTCTTTCTCTTTCTGGCTTACTTCCCTTAGAATGACAATCTCCAGGTCCATCCACTTTCCTGCAAATTCAGCCAGTCTTTCATATACAAAAGGCAAAGCTTGTGTTAAGGCTGGCACTTCAGTAATTGTGACGAGAGATCAGTTTCCCATTTGAGGTTGTTCCTAAGTTAGCTCTAACTACCTGATCTTTTTTTTTTAAACTGTAAGAACAGGGTAGTAGACTATGTTGCCAAGACAGTGGAGGGAATTCTCCTTTCACACACAGAGAACTTGGCACGTTGAGTAGGGGATCAGTGGATGGAGACAGTGGCCATTTCTTTTATTAAGTTGAAATTAACATGTTTCATTCATATCAGGATGGCTAAGAAGAGAAGGAGGGAGATATCTGGGAGAAAGAAGAAACAGTGAGGAGAGAATTTGATGCAGAACTTCCACCTCAACTGCTTTTCCCTTCCTCGCATTCCTGCTGCAGGGAGGAGAAAATTAAAATACAATTTAAAAGAAGGGGAAAAAGACCACTGTTTGCAACATTTCGTGTCTCATAAGCAGGATTGCTAATACCTTCCCAGGGACCATTCCAGCATGCTGCTGCATTCCATTAATTGCTCAGCAGATGTTCAGCAACCTTCTTTTAAAAATGTTTGAGCCAGAGGATGTTGCTGGTGGGAGAGGCAATGCATAATTGGGTTTGTCTCCAAGGAGAAAGAACTGTCTCCTTTCAGGAATTTACTAGCCTTACTTTGTGTTTCACATTCAGTTCCCTGTTTGCTTTTATGGGAACACAGGGTAAGCATTTCCAGATACCTGGACGTCATTAGAGACTGGATTTTGTTTGTTTCCCCCACGTGTTCTATTTGGGAATTCATTAACTTTGGTATCTAAGCTGAGCTAAACTTTGAACGCTGTCCTTGTTTTGTTCTTAGCTCTTCCCGTGCTTCTCAGTTCCTGTGCAATTTCTCTTGAGGGTCTAACCACTCCTGACAGCTATGTTTCTGAAACCTTCATATAGAAAGGAAAGAGTTCAGATTGTATGAGAATAAGAAGAGGATGAAAAATTAGAGGGAAAGCCACAGCCAGAGCAGCTCTTTTTGGCTTTTAAGACCTCGTGGCAGCTGGCAGCCATGCTTAGCAGACAAAAGGATTAGAAATCAGTCAAGCTGGGGGCTGGACTGGAAAGATTGGTGCTTTGACTAAAGTGTACTTCTGCTCGTGGTATCCCTGATTGGATTATTTCTCCCCCTTCTCTACTTTTCTACATCTCTTAAGTCTCTTTGTGTTTTAAGACTCAGCTCAATGCCTACATTTGCATGGTATCTTTCTAGAGACCTTTACCTCATCAAAACTCACATGGACTTTTCCATCCTTCTCTGTCTCATCATCATCATCATCATCATCATCATTATCATCATCATGTCTCCTATTAAATTTCCTACAGACACAGTTCACCATACTTTACATTGTCTCCATCACTGTACCTCGCAGAAAACTTGCCCATATCATGTGGTCTATAAATAATGGCTTTTATAAATAATTAGATATGTAATTAATTTGTAACCTGTAGAGATGTTCAAAATTCCATCCTTTCGGTTAACGTTTGGATTCAGTTTATTCAACTGTGAACCTATCTGCATGACATTCTACTTCTTTCCAAATAACTGGTGAGTGGAACCTTGCATTCATTTATGCAGTGAGCACCCAGGGAAAATCCATCTCTGTGCTTGCTGTGTGTCAGGTATCCTTTTAAGATGTATGATAATTGTGGTTATACATGTTGTGGGGAATGGGTAGACTGAAGGAAAATTAGAGTTCTGTGCCCCAGAACAGGAGGTCCTAGAGACGGTGGGAGAGGGACTGGCCAGAGGGATGTTCCTAAAAGAGAGTGAAGCAGGTTTAACGTATTGGCCCTGATTTTACTGCTCTGGTCGCTGACGTTGTTTCTAGTATCATAGAACAGCCTTACTTCCTGACAGAGCTCAGAGTCTCACACCTTCGATTGCGCTATTCTTACCTTATCAAACAACCCAGACCATCTTCACATCCTTTGTGCCATCTCCCTTGAGTTCTCTTTTGTCCATGCTTTTACCCTAGCTCTCATTAATTGACTGATTGATTGATTGAGCTATAACACAGGGATATGTGATACTCGGATTAATTCAGGGAGAGGTTTTCCAGCAAGACTCACAGGAAGGCTCGGAACCTGTCGTGGAGCCCTTGGTCTCTGTGGGGACTTGGGGTAGAACAAACCTGAGCTGTTAAGAAAATATCCCTAAAAGGCCAGTAGTTTTCTCATTGCTCCTAGTAACTTGGAACTTATTCAGGGGCATGAGTCCATTTCAGATTCACCATCTTACGTCCCACACGACTCTCTTCCTCACTTTGCAATGATTCCTATAAAACTGTGGTTCATCTGGGGATGAGATGAACCAGGACCCTCACTCAGTCCACCGGCCAGACCTGAGCCCCAAGTACTAAGTACAGGAGGCTTTCCTAATTCTAAATGAAGAGGATGAAAAATATCCCATGCAGAAGGTTCAATAAAAATGAGCCTTAATGTTGAATAGGAGTTCACCAAAAGAGAGAAAATGAGCTTGCCCCATTGAGGGGCTGTGTTGAGCAGAAACACAGCCAGGTGGCACTGTATGGTTTATATGTAAAGTGATGCATGTTTGACATGGGTTGGAGCATCTAGGCACACCCTCGAATATTCCTAATTGGTTTATTTACTGAAGGTAAAATTATGAGCAGAGGAGAGAGGGATACAACTCAGGGAATGCAAATACGCCGTGATTTGATACGTCATTTGTATGATAGGCTTTGTCCATCATCCATGCATGCTGTGAGAAAACTCATTGATGCATGTTTAAGATTATGAAGTCTGATGCATGTGGAAAAGGGAAAAATGAGCAGACAAAAGGATTTTTTTTGAGACAATAGGTTTGAGCAACAGTCAATAAATCCTTTCTCTTTGCACAAAGTATTTACCCATTTTACAAGAATTTTTCAACCCAGGTAGCAAGAGATGGGAACTTAGTAGACAGAGTTGGAAACCTAAGAGTAGGAGCCTCTTTTTTAGTTGCCAAGAAGAGAAATCTCATGGTTATGTTGGATTTGGTGTCATAAAACATACAAATGAAAAACCTTAATCAGAAGCTGGAAATAAGAGGTTGACACTCGGGTGAGAAGACCAGGACCAGATTGTGCATTAAACTGTGAGCTTTAGTATCTAACTCCTATATATGAAATAGATAAACAACAACTTTCTACTCTATAGTACAGGGAACTATGTTCAATATCTTATAGTAACCTACAATGAAAAGGAATATGAAAAGAAATACATGTATGTATCTGCATGACTGAAACATTATGCTGTACACCAGAAATTGACGCAGCACTGTAAACTGACTATACTTCAATTAAAAACAAAATTAAAAACCTGTGAGCTCTAACTGATCACCTTTTAGTAGATTACCTGGTGAAGGGAATCTGCTGATAGGTGATAAATTAAAGCCCTCATGGCTGGTACAAATATTTCAAGCTACATCAAACTCTGTATCTTTGTTCCTATGATGGCCCATGGTAATGAGTAAATTCAGAGATTGTATTTATATTTGGAAGTGGAAGTGGAGGGGTGGGGTAAGCAGCTTAAAAACATGTTGATTCTATTTTGCTAGAATAGATGAGAGCAACCACGAGGGTAGAAGTTAAAGACTGAGAAGCAAAAGGCAACAGTACATTTTATCTGAGAACACAACACCTAACTAGATGGAGCCACCCAAAATTACACACAACAGCACTTAGGGTTTTTTTTTTTTTTTTGCAGTTCACAGGAGTTATTTATTAGGGAAATAAACTAAAACTTGCATGGTAGGACTTCTAACAGGGGGACTAGAAGAGCTGGTGCTGATTGGTTCCCTCAAAACATCTGGGGTACATGTCACCCTGTTCCATGGTTGGATAATCTCTTTATAACCCATGCAGGCAATCCGTGCTCTAAAGCAGTTGTTCTTAAGTGTGACTATACATCACAGTTACCAAGGGAGTGTCCTAAAAGCAGAGATTCTTCAGGCTTCACTGTGCACACCTGGATCAGAATCCCAAGGAGGGATATCCAGGAATCAGCATTTTTACCGAGTTCCCCAAGTGATACTTACGCAGCCAGACCTTTCATCAGTCTCAACAACTACTTTTATAGAACATTCTACAGACAGAAATCCATCTGCCTAACAAGGAACGTTATACATCTATCTCCAGCGGTAAATCTGATTTGCAGCTCAGGGCATCCATTAAAACAGAGGCATGCATTAAAAAAGAAGAGCCCTTGATATTATTAAGTGTGGGAGGAGATCAGTAATAAACATTAAAATCTAATTCCTCGGCATAGTTGGAGCCAACTTAATTGGCAGAATGGGTAGACGACAGTAGGAGAAGGGGGAAAATGAAGCCTGTCTCTGAGTGGGGGATATACGCTATCCATAATCTAGATGAATGGCAGAGGCCAGCCAAGAGCCGTGGCCAGGAAGCGGTTGAAAAATGATTAAAGTGTGAACGAGAATGTTAGTGGCAGATGTAATTGAAGAGCCATGAGTTTTATGGAAGTTAAACAAATGATATTATCTAGGTGTTATTAATCTGGTAGTGTGAGCAGAAAATGGTACATCCGCATCTCGCTGTATTTCTGCACCTGTTAGAGAACCAGGGTGCTCTTCTACCCTTCACTTTCCAGGGGGTCACTGCCCTTCTGGATTTTTCTGATGATAAAAAATGTGAAAGGTTAATACTTCTCAGAGGAAGAGCCTCAAATCTCAGGTTTAATTAAAAAAAAAACTTTTTTAATACCCAGACACTGCTCTCAACCCCTCCTGTCTGTCTGGCAGTTGTCTTGTGTAAGCTATTATGTTTAGGAAAACTGTCCTTTGTCAAGGGTATGTGTGGGTTTTAATAAAACTGTTATCTTTTGCTGTCTTGGCCTCCATGGCTGCTGCTGACTCGTTCAATTTCTTCTTCAGGTGTAATAAAAAGATATTATCACCGAGATATTAGAGAATTAATATTTCCAGGCATCAGTTGCTACCTCTGGACATGTTATGAGTAAATGTCGGATGGGATAAGGCACTCAGAATTTCAGTCCAGGTCAGGATACACCATGAATTCTGCCCAACAGTTTACACTGAGAAAGACCCTTTCCACTTGAAGGCAGAATTTTTAGCCTGAATCCAGAAACTTTAGAAAACACAATATAATCTAAGCCACATCATTATAGATGCAGATGCCACACTGTGAGGTTGTGGAGTTTGGAACTGTAAAGTGAAATAAATTGTTGCAATAACATTTTCCATTTAGGGATGGAATTAGTACTAGTGAAATTCTTCCACAGCCAATAAATTTTTCTGTCTCTTTAGTCTCTGGTCACCTTATTATCTACACAGTTACCATTTACAAGTCTTTTGTGAGTAAAATCATGCCAGTAGTATTTCTCCTTCCTTCGGTTTTTATTTCACCAAATAATTATTTTCCTCTACAAATTATTAAGCTGTTTCACCGACACGTGGACCCAGCGGTTTTTGATAGTTACTAGGCCGTTACGGTGTGATAATAAGTAATAACAGGTGCCAGCGCAGCAAACGTAACCCTCTCCCCAGTGTGGCTGAATGCATGTGATGCTTTCGTAAACATACCAGAGACCAGAAACGAAGTTGCTCTTCAGCGTCTCACAGACTATTTCTTCACCATTTTTTTCTAAGATTTCCTGGGCCCATGCAAGGGCATAACATGACTATTGGGTGACTGGCCTGAGCTGGCCAGGCCTGTGGATGAACCTAGACTTCCTTGGGCAGAGAATGGCCAGGGGACAGTGGTCAGATGAACAGTTCAGAAACAGGTACAAACATGTATCAGGTTGGAAATAAGCATTAGGATGCAGGAGGTATAGTTCCCCCTGGAGAAGAAGGCAAGGCAGAGAGTCCAGAGAAATTGGCAGGAAGAAAGTAAGTCAGGAGGACACACAGAAAACACAGAGAAGATACCAGAATCTAGGACAAGCTACCTTTTAGACACCAAGTTTCTAATACCAAGACTGCCAGGCCCTGACTGCTGTGTCTACTTAAGTTTTAATAGCATTCCCTTTCATTCTTAAAGTGTCTTGGTTTAGAAAAGAACATGTATGGTCACCTTACTTATACCCTGCCACCCTGCCACTGGGGACAGAAATCCATACCAAGAATTGCATAATGTAGAGCCCAACAGTAAAAATTACTAATTAGATGTTTAACCAGCTGGAAGAGAAGCGTTTTGAAGAGAGAAGGTATTAGTAAGCTGTTGCTGTGTAACAAACCACCCTGAAATTCAGTGGCTTAACAGTAATCATTTATTGTTACATATGAGTCAATGGATCAGCTCAGTAGTTTTTCTGATTTTGTCTATGCTTATTGGGTATCTCCAGTCAGCTATGGATTCTTGGGCTGGGAGCTCCACTGATCTTGACTGGAATGCCCTCATGTTAGGGGTTGGCTGGCTGTGAGTCTCAGTTGGAATAAGTAAGCTTTCCTCCACGTGGTCTCTCATCCTTCAGCTAGCTTCCCTGAACAAGCCCAGGGAATGATAGGATTACAAGAGAGAGTAGAAATACACATGGCCTTGAAGCTCACAACTGACACACCATCACTTGTGCTAGATTTTATTGCCAAATCAAGTTCCACTGCTAGTCCAGACTCAAGAGGGTGAGGAAACATTTCATGTCTTGGTAGGATAAGCTTCAGATTCAAGTTGCTCAAGGCTTGGGCAGAGAATGAAGTAGAGAATTGATCCAATAATGCAATTAATCTACATGAAGCTGACCACTCTCTTAGGAGAGACTGGAGATGCTTTTAGGTAGTTTAGAAAATTCTCCTGGAATCATCCCAAGATTGAGTACTATTAGCAATCAAGGGGTGTGTTGTTTTGTTTTGGTGACCCAGAGAGTATAAAGATCAGGCAGACTCTAAAGATAAGGACTGATGTTTTATGAGCGACAGTAGGAGGGGCTTACCACACAGTACTCTAAAACTAGTATGCATAATAATGACTTGTGTAGCTTGTTATGTACAGAGATTTCTAGGACTCAATCTCAGAGACTATTTTTTCTCAAGTGAATCCTAGGAAACTGTATTTTCACAAGCTCTCCAGGTGATTCTGATTCAGGTGGTCTGGATATTATACTTTGAGAAATACTTTACATAGTAAGTGGGATTCCTCATTAACTTGCCACCCTGAAAACCAAAAGGCATCCTCCTCTTCCTGTCTATCAGTCATGGTGGTAAGTTTGGTCTTTGAGGTACCCATGGTTGTCATTACTTGGTCAAGTGACGTCAACTCCCTGTGACTGGATGTCCCTAAAAACTCATCTTCAGTTTAAAACCGGTAACCATGCTTCAGTAGTCCTTACAGCCTCCCCTGAGCATCCCTGTCCAGTCTGGCCTGCGAGATCATGGCTGTATCTCAATAGGGTATAGCAATCATTATTAAGACTGTTACGATTGGGTTTGGATTTGAAAGGGAGGGAAGGGCTATTGGTGAAGTGAGGGTGCTCTGTCATAAAGGCCTGTCAACCCTTTCTGTGGTCTAGATAAACATGAATGTTGTGATATTCAAGGCATGTAAGTAAAGGCTGGCTTGGGTCCACTTGGAGGCAGGAGAGGAAAAATAAAATCAAGGTATGGCAAACTTGAACCTGCTGTTGTGACTTCTTGACAGCACTTTTGGATCAGAAATGCCGTACGAGTCCAAAGTCCCAGGGTCACAGAGCAGGTAGAAGTTCAAGGAAGTCCCTTGGACAGAATGAGAGTCGGAATAGACAGCAGTGAGGGTGTCTGCAGGACCTCACCAGGTGATGCCCACACATTGTTGATCCTAACACTTGGAAATGACAGAACAGGGCAAGGCTGCGGCGCCCCCTAGGTGTGTCGTGCAGGTCCCGTGTCCGCAGAGGGGCTGTGCTCTAATGAATCTGTGACGCTCCATGGTAAAGTCATGCGAATTTCTTTCCTGAAGAACTGCTGTGAACCTTCGTATACTGAATCTTCAAGACAGGAAGGCCAGGTATACCGTTTCCGAAAATTATTTGACCATGAAATTCTGGTCATCTTTCAGGGCTTGTTCTCTGTACACTTTCAGAAATAGGATAGCAAGGACAGGATGGTGTTAAAACTGCTGGGAGTGTCCCACGTGCCAGACACCAGGCCAGTGCTTTATAAATCACATCTTATTCTATTCTCACAACTTTCTAAAACAAGCACTAGTTTTATCTCTGTTTTGCAGAGGAGGAAATGGAGGTTCAGTTTAAGTTATTTAGCTTATAAGCAGCCGAGTAGGAATCTGATTTCAAAAAGGGACCATATCAGTTCCTTCACCCCAAATGTGGAATTTTGGGTTCACATTCCTCTCTCATACACAACGTGGGACCATTTGCTTGGCACTCACTTTTCACCAGAAGACTCCGGTTATTTTTGTAAGCATCGTTATTATTATAAGCAGTCCAGGTTTCATGAACAGAACAGAATGATCCAGTGCATTTCTGCAGGATTGTGGAAACGGATGTGTGCAACAGCAGATGCAGGATTGTCGAGTCCCCTGCAGTACAGCTATGCCCGTGCTTTCCCACGTGTGTGTGTGAACAGTGGCAAATAAACCACCCAATACTTACCTCTTCTCCCTTGTCTAGGCTGCAATCAGAGAGGGGTTAATTTATGCTAATTCCACACAACAAACAAAAGCTCCTCTATCACAAGTTTTCATTCCTCACCAAAACACATGCAAACCCACTGAAGTACTGAGCAAATGTGCATCTGAGGCTGTGTGGAGCAATCACCGTCCCGTCTACAGTCCGGCAAAGATCAACAAGCCACCACGGAACCCAGAGGGCAGTGGTCCTCAGTCTCTCACAGCTGCTGCCTGCTCACCTGCCACTGAGAAGCGGCTAAGTGATGCAGAGACGAGGAGGGGGCACAGATAGCACACATTTTAGAACTTGGGATCCAGAAGCTCCTTTTCCCAAAATAACATGCTAATTCCTTAACAGTGTTAATGTGGCTTGTTTACAAATGATGATTTGAGTGGGAATGGTTTAGAATGGAAAGATTTAAACTTGTGATGGAGAGAGAGGAGGAGGAGGAAGGGAAGAGAAAGGAAATAAATAGAGTCCATGTGTGTGCTGGCTTTCTGTGCAGTGAGAGCCTGGCTGGAGCGATTTTCTCTCTTTAGTTTTCCATTTATTTCCAGTGCCAGTCCTTGCCAGCAGCCTTAGTATGCTTCCTGGTTGCTGCACAAAACTGATACTCTGCTTATTCTGAAAGAGCATTCGGCTGGGAATTAGAAGTTCAGCTAATCAAGCTAACCTGCCTGTAACCATCCCAGCAATCTGAGGCTCCTCTCTGTCTCCCTTTGTTCCCTGTCAGATTAAGGGTTTGCATTAGAAAAGTACCTTTACAATAGCTTTCCATTATTATCTCCGTCAGTGTGATGACGGTATTGTGATAATGTCAGGAGAAAAAGGGAGGGTGAGAGAGACCTTCTCTTTTAGAGTCATAGATAAAATTATATGATAGCTGAGATTTGCTTCAAAATAATCCAGTGTTGTGTTTGTGGAGACTGAATGGGGGTAGAAATAAAATAACATTGTGGGTTGGGAGTTGTTGAAGGGTGGTGGGTGCATGAGGCTTCATGTCTCCGTACACAAAGCACCCATGTATGCACACACGTGCAAACATATGTGCATGTGCTTGTCATCAACGTCTGAGTATGTGACCTATGATTCTAACTGGTCGTTTGAAAACGTAATGATATTTTAACTCTGTCATGTGTCAATTTGCTTCTAGTGCTATACTTTCATCCTTAATCCCGTTCTCAGAACTATCTTTTTGAATTTCTGATAGCTCCTGCTGAAATTAGCCCTGGCTTGAGGTATATAGAAAATATGTGGGGGGGGGGGAGCAGGGGGAGATGGCTTGGTTTGTCTTTCGTTTACTGGTCCATCTTTTGGAACGACAGTAGCCAGGGAGACCCTCGCTGTTCCTGCCAGCTCAGAGGAGGTCATCCCCCTGCCTTCCATTGCGGAAGGTCAGCTGTGATGATGCCTGTGACAAATGGAAGGCCTTCTCTCCCCCGCGACTTCCTGCCAGTTGTGCTGTGAGTTTTGAAGTATTTCTGGCTCCTTTGCTGAGGGCGCTGTGTTTGCCCAAGTGAATGAGTGAGACCTTTGTTTTCCCATTTCAAGCTGAAAACTCGTTTGCCGTGGGTGCTTCTCTCCGTGACCCCTCCCGTCTTCTCACACACTCACGCTTCACAGCCCAAGCGCTGCTTCACTTACAGAGGAGAGGACACCACAGAGCTTGCTTCATTTTCGTGCTTTCCAAAAGCTGATTCCACTAAGACAACTAAGCCTGTTTTCTGAGAAAGAAGGCTTGCCTTTTGTTTTTCCCCCAAACCGGCACATAGAATAGGATTTCCAGTAGTGAAAAGTGGCTGGGATGTAATCCTTCAAAATCCGGACAGAGCAGAAGCAGCATTGGGTCTTGTCTGAAACCATCAGCATTATAGTCACCTATTCTTGAATGTCTGTACCTGGGTGACAAGAACTCTGCCCTCTTGACTCTCAACAGAGAAAAGCTGCAGAAAATGGTGCTTAAAGGTCACCTGCCTTTCTGGGTATCAGGCTTTGCTTAATTTGATGGAAGGTAAAGGTCAGTATCCAGGCTTCAAAGGGGTATGTGTGGCTTGCCTTTTATGCTGGAGCTATGCTCTGTTTGCAAAATGTCAGTTTTTGAGAGGGTGGAAATGAATTGCAAACAAAGTCATTAAGTACAAAAGACTTGACCCTGAGATAGGGGAGGGACTGGAATAGAGGTGCAGAGAGATGAGCTGCACTCGAAGAGCAAAGTCAAAAAGTTGGGGAGGGAGAAGCTTTCATGGATGCAAAGGTATCTATCTGGTCCGAGAGGAGAAATCACTGCCTCTGAGAGGCTGGCGCCTCCCGGCATGAGCCGAGCTGTCTTGACTTTGGCAAGTTACTGAGACAACGCTGGCTAGCACACCCCTCCTCCAGCATTGGAGCGGCGGCCCTTGTAGAATAGTCACTTAGCCATCAGCTTCCTGTGTGCAAGAAATATAAGCGTGCCCCGTTATTCTCCAGTCCTTTCTCTCACACGACACCTGCTGGGGTCAGAGTGAGAGGGAGCAATATCTCTGGTGGTGGTTTTTCTGGTTTTCTGCATGGCTTGGTGGGGAAAGCTTGCATTTAAAGTATAGGAAAATTTAATAGTTCTATTATTATAAATATTGATTAAAAATAATAATAGTGGTAGCAGTAAAATCAAATACTTCTCTAAAAGCCCTACTGTGTATGTGTCCAGTGCTGTTATGTGTGCTTTATATACATCGCCTCATTCGATCTTCACAAAAACCCAGTGAGATAGGTACTTTTATTCCCCTTGTCACCCCAGACGACGGCATATGAAGGTCAAGTAACGGGCCCAGAAGCTGACAGCCAGCACGTGGTAGAGCAGGCCTTGAATCCAGGCAGTCTGACTCCAGAGTCCGTGCTTTAAATTGCTCCACTGCACTCCCTAAACAGGCCCGCTGGAGCATTCTGGGGCCTGGGATCAGCCCCGGTGCATCCACGGATCGAGCTGTGTGACGTGCATCTTGTGTGTTCGTCCCACGTGGTTCACCCAGAGGCACAGTGCAAGCTCGTCCCAGAGTCACGCGTGCTCATCTGTCTGCTCATGACCACGCCTCTGCTTTCTCCCTCAGCCCCGCTGGTGGACCTCACCCCGACCCACAGTGGATCGGCCATGCTGATGCTGCTGTCCGTGGTGTTTGTGGGGCTGGCCGTGTTCGTCATCTACAAGTTTAAAAGGTGCGTGTCCCTCCGTCCACATCTCCCGCCTCCCTTCTCCCTGACAGGTTCAGAAGCATTTGTCACAGTGGTGTATTTGTCCCGTGTGCCCAGCAGTGATGGTTTCTGTTAATGTTTTAGGAAGATCCCGGGGATTAATGTTTATGCCCAGATGCACAATGAGAAAGAACGAGAGATGGTCAGTCGAGTCAGTCACCCTGAAAGCAGGCCCTATGTCCCTCAGACTGAACTCAGGCGGCCTGGCCAGCTGGTAGATGAGAAGGTGGAATCTCAGCTCATAGGTAAATGATGCCCGGTAGCCGTCTGCCGTTCACCCTGAGTAGTCAATGGCTGGCTCTCTCTCTAACCCCTTTCTGGCTTGACATAACCCCTTTCTCTGCTCTAACACCCCTCAGAGAACAGCTGTGACGCCTCCTTCCCTGCTTCCTCCCATTGGAAAGAGAAAAAAAAAGCCTTGTTCCTATCCTTTTTTTCTCTCTCTCTCATGAGTTTATTCCTCTTTTTGCAGAAACTTGCTAAAACATTGGGCTTCGAAATGTTCATGGGAAAGAGCAGAGCATTTGCTCTGACAATAGCCAAGAAGGTCAGGCTCAGAGGCTGGCTCTTGCGGCCTGGAGGGCTGGGCAGGGCTTGAGGGCCAGAGTATATAATGACCAGAACGAGCTACAGCAGCCACATTGTTCCAGAACCTTCGCAGGGGGGTGACAGGCTAATCACCCTGTTTTGTTTTGTTTTTTTAATCTCGTAGATATCTCAAAACTGTCCCCCAGGAAACAGGGAACCTGAGAATTTTGAGGGCAAGAGGCATAGAGTTTGCAGAACATCTCAGGAGTGGGGCCTCCTGAGACAGACCACTGGAGGGTTAGGCTGTTACAGAGCAGATGGGCAG
This sequence comes from Vicugna pacos, assembly GCF_048564905.1. Taxonomy (NCBI): domain Eukaryota; kingdom Metazoa; phylum Chordata; class Mammalia; order Artiodactyla; family Camelidae; genus Vicugna; species Vicugna pacos. Next base: position 81,626,703 of record NC_132997.1, on the reverse strand, counting down.
ATTTCTTCCTCCTTTTCACCTGTGCCCTCCCCGAAGTCTTAAAATGGATTTCTGAGTAATTCTATAGCGCTCACTCTCTGCCGGAGAAGTAAGCGTGGGAATCCAACAGCTAGGTGGGGAGAGTCTCAAGGGGAGGTGCTAAGTCCTACTATTTATTGGAGAGGAAATTCTCCAGGAAATTAGATAAACCATGGAGCCACCACTGGGATCCATTTCTCTCCTCCCTTCCTCCTGTCTGGCCTTAGAGTTGCAGCTGTAAATGTTCTTACCTAGACCCTGCATTGCTGACTCTGGTGGATAAATTATTATGTATAAGCATTCATGCTTCAATCTGATATGATAGCCCAACCACCTAGAAAGCCTTCGCCTGTGATTTTTAATCTGCTACCTTAATGGGAATAGAACCCTCTCTTTAAATGGACATGGGGAAGTTCTGTGACTGTATTAAGGAGAAATTTCAATGCAGTGCCTGGCCTGTGTCGGAGGTAATAATAACAGCCCCCACATCCGGTGTGCGGTATTCACAGCGTGCTTCCTTTTTGTTGGGGAAACAGGTGGTGAATGAGTAATTGGTTTGGGTTAAAAAGGAAAAGGCTTTTCTGTTTTCAAGTCCAGAGAAGCATTCACCCTATTTACTTCTAAAGCTTCTAAGTGCATCCGGGTGGGCTATTTGGTTTCAACTGCATTTCCACGGGGTCTGAAGCACAGCCGCTGTTTCCTTGGTTAAAGTAGCGATGCCTGCTTGGGCAGGAACGTCGCCTGGCACGTTGCAATGTCTCTGACACCTTTCTGCTTCCAGTGTCGTTAAATGAGTAAGTGTTACACGTTTTCTCTTAGGAGAGTAGCTTTACCCTTCCCTCCCTCCCCTTCTACTCAACCTGGTGACTCATCTCTACGATTGCAAAGAGCAAGACCAGCCACTCCACCTTCAACGCCAAAGCGGGGATCTGCTGGGGCTCAATTTGCAATTTAAGGAAAACCCCCAAAGGCCACAGGCGACCTGCTGATCAGGAAAGAATTTCGCTCTTGTCAAGTGCAACCTTCTTCATGACCACTAACTCTATGTTTTTTTTTTCTTTCCTTTTGTTGTTCTGTTTTCCTATTTTGCCAGGAAGTATTTCCATAGTTGCTGAGAATCAAAGCACAAAAGAAATCCCTACCTATGTAAATGTTTGAATGGAGGACGCCAGTAAAAACAAAAACAAACAAAACAAAAATCAAATAAAAAAACAATCAAAATCCAAACAAACAAACAAACTAAACACTCACTGCATCGGGACTTTTTAATTCTTCAGACACAGACAACAAGGGTTTTTAGCTTTAAGCCTGTGCATGTGGACAGTCCCTTGAGAACACGCTCGGAGGGGCAGTGTATAGGTGCTCTATTTTCATGGAAAAATACTCCCCTCCCCTTTTCTTCTCTCTCTTTTTTCTGATCGGTCGTGTTTGTAGAAAATTCCTAACATATACAGGCCAAGGACATCTGCATGTATTTTTGGAAACATTCTTGGCTCTAGATTTAACAGCTATTTTAGCACTACCGGCTGATGGGTGGATTAGCCACTCCGGCTCTTTTCACAAGACACACAGACATGCACAGGAGTTTGAAACCCTGAGCTGTTTCTCTATTCCACTTTCCTCGTTGCCGTTCTCCCTTCTGAGTTATCTTGGGTAGCTCTGTTGGCCGGCAGCGACCCCAGGGCTGCCTTCTCCATTCTGTGAGGCCACAGGCCCAGAGAGGCGAGTTGAAGTTCCAGGTAGGCAGGGAGAATAGGGAAGGAAGGAGGGGGGCAGGCGTGCCAGAAGTGGACCCGTGTTTCCTGTTTGCCACTTCCCATCACAACTGCTTCCCCTTGTAGCTTTCCCAACTCCTGCCCTAACTTAGGTGGAGAACAGAATCCCGGTTACCTGCATTGCATTCTGACCTTCCCGTCTGTCTGTTCTCCACGTGTGTTGTCATGGTCTGTTGATGTCTTGGTATCCCTTCCTTCCAGTCCCCAAGTTATCCTTCACTGCGCCTACTTTTTCTTCCCAAACACGTTGCTAGATTCTGGACATTTCATCCTGACGCTCCCTAAACACTGGCCCAGCCTTGGCCAACCCTGCCTTGGCCACCGGATGTTTCTGACCTGTCAGCTCTGTACACGCCCACGCATGCAGCCTCCATAGCCCTGACCACGCTGCACCCTGCCCCGCGGGGCTCAGCTTCCTGTGTTTTTTGATCTCTTCCTGTAGAACCCGCCTCCGCAAATATCCTGCCCTTTTCCCACCTGGAAAAACATATAATGTGTGTGAAAGAGTTGAGATACGCAAACCAATTCAAACCTGGCCCCGTATCTTAGAAGAGAAAGCGTACTGATGAATAGTGGTATTTTCACACCTTGACAAAAATCTCCTGCAGTCATATTCCAGAAGATTCTTGTGAGAAATGTTTTGAACGTGTTACTTATGTGGCAGGACAGTTTCCTCCTGTGATGGTTGCTCTTACCCAGTATTTCCTCTCTCACAGTGGAGTGAAAATATTTGTAAAATAAAACTGATTTGAACCAGAAGAAGCAGCAGGTTCATGGCTGTAATGTTTAAGAGTGTCAAAAAGTCTGAGACAAGATGGAGGTCTTATCTTATATGAGGATGGGATTGTGATCACGCAGGGTGATCCTCGACTTTTTACATGTGTGCTCTCTGATCTCTGAGCATCACGGTGTCAGCAAAGGAAAAAGGAATAAGCAGAAAGGGGAGGAGTAAGCTGACTCAAGCAGGTTGGCTCAGAGCAGGAGGAAATCCCAGTTTTCCCAGAGCAATCATGAAAGAAGACCCAGAGTAAGAGGGAAACAAAAGTATGTCCAGCAGAAGCCGTTGGAGTATTATGGACTGGACAAAGCCTACTCCAAAATACAGGAGAAGGTGGCTTCAAAAAGCCACTCAGAGTGTAGCCTCCTTCTTGGCCTTGTCCCCAGGCCAACAACAGGATATAACAGGGCCCTGGGGACAGTGGGGGTATCCTAAAGACCCTGACGACCCCTGTCCTTGTGTAGGTAGGGGAAGAATAGCAAAGCTTCAGTTAGAAGTCAATCAAGCAGAAGATTTTTATGGTTGAAGACGCCCGGTATGAATCGGGGACACGGATTATGCCTGAGGCAGCTGTCTGTAGAGCTCAGTTGATCCCCAACCTGTGGGGCTTCCTACCCCACGGGAAACATCCTCACTCATCCTCTTCCGTGCAAGCCTCCCAAACTTAAATCTGGAAGACAAAGTGTTTGGAAACCTAAAGAGGAGTCCTCAGAACAGCACAGGGAGTCCTCAGAGTTGCAGATCAATTAATTTTAATTGGATAAATATGAAAAAGGGAATAACACTATCCAGCACAGTGCCTTGCCTCGAGTAAGTGTTAAGAAAATCATTTGTTGAGAGAATAAATGCATGAACATGACAGAAGACATAGAAAAGGATGGGCTTGGAAGTCCTAATTAAAACTAGAGGTGGACATGAGACGCCTGGCATCTCGGAAGGTGACCAGGGATGGTCAGTGCTAGATGCAGCATCTCCAGGGCCCTCAGGTGCCTCTTCTCAGAGCTCCCTCCCACCTGTAGGAGATTAGTACAGCAAAGTACTGCTTGTGGAGACCTCTTGGTCTCATGGTACAGCTCTGTGGTTCTCAAAGTGCAGTACCTGGACCAGCAGTTTCGGCATCACCTCCAGCTTGTTAAAAATGCAGATTTTGCCCCCCCCCCCTGCCCCCGACCTCCTGAGTCAGAAACGCTGGAGTTCGGGCCCAGTAATCTGTGTTCAGAAGCTCTCCCAGTGATTGTGATATACGTTAAAGTTTGAGAAATGCTTAGTAGGCCATTCCAGCTCAATCCCGAAGAGAAGGCGGTAGTGAGAGCCTGCAAGTGGGAGGGACCCAAGAGCCTACCTCCTCGCTAACAGCAGGCGCAAACCCAGTGAGGAGTTCGGTGGGCTTGAGGCCAGAGGAGCGGGTAGTGAGGGATGGATGTGGAAGGTAAGATTCAGGGCAAGCTGCAAATCTGATACTGCAACGTTTTTCCAAAATCCCGGAAGGCAAACTGTGCATGCTCTTCCCCTGAACTCCCCAGCCAACATTTTCTCCTTTGCCTTACCTTTAATTGGATCCACTGTCCAAAATGCAGAGGTTGGCTTTGCTTTTTTTCAGAAGTTCCAAACAGCAACTTTGAGAGCAGTGGGGTACTTGGCAGCTGTTCTGTGTTTTCCAGGATTCCAACTGAGCATTGAAATTCCCTCATTTGCCAACTTATTTTTATAGGAAGCCAATTAAAAAGAGAAAAAGAAAGTTTTCTTATAGTATCGGAACTACTTCTAATTTTAAAATGACTTTTTGATGTATTTTTTTGTTATATACTCTGTAGTGTAATGTATAATTGCTCTTGTTTATTGCTTTTACAATCATATTTATTAAACAGATAATGTCTCTAAAGCCTGTGCCTCAGAATGTTTATTTTACCCCAAACCTCGGTGTCCAGTCCAGATACAAAGTGGTGAGTCTCTTCATAAAGGGTGTGTGTTCTGCTACCTGACTTCTACCTGCATTTCATTTGACAGTATAATGTCTGTTGTTTTACTGTTACTTTATTCTATTTAAAAATCACTCCAAACTGGTTACATTGGAATGAGTAACATGCTCACTCTTGTTCGTTCAGAATGAGAAGTTACTGATATGGAACAGACCCATTCAAACTTGCTCATAAGCTTGTAAGTAACCAAAGGACCAAACTTGCATATAATGAACTGAAACTTAGGGAGCGGGAAGGGCTCAAATGATAGAGTAACAATGGCTTTGATCTTGGAATCAAGAGACTGGGGTTCTCCTTCCAGCTCTACCAGCTGTGTGACCTTGAGCAAAGCGTTTTAAATACAAAAGCTTTAGTGCCCTCATGCATATAATTTGAAGGAAAAGGACACCTTCCAGCTCTGGTATTCTGAGTGGGTGAGTCATTCCCCAGAGTCCCAAATAGCTGATTTAAACTTGGTGGAAAATAAAAAGGTGGACTGGGATCCTTTCAGCCCGGTGGCATCTGTTCTTGGGCAAGGTTCTGTCCTTCTGTTAGGTTGAAACATTTGTACAAGCACAGAACTCTCCTTAGCCTTTTCGAAGGCCTTCCAGGCTCAGAACAGCATTGCCTCGTTAGCACGGTCTCAGCCTGCCTGAGAATTTCTGTTGTTTTTTCGGTGGCCTTTCACCTTTCCATTCCCATAGGCTGAATCTTGCTTTTAACCTACATTATTTTCCAGGCAAGAGCCATACTCCTTTTCTCCATCAGAAGCAGCTTATCTCCCGTGTCAGTGAGGGCCCTGGCAGTCAGACAAAACTCATCCCTGGAGATTTCAAACAGAGGGGTTTTAATACAAGGAATTTGTTACTTGAGTAACTGAAGAGTCAAGATACCAAATAGGGGAAGGTGACATAACTCCAAGATTAGCATCAACAGAAACCTCTACCTTCCCTGGGCTGGAAGGACAAAGGGATTCCCAGAGCCCGGGACCAGGACCACCAGCTGGAAGCTGAAGTCGTGGAGGACGTGTCTGGCCTGAGCTGGAGCCCCAGAGGAGACAGGGGCATAGCCAGCAATGCTGCCCGAGGAGAGGTGTGGGGAGCTTGCTCTGGGCCTCCCATCTCCAGCCAAAGCCACCGCAAGCCAGTGGGCAGCGGAGCCTGGGAAATGTAGTTTTCTGAAATACTAGGGAGAGCAGGAGCGGTGGGAGTCGGCTTGAGAACCCAGACGGGTCATAGGCACAGCGCCTCTTGCCAGTTCTGCCCACGTCAAATCCAACAAATCTCCAACCCCAAGGCACTCATTAAACAGTAGGTGCTCCTTTCTCTGTGACATCCTCTCACATATAATCCTTTAAACAACATATATTTAAACACCATTTAAAATTGGTATTATGTTTACGTATGTCGCTTCCTTCCTCTCCAAATTCTGTGCTCATTTAGGGGAGCAGCTACTTTTCATTTCACTCATTCAGCCTCTAGCTGACAGCACCGGACACGACCATTAGAGGGCGCTAGATCAATGTTTTCTGAAACCCAACCCTGGGTTTTCAGTTCAGTGTTGCCAGCAAGTCCATTTCATTTAGCAGTGATCTTTGAGGTGCCCTCTCGGGTCCGACTCCCTTTACCCAGCTAGCTCCTCTTACTACATCTTCAGCTGGTGTTTGTCAGGAATCGGCACGTACGCGCGCTTCTTCTCTGTCACCACTCCAGCTGCTGTATTCAGGGAGCTATTCTTAGATATTAATTTAAGTGAAATAATTGCAGTTTAGGGGGGAAAAAACTGGCTAGAAAGTAGCATGAAAAACAAAGGCCTCAGTCTGGTTTCTGAATCATTCTGTAATTTGTTTCCGTATTTCTTAGGGGTTAATAGTATTTGGCAAATGCATGTTAGGCTGATGCTTTCATAGTGGGGGGAATCCCAGAATAATTCCAGATGGACATAGATAAGGAAATAGTGGCTATAGTGTTCATGTTAAACGCATGAAAAGGGTTCTTTGGTTTACAGCATACAAATGATTATTAATCCGTATGTGGTACAGACTTTTTAGGTGGTAATGCATTTGTTAACAAGGCAGATATTGTTAGGTAAAAAATAAGATAAACATAGCAGGGAGCAGAGTGACTGGGGATAGGGGTGGGAGAGTAGGGAGTTGGTCCCTGGCTGCTCTGAGCTCTGAACCCTGTAAAGGACCCGGCCATTCAGAGACACATACATTATTAAATGGTTAAGAAATACACAAAGAACACTTGAAATTCAAGACGTGATGTTTGCTTGTGAAAGTGGGCACTGGAGCACTTACAGTTTTTGGTTGTTATAAAAGGGCAGAAGGAGAGTTATCTGAAGTCCGGCAGAAAGTTGTGCTACCAAATGGCTCTTAACACAAGAGGCAAGTGGAGGTCACTGGTAGATGTTTGGTGTGTGTGCGCGTGTGTGTTCTGTGTGCTTTTACACTGCCGAATTCATCTGGGTGTAGTTTTCTGTGTTCACTTCCTGTTTCTCATTGGCAAAATCACACATAAACAAACACAAAATTTGCGTTATCCTTAAAGCCTTCTCTAACATATCAAACACACCAGGAAAAAAAAAATACATCTTCAAAAACAGTTGTCTAGCATAACTGACAGTAATGCAGATGTTAGTTTAAAAGTAATTTGAATGTACTGGTAGGAGGAAGATGTTAAACTTGACAACGGAGGGAAAAGAAAAGAAAATAGTGCCACCCCTCCTCCTCCTACCCCCTCCGGTCATCAGCCTGAGGACTTCTGCTGTGGAGACAGGCAGCCGCCCCCCGCCCCCCCAGACCCCAGAGCATCCGAGTTCCCACCAACCCCAACAACTCATATTTAAAATAGGACTTTGGCCCAAAGAATCTTAAATTATGATCAAAGCTCTTTGTTAAAGAAGACGATAGTATGGAAAGGTATTTATAAGGTATTTCATAAAAAGTGAAATAGATTTTTGTAAAGCTTTAAAATATTTTAAAATGGGGGAAGAGTACAGTGTGATTGGTTTAGCATGCACAAGGTCCTGGGTTCAATCCCCGGTACCTCCATTAAAAATATATAAAGTAAATAAATCTAATTACTCCCCCCCCAAAAAAACCCCAAAATAAAAAATAAGTTTACATTATCTAGATAATAAAAATACTCTATGAACAATACTAGGATGCATGTATAGATATCTTGATAAAATCTTCCTACCAATGTAAACATTAAAAATAATTCCATGAACAGTATTTATAAATTAATTAGTTAACAATATATCATATATCCATATAGTAAAGTAGAATGTTTCCAGTAAAAATTATTTTTCTAAAGAATATTTAACGGCCTGAGAAAATTCTCATGTGATGTTAAAGAAAGCAGAATTTAAGACTTCATGTAGTATGAAAATAATTTGTACAGAAAATAAATAAGGACAGACTGAAAGATTGACATATAGGAACACTACTTATTTCTAACTTATAAAACACCAGGTTTTTAGAATTTTCTTATATCTTTGTACAGTTTCTGTGTTTTTCTAAAATGAACATATATCACTGGTACAGTAAAAAAAAACACAAAACCCTATTTTAAATAGAATTTACAAGAAATATGAAGTAAATCCAAAGTATGTTTATTATATTAATTATATAATTATTATGACTAGTTCTCTAATGTAATATGTAAAGTTTACAGAAAAGTTCAAAATTGTTGACAACATATACTTAAATATCTTTAATAAATTAAAAAGTTTCTCTAGATAAAAAGACACTCATTTTTGTCAATTTATATTCATATTGAGATGAAAACATTTTGCTATTATTATACGTGTGATTTAATTCATGAAATTTCACATTTAAAAATTTTAAACTGTAACTTTACTAATTGTGTGTATGTGTGTATTATACATGGATATACACACATGCATACACATGCACATGATTAATGAAATTTTACAATACAAATATAATGTAAATTTGTACATTATTTAGGTATACTCACAGGTACACAGAAATAAACCCACTCACCTAAACACATGAGGTAACAGTAGTTAGTTATGAGCCATAAACATATAAAACGTGTCCTTTTAACGAGTCTACTAATTGTTCAGCCAGCAGCTGTTCACTCTCCCATCTTCTGGCCATAAGAGGAGGGTGCCAACCTTATTTAGTAATAGTACCAACATATACACACACGCAGAATTGACAAATGGCTGGGACTGGCTTAGCCAAGTGTCCACCAAGTAACTGGGGTAGGATGTTCTCATTCGCCAAGGCTTGGGCACAGAGGGAACACTGACAGCCAGAGGTGTAAGCAAACCGAATTCATTGTGTGAAGTCCAGATCCAAGCACTGACCTGGTGTGAGTATAGATGAACTCTAAGTCCAAAGCGCCAAAGGTTTTTGTGACTCTAATTCCCAATCCAACAGTTCAGAGTTAGGAATGAAAAGTATAGAATAAGGAAGTTGGGAGTGGAAAATATATTAATGGTAATAAAAATAATAAATTAGCTAGCATTTGGGGACATCACTTATGTGCCAATATTTAAGGCCCGGGACACTCACCGTGTTTCATCCACTGGAGTTCCCAAAGAATAGTTTTGCTCTTTTATACTTGGGGAAAGCGGGGCTCAGGAAAGTGAAATGATCACAGGGTAGCAGATGTGTATGACTTCAAAACGTTTGCTTTTCCTTCTGTGCTGTTTTTCTTCCTAAAAGATAAGTAATGTTTCAGACTCATCTGTATAGTTCATAGGTGCCTGGTTAATTGATGGTCTGGGCTGAGTCAGGGGTTGGATCAAGACTGAAAGACTGGATGGGTCTGGGGTTTGGGGAGCTGAGAAGCACCACTGGATCTGTTCCCAATCAAAGCCTCTGGTGTGCTGGGTTCAGTAAGAAGAAGTTGCTCAGTGCAGTGAGGACCGTTTTCTGAATCCCTCAGTGTGCTGCATTTCAGAAGTCTTAAGACAGGCAGACACAGTCCTCTTTAGTGGTGCTCTTGGCCAAGGTACTGTCTAGAAGGATGTCCAGAAAATACTCAGTTCTTCCTTCTCACTCTGTAGAGCTTTCCCCTTGTTGGGATGGAATAGATGACCGTGGGGATTTAGGGAATTAAATCTCTGGGCATTCGGGGAGGGAACGTGGCAAACATAAGTTGGTAAAATGGAAAATGGATTTCTCTCAGGCCTGTGTACTTTTTTTTTTTTTGGACAAACTGCTAGACAAGCAAGCACAAGGGAAGTAATTTATATGAGATGAGATTTTTTTTTTCCCCATAGGAATAATCTGAAAATACTTTCAGGGTATCTACAAGGGCGAGTAACTCTTGAATTCTTTTTTCTTTTTTTTTAATATGGTAGACAAACAAATCAGAAAGTCATTTGGTCTACCAAGTATAGCAGTCCTAATTTCTAGCTATATTTCCAAATGTGCTGTAAGTATTATTTCTTCTTTTCAGCCTCGATTTTATGCAGCATGTTACAAGGATGTCGGGGCTATGGACAGGAGGATGCAAAGGATTTGATGGAAATAAGGGGCAATGAGCTGTAAGAGGAGAGGAGATAAAGGTGGTGATGGGTGGTACCTTTGCTCTGGTATAAGGGAAAAGTGATTTAAAACATGCTAATACTTCAAGGTAGTATGTTTATTTAATAATGCGGAAACCTCAGTCTGGAAAGTTTAAGTCCCATGTCCAAGGTCACATAGCCAGTGGGGTAGTAAAGTCCGAATTTCAACCCAGGACTCCTAATGGACATGCCAGCTCTTCTCTCCACTCTACCAGCCCTCCCCTCCAGCCGTCCTACAGGTAAGCCACAGATAGGAGATGGTTTAAACAAGAAAACTGCATGTTCACGCAGTTGCCTGCTCCAGATACAGTTGTGGGACTTTACACAAGGAGAAGAGGTACCTTTCTTTTGAAAGCACACAACAAATCCTGTCTCAGCCCTTGCTATTGAGCTGCACAAATAGAGACTTGGACCTTTAGGCCTTACTTGATGTGGTACACGGGGAAGGTGGGCCATCTAAGCACCCCCAGAGGAAAGAACTGGTATTTGCTGCTAACTTCGGTAAACAAGTGGATATAGAGCTAGTGTTTTCCAAATACCAGCACCAGGAAATCTGAAAGCCAGCGGCTCACACAGCGCCCGCAGCGCTGCGTGCAGGCTGTACGCGCAGACGTGGCTCAGCCCACGGGAGCTTGGGCCCCTTACTGAGTCTCGTGCCTCTTAATGCGGTGTTTTCTCAGTGTAGTGTCCTCATTGCAGGGCAGGGCCTTCCAGCCCCACTTTAGCCCGGGGAGTGGAAAATGGTAACTCAGAACAAAGCCTTGTGGCTCTACTATATATGAGCACGTTTGACCAAGAGTGTTTTTGTTTTTGTTTTTAACTGATGAGAGTCCACAATTTTATGGCAAATAGGAAAAACTGGTTGATTTGGGACAAACTGCTCTGTCATGATGCATCATGAGACTTACGTGGGAAAGAAGAAGAGAGCAAGACTGGAAAGGACTGGGGAGGCAGGACCGACCAGGTGAGTGGCTGCTTCTTCAATTTAATGTCGTATCCAAAGAGGCGTAAAAATGTCGATTGTGTTTGCCCCAGTTCCAGAGGTGAAAATGTCACCTAAAGAGTCTAATCAGTGATTATATCAGAAGTCGGGCTGGTGGCTGTAATCCAGGTGACCCCCGGATGTCCTCAGTCGCCAGTATCAGTCTTGTAAATAAGACTCTGCTGAGGCCGATCTGGCCCTGCAGGACAGGGGATGGCAGGAACAAATCAGGGCATCTGGCTTCAGCTGAAGTGGCTTGTTAGCAAGACAGAGCAGGGGTCTGGAGTCCATGCAGGGAAACTGAAGAAAAGGCCAAATACCGAGGTCTGAGCCCTGCGGTGGAGGGAGCAGAATAGCTGGGATTTGGTAAAATTCCCCCAGGCACACCAGGCCCACAGCTGAAAGCATCCCAGCTCCTCCCAGACTGCAGAAGTGAGCGGGCGACTCCTGAGGTACCCTTCAGTCCTGTAGCGCTGGTTCTAGGACAGTATGGATTCTGCTTCCTCCAGACCTTCTGGGAAAGGACTGTCTGGTAATTTCAGAGCTCCTTGGACAGTTTCTCAGAAAGTGACATGAAGAACCAGCCAAATGAGAGTGACTGGCTCAGATAGATTTGTCTGCTCAGATGGAGTCTTTCCCCCAGCTTTCTCCACACTATACCCCTTCCTTTGCCATCAGCACTGATCTGGGTCCTAACTCTGTACAGTTTTAGGAGACAGCACACGAAGCCAGTGTAGATGTAACCAACTTTCCTTGAACTCTTTTGCAGGGAAAACTTTTCAGCAAACAAGCAGGTCTGCGTGCTCTGTGTATGTGCAGAGGTGCTCTTTTTGGTGTAACGTGTGGTAGGCAGTTTCTGGGAGCAAAACAAGAGCAATGCCAGATGGCTTATTAGGTATGTTTCAGTGGTCCACGCTGCAGAATTTCATAGGCATTACAAGTGGGACTGCCCTCCATCCACTCGTGGGAAGCAGGAAGAAAGGAACTACACCTGAGTCCAGATTTTCAGGGCTCAGGGAATCTCTCCGTTAAGAAGCCAAGTTTGCCAAAACTGCCTTGCTAGAATTAGACTCAGAACTCCAGAGCAGAGGGGAAATTAGAAATTATTCTCTTGAGTGTTTTGTGAGCACTGATTAGGTGCTGGGCAGCAGGCTAGACTTGACTTAGCCAGGCACCTCATTTGACTGAGGTATTTTCTCGTGACCACATAGCTGAGTTAGAGCAGAGCAAAGTCTCTTGCATCCAGATTAAATCCTTTCCTGCACCAAGTTGTTACCTTCCATTCTTTGCTCGGTGATAGCTTCCCCCACCCCCATCCTTGCAGAACACAAACAAGAGCCTCTGAATGAATAGAAAAGGATCAGGGAGAGGTGAGAAAAATGACTGCCACAAACCCAGAATTTGAGGGTGTATCATGGCCCTGGATCCTTGCAAAATAAAGCACTTGTTCCTTCGTTTATTCATCTAATCAGCCATTTATTCAACAAACACGATCTGAATGGGCACCAAATCACAGTCTCCAAAGTGTGTAGCTTTGAAGAAGCAGTCTAGTCCTCAACTAGTAATTTAAAAAAAAAGAAAATCTAACCTTTATTTGTATCTTTCAAGAAATGTCATTGGGCATATGATTCATAACTCTGGCAGTAACTTCCAAAAGCCCTTTCCACACGTCCCAGCTTTCGCCTTCTCACAATTGCTTTGGAATCTCTCACAGCCAACTCTTTAACTTTTTCTTTATTGGAGTTCCTTATTGTGTAAATCAACTTAGATTTCTGTTTAAATCCAATCTCGGACCATGTCTCCACTCCTTCCCTGAATTCTGCATTCCACAATTTCTCTTTCAGAAGGTGATTAAGGGAAAAGGAGAACACTTAGACTTGAATAAATCTTGTCTGAGAATTATATCTATTAATAAGTTACCTAAGAATTAATAGGAGGAAGTAGATTCAATACAATCTGACAATATGTTAAACATGAGAAACAAGAGATAAAGAGAAATTAAACATTAGTATGAAACTTAGGGCCCACAGAGTAAGAATGCTATTTGAAAAAGGATCTCAGTAAAGATAACGATTTCAGATTTAGAAACCTTGCATATCAGAGGCAGTAAAGACCCACAGAAGGCAGTGGTGAGGGGTAGGTACCAGCAGATAGTATAAGGAAATTGAGACATTAAAAGAAGTAGAAAAAATCCCAGACACCCAATCCTCCTCAATGTACAAAAACACTCTAAATACATCATTAGTTCCTGGAAGGTGTCTTTATGAACAAAAGGGTATGGTAATGATGGTAATCCTGTGTCAGAAATATGCATTTGAATTATTTTCAGTCTCTTTTTGTGGGGAAGAGTGTGGCAAGTGTAGTATATTTTTGAAAAATTCGTTGATAATTATTTTAAAAGATGTTGGCATTTAAAGAGATATGGTTCTCTTATTTTAAAATGGAAATAAGAAAACCTCACTTGCGTGTACCCTAATGCCCCAGTGATTCCACATAAATAAACTAAATGAGGTGAAAACCTTCTATATTTCAATCATTCTAAAGTAACCAGCAAATCTAGAGGTTTGATTTGTAGATTGTCTTTTGGTAATGACTGGTCATCCTCAGTTTTTCATCTCAGGTTTAACCCACTTCTCACCAGCGCCAGCTACTAAGAAACTGTCCTAGCCATGCTAGTGAATAGGATTACTAAACTGGCTTTCTGTTGATGAGCTTGAAGTCCCTAATATCAGAGTCTCCATTCACAAGTCACTAGTGGATTTTCCTGCACCAAAATCAGTGCACTGGTGTGAATGTGACTCTTGGAGTTAGATCTGGATCAATGCCCTGGCTTCTCCTTGATTCTGTGGGCATGGACAAGTGTTACTTTTCCTTTTTTTTTTTTTTTATTTTGCCTTTCTCTCCTCTCCTTTCTTTTCTTTGATCCTTTTTCTCCTTAAATCCAATTGTATAAAATAAACAGCAACTTTAGATAGTGAACGTTGCCAACTGAAAAAAAAGCACAATATAAGAGTTGTGAATTAAGTTTTATTTGGGGCAAAATGTGGACTATCACCTGGGAGACACCCTCTCAGATAGCTCTAAGGAGCCGCTCTCAGTGGAAGGCAGGGAAGGTCAGTATTATATATGATTTTAGAGAAGAGGGGTGCTGTCAAGCACACATTTTGGCAGAGGCTTGCTGCTGGTCACAGGAAGCAGATGTCACCATTAATGATTTTAGTGCTTTTCTAGATATGAGAGGATGCAAGAAATTGGGCTCATAATCTTCTCCTGAAAATATCTAACTCTCTGAATGGCTGTTCTGCCAGTTTTCCCAAGGACGGAGTGCCTCTTTCCTGATCTCTGCCCTAAACTCCTTTCAGGGTGCATTGCAGGTCAGTGACTGAAGTGGCTAGTGACTTCATTCTTATAGAACCAGATGGCAAGTGACAAATTTTAGTTGGCAATATATAGTTTAAAAATATGATCTATGGAAAGTATTTAGTGTAGAGTCTGGTGTGTACTAAGAACTCAGCAAATGCTGTCCAGGAATTCTAGTGGTGGTAAGGAATTCTAGTACAAGACAATGATACAAATGTTCCTGTATCTGGTTATTTAAGGTAAGAGATGATAAGCATGACTTAAATGCAGTAGCATCATCATAGTAGTTAAGGTTCCCAAAAAACAGAACAAATAGGATGTATTCACAGAGAGATTTATTTTGAAGGGCTCATGAGATAATGGGGGCTGGCAGGTCTGAAATCCACAGGGCAGACCTGCGGGCTGGGAATTCTGATGAGTAGATGTTACAGTCTTGACTCACAAGGCAGTCTGGAAGCACAATTCCTTCTTCCTCTGGGGAGCTCAATCTTCTCTCTAAATGCTTTCAACTTATTGGATGAGGCCCACCCACACTATGGCAGTATGATCTGCTGTACTCAAAGTCAAAATATTCATCACATCTAAAAGATATTTTCATGTAGTCTTTGAGACTGTGCTTTGAGACCAGTTGACTAAACAACTGGTCACTGTAGCTAAGCTGACAGTAATTATCACGTCATCAGTGTAACTTCCTGGAATCTGGGCTTGTCTGGCAGTGAAGTTACTGACTTGTCCCTTTTATTCATCTTTCTCTCTCTGCATCCTTGTCAAGTCACTTATTTCTCTGAGACTCAGACTTATGCCATAGAAGATACTGTCCTTCCAGTTTCTCATGTCCTTTCCAGATGGCCAGTGGGATTGCCTCCATGTAGGAATATTGCTAGAGGGTCACTCTCTGTCTAAGGAATGTCACATGAATATGTGACAGTCCTGAAGAAGCAAATGTGACTTTGTTTTTTTGTCCTTGCAGCTATCAAACTAGTGGAGCTTGGCACCTCAGGAGATTAGAAGCCTGTACAAGTCGGTGCCCACTTTAAGGGTACATCACATGGCTGGCTCATGTCTGACTACACTATTCTCATAGGACGACAGTTGACCAAAAACAGGCTTTAATTAATTCATATAAATAAATTAAGATAATTTAAATGAACACTGTGCATTCAGGGCTTGAGACATCCCCATGGTGGACCGAAAAGCACCAGGGAGAAGTCCAAAGTGCGCCCTTCCTGTAGCAGCTTCTGGTACATGAGGACTGAACTAGAGGGCTTTTTTTCCTCACTAAAATTAAAGATACTGGCTGTTTTTGCACAAGCCCACTATCCACAGGGTGAAAGCATGAAGAACAGCACTTAAGCAAGGAGAAAAGGAAAAGACAGAAAATAAAGATTAAAAAAACTGAAAGCAAGGACAAGGAAAAAGAGAAGAAAAGAGAGAAATTTTTCTGGGCACCTGACACATGAAATCATCCCGTCATCAACACCACAAAGATATGGCTCCGCGTACGGTGAGAAGCATTTGGAGGGCAACAGGGGAAGCCCACCACTTCTCTTCCCATCACTTCGTGGACCTCCCAGGTGGAGATGCTGAGACGGAGAGGGTGTGCGTTGGGTATTTTGCTTTCTAAGAAACCAAGACGCTGAAGTGAATTTCACAACAAGTCTAAGTGGAGGAGCCATAGGATTAGAAAACGACTAACCGAAGAGAACAAAAAGGTGTTTGTATCTACGGTCAGACTGAGACTAGAACAGTTCTCTAACATCAGGGAGGTTGGAACACATGTCATGACCAAGCAGGAGGCAGGGCAGTGGACTTTCAGACCACAGGGTGCTCCATAAATTAGCAGCTCTGTGGGAACCGGGCCCAAGCCAAAGGCAAAGGAGGCTAAGGGCAGAGAAAAGAGGACAGAGTCACACCCCTGACCAAACAAAACAACGATTCCAGTGTCTTTAACTACAGAAGGACCGACGACCTGAAGTGTGTTCTAATCCTCATCTTCCTTCTCAATTCTCTCCTTCTGCTGTACTTAAGAGAAGCATAAATGTCTGGATTTCTTTAAGGAAGAGAGTTTGAAAAGATGGTGAAGTTAAAAGTCTCTGTGGTCACCGCAACAAAGCTGCTACACTCCTCTTTAGGAATAGGAATGGGACAGGAGATAGAGTGTGTCATACAGAGAATGGATAACATTCTCAATTGGCTGAAACATCCACTGTAATAGAGAGTATTCTGGGATGTAAAGCTGAAGAGATGCCTTGGTGATATATTGTAGGGTGTCTTGAAGACCAGACTGAAAAACACGGGACTTTATCTATTAGAAAGTTCATTTCCGAAGCCTTTGGAAATTTTTAGCACTGACAGGGCATAATCAGAACTCTGCCTTTAAAGTTGTCTTTGGAGCAGGGTGCGAGATAGGTGATATATTCGTTATCTATTGCTGCAGAAGACATGACCCCCAAACTTACAGTTTAAAACGATAAATTTATATTATCTCACAGTGTCCAAGGGGCAAGAATCCAGGAGTGAGTTAGCCAGGCGATTCGGAATCAGGGTTCCTCAGAAGGGGCTGGTCAAGTTGTTATCCAGGACTGTAACCGTATGAGGATTTGAGTGGGCTGGAGGAGACCCACAACATAGCTGTCTCCTGGCTCTCACAGAAATTGTTAGATTCTCAACACACAGCTGCCTGCTGTGTGCCTGCTGTCCCCACGACATCACGGCTGGCTTCCCCTAGAGTCAATAATCCAAGGGAAGGTGAGAGAAGAGGAAGCCGGGCGCTTTTAGTGACCTAGAGATCCTCACACGGTCACTTCTGCTCTATTCTGTTTATTATAAGTGGGTCACTAAGTCCAGCTTCCACTCAAGGGGAGAGTAATGAGGCTCTACTTCTTGAATGGAGAGATTGCAAAGAATTTAAGTAAAACCAGCCTATATCGTTTAACATCAGGAAGTTCTGCCTTCCACTTGGTGCCTCCCATCTCAACAGGTATTTGGGATAGGAAAACCAATTATAAGTTTAGTGCAATGGTGACAAGGACCAAACAAGCAGATTTTAGCTAAAGCAGTGTGATGAAAAGAAATGTCAGGGCAACATATGTGAGATACATTAGGAAGAAATATTTTAGGAAGATGTGCTGTAAATTAGATGTAAACAGTGAGGTAGGAAAAAAAAAAGGCTATTCAAAATTTCCTATTTATAAATGACCTGTGGTCAGACATGGTAGGTGGAACTGGTCTGATGATGATGTCATACACAAAAATAAGGACGTCAGAGGATGAACTAAGGAAAGATGAGGAGATCATGAGTTTGCTTTTGGAAAGGTTGAGATTATGATGATATTGGTCCTACCATGTGTTAACACGAGCTGGCTGTTGACATACTAACCTAGAACTGAACTGTGAAGTCTGGGAAAGAGGGGTTGATGTGGCCATCCTCTGCGCTGAGCTGTAGGATAAACCAGACAACGAATGGGTTGGCCAAGGGTGAAAGAGTGAAGCAGGCTCAGTTTAGACTCAGGAGGCATAGTTACATATGAGTTAAGAGGGGAAGAAACAGAACTGTTGAAACGGACCAGGAAAAGAGTTTGGAATCACCTGGGACCCAAGAGCTAGCAGTATTGTGGGAGGAAAGGGAAGGTGGAGTCGATTTACACTGTGAAAAGCTGTGAAGGTCAGGAAGAATGTGGATTGTGGGGATAACTGCGATTGGAAAGTAAGCCGTCTGTGACCGCTAATGGAGGGTTGTCAGTGGGATGGAAAGTGAGGCAAAACCCCCGGGGTATGGTGTTGAGTGATGAGTAGAAAACTTCAGGGGTGTGCTGAAAAAGGTTTAAAAACTGGCTCTCTGGGGTGGGGCCAGATTTGTGGCACTGCTGGATTTCATGGTGGAAATACTTTCATCATAGCCATTTATAAGCTGTCAATGATTTAATCCTTGCCCCCAAGATTCCTAAAAATTCAACAGTTGGTTGGTATGAACCTGTATGAGCTGGTTGCCATACATCACTGGGAGAACTGAAAGATGAGTTGGTGTATACGAGGCATTCTTTTGAATGTTTTGGAAATGAACATGGCCGCTTCCATGTGTTCCCTACAAATGTGGAAAGGCAAGACATCCTCTCAGAAAGCTTCCAGGAATCCTCATAGTATCCAGAGGACAGAGGAAATCTCTGGTTCCATTCTCTGTGCCTCCTTCTACCCATGTTCTGTGGGCGCCTTGGAGGTCACAGGGCCACCTGGAGTTGACCTTCCCTTAGTCTTCTCCCTTCTTCCTTTTCATCACTCTTTCTCTAGGACCTCACCTCACATCAGCTACTTTTTTCCATTACGGATCTTTTGCCTGAACACTATCATTCTTTATGGATGAAGTACCAAAAAATATAAGCAAACATCTTATTTTCTAACATCTGTCATAGCAGAATTTTGGTATGTCGTGCTAAAGCCATCTTCGACACCAGGGATCAGAACAGTGAGGAATAAAGGGACAAAGGAAGGAGGAGAAGCATGTCCTCCCACACTTAGAATATGTAAAATGAGACTTCACGGTAAAAGATGAGCTACCCACTGCCTCCCTCTGCCGGGACCCTGGTATTTCCCACCATCACTGTGACCTTGGTCAGCTGTGCCCTTGATCCTGAGCTGCCACCCCTCCACCAAGAAGCCCAACAAAGACAATACAAAGGCAAGGGCTCTCTTCCCATCTGTAAGCCTTTCTCCTGTGCCAGAGGATAATGTGCTTGCTGGAGACTTTTGAAGAAACTCAGTGCCAGCGTTGATTCATAATGTACATTCTTCCAACCCTCAAATTACCAGACTTGAAAGCTGTGTGATTTTAAAGCAAATTGATCAAGACCACCACTGTTAATAAAATGCACAGCTACAGTCTGTATATTAACTATGATCTTGGAGGAAATACACTTGGGTATCCCACACCAGTGTTTTTGCACTGGAGCTTAGAATTCTCTCTCTCTCTCTTTTTTTAATGAAACTTTATTGTGATGATTAACCTGCAGAAATTTTAATTATCCTTTCAATGCTTGAATGTTCCAGCCAGAGAGGTGCCAGAAGAATCCCCCTGCTAATTAAATCCAACAGAATATTTCCTTCACCTGGAGACAGAGAAGTGCTTCTTGTTTGTCACATCCCTTTCAGCCAAATAACCACTTAACTAATCTCAAATTGAATATCTTCTTTAAGATGTTGAATTATCCTTTCTCTCCAGAGAAAGATTTCTTACCCTCCTGACTGGGGGAAAGGGGAAAAAAACAAAAATAAAACATGTTTCTTCATATCACTGAGTAGATTTAAATCTGGGAGGATGAAAAAGCTGACATTTTGAAGCAAAAGAGCAGTAGTGGAAGGTAGGAATGGCTCCCGTTACCGCATACAAGTCCTCGTCCTGAGTTCACAAGAAAGAAAAGAGGGGTTGGATTTTTCCCTCTTTACTGTGACTCTTCTTCCTGAGGACTCTACATTATGGCTTCAGTAATCATGACTAAGTCACCAAATAATGCCCTGGAGCTCTAGGCCATGGGAAGGGCAGAGTGACCTGGACACCAGCGTATCACGAGAGGGAAAGACGGTCAGATCTGGCTCGGTCACTTGCTAGCTTTGTGACCATCATCATTCACGTAAATGCACTGAATTCCAGTTCACGTGACATCTGAGACGTGTCTGAAATAGTGCCTGACTTTCCACCATTTAGGGCTCTTTTAATTGAAATAGTCTCAATAAAAGCATGTTACGAAATTAACTTGTACCATGTTATTTCTCTGCTCGTACCATGAAATGCTCGTTATTCCACTCGGATGGAAACCCCACGTCCTTTCAGTGATCTACATCTGACCGTGCGCTGCTGCTCTGACCTCGGCTCCCACTCCTCCCTCTGGTTCTTTTGCTGCCCCAGCCCTGCTACTCCTTAGAGAAGTACTTTCCTGCCGTCGCCCTCTGTGCTCATGGCTGCCTCTCTTGGCATGTCCTTCCCCTAGTTTTCTGCAGGACTTGTCCTTTCCCCTAAATCTCAGTAGAGCCTTTTGAAATTTCAACACTTCACTGCTGCTGGCACTTCCTGTGTCTCATGTAAACATCTGTGATGATGAATTTGATGTGTTAACTTGGTGTCTTGGGAGGAGGTTAACATGTAAATTGGTGAACTTTGAGTAAACAGATCACCCTCTATAATATGGGTGGGCCTCTTCCAATAAGCTGAAAGCCTGAATAGAATAAAAAGATTGAGCAAGAGACAGTTCTCCACTAGACTGCCTTTGGGGAGAAACGGCATCACCAAGTTTCCTGGGTCTCCAGGCTGCCTTTGTTCAGACTGGTCTTGAACCATCAGCTCGCCTGGGTCTCCAGGCTGCTGGCTCACCCTGCGGATTTTAGACACCAGCTTCCGTAATTGTCTGTGCCAATTCCTTACAATAAATTACTCTCCTCTCTCTCTGTCTCTCTATGTGTGTGTATATATATGCATATACTATTGGTACATAGATACCTCCTATTGGCTCTGTTTCTTTGAAGAACCCTAATATAATATCAAATTAACAAGTGTCAAATATCTTATTTAACTGATAAGTTCACTGTTGAACCACGAAGATGTTGTGATGGCATCAAATGGAAATGGTTTCTGTGAGTCAGGAGTCCATGTGTGGCTTCGTTGGATCTTCTGTTTAGTGTCTCACCAGGCTACATTCAAGGGGTTGGTCAGGGCGAGGTTATCATACGGAATAACAGCTGGGGAAGAACCTGTTTCCAAATTGACTCATCTTGTTGGCAGAATTCTCTTCCTGTGGTCAGGGAACTGAGGACCCTGGCTTCCTGCTGGATGGCAGCTAGAGGCGTCCTCAGCTCCTAGAGGCTCCACACAGTTCCTGGAGACTGACTGCAGTTCCTGGCCAGGTGGGTTTCAATAATATGGCCACTTACTTTATCAAGCCAGCAAGGAGAACCTCTAGAATAGTCAGCCAGCAAGACAGAGACTTCTATAACATACAGTAATCGTGCAAGTGACACTCTGCCACCTTGTCACAGACACCAGTCAGAGGAGGGGGTTTTGTGCAGGGCTTGGATGCCAAAGGCGTGGATCAGTGTGGTGTACCTTGAAGTCTGTCCCCCATGTAGTCAAGGTCAATCAAAGGCTCAGGCTCATGTAGAATCATAAAATCCCCAGAGAGTCCACTGGTAAAACCCAACATCTCATTGGAAGAGCGCCTAATAATCTTTTTGTTCATTTCAGTGTCTTCTGTGAATTTTCTAAAATTCTTCTCTGCTTTATTTTGTCTTGGGACTTACAGCTTTGTAAATTACAACCATAAAAACAGAAATAAGACAAATGAGTACAGTATACCATATGTGTCCTTCGTCACTGGAAAGTGAGCCCCGTGAGGGCAGCCTCTGTCCCTTGCTCACGGCTGTATCGCAGCGTCTGGAACGGGGGTCACTAGGTATGCAGTGATGTTTGGGGAAGGAACCAATGAATGGTTATGCTGTTTTATAAGGGGTGTTGAGGAACGTTAAGACATGCTGCGAAGAACACTGGGTTAGAATCCTGAAACGTGGGAGTGAGAACTGCTCTTAAACTGATTTCTAGCCTATCAGCTGCCCTGGCCAAAGCCCCTTTCCCTCAGATGTAAGCAGAAATGAGAAAAACTGTATAACAAGGCTTTTGTAAAAATGAAGTAAATAAAATTGAGGTATCTGGTTTTATCTCTGACATGCAAAGAGCTTAGAAGTTAGCCTTCCCCTTTTTACAACAAGAAAAAAAACTAAACAAACTGGAAAAAAAAAAAAAAGGCTTTTCTTGGACCATCAGAGAACTGCGGTCATAGGGCAAACTGCCACTACAAATCCTGAAGAAACAGATGAATCCCCAGAGTCCTACCTGAAAGATGTGACTGGAAGCAGAACCCATTGGAGCCGTAAACTGGTGGGAACACACTAGTGGTAACTCATGCGGAGACTCTGGATTAGCATGACAACAAGAAACTCCTGCCCGAGGTCCTCAGTTTTGAGGGTCTCCAAACTTCACTGAATTTTACCTCCAGGAAATGTATCAGGCTCTCATGGTAAAGAACCAAGGAGGACACTCTGATGGCTTTGCTAGGGTTAGGGAAAAGTAATCCCTGGGGGAAAAAACATCCAGAACTTTCTCCATAACAAAAGCTCAGTCTCCAGAGGAGACTACTTCACCAGAATCTTAACTGGCCTGGATTGAGGGGGAGCTCTCCAACTCCAGACATCTCTAGTTTTCTTCTTCACCTAAGCAGGGGAGGGCAATGCTAAGCAAGGCTTGTGAAGCTCACAGTGCAGGGACACAAACCCACAACAAGACTGAAACAAGATTACTGAGCTGGGAGTCCCATCCCCCACCCCTTACCGTTAACACCAATGGGGCTCCAGCTTAGTAAGGGTGGACTACAGCTCAAAGAGCTGCAAAAACAGACTCTGTCTAAGGAAGGGCTCTGAGGCTAAGCCCAGAGACAGCAAAGACCAAAGGAACACAACACCAGGGACCCTAGATGTGAACAGACACCTCAACAAAGAATATACACAAACAGGAGAGAAACATATGAGATGTTCAACGTCCTACATCATCAGAGAAATGTAAGTTAGACAATGAGAGACAACTTTTCACCTATTAGAATGCCTCCATTCCAAAAGGCTGGCAGCACCAAATGCTGGTGAGGTTACAGAGCAACAGGAATGCTTGCTTATTGCTGGTGGGAATGCAAAATAGTACCACTCCTTGGAAATCTGTTGTTTTTTTCAAAGCCCAACATAGTCTTACCATATGTCCAACAATCAGGCTTTGAGGTATGAACCCAAATGAGTTGAAAACATGTCTACACAAAACCCTGCACACAAATGGTTATCGTGGCTTTATTCATAATTATCAAAAACAGGGTGCTAGGGAAGAGGAGGGAGGTTTGAATAGGGTGGTGAAACTATTTTGTATGATACTGAGATTGTGAATACATAACATTATGCATTTCAAAACCACTGAACTTTAGGAAAAATGAACCTAATATATGCAGATTTTAAAAAATCATGTAGGAGTTCAGAAGAATCCTAGGACGGAATGCAGCATGTAAAGTGAATTAAATTTATTCTTAGGTAAATTATCATCTTTTTGCTAATGAAAGAAGATATGGTGAGAGAGAGAGAAAAAAGGAAATTGTTGCTTGCCTAGCGAGCTGTAGGTCCTTCACTTGTGAACACAGTTGGTCACCGCAGTCATCCTCTCCATTGGTCCTTAATGTATCTTCACTTTACAGATCAGAAGTTTGATGCTCAGGGAAGCCTAGCCAGTCCCCTAGAGTTGCACACTGAATACGACCAGGGCTGTTGATTTTGAAGTGGGTAACTCCTAGACTCCGAGCTTTCCCCTTCTCATATTTGGGGCATAGACGTATTTTCAGTGACTTGGAAGAAACGGTTTTTGTTGTTTTATAAGACATGTGCCCATTTTAAACTTAAATTTGAATATTAACATTCTACACTATTTTTCTCCTACAAAACTCTTACATTCTCTCAATATCATTTTTTTCCATACATTTCTTCCCAACCCCCTACCCCCTACCCCCCAAAACAGAACGGCGAACAATGGAGAAATGGAAATGTAGGCACTAGCTTTGAAAATAAGTAGTGAGACATCAAAGCGGAAAGTGCACATTTGAGGGCAGATGAAAAGAGGCAGCGATGCTGATGGGATCCATTTGGGAGAGGACAAAGGGAATGAGTTCCAGCGGCAGAGCTCCACCTCAGCACGTTATCCATCAGTGCCCAAGAATGAGCCAAGCAAAGTTCCAGTGTGGCCAGGCCCTTTCCTGGTAGCCATGGAGCTGGTACTGATGGTGGGACTATTCTGCCTAACTGGACTGCCTATTTTTCCTACCAGGTCTACTAGCCCCTGGTTTTCAAACTAAAAGAAAAGGATGTATGACTTTCTCTAGCCTCTAGTCAGTAGCATTTTGCTACCAGAGCAATCATAGAAGTGTGTGCAATTTCCATAAGTAGTGACTTTCACCATTGTTTTCCAGTATCAGCAGGGAACAGCCGCATGGCACCTCAGGATAGACATGAAGTGACATTCCCTGACCTGGAGCACTGAGGCTCTTAGAAGCCAGAGAAGATGTACATAGACAGAGACACATCTCTTGCTCCCTGATTTTCAGAACTGCCTTGCTTTTCTCCAGCTTGTGAGGGAGAGAAGGGAAGAACACTTTGGAGGAAAGGAGACGATGTTTTGGGGTTTGGTTTTGTTTCGTTTGTTTTATTCGTCTTTCATTTAGGAGGATCGTCTTTGCCTGGAAAGAGCCTTTACTCCTCCTTACTTCCCTCTACAGCGTGGGGCTGACATTTACTGAGAACCTCCTCTGTGCCTTGTGGTAGGTGTTTTATGTGTGCTGGATGACTTGATTCTCATAGTAACCCAGTGAGGTACAGTCTATTATGAAGCCATTTTACACGAGAAAAAGACGAGTCACAAAGAGGTGGCACACTTAAAGTCATACAGCTAGTTCGTGATGATTCAAACGCCAGCAGCTGACAATTTAACACTTGTAATCACAGCACCAGAATCGCATAGGACCAGACAAGCCCCATCCCTACCACTGTGAGATTGCTTAAATCACTTTGCTACCTGAGATAACCATCATGTCTTTTGTTCTTAATTTATTTACTTCTTGTTTTTCATTTATGAGAAAAACCCATCAAAGCCAATAGGCAAACTCAAGTTATGTCCCAAGCACTCTACCTGCTCATGGCTCTCTTTCCTTTGGACTTTGAAATAGCAATTATCAGTTCCTACTATTCCCAGAGATATAAGAAAGCAAAACATGTTCATCTTAAATATGCAAAGCATTTAATGGAAACATCCAGCACATTAAAGACTATGTAGTAGACTCGGTGTACTCATGTCAGGGTTCCTCTAACCCTTGACATGGAAGGCAGTGTTTAGGTCATGCCTGCAATAGAAATTCTGGAAGTTCTGGCAGAGAGAGGGTGTTTGATACAGAGGGTCTGAGATACAGAGACATCTTAAGAGATGTAGTGTTTGTTTTTTTTTTAATATTTGATTTCTTTCTTGCATGTTATTTTTGGAAGTGGGAAGTTGGTTTTGAAATAAAAGAAAAATTTAATATATCTTTTTAAGAACATGCACTCAGAGTTTCACTTTCATGAGAAGGGGCATAAAAACAAAGAAACAAACAAATGAAACACCCAGACACTACCACTAGTATGTACTTCACTTAGAACCTTGAATGTCCAGGCTCAGGAATGATGCAATTGAGCCAGGGATGGTAAGGGAGACAGATCTTAAACACCAACTACTTAATGAGCATCTCTTACATTCCAGGGATTTTGCTGCATGATAATAAGTCACAAAGGAGATCAAAGCCTTCTGAGGGCCCTCTGGGAATTTGCGAACAGTTTGGGGCATGAGATAGAAACATACGAAATAAGGAGAAAGAGCTATGGAATTAATGTAGCATGGTATAGTATTATTTTCAGATCACTTTCTGTTGTCAATGACAGAATGCTAGCTCAAATTGACTTAGACACAAATAGGGGATTTTGAATCCCTGGACTTTGCACAGGCAAATCCTGTGGTTCAGAAAGTGTCACCTGGAAATTACCTCTATTTCTCGGTTCTACTTCACTCTGTATCTCTAGAATGACCCCTAGAATCTCATCTTTTTTTTTTTCAGCTTAGTAACTGCAGCTGAAGGAGTACATCTTTCTCGATAATCCCAGAAAATCTGAGTCTAGTAAGGTAAGCCTAGCTTGGGTTACGTGCAATCCTTGAATCCATCTCTGTGGCCAATAGAAATTCTCAAATTGACAAGGCCTAGGTTGTTTGCCTACCTTCAACTGGAGTGGGTCAGCATCCTCCAAACCACATGAATGAGGACTGGGAGTTCCTGAGATGAAAATCAGATACTCTGTCTAGATGAAGGAGCGATGGATGCTGCACGGGCATAATGACAGAATCCTCTCCTTTCACTGCAGAACCATAGTATCTATTTTCATGTGGCCCTACTTGGCGATATTCAGGCTTGTCCCAGTAACATTAGCCTCACAAGGTGTGCTTAATTTGTAGATGACATGGGGGTTTTCTTTGGCCTGAGTCTAGTGTGCAGCCTTTTTTCAGAGACAGTTGGCTGACTTCCAGCCCAGGACGTTAACTTTTAAATTACTCTCAGTCAGCTTCCAAGTTCAAGTCAAGATGTTGATTTTAATCCCATGTAAAAACCTCTAAATCCCTGGCCACTGTAGTAGCAACAGTAGCATATGTATTTTCTGCAGACCTAGCTGCCTCAGATTGATGGCTAAATTAGAGCCTTATTTTTGGAGCCCCTCCCAATGGTCCTGATTCCTTTTTTTCCCTGTCTCCCACACAAAAGAGTTCTGAAATAAGGTTTGATTTGACATATTCGTTGATAAGAAGATCTAGTGTTGAAGCCAACAGAATGAAAACATTGTTATGAGATCTGGAAGAGACCTCTATTTTTGCTTATTGCTTCAGCTGCCTTTATTATATACATCTATTGTCATTTTTTTAAAAATTTGGTTAAAAAATACAGTATTTACCATCTTAGCTATTTTTAAGTATACAATATAGCAGTATAACAGTTCTCAAAAATGTTTTCATTTTGCAAAACTGAAACTCTATGCCCACTGAACAACAACTCCCCTTTTCTCCCCTTCCCCCAGCCTCTGGAAACCACTCTTCTACTTTCTAGAGTCTTTTCTTATAAGAGAAATAATCCCTAATCATATGAGAAATAATTGAGGGGCCAGGAATGCTTAATTTGGACTTAGAGTATGCCCAGGAGACTTGAGAGCCATTCGCATGCATCAAATACATGCCATGCATGTCTTCTAAATAGACTGCTTCAAATCTGATTTGGACGCAGGTAGGATGTGAATGATTTAGAACAAATAATAAACTCCGGATTATTCCAGTGGCTGGCATAAGAGTCAGGTGTTGGAAAATATAAGAAGAAAGAATTTGAAACAACATAAGAACGCTTTTTGTAACAGAACTGTCTTATCATGGGATAAGATTCCTTTGGGGGGACGAAGTTCCACACCACTACAGATGTTCAAATATAAGCTGTTAATAAAACAAAAGAATTTTCTAAAAGGTCATCAGATACCAGACAAGGATTAACTTAAATGTTCCCTTTATTCTCGTCAAACTATGAAATTTTTGTATGGCTTTGGAAAAGAGATAAGACTATAGTTTATTTGCTATTTAGCATGACATAAATACAAAATTCAGTGTTTTATTTGGGGTCTAGCAAGCTGAATATTCAAACTCTCTTGTGAACATATTCAACCATAGATAGTATACTGTATCAAAATTTAAAATACATTTGGTAGGTAAGGGGCTTTCTTCCATTCCTGGCCATAATATAGTATAAAAACTGCCATAAGCAACTATAAAACTGGGCAAAATACATTAACAGACCATATTCATACATTGAACACTAGGAAATACTGGCATATGATACATGAGAGAAGGGAAGTAAATGAAGTGAGTGCTGCAGTTTCCCCTGCAAAATACATAGGGACAGTTTCTGAACCTTGGCTGCAGGGAAGGGCAAATGAATAGGGCCTGGTGACCTTGCTGAATGGAGGAGATAGAGGTCAGCATTCAAGGAGACAGCTGCATCTGCAAGTGCACATACAACTCTGGAAAAGAGAGCAAGAGAAAAAAAATCTAGAAATCTGCACAAGTATCCTTTGGAATTATTGCTGAGTAATAAGCAACCCTCATATAGGATGAAACTACAAAGATGAACAAATAAGAATCACAGAGTGTTAAGATGAACTAGACTCAAATCTCACAGAGGGTAAAGAGATGTTCAGGCTTCCACCAGCCAGAATGGAGAGTTCATTGTGATGCCCCAGAGCACTATGTGAATTCTCTAGAAATTTCATGCTATAGAAGTAAGGCTGCACCATCCTAGAATGAAGGCTTTTATAGATCTATACCCACCTAAAAAACGTTTAAATCACTTCATGCATGGATCACATGGATCCACAAATATCTAATTGCTTGATAGAACAAATCTCTTTAATGGAAGACAACCAAATCTAGACTCATCAATGCAACAGTCACAAAAATTAAACTATAACCAAACATGCCAAAGACAGATAAATGCATTTCATAACCGGGAGAAAGATCAGTTATTAAAAACAGATTCATCAAAGAAGAAATAAATAAATGGAGAGATATTCCATGATCATGAATAAGAAGACTCAATAGTGTCAAGATGTCAGTGCTTTGCAGCTTGATCTATAGATTCAAAGCAATCCCAATAAAAATCTCAGCAAGCTGTTTTGTGGATGCTGACAAACTTATTTTAAAGTTTATATGGAGAGGCAAAAGACCCAAGATAGCCAACATTATATTGAAGGAGAAGAAAAAAGCTGGAGGACTGACACTACCTGACTTCAAGACTTAGTATAAAGCTATGGTAATCAAAACAGTGTGATATTGATGAAAAGAATAAGCAAATAGATCAATGGAACAGAACAGAGGGCTAATAAGTAGACCCACATAAATATAGTCAACTGACCTTTAACAAAGGAGCAACAATAGTAAAATGGAGCAAAGACAGTTTTTTTTTAACAAATGGTATGGAAATAACTGGACATCCATGTGTAAAAACATAACACTAGATGTCCTTCACAAAAATTAACTCACAATGGATTATAGATCTAAAAGTAAAAACCAAAAATTGTAAAAGTCCTAGAAGATAATGTAAGAAAAAAAACTTTGATGACCTTGGATATTGTGATGACTTTTTAGATATAACACCTAAGGCATGATCCATAAAAGAAATAATTGATAAGCTGGACTTCATTAATATTAAAAACTTCTGCTCTGCAAAAGATAATGTCATGAGAAGGAGAACATAAGCCACAGAATGGGGAAAATATTTGCATAAGACACATCTGATAAAGGACTGTTATCCAAAATATACAAAGGATGCTTTAAACTCAACAATAAGAAAACAAACAACCCACTGAAAACCTGGGTCAAAGATCTTAGTAGATACCTCACCAAAGAAGATAAACAGATGATAAATAAATACATGAAAAGATGCTCTACATAATGCATCACCAGGGAAATGCAAATTAAAATGAAATATCACTACACACTTACCTGAATGGCTAAAATCTAGAACAACAGCATAGACTGGAAAGGATGTGGAGCAACAATAACTCTCTTTCTTTGCTGATGGCGATGCAACATGGCACAGTCACTTTGGAAGACAACTTGATGGTTTCTGAAAGAACTACACCTGTTTTACCACGTGATCCAGCAGTCACTCCTTAATATTTACTGAAAGGAGTTGAAAACTTATGTTCATACAAAAACCCTACACAGGGATGTTTATAGTAGCTTTATGCATCATTGCCAAAACCAAGGAGCAGAAGATTTTTAGAATCATGAAAATACTATATATGATAACATACTGATGGATCCATGTTGTTCTACATTGACCTAAACCCACAGACTGTACAACACAAAAGGTCACCTGTAACGTAAACTATGGATTTGGGGTAATAATGATGTGTTGATGTAAATCCATCACCTGTAACAAACATCACTTTGGTGGTGAGGCTGATAATGGGAGGTTTTAAATGTGTAGGGGTAGGTGGTATATGGGAAATCTTTATCTTCCTCTCAACTTTGCTGTGACAGCATGAAATTACAAAAGATTAGAAATGGCAGAGAAAATATAATCAAACTTGAATAAGGAGCAAAATAATTTATCCAAAATGACACATGAGACAAAAAGAAAACCGAAAGAAGAACATTGCCCCAGTGACCTATGGAATACCAGTTGTACAGCACACATGTCATTTGTGCCACAGGGGGAAAAAAAAGAGCAAGGGGCAGAAAAATATTTGAAGAAACAATGACCAAATTTTTCAAGTTTGATGAAAACTAAAAACACACAGATTCTAAAAACCACACCAAAGGACATCATAATCAAATGGATAAAAACCAATGACAAAGGGAAAATATCGTAAAAGCACCAGGAGATCAAAAGACAAATGAAATACTGAAGAACAAAGGTCAGAATTACCACAGAGAAAAAGGACACATCAAAAGTAGAACAAGGATGGTAATTTCTTGAGATGTCTTATTATAAATTATGCAAGTCAGCAGATAATGGAGCATAATTGTAAAGTACTTGTGAGGAAAAGCTGATAACCTAGAGTTCTAACATCCAGCTAAAAACAAATTCTTCAAAAATTAAGGTGAGATGAGAAATCCTCAGCTAACAAATGCTGAAAGAATTTTATGCCTGCAGATTTATACTATGGGGAATATTTAAAGAGTTCTCCAGGTAGAAGGAATAACACCAGAGAGACTGGATTTACATAAATAAATGAAGATCACCACAAATGATAAATGTAGAGGACATTTTCCCACATTTTAAGTGTCTTTAAAAGATAATTAACTATTAAAACAGCAGCATCAATTTATTATGGGGTTTACTCTCTATATATTATTTTGTTTTTCATACTAGTCCTCTGACCTTTAATATCACTGCTGGCGAATCCTCTAGAGCAAGTTTCCAAGGTGTAGTATGAAATTTACTGATGATAAGTGCACAATTGTGGATGCTACATAGATGACTTTTTAAAAACTTAATATGTGTTTGTTTTCATAGACATTATAAAATATATAAGTAGAACATAAATTTCTATAATTTCATAGATGATATTTTTCCAGGCAAGGCTTGAGAAGGATGCTGAGTCGAAAATGGAGATGTAAGTAAAAATTTTAATTAATATATGGGGACCACAGGTGCGGCAAAAGTCATCAAGGTGATAACGGAAATGCTTGGATTTTGTGGGTGGGAGAAACTACTTCAAGACACACTAGGATGATTTATCACCCTAGCCTAAGGACTCTGAATTTTAGCGTTGTGTTACCCTCTGCACCTCCTTTCCCCCCCTCCTCCTTACAAACACAAACAACCCCCAACTCATTGGCCAGGACCTCAGACACACACCCGCATACACTTCTAATGTAAACCTTCCAGCTGGCCAGTGTTGTAATGAGTGAAATGACTTACAGGTGAACCTAATGGACTCCAGCCCTCCAAGCTGACCCCCTGACTCTCCCAGGTACCAAAGTCTGTGGTTTATCAAGAGGAGGCTCCAGCACATGGATTTCAGGGTGTTTGGGGGTGATTTATGAGCTTACAAACCAGGTCATGAGTAGGAAATAAGTGCCATTTATCAGCTCTCCAGAGTCAATGGCAGACGGAGTAAGAGCCGGCTCCAAGGCCTAATAAGCAAACAACTCTCACCTGCCGAGGAGGGGGCAGGGAACAGGACTCACCTACAGCCAGAAACAGAGACTTCATCTTATTTCTCATCAAATACTACTTTTGCCAAGTAATATTTTTCAATTCCAGTTGGGAAAAAAAAAGGGCATGTCAAAATTAATGTCAAGAGTTGATGTTACGAATAAAAAATTGTGCCAAATTAGCACTTCAGATTTAATTTGATATGTAGCTTGCTGCCGAGGAACTTGAAACGTTTGCAGTTGTTGG
Organism: Vicugna pacos; assembly: GCF_048564905.1. NCBI lineage: Eukaryota > Metazoa > Chordata > Mammalia > Artiodactyla > Camelidae > Vicugna > Vicugna pacos. The sequence goes on along the minus strand of NC_132997.1, from coordinate 81,594,697 downwards.
GAAATAGTTACAAATGGCAAACAGCTTCCTCCATCACCTTCTGCTCCTCTCCTCCCCTCTCTCCATAGCATCTCCTCTGGGAGAGGCAGCTACAGGCTCTGGGTGTGTGTCGGAGAGGGGTGGGGACAAAGATAGCTGTCGCAAGGACCTGGGGTCACTATAGGAAATTGTTAGAGTGTTTCTAATTTGCATTTCATATGAAGGATTTTCAGGTCGAGGTTTTAAATAGAAACTACTTAAATTCAGATCAGTATGTTAGAATTCACATTCTTTGAGACATAAAAGATTTTGGAAAAAAATCAGCCTATCTTCATAACCTGCTCTAGCCAAGAACTTGTAAGGACAACGTTGTACGGCATTTGTCTCAAATTTGTTTTAACTTTTTAAATTCTCTTTTTAACAATCAAGTTAAAGTTAACTGAACTTTTTGCTTTTTGTTTTTGTTGAGCACTATTCTGAAACAGGCTGATTTATGTCACATGGAACTTAATTTCTTTTCCTTTATCCCCCGCATTCTGACTCCACATCAAATGACTCTTTGATAACGTCAACTTAATTGTATGAACTTGAACCACCGAAATGGGGCTTCCGTTTTTCTGAAGTGTGTTACCCCAAAAGGTAGATACCCTGGTTCTTTCATACCTGAAACACAAGTTTGCAGTCGGGAGATGGCGCCTTATGTAGAGAAACATTTTAAAAGATTTATTTAAAAAGAAAGGAAAAGTATACCCACCAAGAACGGGAGGCGGGCTGATCTAAGGGAGGAAAAAGCGGCGGGTTTTGTTTCCCTTTCTCTTACATCTTCGCTTAGAGGTGGTCTTTTAATTGATTGACGGCTTCCCCTGGAATGCTTAGTCATGTTTGGCCCCTTTGCGCATGTCCTTACCCGTGATATATACAGAAAAGCCCACGGGGGCTGGAGGAAGGGGAACCTAAACGGCAACGTTAATGAGACTACAGTGGACATTGGTCGGGTCCCGTTAGGTCCTTTCTGCTACCGTGCAGCCGTGGCTGTCCGGTTTTAACCAGTATTTTTGCTGGCACTCATTTAGAAGACGTCAAGTCCGTTTATGCTGGAGGTGAGCATACCTCCCTCTTCCGGACCATCCTCCCTCTTGTTGCTGAAAGATCGCCTCCGTCCCTGACGAGCCAAAGAAGACAGTGACTACCAGGAATTCTGGTCCTTCCTGCTTTCACTCGCAGGCCAGGATACTTCCCATGGCACGCCTCTTCGCCTCACACCGCAGGGCTGGAGTCTGTATTCCAGAGAAGGCGCGGCTCTGTTCCCTCTAGAAAGGATATCTTGAATGTTTGGTGAGCACACTTGGCCTCAGAGAAACTCCTGAAATTTTAATGTGTTTTCTTGTCAATCAAACAGATGTCCAGACTCCTGTTGTGCTTCTGTGCCCTGGAGCTTAACTGCCTTCAGCATTGCTGGTATGAGGTTGTCCTTTCTTAATGGGCCGCCACGGACCGAGTGAGAGCTGAATCCTGGCTGCCTAGTACCCCTGTGAAAAGGGAAGGAGTCCCCACTGGCAGGGAGACAATGCACATATCAGACCGTTGTGGTGGCAGAAGATCCAACAAGTGAAATATTCAGAGGAAGCTGAGGCAGAGGCCACACCCCAGGAGCCAGGTAAGTCACCTGTTCATTCATTACTTTATACAACAAATGTTATGGGCCACCTTCTATGTGAATGCACTCTACTAGAATCTGGAGAATATACAATCAATAGCTCATCTATTCTTATTCTAGAAACTGAATTAGGAAGCCTCACCTAAAAAACTTCTAGAAGAGAAGCTATCACAAATAGAAAAAGTTAGTGCTGAGAACCAAATGCGAGGCCCAGGGTAAAAATGTATAATTTCCACACAGTGCAGGAGTTATTAGGGCTCTGGTTATGACAAATTGCAACACTAACTGACAGATCTTGTTCACTTATTATGTGTCAAGCACGTGTATTAGCTTATTTAAATTCTTAAAGTGGACTATGTATTTCCCTGTTTAAGGACGCAGGTGCTACACCTTGGTAAGTTTTAACTAACTAGCCCAAACTCACACAGCTATGAATTACTGGGGCCAGGAGTCAACTCCAGGGATTTTAATTAACAGCCAAACTCCGACAAACGAAGCCTGCATGGAAGACATGACAGTGAACCAAAGATTGAGATCTGAGTTGATGAGAATGAAAGAGAAGGACCAATCACTGGGAGGAGTAGGTAGAAGCGGCAGAGACCTCCATGGTTTCAGAAGCTTATAATTTATGCCCAAATGACGTCTGTTGGGATCACATAATTGGCATGCTGATGGTACACTGTGGCAGGGCCAATCCTAACACACATCTGATTGTTTACTTCTTTCTAGTTTTAGGAGGCAGAGTTTTATTTTCATGATTACTCTGATTTGGGAGAATATTCCATATTTTTAAATAAAATTTAATTTCAGTTAGAAATTATGATAATGGCAAAATTCATAAAATTTATTTTTTTATATTAGGGTATATTATGAAATGTGAAGTGTGATTTTTTTTTAACTTTTATAATATTTATTAGTGCTGTTTTCCAAGCTACCAGATATGCTCATGAACTATTATGACTTTATAAAGAAACCGTTTTAATAAACACTACTAGTAAACCCTTTGTTTATAAAAAGTAGAAAATAGCAAAACTCTTCCTGTAGCAATAAATTACCCCTCCAAAAAAAATATACCCGTAGGAAACTACTTTGTTTCATCCTATCTAACCATTGGCCTTACATGATTTTAAGTTTAATAAATATTTGATAGCATGAAAACAAAAGGGTGGTTGTTTGGAATACTGTGAACTGGCTGCGCAGAAATAGATACATCCCATATCAAGACAGATGAGTTAACAGGGTTACTATCCGTTTGCTACTTCAACTAGAACAAAAGAAAGACAAGCCTGTTGAATCACTACACTTTTACTCCTTTGCCCTGGGCTCTGAATGATACCACTGATCAGACCCTCTGACTAAGGAAAATCAGTGTGAAAAGAAAAAAAGGAAAAAAAATTAGATCTTTCCTCCAAAAAAAAGATGCTCTTCATCAAAAAGTAACACAAAACAAATCAGTGTTGTCATTTTTGAAGAGTAATTCTTGTGCTGTACAATAGAAGACAGAAATGAAATGAGTTACGTAGCTGAAACTAGAGATCAACTCGTCTTACAGGTGAATAGAGCTCTATTCTTCTTCTGCATGGTGTGTGATATGTTTTATTTTGAAATTTGATACAGCAATCTAGCCCCTTCTTCAAAGATGTGAAGCCTAGGTTGAGTCAAAGATTTGCCCAGGCAATGTGGATGTTAGTGACAAAAGTAAGCCGGACTAGAGCTCTTCTGGATTCTTTCTGGTCAAACTATATGTTCTTTCTAATTAATAGAAATAGTAGATGTGTGTGTCACCCACATTATTGGATGTCTCTTATTTTAAGGAAGTTTTCTTCCAAATCACCACTTCCATTCTTTACAATCAAAATGTATATTTGCTAAGTATTTCTGTCTTCTTACACCCAAGAGTTCCTTGAACATTAGGATCATGTGTTAACCATCTCGGTGTTTTTCACAGCCTCCAGTATACACCAAGGTCCTTTGCAAGGATGTCCCGCTTTAAAAGGTTGAATGAATAAATGTATGTGTGATACTGAAGCAGAGAGGTAGCAGGATGCAGTTAATCACACTAGGGTTAAAAGATAAACCTAGCTCGGTTATCTACCTTTTGTAGAATTTAGGGCAAGCTGCCTCACTTTTTAAATTTTTCGAATTTTCTTTTTTTTTTAATTTGTAAAAGGGAGGTCCTAATAGAACTTAATCTCACAAGATTCTATGAGAATTGAAATGGATTAATACATGGGAAATGCTTGGTACCATCTGTGGTATTAGTAGGGTTTTAATTAATTGTTACTATTATCTAAGCCTACTCATGTTTAAAAAAACAAGGGTCAAAAAGTCTTGTGTTGCCATAGTCGGTTACTAACAAGTTTGAAGAGTTAATGTTTTCCTTGAGTCAAAAGCCCACTTCTCTCCAAAACAGCCGTTTGAATTCAGCACTCGGCTAAAAGGTGAGGCAAGCGTTAACTCACAGAGGAGTGCAGTGTGTGCACTGAAAACGCAGCCCTGAGTTTTCCGTAGCCTAGCGTGTATGAGGTAATTTGATGTTTGATTCTCCTGTTACTAACGCAGGAGTGATGATTCTTGTAACTTTGTGTCCTTCCGCCCCCGCCGCGGCTCAGCTTCAGGGGGATGGTTGGCAGTGACGTGGTACTGAGCTGATGACACCGACCAGCTTCCCTCCTTGTAGCTCTGAGTGTCTGCTTTGTGTTCAGATCAGTGAGAAGAAGGCCTCACAGCTCCTCAGAATGACATATACATCGGCAGTAATTACTTTCGGAAAACGAAAAAGGAATTAAAATCAGAGCCTGAGTGTAGAAGGGGGTGGCAGGTTTTTGGAAAAGTGTATTGGCAATTTGAAGCATGAATAATTAATTCTGTCTTGAGATTAAGTTCAGTCTGTGTTTATGATCTGCTGAAAAAAAAAAAACAACCTCTAATGGGTTCTAAATAAATTCAGTATCAATTTAAACTATTAGAGGAAGTTAAATCAAAATAATTAGGATATTAAAATACTTTGTGCATTTCCAATCACTGCCTTATTGAGGCTCTGGACCTTTTCCAAGGAACAATAATAGCATGAATATATTAGGATGTTTGCTTCCCTTAGAATGTGACTGCTCATGTAAAGATGATTGGGTGGGGGGAGGGTTGTAGCATGCACAAGGTCCTAAGTTCAATCCCCAGTACCTCCATTAAAAGTAATAATAATAAATAAATAAGCCTAATTACCCCCCCGGAAAAAAATCCCCCCTCAAATAAAATACAGTTAAAAAATTATTTTTAAAAAGATGATTGAAAACTTGCAGGAGACAGAAAGCCAGACTGATGTGTTGATACGTTCAAGGGAGTAGGTGCTATATACACGATGAATTATTTTGTAGCTATAGATTGAAAACAGCATAGTGACAGTTTACTGCTAAGATAGTTGAACTTGATTATTCCTTATTTGCAGTAATTGCTTCATTACATACTGTAGTAAGGATGGCATTATTTTTGTGACATTTTCAATTACTATAGAATGAGTTGGTAAAATCTGAATAAGATTAAGGTGAATTCCAGTGGAACGCAGAGCTTGGTCATCTGTTTATTTTGCTTATGGCTATCAGTTCTTGCTGTAATTTAATTGGAGATCAAGGATTTGCCCTCTGTGGTACTCTTTTAGGCTTACCCCCACCCTGCTTATTCGTGCTGGGAGCACAGTAAGCATGGAAATTAGAACAAATGCGAAGAATTTTGGGATGTATTTTGCCCTTTTTCTGAAGCAACTGCTTATTTATTTATAAATAGTTTTGGTGAATCTATTTAGTGACAGCCATGGTGCAATGCCCATCAACATTCAGAGAACCCTCTGGGTTTAATTATTTTAGGGTTTAGAGGAATTGGTCTGTGAGTGATTTCCCTGAATTATTTCAATTTTTTTATTGTTGTTGTTTCTTTGTTTGTTTCTTTTCTCCTAAGCATTATTCAGCTCACCTACATTTAGGTTTGTATTTTGAAAAATATTACTAATTAGTCCAACATAAATACGATTTGATATCGAAGCACTGGCTACCAGAGCGCCAGACTCTTACTGTGGCAATTTAGTCCTTGCTTTCCTATTTTTTCCCAGAGGGAGAGAGAAGGAGAGAAGACAGACTTTCAGGGCAATTTAATGGATCCTCTATCTCCAGCAGATCATGAAGTATAATTCCTGGTTATGGTTCAAATGACCCAGCAAAACAGTAGTAGTTTGAGCACCAAGCAGATCAATGAAACTATAAACAAAATTTAACAAGCAATTGCTAATTATTCTTAGTAAAATTGTGAAAATGTTTATGTATCCTAATGAAAATGAATAATGGATACTTAATTCCCCCTCCCTCCCCCTCTCTGTATATATATATATATATATATATATATATATACATACACACACTCCATATATATATTTTTTTCCCTTGCTTGAAATACCCTTCCCAGTTTGTAATGTTAATGGAAGTGCACTGTTTCTCTGCCTCATTAGAAAGGGGTTGTTAAGCTTTCAAAACAGAAATCTTTATATATTCTAAAATAGAGCTGAGCATCAGCAATTGGAAAATTGTATCTTTAAAGGCTTTGTCTCACTTCAGAGGATTCAATAGGAAAGAGCGCGAGGATTTTTTTTTGAGTCAGTTTTCATAATAATTCTAATAGAGAAACTGTCTGCATTGTCGGACTGTGCCACTCATCTGTGTCACTTTCTTCCTTCGGGGGGTCTCCCTATGCTTTAATTCCTCATGTGCACAATAAAGCTAAAATCATCCTCTTTCAGTCTCCCTCAGGATGTGGGTGAACAGTGTGTGAGAGAAGCTAGAAAGGTTGTCAAGGGGAAGGTAGGTCAGTGAGGTGGGGAAGCATTGAGTTTGGGGCCAGATAGTCCTGTGTTTTCTTGCTGACACCATGACTGACCTCAGACAAGTAGCTGTATTTCACTGAGCCTCCATTCCCTCACTTGTAGAATAAGTAAATTAATAATATCTACTCTGGAAGTTTCTTTTAAGAGCAATAATGTATGTCGTGTCTATTACAGCACGTGGTAAATAACGTGCACTCAGTAAACACTGGCCAGTGGTAGTACAGACAGCCAAGGTCACAGTTGTTGCAATAGTAACTTTACCATCCAATGGCTGTGTCATTTTGCTGTAGGTGATCATTAACCATCTATTCATAAATTTTATTATTTTTTAAAATTTCAGAGTCTTTTAAAACAAGTGCGAGCCAGATAGCTTGGATGAGTGTCTTAGAGGAGGTGTGATGTGAGGAATTCAGACGCCCGGTCAGGGATGCAGAAAGCACTGTGGAGCTGGAACACCTGAGAACACATGTCCTAACTAAATCAGCCTGGCACTACTTGCTTCTAGCTGATTTTCCTCTTTAGCAAACAAAGATCTCAGTGTTAGCCAAGCTTTTTTCCCAGGAAAATCCAGAAATCTGAATAACACAAAATATCCCCCTTTAAATGCTGGCAACAAACTAAAAACTACTGTGCATACAACAGTGTCAGGCTGAACACAACGTGATTGCAGGACAGATTTAGCCTGTGGACACAATTTGAAACCTCTTATCAAGATAAGAGACAGCAATACAGTTAATATTTATACAGCATATACCGTATGCTCAGTGGACAAACTTTCGTACTTTACATCTAGGAGCATACTTAAGCCTTCCAATGATGCTGTAAAATAGGTATTAGTAACCAGTTTGATTATCATCAAGTCCATTTCACAGATGAAGAAACCCAAGAAAAACAGAAGTTAAGTAACTTGCGCAAGGTCTGTCAGTTCCTTAGCAACAGAACCGAGATTTGAACCTATGTAATCTGACTGCAAAGGTTTTTGCATTCAGCCTTGGAGTTTACAGACTAAAGTAAGGAGTTTTTTTATTTATAGGAATCATTTATTAATGGGATCTTTAAAGACAAATTTCTGTAGGACTTAAATTTCGCTGTAGGCATACATCATTCAGTGATATTTATTGAATATGTTCAAAATGCAGAGCCTTGAATAAGGAGCCATGATGGAGATGAAGATGTATAAACCGTGGACCTTGTCTTCAAAGTTCTTTTAGTTAGTAGGAGAGGAAATGTGTAGCTAGCAAAGTATCATGATATATGGAGGTGGAGGGGGCCCCCGGGGATGTTTCTAAAGGTTTTTTGGTATTAAAAGGGGGATTTATTAGCAGTTAATGGATGGCTTGTTAGACATGGTGGCATTTTACCTACATCCTGAAATATAGGTTATATTTCAATGCACAGATATGAGAATACTAGGGGGTCAGTGAAAGCAAAGATTTTATGGCAGCAGAAGCTACATTTTAGCAAATATAAGGAATAACCCAGTTACTCTATAATCAGAAGTTGTAGAGGATTAGAGGAAGATGAATGTGGAAGGACACATGGAGGCTAAGGTGTGCCTGCTTAAGTGTTGTTTTCTCCCTGCTGTCATTATTAGTCTGTTCCCTGATCATCACAGACACACCCCCAAACAAACTTAACAGCAACAAACTAACATGAAGTTTCCATAAGAGCCAAAAATATATCAAAGAATTCAGCACAGTCCGTTTTTGAAATGATTCACTCCTAGCACCTCACAACAGAATTGTGAACAATCAAAAATGGAGTCATAAAGAATCTCCTTTCCTTGCTTCATTTATAAAATACACACTATAGGAGATAGAGATATTTCAGAATGAGACCACTGAAGGGAAGACATATTTTAGCAAAAGGGAAGGAGGTTAGGAATGGCCGTGAGTTCGTGCTGAAAATGGGCCACTACCTCCACTGAATTATAATTCTCACTCCATACGGGAGTGGCACAGACTTACTGTAATCTGTCGCAAGCACAATACCCTTGTTAGGTGGTCAATGTCGTTTCAAAACTTCTTATACGTGTTAACTTCTTGAGTAGAGTATTCATGCTTAATGGTTACCACTATGTATATAGAGGTGGTTCTTTTCCTTTTTCTGATATTTAACAATTTATTATTTTTAAAATAGAAAAGCAATTTCAGGTCTAAACTGACGTGAAGCTACCCTGACCCAATAAGCAATGCTTAACAGAAGTAAATGAAGACTGCGAGGCAAGGTTCTCTTTCATTTTGGCTCTTAAATCTCCTTGTTAAATCATCTCTTCACATAAACACGTGTATAGAGTGTTCAGCTCAGGACAGGGCAGGGGAACCTCTCTGTGCACTTGGCTATGATAACAATATTGCTTGTTACTATTTCTGCCAGCAGCAGCAGATCTCCTTTAGGCTGCATTGGAAAACCTGTACTCTAAATTTATCTTGGTCATTAACCTCTCCCAAGATGGTGCTGGAGTCACGAAGTCTGACAAGGCAGAGTTTGGACAATGCCCAGTGGCAGGCCATTGAATTTCAGCACCGATCACTGGGAATCTATTTATTTGCTGCCAAAGCCTTTAATTTGCTGTGTTAAATCACAACTGTAAAAATTGTCAACCCAGTTTTCCCCATCAAATATAAAACGTTAAAACACAAATTACATTTTTAAAGCACTTGTTTCTTATTTTTTCTTCTTTGCTTTCTATATTATTTTCCCTGGGGGTGGGGTGGGGAAGTGGTTCAAGATGGACCTGTCTTTGAAGTTATTTTAATTTTTATTCTATCTAGTCCTTTCCTGGACTCATTTAATCTGCTTGATTTTTAAGTCATGATTATATCCTCCAGATACCAATTCATGACATCCTTCCAAAGAATTGTTCATTAAACTCTAATTTTTACCTTCTAATGCTGGCTTTTTAGCTAATGAAATCTGCAGTAATTATAAATATCCATCTTGCAAAACCTCAGAATTATTGGCATTTATATAGAAAGTCAAGCAATGAGAGAATGATATTAACATTGAAGCTAGTGCTTTCCTTTTCATTTCGATGAAGTGAAGTTAGTGTGTGTGTGTGTGTGTATATATATATATATATATATAGTTATGCATATTTAAATAAAAGAATCTCGTTTAGCTTCTTTCAATATTTTTACACTGTCATTAGAACTCTCTTGAATGGTACCCAGGGGAGACCACATCTAATTTAAACTTCATGGCAGGGAAGACATCAGGAAACTTCAGATTCATTATTTAGCTTAATGATCTGAAAAGATTGGGGAAAGTTTCTGTGATATTGGGCTCTGATCTATCCAAGGTGCCCTGTAGTGATAGCTTTACCTCATTTTTTATGAGCTATCAGATGAAATTTTATCAAAAAAGACAAATCATTTCTGAAAAGTTGGAATGCTCCCCTAGCTCACGAGTTTAAGCTTTGCGTAAGCAGAATAAGCTCTAAATTTCCTTGACACTAACAATGAAAGAGCAAGAAAATGCATCCTGATTTGACAGCAGTGAATCTGCAGCGAGCCCCATGCTAATCTGTGTCCAGTCTGTACAGTCCAGAGTGAAGATCAGGTGATTGATGTGGAAAGTCCACAAAATACGAGCTCCACTGAAGTCGACTGTCTCTTGGAGGGGAAAATGGACATATTAGGTTGTAGTAGAAAAAGGACGGACTTTCCCCAAGGGTCTTGGGTTAGAAGGTGGCAAAACTGTGATTCAAATCCAGGTCTGTTTGATGCTGAATTTAAATAATGTATGTGAGCCTCCATTTCATTATCTGCAGAATGAGAATAATAAAGCCTCCTTCAGTAGTACTGATCCAAAGGTTAGATAAGCGTTAGCCACTATTTATTGAATGCTTTCTATATGCCAGTTTACTGTTTTCATTTAATACCAATTGTGCCCTGAGGACTAGAACGGAAAATTAGTTACTGTCCTTTAGTGATTGAATAAAGCCCATTGCCCACTGGAACAAAGCATAAAATGAAGCCCATTGTTCACAAGCAGATAGGCTTCAGTTTCTTCCCCTTAGGCTGGTGCTTCAGACTAATGCAAATATATACTTCATATAACTTCCTTGGAGATAATTGAATGGGAAATAAACACTTCTGGGCCCCTGCGCTGAACTTCAGCTTTGGGAGGGCAACTGAACTGACGTCAGCATTGAAGAATAATTCTGATAAAAATACTTTTTATTCTTCTAGCATAAAATGAGAGAAGACTTCACTAGATTGATGGACTTCCTCTTATTCCCACACCAGACTTAATTTCAAATACCTTGGCTAAATCTGAATGTTTTCTAGCCAGTATTTTATGAGGGATTATACTGACTGACCTCTTTGAATCTCACTGCAAGGAGTCCTTAGTCTTCGCAGACTGAGTAAATCTTTCATATTATCTGCTTATTTATTTCTGTTTTAGTTTTAACGGAAAAAATGATCATTTTCTTAGGACTTTCCATACAATGTGTCATATTCATAGTGAGTCAAAATGTATTGTTTTAGGACCACCAACCCATAAGGTTTTGGAGGTTCAGTGTTGCTTTTCATCATTTCTTTATGTAGAGTTTACAGCCAGCACTGTATTTTTTTGTGTGAGCATATATAATACTATACATATAGTATTAACATATAGTTAGTTAATTGGTGTGCATTCAGAAATCTGGAGAACAAAAATAAAGAAGTAATTTGTTCTTTGTCTTGCTTTCCAAGTTCTTAGAGATGATTCAGGAAGACATGATTAAGTTGGCAGAGAGTAAATAAAATTTAGACATAAAAAGTACAATGTATTATTAAAAGCAACAGTTTTCACTTAATAAATGATTACTATGTGCCAAGCACTGCACATTTATTATTACATAGAAAAATCACATAGGATCTTCACCAAATTTCAACAAGATAGATACAATTAGTCTCTTTCTAAAGGGAAGAGACAGATTGTGAATGATCACATGGCTTTAAGGCCTCTTGCCAGGTTTATGGTAGAGGTAAGACTGGAACCAGTTGAAGCCCAAGGTCTATCCACAGTTGTAGACCGTCTTCTACACACGGAGAAAAGTCAAACCCAAAGCCAAGAAGAAATCAGTATAAAATGAGATTAGCTAGAGGAAATGTGTATTCTCTCTTGGCATCAATATATGTGCCTGTTCTGGTGTGCAAGCTCCTATGATGCTATAGCTCTTTGAAAAACAAGGTATTTAATTTAATATGTTTCGATGCTGATAGTGGAATGATGCATTTTGCATAAATATTAAGGCCCTTGGAGGTCTATGGATTACGGATATGAATTCATTTATTGGGTAAAGTAAAAGTATGTCTGCACTTAGGGGACATATTAAACGGAGAGGCCATTGAAATCCTAAGGTTTAACACTTTGTTTTACAATCAAAGAACTGAAATTCGCAGTGTTCAATTCTGTGGACACATTTTAGGAGGGGAATTGAAAAACTAGAATGTGTTTAAACAAACACATGATACTTAACATTTCAGAGAAACATTATAGTATTTTTTATTTAGTGTATTCTATCCATTCACCCATCCCTTCCACACGCATTTACTCTATGACTCTGCCTTAGAGGTCTGTGCATATATTGCAAAGCCAAGCAGCATGGAGCTTACAGTCTGCCCAGTACTGAAAAAGCCCTAAGCGTTGAGTCAAAAAAGTGGGTTCTAGTCAATCAACAATCATGTGACCATGGCAACCAATTTAAACTCTCTAAGTTAACCTTGCAGCAGACACTGTTTCGTTATCGTCTGTTATCGTCTGTCCCTAAAGCCATTTTCCTCCTCTTTTCTCTTCAGCAGAAGACTGATTTTGTTCAGGTGTCAAGCTGGGCAATGCCCTTGGGGGAAGGTTAACTCCTGGTCCAGCTCCAGAGGACAAATCATTTTGATTTCTGCCAGTCATGATAGTCTCACTCTCCACTCTCAGCCATTGGTTTAGGGAAGGACATGTGACCTATGGCTGCCCAGCCAGAAATAGGGAGATGTGGCTGAGTGCATTCTGGGAAATATTTCCCATCCCAATGAAAGCAGAAAGGTTCCAAAGGAGAGAGATTTTTCCCCTTTTATTCTTAGTCTTCCTGTGTCAAAGGCTATCAGGTGCATATGATATTGGCTGTAGCCACCTTGGAAACATGAATGGAGTTACTGCTAATCAACATGTATTAACAGAAAGATAGAAATTGTCAGGGTCACCTCACAACCTCAGCCTATCCATTTATATTACCTGGCTTTACTGTTCTTCTTAGTTACCACTACATGCTTGAACATTCACAAGTGTGTATACATGTGTATATATATAGGTATACAGTATATATGTGGGTGTATGTACATATATTTCCAATTGTCACTTACTTCCAAACCCAAACACAATTGGAATAAAAGTTCAAGAGAATACCAATTATTTCGTGCACGGCTGAATCCCCAGTGCAATAAATGAATGAATGACTCTCTGACAACATTCCTGAGTTGCTTTACGTGCCTCTAGATTTCTTATAATATAAAATGAAAAAATCCTATAATTTAAATGGCCTTTTTATCCAAGTGTTATGTACTGACAAAATATTGTAATTTATATGATATATAACTCAGACTATTCTAAACCTATGAAACTTTGTATATGGTATCCTGTTGATTTAGTTCACATAGTTTTAACATTAGTAAAGTTGGAATATCTTTCCATACTAGTAATTTCTACTTGTATTCTCCTTGTATTAATTACCTACTTATTCCCATTGTATAAATCAAGGAATTGTTTAAAAAGGACATATTGAAGGATGCTATCTAAAAATAATTTATCTTAATTTGTAGTAATTTATTACTATAGTTAATCAATAAAAATTCTTGTGCTGGGCAGTGGGGAGGTTTGTGAAATGGCTCATTCCCTTGGATGCTAGCATTTGTGTGCGCCTTTTGTGTTTTGTTTGTCTTGTATTTCTGTCTTTAAAAAAATGGGGACAGTTTCAACTATCCCTAAAGTCTTCTGAGGCACATTTTGGATAAGTGACCTGAAAACAGCTGTGAACTAAGAGGAAGATGATGTTAAAAATATATATATACACACACAATAGAGTTAAATACTGTTCTTGTCCTCAAGATGTGTGTCCTCAAGCTGAAAATCAAGCTGAACACACATATAATATAAAAATCAACAAATGAAATAAATACTCAGTGCTGCCTCAAATATATAAAGAGATATCGTAATGGTTATAAATGTACTCCCTGGCCATCTGTATATGTTCAGGTTTGTGCTTGTCTCTCTACGTTGTAATTACTTGTTTACATGTTGATCTTCCCACTAGAACACAGTAATTTAAGGAGCTGGACCTTTATTTTACTAATACTTGGATCTCTGGCAGCTGGTAACTTTGTATCTCAAAGACAGAATGGTATTTAAAAAGACAAAAGTAAGGGAGGGAGTAGCTCAGTGGTAGAGCATGTGCTTAGTATGCATGAGGTCCTAGGTTCAATCCTTAGTACCTCCATTAAAATAAATAAGTAAAAAAACCTTATTACCTTACCCCCAATTTTTTTAATTAAAAAAAATTAATAAAAAGACCGAAAGGAACAAAGAGTATCTGCAGCTTGGAGAACTGGATGACGTAAACCACAGACAGGGATGGTTGTTGAATGGTTATGGATTGGTAAGGTATGAGCACTACAGCAAGGAAAGGATAAAGTTAGGGGAAAGAGAATGGTAGGAAGTAAAGTTCATAGACTGTAGGTGGTGGGAACCCTTGAAAGTCAAGACAAGAAGTTGAAATTCACAGGTATTGCCGTAGGGAATGAAGAGCTTTGGGCAGTGGAGTGAGATGGTGGAGACAATCACCAAGTGTGGGGGTTGGGCAGAGAGGTGCAGAATGAACAGGAAGACCAGCTGGACAGATCTGTGTGTCACTGCTGTCAGCAACGCAGCAGTGACATAATGACTTCCAGTAATCTGATTCCACCATCCATGGTCCATCCTACAAAGGCTGGTAAATTAATGAAAGTAGATATTTGCAACTCTCTTGCACTCTCAAAATTGGAGGATCCATTCATTCATTTATTCAATATACATTTCTTGAACATTTGTCATGTAACAGAGACCGTACAGTTTGGGAGGATTCTAACGTTCAGTGGCTGATTAGGGCTATGGAGCTGAAGCACTCTGTCCCAAATGTTCAGTTCAAATTTCTAATTTTACCTATAAAATTTTTGAGCAAAGGACCCTTCCTTGTGTAATGTCTTAGAGTTGTTAATGCTTTTTATGCCATGGCACCGAACTCAGTTGTATTATACCGTCATGGCACAATTTTGGGGGTTCCATCTGACAGCATTGTAGACATGAATGTTTGCTAAAGCAACAGTATTATCCTAGACATTCAGTCTTCTAAGAATGAAAAAACTCCACTTGTAATTGCATATTAAAAACTGCAGAAATAGGGCTGAGCAGAGAAGCTTAAAATATGCATCATTTTGCTACTGCTGTTGGTTTCACTCTGCTAATGACATGAAATTATATCCCAAAGGTCAGTATTAATCACTGTGTTGACTTCTTCTGGAGTAGGTAGACTGCTATACATTCAAGAATTTCAAGGAAAAGGAATGTAAGCCTACAGTCGTTAGCACACAACTAAGGGAAGAACAAATCCATCTGAGGCTGTCTGGCCTTTGTTGGCCTTGTGACTCCACGTTTCTAGGGATGCTGTTGCCTTGATTTGCAAATGTAAACATGACAGGAAAAGCTGACTGTTTAAAGAATAAGTCATAAGACAGAGGGTATCTATAGTATGCTAATGTGAGCATATAAAATTGACAAGACTATTCCAGCTGAGAGGAAACATGAGATCACCATAAGTGGTAGAATTTTGCTGTGGTTATTGTCTGTTGTGTTCACCTACAAGAACTCCACTTTCCTCTAATTCTTCCTGATTTTCATAAGGTCACAAGTAAATTACATTTGCCTTAATATGTGCCTTTTCTGCTTTTTTCCTACACAGTTTATATATCATTTATAAAATCAGGAAAAAAGTTATAAAAATGTCATTCAATTCAAAGTTATTAAGGTCTCCAAGGGGCATCCTACATGCTTACGAATTCATGCTTATTTTTATTTGTTTTGCTTCTGTTTCTCTTTTGTTTCGTTATCTTGTGCTGAGGCCATCAAACCCTTGTTAATATGTCATGTCATGTCTTTTCTTTTTCTGGTTCATGTTTTGCTCATGCTAACGTCCATATTCCACATTCTCCAACACAGGAGACCAAGAGAGATGCTATTTTATTCCCCTGCTTTTGATTTATTGTGTTACCCAGATTACAGAGCAGAGCTACCTCATCTTCTCAGTGCTTTCCTGAAGTTCAGTAACACAGTTCTTTTGTTTTTACTAATTTGAAGACTTCTAACCAATCTACTCAACTGTCAGACAAAACTTCGTGAACACTGGGCTTTAAAGCTTTAAGTGATCAGTACCCTTCTCTACTCAAGATCACTTCCTCTTCATTATTTTATTTTTCTTGGACCAGTTTAGTGCTCCTCAACTCTCCTGTCTCTGGAGATAAGTCATTTCTCAAAGGGCTACTGGATCCACTATATAAATGGTTTTCTGGAGGACTTGTCTCACCCATCTTCAGACATGATAGGGTAAATCAGAAGCCATGAAAAAATACAATTTAGCTTTCAGCTTCGAAGCATCCACATATACAGGTGCACTATTATTAGTTCATGTATTTTACTATTTTTTTTCACTGTGTACAAGTATCCACATGTAGATAAATTGCAATTGCAGTATTGTCACAGAGACCCTGAATAGTACTTTGTCATATATTAAGCATTTAATGGTTAATTATAAACAGAATGAAGATCACATTAGATCAGAGCTATTTTCAACTTTAAAATTTTAATAATTTAAATATTTAATGAGTGTATTTATGACTTGAGTCTGATTATCTTGGTATATACCTCCTTTGAAGTTGCTGTAGTTAGTATCTTCTTACCTAAGCAGGGACTAGGGAGAACCCAGAGTGGTGGAAGTAGAGGCATTTCCTTGCTGGTACTTGAGTCTAGTCTAGGCTGTGAGGGAGGAGCGTATCTACAACATTCCAGTACAGCATGCAGTCTCAAAAGTAGGAGGATGAGCCATTATATAGTAGGTCAAACTCAGACTCTATCCTTGATAGAATTAGTTGCGTTGGCATCACATAACTGCAATGTCCGTGTTAAAATAGTCCATATATTCTCGAATAGCCACAATTTCAGAATTATGGAAACTTTGTATTCCTTTGAAATTATTTTAATTTAAAAATTGAGAGTGAGGCTGAAGGCGCAACTTGTTAGATGCTATAACCAGCACTCAGTGACCCACAGTGTGGGCCTGATTTATTATGCAAATAAAGAGCCAGAATAATATATTCTGTTTAATCATGCAGGAAATGTTTTTTGTTTGATGGAGTGTCCAGGCACACAAATGAATATTCTATGAATCTAAAATCTACTTCAAAAAGGAAGGTATTTATATGGGGTTGTAAGAACAAGGTGCCAAAGCTGTGATTTACAGAATATGCTTGGTTGATGTTAGAAAACAGTTTGTCTTTAAACAACTGAATTTTATAATGAGAAAATTACCAGAAGCTTTTAGCTACTCAGGTTATTTAAGGGAAAGATGAATTCATCCATTATGAGCTATATAAAACCCATTGATTACTTGACTTGATTACTTAAACCTTACGGCCTGAGAATCTTGTCTGACTGATATATCCCCTCTTCACCCAGAATTTATTATTGAAGAATGATTTTATGATACTGCAGCATTTCAGGTAAGCACTGTTCCCTCAACAAACATGAGGAGATAATTCACACAGGCAAATGATAATATATTTAGAGGCTAGCAGTGTTTCTTGGTAGGTGTTAACCATTTCCACACCAAGGCCAAAACCCACATCTCAAGTCTAAAACCTGAAAACAGAGCGAGAACCATGACAAACTATGTTTCTAGCATTTTTCCACCTTTCAGCAAAAATTCCTTTTTTAATAGATGGACTAATACACATATCAGAAAAGAGTAATTCAGAAAATGTTGAGTATGTGAATCATTTCCAGGATTTTGTTGATGTGGGTTCCTTGGAGAGGCGAAAATAAATATTGTAAAGTTAACTTCCTCCTTTATGTTAACCTTTAAGGTAGTACTGTATCTGTATCTTACACATGAGAAATCTTCAGAGAAGTTAAGTCACTTTTTTAGTGACATTCAGCTGAGAAATAGCAGGGTTAGGGTTTCAGAATGGATTCTCCTTCCTTTTTACATGCCCTTAGAGAGGGAGCATCTGTGATTTTTAGACCTGATTTTTAAAAACTATAAGAAGAGTATCATGGTAAGAATTATATACAGGAAACAATCACCTAGAATATAAAAATTGTAGTCATATATTGTTAAAATGCAGGCATACTGTGAACTCATATCATATAAAGGCTATCTTCTAGTTCATTTCAAAAATCAGACCAGTGATTATGACTAAGTTAATGAAGACTGTAATATTCATGGCAATTATCTAAAATGCAAACTGAATAGACTTCTTCCAGATTCTCTGCTCTCTCTCCAAACCATGAGAGATTGATGAATTCTTTCAAGAAGAAAATTGGGGGGCTTTTTTTTTTTAAAGAACAGAAAAAGATACAATTTACACTCAAACTGGCAAATTTTAAAGTTGTGTGATTTGTAATATCTGAAGAAAGCCAAGGCCAAGATTAACTTATGATATTCTTAAAATTATGATGACCATCTGCCTTCCAGTATCTAAACCAGTCTCTAAAAAGTGCTTCTCATTACTGAAGTAATAATAATGCAGAATGTTGTGTAAATTGTGTTTATACGACTGCTGCATTTTAAATAGACTTTGATGCTTCAGGGCCTTCCTTAGGAAAGAATGTTCCACCATATCTTGAAATAATTCTCGCTGTTTACTGTATCCTTTCTTGTCATATCCTTTATTCTTTCTTTATTTTTTGTAATTCTCCCATAAGACAGTTAAATACAGACATAATTTTTGCTTTTAAAAGTTTGTCTATTTCTGCTACTCTATTCCTAATGAAATTGTATATTTCTTCTGATTTGATCGTTAGTTACCATGAGGACAAATGAGCTACTTTGTTCTACGTGATGGGGAGTTTTCTGGTTCTGTGGTTCAGGGAAGAAGAGGATCAGATTTCACAAAATCCCCTGCATGGTTGTGTTTAAGAAGAGCAGGACTGAGAAATAGATCCTCTGATGATCTTTGCCCAAGTGGCTTTTGCTCTTACCTTCTGTTCTGTAGCTGTACTATTATAAGCATATCCTTCTTTCCAGGGTACTCCGTGTGCCCTCCTGGGGCAGCACCAGATTTTGGGAAACAAAAGCCCACAATTGGGGCTTGTACAAGGATCCAGTGTTTGGTCAAACTAGTGTAGCGTTACTGAATGCGATTTCATGTGCCCGCTGCACAGGGAGGCCAAACAAACCAAAACGTCTCAGTTTGGAGTAGAGAGAGGTTTGCTGCAGGTCCAAGCAAGGAAAACGGGTGGCTTATGCTCAAGAGACTCGAACCCCTGATGGTTTTGGGGAGAAGTTTTTAATGGGCAAAATTTGGGGTGAGGGCTGCAGGGTGTGTGACTTTCTTTTGATTGGTTGGTGGTGAGGTAATGGGGCGTGTCCCAGGAATCGTGTGCTTAGCCTCAAGTTACCTTCCTCCACCTGGGTGGGCGCCTTAGTTCCTGCAGAAAAACTCAAAAAACATTATTATGCATATTCCTTCATGAGGAACCAGGGCCTTGCCCCATCTCTGCACTATGATTTCTTGACTGCTCCTCCTCTATTTCTGCTTTCCCTCCCTTCCCTGATTAGCAAAACTGTTCGAATCTGCCTTTTGGAACTCAGGGAAGGTCTAGGAGGCTGAATGAAGCCTATTTCCAAACAAGAGATGGAGGCATGGAAAGGATTTGTACCCAGGAGGGCCCCACCAGGTCCTGCTTGGTCTCGGTACTGCTGAACCTCAGCCATTGGACTGGGATGTCTCTGAAAGCAGTGCGCACTGATGTTTTGCTTTTGTATTTCCAGCGCCCAGCACATGGTAGGAAATCAGGACATTTATGTTGACAATGAGACTGGCAGCCCCACTTCTTCCCTCTCTACATCCAGGTGTGCTCATACCACCAGTTTGTGACCCCTTATGCTTAAATTAAGGGACTGGAAACGTCTTTGGAGTGATAACCAGACTGCTTGAGGGAGCTCTTTGGAGAACAAACACCCCAATTTGGGGTAATTCTGTGTGTTGTCAAAGACACAAATTTGGTGGAGGTGTGGTGGAAGGAATAACAGAGGAAGAAATCAACTACAGTGGATTCTTTAACAGATGTAAGAGCACAATAGGAAGGAATAGCCAGAAACTTAAAAGGTACTTGAAATACTTTTGAGACAGAAATGAAAGGGGGCAGGGCACAGCCTTTCAAGGAATGACAGCAATTAACACCCAAATGGTGGAAGATTCAACTCCCAGTTGGCCTTGAGGATTAAGATGGTGGGAGGTTTGACTTCTAGTAGACCTTGAGCTTCATTATATGCCCAGTGTAACATATTAGCATGATAAATAACATGCCCACAGGCACCTTGACAGTACCAAGGCTAATGCAAAAGGCCAAAGAGTGGGCGCTGGCCCAACCCCTGGGAATCCCAGCCCCTGGCCCAGGGTAGTTGGAATGGTCCCACCTGTAGCCATATGAAGCTACCAAGCCCATAAAAACTGGAAACACCATGCCTGGCTGCCCTTTTTTGCTCTCTCCTCTTCAGAGGTGGCCCGCACTCATCTATGGAGTGTACCTACTTTTACTTTAACCTGAGCACCCAACTCCCACATCTCTTTCCTTGCCATTTGAAACAGTCTACACTACATGCAGTATGTATTTCTCTAAACAAATCTACCTTTATTCAACTGTGGCTCGCACTTGAATTCTTAACTGAGTGAAGCCAAGGACTCACAGTTGGTGGGGCACGTCCCAGGATCTCAACTGAGGTCTGGGACTTGGCCCTCCTCACGCCCCACATCCATTTTTCCTGCATCACTTTCAGATGACTTCACAGTGTTCTGAAGGGCCCATACTGTGAATCCTATAAAGAATAGTAAATAAGACAAACAGTTTTGTTGGGAGTTTGAAGCTTCTGGTTAATCACATTCATTTCCCCTCCAAGTTCCAAATCAGTGGAGCCAGCTTCACGTCTGCCCATTTTGATTAAAGAACATAGCAGGAATGTAACAGAATAGATTTCCTAACATACCTTCTCTCCTCTCCCAGTTTAAGATTCGGGGGGGCAGATTGCATCTGTAGAGCACACACTTACAGAGCTGGCCGCATGGACCTTAGTGGCCAACCCTATACTTTATCAAGCACAGAAAGGCCAAGATTCCAAGATTCAAATGGCACAGTCAGCCTTTACCGTATCAGTTCTGCCTAAGAGAGAAATAAGGACCAATGGCTCTAGTACTTGTGGGGCCTCACCAAACAAATAAACAATCACCCCTACTCAGTGGGGCAGCAGCTAGTAAGAGAGGAAGGAAGGGGTAGTAGGTTCTTTCTTCCCATTACATCTGAGCAAAAGAAGGCCCTCATGTAGAGTTTGGAGGGAATTGAGAGGAAGGAAGTGATTTCTGTTTAACATGATTTTCTCTATTACCTTTGTGGCCTCCCCTCCCTTATCAGTGACATAGGGTTCAAGTCTCTGTTAGCTTTTAGCATGATTTCTCTCTGGCTACCATAACCCACTCTGATGACACCAGGCAGTAAACTCCAGCCCTTGGTTATTCCGTAGTCTGGATAGTCTTTCTAGTAGTCTCCTTCCCTACGCCCTGTAAAGTTGGGTGAAAGTATTTCTTATGAGCTGAAAGTATGAAAACTCTAGAAAAATCCTCTTCAAAGATTAATCCTTCTTTGGATCTTTTTTCATAATTCACATAGTCCACCATATTGGCATAAAATTGGGAGAACACAAGCTACAGAATTTCATCTTAGTAGTGTTTGGGTAGTTCCTATCTCTCACTCACACACATCCAGCCAAAAAATTGTGATTGCATGATTTGTAAACCTTTCCCTATGAATGTGGACTGGAGATTGTGTGTGTGTGTGTGTGTGTGTGTGGAGGGGAGCTGTTCAAGAATCACTCTTTATCATGTGACGCACAGGACAGCAGCAGCTACAATTACAAGCCGATTAGGTAGGTAACCGACAACACAAATGCCCTAAAGCTGTGTTCCACTTGTTTCCATTGTGTTTAATGTGAGTGGCATTCTGCATTTCTCACCAAGTGAGGCTTCTAATCAAGGCACAAATGATCTTCTAATTAATTGTCTTTGATCCTCTGGAATAAAATGTGGTTTTGTTTAGGGAAATCGGGTAGGTGGTGGAAGCATCCTAGCCTTTACCATAGGGCTTCTTCCTCTTTGCAATAGCTTTGTCATCAGAGCCAGAAAATTAGTGCTTGTACATTGTGAGCCTCATGTAATCCCTGAGTCCATCATGCCAGAATCTTTACCACGCAGGCATATTATAAAATTCTAAATTATGACTTCTCATTTTGTATCCCGAGGCTTTGACTGTCATCACAGATTGTAAAAGCATTCCCTAGCCAGTGATTCTCAAGTCTGACTGCACATTATAATCAACTGAGAGGCTTTTAAAAACCACAAATGCCCAAACTCCTGTTCCAGAACAACGTAATAAGTAGGACCCATGATAGGTGATTCTAATATCCACCAGAGCTGGGAATCGCTGACAGAGACCAAAGGGCAGCAGTATTTTTCTGTAAAGGGGAAATATCATAGGCTGGGTCACATCCACTCAACTCTGTTACAAGTACACAACCCTGCCATGAAAGAAGCCATCAACAATATGTAAACAAATGGGTCTGGCCGCGTCCCAGTAAAACTTTATTTAAAACTATGATACTGTGATTTATAATAAGAAATATATATTTGGTCCTGGTCTTGTTTCTGGCACAGAGCTCCTAAAATCCTTGGAGTTGCCTAAATGAAGAGAGCACTAGGGGGTCGTTCAAGTTACTGATGTGAGTTTTGGACCACACCCAAGGATGGGGCTTGTTTCTAAGAGAACCAACCACATGATTACAGGGTAGGCCCTTTCAGTCCCACCCCCCTGATTTCCGGGGAGGGGAGAAGCACTGGGGTAAAAGTGATGGTCAGTGATTTAATCAGCCATGCCTGTGTAATGAAGTCTCTACAAAAGCCCATGAGGACAGGGTTAGGAGAGTTTCTGGGTTGGTGAAAATATGGAGGTTGGGGGAAATATACAACACTTAAGAGTGTGGAAGCTCTGTGCTGTTTCCCCACACCTCACCCATACATCTCTTCCAATCTGGCTGTTCCTGATCCATATCCTTTTATAATAAATTGGTAATCTAATAAGTAAAATGTTTCTCTAAGTTCTGTGAGATGCTCTAGCAAAAATAATTGAGCCTGAGAAGGGGAATCCTTGGAACCTCCAATCTGTAGCCAGTTGGTCAGAAGCCCAGGTGACAATAACCTAACTTTTGACTGCCGTCTGAGTGTGTGTGTGTTTACAGGGTGTGGTGGAGGGCAGTCTTCTGGGACTGAGCCCTTAACCTATAGAATCTGGTGCTATCTCTAGGTAGATGGTGTCAGAATTGAGTTAAACTGTAGGACACCCACCTGGTGCCACAGAGAATTGATTGGTGCAGGGTACCTTCCCCCAACACACACACACACGTTGTAATTGGGTCCCAGAACTGTTTCAAGTAACCAAGGCAACAAGCCACATTTGGCCTGACCTTAAGGATTTGGATTAGCAACTCATTAATCCTGATTTTAGCCTCAGAATTCAGTAATTTAATAAATGAGCACCCAGTGCTGTGTATTCATGGACAGCAGAATAAAAACAGCATGAGTTTTATATAAAGTAAAATATATCTGGGTTCCCAATCTGGCTTGCACTACCACTCCTTGCTGTATAAAAATATGGGGCTGTCATTTAACGTATTAAGATGCACCTTCCTCTCTTTGAAAACAGGAATAACAATGCTTAACTCAAGGGACTCTGGTGCTGCTGGATTTCTCATGAAAATCCAGTCATTTTGCTAGCTAATAATACCTCATATTTACTGAGCATTTACCAGCCACAGTTCTAATCATTTTATATTCGTCAACATACACTCCTTTGAAAAAGAAAGATGAAAACGGCACAGACTTGTCTTCAATGACTTGTCACTGCATTCGAGAAAAAAACATATTCATCAGTCGCTACATTGCAAGAGGGAACGTGGTCAAGTGGTAAACGCTAAAGGACTTGCAACAATATATTAAATCTTGAGGGTGGAGAGATCACACACACAGATGGGTTAGTTAAAATCTTCAGAAAAAGCAGCTGGTAACAGATGCTCGTAGCTGAAGGCTGGGTATAACTTCAATTTGCAGACCTCGGAGGAGTAGAAGGAAGAGTGTAGGAAAAAAAAAAGGCGTGGACCTGGGAAAGCATGGGCTGTGTTTAGAGATGGAGGCTTGTCGTTCGAATTGTACTAATGCAGTAGAAGGTGTTAATGTAAGAAAGCTTATTTATTTTTTTTAATATCAAAATACTGCCTTTAATTGTACACATTTACATATTGGTATTAATAGAAGTATATAGATTTTTGTGTTTTTTTTTTATACCTAAGTGGCATTGGGTATTTATACTTTTATTTTTTATAATATTTTACTTTGTATTTTTTCCTTTTTATGTAAACATTTTTTATTGAGGTATAATAATCATATAGTGAAATGAAGTATACACTGAAGTGTATAGTTTGATCAGTTTTAAAACACTCATTCATTGATGTAAATCATGCCTCTATCAAGATACAGACTATTTCCATCACTCAGAAAGCTGAATTGTGCTTTATCCAAGCTCAGCCCTCTTACCGTCACACCACACCAGAAGCACGTGCTTTTGTGGGCTACAGTCTTAGATCAGCTCCGCCTGTTGTGGAACTTCATTTCAATGGCACCAATCAATAGCTTATATTCTTTTGTATCTGAATTATTTTTCTCAGAAAAATGTTTGGGAGATTTATCCGTGTGTAACAGTGGATAATCCTCCATTTTATAATCATATCACACTTTTTTTTGCTACCATTTTACACTATCATTAACAGAGCATGAAAATTCTAGTTTTCATATCAAATATAAACAGTCTTTTAAATTTCAGCCATTCTAGCAGGGAATGTATGGTTTTGTGTTATGATTTTAACATCATCTTAACAAGTTAACCTCTCCGTAATCATTTCAACTAGCAATTCCTCTAAATGCTCAGCCAGAAACCTTGGTGTCATTCCTGACTCCTTTCCTTCTCTCACCCCTCACTTCTGATGTATCACAACTCCTGTCAACTCTTCCTTCAGAATATCTCTATCATTCACCCACTGGGAAAGTTAGAGTGAACATTCAGGGCTCTGATTTCCAGGTTAGGTAGTGGAATTTAATATAAATCAGTAGAGAAGTATTTAAGGTTTTTAGAGGTAAGTGTTATGCTTTGATCTTTGATTTAGAAAGATTAATCTGACAAAGGAGGGAGGGAACTGTGGTCTTGTTCCTTTATTATTCTCATTAAGGAGAGCTGTAATGATTAAATGACTTAATATAAGTAAAGCTCTTAGAGCATTTATCTGGCCAAGAGTAAGTACTATGTAACTGCTGGGAATTATTATTGTCCCATAAAGAATACTGAAACATTATCCAGCCTTTTCCTTATTTATTTATTTGTTTTTTTGGTGTGTCTAGTTTAACATTGCTCTAGAAGGAAATTATAGATGTACGTGCATCTTAAACGTTCTTGACTGATTATAAGACAGTGTCAAAACATGGAAATAAGGCAGAGGAGGTGGTGAGAAGCTCGCCAGTGTCATACCGGTGCATCAACCAGCCTGTCCCTAGATTATTAAATTTAGACCTAATAAAACCTTTGCAAATGGAGCCACAAGATCCTTCAAGCAAGGGAAGAACCCATGTGCCTGGAAGTGCAGCAGTGGAATGTTCCATAGATTCAAAAAGGAGAGAGGAAACCAGAACTTAATTAAGCTTTCCAGCTACGAAGTTATGAGAATCTTAATCATCATGGTGGGAGCAGAAATGTAAAGAACACAGATTCAAGAGTCTTGCTGAGTCTACTTCATTGTTCAGAAGTAGAGGATGATTGAATGGGAAGAAATAAGGAAAAAGTCTAGATCAATATTTTCTAAACAGTGATGTCATAAGCAAAACTTGGGAGGTCTCAAGGAGGAGACAGTTTGTGGTGAAATTGTGGCTGATTTGTGGTAGATGCAATCTGACCATGTTCTGTTGGAGTTACTCTGAAAAGAGCCTTCCTGCAGACAGTTGTAAATGTGGAAATTAATCAAAGCCAAATACGAAATAAACAGGACAACTCTGAAATGATGAGCAGAGAATTCCTACTACCCCTTCCTTCCCTGTTGGCTCAAGATTTGGTCAGGGCAAGGCAGATGGTGAGGGATTCACTTGACCGTGCACAAGGCCTAATTCACTCCAGCAAATCACCCATCAGTTCTAGCTACCTGCCTGGGGTAAGGTTTTTCTCAACCTGTCTCCATTTAGGGGAGAGTTCTACTTAATACTTGTTTGAGCAGATCTGTTTCATAGTAAGTGAGTTAATGTTTCTTGTTTTCTCATTTCATGATTGATATATTTGATACTTTAATTTAGTCAAGGAGAATGAACACCAAAAATTTGAAGAAGTCAAAACAGTTATTAACGCAGGAAAATGCACAAAAGGCCCTCACAGCAATCTGCGCCTTTTCCCAGGGAACTGTGGGCTTACCAGTGATGGTCTACTATTTAGTACTGGCTGAAGGCCTCATAAGAAACAGTGTATATGAGTGAAGGCTGAAGGTGTTGAGAGCGATGTTCAAGGGTAATTGAGGGTCAGGAAAAATTTCTGAGATGAATATTTGCACAAGCAAATTCTTTTTAGTGTGTAATGTATACCACCCTCCAGTAGAGAAGACTATAAAGAGACGGGTGAGTTAGGAAGCTCTTGAAATGGGACATGAGATTGTGAATAATGGAAAAATATGTGAAAGACTGCAGAAATCGCATTGGTCATGTTTAGCAAATGATCAGATGAAAGGGACAGTGAGAAACATAAATCAAAGGTGGCCACAGTTTTTAAAGCTGTGTGGCTGATGAATGATGGTACAATTAATCCCAGGAAAACTGATAGGAGATATGATTTTGTTCTTTGTTCTGGAGCAGGAAGACCTTTGAACATGAATGTTAGATCATCGATTAAGGACATTTAGAGAAAGGGGAGATGATTATGAAGTAAAGAGTAGAGAAAGAACAGCTTGGGTTGCTCTTTGGGTTTGACTTCAACAGAAGAAGGAGATGTCTTTGTTTTACTGATGTGTTCAGTGACCACTTTTTTAAGTCTAACTTCTAGGAAGTGTCATTACAAGAGACAGAGCATCTGTGGTGAGTCTGCCTCGCTGGGAACACCACATACATCCTTGATGGGTCACTGATTCCAGATCACCAAGGGCAGGATTGGGCAGTGTGTTCACGCAAGGAGTGGAAGCTACCAGAAAACTGTAGGCTCCTTATTCAATGCATATACCACCTCTGAATATTGAGTGCTTCTTTTTTTTAAATAGTTTTGATTTTTCTTCTCAGGCAACCTAAGACTCCTCACAACATGCTTGCCATTTTTGTTGTTGCAAAAAAAATATTTGTTAGTATCACTGTAGTAGTTCAAGAAAAGCTCAGGTGTTCCTCCCTTCTCAAAAATATCTGTAAGGGCCAACCCTCCTCTATTTTTACTTTCCTGTTTTATTGAAAAATGTGTTTTTGTTGTTGTTGGGAGAAGCTGCCTTTTTTTTTTTTTTTTTTTTTTTTTTTAGCTAAGCTTTGTTGTACACCCACAAATAACCTAGCAACTGCAGTGGCTACCGACATTAGATTATAGTTCTATTAATTGTAAGATGATGCTCCTTATTATGACCTTTATTTTTAGGGTGAATGAACTAAATCCTCCACTGCCTTTGGCTACAACCCCACAACCCTTCCCCCCTAAAAGAAGAGAGTTACGCCAAAACAAAGCAAAAACACAAAAAAGCAGTTGAACTCATGAATTCTCATGCAACCAGTTTCACACAACTAAATTGGTAATCAGTTGGAATAAATTCAAGTGGTATTGTTACTTTAACATTTTTGGCCTGTAATTTATTTTGTAGCCTTACAATGAGCCACTTCTCAGTTACAGTAATAAAGCTGATGCGGGTATATAGTCCCTCTTTTTTTTTGCAGTTATACTCAGTTTGATTTCATTCTCTGGCGGTTTTGAAAAATCATCCTTCCAATGAATGATGTCAGAATCTTTATCCCCACAGTCTACCTCAACCACAGCTTATACCAATGTCTCTTTACCAGTGGCTGTTGATCTAGTTACTCTTAAAATAACTAATTGTTTAATTGAACTAACCAGACTGTGTTGGGAGCTTAAGGCACTTTTATGCTTCCCAAGGAGGATTTATTATCAAGTTAAAAAAAACCCATTCTATTCGATAGTAACAAATACCTTCTGTTAGCTTCACTCCTTTTTTTTTCTTTTTTTTAAACTGTCAGTATTAGTGTCTGGTAGGTTTCCAGTTCAGTAACAGTTTCTAGTTCTGCTATCACTCAAAACATGCACATCCTTACTTAGCTGTATCTTTATCCTGTTCCCTTGAAAAAAGAAGAGAAAGAAAAAAAGTTGCTTTCAGATTCTATGATGAAACAAATGGCTTCCTGAAGAGGCAGATTAAGTAAAGCCCATCTCTGTTCCGTTGCAACTAGCGAGGCACCTTCTCACCAGTAATTATTATGTGGCAGCTTTCATTTCAGAAGGTACCAATAAATGGAATCACACCAATCCATCTCTAACACTACTGGCTGGCACTTCAATGAAAATAAGGGAAATTGCAGGTGCAAAACAAATCCTGTGTCTGAAACAAAACAAACGAAGCATAGCTGGTCCCTAAGAGGGTTTTTATCAGCACAAACAGTATCAGTTTAGCTACTATGAGTCACAGAATTAGAAATAAAAAAGTTCTTGTTCTTGGTAAGTGTGCTATAAAAACAGAACATACCGCCACATACCAGGTGTTGCTGGTGACCATTTAAAAAAAAATAGGTTCTCTCTTAGAAAATGTCTTTGTTCACTTGAGGCTAATGTTATCTCATCAGGAATAACACACTCATAATTAATTTCTTATGACAACTCAGCGTTTCCTACTCTTAATTGAATGCAACCCAACTCAAAGGGGGTTAAGCAAAAGGGAATTTCTTGCACAACTTCCCTTCTCAAAATCATGTTCCTGAAAAGCCCATAATTGGAGTTGGCTTTATGCACAGCTACATTCAGGGCCTCAAGTAATGTCATTGGAGTTTAGTCTATTTCTCTCCACCTATTAGTTCTGTCCTCTTCTTAATGCTGTTTTCTTAGGCTCCCAGATTGCAGTGGTGTAATAGGTCCAGGTTTTTAATCTTAGCCAGTAATGCTCACATCTGGATTTCACTGATGGATTTCAGGCCATCTCTGAATCAGTTACTCCCCCTGAGTGACATGGAGTGTATCTGATTGACCAGGTGTGGGTCACTGTCAAAACTTGGGGTGAGAGTACAAGAAGGATGGTTTCCTGTTGGAAAATCAGGGTGAGGTTACTGGTCTAGGGGTGAAGGGATGCCAGATCCACACAAACAATGTCAAAAATCTACCAGCCTTTGAAATGTTTTAACTAGTGGCTTTCCTTGACTTCCTTTGTGAAGAAAGCCCCTTTTATTCCTTGGGCAGAGCAAGTCCCTCACCACCTGGCATTTTCAAAGCACTCAAAGATGTCTTGACCACAGCTTCTCGTACACTGTCACATCATTATCACTGACATTGCTGTTTCCTTGGACGTCTTTCCCTTCCACAGAAGTGTAAGGTTTTTGAAGGCAGAGAAAAAGTAGCCTTTTCCCTTATGTATGAACTTCAGCAGTGCCCCCATGGTAGAGTCTCAACACACATTCGCAAATGCTTCCTTAGATCTTATGTATTCAAACCATTGGCCTTCCTTTTTTTCAGCAAGTCCAGGTTTTCTTCCTCTGAGAAGACTGTTCCAATGGTTTTTAGTTTTCCTCTCTATTTTCTAAAATAAAGATGTTTTCTAAAATTTTATTGATGAATTCGACACATCAGGGAAACAATGTTATCTTCTTCATAAAGTCTTTCTTAAGCACCCTGGTCTTTGTAGATACCTGTTGATTAAGTGTGTGAATTAATCACATCCTTTCTTGCCATTTTAACAACATGTTAAGTGTTTTTATATAATGTCTATTTGTCTGTATTGAAATACCATCTTACCTTATATTCTTCTGTAGCTCTTCAGAGCCATTATATGAAGGTTTGGTTAATATATGGTGTATTGAAAAGTGTGAAACAAAAAATTGAAAGGAAAAATTTATTGTCAAGTGTAAGATGGCTGAAAACACCTCAACTAAGTAGATAACGTTTTGTGATATCAACTAAAATACCAACAGTCAGATCTGTCTGAAGGTGAGCACAGGTGACATTTCTTCATTTCCTGATTTTCTAGCACAGACATGTTTTCTTTATGTAATTAGAAAAAAAGGTAGGTTTTAAAAAAATTCCAAAGGGAGTATTTTTGTTTTTTATTATTCATGTTTACTCTCTTATTATAATTTTGTCAATATCAATTATTCTGTTATGTGTATGTGTGTGTGTGTGTACATTTGTGTATGAGAGATCACATAAAATTTTTAAATGTAAACTACAAATTCGGAATTAGTGGTATTTTAAATTAATAATGGCTATGTACTCTTGGGTTTACTATTGTATTAATTCTCATATGAAATTTAATAAGTAATGATTCCTTTGCGTGTATTTCTCCAAAGATAAAGGATAGCCTTTAAGTAATATAGTGATTATTGTAAAACATTATATCATAACTCAGTGGAGAAATAGAAGAACTAAAAATAGGATGGTATTTTCCTCAGCTCTGGGCTAAATGTTAGGCAAGAAAGGGGTCACAGTTAACTTGTGCTATGCATGTCTGATGTGTCTCAAATGCCCCATATTCTTCCATTTTGATTAAAGAGAGACCCACAAGCCTTAGCCTTTCACATGTTTTAAGAGGAAAACATTTTTATTCTATTGCTTTTATGTCCTATTTATTTTCTTGGTTGACTAAAGAAACAAATAGGAGAATCAAAGGATTACATTCAAATTTTCCTGGGTCAGCATTCAGTTAAGATTCCTAGAGTTTTGTGATATGTACTATAAGAAAGACAGTTTATAGATGACAGTGTTAACGGTATGTGTTTCAACCTAACTGCCTTGTCTATATGAATGTATTTATGTGATTTATACAATCATGGAAAAAAAGGACTGATTGTCTATATTAGTTACTTGGCTCCAAGTATATGAACAATACATAGTAATTGACATCAGAGATTTTAAAATTCCAACTGATACAATAGAGTTTGTCATGTGCAATCATGGTGGGTTCAAGAGACACTGTTGGCTGTATTGGGGTTCAGTGGACAATTGACTCTTGAGTTAGGTCAAAGGGTCCAAGAAGAGTTTACTGGTGGCCAAAGGCAGGAGGAAAGATATGTAAAGGGTGAGGGATATCATTTTCCAATAGCACATCGGTGCGAGAACTGTACTCATTAGCATAACTCTGATCACAATTAATGCTCTACAGTTAACAAAGTAAAATTAAAATTATTTGACATTGGTCATTGGCTTTTTGAAAAATGTCTACTAAATATAATTTTTGTTGTAACAGGTGTTAAAAGTCTTGTTTCACTGTTGTTTACCAATGAATCTGTCTTAATATATCTTGAAACATCTTAAATTTATGAATATAAAATCACAAATAATCATTAAACTATTCTTAATTTTAATTAGCTATAGCAGATAAATATGCTTTTAAATGATACGACAATTACCACAATTTGTTTAAATATAATTTTAAATACATGGGTTAGCATTTAAGATTTGGATGGGCATTTTGTAATGTAACCTGCAAATGTAATGTTTTGCTCATTTCTGATTCTGGCAGTTTTTTTTAATGGGCAGACTTGGAGATACATTACTGGTTTAGGATTTGTCCTAAGATTATAAAACCTGGTTTAGCTACTATCTAAGCTAAGATCGAAAAGGGATCATATCTTCACTCTGGATGTATCCTTCCATGTGGATGGATATCAGTTAGTACAATACCTCTCACTTCTCTTTGCCTCATTACCCAGTGTGTCCACAGGAGATGGAGAGAGAACTGACTGGTGAGGTTGAAGGGAAACTTGGTATGTGTAACCCAGCATCTTTCTCTTCACCCTATTAGGGCAATATACTCAGTGAAATGCTCTCTCTTCTGCTCTCCATGCCATGTTCCATATAGGGGTCAGCCTTTGACCTGGGAGGGGCAGAAGATACCCTGTCCAGGGCTACCTGACACTAAGTGACTTGCTGTTTGGTTCTGAAGGTCTTTGTTAGGTTGGTCATTTGCTTACAGATAGATATGGCTACTTGCCCAGAGATGATGATCAGATTTATCAGTAATAAAAATATTTATGGTCCCTATATGATTGACTTTCTTATAACAATAGTTAGTTCAGAACTCTGCTAGAAACAGGGGAGCTTCTATTTGGGATCCTTAAACCCTACCAGTGGAATTGGCCTAAAGGATCTGTCTTACTCTATAGTCTCACAGGGGCAGACCCTGAGACAAAGATTAGAGAGCAAAAAGTTTAGCAGGTAAATGAGGGACATGAGAAAGAAAAGTGAAGATAAATAAAGGGCATGGAACTAAGCCAGTTTCCAAGATGACCACTTGGAGCTTTCTCCATTTGAGGAACTCTGGAAACAGTGAAGACCATGGTCCCAGAGTGATCCCACCCCAGAAGTGAGGAAATTGGACTATTCATACACCAACTTCCATCAGTCATTATTTGGGAGTGCTTCTTGATGGGCGTTGACTCCTGACCTTCAAGCCAGCAGTGCACTGCCCAGAGAGGCTCTGTAGCCACAAAGAGAGATGCATGCAAAGATATTCACGTGCTGGCAATTGAAATTCTAGCCCGTGTACACTGGAATTGAAAAGGGTAATGTGATATGTGGGGGGCCCAACAGGGTTTTCTCTACAGCTGGACATGAAGGCTTTTTGTTAGGGTCAACTGTATCGTGGACATAGGACCCCTAAAGTAAAACAGGATCGTGATAGCTCTGATACTGAGATCTCTTGAAAACTGTCCGTTTATGTGACTAATAGGTATGTTAAACTTGATTACAATATTGAGTCTCTGTTTAAAAAATACAATATATGAAATTTGGAGACCTGTGTAAAGTCAAGTTGATGTCCCTAGTTAGCTCACACTGAATGCTTGCCAGGTATCAGTCATAGTATTACTTCTCCTCCACGCTTCCGTATTCAGACCTAAGCACTCTGAGAGGCAGCCCTCCAGTGTTACCTCTACACGCCGCTGTGGTACAGTTGAGATCAGAGAGATTTTGAACTCTAGCAGAACTGGATTCAAATTCTAGTTCCACTGTGGAATAGCTACTCTTTCTGGGCAAGTTGTTTGAAGTCATTGACCTTCAGGGTCCCAACCTATGTAATACAGATAATATTAAACACCTAACAGATCTGACGGTTAAATGTACATACATACAGTACCAGCAGAAAGCCTGGCATGTAGTAGACATTCAGCAAAATACGAGTTTTCAGCCACATGAGGAAATGGAGTATCAGAAAGGTAGGCTTTTAAAGATCATATAAGTAGTAAGTGTTGGAGCTAAAATTAAATCCAGACTACTGACACTATATACAGATGTCATTCCACAACATCAGTTGTCAATAAAAATCTGTGTCTTTGCTTTTTCTCTCATAGGTGCCTTTCCATTGATTACTATAATTATGGGCCCTGAAGCATAAAACCAAGACCTCCCATTGAAATCTATTATCATCCAATATATGTTTCAGAAATTTTAATTGCTAATTAAGTGATTTCAGCACAGACTTTATATTTGAATCTTAGCTTTATTTGAAGTGCTGTTCTGCTCTAAGCACCTTGCAGTGGAGCTGGCATATATTTAACCCCATCAGTAACACTTGCATTTTATTAAAATGGTGTAGCGAGGAATCTGGGCTCTGAAACTAGACCATTTGGGTTTGGATCCTATTCTCCCATGTGCTAGCTGCTTGTGTAACTCAATATCCTCATTGACAGAATATGCAGATTCCTTTCACCGTAGAGTTACTATAAAGATCGAATGAGTGAATACATATATGGTGCTTAAAATGATGACTGTTTCCATAGTAAATGCTTAATACGTGTTAGTTGTTATTTGGGAGAAAATCTTCCTAAAATGCTATGTGATATACCATAAAATACCATAAAATTAATCCATAAATAAATGCGGGGTTAGAAAACTTGACTGGGAATTTAAGTCCTTGGATTGGTAATTGAGAAGAAAGAAAGAAGAAGATAATTAGGACTAGAAATGAGTCTTTAATAGTCAAGAGAAACCTATGCAGACAAAGGACAAGATGGAAAGTACAACCAAAAGAACTCAGAACCATCCCTGTATTGGCGTAATATTTCCACAAACCTCAAGTCAGGAGCAGGGTGGTTGGTATGATTATTTAGTGGTCAGTAATTTGTTTTTAGTGGAAACAAAAGCAGATAATTAATTAAATGGGTACTTATGAGATGATATCAGATGTGACCAAGAGCAAAAATACTCTTTGTGACAGATCTGATAACATATTTACCACCTACTCCCAAGGTGGTATATATTGTGAATAAAGGTTAGTCCCAGGAAGGAACGAGCCACATCACCAGGAAGTGTATGTCCAGTGGGCCTCAAATGATAGAAGTGGAGCCTGGGTCAGGAGATGGTGAGGCGAAGTTTCCCACCTTGTTTGGAATTACCATCTCCTTTCTGTCCCGTTATTTCACCTGTTCAATTCTGCAACAGCAATGAATATGCACCTGGGGATTTCCTTTGTTTCTTTGCTCCAGTGACGAGTTCCTTTAGTGTATCCAGGCCAACCTGGAACCTGTGAAATTTCTTCCCACTGACACATGTCACTTAACAGGTCTAGAGCTGGGGATCTCTGTCACAGAATGTTTGGGGAGCCTCATAATGGCTCAGAACGTTCAGAGACAGAACCAGTTGGCAGGCTACCACAGCCATGGAACTCCGAGGACCTCTGAGGGCAGTTGTCTAATGCTGGAAGCCAGCCTAAGAACATCTTATCTTGGAATCCATCACATTGTTACATGAGCTGAATTTATTGCAATGTGTATGGGTACTGGGGGAACATGGAGGGTACTTTGAGAGCTCGTCATAGAGAAGACCTGGGTCAGTCTGGGAAGGAACATAAACTGGCCTGCAGGAGGGAGAGTGAAATATGAACATGTCAGAGGTGGAACGCTAAAGCAGGAAGTCTCTTTTGGTATTTGAGAAGTTAGTAGAACTTTGGTTCGGCTCTATGAGGTTAGCCTGTAGGTAAGTCTAGTCATCAGACTGCCAGAGAATAGAGGTCAACAGACCTCTGCAGCCAAGTTTAGAAGAAAATTCTGCATTCTGCTCACCCACTGGCTAGTGAAATTTATGCTCTCCCCTAAAGCAGTGCTTCCAAAAACATCTTCTGAGTGGGATGTGTCTTGCGTACCTCAGGAAGTAGGTGAGAGGGCATCATGGAGATCATAAGAGAAGCAAT
The DNA here is from genome assembly GCF_048564905.1 of Vicugna pacos. NCBI lineage: Eukaryota > Metazoa > Chordata > Mammalia > Artiodactyla > Camelidae > Vicugna > Vicugna pacos. The sequence continues at coordinate 81,559,411 of NC_132997.1, read as the reverse complement.
CAGATGATGCTAAGGCCTGTAAATCCAAGCTTGATCATCTCCTAACTCTTTTGGGGGGGCACACTTTTTAAAAAATGATGGTGCATTTATTTTATGTTAATTCACAATGAAAATGCACCATACTGAATAAGCCACTCACTTTTATTTGTCTCTTGTGCTCTACTATCACTTCCTAGTAATACCATCTTCTTTTGTCTACTGCTTAATGCCATCTATCATCTATCACTTATCATTTAATGCCAATCTCTTGGGAATCAGAAGGGTCAGTTATAAAAAGACCCAAATGAAATCATGGATTTATATGCACTTTCTTTGTGATTGCAGATGAAAATGCAATCACAGTGGAAAAGACTGAAGGAGGATGAGAAGAGAGAAGCTATGAATGTCAGAATCTGTCCGAACAGGTGCACTTATAATGGAAATGGCAGCTTTCTGGGAGGAACCCACATCCATAACCAAAGCATTTGTGTGTAGAACATAACTGTAGTTCTGGAGTTTTTGGCTTTTCATCTCTTTGTATCCCTAGTGTGGCTTAAATGACAGGTACTTGAACCTCGATAAGTAATCAGCTATTACTTATCCACCATCACATAGTAAATTCAAGATAGCCACACACCTGCAGAGTAGCCAAAACCATGTGGAAATGTTATGTTTAAGAGGGAAAAACTATTCCACTGAATTAGCTTCTCTGTCAGGGTAAGGTCTCTGGCCAGTCCACGGGACCAAAATGTTCAGGCACAAATTTTAAGTGTAGAGCATTTAAGCCATAAACTTTTTTTGTGTGTGTGGATTTAATGAGGTTATCAAGTATAGAAAGTCTTTTGAGTGGAGTCCAAGCAGATTCAGTAAGAAGAGAACAGGGAAGTGTTTATGATACTGGGGTAGTACCATGATGACTTCTGAATGGGTATAATCAACAGAAACAGTCAAAACTGGTAATCTGGGGAAGGAACAAAGTGTGTTTTATCTCGCGTTTCAATCATCTTCCATCACGTCTGCCCTACAGCTGAGGCACCAGCCAGGCCCATGCCATCCAGAGTCAGCTATGTTTGGGAAAATCAGTTTGTTGAGATTACTGTAACTAGAAGGTGGCATGATCTGTGCAGAAGAATTCATGACCCAATTTATACATTGCTTTGTTCCAAAATGTGGTTGTAACTCGGTTTTTGCTAATTCTTAGTACATTTTCTTCAGAATGATAGTTCTTTTGTCAGGCCAGGACCCCTAACTGATTTAACTTAACAGTGCATCTGTGCTCATATAATGCTGATTTGAGGTTGAGTCTCTGAATCAAGGCAGTGAAAGAAGAGGAAGAGGAGGAGGAAGAGGAGGAGGAAGAGGAGGTGAAAGGAAAGGAGGAGGAAGGTGGGAAGCAAATAAAGTGAAAGCACATAGAGACAGAGAGCACAGTTTCTCCCCAGCTCTCTCACCTTCGACTTCTCTCCCCAGGCTTTTATATGTCCCTAAGCCTCCCACTGTGACTGCCACCCTTGCCTGCCTCTAATCCCAAAATGCCTTCTGCTTCAGGAGTTTACACCCCTCCCATGTTCCATCTCCTTGGCACTTCTGGTCTAACCTATTTGTGAAAGAAAAGTAAACTGAACAAATGTACACTGAACTCAGAACTACTGATGAAATGAGAACTTTTCCAAAGGCACTTCTGTTTTCCAAAAACTATTTAAGCCAAAGTATATTTAATTAATAGAATTTCGAATGGTTTGAGGATAAGTGAGGAGGGAAGACATTTTAAGACTTGGAGTCCTAGAAAATATACAGACCAGTGGTTCTCAGCAGACTGTTCATAAGCTAGCTGTCTTTTCTTTGCTTTACCCAAAGAGTCTCTAACATTTCTAAGGATTTTCAAGAGAACCTCTATGTTATTTCTAAAACTTTCTCTTTTTTCTCCTGCTGAAATATTACTGCCATTGAAGGTGGGACTGTTAAGTCATCTTTGTTTCCCTTCCCTCCATTTTCCAGTCTCTACCTAACAATAAGTATTCAACATCCAGTAATCTTCAAATGTGTAATGCATTTTCTCTACTTCCCTTCTAAGGGTCAACACATTAAAAAATATTTTTTCTATTGTCTTTTAAAGAAAGAAAGCACAGCTTTTCTTTTCCTCCTAAAAATAGAAAGTCATGGTTGCATTTATTTGTGATGCAAAATGAAAGCCTCCCATGGAAGTATAAACAGACATATAGATCTGCTTCTATAACCCGGACCATTTTTCCTCGATGTGGAGTTGAGACAGCTGAAAATCCATCCCAAAACTGAAACCAAATTTATCTCCTCTTCATGTTAATAGGAACTTTGTGAACAGGTCTCTTTTAAATAATAAAATACATCAAATTTTTGAAGAGCTCACTGTCAGTCTTATGATATTTTATATAGGAGAGGCTAGGATGAAAAGGAAGACTTCCAGTCATAGGAAAGATCTGTGGCCTGAAATGACATTGGAGGGATTCAGTCAAGAAGAAGATGAAAATAATAAAAATAATCAAAACCCCACTGTGTATCAGCATGTGGTCCAATAGGCAACCAACTCAGCAAGATGAGGATTAGCATAAGGTAATGAGACCAGAATTGAGGCCCTAGAAAACCGAAAAGAGAGTCATGAAGAGATTCTTTACCTAGGCAAGATAGATCAAGGTAGAACAGGAAAGAAAAGAGAGAATTCCTGTCAATCAGACACCATATTCTCTTAGAATTGGCCCCCATCCGTACTGCTGAATAGACGTCTCTGAGGCAGGAGTATCACAAAAGCCAAGATATTTCATAGATTTTTCTCTGAGTGTCAAGATGCTTTTTTTCTTATATGACTCCAACAACTTAGGAAGACTGTGAATTAAAAAAAAAAGATGAAGTAAATTTCATTTGCGAATGGATCAGTAGCTGTGCCGAGTTGTCAGTTTTAAAACCTGTGAGGAAAGATGGAAGACATCGGCTTCACAATTACTGGAATTTGGGCGACATCACTGAGTGCTAATTGCTTCCTCACAATTGAAGAAGGGGTTTGTGAACATTGATTTAGTTGGATTTAACACTCTGTCCACAAGCAGGTAAATGGAAGTGAGGTGTTCTAGAAAGGAGGTGCTACTAAGAGAAGCAGATCGTTGTTCGTGGTGGGACTCCATAAAATAGGCATGAAGAGGTTAAAACAGGCGTGAAGAGGCGAGGGACAATTAGAAGCCAGTAACGAGTCATGTCCCAGGGGAAAAATGGGAATTTATAATGTGCTTTCAAGATCTTAATGAGGAATTTATAGGTATTTCAAGCCAAGTATGATTGTTTTCCTTTCCTTTAAAAACACATTGACTTTACATGGTTCTTTGAATATTCTTTCCAAATTTTCTCTTTGCTCATCAATTTCCATAATAATGTAAGACATCCATGGCCATGGTCAAAGCAGAGAGTATGAGATTTTCAGAGTCTTGTCTTTTTCAGTGGAGACACTGAACCATGGTACACTTTATTTCAAGGAAGAAAATGTGTTAAGTGGTCTTAATTTTGTTCCTAGAGTGATTATAGATCATTTTGCAGTGGGTCCATCAGGTTTTCTTGGGCTTATCTTAGCATGCAATCATATTTGGAATAATAGGAGAACTTTACAGTACCCTCTGTGCAAGGCTTAGCAGCAGAGATGAGGAAATGAAGTCAAGAGGGAAGCTCTTTTCATTATCAGAGTATCTCACACTTCATGTAGTTTTCTTTTCTTATTTTTGAGAATGAGGCATTTGGGAAAATTCATGATATCATGTGTGTGCAGTTCTTGCACTGGGATAAACGTGCAAGGCAGACTTCTGGCGGCTATCTCTGAGAGGCACTAAAGAGCTGCTCAGAATGTCCCCCAAAATTTCACAGGCTGGATGAAACATGCTGAGGTAATCTGGGGCTCTATGTGCCTTTGCAGGTTTGCATATTTATAGATTGTGAGTAGTATGCCCTTTACTCATATGAGCCCAGGGTGGAATCATCATTCTCTCCAGCTTTCAGCATGTGGTGAGAGTAAGAAGGCTTGTCTTCCTCCCTCCCTGCCTCCCTTCCTTTCTCCCTTCCCTCTTTCCTTCCTCCTTCCCTCCCTTTCTCTTTTTTTCCTTCTTTCCTTCCTGCCTGCCTCCCTCCCTGCATCAGGCATCAGATGACATAAGAAATCAAAGGCACTCTAGATCAGATAATCTGGGAATTGAGGTAGTACATTATTTTGAATGCTTTTGTTGAAGGCAATGGAGACTAACAAGGTTGAATGTTACTGGAGCCCTGGGATTCTGGAAAACAGCAAATTTAAGAAATCCTCTAACCCTTTTATGTCCTGGATAAACAGCTTCCTACAAAGAACCAGATACAGACCTTCTCAATTCCCTTCTTTTTGCCTCCTAAATGATTCAAATACCGATCAGTTGGAACAAAATGTTTTTTTAATAAAATTTAATTTTTTACCTTCCCCTAGGCCCCTGAACTTTGAGTTTTCCTCAGCCTGAGCCTACAAACAACTTCTCCTTCACAGCCCTCAGGGAACAGGCTGGTCTCTGATCCATCAAACCACTTTCACCCCACTTCTCTAACCTATTTTTTTCTAAACTTGTTTATTCCTCTCTGTATAAGAAAACTCTCTGTCCAGCCTGTGAGAGCCCTTGCATATCTTAAGGTCTGAGCACGCTCCTGATTGGAACAGTCCACCTTTCCCTATTGTAATAGACACCTCTCTACCCTCCCCTCCTGCCCGTGTAATAATCTTCTTGAATAAAGTCTCTCCTTACTAAGTCTGGATTTTTTTAATTTGACAGATAAAGTCAAAAGGCAATAAAGGATAGGCAGCTCAAGGACATAAAGTAACTAATGAATAAATAGGTCTCGGAAAGGACAGTCTAGGTAGAGATAAAACTTGATGGAGAGTTGGTGTAGATATCCACAGTTGGAGCTGATCACTTCTATACATTTCTTGCCCTTTTATTCCTCTCAAGAGACACATTCCAGGGACAGAGAGTTAACATTACCTAACTTGGGTCAACAAAGAGCATGCTGGGCTCCCTGATTGGAAGTCCCACCAATACTATATACAGTGGAGGAAGAGTGACTCCTTGAATAGCTATGATCTTGTTCCAAGAAAGGAGAAAAATGTTGGGGAGGTAAAGATGACAATGGTTTAAGATAGGTATGATCCTTACCTGGGGAGCTTGGCATATTATTTTTCAAACTGAAATAGAGTATATGAGGGAATTACAGATTTGGGTATCCATATAATTGTGGCTCTATGCCAAGAATTTTCATGGCTAATCTGCAAAGTAGTCACTTGGTGTCACTTTGATATATATGTTTCTGTTCTTTGTCAAACAGATATAAAATATTAACAATTATAGCTGTGTAATATAAAGCTCTCTATATACTTATATTATCTCAGGAGCCCAGCCTGTGCCCCAGTTGAAGGAGAGATCATAACTATGCAGTTGACTTTTTGTATCTAGCATATAATCCATGCAGCTACATAAAAGAGATACAATGTCCTTAAAGATTTCCTGACAACTTTCAGCTTTGTATGCAACTGTGCAGAATTATTTCTCTCTGGCCTTGCATTTTCTCTCATTTATTTTGGCAGTGTACAGGCATGGGCTAAATTGTGAGCGCTTTCCCCCACCAAAATGCGAATTACATTTCGAATATATTTCAAACTAAGCTAGAGTTTGGTTTGTAGGTCGAAGCCTTGTTCTTTTAGTCAAAAAGCAAGACACTTCAAGAGATTGCCTCTGTGTGAGAGGGAGAGAGTGAAAGTTTTTCATTTAACTTTAACAGTGATTTTTAGGGGTAGATTGTCACTAAGACTTGTTTAGAAATCACGTACATATTTTTAATGTAGGGCAGTTGCTAGAGCTGTTATGGAGCTAAGCCTGCTAGTTAATTTCATGTTAGACCTGAAATGAAATTGGCAAGGTAAGTGTCCTTCACTTCTAAGGTATATTATGGCAGCAGAAGTCAGGGTTCAGCTTGGCGATTCACAGACCATATGAATCATCTCAGATTGAGCTAATAGAAGGCAGTTGAGTCAGGAATCATTTGGATTCATTGCTCAGACATAGCACTCAGTAAGCTGATTGACAGAGCCATAAGGAAAATAAACCAACAAAACAAACAAACTACCACCACTGCCAAATCCCTGTGGGAAGACCTAGAGGAGAAAGGACAATTAGGGTTAGAAAAATGTCACATTTACTTCTGGAGCTTCTAGAAAATGGAAAGTACCACTCATATTCATAACAGAGACTCAGTAAACTTGCATACTGATTAGAGCAGACTTCCATATCTGCAAAAGCAATCTTACTGTGCCTCATTCTTCAAGTAGACTTTGGAACTAGCATTCTTGGTTTAAATGCTGGTTCCACCATTTGCTACTTGTATTACTTCAGACGAGTTACTGAAATTCTCTGTCTGAGATTTGCACCTGGAAAATGGGAATAAAAACAGTAGCTATTTCATCGTCTGTTTCTGAGCAAACTAAATATATCAATATATTCTAGAATGCTTAAGAAATGTCTGCCACGTAGTAACTTCTAAGTGCTGGCTGTTCTTATTACTATTATTGTTAGTTATTCCATGGGTACCCACAGATAACAATAATTGTTTGCCTTGGGAAAGTCTGTTACTCTGAGTTTCCATGCAATATTTTAACCATTGATCTCTATGTGATTATTTCTAGTTCACAGGAATGCTTCAAAATATGACGTCATGTAACACAACACTATGAGTAAGCAGGTGAGATTATTTTCCATTTTATGGTTGAGATAATGGAGGCCTGGAGAGATTAATTGACTTGCCCTAAGTTATTTGTACCGTCATGATTTAAACACAATGTTTGTGGTACTTAGTCCTTATACTTTCTACCATGATTTCCAGAATCTCCCTAAACATCAAGATGCTTATAGAGTTTCTGCCTTGTTGAAGCTTTGAAATTAGTGAGTAGGAAGTCATTCATTAAATCTCTTTCCCTCTCTCTCTCTCACTTGCTCACTCTTGCTCTCTCTTCCTGATTCCGTGGTAGCTATGGGACTATATAGCATTATTGGGTTATAGTCTATTTAAGTCCGTTTGAGCAGGAGGCCTTGATATATTGCTGAGAGCATTGCACCCAAGCGTTTCTGCTCCTCTGGTTTATAGAGAGCCACTTATTTTCATATATGTGCCAAAGTGATGATTTTGCTAATTGGGGTCATCTGATCGGGAGATGAAGCCAGAGCATGACTCAGGCACCTGCCCTGGGATGGAACCAGCTGGAGATCTTTAAGAAACTTGTTCAGACTAATTTCTGATGTCGTGGTATTTCTTAATAGCATGAACTACAATGCCAAAGCCTTCTGCAATGGTTTATTAACCTGTCAGAGGCGTATCTATGAATAATAATGAAGTCAAGCAGGGAGTATTACCTTGCAGCTGAAAGACTGCGTTCAAGAGATGTTACTGCCCTCAATTCCATCCCTTAGAATGTAATCAAATGCAGCAGTAGCACACTTCCTACCCCCACGCTTCCTTGCTGCCTTGCATCCCCCGACAACTCATCACCTGTGTCCAACAAATAAATAAATAGTAGCATTAGATTATCAGCAATAACTTGTTACAAGAAAGGAACGATTCCTTTCATTCCCCGACAGCACAGATATGCTCTCTGTCAGCAGGAATTTCAAGCACAGTATCAGTTACCCTGGCAGAACAAGCTCAGATTGACAGGAAATGTCGCACATCAGCTTCTCAAGGCTCTATGAAAGCTTTTGTGTATCATTATTCACCTTTAACTAAAATACAGCTAAAGCTGACACTCAGGTTTGTAATGAGATGAGCATCACTGATGTTTTCTGTATATCAAGACAGGAAACACATTCAGAAAACTCCCAGAGAAGAGGAGCCATCATTTTTAATAGGAAATAGCAAGTCATCGGGTACTAATTGGTATCTACTTTATTCAGCCCTTGGCGAGACTCTGCGTGGGAGCCTTGGAATAAGTAAATGAAACAGAGTTACCTTTTAGTAATCTGACTTCTCTGGGGAGGTAAAATGTATATGCTGGAGATAATTCTTACAAAATCATAAAGGAACTGAATGCTACATTGACACATACTCAGGAGTGTGTGTGGATGATAAAAGGAATACATGTTTTGAATAATCAGGAAGGGGCAGCTATCTTGGAGGAACAAGTATGGTCTAGAGGAGAGATTAAATCAATTCCACCTGACCACCTACCACAGAGACGCTACGTGCTAACCGTGGTGCTTATATTGGCTGGGGGAAGGGTCAGAGTATCATCAGGGGGAATACCTCAGTCAGTGGAATTAGAGGTTCCAATGTTTCACTTTCCTGTAATAGATGTATACATTGAGGCAGGTAAAATGATATACGGTGGACAGCTGTACCTTCCTTTCACGTTGGTCATGGCCACGTGACTTGGCAAATGCGCTGTAATGGGAGCAGAAGCTTGACACGTGCCCTTGAGGTTCAGCTCGCTCTCTCGTGGCCTTTGATCTGCTACATAAAGCAGGTTGCTGAAGTATTCCTTTTTCTACCCCGACCTGAAAGGGAATGTGTGTGGAGCTAGATCCAAGCCAAGCACTCAGGACCCCGTTATCCTGAAGCATAGTTCCCCAGCAGAGCTCAGATTAGTTCCACTCATTTGTTTTTAACCTGCAGATTAGAGCAGGAGAATAAATGCTTCCTGTTATAAGCTGCTAAGATATTGCAGTCTTTTGCTGCACAGCAAATGCTAAATTAAGGTTGCCTTTCCATAAATTTTAACCTAAAGGGGAGATTATGGCTTGTGTTCAAGTAACTATAGTATTTAGTAAATAGGATGAGTGTCTTGAAAGAAGTGTAAAGTATTTTGGGGAGCTGGGGTCACAGAGGAGGTAGGAAGGCTCAGGTTTACAAAGACTTCTTGAAAGTGACAGCAGGACCCTTGAAGGAAAGGTGGGCTTTGAGCAGATTGTGAAGGGGCAAGCGAAGGATGGAGAAGGGTCCATAGTGTAAGCACCTGACAGTTGTTTTTTTCATTGCAACCCACGTGGTGGACATTAAGCCTTTGATGAGGCATCCACTTCAAAGACAGCTGTTAGAAATAAACTAGTTACCAGATAGCAACACTAGATGAAGGGCCAGGATGTCCCACCCCGGAAGTGCTGCCCAGGAAGATCCGCCCCAGAAGTCCTGCGCCGGAAGTTCCCTTTATTTCCGCGATCTCTGGCTGACTTCGTAAGAGACCGTGTTTGCTTCTCGCTTTTATGTTTTAAATTCCCCGCAAAAAGGGAACCTGTGAAACCCTGGGCCCCGATAAAATCAGAACCCGAGGCCTGCATCTCCCTTTCTCTACCTGCGACCTTGCTGTGTGGCCCTAGGCGTGCCGTGTACCCTCCAGGACTTGTGAGTAATAAGCTTTGCTTTTTGCTTTTTTTTCTTCGAAGTTCCGTGATGGTTTTTCTTGCTGAGGTGTGTCTTACAGTCATAATAAGAACCACAAGGGATTGTCGAGTTACAACATTGGCTCCAAAAAGGGAAATGTTTGTGGGGGCTCTGCTCCGGCCCAGGTGAGTTGGCCCCAGGCATTTCTAGCCAACGGCATCACTATGGAAAGGCTAAGACCGTGGCGCAAAACAGTATCGCAGTTTAGAAAGTGGAAGACACTAGGAGAAGAAGGAAGCGTATATACGTGGGGTGGTGGTGTTAATTTCTGTTGCTGAACCAGATCTTTTGCCCAACGTGCTGCAAGCCAAACGCTGAAACGCTGAGGTTGGCAGTGGAGAAGAGGTATATTCACAAGACAGCAAGCAATGGGATGGGAGAACGAATTTCAAATCTGCTTCCACTGACAGGGTTTCGAGATGTTTAGGGGATGAAGAGACGGTGGTCTGAGGCATGGGGAAAGGTGATTGGAGTTAAGAAAATTGAGGTAATTGGAGTTCTGAGCAGGTGCAGCTAAGCTACGTGCTTCTTCATGGGACGCATGTTCAGAAAATGGCAAAGTTTGTGTGTTCTGAGGGTGGAGTTTTTGGCCCTGTGACGTCAGAAGTTCACCATCTGAACACTTGGGTGCCAGTGGAGGGTTAGTGGTCTGTATTGCGGGCGTCCAAGGCATGGCAGTTTCACGGATTCGGGCAGACGGTAGTTATCTCTAACTTGCCTTTATTGTGGAGCGGTGTACACAGGTTCCAATAGCGGTGGCAGCGGTGGTGAAAAGTCCCGGGTGCCTTACATAGCAAGGCAAACAAAGCCGGCATCTATCCAGCTGTGACCTATAGGCTAACCAGTGCACTTGTGTGGAGCAAGTTTACATTACCTAACAATGCATGGGTACTGCGCGTGCGGGATAATACTGCTGAGTCATGGGGCGCCGGCACTGGCTGTCCAGGGAGGGAGCCTGGCGGACTCCGTTTTCCCTGCATGGTCCCAACCAGTCTTAACCGGCGGGGGCTCAAACTGGACAGCAGCTGACTTCCAAGTTCCTGAAAAACAACCTGGGTAAACATCTTAAGACTCCTAAATCAGAGATAGTATCTGTAGAAGTGGTGAGAGGGTCTTGTAACTTACTGTTTAGGCTACGTGATGCTTAGAGGAGATACAAGTTTCATAAAAACTATTAAAGCCAGCTTGATCAGGGAAGGCAGGTTACAGCTGATTATTAAGCAAATTATAGTTTAACGGGTCTAACTGATGATTACCCCTGGTTTCATGGCTGCCATAACAAATTAGCACAGATTTAGTGGCTTAAAGCGATACCCATTTCTCATCTCGTTGTTGTGTAGGCAGAAGTCTGGATGCGGTGTCATTTAGCTAGGTACTCTGCTTGGCGTCTCACAAGCCCATAGCAAAGTGTTGGCAGAGCTGTGCTTCTTTCTGGAGGTGCTGGGCATCCACGTTCGGGCTTACTCAGGCTGTTGGCCAGATTCCACTCCTTGCAGCTGTAGGACTGAGGGCCCCGTTTCCTTGCTGACTGTGAGCTGGGGCTGATCTGCTCTTAGTGGCTGCTTGGGTTCCTTTCATGCTTTGCGTGCTGTCTCCCTCCACAGCAGTGGTGGGGTCTGCGGGTGGAGCCAGCCTCCTGCTTCCTAGTATTTCCTCCTTCCTCTTTTATTATCTCTCTCTGACTCTTTTGCTTTTCTGTTCTGCTTGTAAGGGCTCATAAGATTACACTGTACCCACCCAGATGATCAAGAATACTTTCCCTATTTTAAAAATCAGCTAAGTAGTAATTTTAATTCCATCTTCAAAGCCTTTTCACAGTAGTACCTAGGTTAGTGTTATTTAATAACCAGAGGACATAAATTGAGGGTGGGTGAGGGGACTTCTTTAGAATTTCTACCTACCACCAGTGATGCATAAGAAAATTAGTTCTGTGAATAAAAAGGAGGAAACAGGTTAAGTGAGTATCGAGAGATAAGTGTGGAGAAATAGATCAGGGCTTGAAGTTGGAAAGCTTTATGTGCCACGATGAAAGTAACAGGGAGCAATGAAAGTTTCCGGGGCAGAGCAGTCATGAAATGAGAATTACACATTACGATAAGTGACCGCAGAACATCGGCAGTGCATTTTGTTTGGAAGGAGTTGCAGAAAAGAGTAATTCCAGGTTACAGGTTATTACCATTGTGCATGGTCATTTTAAAAAGATTGAATTTTGGTTTTAGTAGTAAATAGAGCAAGAGGAACAGATATAAAAGCCCACCAAGATCAAATCTAAGACTTTGGCCCCTGAGTAATTAGAATGGAAATTAGGAGAGGAGGGAAGGTTCAGGGATATCTGTGATTTCAGGCATCAGTGATTAGAAAGAAAGGGATGCCATTAACTGAAATAGGGAACACAAGGCATGAGAAGAAGGTGAAGTTTCATTTGGATGGTTTCTGAGAGGAGTTTCCCAGGAGGTAGTTGGAAATAAGGTAATCAGGGCTAGAGACACGGATTTGGCAGCCCTCTGCAAAGAGACGTGCCAAAGTTTGGAAGCACTTAAGACCAGTGAGAGAGATCTGTGAGGCGATGTGGAGGGAGCGAAATGAGAGGTTGAGAACAAATGTTGAGGAGCGTCTACGTCTTGTGAGTAGGAACAGGAGGAGATTCTAGTGAGGGACACTGAGAAAGGCGTAGAAAAAGTCATAGAAAAGATGCCCGGAAATCCCAGTGCCACAAAAAGTGAACGTGAAGGAATTTCAGGAGGGAAGTGATGGATAATGACATAAACTGAAGAAAGATGAGTTAATTCACATCTCTGGCAAGCAACAGGCATTTACCAGAAACCAGTTTGTTCTAACAGATGGAAAGAAAGATCTCATGTGCATGATGATCTCAGGGCTGCAGAAAACACACATAGCTGTGTTTTTAACAGTACCCTTCGTTTGCAGAAAACTGCTAAGTGTTGCCCACTAAGAATCTCCGATAAGGAAATGTCTCTTGGCTTCAAAAATACCTAGATAATTCAGTGGTGAGGAAACAAATTACAAATTCCTTTTCCTTAGATTTTTAGAGGATCAGTTTTTCCTAAAAAGCATTGTTTCAGCAGCCAGATAGAACCAGTGATCTTTTCCCGAAAAGAACATTTTCAGCTTGGAGTGGCATGTTTTTGACATGTCTCAGGTTAGTGTTTGTCAGATATTTCTGATGTAAAGAGAAGAAAAAACAACCAAAGTGATTCTTAATTGGTTACTAGCAGCCGACGAGAAAGCACACAAGTCCTCTTCCAAATCGTACAAATCTCTGAAGTACCACCCACCCACACTTGAACATGTTCCTGAAAAAAATGCTTCTGAACAAAAATTAAAATTGCAGTGCCCTAGCTACCAAATGTAACAGGGAAAACAATTATCCACATTCTTATTTGTGCCTAATTTGAGCATACATATTTTTTATAACAGAATTACTAAATGAAGTAGCTGTTGTTATTTGTTTGTTTTTCACTGGAGTTTGCAATCGAACATGAATTCTGTGCTATTTAGTGAAAGCACGGTCTTCAGCTTGACTCTCCCAGGCTGCAACAGACATATGCATGGCCACTTACCTGTCTAATAGATTCTAACAAAACTCTGCTTTTGTTTGGGTCATCTGCTCTCAAGCATGGCCATATGTCTCAGCCCTCAGGAATTTCATTCTTTCCCTGTGAGTGGCTTGGGAATGGGTATATATGATACACTTCTGGCCAAAGGCAGGCAAGGGAAAGTCTTCTGGGGACACCAGTGGGAAAGCTTGCCCAACTTGTGATAAGAGACAAAAGAAAGAAATTGTCCCTTTTCCCTTGCTGGAAATTTTTATGCCTGACAATTCTCTCTAGAGTTGTGGAAGCCATTTGGTGACCCTCAGAGCAAAACCAGTGAGCTGAAAATGGCTCAGGGTGGAGATGAATGGTGTACATGTCCTTGACATTGTTGAGCAGTTGAATGAACCACGTCGGAGCTGCCCTACCTTGGAATTTCTTAGGAGCTATTTTCCCGAATATTAAGGACGTTCTGAATTGGATTTTGTGTCATCTTAAGTGTATCAACTGATATCTGCCTTCCCAGTCTCTCCAAGAAGACGATAGGATATGCTTAAGGAGTCAGCAGGATGGAATAGGCAGAAGATCTGAAAGTCTAGGTCATGGAATCCTTTCAGCACTGGTCTGTGGAATAATATTCTGCATTTGTAGTGAACTAAAAGCAGAGGAAAAAAGCCCTGTCATTTCTTGTTGACATAAAAGCTTCTCAGATCAACTTGAAAATGCAGAAGTATAGGGAAAAACTCTGAAAATGAAAGTACAGTAGGATGACTAACAGGTGTTATTCAAATCACATGTCAGCGATTGAATCAAGCAGGGTCTAGATTGCTGTTGTGATTCAAAGCAGAAGGTTCTGGGTACAGAGTTGACAGCAAAGGGGCCAGAGTAGAATGAGTATGCAAACATCAAAACAGTGAATAATAAAACTTTATAAACTTGTGCGATTTCAACCAATTCATTGAGCTGTACTTTGACCAGAAACCAGAGATCTTAGCATAAGCTTCTCACATGCTTAATTGGGGTAAGTTGTAGTTTAGCACACACTTAGACACGTTATTAATCTTTCTGAAGATAGCTTTCACCTGAACAAGTAGTGTAAATTAGAAATTGTCTCAAAGATGTGCCATTTTTTTTTGATGCAAGCAGAACCAGATGATTGGATATAATTACTGGCTAAAATATAATTGCCAAGTAACTATGCTTCTGATACACTTCTAAGACTTTCCTGAGGAGTCGAGAGACTATGTATTCTTGGACATAAAGTCAGTAGAGAATGCATATGAAAAGCACTTACTTCCATCAGTTTTATGTTGAAACACCACAAAAGGAAACCTCACATCACAGATCTAGGGAAAAGGACAAATGAAACACTGTATAGCACTGATATCAGGGTGCAAGTTAAGAGAAGTAATAAGCAATCCTTTTATGAGCCTAATGAATGGTCAGGGAAAATTTTACATTGCGTCAATTTAAATTTTTTTTTTTTTTGACAGGGCTTACGTTGAAGTTTAGAACTCAGATGATAGTCTCTTTACCTTTAGAAGTTTACTTACTACCTTGCTGAAGGCAGGGAATAAAGAAGTCAAACTTGTGTGTGCACATGAGTGTGTGTTTGTGCTGCTGTGTCAGGAAAAAGTGAAGCTTTTTTGGTTTAGGGTAAAGTAGGTCTTCAGCTTTGACCAACACATTTTACTCACGTGCAGGGGTTGTGGACAGTGTAGATTTAGGGAGCTGTGGGTTCGTCACCAGTTGTGGGTTCTGGCCAGGAGAAGTCCCACCGAGATGAAATGAATTACTTGAGACTCTGGAAAAGGTCAAGAGAGTGAGAGGGAGTTGGGAGCCAACTCCACGAACCTCTCAAATGCCCCCACATTTATTGTGTACAATCAAAGAAGAAATCACTGACAGTTGTGTGATGGAATGCAGGAATTTAGGAAAAGACAGGGTGGGATCGAGATTGTAGAGTTTGGCTCAAGGTGAGAAGACCCTTTATGTTTTGGTAAATCATGTTCATGTTGGCATCAGCTGGCATCAGCGAGCCTTAGAGCTTATCAGGGCGGAACGTCTGAGAAGCAGCTGCTTGACATTTTTCTTGGACTCAGGTGGCTGTGCCTGTCTTAGGTTGCCCTCCCCTGGGGATCTTACCCATCATTGGCTAACCAGCCTTCTCACCTCTGAGTCTGCAGCTTTTTATAATTTGTTTACCATTCCAGCCCAAGACTCATTCCTTTGGGGGCCTGCAGTTTACCTTTAGGGAAGTCATGGGCAGAGGGGAACAAGATACATTCTTATAGATATGTTAAAGCAGACCGCCAGCCCCGCCAGTTCCTTGCTTTGGGGATAGAAGACTAACGGCAGGCCCAGCGCTTATAGCTGAGGGCCTGGGTTGTTGCTTTGCAATGGGCAGAGTGCTATCTAAAACCTCAACTATGCAAGCAAGGCAGTTACTAAGCACATTTGCTCTTCTTTAAGGAGACAAGCAGCTGGGGTCTGTTACAATTTGTTAACCCCATCATGGGCTCCCACAGGGAGCATATTAATTAGGCTGCTTTTGATGAGGTCACAGAAAGAATAACTCAAAATAGACAAGAAATGCAGAGATAGGATGAGGTTCTAAGACATCTAATTAAAGATTCATGTTCTTTCCACAGTTTTGTTCTGCATTCCTTAGGAAGTTGGCTTTGTCCTTGAGGCCACTCCACAAAAACAACCAGAATCCCACTGACCATGACTTGAAAATCTACTGAATGCATTTTCCTATTTAAGCTTTAAAATTCTGATTTGCTTTACCCAAATATATTGTGGGGTGAGGGGAGGCTCATATGCCTTTAAAATCTGCAATCTCCTTCAGAACATTGGAACCAAGATACAGTGCTGACATTTTTAATTCTGAGGAATTCTGGTTTCTCATAAGAAGATATGGTTGGTACAAATGGTAGACTAAACGTGAACTTAATAGCACTTTAATGTGAGTGAGCAAAGAATTCACAAAAAGATAATGGAAAAAGTTAAATTCATTCAAATAGTTATAAAATAGTCACATGAATTTAAGATCTCTGAAGTTACGATTATAGTTTGAAAAACTTGCAATATCAGGAAGTTAGGACTTTTGTTTACCCACTAACACAATGGCCAGAAAAACCTTTCAACTCCATAGTTCAAATTTTCATGCCGGATTATCCAAGCAGACAGTTTAATAAATGTAGCCATGGGTAAAGGCCTGGAAAATAGAGGATGTTAGCATGCTTTTGGCTCACACAATGATGATGACAATTAATCACAATTTTTTATACTGTGTTGTATTAAAAAAAATTCACATGCTGCTATGAATATTTGGAATGGCCTCTGGATGAATTTTGATTCAAGGAAACAAATTTAAAAACCTAGAGGTATTCATCCACAGATACATTTTGACAAACTATCACTGATGATTTTAAACAACAAACAGGCTCCATTTTCACGGTTTATGAAGAGGGTACTTGAGCGTCTCATGGAGCCAGTCAATCTAGAAATGCCCAGAGAACAGCTGTTCCAACAGAATTTTGGCTCATTGGGTTTCTGTCAAAACTCAGAGCTACAAATAGTGCTCTGAAGATAGGAGTCGAGGGAAAGCTTCAAGAATGAAAATGATTTTAAAGCTCAAAATACCTCACATTGACTTTGGTGCAGAAGGTGTGTGTGAGAGAGAGTTTTTTATTCTTAACTCATTCAGAGTCCTTTATAGAATCTGCAACTTCTATCAAAAGTCTTCTCATTAGGAAGTCTGATTTTTTTTTTTTAATCTTGAAGGAGGTGGAGTGGGTGGAGGAACCCATCAAAAGTAGATTGAGGCAGTATATACAGTGGTTAAGCATTTGGGCTTTAAAACCAGGCTACCCAGGGTTGAATTCCAGTAGTGTTGCTACTGGTAGTATGATCTTGGGCAGGTGGCCTAAGCCCTCTGCATCTTGGAGCAAAGTGAGACTGGCGATCGTGCCACTTCCTAGAGGAGTTATGAGGGTTAAGAGAATAATATACAAAGAACAGTCCCTGGTGCATAGTAAATACTCAGTACCATTCAACGGCTCTTTTAATTTAGTTTATTGCTAAGAAGTTCCTTTGCTTGCTATACTCGGCTAAGTCCTATTTTTATCTCTTTGCTTTTTTAATATAGATAACATTCAGGTCTTTAGAACTACTCAGATCATCAAGACATACAAGTTTTAGCAGTCTTGATGACATTTCAGCCTTAAGTGGGTAGGAGTCCCTGCATCACTCTGGAGAGCTCTCCAGCATTCTACATCGGGGGATAAAGATACCTCTTTGAGCGTGAGAAGGACCAGCTTGCTGCGGTAGAGTTGGGCAAAAGTTCTTCAAGTAGTTGTGAAGTCTTTGCGTGAGGAGCCAATATGTTATTTGATAGGCTTTCATTTTTCATCAGAGTTATATTTATTCCTAAAGACATTTTCAATTCCTGAAGGACCACTCATTTTACTTTGGACATGTAGCCAGAGAGGTTGTTAGAGCACTCAATTCTCTTACGTTCTCTGGATATAAAACCCCTTTTGGATAGTATCACTGACTTGGAATAAATACTAAGTGTTTTGTTAACATGCTAAAACTACTAAACCACAAGAGACAGGGAGCCCTCCAGGGCCTGTGATCTCTCTTAGCATTCTTCTTCATGGCTGAATCTTTCATCCAGGGAATAGATCGGATTCTTCTGGTACCTTTTAAAGATAGAAAATTTTCAGGGTGTTTGAGGGATGCAAACTTGGGTAGTTTGACCAACTCAAGATCAGATTTCTTTTTTTTTTTTCTTTTTTTGAGGTGGTACTATGTGAACAAATGCTCTTACATATTTATTTCCAGTTCTTTTTAGTGAGGCTGAGAGTAAATTTATATAAAAACAGTTCTGACTATGGTTATCTTCCGGAAAGATACTTTTATATAGCTGTTTAGAAATGGGAGGTATTAGCTGGCATTAATTACCTGATTTTTTCACAAACTTCGTGTCTTCAGCTCTTTTTTATTTCAAGAAGATTTAATAAAATATCTTTGGGTGAATTTCTCAGTCAAAGCCCTCATGAAATGGAATTAATGAAGCTCAAATTTTTAGAAAGGGTTTTGTATTGAATTAGAGGTAGGAGAAATGACGTAATCAGTCTGCACAAAGAAAAGTGAAGGTGTGTGACAAGGAGGAAATCGTGTAGCTAGAATGACTAATGAGCTTGCTCTTGCTTTAAATTATAACATTATGCCTTGAAAAGGGGTAAAAAAAAACTTACAGTTGTATTGCTTTATCTTTTGATGTTATTGATTCCATTGTAAGACCTACAGCAGTTACTCTCAGATCTTTGTGTTCATAAGAATCACTTCTGATGCTGATTAAAACGGCAAGTTTCTTTGTTCCACCTAAGAGCTACTAAATGAGGAATCTGAATTTTATGCACAATAAAGTTTGAGATAAGTGGCATAAAGTATCCCTGTCTTCTCCCCCACTTTTGCTTGTTGTCAAATTTGCTTTTGCTAAATCTAACTGGAATCTTCACGTCACATTTCTCTTTTTTAATCCCCCAAGCTTTACTGAGATAAAATTGACAAATAAAATTGTATCTATTTAAAGCATACAAAGTGGTGATTTGATATATGTACACATTGTGAAATGATTACTACAATTAGGTTAATTGTCACGTTCATCACCTCACATAATTACCTGTTTGTGTATGTATGTATGTGTGTGGTGAGAATGCTTAATACTTAATGCTTAATACTCAGAAAATTTAAAGTATTCAGTATCACACTAACTATGGTCATCATGCCATATACTAGAGCTTCAGAAATTATCCATCTTACAGCTGAAGGCGTCTACCCTCTTAGCAACATCTCTCCATTTCTCCCACTCCTCAGCCCCTGGTAAGTACCATTCTATTGTCTATTTCTAAGAATTAGGCTTTGTTTTACTCTTTTTTAGATTCTATATATAAGTGAGATCATACAGTATTCTTTCTCTGGCTTATTTCATTTAGCATAATGTCTTCCAGGTTCATCCATGTCATTGACAATAATAGGATTTCTCTTTTTCTACAGACTGAACAGTATTCCATTATAATGCATATAACCATGTCTTCTTTAGGCATTCATCTGTTAACAGACATTTGGGTTGTTTCCACATCTTGGCTATTGTGAATAATGCTGCAGTGAACATTGGGGTGCAGGTATCTCTTCAAGACCTTGATTTCAATTCCTTTGGATAACCCGTAAGTGAAATTGCTGGATCATACATTAGTTTTATATTTAACTTTTGGCAGGAACCGCCATACTGCTTTCCCTAATGGCAGTACCAGTCTACATTCCTACCAGCAGTGCACAAGAGTTCCCTTTTCTTCTCATCCTCATCAACGCTTTCTATTTGTTGTCTTTCTTAAAAAAAATAAACTCCCTTTTAAAAGGTATGAGGTGATAGTTCCCTGTGGTTTTGATTTGTATTTCCCTGATGATTAGCGATGCAGAACACCTTTCTGTATACTTAGTGACCATTCGTATGTCTTCTTTGGGAAAATTGAGGTCCTTTGTCCACTTAAAAAATCATATTTGTATTTTTGTTTGCTATAGAGTTTTATGTTATATGAGTTTCTTACATGTTTTGGATATTAACCAGATATTTGGTTTGCAGATACTTTCACACATTCTGTAGGTTGCCTTTTCATCTTGTTGATTGTTCCCTTTGCTGTGAAGAAGCTTTTTAGTTTGATGTAGTCCCACTTGTTCTCTGCTTTTCTTTGCTTACGGTGTCATATCCAGAAAAATCATTTTCAAGACAAATGTCAGTGAGTTTTTCCTTATATTTTCTTCTGGGGAGTTGTACGGTTTTAGGTCTTAAATTTAAGTATTTAATCCATTTCAAGTTAATTTTGGGAAGTGGTGTAAGATAAGGTTTCATTGTCATTTTTTTGCATATGAATGTCCAGTTTCCCCAAGACCATTTATTGAAGAGACCCTCTTTTCCTGAGTGTGGATTTTTGGCACCTATGTCACAGAGTAGTTGACTGTATATGTGTGGGTCTATTTCTGGGCTCTCTATTCTGTTCCATTGGCCTATGTATCTGTTTTTAATGTCAGTACCATATTGTTTTGATTAATACAGCCTTGTTATATAGTTTGAAATCAGGAAATGTGATGCCTTCAACTTTGTTCTTCTGGCTTAAGTTTGCTTTGGCTATTTAGAGTTGTGGTTACTAAAGGGGAGAGGGAAGCAAGGAGATGAAAATTAGGGGTATGGGATTAACAGATACAAACTACTATATATAAAGTAGGTAAGTAACAAGGACACACTGTATAGCACAGGAAACTTTACCTGTTATCTTGTAGTAACCCATAATGGAATATAATCTGTAAAAATACTGAATCACTATGCCATATACCTGAAACTAACACAATACCATAAACTGACTATACTTTAATTAAAAAAAAAAGATAGCACCACAGGCAATTTTGAAATGTTCTTTACCCAGAACAGGGGGTGTTTGGGAGGATGGGAAAGCAGTATAGGGTGGGGAGAGTCATTTCCAGTGAAGTCATGTTTTGGGAGATAACACCTATTAGGTAATGCTGGAGATGAGTCTAGAGAAAGATGAAAACTTTTGGGTGTTATGTTTAGGACCTTGGACTTTGGAAGGTAGACAAGAGGCTCTTTGTTAGGCACACTCACGTCAGAGGTGGTACACAATTGCAGTGTAATAGTGTCAAGCGGTAGAACATTTTGCCCTTCAAGTCAGTCTGCTGTTGAGGAAATAAGACAATTCTTGCTCCTGTTGTAGATAAGGGCTAACCTGTTTTTGAAGTAATCACTCATAGTCTCATCTCTGAAAGAAACAGGTAATATGTGGTATTTACCTTAGCTGGACCTTCATGCAGTTGGTGTAGAGACTTCATAGCATGCACTAGTGATGCTGCAGTACAGAATGTCTACCAGCACAGCCCAGTCAATGGGTTAAGGGGACCTATTCTGCATAGAGACAATAGAGCATGATGGTTAGGGATTTAGAGTGTGCATTCAGATGCCCAAATCTGAGCCCTGCCACCTTCTACCCGTGTGACCTTTGGTAATTTACTTCATCTCTTGAAACCTCTATATGTATTTTTTTTAAAGTGTGGATGAAAATACACCTCATTCTCAACAGTACTAAGAATTAAATGAGGTAACACACTATAAT
Organism: Vicugna pacos; assembly: GCF_048564905.1. Taxonomy (NCBI): domain Eukaryota; kingdom Metazoa; phylum Chordata; class Mammalia; order Artiodactyla; family Camelidae; genus Vicugna; species Vicugna pacos. Next base: position 81,538,230 of record NC_132997.1, on the reverse strand, counting down.
GAGTTGAATTGTGCCACCCACCCTCCTCCAAAAAAGATACACTGAGGACTTAAGCCTCTCAGAATATATCACCTTAGAATGTGCCCTTATTTGAAAACAGAGTTTTTACAGAGGTAATCGAGTTAAAATGAGTTCATTAGGGTGGACCTCAATCTAATATGGCTGGTATCCTTATAAAAAGGCAGAGTTTGGACACAGAGACAGACACATAAGGGATAACAAACTGTGAATGAAGGCAGATCGGGGCAAAGTATCTTCCAGCCAAGGAGCACTGAGGGTTGCTCTCAAACCAGCAGAAGCTAAGGAGGGAGGCGTGAAACAAATTCTTCCTTACACCTCTGAGGGAGCCATCCTTACTGACACCTTGATCTTGGACTTCTAGTCTCCAGGACTGTGACACAAAATGTTTCTGTTATCAGCCATCTAGTTTGTGGCATATTGTTACAGCAACTCTAGCAAACAGATACCTGCACATAAACTGCCTGGCACATAGTAGGTGCTCAACGATTATTAGATTTTCTCATTGTCAATACTGTTTTGTCACAGTCTCGGCTTTCTTCTCAGACCTGCTTTGTCCAACATTGGTTATTTGCTGAGTGCACATTGTTCTTTGAGTCAAGGGCAGGAGAACCAGAGGTACAATGCAATGTGTGTACCACACATACCTCCTATGTATCTAGACAGAACCATTCTGGAAGCATGGAACCAGTTATTGACCAGTCCAAGGTAGGGCTGGAATGGTGACAGCAGAGAAGAACAAGGACTTCAGAGATGAACACACTATACATGGCATCTTGAGAAATTGCAAGCTAATCAAGTCAAACAAAACAACAAACACAAACACCAAAACAACTTAATCATTTGATTTTGGAGGAGGGGGAAATTGAGCATCTACTGATAAGAAAAGGGTCTGCTTACCTGGTAGGTGCGTATCTTTATTTCTCCCTGAAATTATCTATTTCTTATATAGGATTGGCCATAACTTAAGATAGCTATAAGGAGAAGAAAAAGAACAAATAAAAAAAATAGGAAAAAAGGGGAGAAGAGGAGGAGGAGAAAGAAAAAGAGAAGTGAATGGGGAGGTCAGGCCTGTATAAATGGAGACTCTTCTACTGTTAAGAAGGCACTTGAAGAGAATTTCTCACAAAGATGGAAACTTTGTCAGTGCAGTTTCTTCTCTAGGAGGGACTCTTGCTTCAAGGTTTGTGAGCCCATTCTTTCTGAGCTTAACAGGGCTCTGACTACACACCTGACCAATAGAAAAGGGAAAAGGAAGAGAAAATGGGAGTATGTGTGTGTGGTGGTGGGGGGATATGGAGGAATGATGAAAAGAGAAAGTAAGGGAACAGAGAAAACAAGTCGAAAAATACAAGAATTGATAAGTAAGATTATACTGTATAGCACAGGGAAATATACAAGATCTTATGGTAGCTCACAGTGGAAAAAAATGTGACAATGAATATATGTATGTTCATGTATAACTGAAAAATTGTGCTCTACAGTGGAATTTGACACAATATTGTAAAATGACTGTAACTCAAAAAAAAAAAAAGGAAAGGAAAAGAAAAGAATAGGCAGTCATTGTGACTAAGTCCCCAGATTTTATACATCAGCTCTGTGATTTTGGACAAATTACTAACCTCTCTTAAGATTTTGCTTCCTCATTTATGAAATGAAATTAATAATACCACCTATCTCCTTGAGTTATTATGAGGGTTAAGTTAGCTCATATGCAAAACATATTTTTTTTATTATTACTGTGCTGGGTATTCATCGAGATGAGATGATTAAATTGTGGTGCATCTAAATCTATGGCATCACTAAAAAATGCCTGGTAGAGCTTCACGTGCCAATCAGGCAGTATGTCCAATATCAATAGTTAAGTATAAAAAACAAACTTGAGGGGGAAGGGTATAGCTCAAGTGGTAGAGTGCATGCTCAGCACCCAAGAGATCCTGGGTTCAATCCCCAGTACCTCCTCCAGGTGGAAATCAATGAAGAAAACTAATTACCTCCCCCTCACAAAACAATACAAGCCAAAAAACAAACTTTCAAAGATAGTTCACAGTATCTGCCCATTTGCCTGAAAAACAGTAAATTTTATCGAATATTTGTGTATATACAGATCATTTCTGGAAGAATGATGAAATTGGTTTTGTTTCCTCTATGAAAGTCATCTGGAATACCATAGATCTTGAGAAGAGTTACATGTGACTGTATTCCTCTTTGTTCTGTTTAAAATTTTACTATTTTCACATTTATTTAAATTAAAACAAAATTAAAAGAAAAAAATGAGCTCCTGTCCTATAGGTTGAGAAGATTAAATGAGATACACACACACACATACATATATATTTATATTGTTCCTGGCTATTAAAAAGCCCCCACAAACATCATAATTATTACTATAGTTGTTCTTCAATATCTGCAGAATACTGTGTCCAGGATGCTCTGTGAATACCAAAATCCATGAATTCTGAAGTGTCTTATATAAAATGGCATAGTATTTGCATATACCCTGATATGTCCTCGCATATACTTAACATCATCTTTAGATCACTTGTACTGAATACAATGTAAATGCTATGTAAATAGTTGCCAGCATGCATCAAATTCAAGTTTTGTTTTGAGGAACTTTCTGGGAAGTTTGTTTGTTTGTTAGTTTGTTTTTTTAATACTTTTGATCCATGGTTGGTTGAATCCAGTTTTGCCAGAGCACCCATTTTCATTGTTACAGGGTTAGTTAGAGCTTCGAGATTTGGGTCTCCCCATGCTCCCCATGAGAGTCTCCACTAATGGGGTTTCCTGGCTCCTGAAATGTCTCCTATGCGGAGCTGTGATCCCACTCCATGTTTGGGTAAACTCTTTCAGTTTAACGGGGAAATCCCAGAAGAGGAATGTATGCTTTGGCCCTGAGTTTACATGTGAATTTTGGTCCTCCAAACTAGAATGTCAAAAGGAGGCAGATTCCGTAAAGGCTTGGTTTGTTGCTATTACACAACCCTAGCAAAACCAGAATCATTATAGATAGTTTGAAAGTGTTTAACTTCTGCACTGGATACAGTTCTGTTTTTTCCCCTCGTGTTAAATTAGAGCAGAAAAATGAGTCTTAAGAGGGCAATCCTTAGCCAGATGGCTAACTTAGGTTTTTGATCCTCCATAGACACCTTTTATTTAAGGATTTATTCAAGGAGCTACTGTGAGTCAATCTATATTGCACTTAATTTCAGCAGACTGGTGCTAGTAAACCTGTTTTGTTTTGCTTCTGCTGTACCTGGACCAACAAGAACCTAACTTTAATTGGTGATTTGTGGGAAACCAACTAGACAAGAGCTCATTAGTGGGTAAGCTGGTAACTCTGAGGCCATCCACTGTAAATGAGTTGAGAAAGTTGCCTTCCACTGAAAACTTGCTGTCATGGTACAATCTAACATCATGACATGTAAAAACAGAAACCCTTAACAGTGAGGATAATACTTTGTTTTTTCTTAAATGTCTATGCTGTGTACAGATAAATGCACTGCTGCAGTAGACCTGGGTGTGGCCATGACATCTGTCCCTTCTCACTGGGAGGATCTCTATCTTGGGAAGACACTACCCTAAGAACACGAGAGACCCAGGGAAGAGTAATAATTCTAGCTTTCTTTCCCTGGTGCCTTGGATTCTTCTTTAATTATGCTGTAGTTTTTAGTTGGTTAATTGTATTTGCCAGTTTGTACATTTCATGGCAAATAGGTACATTTACACTAAATGAGCTTCCTATCAATTGTTGTTGGTGAGACACTCAAGGCATTGCGTTACCTTGGAACCAGAGCAAAGAATAATGGGTTTGGTTTCTCCCTCAAGTTATGTTGGGAAATAGATGTGGTGGCAAGATAACGGTTAGATTTAATTTTCTTAAGGTTGTACAACTCAGATAACCTGAACTGTTTCCTAGGTAAGTCTGTTTATGCCCTTAAGTGTCAGCTAGAAGGTGAAACCTCAAGTTCCTAAAACTGCAGCTTCAGACTTGCTTAGTTCAATGCTCCTCTAAGAATCATATTTTCATGCATTTATTCATGTATGCATGTTTGCTTTCAACCCACATTTATTGAGTACTTACCAGGTTCCAGGGGCTGGTTGAGAACCTGGAGGTAAAAATCTGAATGACAGCACAAAATCTAGTATGAAGGATCTTCGGTTTAGGAAACACAAGTAAATAGATGATTCTACAACACTGTCTGAATAGTAAATGATGTTTTAGGAATATAGGGGAGGGGCACCTCATTTAGACTGGGATGGGTGATGGGTGAGGGAAAGTTTCCAGGAAAAATTGACATCTGAATAGAGTCTCAAAAGATAAGTGGATGGCTATATAAGGAGTTGTTCATATTTACTTTCTTGAGGCTTAGGATTACTTCTTACTACTTACAAGGATGTGGTGAAATTAAAATCCAATGAAAAAACTCATAAGAGAAAAACGTCTATTGCTGTAAAGAAAACATTGGATGTAGAGTACTTGACAGAGGAGAATCTGTCATGAGACTCTGGGTATAAAGGGAATATGAGAACAGCAAACCTGAGGGTTTTTTTTTTATTGCAGTATAGCTGATTTACAATACTGTGTTACTTTCAGATGTGCAGTGTCGTGATTTGGTTATACATATGTATATATGTGTTTATCTATACTCTGTAGTTCTTATCCTTTATAGGTTATTACAAGATACTGAATATAGTTACCTGTGCTATACAGTAGGACCTTGTTATATATCTATTTTATATATAGTAGTGGCAACACTCCTGAGTTTTAACTTTCCCTGGGGCATAAGGATTAACTTTTAGTGACCAGAAGAATCACTTGGGATGCTTTATAAAAATAATGATGTCTGGGTTCTCTCTTCCATGAATTCTCACTTAGTAGATTTGGAGGGAGGCCCAGGAGTATGAATTTGTAGCAGGTCACCCAGGCAGGTACAGGGTTGCCCTCCCCTGAATTTGTACCACACCCAGCCTGTCTTACAGCCTTCTACCAGCACACCCACTTGAGACTGGCATTTTCAAAAAGAATGCTTTTAAATACCAAGCAACCACAGAAAAGGCATAAAATAAAAGAGTCACACAGTTAAGCTTCAGCAGCACACGGTCCTGCTACTACTCTAAGTACCATGTAGGCTTCAGACTTCAAACAGCTTTACGAGGCTGTTCTTGGAATTCTTTCCCACCAAGCAAATTTCCCCGTGAGACAGCTCACGACTTCTTTCCTGCACCTCAAAGTCTGTCACTTACTCATTTGAACATAAACATAAAGATGTATTTACTTTCAACTTTACTGCCCACCCGGAGTCCTTCAGCTCCATTTGGGTTTCCTACTGAAAGGCATGCCCACATCCTTAGCTGAGTACAAAGGATGTGTTAATAACTCAGCTCGGTGACTCTATTCACTGTATGCAGTGAGGGGCCTTTGTCGAATCCTTTCTAATGATAGTGTCACAGGTTAGAGATTCCTTCACTGTGAGATCATCGTGCTTGTGACAAAGCATTTGTGTGTGTACACCATGCCAGGCATTTGCATGTTGTGCCATTGATTTTGTTGAAGACTGAATGAAGAAATACAGTAACTGTGAGTCATTCAGAGGCACCCGTGTCTCAGGATACTGATATATGGTATTTAGGGAGACGAATGTGGTCTCTTAACCCAAATCTTGCATCTGACATCAGGAAGAGTGACTTTGTCAAGGTGGTATTTCATGAACTCACTGAAGTTAAGAAGTTAGCTTACGTTGTTAGCTTACTTCTTGTGATCTCTTCAGAGATGATTGACTAACGGGGCTTTGTTGGAATGGTAACTAGGCTACGGTCTTTCACTTTGAGAAATCAGAAGTGTCAAAGTGAAATTATGATAGAGGTAATTTGAAGATACATTCGTTTCACAAACATTTAAGAGTGCTCTGCCTTGAGATTTAAAAATAGAAGAGTAAAATGTCCACTAAGAGCTCGTAAGTGGACCATATTTACATAATACAGCAATAACCACACTTGATTAAAAAGAAAAAGCTGCATTTCTGCTGCTACATATAAACTTGTAGATCTTTTGGACTAAGCCTCAGGCATTGAATGAGGACCTTTCTTCAGAGTAAGTGGGTCTGGAGAAGTATTTCAGTGATGTAAGATCTAAATTGAAAATGCAATTATTAAATTAAAGTCTGGGATTATGCTGAAAAGTTCCCAGCTGCGCAACCCAAACTCAAGAGACTAGAGTAGGAAGATTTATCATTTAAATTTGACACAAAGTCTTCAAGACAACACACACTTCTATTCTTGAAAATTCGGATCTCCGATAGGGACAGTGCAGTGGGGGCAAAGCCTACCACAGGGCCACGTGCTGCCTTGTCTCTCTTATGTTTCCCTTTGATGCGTCAGAGACTGTATTCCAGAGATGAATCAGATGGGCTCCTTCTCCCGAGAAGGCTGCTCAATTAGGAGACTGTGATAACCTTTGACAAAGAAAGATGAAATGCTGATGAGCCAACACAGGAATTAACATTTAAAAATTGCCTCTGTACCAGCTGACAGTATTGGTAACAACAACAGTAATTATCTTCGTTATTTCAGAAAGCTGTTGGTCTCAGAGTGGGTGTGGAAAGTTAAACAGGAGGATGAACTTCCTCTTTTTGATTGACATTTTGGAGGCAATTCTTTATTTCCCTTCTCAGCCTAGATTTAGAGAAAAAAAAATGTTTGAACAATCATAAGCAAAGTCCAAAAATACATGAATTCTATTAAAATAAAAGAGCCAGCCTAATTCAGAGTATTTAGTTATTGCCAAATTACTCTTTCTCTCTCCACAGATGCATGGAAAACATTTAAGTTATTTGGAAAAGCAAAATAATAATAAATTGCATGTCTTTTCGTCAGCATGAAAATATTAATATAGTCTCAAAAGTAATTCAGCATTATTCACTGAGGATTTTTTTTGTGTAAACACTGAAAACAGTAATAGGTTTAGGAGTCAGTGAGTCAATAAGACAGATGTGATCTCTGCCCTCATGAAACTTACATTCCATTTTCCCTGGATCTCTTCACATGTCCATCTCTGGTTCCTCTCCGGACAGTCTTATCAGCCTCTTGGCTTTAAGATCAACTACAAACTGTTGGCTCCCAGATTATCCTCCATCTGGACCTGCCCCTTGACCTTCAGATTCCTGTATCTGACTCCTTGATTGACATCTTTAATGGGGCGGTTATTCGTTATCTCAAATTAACCGTCTAAAATGGAACCTCTGTTCCTCTCTCTCCACTCGTGTCTCTGTCAGTGTGTTCTTCCCTCCCCTTCTCCATCTGCAGAATGCTAATTTCATTCTTCTGGCTGATCTTGCTAAGAAGCTTGGGGTTATCTGTAACCATTTATATTCATTCTCTCTCTCATTGTCATATATTTCTTAGACCCGATCTACGACATACTCTATAATGATAGCCATGAAATACATTCCCATTTCCATAGCTTCTAAATATTATCTCTACCACTACGCTGTACTCAGCCACCAAGTTTTCTTATCTGAAATATTGTAATCACTACTGATTGGTCTCAGCTTCCAGTGTTGACCCTTACAGCCTGTTTTCCGTAGAGCAGACAGAAGGGACATTTTAAAAAATGTTAGATCTTGATACTTCCCTGCTCAGAACCCGCTAGTGATTATCCATCTTATTCTGGGTGAAAAGCAAAGCCCCAGTAATGACCTCCTGCATGGCCTGCCCACATCCCTCCAACTCTATCATGTCCACATCCTTTTTGCTTCCTGTCCACATCCTTCCACTCCAAGCACATTTTCTCCCCCCAGATTTTGTATTTGGTCTTCACTTTGCTTGGTATGTTCTTCCCTGCAAACACTTGGCATAACCCTTCTTTCATTTTATTTAACTTTTTAAAAATTTTTTTTTTACATTTTATTTAACTCTTTAAATTGCACTTTATTAGACTGGTCTTTCCTGACCCAGCTCTCACATTCACACTCTGTCTTCTATCTTTAAATGTTTCTTAGCATTTCTCATACTTGTTTTTTTTTCTAACATTTTTTATTGATTTATAATCATTTTACAATGTTGTGTCAAATTCCAGTGTTCAGCACAATTTTCAGCCATTCATGGACATATACACACTCATTGTCACATTTTTTTCTGAGTTATCATAACATTTTGTGTATATTTCCCTGTGCTATACAGTGTAATCTTGTTCATTCTACAATTTTGAAATCCCAGTCTATCCCTTCCCACCCTCCACCCCCCGCATTTCTCATACTTCTAATCACCTGTAATTACAGCTGATCCTCCATTATTTGAAGATTCCATATTTGTGAATTCTCCTACTTGCTGAAATTTATTTATGACCTCCAGTCAATACCTCCAGCATTTTCATGGCCATTCAAAGACAGGTGCGAAATGGTGAAAAATCGCAGAGCCAATGCAGCCGTTCCTTACTGAGGCTGAACAGGGTGACGCTCTGTCTTCTTACTTCAGCTCTTGTACTATAAATGTGTCCTTTTTGCATTCTGTTATGGCCACATTTTCCTCATTCTTGTTCTTTTTGTTATCGATTTTGCTGTGTGGAACAGCTTAAGTGGGTCCTAGTGTTCTTAAGTGTGAGACGGCTCGGATGTACCTTACAGAGGAAGTACCTGTATTAGATAAGCTTTGTTCAGGCATGTATTCAAGTGTTGTTGGCCCTAAGTTCAGTGTTGATGAATCAGCAACATATATTAAATTAGGTGTCTTTACATAGAAACACACATAAAGCAAGGTTATGCATTAGTTGTTTGATGAAGGTGTTTAGACTGGGTACCTAACACCTATTTCCTGCAGGATCAGTGGTTCAGTATTCACTGATTCAGTGCTTGTGGTGACTTCATGGAACATAACTACTGTGGAGAATGAGAACTGATTGCATTTTGTTTTTCTGTTCCTTTATTCCCATCCCCAATAAAACATTAACTTAGAAGAACAAGGATTTCATGTTCACTATTGTGTATCTCATGCTTAGAACACTGAGACATAATAGGTGCTGAATAAATATTTAATGATGTCTTGAAAGGAAGAAAGATAATTCTGTTGTGTGAGAAACACAATATGTTAGTGTTGCGATAGTGCAATAAGCTAGTAAAAACTGAATAAAAGATGCAGGTTGTGATTCAGTCTCTGGAGGTGCTGAGCAGGGTGATGAGGGGAAGGGGCAGGCAGGGCTGCTGTCATTCGATCTGAGACCTAAACGGGAAGGGTAAGCTCGCCTTGAGAAGCACTGAATAAAGAGCATTTGGGCACAGAGAATAAGAAGTGCAGACACACAGTGAAAGGGATGGCTGCAAACATTTAAGAATAAAATGAGATGAGGGCAGTGAGAGCAACTGGGAGAAGGAAAGAACGGAAGAAGCAGGCTGAGGCCAGACCAGGAAACTGTTGTGTGTTTTCGATATCCTAAGAGAACTAGGAATCCATTGAAAGATTTTATGCAATGTGAGTTGATAAATCTGATTTACCCTCCAAAGCAAAGAAAGATCAAGGAGAGACTGATTGGTTAGTGAACTAATGGGCCCAAGTTTTAGTTGCCAGATATTCTGTAATTTCCAATCAGCTGTCTGGGATGGTGTCTTAGCTGGTTCCGGGGCCTGTACTGGCTGCTGTCGGGCTGCTAGTTTGATTTCTTACAAGAAGACTTGGAGAAGCTGCATGGGAATGTACACTGGACAGCATTGAACTTTGATCAAAGAACTGTTATTATTCTCCATTTGGGAAGGCCTTCTTCTTGAAACAATTGTGCAGATACTGAAGAAAACAAAGAGAGACACTGGAGAAGTGAAACACTTTCATGGTCAGAATGATCTGTCAAATGAACTGTGGTGACCTGGAAGTCAGGGAGGGGCAAACATTGTAACCAGACTTCTTCAGTTTTATTAGGGATGATGTATTTTAAAATTCTGGACAGTGCTCAGCCCTCAGAGTGTGCTGAATTTTTGATAGTTTCGAAGTGCATATGTAAGAAAAAGAACTTTGCCTTCATAATATATGTCTCTATAAAACAGTTACTTAGGAATAAATGAGTTTGAATTTTGTTTGGTTAGCTGGTGGTTGTTACTGTTGATACAATGTCTAAGCCATAAAGGATCTCAGAGATCATGCTACTCACTTCATTACTGCTAGAAAAGTTACCAGGATTAGGATTGTCTAAAAAGTTTAACTTACATGAAGAAATCTGATTTCTAGTGGTCTCTGAGATCACTATGTTGAGAAGCATGCTGATGCAGAATCTGACCTCGAAGAGTACTATGATCAACCACTAATGTCTACTCTAGGGTTAGGAGAGGGTAACTATGTCATGTGCCAAAATTTGTTCATGCCTAAAGTAAGCTATCCTGGGAAAATAATTTCTGCTGGAGCAGTATGATGTACTGAAATGAGCGCAGGAATAATATCAGACAGATCTGGCTTCAGATCCTTGTTACATCATTTCTAACTGCATGTGCTTTCATAAGGGACATAACCATCACTACTTGTCTCTATCCAAGAAGGGTAATAACATCTGTCTACCATGGGGTTCAAACAAAAATACTGAATGTAAGTGCATAGCATATGGTTGTAACTTGATAAACATTAGCTCTCTTTAAATCCCCATTTCCTACTATCACTGGGGAAGACTGTTTATTTCAAGGACTCAATGGTCATTTTTAGCAAGATGCTCCCTTTATCCCTTTTTGTTTATGGACCATCCTTAAAACTAAAGGCTTACATCTGCTATCACCTTCCTTCATGGATTAACATTCCATCCCTCCCTAGAACCTCTCACTCAGTTCATATAATCTGTTTATTATTGTTCAATACACCTCTCATTAGTGTTGAAATCAAGAGACATCCACTTTGTGTCCATTCTGGTCCCCTTCGTATACTTCTAAGAGCTCTCCTATTAACGGCCCCTCAGTTTTTATCAAAAGAGAGGACTTCGATAAGTATAAAATATCAAAAACTTAATTCTTTGTTTCTTGAAGAGATATCTGTACTTTGAAATGGTACAGATAGAAATGAGAAAAAAAACTATTAGAATAAAGATACAATTATTAAATATAAGTATTTTAGGTGTTAGGAAAGAAATCATATGTACTATAAATTTGGGGTAGACCATGGCTGATCCTATATTCCATCATTCAGCATGTTTTTGTTGAATGCTTCCTGTGCACCAGGTGTGGACTAAGCACTGTAATTCTAGAAAGGAGACTGCCCTTTGTAATTATTAAGGGATAGAGAAAATGGGCAAGACTCAGATTCTGTTTCGTATTTGGCCAGTGGTTATCACAAAACTTAAATGGTAAGTATTACGAAAGTACTAAGGTCTGGAAAATCACTTTTATCTGCAAAAATGATCAGAGACAGCTTCATGGCAATGGCTGCATTTGAAATCTGCCTTAATGAATGGAAGGATCTAAATAGGGATTAAATTAGAACGGAAAGAAGTTTATATAGACATAGTAGTAACTTACGAAAATGTGCCAGATATGTTCAGGAAATGATAGTATGACTGGATTTAGGGTGTGCGTATGTACAGAACAGGCTTGGGCTCGATTACAGAGGGTTTTAGATGTTAGGCGTTGGTGTTTGTGGTTGATTTTTAAAAATAGTAGAGAACCATTGATTAATTTTGAAGAAGGATAACTGTTAATAAAATAGTGTTTCAAGAAAAAAAATCTGGGATTTATATATAAATTGCCCCGGAGTCGGAAATAATAGACTAGGAATATCCCTTAAGGATGAGAAAGGAACATGTAGGACCTGAGTTAAGATAGGGTTAGAATGTAAATGTGAATTATACTGGGAAGGGAGACTAAATGAGATTTATGAATTATACTTATTTGCATAAATAATTTAGATCTATACTTACATATTAAAGTAAGGCTTGGAGTGAATGTGCGTGTACCTTTTACTCGGATGTGGGACAACCACATTGGAAATGCATTCCTAACAAATTAAAACAGCAACAGCAAAACTTGTTGACATTTAAGATTTTCAATGTGGTTGAATTGTGAATAAAAAAAAATCTGCTTCCCATCTCTGAAATAGTACATTAAATTTATGTTACAGAGAAGGAGTGAAAAAAGCCATTAGTCATCCATGCAAAATACGTGTGTCAAGAGAATGTGCATTGGATGCCATTTTATCACATTTTCTCTACCCAGTGTTAGGTCAAGGTAAATGATTTATCAGCTCGTGCTAAATTGCCAATTCTTAGATAATGTATACCTCCAACTCAGATCATTTGAAAGGATTTATCTCCCTTGGAACACTACATACAAAGTGGCATTGTTTTTCTTCTGTGACTTTGCTTGCAGAGGAGACATTAAATACACAAAACTATCGATTTTCTTGTTTCACAAATGCTTCCAAAGCCTTAACTTGACCTTATCCAACCAAGGGCGACCATTTTACATTTGTCAGTGATCACATGCAGTTTCAGAACACTTTACTCCAGCTGACTCTGTTTTCTCTTGCCTTTTGCGGATGATCAGGACTTAAGTTTAGACTGAAAGCAGAAAGGAGAGTATGAGAAACAGCATCAGACATCTAGAACCATTTATCTATAGATTTCTGCAAGATTTTATACTAGATTTTATACTATACTTCAAATCTATGAACACTGTATGTGCTTTTATCTTGATCATCTTTAATTTATAAGTAGTTTATAATTTTCAGCATGCTAATCCTGTACATATTTTCTTAGATTTATAACAAAGTATTTTATTTTGAAGTTATTTGAAGTGGCATTGTCTATTACATATAGGTATAAATCATGCATTGATTGTGTACAGAGATGTAATTGATTTTGTATGTTGACCTTGCAGCTTGTGACCTTGCTAATCTCACTTATTAGTTGTAGGAATTTCTTTTTGGTAGATTTGTTGGAAATTTTTCAGTAGGCAGTAATGTCATCTGTGAATAGGGACGCATTTCTTCCTTTCCAATTTGTATTTTTTAAATTAATTTACATTAAACAGTACAATATTGTGTATTGTTTATTTTTCTTGACTTATTGTTAAGCTAGGATTTCTAATATGTTGATTAGGAACAATGAGAGAGGACTTTCTTGCCTTCATATTAATACGAGAGGAAAAACATTAAGAATCAAGTATGATAGCTATAGGTTTCATTCTCACATAGATGGACTTGATTTTTTTTTTTAGAAATTTCATTTATAGTTTGCACATTTGTATCATAAAGTGATATTTGATTTTGTTCAATGCTTTTTATGAGTCAGTTGACATAGTCTAATGAAAAAACTTCATGACCATCAGTATGATGTATTACATGATTTTTCAAATGTTGAGTAAGTCTTGCATTTTTGGATAAAACCTCCTTGGTTGTATTTTTGTATGTTGCCAAATTTAATTCACTTATATTTTATTGAGGACTTTGGCAACTATTTTCATTAGATTCATTCTCCTGTAGTATTATTTTCTTGTACCATTTTGTCTGGTTTTAATATCATTAATTCTGGCTTCATTATATGAGTAGGGAGTGGTCCCTTTTAGATTTTCTGGAAGAGTTTATGTCAAGCAGATGTAATTTCTTAGTGATTGGTAGAATGCACCAGTGAAACAATCTGGACCTAAAGATTTCTACTTGAGAAGGATTTTAACTATGAATTCAATGTATTTAATAATTAAAAGTCTATTTAGGTTATCTATTTTATCTTGAGTGAGTTTGGGCAATTTGTGATTTTCAAGGCATTTGGTCATTTTATCTGTATTTTCAACTTTATACACAGAGTTTTTGTAGTAGTCCCTCATCATGGTTTTAATACTTAGAGGGTCTGTAGTAATAGTCTCTCTTTCAATCCTGATATGAGTCATTTATGTTCTTTTTTTTTTTCTTGCTCATTCTTGCTTGGAATTTACCAACTTTATCGATCCTTTCAAGAACATTGTTTTTCAATTTTCGGTTTTATTACTTTCTACTCTCTGTTGATTCTTTTCTTCTGCTAGCTTTGGGTTTATTTTGCTCTTTTGTTTCTCTTACTTCTTAAGTGGAATCTGAGACTTTTCTTTGAAAACTATTTTTTTTTGTTCTCCTAGATTTACTGGTATATACAATACCCCAATAGAGCAGCAAATAGAAATTGTATATATTTAAGTTGTACAGCCTGTTTGAAATATGTCTGCATTGTTAAGTGATCATCATAATTAATCTAGTTAACATATCCATCACCTCAAATAGTCGCTGTGTCTGTGTGTTGAGAACACTTAAGATTTACCCTCTTTTCAAATTTCAGTTATACAGTCTAGTATTAACCATGGTCACCATGCTGGACATTAGTAACCTACAACTCTTTCATCTTGTGTAACTGAAACTTCCTACCCTTTGACCTACATCTCCTCATTTCCCTCACCTCTTTTTCAATACAAGCTGTATTGCTATAAATTCCCTGTGTGCACTACTTTAGTGCCATCTCACAAAATTTGATATGTTGTGCTTTCATGTTTGTTCAGTTAAATGTTTTCTCATTTCCTTCAACTTTCTTACTGACCTAGGGTTATTGAGATGTATGTTGTTTAATTTCAGATGTAATCTTTTTGTAATTGATTACTAGGTGAATTCCATTATAGTCAGAAAACATATTGTATGATTTCAAGTTTTTGCAGTTGTTAAGGTTTATTTTGTGGCCCAGAACATGCTCTATTTTGGTGAATGTTTCATGTGCACTTGGAAACAATGTGTATTCTACCATTGTTGATTGGAGTGTTCTATAAATGCCAATTAAATCCAGTTGGTTGATGTTGCTTAGTTCTATGTCTTTGTTGACTTTCTTATCTATAAGTTCCATTATTGGGAAAGAAGTGTTGAACTCTCCAACTATAGATTTGTCTATTTCACCCTTCAGTTTTTTTCAATTTTTGAAAATCTGTTATTAGGTGACATTGTTACATCTTTTTGGAGGACTGACATTTTTATCATCATGCAGTGTTTCTCTTTATCCCCTTTAATTTCCGTTGTTCTAAAACCTACCTTGTCTGGTCCACTCCGGCTATCTCCTTGCTTTAAATTGTACCATTTATTTTTCTCATTTACTATTTATAAGGTAAATATTTAAGGCTATGTTTTTGACTTCTGCTTTAATTGTTCTGAGACATTGTTTTCCTTTTTGCAATTACAATCCTTATTAAAGTTAGAGATATTATTTTCTTTTATCTGATTTAATTTTAATTATATTGAATATTATTTTGAAAATGACATTTCTATTTCTATTTTGGAAAATCAATATTTTATCTTTTGATAAATGTGTGGTCAGTTTTAGTACATGTTTCACAGATATTTGTAACAATAACATTTTCTATTTCAGGATTTATATATTTAGCAGATATCACACTATTTGTCCATTTTCCCCTTCTGTAATATAAGTTTTTGACGGGCCCATGGCTTCTTAGAAAAAAGACAATGTGTTCAGCCTCCATGCAACTATATGATGAAATTCTGGCCAGTGGGATGTCAGCATGTCATCTATCAACCTCTAGGGATTTTCTTCATAGATGTCATGCATTGCTAGCCTGTTTCCCAGTTTTTCCATTCTACAGCTTGAAATATACATACAATGGCTGGAATTCTATCTTGGATTGTGTAAGAATGAGGGTAACTCTTTTATCATAGTGGAGTAGAAAAACCAGAGGAAATGTGGCTCCCTGAAAACTGAAACAAAAACACATACCAGGCCTGGGTTGATCAACTAAATATATATTTTTTAATGTAATTGAGACTTTTATTTTGCTTAAAGTACTATTGTTCTAGGTTTTTTGTTACCTACCTGAACCTAATTCCAATTGCATCCTTATTTTGTTTTCCAATGTCTTTATTTTTAGTATATTTGACATGTTATGGTGCTAGGCATCACTGCCTTTAGTAACTTGATGAATTTGTCTGCAGTTTTTATGGGGCATCTGTGGCTGTTTCCCTCTTTTTCCTTCACTTACTTATGAATGGGCATCTTATGTCTTGTCCATAATAATTAGCTCTTCATCACAAATCACTTAAAATACACTCCTTGTTCTCTCGTTTAACTCTGCCAGCTCCATTTTCATCTCCTTTAGTCTCTGTCTGGGATTTCGCCTTTGTCATCATTGAATGTTATAATTTTTGGATTTTTTGATATTCTTTACTAGCTTAACATGGTTTCCTAGACTGCTTATTTTTAAGCGAGAAGAGGAGGAGTTTGCTCAGAGGAAGTACCATGACTTTAAAGTCAGACAACTTTACCTGTGGCACTCACAAATGAACTGTGATAAATCAAGGACAAACTTAAGAAGGGACTGTATCCACCGTGTCTTAAAGACCTAGAAGAATAGTTTTGGATGAGTTACTTTATTACTTTGCAGTAAAACATGTGCATCTTGTGACCTATGAATATTTCAGTTTCTTCATAGGGCAATTACATTCAGCTGAGGTCTTTATTTTTTTCCCCGTCAACTCACTTTTAAAGTTTCACAAATGTTTTCTTTATTTGTGCTCAACCACTATTCAAGTCTGTGGGCTAGGGATCAGCACTGTGCCAATATCTAGTGAGGGGAACAAATAGCTAAACTCATAAATCCCTCAAACTTCCCAATGGTTAAAGTAATTGACTCTGAATACCAAAAATGTTAGCCCATTCTAGGGAGAGATCCACCTTTCCAACTCACCCTGTAGGTAAATCTTTTGGATTGTAGATAGGAGACTATGACTCTGAAAGAAATGAGGAATTCAGTGCTATCATCACACACAATACCAATACCAGCTTTGTGAAGATTCCAGTTGAAAGATAATCTTACACTTCTGCTTGACTTGAGCACAAATGGAAAAAAAATTAGATGATTTATATGTTGAAATATTATTGATCACAGTTTTGCCATTTCTCCTTAAAGGGTCTGTATCAGTATTCCATGGCTGCTGTAAGAGTTCACCACAAACTGGATAGCTTAAAAACAATAGAAATTTATGATCTCAAAGTTTTGAGGCTAGAAGTCCAGGATCAATGTATTAGAAGGACTGGCTCCTTCTGGAGGCTCTGAGGGACTGACCATTCCATGCCTGCATCCTGTGCTGGTGGCTGGCAACCCTTGGTTTTCCTTGGTTGTAGCAACATAACTTTGGCCTCCATCTTCACATGACTTTGCCCTCTGTGTATCCCTGCATCTCAAGTTTCCTTGTGCTTTTCTCTTATAAGAACACCTAAATCAGGATGATCTCATCCTAAGATCCTTAGTAACATCTGCAAAGATACTTTTTCCAAACAAAAATCACATTTACAGATTTTGGAGGTTAGTCCATAGGCATAACTTTTTTGAGGATCACTATTCAACCCATTCAGTGTGCCTCATGTATTTTGGTTATTTGTATTTAGGTTATTGATATTCAAGGGATTCATTTTCACATTCAGAAGAAGTCATAGGACAGGAACAGGATACGTTCCATACAACCAAGGCGGGGAAGGTTCAAGTTGGAGCACTCGTAGCAGGGAAGAGATGCTCTCTAAACACAGACCTCACACGGTGTGTTACAAGCTTCTGAATACTGCCACTCCTATTGTACAGAGTGAATATGGGAATTACATTTCACGCAAAGGAACTGCTTTACACAAAATCATTATTTTCACTGTAGGATTTCCATGTAACATTCAAAAATAGCTGTTGATTAAAAACAGGTAAGGGTACACTTGGGTAAAATAAGCGTGCAAGGTCTGAATGATACACCATCTAAGGTGTTAATGGGTTTTGTTGAAAAACTTACTGAACCACTGCTGATGGTTATTTATGAAAATTTGCTGAGAACTGGGAAATGACAGAATTGAATGCCAACATTGTATCCATTTTCCAAGATAGAAAGAACTGCTATCATGGTAATTATGGTTCAGTGAATGTAACTTGAATTCTTCAATAATGGGACAACTATTAAAAAGAACCTGTAAAAATCTCTCAAAGGTAACAAAATCATGAACAATAAATAGGATTGGTTTATAAGGAAAAAGAATTGTGACAGATGGAATTTAATAGCTTTTTGATAGGATTACCAAATTAATAGACTATGGAAAGGAAGTGATTGTAATATGTTTTTATTTTATTTTATGTGATAGTCTCTAGTGAAATTTACATCAGCTCAAATTTGCTGGAAAATGAGTAGTGCTTGTGGGTTGAAAAACTACTTAAGGTCTGAAACAGTGAAAAATCAACAGCAAAATACCTAGTTAAATATCTAGTTTGGGAATGAGTAGGCTATTCTGATCCATTTGAGTTTAAAATAAAGCTGAATTTTAATAACTCATTTGAGATCTCAATTTTGTTGGTAGAAACTTGTATCAGTTTAGAAGAATGAAACATAACACATTTATGCATGTCAATGAGACTAGCACACGATAGCCATTTTTCCTTTTTTTTTTAACTTAAAGAGAAATAGGAAAGTGATAAGAATTTGAAAGTAAAGTGATCTAGCTTTAGGTAAAGGTAAGACTTGATTTGAACTTGGGCTTCAGGTTGGCTCTGAATGCTGCATTCTGAGAGGCTCTCAGAAGTTTGTAGTCCTTCATTTCTTAAAGAGAGATTTTTAAAAGATATTTCCTTGTTTTAGAGTATTTGATTCTTAAGAGTTTCCCTTGGGACTGTTTGATCCACTATAGAGTAAAGAGGTTTTTAAGTTTGAAAGGAAATGAACTATACTGATACGAGTTAGGGGTTTGAGTAGGAGACATGGTGAAAGAGGATCATAGACCTGAAGAATTGGAATTGAGAAAGAATTGTGTCAAAAGTATTGCATAAAAGATAGTGTAGCATTAAGCATAATGTTCACGAAGTAGTTTAAATGACATTATAAAATTGGAAGATAAGTTACTTAAAAATCAAAATGCAAAGGTTTATATTAGCATGTGTTTAGCTATGTAAACAGTATGCAGAAAAAAGTGAAGGAGGTAATTTAAAATTAGTCATTATTACTGTGTGTTAGGATTGTGAATGATCTTTTTGTGTGCTGACTTTTTCAAATTTTCTACAATAAAAATGCAATACAGCATTAATCAACTTTCTGAAAGAACGTTATTTTATATGTACCAATGAAGTTCCTTTGGAACAGGACATAAAATCAAGGGAGTTATGAGCAAGCAATTTTTAAGTATTTATTATGTGTTAAAAATGTGACAGGAGCTTTATGTACATCATTTCCTTTAATCTTTAAAACAATCTTTTGAGATAGATGTCCATTCTAATTGTCCCTTTGCAATATGGCTTTGGGTTGTGGTTAACACTTTGATTGAAAGTTGCCAAATGAATAAATCAAAGACAGTTTAGAAAAGAGGAGAATGATTAAAGAGCTTCAGGTGCTGATTTATGATGTGAGACAGAGTTTGTAGAGAGTTCTGTCAGGCATAAATGTGGTCAAAAAGAGATAAAGGAAGGACATAAAATGACACAATTATTTAAAGAGCATAGAGCAGGTAAAATTGGTGGAAGGTATTGAATTATCATGGGATACTGAAGCGTAAAAAAATTTCACTCTGGAGTCATATCTGATTCTAATGAGGGCTATAATTTAAACAAATATTTGGTATTTTAAAATTAATACTTGTCAGCAAAGCTTTTGCTTTGTAGTATCAAGAGAAGTTGGACAAAGTCTAAGAACAGGTGTGAAATACAGAAATCAGAGTAATTTCTATTGGGGCACTGATTAAAAAAGGGAAAGAGCCCCTAATAATGGATCAAGGAAATGGATGCTAAACCCATTAGAAGATAACCTGATAGGGACCATTATAAATGATGCATCAGACTGACTATACCTAAGCCTATTTATCAGGTTTAAGGTCACAAAAAAGAGAGTCAATGAAAAATTACAGGTCAGTGGTTGAAATGCAATAGATAACATACTAAACCACCTATGAAGTGTTGTTGCCAACAAAAGTAAAAACAAAACAAAATCCCAAACAACCCTAAATCTAATCATGCTTCTAGATTTTCAGTTCCTAGACCATTCAGTTCCAAGCAACATAGAAAGAAAGAGCTTGGGGATGGAAATCAGAAAAATCCACAAAATAGCAGAGAACAAAAATCCAATTTCTTTTAACATGTCAATTGTAAGGAAATAAAAAGCAAGAAGAGAAACATACTGATTAAAAGATAAGTAAGAGGGAAAATATCAATTGCTGGTAAGAATGTGAAGCAACAGGAACTCTCATTCATTGTTGATGGAATTCAGAATGTTACTTCCATTTTGGAAGACAGTTTGCCTTTTTCTTACAAAGCTAGATAAAGTCTTACTATATGATGCAGTGATTGTGCTAATGGGTATTTGCTCAACTGACTTGAAAATACCCACACACATCAAACCGCAAGCAATCTTAATAGTGGCTTTATTTATAATTGCCAAAAACTGAAAGTAATCAAGATGTCCTTCAGGAGGCAAATGCATAAACAAACTCTGGTACATCTATGCAATGAAGTATTCAGCGATAATAAATGAGCTATCAAGTTATGAAATGACTTGGATGAATAGTAGATGCATATTTCTGAATAAAGGGAGGTAGTCTAAAAAAGTTATATACCGTATGATTCAGATTATCTTACATCCTGGAAAAAGTGAACACTGTAGGGCAGTTAAAAATAAAAAAAATCAGTGTTGTCAGGAATTTGAGAGGAGGAAGGAGGGAGGGTTGAACAGGTGAAACAGACGTTTTAGGTTGGCCAAGCTCTTCTGTATGATACCATATGTGCGTGATGACAGTATGCATTAGTCAAAGCTCATTGAAATTTATATTGCAACATACACAAGTTTAAAAAACCACTTAGGAAGTGGGAGAATTGCATGATGAACTTTAAAATGTGAAACAATCTAACTTTATTACAAATGAATGAAACAGCTCACTGTAGGGGGTGGGGAAAAATGGTGCTAACCTAAGTAACTTTGGAAATTAATGGAGCTTGTAAACTTAACAAATTTGATGCTAAAATACATGTACACTGTAACTAAGAAGATCTGAAGTGTGGACTTTAGCTGAACATAGTACTATATCAATATTGGTTTATTAATTACAACAAACGTACCATAGTAATGCAAAATATTAATACTAGGGGAAACTGACATATGGTAACATTTGTACTATTTTTCTCAAATTTTCTGTATACCTAAAACAGTTCAAAAATAAAGTTTACTAAAAAATTTTAAAAGGCAGTCAAAGATAATTATACTAAATCCGTGATACCTCTCTGGATTGTGATTTAAAGAAACCAATTATATGAAAAAAATAAGACGAAATTTCAAAAGTGACTGGATATTTGATGATATTGCAGAATTATTTTGAATTGTTTTAAGTATGATAATGATATTTTGGATTTTATTAGTAAAAGACAATTTCTATTTTTTAAAGCATTATATCCAGAAGTATTCAGAGTAGAAATGACATGATAACCCAACTGGGAAGGAGGAAAGGAGAAATAGGAAGTTGGCACAAAACAAGACTGATCATATGTTGATACCTGTTAGAAGTTGTTGATGGGTTTTGGGAGTTTACACTCTTCCACTTCTGCATATATTTTACATGTTTTAGAATTGAAAAAAGTCTTTTTTAAAAAAAAGCCTGAGAAACACAAACGTGAAAAAAAAAATAGAAGAAGAATCAGGGGAACCTGAAAAGCCACTGCAGTGGATTTCAGGGCACATGGTACAAATATAGTTTGAGTTTCATTCTTAACTTCCTCAACATCAGATAGTGTTATGTCCAAAATGGTTGTAGCTGTCTAGAAATAAATATACTGCTCACATTTAGGATGATTTCTGAGGGCAAAGGGAAGGTTAGTCTCTGGAAAATGTTTGATTTGACCAGTTTTGAACCATTTTATCAAAAGCATTTTTGTCTCAAACATCCATCGCACTGGTCTAACAACTGACTTAGACACAATACATTGAAATAGTTCATGAAAATGGGTGGGATAAAAGCTTTTGTTTTATGAGCTTAATGTTTTTTTTTTTTTTACAAGAACAGGTGTTTTTTGGGGGGGAGTTCTTTTAACTTTCTTATTCATCTATGCTTAAATATCTGTGTATTATATATATATATATATAATAAAATATAATATAATGTGTCTGTATATGGAATAGAAGTCCTTTTCTCTAAAAATCCACTATAGTGGGTGATCATTTAAAAACTGCTTTATGCAAATTTGAAAGATAGTAGTGACTACTACTTACACCCAAAGTAAATCCATAGATGCCCTTAATATTATGAAAATAGCTTTGTTTTCATTTGGGAATAGAGCTATAGGGAATGTGGTATGACTAATTATGACTAGTTGATTTTTTTTTTCTTTTTCACACCTGAAATATTTTGCTAAATGTTAGGGAGGATATGGCCAGAGTAGGAGGAAGGGCTGAAGTTTTGGCAAAATGCAAGTCATCATCATGACAGTCAGTTGATCACAAATATATTCTAATCATTCACTTGAAAACAGATACTGTATTACCTTACTGTAGGCAGAAGGTAAGGTTTATTCATTGAAATCTGTCCAATGACATCTACTAATATATAAAAATATTGCTTATGCTGTGTAATTCTAGAGCTACTAAGTACTTAATTTTTTTCTCTCTATATATAATGTCTATCTCTATTTATTAATCTCTGTAGAAGTTTACTTCTTGGATTGGAAGCAATTTTCTCAAGGTCACATAGCTAATTAGTAGCAAAAAGAAACTAAAATCCCAGTCATCTTTCTACTAAATTTCAATGTCTCTATTGAGCTTTGAATATCTTTACTGTACCCTTGTACTGTGATACCTTTTAAAGAACAAGCATCATGTAGAATTTTTTTTATTTCACAACAGGGCATGTGTTTTTGTACCTGTGTTCACATGTATGTGTCTATGTATGTGTGTATTTGCTTTGCAAAAATATGACAGAAAAAGAAGATGGAAAAATGCTAGCAAAGAGACAAAACCTGAATACTGAATAAATGTCAAATTTACTCGCACTGAGGCTATAGATACAATTTCACCTTTGGCTAGTATCTCCGTCAGTAACTGGTCAGAAAATTGTGCTTAGAGTTGTCCACCATAATAAACATGAAAACATCTTCATAAATTTGTTATCTAACTCCAAGATTTAGAACACTAAATGCTGGCATTCAATCCTCTCTTGGCCTCCATTTTTAGGATCACTTAATACAACTCCTCAGCATAAAACACATTCAGTGTTTTTCAAATACGTCTTAACATTTTATTCTTCTGTTTGTCAGTTATAAATACTTCCCTTCACACTCCCTCCTTTCACCAGTAGTTCTACTCTGATGTCTCTTTTGAGCACACCTTAGAGCTACCCCTACGCTTACATATTATAGAAGATTTCTCTGCCTTCATAAGCTCCCCATGACTTTTTCCTTTTTCTGAATCCCTCAACCAGTAACTCATACTAACAAATGTAAGGCTTTCCAGACTGCTGGCAATATGTGGACTAAAACTAAGTATTAGGTATCTTTGTATAACAAAGCCCAAAGTAGATGTGATATAAATGTGAGTTAGTAAACAATACACATTTTTTTTCCAAGACAGAATGGTGCATCCTAAACCCCAAATGGTTAGTTGGTGAACAAGAAAAAGAAGCAAGATCATGAGCCTAGAGCAGTCATTTCTAAAACCCATGAATCATGGATCAGCCAAGAGGACTGCATCATAATCACGCTGAGAGCTTAAACAAAATATTCAGAGCAGCACCCCAGAGGGTCTGATGCTGATTTGTGGATGTGTCCCAGAATTCACAAGTGTAGCCCAGGAGGGTTAGCACTGAGGAAGGTATCTGTGTTCATATAAAATTGATATTTTCTGGCTTTAGGCAGAGGTTTTCCACCGTAGCTGCACATCACCTGGGATACCTTCAAATCAAGCTCATGCCAGGACCTCACCTCTAGAGATGTGGGTGTAATTAGATGATGCCCTGGTATTAGCATTTCCAGAAGCTCCCTAAGTGGTTCTCATGTGCAGCCAGGATTGAGAACCACTGAAAGGACACCCTTTTTACCTTCAGTTCATGAAAACCACTTGAAATACATCACTCTGACCTCTAATTTAAGTCATTCCCCATGCTTTTTCTTTTCTTTTTTTCTTAACGCCACCCCACTTTCCACTCAAACCATCGGATTCTTCTTTCTGGAGTAATTTTTCCCCCACTTAGTTTTTAAGAATTTGTATTTGATGAAAATGCCTAGTGGAACAGGTTTACCTCTGAAGGCTGCCTGCAGGGTGAGGAAAGTGGATTGTGAGGTTTTTACAACACAATTCCACCATCCTATTTATCTTCTCAATGAGCAAAGGAGCTTACAAAATCTTTAAAAAATGCTTTATATTATCAAGATAACTGCCTGTACTTACACAGTAGTATGAACTAATTTTGTTCATTTCAAGGTCATCATTAAAGGTAGCTTTGAGAATTAAAAAGGAAAACAAACACCTATGGGTCATGTTGCCTCTTTCCTGTTTCACCCCCTCAGTCCACGAATGCCTTTTTCCCACCTGAGACCTTCATGCTTGCTTTTCTGAGAATTTATCACTTTTGCCAGAGTTGAGATTTGGCTTGGGAAGTGTTTTGATGCTAGGTCAAAAGCAGCAACAAATGTTTGCTTTTGAATCGTTCTGCTCTCAATTTGAAACAGGTATGTGATGTGTAGTTTAACCTTTCAGAATGAAAGTGAATAAAATATGTATAATTTTTTAAGTGAGCTAGGTACCTGGGGGAATTTCTGCACCCTTTGCCTCCTTACAGATACATACAGTTGACAGGTATGACTCCACTCATTCCTAGTATATCACAAGTTCACGTGTTTTCAGCCTCAGATAATTGCAGTTGAAAAAAGTGAGAGGGAATGTTCTATTTTGGCCTTCAATTAATTGGGTCCTCAAGGCATCAGGGGCTGAGCCTACTAGTTTTAGAAGCAAAAGAAGTCATACCCGGAATACAAAGACATGTAGATGCATATGACCTAATGGGAGATTACAATTTGGTTGCTCTTTCATTTGGCTTCTGTCTAGGGGTTGTATTTGTATTCCTCTTGCAGGGGTTTTTGATGCAAGGGTTATGGTCTGACCAATGGGAGCCCAGTGATAAAATTAGTTTCAGCAGGTTGAAACCAATTAATTGGCTGTTATTGTAGTGATATTCCTGAAGGAATCAATGTATATTAGTTATTGCAGCACATAATGAGTCCCAGAAAATGTATCCCTTATTTTAAGGTTTATTTTGATGTCTCCCTTGTTGAATAGCTTTTTAGATCTTTAGGCTTTTGGAATGAGTTTTTGAATTTGAAAGTAGCCATAGAGCAGTGTGATAGACAGACCTTAGGGTCACATCCAACTCTCCTTGC
Organism: Vicugna pacos; assembly: GCF_048564905.1. Lineage (NCBI taxonomy): Eukaryota > Metazoa > Chordata > Mammalia > Artiodactyla > Camelidae > Vicugna > Vicugna pacos. Next base: position 81,512,869 of record NC_132997.1, on the reverse strand, counting down.
CTTTGGGGCACCCTTGTGTGTGCCCCTCCCCCTGAGTGTAGGCAGGACCTCTGGCTTTTCTCTAACCAATAGACTGACAAAAGTGATGGGTTGTCACCCTTCTGATTAGTTTTTTATATGGCAAATATGATGGGCTGTTACTTCCAGTTTACATTATGTTACGTAAGACTCCATCTTAGCAGATTGAGATGTGGGTTTCATGAAGTAAGTGTCCATGTTGGAAAAGCCCCACATGGCAAGAAACAATACTTTTAGGAACTGTGAGTGGCCTCTAGGACTTGAGGATGTCTTCCAGCGAACAATCAGCAAAAAGCTTGGATTCATCAGTCAGTCATACAACCACAAGGAAATGAATTTGCCAACAACATAAATGAGTTTGAAGCTGATTATTCCCCAATCAAGTTGTCAGATGAGAACACAGCCCGTATGATCTGTTGCTAATAGCTTTGTAAGATTCAAAGCAGAGGACTGAGATAAGCCATGTCCAGACTTGTGACCTATAGAAACTGAAAAAGAATAAATGTGTTTTGTTTGAAATCACTAAATTTGTAGTAATTGATTAGCAGCAGTAGAAGATTAATATACAAAGTGACCCTCTGGAGCCTTTTAAACTAGTAAATTATCCTAGCTGGCATTTGCTTACCTGAACTACGTAATTAAGAAATTGCGATTTTAATCATCAGCAACATGGATGAACCTAGAGATTATCATATTAAGTGAAGTAAGTCAGAGAAAGACAAATATCATATGATATCACTTATATGTGGAGTCTAAAAGAAGTGACACAAACAAACTTATTTACAAACCAGAAATAAACTCATAGACGTAGAAAACAAACTATGGTTACCAAAAGGGAAAAGGGTATGGGGGAGAGATAAAATTGGAGTCTGGGATTAACATATCCACACTACTATATATAAAAAAGATAAAGAACAAGGCCCTGCTGTATAGCACAGGGAGGTATACTCAATATCTTGTAATAACCTTTAATGGAAAAGAATCTGAAAAAGAATATATATATAAAATTGAATCACATTGCTCTGCACCCAAAACTAACACAATGTAAATCAATTATCCTTCAATTAAAAAAATAAAAGGAATTACAATTTAAATCTGCCACAACATCACTATCTTCTGAGTTGGCAATGACCATTATTAAAATTGAGAACTTTCATTTCTAGTAGACATCAAACTTGGGGTAAAAAACACAATTTTTCTGTTATGTTCTTACCTGTTCTCACTATAACACATTGGCATAATGTGATTCTTTTTTGCTGTTTGTTTTCATAAATCTTCATCATAGGGAGTAGAGAATAATCTTCATTTCTCATCAATGAAAGTATTGTTTTCCATTTGACATTTCCATGGACCACTTTTGAAAATTAACAAGGACTTCATTGCAGAAGCTAGGCTTCTGGGGCTTAATAATTTATTTGCTTGTTATTCACTGTTGGATTGTTACAGCTCAAGGCAGGTGACTCAATCTTTAAAGTAGGACAAGGATATAATGCATTTCCAATCAGTGGCTGGAAGGAGGGTTGTAGCCTACATAATGTAAAATTCCGTTAGGCACAGTGGTTGGTATAGAAGAGGTCTGCACTGTTGCATAGAGATGTAGATTTCCTGAGTGTTAGGAAGACATTACTCCATTACTTTGTCCAATCATATTTTTCTGTTTGTTTTGCCAATCTTAAAAATATAATTTATGGCAGATCTGTAATAAACAAGTCTTAGGTTTGTTTTATTTGAGAATAACTTAATTTCACCTTCATATTTAAAGAGTAGTTATGCCTGATATGGAATCCTTAGTTGACAGTCTTTTAAAATTTTTTAAATTTATTTTTTAGCGGTTTGACTATGTTGCTTCACTGGTCTCCATGATTTTTGATATTAAATCAGTTGTTAACCTTATTGACAAGCCATTGTAAACAGAGAGATACTTCTCTTTTGCTACTTTAAAGATTATTTCTTTGTCCGTGTCTTTGACAGTTTGATTATGTTGTGTCTAGGTGTGGATATCGTTGAGTTATCCTACTTGGTATTTGTTGAACCTCTTTGCTATGTATATTAATGTTATTCATATATTAACTCTATAGTTTATAGTTGGTTCTTTTCAGAGTAATTTCTAACTATTTTTGACATTATCTATTTGGTTAGGTTTCATTTTCATATGTCTCTTCAGTTCTTTAGACATGGTTTCATATAGGGCTTTATACATGTTTTATATACCTGATTTAAAGACTTCGTCTAGTGAATCCATGTATTAGCTTCCCCAAGTTCAGTTTCTGTTGATTGCTGTATTTCTGTCTCTATAAGGCATATTATTTCTTTGCATGACTTACAAGTTTTGAAAAATGGACACTTTAGATAATATAATGTGACAACTAGAAATAAAATTCTTCTCATTTTCCGGTGTTTATTATTTGTTATTGTGTGTTTAGTGAGTTTTCTGAATTAATTATGTAAACTCTGTACTCTTATGTGTGGCCACTAAATGTGCGGTTAGCTTAGCAGTCAATTAATTGAACAGGTATTTCTCTTGATGCCTGGAACCACTAAGTCTCTCAGTCTTTGTTGAGGGCTTCATGTGTCTGTGGTGTTTCAACACTCAGCCAGGCAGTTTACAACTCCATGTTACCCTTCAGTTTCTACTTGCTCAGAGACTCAAGTTTAGCCAGAAGGGAGAAGTTAGAGCCTTCTCAGGTCTTGCCTGAGCAAAAGCACTACCTTATACATGGCCTCCTAGGTTCCAAGAATTATTTTTGAGCTTTTCAAATCCATTTATGAATATCTCATTCTTCAGTTTTCTTAAGCTTTTTGGTAGCCAATTATGTGTCCTGTTGTATAGTACTTCAGGCAGCCACAGTGTTCAACAGTTGTCTCTGGTTTTCAATAAATGCCTTGGGAAAGAGGCTTTTTATACTGTATGTGCTAAGTCAGGTCAAATAACATCAGCTTTGCAAATGTGGGCTTTCTGGCCGGTAACAGACAGGTCAAGTAATGAGAATTCCCTGGCAATTGGGCTTTGAGGGGGCTCTAACCTCGTTCTACCTCTTCTAGGTTGTTTTTGTTGTTGTTGTTTTGTTTTGTTTTAACTGACTGTGGACTATCAGTTTTCAAGGATACTGCAGATCTGAAAAAGGGGACCTGGGAATATTGCAAGTTAAATTGTCACAAATCTTGGAGTCCATACTGAGAATCAGCTATTTTTACTGAGTAAGCATTCCCCAGATGGCTGCAAACCTTTGGTTAATTTCCAGAGTCCTAAAAAAGTTTCGATTCTGACTATTTTTGTTCTTGTTCTTGTTCTTGTTGCTTTTATGGAAGAGATAATTTGGCTTGAATTTGATCCTTACTCCACCAGTTTTGCTGACATCTGCACCATTAAATGGAGCTGTTTATATAAGCTTTCACAAGCTTATTATGATTTTTTCACAAGGTGTTTTAAATAATTATAGTATATTCTAGAGATGATAATTTTGACAGAGATAGAGAGGTTTCTATAGGTACATAACCTTCCACTAAATTACTGTCATTGTGAGCTCTTTAATTTTAGTTTGTGACAGTGTCAAAACATCTCTGTAGGCTGTCTGCCTTTTTTTTTCTGTTGAGTTGCAGGAGCTTTTTATATATTTAGGATATGTATCCTTTTTGTTTTATATGTAATTGTTTGCTTGACCATTAAAATTGTGTATTAGTTTAAGGTTTTCCAGAGAAATATAATAGAATGTGTGTATATATAGTAAGATACTTATTTTAAGGAATTGGCTCATGTGACTATGGAGGCTGGCAAGTCAAAAATTTGCAGGTTGGGCTGGCAGCCTAGATGCCCAGGAATATGTGGTGCGGTTCAAGTCTGAATGCCATCTGTTAGCAGAATTCCCTGTAGCTCAGGGGAGGTCAGTCGTTTGTTCTGTTCAGACCTTCGACTACTGGGATGAGGCTCACTCATGTTATGGAGGGTAATCTGCTTTACCCAAAGTCCACTGATTTAAATGTTAATCTCATCTAAAAACACCCCCACAGAAGCATCCAGAATCATATTTGACCACACATCTGAACACAATGCCCCAGCCAAATTGACAAGTAAAATTAAATATCATGGATGTTTATATCATTTGACCTTTCTGTCATAGTAAAGTCCCTTCCTATAAATACTGCTCACGTGATTAACATTTAAAATTTTAATCTGAGTGTGATTTACTGACGTGGATAAAGTGAGGCCTAGATACAGTTTTATAATTTTTAGGCAGTTAGGCAGTTTCTTTAGCATCAGGTGGTAAGCAGAATAAATGCCACCCCGTGATGTTCACATACTAATCTCCTGAACTAGTAAATACGTTATCTTAAATGGCAAAAAGAATGTTCCACATGGAATTAAGTTACTGATCTTGAGATGGAGTGTAACCCTGGGTTATATGAATGGGTCTAGTGTAATCACAAGACTCCAGATAAAAGGGAGGCAAAAGGTCAAATTCAGAGATGGTGATACAATGACAGAAACACAGTTTGGAGAAATATACCTTAAAGATGGAAGTACAGGCCATGAACCAAGTAACGCAGGAACCACTTAGAAGCTGGAAAAGGATGGGAAATGGATTCCTAGAGCCTCCAAAAGGCTCATTGCCCTGCAGACACCTTGATGTTAACCTATTGAGACTGAGTGTGGACTCCTGACCTCCAGAAATGCAAGAGAATGCATTTGCATTCTTTTAGGCCACTAAATTTATGGTTATTTGTTAAAAAAGCAGTAGGAAACTAATACACACCATTTATTGAATAATTCATCATTTTCATTACCGATTTGATATTTGGAATTTATCATGACTCGTCCAGGGATAACATTTAGCAAATGACAAACTGGTATGTTTTAATCGTAAATCATGTTGCCTTTTAGCTTTCCATCTCAGAGGCCTAACTATCAGGCCTTTGCCACAAGTAAGGAGTAAGTAGGTATTTGACTTCTTTAGCAAAACGATCAGTGTCCTCAGCAAGACAACCAGAGACACTCCCGAATTTCTTTTACCTACAGAGAACAAAGCCCAGACGCAGTTTTCATGTTTCTCTTCTCTTGGGGAAGAAGCATCCCTCCACCTAGGATAGCTAGGCACGCTCTTGCTGCCAAACCCTAGAGTAATAGGCCACAAGGACCTCAGAGGAAAATTAACCTTTTCTATCCCAGACGGGATTAAAAGGAAGGAGGGGAGAAGAAAGCAGTAGGAAGAGAGGTGCTCACACATGAATCCTGTCTACTTCTCTAGGGGTGAGTGGAGGGGAAGACCAGTGGCACAGGTGCGTTCTTTCACCTCTTGGGAAAACGTCTCTGCATAGTTCCCCCAGCTAACGTGAGACCCAACTAGAGCTAAGGGAAGGATACTGCACAGTGAGGAGAGTGGATTTAATAGTCTGCACTTGTGAGCCTTCCTAGGCCTCCATGTATTTTAACAGAGATTTGAGGGTCAGTAGATCTGCGTTGATGGTCATCACACTCATCACAGTAGTGGTGACAGCCTAGGCCAGAGGATAGGAAGAGAACATCCCAGGCTCCAGAAGTTCTTGATGGCAGGTTGAGCGGAGGGAAGCGTCTTGAGCAGGTAGGGTCCACTAGGTTAGGGAAGGCCTACTGAGTAGGCTCAGGAACTGAGAAAAATTAGGCCACGTGTTTATCAGCTACTACTGGGTCTGAGCTGCCATGTTTCTCAAGTGGATCATCGCAGTAGACTTCGAATTGGTTTCCCTGTTTCTGCTTTTTATCCTCTTATGTTTATTCTCCATATGTCAGCCAATATTTATTAACTCTATGCTCAAAACCCTCCAAACCCAGTGAGATGCTTTTTCTATCTCACTCAGAGTAAAAGCCAAGGTCTGATATGACCTAACCTCCTGACATCTTTCGTACCTCATCCTCTATCACTTGCCCTCTCAGTCATTCCTCTTCTGTTCCTCTGGCCTCCTTTGTTTTCTCTCTAACATGCTAAGTATACTCCCACCCCAGGGCCTTTGCACTTGCATTTCCCTTTCCTAGAATATCCTTCCAGACATATACATGACTCATGCTTTCATTTCCTTCCAATCTCTACTCAAATATCACCTTATTAGAGAGTTATCTCCCTGTGACTTTAATATAAAATAGCACACATGTGACAACTGACTTTCCACATCCCTTTTCCTGCTTCATTTTTCTTCTCATGTACTGTCACCTGACATGGTATATTTGTTCCATTATTATTTTTTGTCTTTTCCCACGAGAATATGGGAAGAACAATGTCCAGGGCATGGTGGAGACTCCATACATATTTGCTGATTTCAGTGAATTAATTAGCCGCAACCAACAGAACTTGGATGGAGAGGTGAGTTTACGTGTGTCCTTTAATATTAAAGAATAAAGTACAGCCATTTGAGATACCTCTGTTTTTGAGTTAAATATCATGTAGAAGCAAGGGCCACATCTATGCATTTCTAAATTTTGGCCTTGTACTCAATATTTAGTCAATAGTTTTCTATTAATGACAGAGAGAAGAACATATTATAAATTCTACCTTAACCTCAGAGAGGTCAAAAACAAAAGAGCTCTGTCATTTTTGTACAGCAGGAATGTTCATGCCATCTCATTGTTATTACAAACCTTCTGTAAGTTTCGTTCTCCCAAGAGTACTGCATGGCTGATTCCTTCCTCTCACGTTACTTTCTTTTGCCTCTGGTATGATTAAGAATTGCATGAAAATTAATAGGAATCATGAAGTACATTTTTTTTCCATGAAAATTACTTAGGTCTGTAAACATTTAAATGCTGTGATCTGATCCCATCCCCAAATCACCCAAAATATGTTTACAAATAAAACAGTGATTAGCTATTCTTTAGTATATTGGAAAATCCATAGTAACTCTTTCTTTTTCCCAAAGCACTGATGCTGTAAGTCATGTAAGTAAATGATGCTGTGAGGGATAAGGCCACCTAAAACAGACTGTTCCTCCTGAGTCCTCAGAACCCCAGTTTATTGACTGGACCCAGAGGGTCTTCAAACAAGTGATGTTTGAAAATGGTTTCTCAACTATTTGAATCTAATGGAATTATAGATACAAAGAACGGTTTTAAGGAGAAATGCCACATGTGACAGTAAGAGCTACTTAATCTGTTTCTGTCTTTGTTTGCCCATCAGTCTCTCTCTAAATAGCATAGTTGTTCAAGACCAGAGCAGATTTGCAGATGAATAGTGTGTAATGGAAGGCTCAGCATGGGACATATTTTTTTTAAATCTGGTCTAGCTCAAGCTGGAAAGCATGTGTGCTGGGTTGGAAAGAGTCTTGATCTAAGAAGAGGGGGACCAAGTGTTCCATTTCAATTAAATCACTAACTGTGGCTTTCCAAATGCCTGTGGGCTTCAAGTTCTTTTTGAGCAAAACAGTGGGGTTGGATGAATGACACTAGGGGCCCGTTGTGATGCTGACGTATCATAAGGCTGTTAAATTCCAAAGAGTTGGCCCTCTGATGAACTCATATTTCAAAAGAATTGTGCTGCTTGGATTAACTTTCATTTGAGGAGGGAGTGTTGAGGCCTGTGAAGGAACTTGACCTATTTGGGGTTACTATCTTATCCTTAGGAGGAGATGGTGACAGTTTGCCAAAGTGGACCTGGTGATAAATTCTTCTGATTCAACCACATACGGCCTCTGAAGTCCACCTAAAGTCCTCTTCTTTCTGAACAACTGCATGACATCAGAATTCTGCATGACTTCAAAGCTTCAACCAAATGGATTCTCACTTTCAAAATATACTCCCCAATTTAAAAAATCTGCCCAAAATAGCATTTAAAAATTACGTGCCAATATTTTCTCTCACTAAGAAATTAAATAATAGAGAAATATATTCATTTTTTAAAAATTTCATCAAGTGCCTAGTTTTGAGGTAAAATTACAGGTTTGAGTATCGAATGACATCATTTTACAACAGTGAATACTGTGATTTGTAAGATCAGGTTCTTGCTGCTTTTGTCCTGCTAACAGCAGATTCCTAAAGTTCCATGAATTAAATTCAAATATATTTCTGGGAATATGATGATAAAAAGAAGAATAATGACCGTAGACTGATGAATTTATTGAGGGCGGTTTGTTCCACTTAGCTTTAGATTGTCAGCATCTACTGTTAAAAGCATTGGATTTCAATTTGTAACATATTAGATGTATCTTTAAAACAAATGAGCTTTGGAGACTATCAATGTCTTACATAAGCCCCTGCGTACTAACTTCTATACCACATTTTGCCTACAACATATTTCTTCTCTGAAATGTTTAAACAACTTTCTGAACTCCGCATGATTCAGATCATGACTTTCTTGAGCCATAAAAGTATTGGCCCTAACAACGTAATGTATCTCTCCAACCAAAGTGAGCCAGAAATGTTCTGCACTGTTCCGTATCTAATTCCAGGAAACAATCTTTTCAGTTGTCCAGAATGTAATATTGTCTAAGAGAATTCAATGAGGATTATTTTATGCTTGTGCAATATTGCTTCAGAATAAGAACAGATGATACATCTGTGTATAAAAGTTACTTTTCCAAAGGCACCCTTAATTCTAAAATCCAATTAAAATGCCCCTTTTAGAAGCCCCTTGGAACTGGGAAAATAATAAATCAAAGGCTCTCAAGTATATAACATTTATCCAGCTTCTCTGCATAGATTTTGCCAAGTCACGATCCTCAAGAAATAGTATTTCAGAAGAGAGCTCTGCAAACCTAGGGAGGATGTAAGTCAAGAAAGGCAGATCCAGTGCAGGATCTAGCTGGCTAAAAATAGGAGGAAAGGTTATGCATTTTCCTCTTCAGGTAAAAATATTTTTAGAGGAGTATTTTCTGAAGAAAGGAGTTCTGTATCCTGGCAACTTAGGGATGGCAGAATAAATTAAGGAGAGGACGAGCAGGGCATTGGTCGCAGTAAATGACTTTTCTGTGTCTGCAGTGCCATCTCTGCTTGGACCCGTCATGCTCGGTGTGAAAAGCATTTAGTTAGACTCGAAGTTCTTCTGTGGCAGGTGCTGGACAGAATAACATACTATTTTGATGCTAAAGAAAAAGAGAGTTACATTTTGGTGGGTTGTGAGGAAGAGGTGAATTCTCACCAGAGGCGGAAACTTGGATCAGTTAAGATGGGAACTCTAAATAACTTGGCCTTTCTCTTTCTGCATGTGTTCGTTTGCTAGGCTACCATTGGCACCAAACCAAACGTGGGTCCACTTGCCCACACGAGATAAAGCCAATCTTCTGACACTGGCTGTGGTGAAGGAAACTGCGGTGTTTATTGTAAGGCACCAGACAAAGCGTCTGGGACAGCTAGTGCTCAGAAAGCCTAAACTCTCTGGTGGGTCTCAGGAAATATTTTTTTTAATTCTTATTTTTTATTGAAGTGTAGTTGATTTACAATGTTAGTTTCTGGTGTACAGCAAAGTGATTTAATTATACATATACATACATATATTTTTTCGGTTTCTTTTTCTTTACGGTTAAATATTGAGTATAGTTCCCTGTGCGATACAGTAGGTCCTTATTGTTTATTTTATATGTAGTTATGTGCGTCTAGGAAATCATTTTTAAAAGCCAAGTGAGGGAGGGGAGTCTCAAGGTCTGTTAGATTGGTTCATGCAAAATTCTGATTGGTTGATGGTGAGGTAATAGGGCAGTATCACAGGGGTTCACACTGTCATTCCTCAGGCTCCAGTAGGTCTGGGGACTGTGTGCTCATGGTCATCAAGTAGGTAACATCTTCCATTTGATGCGTAAAGGAACTCAGGAAATGTGCATCAGATACTGTGATCTAGGTACTTCAGAGAGGAGCTACAGCAGAAGACATGAGGGGAGGAGGGGTCTGTCCCAGGAAGGCCCATTGGGTCCTACTTGATTACACCAAAACAAAATACCACTGGCTTGGTGACTTAAACAACAGGCATTTATTTTCGTACAGTTGTGGAGGCCACAAATCCAAGATGAAGGTGTTCGCGGGCTTGGTTTCTCCTGAGGTCTCTCTCCTGGGCTTGCAGACGGCCACCTCCTCGCTGTGTCTTCACGTGCCCTTTCCTCTGTGCGTGTGCATTCCTGGGGTCTTACCTCCTCTTAGGAGAACAGCAGTCCTACTGGAGTAGGGCCCCAGCATAATGGCCTCATTTTACCTTAATCATGTCTGTAAAGACTGTATTTCTAAATACAGTCACATTCTGAGGTACTGGGGATTAGGGCTTCAACAGATTAATTTTGGGGGAAGGGACACATTTGTGCCCCTCACCCTGCACAAGAGGTGAAAAATGCAGATTTGTTGTAAACACTTAAAAGGAGATAATGACCTACGCTTGAGATTCAGTTAAGAATGCTGAAAAGACTTTTTTAGAATGCCTGCAATAGCCACTTACACCAGGAAACCACTAGAATGTAAGTCTGGAACAGGGACCAGCCTTGTTCAGTTTGTGGTCTTCAAAGAACTGTGGTCCCTGGAGAGTTGCCATTCTGGGACATTCTCATCCCATGGTCAGCATGGTCTCACTTGCCAGACTCCCTAAGAGCAGAGTACTCTTGATCTCCCAGTCTCCACATTTGCTTCATACAGTACACTCCAATGTCTCTGCCTCTAGAAACCTCAAGCATCAACCAGACAGGACCAGAATAACTCCTCCAGGTATAGCCATCCAGTAGTCGCATTCCTTCTTCCTAACACACACGGTAATTGTAAATACAAGTTTTCACATAGTTTTTAATTCAATGTTTGCCTTTTCTATCATACTGTGAGAGTCTTGTTGACAACTGTACACCTGGTACAACATCTATGATATAACAGATGCTCAGTGATTATGTTCTGAACTAATGAATGAATGAAAATTCAGGTAGTGTCTGAGTCTCTTGCAGTGTGCTCAGTATCACGGTTTTCCTGTGAGAACTCTGCTGTGTGATTCCCAGCCTCAAGGAACGGGAAACCTGGAAGACAAAGCAAAATTAATGAAATAAAATTGAATGCTTGGATGTATGGTGCTGATGAAATGACCATGGGGGAGAAAATATAAAACAAGCAAAGTTTCCTGAAGTAGGTGGGATGTGAACTGGGCTTGGAAGGACAAGTTACGACTAGAGAAGGAATGGAGGAGGGTTAAGCTTAGATAAGGGCACAAGAGTTAAGACAATCTGTGGGACTTAGCCAGGCAACTGTGTTTGCTTTCATTTTTTGAGATTAAGCCCTATCTGCATTTCTGAAATAAAAGCCCTTCAAAAAAAAAAGTGGCCACACTTGGTGATTCTTTCCCATCACCATCATTACTAGGCAGACAACAGTCACTTTTTTTTTTGACAAATTATACACACACACCCCCACCCTAAAAGTGGGATTGAAGGAAAAGAAACTTGATCCTTGATGGTAATGAATCCTAAACTTCTAGATGAAATGGCACCAGAAGGATAAAACTTTCAAGTCTGTTTCAAACTGAAAGCCAATTGGCAAAGTTTCTCCAAATTAGCTATTATGTTACTGGTTTTCTTTCCTGGGCAAATCAATCCATACATAAAAATAAAAGAAAATTAACCTAAAACTAATGCAAATTAAAACATGTGAAAAAGCTCCAGAGAAGCTCATGCTAGAAAAACTCCAGAGAAGTTTTTGCTAGGAAAAGAGGAAAGAAGAGAGCAGAGAAGAGTAACAATGTCACTACCAGTCTTGACAAGGATAGACTAAGATCCATAAGAGCAGGGGCTGACTGGGTCCTTTCAATTCAGCATCACCTCCCACAGTCTACCAAAGTGCTTCGCACATATTGATGCTTAATAGATATTTTATATGTCAGTATGAATATATGTATAATGAATTTACCATCTGATAACATTAAATCTCTGTGTCAATAAATGCTTTCTGGTAATTTGATCCATCAGGAGCACAAGTAGGATTCAAGGGGGAAGATTCGGGCAAGGATCAAAGTTGGTAATTCCAGGTAGCCTGGAACTGAGATCTAGATCTCAGACAACTGAAGAGAGAAATTAACATGGGATCCTGGGGTAAGATTAATATTTCAGATGTAACTTCATGGAGGCACACGCAGTCAGACTGGGGAAAATCAGACAATCTGGGGATGAAGGCTGAAATTCCACCAACACTCAGTCAGAGGGCATTTGAGCTAAAAGCCTCTAATCCATTGGCTGTTTTTTTTTTTTTCTCCTGTGTGGCTCCACATATTCTTCCTTTATGCAACTCTCTATAATTGTAGGTGATCCTAGTTCTTAGGGGAAAAAAGTCATACTTGAAGTTGGTGTCTGTAGCTCAGTAAGACAATTCTGCTTTACCATTTAAAGCATCTGTTCTTTTGGGTGGAGGAGGGTTGTACCATCCTAAAATTTAGGCATCTTCCTTATGAGGCGGTTCTACTAATGGGCCTGCTGTTCAGACCACAAAAAAGGAGTGGAAATAAAAAGAATATAAGGATTTTTTTCCTTTCTAAATTAAGCCCACCAGGACTCTAAGAAACAAAAATTTTGAAATAATCATATCCCAAATCTCCTTCTCTGTTCTTTCCATCTCCCTGCCCTTAGACTGACCTGAGCCACCATTATCTCTGACTGGGACCACAGCAGAAGCTTTCTTGTAAGTCTCCTACTTTCAGTCTTACTCCCTGCTAATCTTTTTGTTCACACTCCAATCAAAATCATCTTATAATACAAATTTCATGATGTCTGTCCTCTAGTAAAAATCCTTAAATAATTTCAAATTTCTTTGAAAGGAAAGACAAAAAGTCCATGATGGTGTACTTGGCAGCCCTGGAGATTACCTGCTGATAATCACACCTTTTCAGTGCTCTCCCACACTAAATGAGGTTGACCTGTGTAACAGGATTTTGTGGAAATGACACATCATGATTTCTGAGGCTAGGTCATAAAATACATTCTGGCTTCTGCCTTATTCCTTTATTCCCTCTTGAATCTGGAGGGAGGAAGCTATCAGGTCTTGAGGACATTCAGGTTGCTACATGGAGCAGTTTATGAATGAGGAAGAGCTGCCAACAACCTGTGCTTACTTCCCAAGTATGTCTGAGCCACCTTGTTAGTGGAGGCACTAACTCCACTCAAGCATCCAGATGCCTACAGCCTGGATGAAATGTTGACTGCAGCCTCTTCAGATACTTTGAGCCAGAACCACCAAGCTCACCAACTCCCATATTTCTGACCTCCATAAAATGTATGAGATAATACATATATATATTGTCTTAAGTTGCTAAGTTTTGCAATAGTTTGTTGTTCTGTAGTGTATAAGTCACATACATGTCCTAGAAGAACTCAAATCATCTCTTTCATATCTCCTCCTTTTATGTTCATTAGGTACCACACTCCCCCTGACACACAAAGCTTCAACCATGCTGTTCTTCATTCAAATCCTGGAACCCACCATGTTCCTTGTTGACTCAAAGCCATTGCTTGTGTATTTCCCATCTTCAGTTGACCAGATAACTCAGCTTCTACTTTTGTTTCAATTTAACTTCTTTAGAACTTTTCCTGACTCTTCCGACTAAGCAAGATTCCTCCCTACAGACTATACATATTTTTTTTATAGCATTACAATTTTATTTTAAATACTTAGGGAAATATTTGTATATTTTGTCTCTCCCACTAGACAAGAAGTTCTGCGAGCTCAGGAGCTGTGACTGTCTTGCTCACTGTGTCCCTGGTACCTGGTGTAGTATTTCACATTAAATAATCATTAAATTTTTTTTTGTTAAAAAATGAAATAAGAGGAAAGCAAAGCTTCCTTGATTTGTGAGTAAAAGGTATAGTTATTGATACTAATTGATTAGAATTATAATATGCAAAGAACTCTTACAATATATTTTAAAAGTCAAATGATGCAATAGAAAAATGGACAAGGAAGTGCATAGAAAATTTACAAAAGGATTGTGCTTCCAGCTGATTATTTTATTTCAGACAAATTCTCTCACTAAGAACAAGGGTAAAAGCTAAAGAGAATATTAAAAATGAATATTTTTGAAAGAATGAGAGAGTTACCAAAGACATGGATAATTTGATGGGGCAATATTTAGAAGACAACAAAGGAATTCAAAAGAAATAAGGTTGATCTTTGGTGCTGGCTTTTCTCCTTGAGATAATTTCTAAGTGTTGGTTATCTCTGCCATTTTTGAAAATAAAAATCAGAGCTAAGAAACTGAGCAGAGCTTTAAATAATCTTACAGTATCTAGGAGAAAGAAACATGGAATTCATGGCCTGCCAAGGAGGAAGGGCCCTAATAATTAACATAGGCTTGGTACCCTGATGTGCTACATCCGAAGAATAGAAATAGAAAGCCCTTCAAGGACTTTGAAGAATTTTAAATGCTGCTTAAGACAGTGGGCCTCTGGCCGAGTTACATATCTAGGAGCAAATTAAATTCATCCAGAAACTTGAAATTATACTTCACAAATTTTTTAAAAGAATTTATTTTTACAACAGTTTTATGTACACAGGATAATTAAGAAGGTAGAGAGATTACTCACACATGCATTGACTTCCTCGTTTTCAGCATCTCCCCGAAAGAGGTACTTACGTTACAGCTGATGACTAGACATTGATTGACGCACCATGATCACCCGAAGTCCATGGTTTACATTACAGTTCAGTCTTGATGTTGTTCATTCTGTGGGTTTGGAAAATGTGTAATGGCACAGACCCACCAGTATAGTATTGTAAAGAGTATTTTCACAGACCTCAAATTCCTCTGTGCTCATCCTAATTATCGTTCTCTCCTCCCAATCCCTGGAAATTATCTTTTTATTGTCTCTGTAGTTTTGCCTTTTTCAAAATGTCATATAGTTGGAACCAGGCAGTGTGTAGTCTTTGTCTTCTTCCACTTAGTAAGATGCATTCAAGTTTCCTCCACATTTTTTCATAGTTTGATAGGTCATTTATTTTTTACTCCTGATAATACTCCATTGACTGGATGTACCACCATTTATTTATACATTTACCTATACATTTACCAAGATGAAGGACATCTTGGTTCCTTCCAAGTTTTGACAATTACGGTAAAACTGCTATAGACATCAGTGTGTAGGTTTTTGTGGAGACATAATCTATCAACCCCTTTGGGTAAACACCGAGGAGCATGACTGCTGAATGATAGCAAGAGCGTACTTAGTTTTGTAAGGAACTGCTGAACTGTCTTCCAAAGTGCCTTTATCATTTTATACTCCTGCCAATAATGAATGAGAGTTCCTATTGCTCTAAATCCTCATCAGCATTTCGTGTTGTCAGTGTTACAGATTTTGGCCATTCTAATTGGTATGCTGTGATATCTCACTGTTATTTTTATTTGCATTTCCCTGATAATATATGAGGTGGAGCATCTTTATATATACTTATTTGTCATCTGTATATCTTTGGCAAGATGTCTGTTAAGATATTTGGTCCACTTTTTAATCTGGCTATTTGCTTTCTTACTATTGGGTTTTAAGGATTCCTTGTCTATTTTAGAAAACAGTCCTTTCTCAGATGTGTCTTTTGCAATTACTTTTTTTCCATTCTGTAGTGTGTTGTCATTCTTTTGACATTGTCTTTCACAGAGAGAATTTTTTCATTTTAATGAAATACATTTTATCAGTTATTTCTTCTGTGGATTGTGCCTTTTATGTTGTATCTAAAAAAATTACAAGGTCCTGGGCTCAACCCCCAGCACCTCCATTAAAAGAAATAAATCATTGCCATACCCAGGGTCATGTAGATTTTCTCCTATGTTTTCTCCTAGGAGTTGTACATTTTATATTTAAGTCTTTTTTTTTAATTGAAGTACAGTCAGCTTACAATGTTGTGTCAATTTCTGGTGTACAGCATAATGTTTGTTATACATATACATACCTGTATTTGTTTTCATATTCTTTTTCATTATAGGTTACTAGAAAATATTGGATATAGTTCCCTGTGCAATACAGTGGTAACTTGTTGTGTATCTATTTTATATACAGTAGTTAGTATCCGCAGATTTCAAACTCCCAATTTATCCCTTCCCACCCCCTTTCCCTCCTGGTAACCACAAGTTTGTTTTCTATGCCTGTGAGTCTGTTTCTGTTTTGTAAATAAGTTCATTTGTGTCTTAATTTTTTTCAGTTCCACATATGAGTGATCTCATATGGTATTTTTCTTTCTCTTTCTGGCTTACTTCACTTAAGATGACATTCTCCAGGTCCATCCATATTGCTGCAAATGGCATTATTTTATCTTTTTTTTTTTTACCATTGAGAAGTATTCCATTGTATAAATATACCACAACTTCTTTATCCAGTCATCTGTTGATGGACATTTATGTTTCTTCCATGTAGAAACATTGCTTATTGTAAATAGTGTTGCTATGAACATGGGGGCATGTATCTTTTTGAATTAGGGTATATACCCAGGAGTGAGATTGCTGGATCATTGGGTCTGTGGTATTGAGGAGGAATTACAGAGAGATTAAGGGTACTGAGTTTGAGTAGAAAAGGGAGAAGATACAAGCAAAAGAAAGAATGAAAAGAGAAGGATAAATACACATGTAAGAAGTGTCACAGAACGAATGGTTGCTACCTTAGACTGATGGAATTTGAGGTCATTTTTACTTTATTTTCCATACTTTATTTCATTTGCCTTTTCAAAATGAGCCTACAATGTCTACGTAAACAGGAAAACATAACAAATGTGATTTCAATGGAATGGGAAAAGTTTTTAAAAGAAAATTTTATGATTGAGAATCTAAAAATGTTCTTGTCCAAATTGAAGCAAAAATCTCATACTTGAAGGAGCTATAAAGAATTTCAAAAGGTGACCAGCTTGAAAACAAAATTTATGTAATTTAAAAAAATTGCTGTTGGACCACAGCTACTTTAGGAGATATTTATTAAGGAAAATAACTAACTAGGGGGAGAAAAGGTATAACCATGAAAGCTCTTTTATCTAAAGCTTTCTATTTTGAATATATGCATTATCTGTCCAAGGAGCCAACCCAGTGTTGAGTGTAAGATGCCTTCGCTCTTTTTTCTTCCTTTGAGTAATGAAACTATTAGAAGCCACAATAAAGACTATGCGTAATGCCTGGTGAAATGGTGAGCTGGGGATTAAAGAACAATCATAATTTGCTAATTTTTCTAAAATGCATTTAAAAATCCTTTCCCATTAATCTTTGTGATACATAAAGAAGGGAGGCAGGCTGGCAAAGTTTCAGTGACTGAAAATGATGCTGGTGGCCTTGTGCAAAATCTGATTACAGCTTTGATGATTGATAGGTTGCCATTAGCACTGAAAGGGAAAAAGCCTAGAAAATGAACCGAGTAAATCAAGCCAAATCTTTCTAGTTTATAGTGAACACTTAGACATGATTCAAAAATGTTTTAACCAAGATTTCATTTTCTGTAAATATATGTTGCCTTCGCATATGAAGTATTCATTCCAGTGACTTTTTCTGAGCTACACTTTAATCTTGACTTCAAGAAAGTCCAGCTTGCTCTGCCACCTTCCCCAGGCTTCAAGGCTGGTGTGATTTACTTAAGTGACAGTGTACCACTCTATTTGTATACCTGTTTTCATTTGGCAGCTCCTAAGGAAGGCATGTTGCTCTTGCTGCAGAGATGGGGATACTGGGAAAATTGAAAAGGATACTAAAGCAAGGAATCTACCTTTTGCTTGGAAACTTCCTTGCGTTTGCTAAATGCCCTGTGTCAGTGTGACATAGGACAAGCTGTTACAGCTCATTAGTCTGAGCATTAGTGCATTGATTGTACATTCACACCACTCCGTAGCATCATGGACCAGAAGAGAGACACATGACACAGGCACTATTGTAGCAAATTTCCAATAATCAGTCAGAGGAATTATGAATAGTTACAGAAAAACATTTGTATATTTAAATATGATCCTTGCATGTATATGAGATACTTCATATTGTTTGGAAATATTGAATGGCCAACCATGTCTTTATTAAACATAACAAACCAACATTTACTGTATGCCAGATCATAACAACCGACTAAATGTCATCATTATGAGCACTTATTATATATGCCAGCATGGTAAAATCAGTATTTATAGAGTACCTTCAGTGTGTAAGACTGTAAGCTCTTTGAAGGTAAAGGCTATGTCTGCATTGTTTATCTATGAGTTTAATAGAATGCTTCCTACAGAGTAGTTACGCTTCATGCAAATGTTTTTTTAATGACTGAACATATTAAGCTGTACAATTCTTACTTGTCAGTCTTCCTTCCCCCAAATTTATGATTAGGTGTTTTTATTGATCTTGTTTTAAATAAGTTGAAACTGAGACATAGAAAGGATTATTAACACTCCATGAATAATCCAATTAGTGACTTAGAGTATTGTTTTCAAGATGATTTGAAAACTTGAGGGTATAGATAATCACTAGGAAATTTTAAGAGAAGTGAAGTGGCCAAAAAAGAGGTGTTCTAAGAATAAACTCTAGGAATGGGTCCATGAATCTCTTTGACTTTCAATATACTTGGTATAGTTCTCTGTTTTTCAAGTTACTGAGAGTCGTCTGCATTTATTTTCTGTTGCTGCTATAACAAACTACCACATGCTCGGTGACTTAAAACAACAGGAATTTATTACCTTAAGGTTCTGAAGGTCAGAAGAACAAGATGGGTTTCACTAGGCTAAAATTTAAGCATTGACAGCACTGTGTTCCTTCTGGAGACTCTAGAAGAGAACCTGTTGCCTTGTCTTCCAGCTTCCAGAGGTCATGCACTTTCTTTGGCTCATGATGTCTCTTCCATTTTCAAAGACAGCAGTAGCCAGTTGAGTCTCACATAGCATCTCTCTGACTCTAGCTTCCATCATCACATCTCTTCCTCTGACTCTTCCTCCCACTTTCACTTAGAAGGACTCTTGTAATTGCCTTGGGCCCTCTCAGGTAATCCAGAATAATCTCTTATCTCAAGATTTTTTTTGGCTAGACAACAACTGAACAATCCCTTTTGCTATGTAAGGTCACATATTCACAGGGACAAGGGATTAAAACCTGGACATCTTTGGGGAGGGTCATGATTCTACCTACCACATGGTCCATAAAGAGAATTGAAAGAAGTTGGGAAAACATCTTAGAGGCTTTATTGGACATTCCTCAAGAGGTTAGTCAATCAGCACTGTTAATGCGAAGTAACATAATATTAAAATAGTTCAATGAGACGTATTTTGAGTAAAATTAAATGCTAGCTTACTGAGTGCAGTTTTGCCCATTTGGGGTTCTAGATTATAGGTAGAGATGTAAACTATTGATGAAGTCTCATGTTGTCATGGACCTGAGGAAATCACTGTGGAAGAATGGTTTTGTGCATTTTATTTCATACACAAAGGTGTTTACACTTGTGAAAATGGTAGGGCTCCACTTTCTTCTCTTCTAAAGGAGACACTCAGAGCTATATGCACATGTGTGGTTAGACCCTTATGACAGCTCAGATCATCTTGATTTCTCTACAAGAATTTCTGGAGTGCATTAAAACTAGACTGTAGAGATGTCTGTGTAATCACCTTGCAGCCATTATTTTAGTCCCCCAAAGCAGACTGTTCAGCTAAGTCAGGTGACTTTTCCTCAACATGATTTTCATTACATTACTTTCCTGTTCAGATTCTTCAGTTTCTGTTACAGGCTTACTCAGACTTGCATTCAACATTCTCCTTAGACTGATCCCAGACGAATGTTTGAACTTTCACTGCTCTCTTAAGGGAGCTTTTGTTTTTCTTTGCTTTACATTTTATGCCACATGTACTAAGGGATCTCAGTAGATGCTCTGGAGCAAAAGGCACATCCATAGAAAGATCTCTGGACTTCTTTTTCCCACTTCGATCAGAAGTGTTGTCTAGTTTACACATTGGGTTTCATTAGAAGTTTACTGTTAAGTAAAAATTTCCAAAGGACTGTTGGGGGAATTAATTATAATGCTTATTGTCTATGAACAGTTTATTCAGCCACATAACACCCCTTACTGATGAGCAAACATCTCACACATGAGAACTGTTTACATTTTGCTTCTGTTTTTTCCCTGCTCCTAGGTGAGTGTTCCCTATTCAGAACCTCTGCCTTTAAGTTTCATCTTCCGCACAAGACTGTCCATGATCACTTCAATACAGAGTGATCTCTTCCTCTGGAACCCTAAGTATGACACTTAATCATATCTTTATGGTCTGGTGTTTGTTATCTCCTCAGTGCTATGCATATGGCTTGGCATGCAGCAGATACAGAAGTCCTCGGTACATGATGGAAAGAAAGAAAGAAGGAAGATGCACAGAAGGAAAGGCAGAAGGAAGAAAGGAATTTGATATTGTGTACATTGTGCTAAAGTGTCATTGACCTTTCATTTTTTTGGTTTAACTTTTCATATGCAAATGAAAATCTACCCAGCTGCTTCAAAGGAAAAGAGAGAAGACAGCAGGTTAACACTTAACCAAATGCTCTATGATACTCTAGGTGCACTATATATTATCCTGTTTAATAGCAATCGGGGGAAATTTCACCAAAGAGGAAACTGAAGCTGGGCTAGTTACGCAGCATTCCTCACATCACACTGCAGTGCTTGAATCTGAATCTGAGTGTGTGACTTCTTACGGCTCTCCCGAAGCTAGTCATTGCTTTCTGAATCTCAGAATGTCTGGCAGGAAGCAAAGACTCATTTCTTTTTTATGAATAAATAAATGAATTATTGTATGCTTTGTTAAAGAAGGAGGCATTCGTGCCTTTTGATAAACTACTATACTTCTGCCACCATCACCACCACTACCACCATCCCCACTGCTTTACTGTTAAGAGCTCAGACGTTAGGACCGTCTTGCCTCTGTTTCAGTTTTAATTCTACCACGTATAAGCTGGGTATCAAAATCAAGTTACTCAGGCTTCTTCTGTGCCTCAGTCTTTCCATTTGTTACTGAAGGAAAATAATTGCACTCACTTCAGAAGGTTATCAGGAGGATGAAATGCAGTCAGCTCAGTTCCTAGACCATGATAACAAGGAACATTCACTGAGCAGTGATTACTACCACCTTGTCCACCAACATTTATTGGGTTTTTAATAAATGCCGGCCATGGTGCTTAATTCTCACTATAAATCTTCTAATAGCCCCATAAACTAAGTCCTGTTACTGTTCCCCTTCATAGATGAGGAAACTGAAGTTTTGAATAGAAATTGGTTGCCCAAGATCACTCAGCCAGTAAATGAAAGAGATGGGCTCAAACCCAAGCCTGTCTGATTCCCCTAATCTAAATTACTCCATCTCTGCTGAAGATTCGGCTTCTGTCTCACTGTGCTTTGGGGCCTTTCTCTGTCATCTGTGTACAGACCTTGCCCAGTATGTGCTGTCTCTTTCGTTATGTTCCCTATTGTCCTGATTCACTGTGCGTTGGCTGTGCCCACTGAGTGTCCCTAAGGCTCACCTAT
Organism: Vicugna pacos; assembly: GCF_048564905.1. Lineage (NCBI taxonomy): Eukaryota > Metazoa > Chordata > Mammalia > Artiodactyla > Camelidae > Vicugna > Vicugna pacos. Next base: position 81,491,455 of record NC_132997.1, on the reverse strand, counting down.
TTTGTTTTCAGATCTGAGAGGTTCCACCGAATTGGGAAGGTTATTGGTTATTGTTATTGCTCTTCTTGATTCTCATTCTTTTGGTTTGTATCAGCTGTTTTATACACACACACACACACACACACACACACCTCTTTCTACTCTGGGTTACATGAGAAAATTATCTGTTATCAACATGCGATGACATCAGTCAGCATCATGGATTTCTCTAAGTATCTTCATGGCTCAGGGGCTATCCTTGCCTAAAATAAGGCTCCCAGGAGAACCTCCCAGGAGAGTCCTATTTAATTTTCTCTAGCAAATGCAACTTCCTGTAAGTAATGTTAGTGGGGTCTATGGGCCAAGTATGTTAATCTATTACCCAGAAATTGCTTCAGGCTAAAATGGGCTGATTTCCACTACTGTAGAACACTTGTGATCTCCTCAAGATTCACCCAGTGATATAGGTATAAAGCAAAATATCTGAGCTAGGAGGCTGTCCATTCAGAGTTGAAGCAGTGAACTCGCTTACCTGTCTTAATGCCCTCTTTTATCCAAAGTAAGGAGCGAATCCATGGACTGTTTTACTGATGCCTGAGGCAAACAAGGCAGGTGTTGTGTAGGTTGCCTGCTGTGTGCAATTCATTCATTTTTGTGCACTTAGTTTTTCCCACGAGTACGGGGCTAGAATTTTGGAATAAAAATAAATACAGATTTTCAAGGGAATTGGAATCCTGTAATAACAGATACGATGCTATATGACCTAGCATACATTTTCTCGCTTATAATAGTCTCATAATAGTCTTGAAAAAAAACAAATGATTATTTCAATTCTTACACATGAACGATGACAGGCTGAGAAAGCTTAATATGCGATATTTCAATTAAGGACTATTTGAGTCTTCAGTTCATCCATCTTATACTGTGTCGCTGCCTCTGCCAGGGACCACTGAAACCTCTGGGACCTTTGTGTAGCATAGTGCTTAAGATGGCAACTTTGGCATCAGACAGATCATAGTTAAGGTACCAGCTCTGCCACCTGTAGCTGTTATGACTCCGTGTGTGTGTATATTAGCGTGTGTGCTTACACACATATGCAATATATTACACATACACCTACATTTTAGGGTTACCATGAGAATTAAATAAGATATTGTATTAAGCCTGCTATAAACCTAGCACATAGTAGTAGATCTTTGTTAAATGGCAGCTACCATTATGTTACTAGTAATAAAGGGAGTTTCTGTTGCATTGTCGTGGTTATAGTAAGGAAAACCTTGCTGTGCAGTGTAGCTCCATTTTTCCAGAGAAATAAGAAGAAGAAATGGAATTAGCTGGTGGGTAAACTGCCATTAACAGAAATGAGAAAATTCCACCCTTTCCTCCTCAATCCTTCTGGTTTTATTATTTTTTAATAGAAAGATACTTTAAAAAATGATAAAAACAAAGCACATTCTCATCATGTATGGCTAGTTGACTTGGGGAATAATTTTTGAATATTAAATGGGAAGCATTAAAATATTGGTGAAGTTCCATTACAATGCTGTGCAATTATTTCAATGAAATGAGTCATGGGAACCCGGGAGGGAAATGCACTGCCTTCTTGCCCTTGTGTGACTTTGTGGCTCATTTTCCCTAAGAAAGAGGAAATACCACCCCAGTAGTACTCCTGGGGAGCTTGAGTAAATGCAGGGACAATACTGACCTCCTTTGCCTCAGTGATTCATAAATGTAATTTCTGACTTGGAGACCGGGCATGAAATACAGCTATTCATTCACTATTTCAGCAAGTCCTTAGTGTGCTCCTCTCTGCAGCCCCTTTCATCACATGGGAACTGTAGTCTTGAATGAAGCCCTTCTTGTGTCCCTCATTCAGTATAGGTCACATTTGCACTCACCTGTCATGTGTTTATGATATATATGTGAGTAATCTAAGGTCATACAAAGTACTGTTACAATTCTGCAGAAAAGTTAAGGCATGTGAGAAGAGCAAAAGAAAATACAAAAATTGGTTCATATTAACTATTTTGTACTGGTGAGATGATGGGAAGTTTTTGGTGTGTAGGTTTGCTTGTGTGTATGGGTTTCTCTCTTCCATCATTTACAGTATCATTAAACCTCCTAGGCCATAATGTTGTCTCTGCTGGGACTCTTAAAAAGTCATCTTCAACTGAGTTTTACTAGCTCTGCTTTATACATATGATGTCATTTAACCTTCATTACTCATTATTTTTTAAGTTTTCATTGCCCGCTCATTCCCAAGGTGATTCATTCAGTCTCCTGGCTTTAAATGCCATCTATTTGCTGGTGACTCCCCAATTTAATTTCTAGCTGTGACCTCTCCCTTGATCTCCATACATAAAAATCCAGTTGCAGATTTCACATCTTCTATCGAATGTTTAATATCCATCTTGATAGTAAAATGTCTCAAACAAAACTTCTGATGCAATCCTGACAAACATACCTCACCATTTTTTTTAAACAAACTTCTCCTTTCTGTAAAATTTCAATTACCACTTTTCAGTGTAAAAAACAAAAACAGACAAACAAAAAACCCCAGAATATCCTTGATGTACATAACCAATCACAAAGCTTTACAAGCTTTATTTTCAAAATATATCCCTGTCTGACCATTTCTAGTGTTACCACCCTAATTCAAGCCAACCTTCTCTTTGACCTGGCTGGCTATGTTGGTCTCTAATCTGCTTTCTCTGTTTCTTCCCTGGCCTTCCTCAGGTCAGTTTTCCATGTTAATAATCAGGGTAGCATTTAAGAAACAAATAAATCAGATCCTGTTACTTATGTTCTCAGAACCGTTCAGTGGTGTCCCATCACATTCAGAATAAAATTCTTACCTTGACTTAATAAGACTCTTATTGGTTACACATTCCATCCTTTTTAAAAAAATATTTTTATTGAAATATAGTCAGTTTCCACTGTTGTGTCAACTTCTGGTGTACAGCACAATGCTTCAGTCATATATAGGAACATGTGTAAATTTGTTTTCATATTCTTTTACACCATAAGTTACTACAAGATATTGAATATAGTTCCCTGCGCTTTATCTATTTTATATATAGTAGTTAGTATCTGCAAATCTCAAACTCCCAATTTATTCCTTCCCATCCCCTTCCACTCTGGTAACCATAATTTGGTTTTCTATGTCTGTGAGTCTGTTTCTGTTTTGTAAATAAGTTCATTTGTCTTATTTTTTTAGATTCCACATATAAGTGATATCATATGATATTTTTCTTTCTCTTTCTGGCTTACTTCACTTAGAATGACATTCTCCAAATCCACCCATGTTGCTGCAAATGGCATTACTTTATTCTCTTTTATGGCTGAGTAGTATTCCATTGTATAAATATACCACAGCTTCTTTATCCAGTCATTTGTTGATGGACATTTAGGTTGTTTCCATGTCTTGGCTATTGTAAATAGTGCTGCTATGAACACATTCCGTCCTTGACCATGTCTCCTTCCCTCCTCCCTTGTCCCTCCTCCCCACTCCCTCCTTCCCATTCCCTCTTCCCCCTCCTCTTCTCCCTGTCCCCTCCTCTCCTCCCCTTCTCCTCCTCTCCTGTCTTCTCCCTCCTCCCCACTCCCCTCCTTCTCCCTGCTCCTCACTCACATTGCTTCAGCCACACTGGCCATCTCATGGTTTCTCGGGCACTTAACACTTGTTTTCCACTCAGCAACTTGCTATTCTCCTGAATGGAACAGTACTCCCCTACATCTTTATATGACTCACTCCTTCATTTCATTTACAACTTTTTAAAATGTTTCCTCCTTGAAGAATCTTCACCTGACTAACACAGCTAGAATACCCACCTCCTTTGTCCACTACCCATCTACTCGTTACCATTCTTTATCTATACCAGGAATTTTACACACATATATTCATCCATGTAAACACACACATATTCATATACTAATTTATTATTTGAATTACTCAGTATATTTCCTTTGTATGTTTTTCTTATAAAACTCTTTCTCCCTTCAAGATTGTAAACACTTCCAGATCTGAGCGCATGCCACAATCTGTACCTACTGCAGGGATCAGCACATAATAATTACTCAATAGATCCTTGTCAGATTGAATGGAATCAATATAGGGCCCTTCACATTTATTACTCATTTGCTTGTATTGATTTTTAAATTCACTAAAAGATTAAATAGTCCATCTTCACAGGTACATACAAAGTGTTAAAATAGTTTAGAAAAGAAATAGAGCTTTCTGTTGAAAGCCAGTCTTCACTTGGAGGATTCAGGATTCACAATGGCAGTTTACATGGGTAACAACCTTTTAAGGTAGATACTGAATAGATATTTTTATGGCCAACTTTGAGTTAAAGAAATTGAAAATCTACATTGATTTTAATATCATAAAAATGAATACTAGAGATTAGCTAACTCCACTTAGCTTTTCTTAGCTGCAGTTTATCTCTAACAGAAATCTCAAAGTCCTTTTAGACTCGTAGTGGGCAATGCCAAAAAGATGAAGGATTGGCAATGTTGAAGTAAAAAAATTATGTTTCCCTCCTATATGTTTTAGGGTTTTTCCATGAGTCTGTCTTGTCTTTTGTTCTTGGAAAGGCACCATGCTGTAGGGTGGGGGACCTGGAAGTGAGAATACTGTGGATTACTATGTGTTCATCAAGACATCCACACTGACATCACAGAGCAAGTTTCAATTAATAGATGTTGGTGGCAGTGCCAACTATTACGTCAGTTCCTTTTTCCCCATGTTTCTTCCAAGGTGTCAGGTTTCATCATAATATTTAATTATAATATACTGTAATGCACCTGCTTTGGTATAAATGTAGTTAAAGCAACATTCCTTTTTTGGATATATTGTTTATCTTGTTTTACCCATTCTGACCACAAGAGCCATGTCTAAAATAGCCAGGTAGGATGTACCAGTTTCATTGAGTTACTTATCTTTGACACTGTCTGAAAGTGATCTGAGGTTCAGAACTCCATGCAAGTAACAGGAAGATGGCTTGAGACTGAATGAATCCGCACTTTGGAATCAGTGCCTAGACTGTGCTACATCATTCATACTAGCACGAGTGAATGCGGCGACTCTGAGTGGTGTACAGAGGGATACTGCTTTTTTATTCTTCCCAGGTAGCTGGTGAAATCTCTTAGCTGGGGATGGCTGAGGAAAGCCTCTGTTTTGATAGAACTTGAATTTCTACTTAATTCCTTCTTCATGGCCCATGTCTAAGCACCAGGCAGGCCACACTGAGCTTTGACTTCCTCATACTTTCTAATGATTTTCAGGAGATTCTTGCCATTGCTTAACGATATACTTATTCAAAATTCACTGTAAGCCTTGGGCATGTTTTGGTTACAAACTACAAAAATCTACTCAAAATGCTTAGACCACAGAATTTACTACAAGGATATAGGACTTTCTCCCAGAATCCTTACTAAGGGAGTGGAATCAAGTCTCAGGGAGATCTAATACCTGAGGCTGTAAACCTCTTAAGAATCAAAGCAGATTTAAAGAAAGGTCTCTCTTTCTAGACACCCAACTACATCACTGCTTTTTTTCAGCATTTCTTCTTCATTCTTCAATTCCTGATTTTGTAGATCTTAACTCAAATGACTAGCAGAAAATCAATTCTGATTTAAATAAACAGGACAAAGTGGATTGACCACCTTGGGTGAGATAACCACCTCTGCATGAATCAGCACGGTAAAGACTGTGAGAACGTATAGCCTACAGCCCATTGCTTAGGTTGAGCAGAGGCAAGTTTCACAGGAGGGAATCTGGGGGCTAGGCAGACACTGCAGAAGGTGCATCTCCTGGAAAGTGTTACCTATCAGTAGATTTGCAAGGAGGCTTCGCTGAACTGCAATAAATTAACATTTAGTCCTGCATGTTGCTTTGTATTTATGGGGGAAGGCTTTGCTCTGTGTGTGCCATCCAGCTTCCTACCTTTCTCTTTGCTTTGAATGTTCGTTGTTCCCTTATCAGCATCCTCTGGCTCTGCATGGTCAATGTTTACACCTCTTCTGTCCTTTATTGAACAAACATTCTTTGGTTGTTCATGGCTGATATCTCTGTTACAGAAATAATGGACTTACCTCAAATGAATGCTTGTTTTTCCTGCTTATAGGCAAATGCCCAGGACTGATGGAGAAAAAACATAGTGATGTTTACTTTATGTTTATTCCCTATCTCGAAAGTAGACATAGCTCTCTCCAGCAATCCGACTATACATGTCAATTATGTGTATTTTCCCATTCTCCAAAGACTATGTACACCCTGATTGACTCTCCTCAACCCTCCTCTATTTCAGCAATCCCGTATCTTCAGCTGATAACTTCTCTCATAGTTTACTGAGCTAATAGAAACAGTTGGTACTTCCTCATGTTTCCAATGTCGTATTTACCAACTGACCTGCATTTCTACTCATTCTGACCACCCTTACCTTATAATGGCTTGATGTGGCATAGCTCCTAGACACAGCTGGCACTTCCACAGGGACTCCTGAATCAGTCTTCTCCTGCTCAAAAGCTTTGCTCCTGCTTTATACCCACTCTCCCCAGCGTCATGTTTCTCCCTGCCTTTTGGATAATTTCCCATCACGATGGAAGTCTGTCCACATTTTTACTATCTAACATGCATTCTGTTGGCTCTGCTGCACTTCCTCTTGCCAACAACCTATTTTTTCTATTCTTTGTCATGAGATTCTTAAAAGTGTGATGTATAGTTGCTGTTTCCACTTAATATCTTGCATTCTTTTATCAGCCCATCATAATTGTGCTTCTGTCCCTACCACTCCGTTGAGACCATTTTGGTCAAACTTATCAATGATGTCCATGTTGTTAATCCAGTGGTTACTTCTCGATTCTTAAGTTCTCAAAAGCACTAAACATGGCTGATTATTCCACAGTTATTCAAACATTCTTCTCTTGGCTTCTGTAGCAGACACGCTCCTGTCTTTTCTCCTGCTTTGGTGGTTACTTGTTCCTGGTCTGCTTTGCTAACTGATCCTCCTCTGCTCAACTTTTCAATGTTGCATTGATCCATGGTTCAACCCTGGGCCCCCTTCTCTTCCTAAAACGAATCGCTCTTCCAGGGTGAACTTCCTGCCTACGAATACCATGTATATGCCCTTCACCTTCAAATGCACTACTCACAGTGACCTCTTCCCACATCCCTACATCAGTATGTAATTACTTACTATACTACTGAGATTTCTAATAGATGTATCAAACAAGAGATATGAGCTAGAATTCTTGACTGCTGCCTATCTTCCCTCTACTCATCCTGTAGCCTTTCTCACCCAAGTAAATATTGAAACCACCCACTCACTTGCTTATACCAACCATCTAAGAGCAATCTCTAGCTTGTATTTCACTCCTCTTTCCAAATACACTGCTCAGTTGTTTTGACTCTTCTTTTGAATCACACCAGGTAATCAGGCATGCACCGACTTCTCTGTCTCTACCCCTGTCGTTCTCAAGTCACCATCCTATCTTGCCTGGACTTCTTTAATAGATACTTGGCTTTCAATTTTTTTAAATACAGATATTTTGTATTTGTATTTTGTATTTATCTGTTCCATGTTGTGTTTTAAAAAATTTACAAATAATGACTTTCTGCTGAAAATAAAACCCTCCCATGGAACTTTGAAGTTTAATCTAATCCCTTACTCTGATTTACAAAGTTCTACAGGATCAGGCCTCTGACCAGCTCTCTGAAATCATTTCATACCAGTCTTTCCCAAGTTTATTTTGCAATCAAGAGAAACAACACACACACAGTGTTTTCTGTGTTTTCAACACACCAGTCTTGCTCATATTTCTGGGTCTGTCTTAGTTGGTTCTAGCTTCTATAACAAAACATTAGAGACTGGGTGGCTTAAACAGTAATTATTTCTTAATGTTCTGGATGCTGGAAAGTCTAGGATCAAGGTAACAGCAGACATGGTGTCTGGTGAGGGCCTGCTTCTTGGCTTGCACGTAGCTGAGTTCTTGTTGCATCCTCACATGGTGGCTCTCTGGCCTCTTCGTATCCCATTCACAAGAGCCCACTCTCATGACCCGATCATCTTCCAAACGCCCTGCCCCTAAATACCATCACTTTGGGGATTAGGAATTCAACATGTGAATTCTGGGGGAACACAACCAGGCCATGGCAGGGGCTTTGCACTAGGTGTTCTGGGATGCTCTTCCCCTTTATTCATGCCTGGCTACCTTTCTTTTTTTATTTTTTTTTTTAATTTTTAATAGACTTTATTCTTTCAGAGCAGTTTCAGGTTCACAACAGAATTGAGCAGAAAATATGGAGTGGTACCTTTCTTGTCATTTAGATTTCTACATTACTATTGCCTTCTGAAAATGCCTCCTTAGGCCCTCCAGTCCCTTTCTCACATATTACACTGTTTTCATCACCTGCAGATCACTTAATCTTTTGAGACTGAAACAGCATCAGTTTTAGGTTGTATGCTTGATAAATGTTTGTTGTTGCTATTTTTTGCACAACACTATTGACATTTCGTAGGCCATGGATTTGTTTATTTTGTTTTTTAAAGAAGTTAAGAGCAACATCTAATTTGATTCGAATTATAGTAATTAAGACACAATACAACTGAAACAACAGTGAAACTGAAAATAAAGCAAATAGAAGATTGAACCCTAAATTGAGTGTTTTCAGAGGCGGCATGTAATTAACCAAAGTGAAATAAATATGCTTTTGAGAAAATTGGGTGGAGATGAGACTCCATAATGATTATAGTTCTTAGGGTCCTGTTTTTACATCTTATTAAAAATAACCTTTTTTTTTTAATACTGGAAGATTGTCTTTGTCTTCTATTGCCCATGGACTTCCAACGTTCTGTGGTACGTTCTTTGTTGGAAGATTGAAACCAGACTGGTACTTTGTTCTTTTGCCTCATGTCTGGCCCTAATAGCAGCCCAGGCAGGTGGCTTTTGGGGGTTATGGTCAAAACACTGAATGATCTGGGGAAGTCACCAGGCAACATAATGGGAAACTCAAACAGTGAGCTGTGGTTCTCCAAAGAATTGTTCTTTCTTTTACCCAATATGCTCATGAGTGTTTCTTTCAAGAATTAGTCAAATGAATATGATGTGAGATAATTAGATCATTTCCGTATCTATAGATTTAAATACCATAAAATAGTTATTTTCCACCTATAGCAGAGATACATCATTTATATTGTTCTGTATATTGTTTATATTATAATTCTTCACTTCTCTTCTGATAACAACATTTCAGCTCTCTCTTGAGGAACCACCCTGTTACCCCACTTTGGATTTACAGGCTTTCTGTGGAGTCTGCCAAGTTACCAGCTAGAGGATTTGGTGTGGTTTTGAGTCTGGCCAATTAGAATATCACACGCTCATGACTGTAGTGATTGCTTCAGTGCTAGACAGATAATCAGAGTCAATAAAATGAAATGGGACTTTTATTGGGATTGCTGAGGGAAAAGTGCTCTTTTCTGTTTTTCTCATCTTTGTCATGAAAGAATGGAGGCTGGATCTGCTGCCCCAGAGAGAGTGAGGGTGCAGGTGAACAGCCCCAGTGGGCAGAGAGGGATCAGGTCATGATACCCAGCAGGCCCCACTCCTGGCCCTATTCATTGTGGGATGTAGTGCATTTCCATATTGAGCCATGTTTTCTGTTATCTGGCACTGAAAGTGCTTCTCTTGAAATATTCAATTTAGGGTTCATTTTTCTGTTTCCTGATATTTTTGTCATCTTCTCTGCCTTCCTTTATAAATTGGACTCAAGGTAAACATTTACTGTCCTGCTCATTTTGATGCCACAATAACTTGTGTTAATTTCCAAGTTGTATTTGTAGTTGTAATTGTGGTAATTTGGCCATGTCACACTACACTTTTAAGGGCACTGAACATAGAGAAAATACTTATTAAATAAAGGTACATTATTGTGAATTATGTTTTTATACTACTCTGTTTGGATATCATGGCGTTATATCTTGAAGAGAGCAACAAAGAAGCTTGAAAACCAGGTCTTGTCATCACAGACTTTGGTTTCCGGCTGGGAAGACAGGATTGTTTATGTGAGGCAGTTCAGTATGGGAAATTACTTAGTTGTCAGAATGAGAGGTACCACTGAGGTTGGTGGTTCAAAAAAGGGCTAAATGAATATAGTTTGGGGTGTGCAGAGAATTTGTGGAAGATTAGAGACTTGAATTAGACCTTAAAGGTTAGATAGGCTATGTATAGTTGGAGAATCTTCAAGAGACATTTTGTGGCCATACTACCCAAAGCAATCTACAGATTTAATGTGATCCCTATCAAATTACCCAGGGCATTTTTCAAAGACCTAGAACAAATAAATCCTAAAATTTATATGGAGTCACAAAAGACCTAGAATTGCCAAAGCACTACTGAAGAAAAAGAACAAAGCTGGAGGAATAACCCTCCCAGACTTCAGATAATACTACAGAGCTACAGTAGTCAACCAGTGTGGTATTGGCACTAAAACAGAATGGAGATCAATAAAACAGAATAGAGGGCCCAGAAACAAACCCTCTCATATATGGTCAGTTAATCTTCAACAAAGGAGGTAAGAATATACGATGGAGAAAAGACAATTTCTTCAGCAAGTGCTGTTGGGAAAGCTGGACAGTCATATGTAAACCAATGAAGTTAGAGCACTCCCTCACATCATACACAGAAATAAACTCAAAATGGCTTAAAGACTTAAACACAAGACAAGATACTATTAACTTCCTAGAAGAAAACAAGCAAAACAGTCTCTGACATAAATCTCAGCAGTATTCTCCTAGGGCAGTCTACCCAGGCAACAGAAATAAAAGCAAAAAGTAACAAATGGGACCTAATTAAGCTTATAAGCTTTTGCACAGCAAAGGAAAGTATAAGCAGAAGAAAAAGACAACCAACAGAAGGGGAGAAAATATTTGCAAATGATGAGACTGACAAAGGTTTAATTTCCAGAGTATATGAACAGCTCATACAACTTAAAAAAGCAACCCAATCCAAAAATGGGCAGAAGACCTAAACAAGCAATTCTCCAGTGAAGACATACAAATGGCCAATAGGCACGTGAAAAAAATGCTCAATATCGTTAATTATCAGAGAAATGTAAATCAAAGCTACAATGAGGTATCACCTCACACGAGTCAGAATGGCCATCATTCAGAAAGTCCACAAACAATAAATTCTGGAGAGGCTGTGAAGAAAAGAGAACCCTCCTACAGTGTCAGTGGGAATGTAGTTTGTTGCAGCCATTATAGAAACGGTATGGAGATTCCTCAAAAAACTAAAAATAGACTTACCATATGATCCAGCAATCCCACTCCTGGAATATATCCAGAGGGAACTCTAATTTGAAAAAGATACATGTACCCCAATGTTCGTAGCGGCACTATTTACAATATCCAAGACATGGAAACAACCTAAATGTCCACCAACAGATGACTGGATAAAGACATTGTATTATATTTATACCATGAACTACTGCTCAGCTATAAAAAAAAAAAGGATAAAATAATGCCATTTGTACCAGCATGGATGGACCTGGAGATTGTCATTCTAAGTAAAGTAAGCCAGAAAGAGAAAAAAATACCATATGATATCACTCATATGTGGAATCTTAAGAAAAAAAAACAAAACACACAAATGAGCTTATTTACAAAACAGACACAGACTCACAGACATAGAAAACAAACTTAGGGCTACCAGAAAGGAAAGGGGATGGGAAGAGATAAATTGGGAGTTCAAGATTTGCAGATACTAACTACTATGTATAAAATAAATAAACAACAAGTTTCTACTGTATAGCATGGGGAACTATGTTTTATATCCTATAGTAACCTATAGTGAAAAAGAACATGAAAATGAATATTTTGTATATATATGTAGGACTGAAACATTATGCTGTACACCAGAAATTGACACAACATTGTAAAGGGACTATACTTCAATTAAAAAATAAGAGACATTTTGGTGAGGGGCAAATAGCGAAACCTTGTTGCCTTTGGAGAACAAGGAGGCCAATGTGACTGAAACAGAAGGTGCCCCTAAATAATATGAGCTATTCTTACCAGAAAGTGCCAAATTAGTCATTTGAAGAATGTGCCTTTGTCAAATCTCAAAACGAACCTACATTAGAAGGCCTTATTTACAGTTTGTGGTCCAGAAAATTGAGGATTTGTGCAGCTATGTGACTTGCCTGGATCCAGCTTAAATGTGGTGGAGCATGTGCTTTTGAAGGTTTCCCAGGCAAAGATGCCAGCTCAGAGAGAGCCTCTGATACCAATCTGAGGAGTCTGCTGAGAATTCTCTGGAGGGTCTTTCAGGATTTTTCTTGTTGCTCATATAGTGAGGTTTTTAAGTAGAACTGGGATTTTGGTGCAAATTGAAATAACATAAGTAATAAAGCATCTTCATTTGGGTCCGTGATGCCACTCCAATAAGAAAGCCTCTCATAGTCGGAAGAAGGCTTCTTTTGCTTTATTTTATCCCAGTTTCTCTCAGAGCATCCCTGGATCTGTTCCCTAGCTTGTTCCCACAGGTTAAAGTGAAATTAGAATCGAAACAGGAAGGTTAAAGGCTGTTTTTCATTAGATGTATTTAAAGTCTGTTTGTAAATTTTCTGACAGCTGCAAAGTGGCTTTTTGACGTGTCCAGTAATTGAAATTATTTTCTAATGCAAGTCTTGTCATACATCATTAAGATAATCCTCCTACCTCTAGGCCAGTTTAGGAGGGGCTCAGACATTTGGACTGCCCTGCTGAATAAATCTAATTTGTTTACAGCTATCAGAAATGCAACATTAGCTTTGGTGATTCCAGAGTGACTGCTACATTCAGATGTTCAGAGCCCTGGCAGCTTTGGAGCTGTTTTGCGGAATCTGTCCTTGTCGTGGTTACCAGGGTGTGGGAATGCTAGTCTCTTGTTACTTATTTTAGGACTTAACCTTTTCCCCCGAGGTCTATGTCTCTGTCTCTCACCATTAAATTCAGAAATGGAGAATTGCCCACAATGCTGTCTGCTGTAGCCCTGGTACCAGTGTCGTTGCCTGTAGAAACCCTCTCTCAGCCTTGCTTTGATTTTCCTGATTATTTCCATTATCTGTTGCTGCTGTCATAGCAGCACTTTGCTCTCGTGCATTCATGGCAGTTCTGAGGAATCAGTAGGCTGAAAACACATTGTTTGATTTCCGTTCAATTTTATTAGGAATCCTGATTACATAAACCCTTATCAGTATAAACATACTCGAATTAAGGCAGAGGCAGAAGCCAGGGATAGAGGGACTATGTCAGATGCCAAAAGCAGGCATCACAGTACTCATTTGAAGAAGTCCAAATCTCAGAAGAGTAGAGGCGATCGCCACAACAGACAAGTCAGAATAAAGCCAAGGTGAAGCCAGAGCTGAAGAGTAAAAGTAATTCAGGAAAAAGCTAGAAAGCCAGTGTGGATTAAAAACCAGCACACACCAGGCGTTTTCATCAGGAGCAAAGCCACAGCACTGGGCTAGAAATCTCCTGGGCTGGGCCCCGATGCCACTGGCTTTCATTTTCGCTTGTACAGTTCATCTGTTCCACATTCAAAAGCTTCCACTTCCAGAAGTTCTTTAAGACACCAAATGATGTACAGCGCCCTTGATTGGGAACTGATGCAGGGTGCTTTGCATATATTACCTCTAATCCTCATAAGAACTCTCAAGGTAAGTATTTTCACTTCGGTTTTACTGATGAGGCATTTATAACTCAGAGTCATTTAGTAAATCTATCTGGGGTTATATAGTTTACTGGATGGCAGACCCAGGATTCATACCCAGTTGTATCTGAATCCAAAGTTGGTTTGTTTTTTTTTCCGAACTCTCTTACCCTGCTTACCTTCTATCTAATGAAGTTCCAGGTTAGAATGTCACCTCCCCAGTTGGATTCAAAGCTAGTCACAAGCATATCTATTTTATGTATAGTAGTTTATATCTGTTAATCCTGTATTTCTAATTTTTCCTTCCCCCATGCCCTCTCCACTTTGGTAACCATAAGTTTGTTTCTATGTCTATGAGTCTGTTTTGTATATGGATTCATAGGGAATTATTCCCAATACTTTGTAATAACCTATCATGGAAAATAATCTGTGAACAAATAAAAAAGTTGAATCACTATGCTGTACACCTGAAACTAATGCAATGTTGTAAATCAACTATACGTCCATAAAAAATAAAATTTTTAAATTAAAAAACTACACCTGAACAGAAGACAAAGAGAAAAAAGATGTAGAGTTCTAGTAATTAAATTTATTATCTTTTCAGATTAGCTGAATAACTTTGCAAAGTCATTCATCCCAGTGTTGCCAAAACCATCACGCTTGATTCCTAGGCTAGTATTCTGCCCCTAGACCTTAATTTCTTTGGGTCATGCCACGGAGTGTTGAGGCTTTGTGAATTTGGAGTCCTTGCCATTTACATTCTCTCCTCTGTCTTCGCTGACAGCCTGCACCTACACTTTGAATCTGGAAATACATTCACTGATGGAGCAAGCACTTTGACCTTATTCAGGTTCAAGGGAGGTTGCCTTCTAAAAAAATATCCCTGTAGGAATGACTTCAAATTAGGGAGGTCATAAATGAACGCCTGGTGTCAAAACTGATCCATCATACATGAACAGGCAGCATGTGATTACATTTTTTGGTCGTTGTTGATGCGAGGTAGTAATAAATTCCTTTAGCCTCAAGGGATTTGTTGCAGCTTGAGTTCTGCCATGGAAAATTTCATCAGTCTAGTAGCAATGAAGTACTACTCTCAAAGAGGTGTGCAAATGATTTCTGATACTGAGAAAACAACCCACAGATCTTGTCATTTGCATGGAAATTAGTTGAAGCCTTAGAGCTGGGGACTTGGTTTTGTTTTGGACATCGTTGAAAAAGGGAGGACACTTATAAGATGCCAGATACCAAATAATTTAATATTTTCATGAAATCAATGGTAATTTTAAAACTAAGAAAAGTAAAAGTGATACAGTTCTCAGTTTTGCTGTTTTATTCCATCCACCACACTGCCACCTAAATGATGTTTCTAAAACAGTAGTTCTCAGGGTGTGGTTCTCAGAGCACCAGCATCAAGTGCTTTAGTATTACCTGTGAACTTGTTAGAAATGAAATTCTCAAGATGCACCCTTAATCTATTGAGTTAGATGGCCAGGAATTTGTGTCTCCTCAAGCTTTCCGGGTGATTGTGACGCTACTAAAGTTTGAAAACCAGTGCCCTAAAATCTAGACCTCTTTGTGTCTGCTGGATGTATTCATCAGGACCAAGCTGTTTGCACATGTCAGGAACTCAACCTAAGTTTAAACCAAGAGGAGTTACATTGGCTCCCATGTCTGGAAAGTCAAAAGATACAGCTCACTGCCCTAGAATTCAAATGTTATCATCATAGCATTGTTTCTCTCCAGCTTCTGGGTCAGTTTTCCTCAAGGCTGTTTTCTTTATAGGCAGCTTCTTTATATGTAAAGAGAGACAGTGGTAGCTCGAGGCTTATGTAATACTCATGGACCTTCTTTCTTAGAGCTTCAGTGAGAGTGCCAGGGGAACTGGCCTCTCCTGGGCCACTTGCCACCCCTGAAGAAATGATCAATGTGGCCTATTAGATGGAGTATTTTGATCAATCAGATCTGGGCTGTGTGCCAGTGAGCAGCAACAGTACCACCTGAACCACATCTACTAAGTTCATTTTCCCAAAGGAAGAAACGAGAAATAACAACAAAAGGAACAAAAGTTCATTATGAAATCATTCCCTTACATGATTGTGGATTGAGTTCTCCCTCCCGACAGATTCATCCGTTGAAATCCTAACCCCCTATAACTCAGCATGTGAGCTTACCTGGAAACAGTGACATTGCAGACGCGATTGGTTTAGTTGAGGCCATTCTGGAGTAGGGTGAGCCTCTCATCCCACATGACTGATGTCCTTATAAAAGGGGAAAGTTTGGACAGGGACACACACAGCGAGACATCAGCTCAGCAAACTGAAGTTATGCTGCCACAAGCCGAGGAGCTATCAGAAGCCAGGAGAGAGGCCCGCGTCCTTGAGTGCAGCGCCCTTCAGAGACTGCAGTGAGCACTGTCTGTGCTCTGGGTCTTGGATATGGAGCATAAGGCCTGGCAGGGGAAGCCTTTGTAACTGCCTATGGTCAGGCCAGAAAAAAATCACACTTGGTTTTGTTTTTTTTTTTTTTAACCAGGAGCCAGGTTCCTTGGATACCATTACTACTCCAGAGTAGAGGAGGCAAAATAAGAGAACAGTGCAGTTTGAGCTCAGTGAAGGTCATTGCCATGGCCACCAGAAGGAACGCTGTCAGGCCGGGAGAGAGCATGGTGGGAGGAGCAAGCCCTCCAGTGTCCTTTCCCGTCTTCTCCTGCTTACTCCCCTGCCCCCACTGGCTCAGTCCAGTGGACGGGCATGGGGTGAGGGAGCTGGGGTGATGCAGCTCTGAGTTGCCGGCCGCCCACAGTACAAATCAGAGAACGGCAGGGAGTGGGGAAGAAAAGATGCATGATCAGCACTCCCATCTTTGGGAAAAAAATGCCTATGCTTGGATCACATCTGTAGAGATTCTGATTTAATTGATTAGAAAGAGGCTTAGGCCCTTGTGCATGTTTTCTGAAGTTTTTACATGAAATCTAACTGATGCAAATAAGTTCACAAAATCTAAGGCTCAATGAATTATCATAAAATGAATACACACCCCCATGTAACAACCACGCAGACCAGGAGACAGCATGATTGGCATTCTAGGTCCTCTGCAAGCCATCATGTGCTAACTTGCCCTCAAAGGGCAGCACCCTGCTGGTTGCTGGTACCACAGATCAGTTTACTTGGTTTCTGAACTTTGTATCCATGGAATCATATAGTTGACATTCTTCTATGTCATCTTTCTTTCATGCAAGTAGAACCCATTGCATCTAGGTGTCTGTCCTGGTTCTGATAGAACAGAGCTTGGCGCACGGTGGCCAGTGTGGTCTACCTGCGATGCCCGTCCTTACCAGGGCAGAGGGCCCTGCGGGACTCTTTCAAGGGGAGAGGCACTTCGTGTTTGGGATCTTAACTAAATCAGGGTTCCCATTTTGCAGTTTTCTGGCTGTGAGCTGTCACTGGTAGGTGACAGTTAGCTCTACTTGTGTAACAGCATTAAATAGATGTATCTTGGTAGAATTGATCCTGTTATTTACTCCTTCAGGCCAGATACAGTATAGCCTATGTCAGGGATTCAAAGTCTGTGTTGATATCTCTAAGATGGGATGGGTAGACTGATGCATGGAAAACAGCTCACTGTATCAGGCGGTATAAGATTTATATGAAAGGAAAGCTACTGATTTCAGAGGCACTATATGTTCTTGAAAAGATTTTACTTTCAGAAGAGCAGAATGAACTTTTTTTTTTAATTGAAGTATGGTCGATTTACAGTGTTGCATTAGTCTCTGGTGTACAGCATGGTGATTCAGTTATATATACACACACATACATTCTTTTTCATATTCTTTTTCATTATGGTTACTATAAGAAATTTAATACAGTTTTCTTTTTCATTATGGTTACTACAAGAAATAGTTCCCTGTGCTATACAATAGGACCTTGTTGTTTATTATTTTATATTTAGTAGTTACTCTTCAGGGTTAGAGGTGGAAAGGCATTTTCTATTTTATGGTGAGAACAAGTTGTGTAAGTGATTTGAGTGCAAGGCGTGGGGTTAATGGTTACTAGTTGATGACTAGCAGATTGAAATGAGGAGTAATGTGATTTTTGAGGGAAACAAAAGGTGTCACATAAATGCAGAACTGGGATAATGATTTCTAGTCATACAGGGTAGATATTTAGACCTTAACAGATTCTAGACTCCACCTGTATACTAAAAAATGTGACAAAGGATACAGAAGTTCTATTATAAAGAAAGATGGCTTATGAATACACACACACATACTAAGCATGAAGAATGGGACTATTATATGACTCCATCTAGCCATATTTAATTTCAATGATGGACATTAATTTTAGGTTTTAAATCTAAATATATCTTAATTGACTTTTTTTTTTCCTTTTTTGACCAAGTCAGTGTTGTGTAACTAGGGCCATGATGTCCAGCTCAGTGGCTAAAATCCTGCTAGTCCCTTTTTGCAGATAGCAAATGTATTTAGAACTTAGCTTGATGAGAACGATTTGTGACAGGGACTTCTCTAGGGGTATTCTTATCTTTTTTCAAGAGAGGAATATTTATGAAATGCAATCTGCTCTGTGTACAGAATTCTGAATAAATACCAGCCTTGCAATTGCATGAAGACTTCGTAGACACAGGCAATTCCTTCCTGATAGAGTCCCTTGATGTAGCAAAGGGTCACCAGACCCTTTGCTTACGTGGTTGCTCCTAAGCTGTTTTGTTTTAATTATACATAAAATCATGCTAATGTAGTGAATTTCCTCTGATGCTCTGACTACAAAACTGAATTGCTAACACTTTAACAGGGAGCAGTGAATCTTGAGATTGTTTTGAATGATAAAATTTGCTATAAATCTTTCTTAAAGCAACTCTTTTTTTCCCAGAAATTATTCTTAATTTGACGGCTATGTGCCATATACTTCTAAGTCTTAAAAACTTTCTCTGACTTTAAAACTCTTTTGAGAATCGTTATTTTGAGAAAACCCCCTAATTTTATAACTAATGTGATGTTCACCATTCTCTTACCAAGGAAAATGTTGCATTATTGACAAAAAAAAAAGTCTCTAACGCTTGAAATGATTCTAAGGGGCTTTGAAGGCAGTCACACTCTCCCAAGTCTCCTTTTTGCCTGCCAACCATGACACTCACATTGAGGCCTGGGAAAGTGAAGTTGGAAGAGATTTGGAAGGCTTGTATGAAGGGAGGTAAGTCTATCAATTAAAGGATTGTTTCTAATACACACAATCTGAGAGGCAGTAGTGACTTTTAATGAACAGTTTCCCCCATCAAAGTAAGGATGAGGTGCTAAGGTCTTCTGTGTCCAAGACGTTAGGATATGACAACTTCCAAAATTTGTAAGATGCTTGATGAAGAGTAGAAATGATGAAGACTAGAAAATTATAATGTCTATAGAGCGGTGTTCCCCAAACACCCGTATTTGGCCCATGACAAGTCTGTGGTGCTGCTTTCACTGGCCTGTAAGCAAAGTGAGAATGTTGTCAGTTCTTCTTAATGCTGTTATCATTAATTTTAAACATTTTTCTTTATGATTTCCCTCTCCTACTTTTTTGGTTTTAAAATTATTAATTTCTGTGGCATATCATGTTGGTCCTTGGTGGGTGTATTGTTGCTTTTTTTTTTTTTTAATTCTACCTGAAAATGTTTTAAAAGCAGATGACTTCATGTTGGGTGCCATTCACAAAAAAGAGATACGTTCTATAAGTCTCAAAAGACTTAAAAGCTGCTGTTTTACGGACTCTGTTCTGGATTATCAGAAATATAAAAATGAATGGGGGACTCTATATTTCCACTCTGTAGACTGTAACATGCAAGTACATTGTAGGCCAAAGCATTCGTGAAGTGTATTTCCAAGTCGTATTCTCAATCGATGACTTAGATAGGGTACCATCTTTCCTTTGGTCAGTGTTCTCTTTGAGGGAAGGGGTCCCAGGAATATTTCTGATAGTTTCACACTTGTCCTTATCCACACCTAGACTGCACAAGGAGGAGTTATGTATTGGTCTGGTTTTTGTCTGATGTGAATACTGTATATGGATGTACCTGGCTGTCTCAGGCTCTGCACTCCATGTGGCCTGAGTGCTAAGAGCATCCTGTCCCAGTGTGGATCTGACCATCACTCCCTTGCCCCTCTCCTTCTGTGGCTGTCTACCCAAGTGTTTGCTGGAGTATGACAACACCCGAGGTCGTTTTCAGGTCAGTGGGGAAGGAGGCCTCTTCCATAGGGTTGGAGCTAGACTTAGAATGTAGTATCATGATACATAGCTCTTCTACTCTGTGGTAACACTGTTTCTTGTTTCTTGTTTATATAGCCCTCTTGTGAAAATTGAGGGTAGAGAGGCATTTTGGGACGAGACTTGGGTATTTCTAGATTTTATGGCTATGATTCTACCAAACTGAAACTGAGGTCAGATTAAGAAGTTATACACCCCAGTCTGATGACAAATGTCAACTCAGCTCTTTTTCTCAAAGCAAGCATTTCTATAAAACTCCAGAACAGGGTTCTGAGATTATTAATGGCTGGTTTTGTGCTGGCTTTCCCTTAGGAAACCCTTTCCTTACTCCATTCATCTGTTTATAGTCTCCCTCCATTAGTTTACCATTTACTTAATACTCTTGATTCTGATAGGATATGTTATACTTCATTGCAAGTTTTTTTTTTGAGATTTATGTGTCTTCTAAATAAATTGTTGGGTATGAGGGCTAAATTTCATTTATCTTTGAATCTCCTGCCTGACATGTGGTAAACATTCACTGAAATGTGTTGAATGAGGACAGAAAGAAATAAATCAGTAATTTAATTTCGTCAAGACTTACTACCACGAAATTGAAATATTTAAGTATATCAGCAGATATAATCACCTTGTCCTAAAAGTTCAGTTCCTTCTAATTCTAGTCCTATGAGCTGGGGATAGGAGCTTTCTTTTCCAATTCTTGTAGGTTCATAGATTGAGTTTTTTTTTTTTTTAGTTTGAGATTCTCTGGAATAGCTGTAAAATTGTCAGTCATTTCCTTTGAGTCAGACTGTCACCAGTACTTCCTCTTGTCCTTATGATGACTATATATGACTGACTTTTTTTGCATTTCAGAGCAGTGTGATACACAGCAACTGAAATAAATTTACACCTTCATTTGATGTGACTTTATTTGGTAGTAACAGCAAGTTCTTCTGCCAGTGCATAGGCTGATTGACATTACCCAGGAACCTAGAATTTCACAGTGTATTTTCATCTCTATTATAAGCTTTGCTAACCGTAGAGTTTCTTTTTTCTTTTCTTTTTTTCTTCTTCTTTTTTTTTCCCCAGCACATCTGTTTACCTTATAAAGGCATTCTTTATAGCTTGAAGCAGTCCCATGTGGATCATTTTTCTGAGACAAATACCCCAGCATACAGAGCAACTGTTTTCTCTTTTTAGTGTCTATAAATATCTGTGTTATACTTTTTAAATGTACTGCAAGTAAGAGGAAGAAATCTGGAACTAGTTACCTTTTTGTCATCAGTAACTACAGGTTTATTCACACAGAATGGAAGGGTAGTATGTTCTTTCAATTTTTGATAATCTATTTTATTTATTTCTGCTATATTTACTAGTGCTACAATTTATTGAAGTTTAGTTGGTTTAAGACAGTCAGCCTTGTTACTTTTTTCTTTTTCTTTGATGCATCAGCCCTTCGTAGTTAATTTCATAGGTTTGCTACCTTCTTATAAACCCATACATAAACTATGTGAAGTTACCTTTCTGTGCCCTAGTTTCCTTGCCTATAAGATGAAGATCTCAATTAAAATTTCCTCCAATTCTAATACATTATGAATCTGTGACTATCTGTGTTTTCCGCAATAATCCCAACTAGTTAATTTAGGATCTTGATTCTTTTATGTGTTGTATTCACAACACCTTCAGGTTTGTGTCCTTGCAAATTGGATAAATATGGGCTCTAATACCTTCAGTGAAGCCACTGACAAAAATATTGAGTAGGATAGCCTGGGAGCCAGGCTCAGTGGGGAGTCCATTCGTTAGTCTCTGCCCTTTGGACATGGTAGTTCAGTCAATTGCAAATCTACTAAATTTTCCTAGTTTTAAATTCATTTTCATAGTTTACAAACAGATACGAAGAAAGGATTTTCAAATGCTTTTACTGCAGTCCAGCTGGACCCCGTGTACATCAGTGTCTGACTTAACTCTCTTTCCTCTCTGTAACAAGTGGTGGGGATCAGTTTGCTACGGCTCATTTTCAGTTACTCATGTACTTAACAAACCCATTCATTTTTCCTCTTAATACTCACAGACTACTCCATTATAACGTCATTCCAGAAGTCTCCCTGGAAATTACCTAAAGCTTAGCAGTCAGAAGTTTGCAAAATTTGCCTGATTGATTTTGAGTCCTTCAGAGACATAAGCCCATCTCCAGTACTCCCCCCCCCAATTGTTCCCATTCTATTTGAGTCTTCCAAGAATCTGGATGAAACTTAGACAGCTTACGCATTTCCCTCAGCATCCCAGGATACTGTCCTTCTAAAGCTGAGCCTGGAATTGTAACAGTTTCTTTCAGTCTCTTCACCTACCTTAGACTTCTGAAACCATTTACCATAATTACTTGCATATACTTTTCTTCACTGGAGAAGGAAGAAAATGTAGGAGTTGTATAGTTCAAGTGTATTTTTATCAACAACCAGCATTTCAACAATTGATTCTTTCTGAGGCTCTCATTTCCTTAATCCCTTTTGCAAAGTGGCTTTCGTTTTGCTGACAGTGATCTTTATGGTTTATCATGATACCCTTCCTTCTAACATTTATTTGAGCTCACTGCAGACATTTTACACAACCACCCTGGTTTCCCTTTTCTGTCCCACTGAGGTGCTTTACAGCTGCATGGGTAGAATAATATTTCTTAGAGCCTCACAGTCCTCTCCATCCAACTTCCTTCCAGAATGAAATGCCATGAAATCATTCCTATGACCTGAATATTAACAAATTTGCCTACTTAAAAATCCATGCTGATCGTTTGATAGTAGGGCTCACATCCTTATATCCTTACTAGAGCCTAGTAAGTAAAATTAATTGTGAATAAAATTATTAATTTTAATAAAATTAATAATTTTAATTTTATTCACAATTGTTATTTCAACATCCATTCATAATTTGTCACTTAGATTTAATATGTGTGTATAAATAGATATGTATTTTAGATATATATATATATTTATTTAGGCTGGGGTCTCAGTTTCCGTACATTAAACTTTCTCAACTTTAGCACTTTCAAATTTTGGGCAGGATAAAATTTTTGATTGTGTGGTGTCCTGTGCATTGTAGGGTGTTTAGAAGCATCCTTGGTTTCTGTATATTAGAAGTTAGAAGCACCTCTCCTAAGTATGATAATGCTTCCATAAAATATTTTTTCCTCTTATCTTTTATCTTTAAATATCTTTTTTTAAATTACACTTCTGCCCTCTGATGAATGGATTATGTAGCAAATGTATACATTAAATACACAGCCTCTTAACCTCTCTTCAGGGCAAAATTAGAATTTTAAGTTGTTATAAGATATATTTGCCTTCAAAAAGTATGGGTTTTTGAAGAGTTAAATAGTGAAAAACAGTACTAACAATATGAATAAAGGTGAAATGAAGAGTTAATATAATAATATGAAAATGTGAATAACATACATATATCCTTTGGTGTGATATGAATGGAGTTAATCAAGAAGGTAGGAAAAAAAATAAGGAAGGTAGGACTTCAGACATTAAAGGAAACGTTAGGATCAAATGGGGAGTCAGAGAGAGCAGGAAAGTCACAAATGCTGAAACTGTGAGCAAAAGCACAAAATTCTAGAAAGAAAAATATTTGGAGGAGGTGTGCATTGTTTATTTCCCAGTTCAGTTGGAGAAAAAGTCTTACGAGAAGTGATAAACATTTTATTGGGTAATAGTTTAGTTTTCTTTAGCTGCTATAACACATTATCACAAACTTAGAGACTTAGAATAACACACGTTTGTGCTTTTAACAATTCTTACTTCACTCAATATTATAATCTCGAGGTCCATCCATGTTGCTGCAAATGGCATTATTGTTATTTTTTGAAGTATTTACTATGAATTTTTTTTAACTAGAGTACAGTCAGTTACAGTGTGTCAGGTTCTGGTGTGCAGCACAATGTCCCAGTCATGCATCTACTCACATATATTTGTTTTCATATTTTTCATTAAAAGTTACTACAAGATATTGAATATAGTTTCTTGTGCTATACAGAAGTAACTTGTTTTTTAATCTATTTTTATATATAGTAGCTAACATTTGCAAATCTAAAACTCCCAAATTTATCCCTTCCCACTCCCTTTCCCTGGCAACCATTGTTTACTATGTCTGCAAGTCTACTTCTGTTGTGAATGAATTCATAGTGTCCTTTTAATTTTTGTAGAAGATTCTACATATAAGAGATATCATATGGTATTTTTCTTTCTCTTTTTGGCTTACTTCACTTAGAATGATGATCTCTAGGTCCATCCATGTTGCTGCAAATGGCATTATTTTATTCTTTCTTATGGCTGAGCAGTAGTCCATGGTATAAATATACTACAGCTTCTTTATCCAGTCATCTGTCGATGGACATTCAGGTTGCTTCCATGTCTTGGTTATTGTAAATAGTGCTGCCGTGAGCATTGGGTTGCATGTATCTTTCTGAATTAGAGTTCCTTCCAGATATTATACCCAGGAATGGGATTGCTGGATCATATGGTAAGTCTATTTTTAGTTTTTTGAGAAATCTCCATACTGTTTTCCATAATGGCTGCACCAATCTACATTCCCACCAGCAGTGTAGGAGGGTTCCCATTTCTCCATACCCTCTCCAGCATTTATGATTCATGGACTTTTGAATGATGGCCATTCTGACTGATGTGAGGTGATACCTCATTGTAGTTTTGATTTGTATTTTTCTATTAGTGATATTGAACATTTTTTCATGTGCCTTTTGGCCATTTGTATGTCTTCATTGGACAGTTGCTTGTTTAGGTCTTCTGCCCATTTTTGGATTGGTTTTTTTTTTGTTGTTATTAAGTTGTATGAACTGTTTATATATTCTGGAAATTAAGCCTTTATCAGTCACATCATTTGCAAATATTTTCTCCCATTCCATAGGTTGTAGTTTTTTTTTTATGGTTTCCTTTACTGTACAAAAGTGTGTAAGTTTAATTAGGTCCCATTCATTAATTTTTGCTTTTATTTTTATTGCCTGGGTAGACGGCACATGGCATTATTTAATTCTTTTTTATGGCTGAGTAATATTCCACTGTATATATACCACATCTTCTTTATCCCATCATCACAACCAGCCATCTTTTATGCTGTGTCCTCACATAGAAAAAGTGGTGAAGGGGCTCTCTAGGGTCTCTTTTATAAATGCTCTGATTTAATTCATTTATAAGGATTCTACCCTCATGACCCAAGCACTTCCCAAAGACCACACCTTCCAGTAACATCACACTGGGGATTAGGTATTCAGCATAAGAATTTTGGGAAACACAGTCTCTAGCATGGGTCCAGGAAGTAGAAGAACCACAGCCACAATAAGTAACGAGTTTAAAACTGAGGCAGAACTTGCCTCAGCCAGAAATCCTTTCAAATTCTGCCTCTTGCAGTAAGAGTCAATAATTCACTTTTCCAATTCAAGTTAACCTTGGGCTCAAGCTCTCATGATTAGCATTTTCCTCCCAGACTCGTGGGACCTGGCACTCTGCTGATAGGAGAATCAGAATATTGGATGCAGAGTATACTTAATGATCAGCAGTTTTCAAACCTGCATTGCAATCTCCTGGGGACAAAGTTAAATATGTATTCTCAGACCTGTGCAACCTATGTGTCAGAAACTCCACTTGGAACAATCAGGGAGTCTGTATTTTTAAACAAGCTCCCCATACAATGTCCATTAAAGAGACTGGCACAGATCAATGGGCTGACTGTGGAAATGACAGACATGTATCCTTATTACACAGAGGGAAATTGAGGTCTAAGGTATTTTCCCCAAAGTCACATTTAAAGAAGTCCTCAGCCTAAGTGTCTGCAATCTAATCACTGGTACATGACAGTTTGGAGTCTAGGAAGAAAGACCCTGACACATAATCTTCCGGACCATGAAAGTTTCAGGCACAAGAAAAACTTTTCTCCTTTGCCCCAGAGAGTTTTCGACTTGGCGTGACAAATAGCAAAAACTAAAATGTGTCACTCAAAGAGCTGATGTTATATGCCTGTGTAGATATATGCTTTCATTGGTTCCAAAGCATATAAGGACAATTTCTTGCTTTCATCATGAAGAATGTCAAGCCACCTGATCTAAAAACTCCTGGCCTCCTGGTTTCCTCCCTACCTCTTTTTTTGCAAATAGGTCTACTGTGCTTTGAATGTTAGGCATTCAAGACTTTCTTTGGCCTGTAATGCATTCTCTGAAATCATTTCAGTGAATGGGGAGTTGATTAGGATGAGGCATTTGAAATGTCAAAGGTCGTTCAGGAACATTAACAGATGTGCTCAGAAATAATGAAAACTGAAGCAGATCTTCAGAAATCCTTGAAAACCACCTTAGTTATTCAGCTTTTCATTTTCTATTTTTCCCTTTGTATTAGACAATGTAAGTAATGTGGATAAACCCATGAGGAAATACAATTTAAAAAAACTATCAAACTTAAGTTCTAATTACACATTTTGTTTAATGCCTCTGTCTTCCCCCTTAACTTTGCATGTAATGGCTAGAACACTTCTTACACCATTTTGATTTTGCACTTGAGGACTTATGGTAATGTCAGTTCTTTAGGGAACCACTGATTCCCCTTATTCAACAAATACATACTCTGCCCGTATGTGGCAGAGAGACACTACGATGGCCCCCGTGATCTTGACCTCTTGATGCTCGTGCCATTGTGTGATCCCCTTTGCTTGAATGTGGGCAGACCCTATGACTTGCTTCTAAAACCATAGAATATAGAGAAGGTGAGGGAATGTAAGTGACTGTGTATGTGATTATGTCTCATAAAATACTTGTGTCCATCTTGCTGGAATCTTTCTCACCCTGTGAGAAAGCAAGTGGCCACTTTTGGGGGAACCTTACATGACAAGGACCTGTGGGCAGTCCCTAGAATGAGAGCTGTCTGTTCTTGTTGAACAGCCAGCAATAAAGTAAAGCCCTCTTTCTACAGCTGCAAGGAAGTAAATTTTGCCAACATGAGTGTCGTCTCACATACTGCCAGTGCTGTGGCTGCCAGTGGTGTCCTGTTGGTCCTTCCCAAAGAAATGGATGGAAACTTAAACAGCAATGTTCCCCAAGAAGAATTATTTCTGTTACATGTAATATGCAATTTGTTGACCTCAAAAGAATTGCTTTACAGATTGTTCTGGAATTGGAAAAGACAAATTAGACATCCCTCAACATCACTAGTGAAAAATGAGCTTTTTGACATGTTAACTAAAGTCTTCAAATACATGATGTTTTAAAGAATGAATCTTTAATAGAGTATAATTGAATGCAGAGAATTACGTACTTCTTTTTGCTTATTTTTATAACTGTCTTTTGTAGAAATAATTCTTTATAATCAGGGAAGTAACTATATTGTTTTTATTTTTTGAAAAATGGTGTTAATTCTTAAAATATTTTGATTAAAAAAAAAGAGATGGAATGTATGTCAGACCACAGCTAACATCATGCTCAATGGTGAAAAGTTGAAAACGTTTTCATTAAGATAAGGAAAAAGACAAATATGCCTACTTCTGCCACATCTATTTAACATAGTACTAGAAGTTCTAACTGGAGCAATTAGGCAAAAACAAACAAAAAATAAATAAATTAAAGGCATCCAAATCAGAAAGGAAGAAGTAAAATTGTCTTTGCAAATAAAATGACCTTATGTAAAAAAATTCTAAAGATACCATCAAAAAAAATCTGTTAAAACTAATAAATTCAATAACTTGCAGGACACAAAATCAGTATACAAACATTAGTTGCATTTTTATGCACTTAGACTATGCAAAAAATATGAAAAGGTCTTCAACATCACTAATCAACAAATAGATGCAAATCAAAACCACAATGAGACATTGTCTCACACCTGTTAAGTTAGCTATTATTAAAAAAATAAAAGTTACAAGGTGTTGGTGAGGATATGGAGAAAAGGAAACCCTGGTGCACTATTGGTGGGAATGTAACTGGTATAGCCTTTAGGGAAAACAGTATGGAGTTTCTACAAAAAATTAAAAATAAAACTAACCTATGATCCAGCAATCCCACTTCTAAGTTTCTATCCAAAGAAATTGAAATAAGAATCTCAAAGAGATCAGTGCATTTCCATGTTCATTGCACAGTTATTCACAATAGCCCATATATGGAAACAACCTCCATGTCCATGGACAGATGAATGCATAAAGAAAATATGGCATATACATACAATGAAATAGAAACAAACCTTAAAAAAGATATTCTGTCTTTTGTGATAGTACGGATGAACTTGGAGGAAATGCTGAGTGAAGTAAACACTTAGAAAGGCAAATGTTGTATGATCTCTTGTATATGTGGAATCTAAAATAGTCAAAATCATGTAAATAGACTGTAGAATCCTGGTTGCCATGCTGTGGGGAGAGGGAAAAGGGAGGTGCTGGTAGAATGGTACAAAGCTTTGGTTCTGCAAGGTAACAGAGCTCTGGGGGTCTACTATATAGTATATATGTATATACACAGCATGGTATAGTAGACCTCCAGAACTTAGCTTATAACTAGCAATACTGTATTGTATACTTAAAATTTAAGATGATAGATATTCTGTTAAGTGCTTACTACATACGCACAACAACAGCAACAAAAGTAAAGTAGATGGGAAGAAACTTTGGGAAGTGATGGACATGTCTATGGCTTTGATGATGGTGATGGTTTCATGGGTATATACTTTTCCCTAAACTCATTGAGTTGCATACATTAAATACATACAGCTTTTTTCCTGTTAATCATACTTCATTAGGGATTTAAAAAAAGAAGAATTATCAACTAAGAATTCTTCATCCAGTGAAATTATCAGGGGTAAAAGGAATAAAAACATTCTCACACAAAGGAAAACTAAGAAAATTTGTTGCCAGAAAATCTATTCTTAAAAGTAGCTAAAGGAGAGAAATAAAGAATCACCTTATGGACGTTAGTCAGAACTAGCAGTGTACCTCAACTAGATGCTAACACTCTGTGAAACGTAGTTGAAATGTGTAACCAAAAAAATGGGGGAAAAAAAAGGAAAGCTTCTTGTCCTCTATTACCACATCAGAGTTCTTCACAAAACAATAATATTCTTTAGCCTCTTCTATTGCAAATATATTCTTCAGCTAGTGATTTTTCTTTTGGTTTTGTCTTTTTTTCCTATTAATTACAAAAATATGCTACACTTTCATGCAGCTAGATTTTTCTTTTTCAGTTTTGTATTTAGAACATGTGTATCCATTGGAAAATGAGATAGATGGATGTACATCTATATGTTCTCCAATCATTTGAGTTTTATTGTTTCCATTTTGTATTTTTAATTAGTCTTCATTTCTGTGTATGGTGTGAAGTAGAGAAATTGATTTTATTTTCTCAAATTAATAAACTGTCCTAAAAAAACTTAATAAATGCAAACAACCTTCCTTCCTGTATGTTTAAAAAAAACCCATATTTTTAATATGCTAAATTCCTTTCTGGGAAATTTAATTTATCTTTCACTGATCTGTTTAACACTAGTGTCAGTATTTTTTTTTGCATTTGAAAACACAATAAACTTTTTATAATTCTGTTTCAAAGCAGCCTTGTTTAGCCTGAATATTTAGTTTTCATATGGATTTTGATACATTTACTATTTCATAGACCCTGTGAATTTATTTTTTAAAAATTTAGTCCCAGTAATCTTAGATAGGTGATTTAGTAAATGACATTTTTCCTGTGTGTGTCTGTGTGTGTGTGTGTGTGTGTGTACATTTTTAAACAGATTACTGGAATTGGATATGAAAACTATTACCATATGATTATCATGTGACAGTCACCATAAAGCATCCTCATTGACTCTAAGGTGACTTTTTTCTTAATTGTTTTTTGATTCTTGTGATACATCTTTATTTCAAAGTATCTCTTCTTTTGGATTCTAAGTGCTCTGTTTTTTGTTTTTATCTTGAAGAATGCTGCATACACTGTATCATTTTTTTCTGTTGATGATTTACCAGTTTGAGTAGAGTTGAAACAAAAGCAAAGGTTCTTGATCTTGTTCCAACGCTATGTGAAGAGATCTTTAATTTCTTCTAAGTTGATTACACAGGGAATGGTCACATAGAGTCCTGCTACAAGGTCTAAATAGAACAATGTGGTGGTGGTGAGTAGAGCATTATGGGGTTCTTTAATTTGCACAAAGTCAAGATTTTTATCTTGTTTATCTTACTGTCCAAATTTGTGCTGTTGGAAATAAATGGAGACTTGTTATGTTTTATTGTGTATTCAGTCATCTAGAGGCTCAGGTGGTTGGAGAGGAGGAGGAAGCTGGAATTAAGGACACTCACATCAAGAGACCACACTAAACCATGGGTTTGGTGAACTCAATATATCTGATAGCCATTCTTTGCATATTATATGATTCTGTCTCATCTCTTTTACTATGTATTCTAGACTAGATTCCTGCCTGATCAGGATACATCTCGATCCCTGCTGACATTTTACTTGATGTAACCTCAAAAGCCCTCCATATTTCCACTGGAGATTCTTTGAAGTGTTGTTTAGTAAGCAGTTATACTACGAGAGCTTCTAATTGTTGGTTGCCTGTCTCTTCCGTGGCTACCCTCCACTCTTGCCTCTCCCTTCTAAACTAGAGTGTATTCATGGGTTTTGTCTGATCCTTCCCCATAATTTTACCAACTTTGGATTACTTTCCAGAAAGACTACATGTGAATACACTCTTGAGATCAAGAATACTGAATGACTGATACTGCATCATACCACCTGGAAAAAGCAGTGTCTGCAAATGTAATGAGATTTTCAAATTTTAATCACTTTTTATTTTCCTTATGCTGCGTAATACCCCTGGAACCAGGCTTAAAGAGATGTGAAGCTACTGTCTCTTTTGTGGGAGTGATGGGGAGTGCGGTTCCTTTTTGTACTAATGTTATCTACAGTTTTACTTATTTACAAAGCAGTGATCATTCTATCCATACTGATTTGCATTCTAAACATGTGTTTTTTGTCACTTGCTTTAAAAAAGTAATCATATACAGGAGACATGTTTGCAACATGTGGTCATATTCTCAGTGGCCAGTGTTGATTGGAACTTGAAAGGACAGATGACTTGGGGTTAGCATCCATTTGTAAGTTGATTATTTAAATTACCTATTGAGAATTTGAGCTGAGAATAAAGATCAGAGTCAGGCAATAGTGGAGGGGGAGAAAAAAGGAAGAAAAAAGGAGAAAGATTTGCTATCAACATTTCATAGGGGAAAAATGGTGTTAACAAAAGTATGTGGAAAGAACATAATCTTGAAATAAAAATGCATTAAAATGAGCATTCTTGATATAATGAAAAACTCTATACCTTGCTTAATTTTCCTTATTTCACAGTGATCTGTTAATAACTTCAACTCGTATAGAAGTAAGCTCTTAAGGCTAATGTTTTCTTACTCATGTTCTGTCTGGATGATCTATCCATTTTTGTAAGTGGAGTATAGAAGTCTCCCACTATTGTTATATTGCAGTAAATGTCTCCATGTAAGTGTTTTAATATTTGCTTTATGTATTTTGGTGCTCCTGTGTTAGGTGCATAAATATTTACAAATGTTATATCTTCGTATTGGATTGACCCCTTTATGATTATGTAAAACCTGTATTTGTTTTTCTTAGTCTTTTGTTAAAGTCTATTTTTTCTAGTATACATGTAGCTACCCTAGTTTTCTTTTGACTTATATTTGCATGAAACAGTTTTTTCTGTCCCTTCATTTTCAACCTGGGTACATCCTTACATCTGCAGTGAGTCTCCTGTAGGCAGCATATAGATGGATTTTTTTTTTAATTCAGCCACTTCATGTCTTTGGCAAATTTAGTCCATTTATATTTAAAGTAATTATCAATAGGTATGTAGTTATTACCATTTTGTTCATTGTTTTCTGGTGGTTTTTATAATTTTTCTCTGTTCCTTTCTTCTTATCTTACTTTCTTCCCTTGTGGTTTAAGAACTTTTCTATTGTATTATGCATAGATTTCTTTTGCATTATCTTGTGTGTAGCTACTATAGGTTATTGTTTTGTGTTTACTATGAGGCTCATATATAACATATGTATATATATATATAGAGAGAGAGCGCACACGCTATGTTTGAATGTATTCTAAAACTTTTTTCCTCCCCCTCTAGGTTTTATGTTTTTAATGTCACATTTGACATCTTTTATGTTGTGTATCCCTTAACTAATTGTTTTAGCTACAGTTATTTTTACTACTTTTGTCTGTTAACCTTTATACTTGCTTTATAAGTGATTGATTCACTAACTTTACTGTATATTTACCTTTACTGGGGAGATTTTTACTTCCATGTGTTTTCTTGTTACAAATTAGTGCTCTTTTCTTTTCAGCTTTACCTTCAGTATCTCTTATTAGGCCACTTTAGTGTTTTTGAACTCTTAGCTTTTGCTTGTCAGAAAAACTGTTTCTCTTTTAATTCTGAATGATAACCTTGCTGGGTAGAGTATTCTTGGTTAGAAGTTCTTTTTTTTTTCCTTTTTTCTTTTTTGCCTTCCAGCATTTGAGTATTTCATGCCACTCTCTAATGGCCTATGAAATTTTTTTCTTAGAAATAGTCTTATGGGGGTTTCCTTCAATATAACAAATTCTTTTCTCTTGCTGTGTTTAAGACTATCTCTTTAAATTTAGGCATTTTAGTTACATTGCTTCTTGGTGCGTGGCTTTTTGGGTTTATCTTGCTGGGAACTCTCTGGGCTTCCTGCATCTGGATGTCTGTTTCCTTCCCTAGGCTAGTAAAGTTTTCAGCCATTATTTTTACAAATAAGTTTTCTGCCCCTTTCTCTCTCTCTACTTCCCTGTCCTCCAGATCACTGACCATTTATTTTGCTACATCTACTCTGCTGTTGAAACCCCTCTACTGTATTTTTCAGATCAGTTATTCTTCAGTTATATGACTTCTGTTTGGTAGTTTATTATAATTTCTATCTCTTTAATGATGTCCTCATTGTGCTCATTCATTCATTCTTCTAAGTGTGGTGAGCATCTTTATGACCATTGCTTTGAACTCTTTATAAGTACTTTACAGGAACTCAGGTAAATCATGCATCTCTGTTTCTTTAAAGGTTTTTTTTTTTTCCTCTCTCCTGGGGCTTTATCTTGTTCTTTTGTTTGGAACATACTCTTCCTTATTTTGCTTGAGTCTATCTATGTTTGTGTCAATGTATTAGGTAGTGAAACAGCTCTCTCTCCTAGTCTTGGAGGAATGACTTCGTATAGGAGATGAAACTTGTTATTTAATCTTGCCCTAGGCTTGGTTGTTTCTCAAACATTTGTGGTTATCTAAGCAGCCTGACTTATTTTTGATAAGTCCTAGTTGTTGAGGTTGTGTCGAGACCTGTGAGTGTTCCAGAGGGAGAGATCTCAGTCAACACCGAGTTTCAGGCTGATTGGAAGCTAGATCCTCAGGCAGCAGGTTTTAAGATATGCAAATCATATAGTCCTGTGGGACTGCAGTTACATTCTGACTGTTTCAGACCCAGAAGTGCAAACCTGCCAGCCACCAGAACCCTGCAGGGGCATCTCCTGCGTGGGCTGCGTGTGCCTGGTGTCACAGGAGTGACTCGGTGACAGTGTGTGCTCACTGGTGCGAGCAGATTAGAGGAAAAGTGCAAAGATGATGCCCCCAGTGCCAGCGCTAGCAAGGTAGAGTGAGAGGGCAAGAGTGGTGCCTACCAGTGCCACTGTTTCCAGAGAGAGCCCCAACAGACTCCTACACCCAGCTGCAGATGCTTTAAGATGAGCAAATGAATCTTCTTTACACATGGTCTAAGCACTTTTCAAACTGCTGCTTTTGTGCTGGGTCCTGGGACAAGTGAGTCTGCGTGTGAGCTTTTTGAGAGTGGACTCTCTGTTACCTATAACCCTCCTGTTCTCCTAGGCATAAACTCCATTGGTTTTAAAAGCCAGATGTTTCAGGGTCTGGTCTCTCTGGTGCTGGTCCCAGGGGTTCGGGTGCCTGATGTGGGGCAACAGACCCCTTTCTCCTCTGGGATAAGCTCCATATTTGTATTTGATTCCGCCCAATTGTGGGTCGCCATGTTGGGACTGGGGGTTTTGGTGAGACCTTGTCTCAGCCTCTCCTACCTGACTCAGTGTGGTGCTCTTATCCTTTGTTGTAGAGAAGCTGTTCTGCTAGTTTTTAGATCTTTTTCAGAGTGAGTTGTTCCATATGCAGCTGTATATTTGTTGTGCTCGTGGGAGAAGGTGCATTTTCAAGATCTTCCTACACTAACATCTTGAACCACCCCTCCCTCATTGAACTGCTTTTTTAAAAAAAATTAATCAAACCTCAGCAGGCAACAGATAGAAGAAAAGCCATTTGATGTCAGATCAGTAGCAATGTGCCCAGCACACAATAAGCAGCACAGATGTTTATCTGGAAGGGCCATGAAATTGGAAAATGAAAACTTGGAAGAAAGCTATTGTGTTCCAAACCCTCTCCAATACCATGTCGTAAACAGGCAGGACAGCCTCCAGTGGGTAGCATGAATACCTGATTCTCTTACGATTTTCTAATAATAGAGGATGCACAAAGTGCTTGTGCTCTGCACTAAAGCCTCGAGTCAGATGTCTTTTTTTTTTCTGAGTTTTACATTCAACATTTTATTGTGTCTCTCATGCCTTATATGATGAGAGTCCAAACTGAATCTCACAATCCTCTTATTCCCTTTAAAAATGTAGAGTTTAAAACATTTTAGTGTCTCGAGTATCTTATGTTACAGTCACCCTACAGAAAACCATTTTTCCCCTGAATAGTTGTAAGGTTTTAAAAAATGCTTTTGCTTTTATTGATGAGCTAGCATTTTGTATTCCAGTTTCTTCAGAGTCTGTTCTTGACTCGGCAATCAGAAAAAAATATTTGAGTTGTCACTTGGCCCCATGGACATGAATAAAATCTGCTCAAAGTCAGATTTCTATTTCCTATATGGAAACAGGCCCACCTCCATACTGGTAAGGCCTGGGGAACAAGGACATTTTGGGGAGAGACTGTTCCATCTAATGCCCGCCTCTTTAATTCCCTTCCATGGTTCCAACCTGCACTGTGGAGAGCCAAGATGTTTGTGGATATCTCAGACGATGAGTCCCAGTTCTGCCAGACAATGGCTTCTTGAAAAGAGCTACCCCTTGGATAACTCCTAGAACTTAAAGTTATGCGTATCAGTGACATGTTCAGCTTTTAGGAGGATAGACTGAAGAAAGGGACTATGTGCCGCAGGAAGTGCGGATTTCTGGAGACTTGAGTACTGGGAGGACAGCACATGTGGGCTCCAGTGGGGC
This sequence comes from Vicugna pacos, assembly GCF_048564905.1. NCBI lineage: Eukaryota > Metazoa > Chordata > Mammalia > Artiodactyla > Camelidae > Vicugna > Vicugna pacos. The sequence continues at coordinate 81,456,220 of NC_132997.1, read as the reverse complement.
TTATTTCTTTTGCCCCACAGACTCCTCCTCCTGTGGGAGGGACATAGCTAGAAGGGTGCTGTAGTGGGAACCTCTGCAGCATAAGGCCTAGGACAGCGACCCAGTTGCCCAAGTCTAAAGTTGTACTGAATGTATATTCCTTTGTAACACAAGGAAAAGGAAATGAATTATGGTCATTCCTACTCGAATGTAGGTGAGTGTCCACATTGTACGTGTTGATCAACATCATGTCAATATCACCCCCATCATTCTATATTTACATGTTTTTTATTTGTGGGGGACACTGCCCCAAGGTGACCCCCAAATGATCCTCACCTTTGTATAATTCCCTTTCCTTGAGAATGGATGGGCTCTGTAATTTACTTCTAACCAACAGAACATTGCATAGGTGATGAGATATCACTGGTTATGTTACATAGCTAAGATGATGAGATGCTTACATAAGACAGTCTTGGGAGGCTGCAGAGAGAGAGACTCTCCTGCTGGTCTTAAAGAAGCAAGCTACCAGGTTGTGAACTGCCTATAGAGGGGACCACGTGGCAAGGAACTGGGTAAGCCCTTATGAGGGTCTCATTCTTAAACCTGCAAAGAACTAAATTTGGCCGATAACTACATGAGCTTGGAAGATGACCACCTGCTCCAAAAAAAGATCAGACTGGCTGACACTCACTGCAGCTTTGTAAAGCCCTGAGTAGAGAACTCATATATGCCGAAACCAGAACCCTGACACTGACAAGACAGTGTGTGTTGGTTGAAGCTACCAGGTTTTAGTAACTTCTTATACAACATAAGGAAATTAATACACCAGTTCTTTCGAGTTTAGGCATTTATTTTTTCTAGTCTTTCTTGTGTTTAGTCTATCATACAGGTTTTATGGTCTGTTAATCACTCTGTTCTTGTGCATATACCCTCATTGTGTTGGCATTGGATAACATCCTTTAGGAATGCCAAATTCCTTGTATTGCTTGCAGAATTTTTTTTAAATTTACCTTTTTGATTTACTACAACTGAACGAAGATCATGTTCAAAGACACTAAAATTTTTGAAGACCTTGCTCATGATTTGTCCCATTTACTTTCTTATCTGTTCTTCAAGTGCATACTCATTGCCCTGATATCTTCCCAGTTTCTTACTTTGCCCCTTGACACTGGCAGAAATACTTTCTCCTCTTCTTTTGATATATAAACCACTTTCTTTGACCTCCTAATTTTGAGATTTCTACTTTTGTTTGTTTGTTTTGGGGGGAGGTAATTAGGTTTATTTATTTTAGTGCAGGCACTTCAGATTGAACCCCAGACCCTGTGCGTGCTAGGCATGCCCTCCACCACTGAGCTATACTCTCCCTTCTAAGGTTTCTATTTTTGACTTAGTTCTGTACTTAACAACTGTATATGAGCTCTTTCTTTCCTAATTAAATTACATTTTCCTAGAGTGGAGGGAGAGGCAGGGGCAAAAATAAAATTATTCACGTTTATATGGCCTGTCCTTAAATCCAACAGTGCCTTGCTCTAAGCCTTGGGTAGAGTGGGTTCTCCTTGCTTACTTGTGTATGTAAGTGAAAGTGATGTTGTTGAATTGTATAGTTTTCAGCCCAACACTCCTCAAGAGGATAACTCACTTTTTCTTTGGAATCTAGCAAAACGTATCAGATGATGCATGTCTCGTTAAGGCTTAGGTGATCTTTTACATCCTGAAATAGACAACAACTTATTGTTAGACTTGGGGACTTTAATTCAGCAAATCCTCATTTGTTTGGAAATTTGGGTGCAATTAAAAATAGCAGCCTTAAAGCACAGTTGAAGTGAATGATATGATTTGATTTATAATGTGTGTATGAAAAATACAGGTATTTTTAGGACAGATAAAGGCTGAAATCTCCTGGGAGTCTAAGGAATAGCTTCTGTTTCTGCTCCATTTCTCTCCTTCGCTGGCAAGAGCCAAATGGAGCCTCCTGTGGGTTCTTGTCATTCTTGGTTGAAGCCCTAAATATCGGGCAACCATCCCCACACGCAAGGTAAAAGGAAGAATTGAGACAATAATCAGGGTAATTCAGGCAGTGTGTGTGCTTAGGGTTTGGCTGACCCAGAATGGAATGAGTGCTCTGGATAAATGGACTTCACACTGCTTTTGGTTTTATAACTAGAGGCAGCTTAAAACCTCTGCCCTATTGTATCTCTGAAAGTAAAGCCTATGTCTCTTTATGAAAAGTGTCCAGCTTGCTTTAAAGATCAACCTACTTAAAAAGCTTATAAACCTCAGCCATACTTGAACATTTTCCATTAAGATGTAGACATTCACTTCAATAATACTGATAATCTCAGATTTGAGCAGTTACAAAGAAATAGTTTAGGGGCTCAAATCTCTCGTCACAATGGGGAGAAATTACCAGAGATGCTATGTGTAGAGGAAATAATGTTATAATCAATTTGACTTAAAGTTTTAACAGCCTTCTTTCTTTGGATTAAGTGTGCCATTAATAGTTTGGTGGAAAGCGTGTCTTGTTCTAGTTTTCTGTGCAGAAGAGGTAGGAGAAATGGCAGCTGATTCCAGATCCCACTGCCTCCTTTTATATAACAGATATGTTTACTCTTTGTGATGTTGATTGGAACATCCATCCTGGGATTAATGGGGACAGTTTAAGCAAGTTTTCTCTGTAGTAGTTCCTTAGAAGCTAAAGGGAATATTCAGAAAGACCTACTGTGATATCCTCATTTGATTTTAATACACATTTGCTTCATCTGGTCAACATGTTGCCAGTAGATGTAACTGGTTTCCAAGTTCTTGTCCCATCCCAGAAAGAATGCAGAGACAATGCAGTGGTTAAAAAAGTTAAGCAAGGATTTATTAAGGGATAGATAGCACACTCTCAAGGGGAGAGCAGGCAGGCTCAGGTGAGCGGTTGCCCTGAGTTTCTTTGGAAAGCTGGTTACATAGGGTATAAAAATGAATGAGCAGAATATGCATTAGGGAGGGAAGGGTCTGGGGTTGTGTTCCCTGATTTTTATCCCAACTCCACCTTCCCACAGGGAGGAAGGATATTTGTCCTTATTTAGTCTAAATCGGAAGTGTCACGGTGTCAGTGCATGATGGGTACTTCTAATCTGCAAGGCTAATTTTATTGAAATGAGGGCATAATGAGCAAAAGGTTACATTCAGACACTGGAAATTCCTGCCTTTTTTCACCTTTCTTTGTTGGCCTCTAGGCCACTTGTCACCCCAAAAGTTGTGACCACTTATCAGCCCAGAGGTTCCTGCTTTTCTTTTTCTGCCCAGGGACCCCTGCTGCTTGGCATGATGCTGCTCAATTCCTGCCATTTGGCCTGCATCCGCCTTTCTCTGCTCATATCTAGCTATCTGCCTGCTCTAACAAACAGAACAACTTGCAAAGGCAGAGTCCATGGAGTTCATGTATAGAGTCAGCAAATGGAAAATTTCTTAGCCGAAATAGTTGTTTAATGTAGGAAGGAGGGAAAGATTACCCAAGATCTATTTATAATTAGCATTTAAAGAAAATTTTTATTTTATTGAGTTATAGTCAGTTTACAGTGTTGTGTCAATTTCTACAATGAGCATTTAGTAATTCTAACAGAATGTCAGGTGTCTAAACTGGCATCAGATAAGAAACAACAGGTAAATCTTGCTGACCCATCTCTCTCAGAATCACTGTGAATTTCTTCTCTCTGATTTTGGATGTAATTATTGATCAAATTTGAGACCCTAGTATAAAGTTTTTAGTTTTATTTTAGTTTTCCAGTTTTCTTTTAATGTAAAAACGGATTCTCTTTGGTTATCTAACTTCCATGAGAACTGCTTCCTACATTTAGTTTTCAGGAAATTTCTCTTGTTCCTTAAAAAAAAATTGCTACTTCATTGCAAATCAGAAACATTTAAAAGAATATAAAGACTTTAACTATATCCACCCACTGACTCCAACAGTTCTATTTCTTGCAAGCTACAGAGGAGAGAAAATTGGGCCCCACTTGCCTATGATAAAATTGATACCACTCTTTACTTACCTAGAAGCTTAATGCCTTTATCTTCATAGAAAATAAAGTAAAACTGTTTTTTTCTAGAGCACTTAAAAAAATTCTCAGCGTTTCACTTATGTCCTTCTATCTTTCAAATTAAGAAAAAAACACATCCCATTTAACTCTATCTATTGAAAATGGATTATGAGTTACTTCTAATAGTACATAGAACAGTCAATCAGTTAAAGGAAATAAAACAGAGAGATTGAATTAGGAGATGGAGGTTGAGATTCCTGTGTGAAAACATTGGTAATCATTGACTGGCCAGTTGGTTGACTGATTAATCTTGGAACATATTTATTGAGCATCTGTGTCCCAAGCATGAGGCCAACCCCTAAGGACTCACTAGTGCATATTATTAGACGTGGTCAGTACCTGCCTTTCCCAACTTCTGGTCTGATGGATTAGAAAGATATTCACAATGTATTTTTTAAATAAGTAGATAATTATGAACTGAGATAAAAATTATGAAGGAAAGAAACACCACTCTTCAACAAATTACTTACAAAAGAACTTGGCTTTCCTAAGAAAAGTATACTTGTGATATTAGTAAGTGATGAGTAAATAAGGAAGGGAGTGATGGAAGAGGACTGGTTGCTGCCAGAGTGGTTTGGACAAAGGCATATGAGTTGTAGGAGAAGCTCACAGTGGTTGAGAGAAGGGTGTGGGGAGACTGTTGGGGAGGGGTGAGCAAGAACTTTGCTTTGCAGGCTGTGTTAAGGGTTTTGACTTGATCTTATGTACAACAGAAAGTCTTTGCACAATTGTAAGGAAAGGTTACCATAATTAGCTCTAAGCTTTGACAGTTAAAAACTTTGAGATGAAAACTTCCATAGTATTCCAGAATCTACTTTTGAGTTCTTGACCAATATTTGCTAGAGACGATGCTTACTCTCCTATCCAGTGAATGTATATGTTGTCGTATGGAATTGATTTGTGCCAAAAATTGAACTGTGCTCTCACGGTTTATAAGAAGAGTTCTAAGAGAGATAGAAAAAATGATAAATTTCCCGATTTTCTTTTATATACTGCCTATGTCAATATAAGTTTGGAATTTTGTACATGTTATTTTATTTCTGTTTTTCTTCATTTTAATCTAAGTTATAATAGCATCTGATAAGGGCTAAATATTTATGTGACAGTTTTCTAGCTTTGTATCAAATTGATAAACCTAAAGTTGTTACCAGTAACATCAGCATATTTATTTTATTTTTTAAGCTTTTCGTAAGAAGGACAAAATACAATGAATTATTCATACAGTTGCATATGTTGGTCGTGATTGTGGCAAATACACTCTTAAGGTAGCCCTGATAATCTGTTTCCTGGTATTCATGCTATTACGTGATCCTCTACCCCTGAGTGTGAACAACATCTCTGATTTTCTTTTAACTGGTAGAAGATGGCAAAAGTGATAGGATGTGCATGATTATTTGTACTATTGTGACTAAATGATTACGTTACATAAAACTGTAGTGTTCCTCTTGCTGGAGTCTCTCCCTCCCTTGCTCCCTTTGAGGAAGCAAGTGGCTATGTTGGGAAATCCTACATTGCAAGGAACTGTGAGTGACACCGTGGCCTCCAGTTAATAGTCAGCAAGACACTGAAGCCCCCAGTTCCACAACTGCAAAAGACTCAATTCTGTCAACAACATGAGTGAGCTTGGAAAGCAAAAACTGCCCCACGTGAGCCTCAGATAAAACTACAACCCTGTATCAGGTAGCCTTTACCGAAGCTTTGTGAAACCCTGAGGAGGGGGTCCAGCTTAGCCAAATTTGGATTCTTGATACAAACACACTGAGATAATGAATGTGTGTTGTTTTAAGCTGCTAGTTTTGTGGCCATACTGTCATGCAGCAATGGATAACTAATACAAGGATGAGGATACTGTATGTGGTAGAAAATATCACCACCCGACAGATAAAGTGTTACTGGTCAGTAGATGCGTGGAAGAATGAATTCAACCTGAGAAACTTGATTTAGGAGTATCCATGCATTTCTCTGAAAGAGTTTGTGCACAAGAAAATCAATTGTATGAATACAGAAGACTAGTTGCCTGTTAACTTGGGCAAATCAGTTTCCCTGGTCTTAACCTTTTTCATCTCTAGAAAGAGAATATTTGCACTATTTACATGAAGGATTAGTGTAAGATTATATTGAGATCATTGAAATTAAATAATTGTTAGGTTTGTGCTTGTACAGTACTTTCACATATAATACACGAAAGCCAATGACAATTGTAAAATGCTAGTTTTCTAAGTGGAAGTATTAATATAGTGTTAGTAAGTTCTCTACTTTCTGTGACCTTCTATTAATTATATGTCCAACTTGGACAGATTCTCCACTTAAAGTTCTTGATTTTCTCTCTTGGTTTCAGGTAAGAAGAGATTGGTTGTTAATGACTTTAGTAACACATTGTGGCCCTTCATTTTAGCAAAGGTAGGTGGATTATTCCAGGTTTAAATTACAGGAATTCACGTGGATGAGTTACCTACTTACCCGTAAACTCTGTTCTTGGGTGTGATACCACTGGAAATTCTCTTTTGTGAAAATTCAACATGTCCCATTTGTTCACGCCTTGTCATTAATATCCGCTTTCACATTTGCAGGCTTGTCACAAAAAATGAATTTATTTTCAATCCTTTACTATTTGTACAAATGCCGCTGTCACTGAAGGGTGAAGATATAGACAGAATTTAAATGCATAACATCACAGATGTTTTTTAAAAACTCTTATATTAATGCAGTTCACAGCACAATTAACATAAATAATATTATTCTTAGTCCACTGGTTCCCCAAAGCATTAAGTTGCAAAAGCAGATAATGGGGAAAAAGGATTCTCAGTATGGTTAGGAAAAAAAAGTCAGCAACTGGGTGCAAAATGTGGTTCAGCTGCTCCTGTAAAGTTAATAATAACAATTTTAAAAAGAAGATGTAAATTATGAGAGACCTTTTTATTGTTGTTGTGTTTTCCCTATTGGCTGCTTTTTCAGCTCATCAAGTACCCTTGCTGTCTGGGTGAGCTGTCTGTGATGTCTCCATTGCGCTGATTTTCTTTTTATGTCAATGACCAGCTCACACGGGAAGAACTAAGCCTCGTAAGCCTCGTAAACAAAAGTTCATCATTTCACAAAGCAAGGAGAGTGGGAAAGCACTGCGTTTAAATTACGAAGTGTCCTTGATAACTGTGGTACTTAGAAATTGATCATTTTGGATTTCACATTGACTGAATATGAAATGTGTCCCTTGTAGAGCCGGTTAGGAGCAGGAAAGAACATAAGCACACAATTACTGGGTTAAACATCTTGACTGTATCTGTAAGACTTCGCTGTCCCTGTAAACGGGAACTTATCACAAAAGAAATACATCTTCTTTTTTAACGTAGATTTCTTACTTCCCTAAAGGTAGTTTTTTTTTTTATTAGAAAGCAACACGATTCAGGTAGCTATGGAGAAGTAATAGAAAGGAAACCTTAGCTAACACAGTTCTTACCATGTGCCAGGCTCTATTCTGTTGTTTCTACGTGAGTTACCCGCTTCATTCCTTATTACCAATCCCATCAGGCTTGTAGTCTTACTATCTACATTTGACAGGTGAGGAATGTGAGACAATGAGAGATTGCGCAGCTGAACCAAGGGCCGGAGAATTGGGATCCAAACCCATGGAGTGCGTGCGCCGGGAATCAGAGAGACAGGTAAATCGCAACCTGAGCTAATCGTGAATCTGTGATGTTGGGAGAAGTGAAACTGATGTCTGACTCTGCCACCGGGTAAAGGTCTCCTTAGCTCCTTCTTAGGGAGACACTGCATTTCCAAGTAGAGCTTCTGCAATCCAGGAACGATGTGGCCAGGACTCAGCTTCTTTCCTTGGATTTTGGGACACCAGGAGGGAGAATGTATATATTGCAACAGCGATTTCCTAAAGCCCCTCCCAGGAGTCTCCTGTCTTCCTTTCTACCCCAGTTATTTTTTTCCTTTCTTTGTATTCATTTATTTATTTTTTAATTGAAGTATAGTTGATTTACATTATTGTGTTAATTTCTGGTGTACAGCATAGTGATTCATTTATATACATATCTTCCTTTTCATATTCTTTCTCATTATGAGCCATTACAAAGTATTAAATATAGTTTCCTGTGCTACACAGCAGGACCTTGTTGTTTTTCTATTTTTATATATAGTAGTTAATATCTGCAAATCCCAAACTCCTATTTTATCCCTCCCCACCCACCCCATAACTGTAATTTTGTTTTCTATGTCTGTAAGTCTGTCTCTGTTTCGCAAATAAGTTTGTGTCCTTTTTAAAAATTAAGATGCTACGTATAAGTGATACCATATTCTACCCGAATTCTTGAAATGTTAAGACGCTAGGGGAGGGAGAAGGGTATTGAGAAAGCCAAGCCAAAATTCTTCTTCCTGTGCAAAGGTGGGGAGATAGCCTGCAGTGGTCACTCATTACTAGCCTTTGGTTACAACGTTATTGTCATATGTTTAAAGGAAGTGATGATCATATGTATTTTGAAGACTTCCAGGTTTGCGTGTTAGATGTGAGAGCTTGACCAGCTGGCATTAGAAACAAAAATGCACAGGCTTAAAGTGGCTTTATAGCTTTTTTTTTTCATATTACACAATTCTTTCAAGTTGAACTAATGCTGTTATAATTAGTAAGCAGTGATGAATGTAAAAATGGACAAGATTTCTAATAGATGGATTGAAGCTTGTCTGCCCAACTATCAAGATAGGTTGGTTTAGACAGTAAAGCCTGCTCTGTTGTACTGATGTTTATTTATAGACGGTTTTAAGAGGTTCTGTGTAAGACACATTGGTTACTAATACCATTTTACTGGGTAAGAGTGCTTCAGTAAGTTTGGAAATGAGGTACATTTCCATCCTTACTTGTAAGTGATTTAGATGAACATCTCCTGAGCAGGCATATTCATTTTACCTGTATGCCTCATATCATGACTTTAATCCAGAAACCAGAAACATGGCAGAAAGGTCACCAGTAGTCAAAGTGTACAAGGCAGCTTGATTCTGTTGCTTTATCCAAGAAAAATGCAACTTGCAACCAGTCTCTTAACTTTCACCAATAAGAAATTTATATTTGGTTAAATCCACATCAAAATGAAATACAGTTTCAGAAGTCCAGCATTCAAATCATGGTTCACTGTTTTTCATATTATCTTACAAGTTAATTGTCTTTTATAGATCTTAAAATATATTCCCAAAGACAGAAGAAAACCATTAAGGTCCAGAATCTCCAGGGCATTATATAAGAATCTAGTGGGTATACTTTTTATATATGTTACTTTACTTAATCTAAACTTAAAACAGTTCTAGACAAAGGATCATCCTCATTTTCAAGTTAAGAAACTAAAGTCTTGCCAATCACATATAAAGAAAGGATGGTATGTTATGCTCCACCTCAAATATTGATACATTACTTGGATAAATTCTTTATCCATGTTTAGATAATTACCTGTTAGCTAGATATATTTTTGGATTCTTCTGCATGTAAGATTTGTCTATTTTCTCCTGTTTTGTTTCAGCGTTTATTTATATCAGTATTACTTATGGGTATTTATTTTACATTTTGGGCTATATCCAATACTAGTTAATTTTTTGTTGTTGCTTTGAGTCTGAAATCCGTGTGTTTACAAGACCATGCTCCCTCTAAAGCCTCTAGGGAAGGATTCTTTCCTACCCTTCCAGCTTTTAATAATCCTCGGTATTCAGTGATTTGTGGCAGCATTACTCCAGTCTTTGCCTTTGTCTTCATCTGGCCACCTTCCCTCTGTTTCTATACCTGTGTCTCTTCCCTTCTTATAAGGACGTGTCATACTGGATTAGGGACCTCCCTGATGACCTCATCTTAACTTAATTACATCTGCAAAAACTCTAGTTCGAAATAGAGTCACAGATAATGTGGTGGTGGGGGGCACATTTAGGACATAACTTTTTTGAAGGGACACAATTCAACCCATAACAATCAGCACAGTGCTTTCAGAATTGTTAAACCTTATCCCTTTTAGAAACAACTTGCTCAGCTAGAGTACATTTCTTATGTACAGTTTCTTTTACCTTTAGCCTTACATAATCCACTCATTTCCTTAATTAGACCACCACCTTCCCCTCCATCCTCTTCAATGTGGTTAATTCATACATTTAAAATTATGTATTTGCTTATTTTATATATTAAAGTATGCTTGAAATATGATATTAGTGTCCCATGTACACATAGTGATTTGATATTTTTTTAAATTACAAAATGACCACCCTTATAAGTCTAGTTACCAACTGTCAACCATACAAAGTTATTATAGTATTATTGACAATATATTCTATTCTTTGTATTACATTTCCGTGACTTTTATAAGTGGAAGTTTGTGTCAATTAATCCCCTTCACCAATTTTACCCATCCCTCCGATCTGCCTCCTCTCTGGCCACCACCAGTTTGTTCTCTGTGTCTATGAGTCTGTTTCTGTTTTGGTCTTAGAATACGTTTTTAATGCAGTGCTATTATTTTTTTCATATTTTGCATTCCATACCCAGATACCCCAACTTCATAAATAATTTGTTTAGATTTTGCATACATTAGGGTTCATTCTTTGTCCTGTAAAGTTCTGCAAGTCTAGTTAAAAGCACAGTATTACGTAGCCACCACTGCAGTATCATCCAGAATAGTTTCACTGCTTCAGAAATTAACCTGTGTCTCACCTCTGCAAACTTTCTTCCAGCCTCTGTCAACCACTGATCTGTTCACTGTCTGTATAGTTTTACCTTTTCCAAAATGTCATCTAAGTGAAATCAAACAACATGCAGTCCTTTCAGACCGTCGTCTTCTACGAAGCAGTATGCACTTGGAATTCATCCATGTGTTTGGTGGCTTGAGAGCTTATTCCTTTTTATCACTGAATAATATTCTGCTGGATGGATTGTACCGTAGTCTATCCATTCACCTATAGACACTTTGGTTGCTTCCAGTTATGGTGATTTTTAGTAGAGCTGCTGTATACATTCATGTTCAGGTTTCTGTGTGGACACAAGTTTGTAAATTAGTTATGTAAATAACTAGAAGTCCAATTGCTAAATCATATGGTAAGACTATGTTTAGCTTTATAAGAAACTGGCAAGCTGTCCTCCAAAGTTGATGTACCATTTTGCATTCTCAACAATTAATGAGAGATGCCGTTGTTTGGAATTCTCATTAGCAGTTGGTGTTGTCAGTTTCTTGGATCTGAGCCATTCTAATGGGTGTGCAGTGATTTCTCATTGTTTTAATTTTCATTTCCCTAACGACAGGTGATGTTGAGCATCTTCTCATATGCTTGTTTCCCATTTGTGTGTCTTCTTTGGCAAGATGCATGTTTAGATCTGTTGCTAATTTAAGAAATTGGGTTGTTTGTGTTCCTATTTTGGAGTGAACATGTTTTAAATGTATGATTTCAAACCATAGTGTAGGAAGGATGATCTGTATGGGCCAGGCACTCTGACAAGCATTAGTTAATTTCAGCCTAAACCTGTTTCTGTGACTCATGTGTTATGCTTCCTGTCTTACACAGGAAAGATTTAAGGGTAATAGGTCAAACTTAATATTTAGAAGCCACACATCCAGCAAGCGGTAAGATGGTCTTTCCTAATGGAGTCTAAGAAGTAGTTTTTAGACCTGTCAGACCTAACAGCTCCCTTTTTTGTTATAAACATTTTTATATCTCATTTACTATTAAAAAATGATATTTATAAATAACATGACCTACCTAAAAACATCATAGAACAATTAATATAAAACTCCAAATGTAATATGAAGGAAAAATAAGAGGAAAGAGGAATAACAGTAAAGTAAAATGTCATGTGTATACATATAAATACTTACACATGATTATATTAGATTATAATACTAAATATTAGTAGCAGCACCCACATAATTAATAAATTTAGGTGTGAAAGATCAGAAACTTTTCCACGCAAGACACTAAGGAAATTAAAAGATAATTTATATGAGTAAATGTTACAATAAAATAAAATGTCAGATCAAGTATTAGCCAGCTAGATTTACTTAAATATAATGCAAGAAGAAAGATAATGCTTACATGAAATAGGGAAAGCAAGTTGGCGTAAATTGTAAAATCTAGAAGTTGAGAAATGAGGAAACATAAAGTCTTTGCAAACAAGATGTTATCCAAAAGTCATACAGTATGTGGAAAAATTTTTTATTGGCTGAAACTGTCATGCATTGCAAGACATTTACCATCCCTGACACCCAATTACTAGATTCCAGTCCTAATTCCCATTTATTGTGGTAACCCAATACATTAAGACATTCTCCAAATTTCCTTAATGCTCCCTTATTCTAAATCCATACATTAATTGTTCTAACTTGTAATCTGCAGTTTGTGGATTATTGTGACTCAAGTCGAGTTGTAAAATTTTGGAACATTACAGAATGTTTTGGAAATTTTAATTAATGGCAATGGGAAGTGTTGACAATCAGTAAATAACAGAGCTTAAATTTCCCAGTCAAATGGATCTTATCTTGACTAGCATATGAGCTTTATAACAATTAATTAAATACACTATATAGAATAGAGTCAGATACTTTTGAGGGAGCCAGTTTTGGCCTAAATCTAATCTTAAAATTATTACTCTGGTTCTGTCTTGTGTACCTCTCAGACTCAAAATCCTCCTTTAACATAATACTGAAGGCTGGACTATGAAAAAAAAATTGATTTCCCTTTGATGAGCATCATTTAGGTATTTTTCTTGTCCTAAGAATTGTGCTAGGTAGATGTGAAAGATACTAATACAGTTGAAAAAAAAAACCCCACAAAACAGTTCTTCCTTTCAACTTTTTAACTTTCTTTACTCTCATCTCACAGATTAAGGGCACATGACAATCACAGTCTTTATTACCTAGTATAGCCTTGTCATGTCTGGATTTATCTGAATTTTCTTGGCATGACTTGTATTTTCAACTTGGGTCACCTCTTCTGCATACCTCAGATACACAGACACACCCTAGAGATACTGCAGGTGCGGTTCCAGTAATACAGTGAGTTACACACTTTTTTTTTTTGGTTTAGCAGTGCATATAAAAGTTATATTTATACCATGCTATAGCGTATTAATAGTATAATTGCATTATATCTAAAAATCAATGTACATTCCTTAATTAAAAACACTTTATTGCTAAAAAATGCAGACCATGATCTGAGCCTTTAGTGAGTCAATCTTTTTGCTGGTGGAGAGTCTTGCCTCAGTACTGATGGCTGCTGACTGATCAAGGTGGTGGTCACTAAAGGTCGGAGTGGCTGTGGCAATTTCTTAACATAAGACAACAGTGAAATTTGCCTCATCAATTGATTCCTCCTTTCATGAATGATTTCTTTGTAGGATGCAATGCTGATTGATGGTATTATACCAACAGTACAATTTCTTACCAGTTTGGCTTAAGTCCTTTCAAACCCTGCCACTGCTTTATCAACTAAGTATAGGTAATATTCTAAGTCCTTGATTGTCATTTTAACAGTCTTCACAGCATTTTCACCAGGAGTAGTTTCCATCTAAGTAAATCACTTTCTTTGCTCAGCAATAAGAAACACCTCCTCATTTGTAAAGTTTTATTATAAGATTGCAATGATTCAGTTCAGCAGGTCAGGCTCCATTCCCCTAATTCTAGTTCTCTTGCTATTTCTACCACATGGTCAGTTACTTCCTCCCCTGAAGTCTTGCACCGCCCCCCCAAGTCATCCAGGAAGGTTGGAATCAGCTTCTTCCAAACTCCTGTTAATGTAAGACACTGTGACTTGTTCCCATGAATCAGGAATGTTCTCAATGGCATCTAGCGTGGTGAATCCTTTCCATTGGCTGTGCCCAGATCCAGCAGAGGAATCACTATCTATGGCAGCTATACTCTTATAAAATGCATTTCTTAAATAATGAGGCTTGAAAATTGAAATTATTCCTTGATCCATGGGCGGCAGAATGGACATTGTGTTGGCAAGCATGAAAAAAATACTAATCTCATTGTTCATCTCCATCAGAGCTCTTTGGTGACCAGGTGCACTGTCAACGGGACTCATGAGGAATCTCATATTCTGAGAAGTAGGTCTCAAGAGTAGGCATAAGATACTCAGTAAACCATGTTGGAAGCAGAGGTGCTGTCATTTAGGCTTTGTAGTTCCATTTATAGAGCAGAGGCAGAGTAGATTTAGCATAATTCTTAAGGGCCTCAGGATTTTCAGAATGGTAAATGAGCACTGGCTTCAACTGAAAGTCAGCAGCTGCTTTAGTCCCTAACAAGAGAGTCAGCCTGTCCTTTGAAGCTTAGAAGCCAGGCATTGACTTCTCTCTAGTTGTGAAAGTCCTAGATGGCACCGTCTTCCAATACAAGGTTATTTTGTCTACATTGAGAATCTTTTGTTTAGTGTAGCCACCTTCATCTTCTTCTGGATGACTTCCTGCAGCTTCTCCATCAGCACTTGCTACTTCACCTTGTACTTCAATATGATAAAGACGGTTTCTTTCCTTAAACTTCGTGCCAGCTTCAAACTTTTCTTCTTCAACTTTTTCGTCTCTCTCAGCCTTCAGGGAATTGAGGAGAGTCTTGCTTTGTCTTAAGGGGATGTTGTGGCTGGTTTGATCTTCTATCCAGACCACTCAAACTTTCTCCATATCAGCAATAACTTATCATTCATGTGTTCACTGGAGTAGCACTTTAAATTTCCTTCAAAAACTTTTCCTTTGCCTTCACAACTTGGCTAACTGATGAAAGAGGCCTAGCTTTTGTCCTGTCTTGGCTTTTGACATGCCCTCCTCACTAAACTTAGTCATTTCTGGTTTTTAAAGTAAGAGATGTGTAAATCTCCCTTTCACTTGAACACTTGGGATTATTTATTGGCCTAGTTTCAATGTTGTTGTGTCTTGGAATAGGGAGGGCCAAGAAGAGGGAGAGAGACAGGGGGTGGCTGGTCAGTAGAGCAATCAGAACACACACAACGTTTATTGATTAAGGTCCCCACCTGATAATGGGCACAGCTCATGGCACCCCAAAGCAATTATAATAGTAACATCAAAGATTACTGATTGTAGATCACTATAACAAATAAAGTAATAATGTGAAAGTTTTTTAAAAAATTGTGAGATTTACCAAAATGTGACAGAGACACAAAGTGAGCAAATACTGTTGGAAAAATGGCACCAATAGACTTGACACAGCATTGTCATAAACTTTCAATTTGTACAAAACCCAATCTGCACAGCTCAATAAAGTGAAGCCCAATTAAATGAGGTATGCTTGTGTAAATTTATTTTTTGTTCTCTCAAACGAGTCTTCCTTTCATCAGTCCACGATTTTAGTCTTCACTTTTAAGGGAATATTTTGTCACACTAGCCAGACAAACAGACTAGAAGAGTAGTCAGTCTAGAGTGGGGACGGTAGGAGGGTTGGAGGGTTTGGGGGACCTATCAAAGGAAAGGAAATGCCCACTAGGTGGCAGTAGCTCGCAAAGCTTTATTTGGAAGACCTTCTGAATATCTTCATAGCGTGAGACCATCTAGAGGTGACAGGAACAGGAACTGGGTTACCATCCGGATGGGATGGAGGGCAAAGAACTCCCAGGGAAGGTAGATCAGAGAGGATGCTTAATGTCTAGGTGGTGTTGCTTAGCAGCATGGTGGGAAGTCTCTGGGTCATAGAGCTCCAAAGGGCAGCAGAAAGGTGGGGTCTGTGTAGCCCCAAGGCTTACTTCAGCTAGTTTATGCAGGGTAAGCTTTCACGGCGTATGCAAAGCCGGCAGGCTCTAAATGACTAAAACTCTGCTTACTGGGGTTATGTTTAAAATAACTGTATGTGTTAGGGTTTGAGTTTGGTTTTGGCTGCCTTTTGAGCTATTGGGTCTCAGTCTGTGGTGAAAAAACAAGCAACCTAGACACTAATATACGGAGGCCAACCTTGGCCTATTTATGTAACAGGGAGACTTTGTTGTATGGTGAAAAGAAGGTGGGTTTGGAATTAGAGACGTCAGGAGCTGCCGTCCTTATTTTATGTCTTATGAAATGTGTCACCTCTGTAAATTTCATTACCTTTAAGAATCTCAGCTATCTCGTGTGGATCAGTGGTGTCTTAATAGCCAATGAATAAGAGTGAGATGAAGATTAAATGAGATAACACATGCTAAACACCAGGTACATAGTGTATGTTTCATCAATATTAGCTGCCTTTATTTTTTCTTATTTTTTAAAATTCCTTTTTATAAATTTTTATGTTGCAGGGAGGGGGTAATTAGGTTTATTTATTTTTAGAGGAGGTACTGGGGATTGAACCCAGGACCTTGTGCATGCTAAGCATGTGCTCTACCACTTGAGCTGTACCCTCCCCCCCTTAGCTGCCTTTGTGATCCTTTCCTGGACTTTGGGGTTTGTCTTCATTTGAGTGCTCTTGGGTAACAGAGCTTCATCCAAAAGCTCACATGCAGATAGTTTATTTTGGAAAGTGATCTCAGGGAACAGGAATAGGGATCTGAAAAGAGGCAAACAGGGGGAGAGGCAAAGCTTAGGCAAAGATGCGTTCTAGGGTCTGTTTTTATGGTGACCAGCTGTGGAGCATATTGAATGTGCCTCAGGACTACTTATCAGAGGAAAAGAAGAAAGGAGAATTTATCTATGGGCACTTCTCTCCACCTCACCCAAGTGGCATGTTAACACCTTCTCACTTCTGGTTTGCATGCCTACGAGTGCTGGTTGGTTTCCGCGACCATCTAAGAACACTATCACTGCAAAGCCAGAGGCGAAAGGGCAGAAAGCCAGAGTGTTAGTGCCCCTGGGGTGAGATGCTTTACAGTCACACCTGTGTGAAGCTGGTTGCTGCAGCCGTGATTGGAATACAAAGTGGCCAAAGGGATGGTAACTGGGGAGCACGTGGTGTATTCAATAGAGGATGCTAACTGAAACAGAAGAGAGAGAACAATTTAATGATGGGCAAATTCTTCTGGGAAAGAATGGGGTTATTTTTAATAAAATCATGAGCTAGCTTATTGGTTTTTCGATGCAGAAGCATAATATTTTTGTAGGCTACCTGCTCTACAATTCTTCTTGATAATTTTTTAACAGGACTAATTTTAGATTTTTCATTATCTATTTCTCTGTATGAAGATAAAGTGATAAAACACATAATTCTCTCATTCTGTTAGATTCCCTTGGTTGGAAAGGACTGAGGCTTTTTAAAATTTTATTTAAAGTATCAGTGATTATTTAGGAGGATTCATACGTACAATAATCCAGGGCACATCTTGTGATAAGCATGGTTTATTTGTGCGATTCTTTCTGGCTTTTCTGAGGAAGGAGAGGGATGGAACATTTAGCATGTACGGGACAATCCTCTTTGATGAACATATGCCCAGGAGTGAGCATAAGCTGGAAATTGGGCATTTTCTGTTTCCTTGGCCATTTTCTCTTATGGTGAGAACACCACATGGAACCTCGGGAGACTATAGAACTTAAAGAAGCGTATTGTTCCCACAAACTTTGTCTAAAAGTGAGACAGCCACTTCATCTGGTACTCAGAGAAACCATGATATGCTCCAAAGCTAGAAGGAAAAAAAAATTCAGTCTCTGTATTTGCTTTCTCCCAAAGGATTTTCAGCTATCTTGAATTTTTGTTTCAGGCTTTGTATGTTTAGGATTTATAACTATCTTGAACTTTGTTTTAGGTAGGCCCTCACTGTGAAATCTAAATTTTGAGTAAATATGTGATGCAACTGACAAGCCAAACTAAGGGGAAGGAAGGAAAACTAGTAACACCAGTGCAATTGAAGTGTTTCAGTTTTCTCCCTTTTTTGTTATCTTTCTCTTTCTATAGTATTGACCTTTCTTCCACATTATGCTTCTCCATAGCTTTGACATTAAGGACCTGTCATGGTCAAATTCTGTTCCATGGCATCCTTTGATCATCCTTTCTTCTGCCAGTGACCTGATTCAGAATGGGGTGTGTGTGTGTGGGTGGTTGGCTTGAATTCCTCAGAATGGGGTGTGTGTGTGTGTGTGTGTGTTTGTGTGATTGGCTTGAATTCCTCAGAAGGGTGTGTGTGTGTGTGTGTGTGTGTGTGTGTGTGTGTGTGGTTGGCTTGAATTCCTCAGAATGGGGTGTGTGTGTGTGTGGGGGGGGGTTGGCTTGAATTCCTGAGACTCAACCCATTATTTTTAGGCTTTCCTACCTCAACTGTTGCTGACACACCTGAAAGTTTACCATTTCAGGATATCATTGTCCTAGAATGCCACCTGGGGATAGGACAGGGTCCTAGAGTCTAGAGCTTTCTGAACAACAAACCGGCTATGGGTGAGACACTTTACACAAAAGGGGGCTGCGGTTCTGGCAGATAAGCTGAGAATTGGTCTATTTACCATTATTTAGTACCAAGAGGGAGTGTTCTCCACTTCACTGGCCAGTAGTCAGCTAATATTCTATATTCCATTCAGATAAAAACACAGCTGCAACTGAAGATTCTTTAGCAAGAATTCTGAAGCCAACGTTCTTTGCATTTGTCCCCCCCTTTTTTCACATTTCCAATTGTCCTCAACCTTAAAGACCTATTTTTTCTAATCTCTGACATTCTCACTCAACTCTGTCTTGATTAATAATAAGCAAACAAACAACAACAAACTTATTCTGAACTTCATTGGGGAAAACCAGTGGAGTCAGAATAACTTAAAAGCTGTGGGTATCATCATTAAAATTCCTTCTGACAATTAAGAATATCCTAAGCTGATAAGGACCAGGGCTCAGCCTCACTCAGGGCAAGAAGGAAATATTAGGTGGTGATGTGGCCACTGAAATATGATAACAAGTATGGACAATATTTGGTTGGCTTTAATAAAAGTTCATTATCTGATCTATTACCTGAAAGTTTAAAGCTTCTACTCTTTAGAACATTGTTCCTAAATACTGAGAGAAACAGTATTAGTAATTATTATAAATTAGCCAGTTTCTTGAGGAAAGTGGATAAGTTTAAAGTGGACTATGGATAAAACAAAAACGGGATAAATGAGATGATACGTTGGATGAAAGAAGAGAGAGAAAATTCATCAGCGTTTAATTTCTATGATTTTCTGTTTGCTTATTAGATATGACTGAACACGTTTTTGTAGAATAGAAAATATACCCTAGGATTAAGTTAGAAGGTTTGGGGACCTGTATAAATTCTTTCACTCTGCAGGTGCTTCAGGACATAACTCATTCTCTGAGAGACGTGGTCTGATTGTGTTCTCAAATGTTACAATTTCTTCAGGCATTTAAAAAAAGTATATTAATTAAATTTCACATCTTTTTCCAACATGTACCATACTGTATAGACTATATAAAAATGTTCTCAGTGTCATTACAAAGTAAAATGATGCAAAATATAAATCATCGAGACAAAATTTAACATGTACTTATCCAATTATCTCCTCATCTTTAAATAGTTGCTAAATGTTCATGATGGGGAGAGAAGAACCTATTTGTGTTTAAGATGTGGGGCAAGTAAAAAAAAAAAGAGATCATGTATAAACAATTATAATAGGAAACAGTATATATTAAATGTCATAATAAAGGTAGCAATAACATGATTTCCGAGTTAAATATGGGAGAACTTAGTTGAATGCATAAAATTAATGGGATGAATCAACACAGTCTTCTTGATAAAATAGGTATTTGGATGATCCTCAACGAAGGGGTAGAAGTGAATGGGTATTGGGCAAGAAGGAAGAGAACTATAGATAAGAAAAATGATGCATTGAAGGTTGAAGCATAAAAAACAGGAAATTTTTATGATGGATGTGAAGTTGATAAAGTAAAATTCTGGACAACAGGGCTAAAAAGGAAGACTGACGTAGGCATGTTGGGTACTTTGGGGCATAAATAAATTAGAAGAAGGATCAGCAATTAATCTGCTGACATGTAAATTCTCTTTGGCCCCTGAGACTGCATAACATAGTTCAGTTACATCTTAAAGACAAAATTTTCCTCTGTGGATCTGAAGTGGCCTTTGAGAGAGTCAGTATACCCCCAATAAGAGAGAAGACAGGCTATTCTATACTCTATATTATTTGTAATGTCTATTATTCTTCACAAATTCGCTGGAATAGAAATATATCCTTATTATTTGATACAATGAAACCGCACTTCATCCCCTGCACTGTCTGGGTTATCTGAAAGGAGCATCTAAAGGCAGCTGGAAGTTATGTTTTCAGATCATGATCCTCGGGAAAACAGGTGGAGGCCAGATCAGAGGAAAAGATGCTGTTTCAAGGGCAGCGCCAGCATCTCTAACTGGTAGATGCTCAGCCAGAGATTTTTGATGCTTGGAATGAGTAGGAAAATATTAACTGC
Source organism: Vicugna pacos (assembly GCF_048564905.1). Lineage (NCBI taxonomy): Eukaryota > Metazoa > Chordata > Mammalia > Artiodactyla > Camelidae > Vicugna > Vicugna pacos. Next base: position 81,435,831 of record NC_132997.1, on the reverse strand, counting down.
TGTAAACTAGGAGATATGCCATCATTAATAGGCTAAAAACATCAGTTGTCTGGGTTTCCCAATGAAGTATGGAGGAAGAGATGCAAAGAATATTAGAAGACTCAATAAAAAATTAAACACATTCAAACTTGCATGCTGAATGCTGACAAAACTAGAGAGGTTGTGAGTAGTTTTGGCAAGAAAAAAACAAAATAGTACAAACAATGTTACCTGGCTAAAAGGACACTTTGCAAGTCAAATGCAGTGTATAAATCTTTGCATTATTCAATAATTATTCATTAATGATGCTGCAAATCAGAAGATGGTTTGAAACTTATGAAATTAAGGAAATGTGTTTTTAATTATTGGATTTTTCTCTACATCTAGAAAATTTCATCCATTGTCTTTAGATTCTCATGGAAAAGTACACTGTACTGTTTTCTGGGTCTCAGTTTTCTCACCTGTGAAATAGAATGTTTGGATGAGGCTCGGAATGCTATAACCCAGGGGCTGAATCTAGCTTATTGAAAGTCTTTGGAAATAAAGTGCTACTGAATACAGTCACGCCTATTCCTTAATGTATTGTCTATGGTTGCTTTTGTGTGACCACAACAGAGAAATGGAGTTGCAACAGAGACTGAAAATACCTACTATCTGTCCCTTAAAGAACAAATATGCTTCTGGATGGGATCTCTCAAGTCAGTTAAAACAACCCAAAAGTCTAGGAGTATATTCTGATGTTAATTAGAGCTGTTGACTACTGTACAACTATTCTTCAGTGAAAGTCTTACCCAATATGACACATTTGTATTCCTGACAAACACTGGATTGAGAGGTTTGTGTGTGCACATTGCAGTCACTTAGCAAATACCTTGAAAGCTATAATTTCTGCTTCCAAAGCAAAACAAAGTCTAAATAACCATTTTGTTCTTTCTCTCCTTGGGAGTGCACAATTATTGCTGCATTAAACTTGATTAGTTCAGACTTAACTTGATATTTGTTATAATTCAGGGAGACTGGGCTGTGATTTACCATTAATGCCTTTTTTTTTCTAGAAGGATTTGTTGAAGATGTACATAATAAAAGAAAGGTTATAGGGAAATATTTTGCCTTATAAGCTGAACCCTCTTGAATTATAAATTAAGTTGCTGATCACAATTTTGCCCCCACTTTTTCTGTTTATTGTTGAAACAAATCCCAAAGAATCTTCTCTTACAAACCTTAGTTTGCCACTTGAATTAGGCACAGAGTGACTGGTGCTTTAGATTCAAAACAGCCAGGTCCCAGTTCCAAGTCTGAAAATGCATCACGTTCCTGATTAATTCTCAGAGTCCCCCTCCCATGAAATGACACTTTGACCTTCCTCCTATCAAATGGTAGGGACTGTGCCCCTTCCCTTTGACTCTGGATGACTTACCACTCCATCCAAAAGAGATGGTCTGGGTGACTCATGAAGCTTGGTCAAAAAGACGATGCAGCTTCTGCTTGGTGTCTGGAACCCTTGCACCCGGAGCCCTGAGCCACCTGGTAAGAAGTCTGCCAACACCGGGGACAGCATGCTGTGAGGAAGCCACACCACTCAGCAGTTTTGGTTTCCAAGTCATCCTGGAGCCCGACATGTAGAGGAAGGAGACCCCACATCATCCCATCCTCCAGTCCTCCAGTCGTCCCAGGCTTCAGGCCTTCCCCAAAGAGACTCCAGACATTGTGGAGCCAAGAAGAGCCATCCCCATAAATAATAAAACATAAAATGAATCCTAAAGTGGTCATGGTTTTAGGTCACTAAATTTGGGGGTAGTTTGTTTAGTAACAAGAATAATACAACCAGAACATCATCTGCATATGGATATTATGATACACGTGATGACAGCTGGGCTGGAAGGACGAAATTAGCTAATACGTAAAATACCCACACGCCTAATCTGTGGTAAGCAGTGATGGAGTGGTAAATAATCACCAAGTATCAAGGCTTCTTCACTGAGGAGTTAGGTCCAATTGTTCCCTCCAAATTTATCTGCTCTTTTGGTTTGTCAGTAAACAAGGAGTTGTAGCATTGGTTGGCAGAGACTTTGAGTGAACAGCACAAGATTTAAATGCACCGTGAATTGAAGTGACATTTTTTATCCAAAGCAATTCCATCCGAAGCCGCTTCATTGGAGAAGGGTGCCAGCACTGATGAGATCCACTGTGCCTTGAGACCACTCTGTGTAGACAAATTGTCCTGCACTTAAGCCTGAAAACAAGCATTCTGGTAAATAATTCTTTGCTTTGGGATCATAATTCAACTCACTATTTGTTCCTTTTGAAGACATTCATACCAGCTTTGTTAAATAAGGCAGTAATTCTTTGATGATGTGGTGTCATCCCAATGGTTATGATCTTTCCCAGAACTCTTTAACAGATTACAGTGGGGTGGGAATACAGAGATGTACCAGAGACTCGAGGGAAGGTCGAATTCTGCGGTGATTTGTTTTCCAGGAAGCCATCTTTGTCGTTCTGCAGACGTTAGCAGAGATAAAGGAGAATGTTGGATTTGGAGGAGTGATGGTGACATGGGTTGATTAAATGCCAAGCATTGTTATAGGCACTCCGTGTACATTTTCCTACTTAATCTTCATGATCACCCTACAAGGGAAATATTTATCTTACATACATTATCCAGAAGGGGAAAATGAGGTATAAGTTCAGCAACGTGCTTAACGTCAGGCAATCTGAGACCCTTTGAAGTGTGAGGATGCAGCTATCTCTCAGGGGGAGCTGTTCAAGCCCATAAATCAGATGGTTGGATAGTGGGTGGGAAGCGCCCTGCCGTATTCTTTTAGAGTATTTATAAGTGGTTTCAAACACTTTAAAAATAATTTTAAAAGAATGCATGCTCAATTAGAAAATGTGGAGGACGTTAGCTGATAAAGAGGAAAATGGACACTACCTTTAATCCTGCTCCCTAGGAAAAAAAAACATTGTCAAGGTTCTGAAGGACTGTGATTGGTCACAGCCCTTTTGCTATGACTTTCATGGACTTAAAAAGTCTTTCTCTTAAACTAGAAGTAGTGCACATTTGTTTCTGAAAGGCAGACATTTATAAAGTAAAAAGTTAAAATCACCAGTAATTCCACAGTCTAGATATGTTAACATTTGGGAGAATTTTCATAAAATATATATGCATCTATTCATTTATATAGATTTATATATTCATAGACATAGACATAAGGATATGATTTATATGATACATTTTCTAACAATTTGATATCATACCTGATATATAATTTTAATCTTTTTATAAACTATTATTGTCTTGTTAGAGAAATCATTCATTTAAATCAGATTTATTAAGAGAAAAAAGAATGGGATGATGTAGAAAAGAGAAAGGATGTGGTGAGAGGAGTAACGACAGGGAGGGATATAGGAAACATAGCAGGAGAGAGAAGGTAAGCCAAGTTATATGAGTCATATGACTTCAGCCTTAGTTATAACTTGATCATTCATCTTCATCTACATATTTTTTCTATTTAAATCTTTGTGGAGCATCATTATCAAAGACTATGTCAACAATGGGAATAGATTTATATTGTACTTAATAGCACAGAAACAGACCTATAAGTCTTGTGATTATAGGGCATACCCCATTATCATGATCACCATCACAATCATCATTATATACCACTTGTGGAATGCTTAACCCGGCCAATTATTCAGAGTTTCTGTGAGGCATTTCATTTAATCTTTACCACCTATAGGTTAGGGACGCTTTTAAATTTCATATTACAGATGAGACATCTGAGATTCAGAACTATTACATAAATTCCCCAAGTTCTCATAACTAGGAAATGATGCTGGGTTTTGAACCTAGATTTTCTAACTCCTTAGACCATGATTAACGGTCCTGGATGTCACACTCTTTTGATCCTCTTGATGAAAAGGTAAAATTGTAGCCTGGGTGTTTGCTAAGTAGATTTACAGTAATAACAGAGGCCACAGAAACATAGAAGCATCACATTTTAGAAACAGGAAGACTCTTGGTTGACAGTATAATGTCCTCATGGTAAACATGAAGAAAATGGAGCACAGAAAGATGAAATGACTTTTCACCTACCAGGTTGTAGGCATGCCACGTGACTTCCAGGCCAGTATCCTTTAGACTAAAAGTAAATCATGACATAGAATGGCAGGAAGAAGTGTTCTGAACTAATAGCACTGAGACTAATTTGCAAGTTCAACTCTGTCATGAACATGTCATATGACCTTAGTCACGTTACTTAATCTTTCAAACCCTTAGTTTTAGGGGGGGACCCAAACTTTTCCTTTTCCTTTTCTTGTAGAAAGAATAGGGTTAGAATAAGTGATACTCAAAGTCCAAAAGTGCAGGCTTTCAACCTAAACTTGGAGTTCAATTCTACCAGTTACAGATAGACCGTTCCTTGAGTAAGTCATGTGACCTTGCTAAGCCTCATTTATCTTATCCTTAAAATAGAGATGATAATGGTCCTTACTTTGGGGTTGATGTGAAGATAAAGCAGTAATCTAAATAAAATGCCTGGCATCATATGCACCCCCTAAATAACGATCTAAAGTCCCCTCATGCTCTGGAATTGAGCACTGCAAATCAGGAAGCAGCGAGTCTCTTACCTTGTCCCCAAGGTGACCTACCAGAATCAACTCTGAACTACATACAGCTTACAGAAGTTCTTCATATCAGCCTCCCTGCGTGTTAGGCCTTTAATTTGAGAAAGTAATTTTTAGTTCAGCTTCTGCAGGATCATGGAGAGAGAGGGAGAGTGAGCATTCACAGAGATCATTTTGGTAACTGCCCTTCACAAGGTGAAATCCCTTAATTAAGCCTGTGCGAGCTCTTTTCCCTTCTTAGAATTTCTATTTGAAACCTGTAAGTGTTGATCCAAATTTATGGATTGCTTTACTTTCCTGGATCTTCTCTACTTCAACTCTCACTTTTTTCAAGGTAAAAACAAACCAGATAGGCTATTGTCTTCATCACTGTCAGAGTAAGAATTATCATGTGACACTCTTATCTGATGCTATTATGACGTTTTGTACTTTGGATACAATACATTTGGATGTAATACAGTACTGCCTTCGAACAACATTGTCCCGGCTTTTCTCAATTACAGAAGCTATTGGCATAGCTTGATGTATTGACCGTAACTAATTTTTGCTTTCAGCTTTGTTTACAAATAGTGAAAGAAAGGAGAAACAATGCAGCAGTCATTACTAAGGACATCCTTCAAAGACCATTCAATTGTTGGGTTTTGAATTGTTTTTGGAAGCCTTTCATAAGTTTTGAGTTTGCTCTCAGAATATTCCTTGGAGATTCAGACGTATTGGAAGGGTGGCAGATAAATGAGGTAGACTGTCTTACACATTTATGAAGAGAAATCGATTGTTTTCTATTCCATCAAAGTGATTAACAGGTTCACTAAACAAGGTTAAGAGACAGAAAGTTGACAGTGGGAGACTCTTCCCTCTCTGGGGAGGGTAATAGCTTAGTGGTAGAGCGCATGCTTATGATGATGATGTCCTGGGTTCAATCCCCAGCACTTCCATTAAAAAAAAAAAAAAGACTACAAGACTGTTCCTTCTGCCGAGAATGTTGAATGTCTTTTATTATATACAATAAAAGAGTCCAGGTGCCTCGCTGACAACCACTTCCATAGAGCTAGGCTCTTTCAGGTGATGAGGACAGATTTACTTAGAGGTTCGGGTTAATTTTAGGGAAACAAGTGGCAGTCACGATGCTCAGGAGGCTACCTGAGTAACTCATCAGTGATTTCTTATGGAGCAATAACATTTACCCAGAATACCCCTGTAATCCAAAAGCCATTCTAGCAATGTGTTAAACTATCATCAGTCAGCTTGCCTTTGTGCTACCTAGACTGTTTCCACAGCAACTCCTAATACTAGTTTTATTTATCATTACTTCGTAGCAGTTACTATGTCATGCGTGTTGTGGGTAATATGTAATCTTGCTTGTCAAATACCCTAAGACAGAGCTTCTGATGAGGTTGGATTAAATGTTCAATATGCAGTGCTGAATGTCCTTTAGGGCTGAGTTCTTATCCCAGGAAATCTTATAAGCTAACGTCTTGTCTATAGATGACATCCTTTGGCTTTAAATCAGTAGGTGACTGCGTAATTGTGTGACAAAGTATAAGACATTTCATCCTTTAAGTCAAGGGACCTCTTCAGCTGCTTCATTGTACAGGAGCTATATAACAAGTAGGTATATTGACACTTCTTTCTGTTTAGGGCAAACGGAAAAATTGAAGATACTGTTACTGGTCGTAGCAGTGTTATTACTGCCACAATTGGTAACAGCAGGGATTTTATCAATCACCTCCTCTTACATTAAAAACTTTCTCCTTTATATAGGTGAAACTTGCTGATGCACATTTGTGTTACTCTGTATCTTTACAAGAAAATAATGTTCTTTTTTCCCCCAACACCAAAGAGGGGAGTTTATGCTTGCTTTGTACATGTGAATCGATTTGGGCTTTAGGAACTACCCTGGTGGTTTACTATGGGTAATCTGTCCTAATTTCAGGAGAGCAGAAGGCAGGGATGGCTAAAACTGCACTTTAAGATAAAATATCACTTGGAGCAAATAGTCGCAGGGCTTTTATTTTGTAATTTGATTACTCTGGTTTAGCACAAAAATCTTTCCTTCTGAAAAACATATGTGAATGTTCTTTAAATATGTAGAATTCTTTTTCTTTCTTTGTTCTATTTTGTCAACACTTCCATTCCTTTGGATGTCAGATACACCTAATTAGTATAAGTTGATGTGTGAATTTTATTCAGTTTAAGACAAGAGGGGAAAATCGTAGTTGCATGATTTAGAGTTGCAAACGTTAAAGCACATTAAAAACATATCATCATATGTCATAATTAAGCTAAGAAATGTATTTGTAGAATGACAGAATTGAGGCTCCTTTTTCTTTTAATACAGTTATCTGTGGTGTAGTGAAAAGTATCTTTGTGAATATGAATCAGAATACCTGGATGCTGGTTTATTTAGACTATTCCATGGTTTCTGTGACACTGGAAAAATGTCACATTTCCCGTTTTGATGCAAGTTTCCTTATCTGCAAAATATTTTGATAATATTATTTCTGTTCCCTCCAAAAATATTTAGAAACAGATAATACTTTACATATACATATATGTGTATATATATATATATCTCATTGAATTGACTCTCTTACCATCACAAAAATGCTGTGAGAAATCATTAAAAATTATTAAATGCACTTAGATTCTTAATTTTAAAAAGTCATAATAAGATTATATATATTTAGACATTCATAAAGATTTGAGGATACATTTAGCCTCAATACGTATTAGTATCTTTCTGGTCCTTTCATGTTTCTTTCTAATGGGCCCTCTTTAAATACTGGGCTTCTTGAGTTTAGGACTGAAGAGCATCTAAATCAAGAAATAACATTCTCAAGAGAACCCTTGTATACTGTTGGTGGGAATATAAATTGGTGCAGGTACTGTGGGAAACATTATAGAGGTTTCTCAAAAACTAACAATAGAACTACCACATGACCCATCAATTCCAGTCCTGGGCATATATCCAAAAAGCCCCACAACAGTAATTTGAAAAGATACATGCACCCCAATCACCAAGATATGAAGTCAACCTAAATGTACACCAACAGATAAATGGAGAAGGAAGAAAAGTGTGTGTGTGTGTGTGTGTGTGTGATACATAAACACACACACGCACACACGCGCACACACTCTGCGGAATACTTCTGAGTCACCAAAAAGGATGAAAATTTACCATTTGCAGCAATGTGGATGAACTTGGAGGGTATTATGCTAAGTGAGAAGTCACAGACAAATACTGTATGATATTATATGTGGAATCTAAAAAAATACATTAAACTAGTGAATATAACAAAAAAGAAGCAGACTCATACATAGAGAATGAACTGGTGGTTACCAGTAGGGAGTGGAGAGGGACAGTAGACAGGTGGGGAAGTATAAAGTACAAGCTATTGTAAGACAGGCTACAAAGATGTACAACATGGGGAATATAGCCAATATTTTGTAATAACTAAATGAAGTATATAACCTTTAAAAATTGTATAAAAAAAGAAATACAGCTTAAAGATACAAATAGGTTAAAAGGGAAAAAAAAATAAATAGCATTCTCCTCTGTGAATCCTATCTCAAATTCATTTATGACTTTTTACCCTTGCTCCACAGCTGCCCTGAACTTAGCACCATTCACAAATCATTATATACAAAACTTTGTAGCAACATTGAATGCTGAAGATCAGCTCTCATTGGGGCAAAGTTTTCAAACGTTTTGCAAATTTCATCCAGAAGGAAACAGACAAAAACTTCAACAATCGCTGTGATCCCTTAGGGGTGAACATGACGGCTGTTTTAACATCTGGGAAGTCATGTCTTTCATCAGCTCAGCAAAAGAGCTGTAGACTGCTGAACATACCAGAAAGAAAGTGCGCATGAGTCAACTGTCTTAGAGCTTCTGCGAGACAAATTGATCTAACAGCTTTGCTGCTCCAAATGGTTTACAACTATGAGCTGTTAGCAGGCTGAATATAAGACTTGGAAATGTTTCCAGATACCTGTTTTTCTGAAGTTTCTGCTAGGGTCTCAGATTAGGAATGTTTAAAGGGAATAAAGTCGCATACTTGATTATTAGTATTAGTGATCTGAAAAAAAAAATGCTACCCAATCAATTGGATTTGATGAGTGCTGTTTGAAATATTACATAGGCAAGGGGAGGGAAAAGGGCTCTTAGAAGGTTTTATGGAAAAAGTTATGGACTAGCAAGCAATAATAGACATTTAATTAACCCTTGATAAAAGGAATATGAAGGATTTTGCTCCATTTCCATTGCTGGACCACGTGTATTCAACAAATGTCTAAATATACCTTCTAGGATATCATTAATTCATTAAATCATTCATGCCTTACACGTATTTTTTGAGATCTTATTATATTGATCATCTAAATCATTTACTGTATGACCCTAGGTTAAATACTGAAATACATATTACTTCCTTCTTACCTCATCCAGCCTTTTAGGGGAGATAATTATTAACCAAAGAATTCCAAGCAAAATGAACAGTATGTTCCTTAAGTAAAAGGAACATGATGACTTGAAAGAAATGTGTTGAAGTGAACAGGCAAAATCAAGCGAAGACTTTGTAGGCTGCCTTAACTTAAATTTTATCTTAATCATAGTCAGAAATTTTGGAAGCTTTAAATGGAGGCAAAAAGAGACATGATTAGATATTTATTTATCACAGATCATCCTGGCAACTGAATGGAGATTTGGATGGGGGCTTGTGGGACAAAGTGGAGAACTGACTTAGGGATATAAGTGAGGAAGCTGTTGCTGTGGCCACGAAAGGAGATGATGCTAGTGATGTGACCAGGTGTGGAGATAGGTGTGAACAGACAGACTGAGTCAGTAGACTGGGACTTGGCTGTCCATTTAGGTTGTGCATAAAGAACAGTCGAAGTTAAATTTCTCAAATTTGGAATTATTTTAAAGCAATTCTTTCACTAAGTGTTAGTATAAATGGCTACAAAATATTCCTAATTTCTTTGACACCTGCTTCATATATAGTATATATATGAAATACTACTGTGGAACATCATTTAGTAATATCTGGCTCTTTCGGAAGCTTGAATAAAAGCTGATGGTTTTCATGTGATTATAAAATTGTATTTAAGACATATTTAATATTAACTTCTTATTCCTGTATAGTAGAAGTAAGCAAATATGGCTTATAGGCCAAATTCAGCTAATGCTCTGTTTTTGTAAATAAAGGTTTATTAGTACACACACACACACCTTTACCTATTGTCTACAGTGGCATCAGTGTTGAATAGTTACGATGGAGACTGTATGGCTCATAGCAACTGAAATATTTACTGTCTGACGTTTTACAGAAAATTTTTGCTAATTCCTGCTCTCTTAGTACATGAACCAATCTTACAGTATTTGTTTACTTAGTTGATTAGAACACTCTTGACTGGATATTTTACAACATAGAAAATGAATCATATTGTGGAATTGTGAATTATTTTTTAGTATCCATCAAAATCTGTATTGCATTAAAGATTTTAAAAAGATGTGTTTAGCACTGAGAAATAGTTACTACAAAGAAGAGAAGAATTACATTAGCCAGATCAAAGTTTTAAAATACAGTGCCATTAAAAGATCTCAAGAAATGGACCTTTTGTATGAAATTTGATGTTACTTTTGGATGCCCATCTATCTCACGTTTAAGAATTTCAAAGACTGTCTTAAATATGGCAAATTGAAATGTTAAAAGATGCTAATTCAAATGAATGTTTATAGATGTTCTGCTTATGGAACAGTGAATATAGATACATAAATGTACATGCTTCTTTTTCACACACCCACCACTTAACTGAGATTGAGTTATATATGTCTTACATATTTTGATAGCTGCTAAAGTGTTTCTGATGCTTCCTAGATATAACTTGGCAAACAAGAGGGACTTTTAAAATTGTCCCTAAAGGCCTCTCATCTTGACTGCTTGTTATAAAACCATTAGCCAATGTCAAATCAATTTTATTGGTTTCCTACAAAAATAAAGTTTAGATTTGAATTAACTTTTTGCCAAATGATTCTCACAAAGCATGAAATTATCTCAGTGCTGAGAATCACCAACTGAAATTATACCCTTGTCAAAATTTTCATAATTAGTCATTATTCATGGCAACTAGCTCTTTTTCCCCTTGAACAATTGGAGCTATCTGCATTGAGGGAAGGTGATGCTTCTGCTCACCAATTATTACTGGAAGCTGACCCTATGAAGAATCCTTTGGTGGCTGAGAAACACCTTGTGGAGTGTGTTAAGCATATCCTTAACAATGACAGCAGTGATAGCTGCATTCCCGTTGCTAATAAGTACCATGACAGCATCATTCGAAGTATCCCATTAGATGGTAACATTGTACTCTATCAGTGACCCTGTTAATCATCTTCACTATAATTTTATCTTCATCAGTCAATACTGTCCTTCAATATACTAATGCAAAGTAGGTCATTTTTTCATATTATGAAACTAAAAATATTTTGCCAAAGGGATGGGATTAAGCAAGAAAACAGTATCGATTTAAAAACATTGAGGGCAAGAAATAAAGAATTAGACTTTGGTAATTCTGAAGGAGGACTTTGGTAACTTCAGACTTGAGTTAATTCTCTTCAATTGCATCAGATCCTAAAATTATTTACTATGTTTCATTGAATTTTAGAATAAATTATTCCACAACATATCAAAAATCTTATTAAGCAAAAGAATGGTCTCTGTATTTCCATTCTTTTTTTTTCTTCAATTGTCAAACACCTAATATAAGCCATCCCTGAGGATGCAAAGGTGAATTCAGACCTAGTCTCTGATACCAGCAACCAATTAACAATAAGCCAGGAGAAGGTAAAGGGATAGATAGGTCAGGCAGAGGGGACCACGTGTGCAAAAACTTGCTGTGAGAAAGAGGGTATGGTGCATATTATTTTTGTGCCTTTATTAAAAGTCATGCTCTTAGAAGGGGCCTACAGAGCTCTGTGTCATTGAGTCCCTCCTTTCCTCCTGATACTATTTTTCTGGTTACAGTAAGTTAATTTCCATCCCGTGACTTGCATCAACAGGTCCCTAAGCCTGGAAAGATTTTTTTTCAGGCCTTAGCAAGGTAAATTCCTTCTTAAACTTCTGATCTTTCCTTAAATACTGCTTCCTTTGTGAGCCGTATCTTCATCCCTGGACTAACTCCCACTTCATTACTTGGTTACCACATCGTCTTTATTTATCTCATCACACTGATTATATGTCATAATTGTATTTGATTATTAGTTCACTTGCTTATTATCATTCTCCCCCACTAGACTTTAAATGTCATGATGGCAGTGTGTCATTTTGTTTCATAATTATGCTCCTAGAAAATAACACAATGTTTGATTCATGGTGGAAACAAATACTGACTTAAATACATATTCAAAAAATCTAGTCGATAAAATCCAGTGGTGATGCTGGACAGTTTCTCGAAGTCAAATCAAGTAGACCATAAAGGCCTTATCAATAATGTCTTTAAAATTTATCTTTATTGCAGTAGGGAGTTATGGTTGGTTATAAGCAGGAGTGAGACTTTTAAGCTTCATGGACCCTTTTCTCCTTTTCTCTCTTCAAGTTGTAAATACTTAACGTTTTTTTTTTGTTTGTTTTTGTAATCCCATAGCAGCTTCCTGCTTTTGAGTCTTCCATGGATTTCTAGTCAGGAGCTGACTACTGCCTTTTATGTTATATTATAACACTTTTCTGTAACAGTCGTTTATTTTTCTTAGATGCATTACCAGGACATTCTGAGCAACTAGAACGTAAGGAGCATTTCATTCTGTGTTTCACATAGTGTCTGCTTAGAGTAGGTGCTCAATGAATATTTACAAAATGGTGATTGAATATAGTAGAGAGAATTTTGATACGTTATTCTCCAGGAGAGTGTGGGCAGAAGGACTATAAACTTTGGCTAAGTTGCCTTTGACAATAGATTTTAGAACCTTTGCTGCTAGCATGATGTATTTTTCACCCTTTGTATACTACTGACTTGTTGAAGTTCAGCTCAAGGGACAAGTTCATTGCCAAGAAAGTCAAGGCCTTGTAATAAAGGAAGCTATCACCTTATTAGCTGCATACACAGATAGATATAATTAAGAAAAAAAAAAACCAAACCTCTGTTTCCCCTGTGTTAGTGTGCCAGTAATTTTGTCCTAATTCCTACCAGTATGTGCTGACATTTCCAAGACCTCTAGGTGAGGTGGTTCTGGTTCATCCTGATCCTCTGCTGGTTTTATAGATTCTGGTCTTCTGTCTCTGTATTCAAGGGCACAAAGGCCTCTTTATTTCCATAGGTATCTATCTGTGATGTAGCCTACTTGTGTGCTACGATAACATAACCAGAAAGCAGCCCCGTTTTGAGTGTGGCAGGGTTACTTTGACTCATGAAAATGGTCTTGGTAGAGATGAGGAAGTGGTAGGGTGTTTGGTAGCTCAGAATAATCTGTGGTTTCTATCATACAGTCTGACAGTGTAGCACTTAGACAAGCCTCGTTACTGGTGATTTATGGTGCATATACGTGCAGAAAGCCTTAGCCAAAGGAAGTCATTTGGATATGGGTTAAATCTTCAATATCACAGAAAAAAATGTTAGAAACTAGATTTTCAATTCTTCCCTGAATAACATTTAAAAAAGACCCCACTGAACTATTTATTTTCCATTCTTTTCTTTAATTAGGAAGTCATCAGAAGATTTCCATATTTCTTTTTAGATGAAGTCCTTCCAGTGAGCTATTCTGTTTAGTAATCCAAAGAGGAAATCATGATTTTTGAAAATAATGCCTTACCCCCCCCCCCATAGTCAGAAGGCAGTATCATTTAAGGAGGGAGGGTAATTTTACTTCCTCATTGTTTCATAGACTGTATTTACAACATTCAGCCCCAGGGTAATTACAGTCATACAAACCTTAGAAACAATTTCAGTTTGGCTTTTTAGAACACATTCTCCCCGCTTTCATTACTGAAGCTGAATAGTATTCTTCCTCTTTAAATTGGTCTTAGGGGTGAAAAAAAAAAGAAAAAAAATGTTTCTATGGTGAGTTCTGTGACATAATTTACTAAAGGTTGGCATTTTGGATTGAGGAAACAATTATATCTTGTCTTTAACTATGTTAAAAGTCATCTTTGTGTAGCTCTGTCTCAGATCCATGATGATTAAAATGGCAAAATAACTTACGCTTTATCTAAAGCTTCTAAGTCATTAAAGCCTCCTTTCCCTAAATAAACACACCATTTCTGGTTTTAGCGACGAACAATAATCAACTAAATTAAAAAAATATTGAATGCCTCTGGGCACAAATCATCAGGCTTTGATAATGTGGGTGATACAGAGATAAAAGAAAGGTGGTTTCTGCCACCCAGGAGATTAATACCAGGTTGGAAAAAAGCAAAAGGATAATTAATGCTGAAATGAGGTCTACCCTGATCAATTCTTTACTAGAGGTAGAAAAATTCATCTGTATATTGGAATATGAGTCTGAAACTATAAGGCTGTTTATATGAACTTGTGGTACTGGTTGCACAAAGAATTTGAAAATGTGAAACTGATTTCTTCTCATTGTCAAAAATCTCTTAAGAAAAGTAGAAACAGTTTCTATGAAAAGTAGGACTTCATTTCCTGCTCACAAAAGACACCAAGGGTGGTTGAAATACTTCTCTTTACATCTGGGCATCATGATACGTCTCTGGCCACCAAAACAAACAAGGTGTCATTTGATTGAGTGTCACAGAAGCTTGACAAACTTCCTGACTCCCTCTTTGTCCCTTAACAGTGTAGGTAGGATCTATTGTACAATCTCAGATAATATCCTGGGAAATTGATAGGTGGAGACAATTTTCTTCTTGACCTTTACAACTTTGTTACTCACGTGACTATGTAATGACAAGAACGAGAAATACATAAAAGATGCCTATTTGTGTGAATTAAGTTATTTCATGGTCAGTGGTAATTATGTGGCATATTTTCCTCTCACCCATAATTGACAGGGATTTTGAAGTTTGCAAATTGCACCTCTAGTTAGAAAATTAAGCAATGTTACTAAAAGCTAAAATGTACTATGAAATGTTTAAAGGACCATCATCTTAATAGAATAATTTGAACCAAGCTTTCTTTTCTGAAACTTGATTTCCTTTATGGGAATATTCACTGAAAAAGGGAAAATGTCTATTTATACAAAGTAAAAGTCAAGACTTGATTAAAAATACAATCTCCTTAGCGAAACCCTGGAAGAAAAGATACAGCAGAAGGACAAAACATCACTGAAGATCTTCAGAGCACCTGAGAATTCATCAGTAATGTTCATGGATGTTGAAAATAGATACTTTGAACTCCCTTAGAGGATTTCATATTATCATGAGAATCTTAAAATCTCCTTTCATGCACTGTACCAAGCATAGGATGCTGGACATCTGTCCCAAAAAACATTACCTATCTTATCTCAATCCAGTTGGGTTAACCCAGTTGTTAACTCAATCTACAAGGAACTTAGCAAGATGTTACACAGCTATTAAAAAAATTTTTGCAAAAGTATCAAATTTCTCATCAATATCTAAAACCCTTACTGGAATAGGGGTATGATAAGAATAAAAACAACTGTCACTTAAACATTTCCCCTGTGACGGGCAAGTTTGTACATGCTTTACATATATTAACGTCTAATAGATACAATAATCTTGTGAGATATTACACTCTCACTTTGTGGATGAATGAAGAATAGAAGTGCTCTGTAATTGCCCAGTCCTTACAGCTAGTAAGTGGGAGAGCCAGGATTCAAACCAAGACGGATTGTCTCCAGTGCTCATGCTCTTAAACCATTATGGTATATTTCTTATAACAGAATTAAGAAAATAGTTCATGATTGGCAGTGAGAAATACTCATCTGGGCTATTTAAATGGTTTCTTCTGTGGCTTACCTAAAATACATCATTCTGTATTTGTTTTGCTTCCTAACAAGGCTGTTTAGTTCTGTGGTTAAGGAATCCTTGCCTTTATTAAATAAAAAACAATATTATGACACTTGTTCATACAGGAAGGAAGACTTTGTCTAAGACTATTTCAGTAGGGGAGAGAGATCATGCTCACCCCAAATACAGCAAAAGCAACTGAGGATTTAGAGCTAAGGAGCAGGGGAAGAGGTCAGTGGAAAGAAAACAGTAAGAGGAGACGAGGTTAGGGGATTCTTGCTAAACTGACCTGACAGAATTCTTACTAAAAGTAGGCCAAGACTTAGACAATAAAGGTGGGGAATGAGGAACTTGATCAGATATTAAGGATGGGGTGGATTCTTGTTGAGACTGAGCAAGGCAGGCCAAGGATGAGGCTCAGTGGAGAAGAGAGCTTAGAAGAGCCCAAGTGAAGTCTGGTCAAGGAGAGACTCTGTGTGTGTCCCTGCTCTGGTGCAGTAACAGAAGAGACCTTCTTCCTTCCTTTGAGCAACATATGTCCATGCCATGTTCAGTCATCTCTGTTCATTGAGGACCAGCTGAAACATGTGTTGAGGCTTGGTTGTGGAGGATATTTGCTGGGTGGTGTGGTCCAGTAGGCATTTAATGAGGAGGATTGCTATAAAAACAAAATGAAAACTAACATGAATGACTGAGACAGACCATAAACCCTGTCTCTGAGTCTGGGGCAGGATTTCTGGTTGTTGGGTTAGAAGCATCTTTGGATGGTAGAATGAGAACAGCAGCAGCAGTAGGACTGATTTCCTGGTTTGCAGTTTGAATGTCTGGTGGTGGCATAGACATTGGTGTCATAGTGAGGTTTTTTTCCCCGGAACAGAGCATGGAAGATGCAGGTGTTCCAGTGAACTTCCTTAGTGGCCAGTACAGGCAGGAAGGTCGCCCACGCTTGATCTGTTGTGGTGATGAATTCTTTGAAATTTCTATCCAGTTGTCCAGCCTTAGCTTGCAGGGCTTATTTTTATCTTGGGAAGAACAGCTACCAGTGGGAGTCCCAGGAAGGATGTTGGAAGTTAAGTTTTAGCTCTAAGTGATGCCAAGACAGGAAAGTGCAAGAAAAATTGGAAATGTTAATTTGACGGTTGTAACCAGATTCTAAAGGAAAGTTGAAGAATTGAGAATTTGGTAATGACTAACAAAATATACAAGATGCCCGAATCAGCCCAATTTACAGTACGGTAACAAATAAAAAGGAAAAATGTACTTCACCAAGGGGCGAAAAATAGCTCAAAGACAATTATCAGGAGTAGAAACTAAAAACCCACAAGGAATGTGTTGTAGTTTTCTATTGAAATATAAAATAAATCTCCAGAGACACGCCCTTTCTGACTAAAATAAAGGTGATTTTCATCTACAAAATAAACTGATCTCATTTGCTGTGGTCTGATCACGGAGACCTCATTAGATGTGGACCGATACTTCAGTGCAGGCCCAGTGGTAATTGACTGCCTAGTCCAAGTTTGCTTTGTTGGAGCTTTTTGTAAGAAATCTCAGGATAAACTTGAAAGTCTCTTGAGTTTAGGAAACAAAGCCAAAGTCTCACTCCCAGATTTCACCTGCGATAGCTATGGATTTTGGTGAACTCCTCTCTCCTAGATGTCCCCAAAATACTCTAAGTTCCCTGAGTCTAACCAGAAGTGGGCTTATTTACTCACCTGTGAAGCTTGAACTCTGTAAGCCGGATACTAAGTCAGTTTTCCTAAGAGGATTTGTAAGTACTGGCTCCACAGAGTCAGCCTTAATTCCTCAAAACTGGCTGTTCAGATTTTATTCTATGAATCATCATTCTCAAATATATTCCAGTCAAAGCCTTGCTTATATAACCAGTTTTTCCAATTATGTTCTGTTACAAGGAGGACATATTCTTATTGTACTTATGCAAATCATTATGCTGCCATGAAAATGAGAGCACTCAATAAGAGTTTCTGGATTCTAGGGGGATCAGACTAGAAGGAAAAAATGAACTTTCATTTTTCTCTACATAAGTAAAATCTACTCATTTTTTGTGAGTTATAGGTAGAGGGGTTACTTATATAGCAAAAATAGGACAATAAAGGACCAGTAATGTTTCCAACGAAAGTCATAAAAAATCACAGCCATTCTTTATCTGTTTATGCAATCTCATGTAATTAAGTTTGGTTCTGCTTGATCTTGGTTTAGCAGTTTCATGAACCCATCATCATCTCTACTAGAATTCTGAAAATTCTTAGTCTAGTGGTATGGTCTCAAAGTTATTAACTAATTCCATCAGAAGCCTGTGCCCCAGAGCACCTGTCATAGTTTTATTAAACTAACAATATTAAACCCAGCCTTATTTGCCAAAGATTTACTCAAGATTATATAAACTGGAAAAGAATTTGTGTTTGTTTCTGTATTTCTGAGAGTTTTAGGAATATTTAATTTATATGTGTTTATCTCTAAGCCAATCAGAACAGAACTCCTTCATGGTATGTTATGAATTAATATAGAATTATCATCCAAAGGTAAATAATACACAAATACACAGACAGTCACAAATGGAGATCTTATAACTTTTATTGTAAAATTTAAAACACGAGTCAGGTAAACACAATAAAACTCACTGGTAAAACAAAATAAAATAAAGCCAGTAAAATAGTTGGCTATCATGTTTGTCCCAAATCTTATTTTTATCATAATTGTGTTTCTGACAGGTGGAACAAGTTAAGATTACCTGTTCAATATTGAGACAAAAGCTTTTACAAATATTTCTAGAGGGGACTTAATATTTTCTTTTGCCCTGACAGGGAGTCTCTTTAGGATTTCCTTGACTCTCTTGAGAGCTCCTGGTAGGGACAGGCACCTCAAATTTAAGTGACTGCCGGGAGTTGAAGGGCACGAGCAGGAAGGGAAAGGCCTGGATGGAAGCATGTAGGAGGTAGGAGTTTGAAGGGGACAAATCAAAAGATTCGAGGCAGATGAAGGAATGATCAAAAGGATGAAGGAAGAGAAGAAGCAATGGAGAAGAACAGATCTTAGAGGAGCCAGTTTGGGGAACACATGCAAGTTCCAAATTACCTGTAGTAAAATTATACCAATGAGAATGGGAATTGACAGAGGTCATGCCTTAGTGGCTGATGCAGAGTCCTCAGGGGCTTGTGAAGGGGGTGGTTTCAGTCTACTGAGAAACTCCCATGTTCATAACTACCTGTACCTTGCAAACAAGGAAGACTGGGGCTGACTCTCACCCAGGCTCCAGAGTTTACTCTGAATCTTAAGAATCAAAATTTGACCTCACTGAACTTCAACAGGCTGTCCTTCAGAGTCCTGGCTCTGTAGTTGGACCTGCCCGTGGATCCCTGAGCAGTTAGGCATGAGCAAAGACAAAGGCTTCAAAGGGTCGCACTTGGAGTTCTGGGTGGGAGGTCCAGGAGTCCAGTGATGAATCTGGTCCTGTCAGAATCACAGCACTGTAATTCTGGACACTTGTCAAAGTGGTAAGGGAGTCTTCAAGACTATTGTATTTGTGTCTTTTTTTTTTAAGATTCCACATATAAGTGATATTATATGGTACTTTTCTATCTCTTTCTGGCTTACTTCAATTAGTATAATGATCTCCAGGTCCAGATCCAACCATGTTGCTGCAAATGGCATTATTTTATTCTTTTTTATGGCTGAGTAGTATTCCATTATATATATAAACCATAACTTCTTTCACAGACATAGAAAACAAACTTATACTTACCAGAGGGTAAAGGGGGTGGGGAGGGATAAATTAGGAGTCTGGAATTTGCAGATACTAACTACTTTATATAAAATAGATACACAACAAAGTCCTACTGTGTAGCATAGGGGACTATATTCAATACCTTGTAATGGCCTATAATGAGAAAAAATATGAAAAGGAACATATATATTATATATATATATATAAATGAATCACTATGCTGTACACCAGAAATTAACATAATAATTGTAAATTGACTATACTTGAACTAAAAAAGAATTATTGCAATAGTGGTATTGCAATATGAAAAAGGGACCAGGCTCACCTCAGATTATAGCAAAGACAAGTAGCAATTTATAGCCAAGGAACAGAGAGATCAGTAGAAAATTAAGAGGAGGCATCAAATGTAGGGGGATTCTTGCTAAACTGACTTAATAGGATTTTGCTATAGGCAGGCCAAGAACTTAAACATCAAGGTTGAGGATGAAGAACTTGGTCATATTCTAAGGGTAATAGATATCGAAGATAGGGGGCTTCTCACTAAACTGACTTAGTCGGATGCTTATTAGGAGTGGATCTTAGTCTCTTCATCCGTTTAATGGTGCTAAAATTTATAAAGACTTTAGAAGAATGTTACAAGGATTGAACAAGATGATATATAAAAATAATTTAGCATAATACCGCACATATAGTGAGCATTCCATAACCTTAGCCATTGTCATTAGTATCCTCATCATGACCTGTGAGCAATATATTAGGTGCTACTTGGTAGGTGTTCCAGATGGTTGTCAGTCTGCAGACTATTACTAGCTATGATGAAAGAGCATTTAAATAATTTTATAGCAATTTGCCAGAGTAATTTTATGCCAATTGAATCTAATAATAAAAATGATTTCTGTTTTATATGTTTTTGGTTTTTTATTTCATTATTCTAGTAATCCATATTTATTGCACTTTATAAAAATACCCATCTGTGGTAGATTTGAAGTGGAAAACAAAAGGATAATTTTTCTTTGCTATGAACAGTTGGAGAAATGCCAGTCTAGACTAGAGATAGAAATTAGGGACCTGTTTGCATATTAATTTTCTAAATGGCCAAGAATGTGTTGGTCTGTGTTGAAAAATCACAATAACGCAGCTAAAATCTAGCCTTTCTTTGTCCAACATAGGCTTCTCTTCTCTAAAGTGTTTGTTTTATCTTTATACAGAATGTCTCTGTATACTCAGGATATTATTAATATATTCAAAAACTTAAGAGTTTGCTGTACGTGCACATCATCATCATCATCATCATCATCATCATCATCATCATCATCATCATCATCACAGACTATTTGGTGAGGTAGTACTGGGTATCTTTTGCTTTTGACCTGGCTTGTGCTGTAGAGTATTTTGCAAACTTAAACTCACTTGATGAAGTGCATTTATGGCAAAAGAAAATTATAGCTTTCCCTGTCTTAAGCAGATGAGTGAACATAATTGAGAAATGACTTAAAATCTACCTACACAATTATTGAAATGAAATTCTGAGTCAATCCCCTGTTGTTTCTTCTCTACAGCACTATGTGTGCGTTTGCTCCCCCCCCCCTTAATCACTGGTAGTCATAGCATTCTGTATATACAGTCTTAATAACTTGTTCATGGATATAAGCAGTCAGCACTGCATATTGGTTAAATTTCAATTCTAATAAAATAAGATTTTAAGAAATCTAAGGAAAGGGTTCTCTGAATTATACCTTAAGAGTTTTATTAAATTTACTATATTTGAAATGTTCTGCCCTGCTTCTTTTCTCCTGAGTGAGTGATGTTACTTGTAATTCAGAAGGGAGACAAAGGGAAAATGCTTTCCAATGTACAATAAACTACAATTTTACTTGTACTAAATTATCTCCTTTCAAGAAAGCCTTTTTTCCTTCCTACCGTGAGCTAATGTTTTTTTTCCTAGGTGGTACTTTAATGTTTTTATAGTTTGCATTTTCTTAACAGATCTTTTCTGACACAATCTTGAAAACACCTTTTGGTCTCAGGTTCATAATTATCCATGGAATCTTGGTCCTTTTTTCACAGCACAGCAGTTTCCTACAGGAGACAGTAAAGAAAGATATAGTTACTAGAAAGATTCAAAGTCCTTGATGACTTTAGTGTGATCATAGGCATTTAAGGAAGCTTTTGTGTTTGACTGTCCTTTGATGCCATGTAGGAGTAAGGCTGGTTGTACTGATTTCACAATTGTCTTTGTATGTCTCATTATCATATGAGATAATGGCTATAAAATCAGTTTAGAGATGCATTAAATGCATTCAAAGTGCAGATTATTAATATTATGTCATCAGAGAGAGACTCTGGGAGGTCTTTTTTTTTCTTGTAAGAAATACATAAATCAATTCTGAGCTAGCAGTGTAAGTTTGGATGTTGCTATCTGTAAGCAGTTCATTACTAAGGAGGTGCTGTTCAAAGTTGGGTCTTAGCTATGATTACACTTCTACAACCTTGGAACTTCTCTCCCTGAGGCTGAAATCTGAAAGTTCTTTCAAAATCCGTCCTCCCTCTGCCTGACCCCTCTCCACCTATCTGGGGAGGTGAGTGTAATATTCTTACTTATTTTAAAAATTCAGCTTAACTAAAGGGAAAACACCATTCAGGAATCTATGGTTACTGACAGTGTACTTACATTTGGCCAGGTGGGTGCCAATTCTTACCTTCTCAGGACTATTAGTAGTCCATCTTGGGGTCAGAATATTACTTCTGAGAGCCGCTTGTTTGAAGAGGCATGAAAATATTTGGGGGAAGGTACTAGAATCTTGTGGAAGTTTCTTTGACATGCAAATCATTCTAATTCTGTCTTGAACTCACTTCCATTGTGTCAGGTCATGTTCTAGGCCTAGCATACGTAGCACTGGCAAAACCCCCTACCCGTTTGCAGTTCATGTTCTAGTTGGAGAGTATAGTCCTTAAATAAAATAAGATATATTGATACAAGGTGGCGATGGTGCAGTGTCGGCAAAAGCTCCAGCAAAGTAGAGGGCACAGAATGTGGGAGTAGGGCAGTGGAAAGAAGGTTACAGTTTTAAGTTAGGTGTTTAGGAAAAGATGGGCTTTGAAATGGAGAACTGAGCAATATGAGGAAGGAGTAGTGTATCTCAGAAGAATTCTTGGTAAGATTAGAAGTGACTGTAAATGCTCTGAGGTGGGAATATGCCTGCAGTCGCCCATAAACGGGCAGGAGACCAGCGGGCTGGAGCAGAGGGAACGAGGCAGTGAAAGATGACAGGGGGTAGAAAGAAAGCAAATTGTGTAGGGGGCTGTAGGCAGAGCCAGAGGGGAGGTTGATGGGGAGTGACATCAGTACCAAAGAGTGTAAGGAAGTGAGGGAAATGGAATTTAGCAAAGGGAAAAGTTGAACCATGACTTAATTGCAACAGAAACTCAGAAAATCACAACTCTAGAGTTGAGTTGGTCCTTCTGGGTTGTTCCAAACAGAGGCAAGGAGCCTGGACCTTCGTACTCATGCATTGACCAGTCAGTCACTGGATGAGAGCTGCCTCTGGGAAGGGAGTCCAGCTTTGGGTGAGGCTGCTTCCTTTGGCCAAGGGTAATTGCTGAAAGGAGACTCACCTATACGCTCTTAGCAGCCTGTTCTCCCAGCAGCTGGGGGAATTAGTGTTCTTTTTCTGAAGCTAGATCTTCTGAAGGACACCCCATAGCATTCACTTCAGTGAGGTGTTAGGGATTTTTGAGCAAAGTGTTGAAGTTATCTTCCTAGTCTGGTAAGAATCATTCTGGATCTGTATCAATATACAGGGTACCAAGAATAGAAACAGGGAGATCCTTCTAGAGGTGATTTCAAAAATCAAGGCAAGCGACATGATAGTAATAGAAGTGGTAAGAAATATTAAGAAGCTGGATGTATTTTGATGTGGAGCCAGCAGGATTTGAAGACAGGGCAAATACACAAAACTGTCATGAATGACTCCAAGGTTCATAAAGCAACGCAAAGGATGGAGTTAACACGATCTGAGAATGTGAAGACTACAGGAGCAGGACACGTTAGATGGAAGCTCAGGGATCCTATGGTACGTTAGAGTAGAACATTCAAGTGGAGATGTAAAGAAGACAGCCCTGTACGTGAGTTTGAAAAATAGGTCAGGGCTGCTGATGTTTGTTTGCAACAAGTGAGGCCTTTTTTGGCTGCTAACCTGGGGAAGGTGAGGTCTTTATATGTCTCAACTATGACTCAAAAACCTTCAAAGGCTTCCCATTAAATGGTTCAAATTCAAACATTCTAGCTTAGACATTCTTAATAATTTTAATCAACCATTTAAGTAATTTTAGTGAAGTATTTCCAATACAAGGAAAAGTAGAG
This sequence comes from Vicugna pacos, assembly GCF_048564905.1. NCBI lineage: Eukaryota > Metazoa > Chordata > Mammalia > Artiodactyla > Camelidae > Vicugna > Vicugna pacos. The sequence continues at coordinate 81,412,205 of NC_132997.1, read as the reverse complement.
AGTATTATGGACACCCATATCTGCCACCTAATTGTAACAAATGTTTTGCCATTTTAAGTTTAAATTGCACTTTTACTCTTATTCTTGCTCTCTTTTCACAGCCTTTTTATGTCCTCCCCATATCATTTTCTTTTACTTCAAAGGTAATCACTATTTTGGATTTGTTGTTTATCATCCTCATAAACATTGTTATCACTTACCAATAATACATATGCAACCACAAACAAACCATATATACATTTTAAATGTGTGCAGTATAAAATATATAGTGTAGTAATATATTCTCTGTGTTGTTACATTTTATATGAATAGTATCACAGTATATTTTCAATCTGCAACTTTATTTACTTAAGATTACTTTTTTGAGACTTACCTAGGCCAATAGGTAGTGATATATGTGTAAATACAGACATAGCTCTAGGTCATTTGCATTTGTGCTTATGGTAATCCATTATATGGCTTTACCACAATGTATTTATTCATTTTCCAGTGATGGATATTTAGCTGTTTCTGATTTTTCACTATAGCAAACAATGACATAAAAATATTCTTTGATACGTCTCCCTGAATATTCCTTGGAGTTTTTCAGGAGTGCATACTTAAGAAAAGAATTGCTTGCTAGAAGGGGGTTATACATCTTCTGCTATACATGATTTTGCCATAATACTTTTTAATAATAGTTATACACTCCCCTCAGTAGGATATGAGAATTCCAGTTACTCTATTTTTGCCAACATTTGGCATATTTAAACTTAAAAAAAAAGACTTATGGTCACAATGTAATATATTATTGTTTATACTTTTATTTCCCAGACTTCTAGTGAAATTGAGCACACATTAATTTTTCATTGGCTATTTGTCCTTTTTTTTCCTGTGAATTGTATATTGAGATCTTTGACTATTTATTTGTTATTGATTTATGGGATATAAGGAAGAGAGAGATTTGTATATTCTGTGCACACACAAAAATTTTCAATTTAGTGCATTGCTAATATCTCTTTTAACATTGTCTACGATCTTCTATTTATTATATGAAGTTTTACCCTTACATAGTCATTTTTAATGGGTCACTCTGCTCTTATACTTTATACATTTTCTGTCTTTCTAACATACTCTCAATGTTCTGGTTATTAAATACTTTCTTTTGACATTTTTTTAAAGTTTATTTTTTACATTTATATATTTAATATCTGGAAACGATCTGGAGATTATTTTTGTGAACCATTTAAGGTGCTAATACATGTGAGTAATTATTTCAGTGTTACTTATTGAAGAATGCCACTTGTAATAATATCTTTAAGTTTTAGTATTTGTGAGTCTTTATTCCCCCCTGTGATCGCTAGTCTGGTTACTGGTCAATTTTTCTATCTCTGTGCAAACACCATTTTATTTCGATTACAATTCTGTTGTAAATTTTGATATATAGTATGGTAGGTTTTCTCCTTCCTCTCTTAAGTCTTCAAAATTGTCATATATTCTTGGTCTTGAGATGCTAGATAGCTAGCCAGATAGATCGGGGGTGGAGGGGCTAAATAGATAAACTAATCAAGTTTCATGAAATGCCCTATTTGGATTTTAATATAATTTGCATTTATTTCATTCAGTAGTTAATTAGGAAAGCACTGGTAACTTGACTATTTTGCAATTTTCTCTACAGAGTCTTGCACTTTTCTTGTTAGATTTCTGGGTACTTTTCTTTTTAAAGGTTTTGGTGTTAATGTGAAAGTGTTTTTTTTAAATTATTATTATTATAAGCCATAACCATAGCCCTAGGAAGCAATTAATAACCATGCTTTAAAAATCTTCATTACATGATGATTAGATGTTTATAAGTTCATCCTTTAGTAGATTATAAACTCTACGGGTGCCATACATGTTGTGTCTTCAGTAAATGTCAGATGGGTTGGAGTAATGACTTGCATTTCAGTTACTCTTGCTCTATATCATTAAGAAGTTCTTTGTGTCAATTTCTCTGTGCTGTTACCTAATCTATCAAATGAAGTCAGTGAGAAATGAAAGCTCTCAGAGTCTGTGATGGGCTGCAGACTCTTCTGCCTCTGCAGTGTGGACTTGACTGGGTGAACTAAGGGGTGGTCATGTCTGGGTCTCCTCCACAACACTTAGGATTTACTGCTGGAACCTGATTCAGCCCTGCAGTTCTGCAGCATTCATAGTAACTGCTGCTTTGATGGCTTCCTTATGGTGACTTGTCCTTTCCTGAGATGAAGATGGTAAGAGGTGGCCACACTGCCAATCAGGGGCAAGCTGTGAAGTGGAAATGGTCTGAACTTGAACATGCAAGCACTGAATCTTCAGATGTTTCTTCAGTTCTTTTCCACAAATGAATTATTTCTAGATTTATTCTGCACTGTCTCTGTTGCAAGTAACTTCTGGGGAGGTCTGTCTTCCTGTCAGGTGGAGCATTTTGACTCATGAATTATCTTTCTAGAGCAGGGATAACATTAACAAACAGAAGAAGAAACACAACAGTGAAGAGACAGTTGAATTTTCAATTTAAATAAAATTGCAAGACGGGGCATTGATTTATGCCAAATGTCCTTTCAAGGTGGGCAAAGACCTTAAGCTTGAGGACTTTTGATTTTTATGGTGCCTCTGCATTATGAATAAAATATTCCTTGGAGAACTAGAATAATGTACCAAGTTTGTAAAGAGACCGCTTAACAAGATCTCACAGCATTTTTTGTTTTGTTTTGTTTTAAGAGCCTTTGGTTTTTTTCTCTCAGGAAAGGTAAGGTCAAGTTGCCACTCCCGTGTTTGTAGTCTATATCATTTGGTCTGAGTGTTTTTCATTAATCTTGTCTCTGATGAATTTGATTTGTATATTCCTCATTTTATTCTTCCCTTTCACTGCAGCAGATAATTAGAAGTGCTCTGATGCAGATAAGGAAAGGCTGTCATAGTACAGAAATTCTCTCCCCCAACATGAATGTTCTCTTTTCTCACCAAGATGAAAGGGGAACATATTAAGGTAGTTGTAGCGTGTAACCCTGAAGCTAAGGATATGTTTATTTATTTAGTTTTTATTAGTCTCATATACTTATCCAGGGAACAGAATCAACTTCTTGTGGGTAATGTAAGTAATTTTAAACAACAGTGATAAAGATCTTACTATCAAAACTATAATAATAAGAATTACAAGTAACATTGGACACATCCATTTCAGGAGCTGTCTACATTATCTCAGTAAATACAACTCTTTTTTAGATAAATACTGTTATCATCCATTTTACAGATGAGAAAACTAAGACATAAAAAAGACAAATTGCCTTCTTAAAATAACACAGCTAGAAATAGGTGACTTGGGCATCTAACTGACGCTCTTCTGACTTGTAAGTCAATACTTTTAAGTATTACACTTTCTTTCCCCATTAAAATCGTGGTAAGTCTATGTAGAAAAGGAACACGAAGAGTATTACCATACATTTGACTTCATGAATGACACAAAACATCATAAAAATAATATCTTTTTTTATAGAATAATTAGAAAAATTTGGACTCATTTTAACTTACAGTTTTTTGCAGAATATGAGATTCAGTTACATGTTGAGCACAAGATAAAACACTTTTGGGAGTTACAGTGGCCAGATTGAAATTTCCCATTAAGAGTGTCCTAAGGCTTACTGAAAAAAAAGATACTCTGTATTGGACCAGTGTACCTTCTTTAGAATTCTCTTCCTCCCTCTCTCCCTTTCTCCCTTTGTTCATTCCTTCCTTCTTTCCTTTCATCCATCCATCCTTCATGACTAGGGATACTGGAGTTATATCTTCCAAATGATGGTTATTCTTATTATAAACTCTGTTCCCTAAAGGGATGTAATTCTACTCTTCATCTATTACAGGCAAATTCTTCATGGTGTCTGAAGTTCACGCTTTATTGTCTTCTTGCTTTCTTCTGTGTTTGCTATTTATAAAGCTTTTGCTGTTTGCTATTTAGAGCTTTTAATTCACTGAGCTGGCTAGGCTGTGTACTGAGCTAGATACTTGCATCATTCTGCCTCCTCCATAGGACTTAAAATAAAGTGCACAGCCAAAAGCAGCCATGCAAGGAGGGATCAGTGTGTCTGGAGTGTAGGAACCATCCACTAAGATCTTCCTCTATTTATCTCTCCTCTCCCTCTCCCTGGGATGATTGTTTACTGTAGCAGAGAAGAATGTTCTAGGCAGAAAAACTTGATTTAATGAAAAGGTTTAACACAAATATTCTCTTTGGTAGGATTAGTTGCACTTGTAACGCTGGCAGAAAAGTCACTCTGAAATAACAATACTATTGGTAAAAGGGCCCAGAAAAGGGGTGGGAAACTGTTTCTTCAACTGAGTATCTGAAAAAAATACTTCCAGTTTTAATTCATGCTTTGAAGCATTTTTAAGGCAAGCACATCATTTTAGTAAGTGTTTCAAGGTAGGAACTTGTTAACTCCAGTTACAGCCATAATTACTGGGACAGTGATAACTCAAAGTCATCTTTCTCTATTTGGTTGACTTCAGTTCCTTTGCTAAATGCTATTATCAGAAATTAACACACTCATCATGTCCAATGTTCGGTATTAGATTGAATCCTGGAATGTATATGTATATGTTACTTTGTTAGAACATCTGTGATTTGTTGATAGTTTAACATAAGTTCTTAATTTCTCAACTCAGATTACAGTGCTTTGGGGGACCAGCTTGTCTTAAAATCAAGCAAGAATTCACAATATCGGCTAATACTTCAAAGGTTACACCAAATTCTCATTCTTTAACTTTGCTCAAGGTCCTATTCTTGATATCAAATTCTCTACGTATTAGAAATATTTCATAAAAGGTGAAGAATCACCATTCCATTCTCAGGGTCCTATTTTATTAAGAATATGATTAAAAACAAAACATAATTATTTTTTAAAAGCCTCAGTAATGAAAGAATGTAATCATTATCTTCAAAAAATTGCTTGTCAGAACTTAAAAAAAAAAATTGAGGACTGGAAAACTGATTCACACAGTGCCAGACATGAAAAATTACGTGATATAAAGGGGTGCAACAATCCAAACATTCCTTTCAGTGTCTCATTTTAAAAATATCTTTGCCTGATTGAAAATGAATTCTAAAAGTGCCATTTCTGTAATTATTACGGATTACTTTTCTCTCCCGCAAAGAAATCTTCCATTCACTCTCAAATATTCTGATTTCTCCTGGGTTTGAGTTATAATGATGTGGCCTCAGGATCCTAGGTGGGGAAGGTTGTGCCAGTCTGGGGCCCTTTCAGTTGAGAGAGGAAGGCAAGACGTTCCTTAGCTCGCCCTCCTTCCTTCTCAAGTTCTTGGGTGACAAGGAGTTTGCATGACCACCAAAGTCTGTTATTTCTCCTTTCACTCAGTTCTGGATCTTCAAAGGCTTATAGATCTCAAATTCCTAATTCAACAGCAAAAGAATTTCTGTGGGCATCATTGATGTAAACATCGAATATCCCTTTTGTTGCAAGAGCTTCCTGATTTTAACCCTGATTTTTTCCCTTTGCATACTCATAGATCTCTCATTTTATTTTCTCGTGGCATATTTAATAGAACTCATACATACTTAAAACTCATTAATGTAATACTCAGTTGACAAAAACAGTAAGAAAGCCTTGGAGATTTAGATGACGTTAGTTTTTATCAAGATTCTTTTTTCACTTTCAAAAACATCATCAGTTATTTCATCTTTGCAGCATTGCAGTGTTGAGCTGTAAAACAGTCCTCTTTTATGTACTGCAAACAGTTCTTTTTTGGAAGACCAGTGAATTTTTAATTATATATGCGTATTATAATACAGACGCATACAGTATGCCACAAAACAAATATATGCATTTGTATGATGGCTCGTGTTAATCTTTGATGTGCTTCTTACAACAGGAATAATTACCCAAATGAATTTTTTTCTTATAGTTAATGTCACTGAGCTTTAACATATTCAATTATTTACAGTTTTGTAGACTGTTTAGGTGATCAGCAAGTGTTCATTTTTAATTCTTCTGCAAAAGGTTTATTAAATTTGAAAGAAATGTCCAGCTTGACATGCATCACACTGTCTATTTCAGCCTCATTACCTGGGCTATTAGATTGCAAGCAAAGAATATTTAAATACCTATTTTTTATCTAATTGCTAAAGAAGCCTGATAAATTTAAATTACTGGCACACTGGAAAAAATAAGATAAATTGAGAAGTAACAGAATGATTGATTCATCTCCTCTGGGGGAAAAAAATAAAACATAAATGTGTCAAATCCAGTTATAGAGAATTGATGTTTTATGTAACTCCTTTTGAAGTAGAAATTAAATTTCCTTAAAAGGTTGTATTAAGAAGGAGATGGGATGGAACTGTGAACCAACACACCATTACTCTAATAAATCTGGGGGAAAATACGTTTTGAAAACTTTTCTGAAGTATGGTATTAAATTGATTTATTCAGTCCTAAGCAGTAATTACGGAATGTGCTTATCTAGAAACCCTTTGCTTCTATTGATCCTCGTGTCTTCTGATGAAAAGCTCATAATTCATTACATTCTTGAAGTGTAGAATTGTTGGAATTATTTATGACCCCTGGTCCCAGGTACTGGAAACGAAGGCAGTTGGAGTGATAACTTTACATTGTAGCACACTGACTGTTTCCCTGAGCCAAATGAGTGGCTGATGGATCCAGGCAGCATATACACAGAAGATGCAGGTTTGTGGTGGGAACCGGAGGAGCCGTTATCCTGCCTGGAAGCTTAAGAAATCTGTAATTAGAGTTTTAGACTTTCATAATCTGCTTTTCCCCTGAGATGCTTTCTCACTTACAGGAGGGGAGCCCTCATTTTATCGGTTCACTTAAAATTGTAAAACACCCTGAAACATCCTCTGGAAACCTAGTACTATAGATTTCTGTTCCTACGGGTCCTTGGCAGGCACATCACCAAGCATTATAATGAAGAGTCATGGCGGTTTTATGGCATCTGCTTGGTCGAGTTCATATTTTCAGTGTCTATGCCCTTAAATCTAGATTAGCTGCTGTTCTTCATTTTAGAATTAATACTCCATTTGCAATCACCCCAAACCTGTTTCTTTTACCATTTGCTGTTTCTTGTGATGGCACTCAAATCTATCCAGTTGACTGGTGCCATCACATCTTCTTTGACTTTTTCTGTTCTTTCGTCCCTTCTATCCAGTTAGTCACACGGGCCTATCAAGTCTGATTACACCTGTGTCCCCCATCTGTTCTTTCCTTTCTGTTCTCATGATCACTGTCAGATTTCAGAACTTCATTACATCTCATCTGGACAGTAGCAGTCTTCTCCTAAATGATCTCCCTGCTTCCAGTCTCTTCCTCAGCCAGTCCTTCCTGCTGCCAAATTAATCTTCCTGAAGCGCAGCTCTAATTATGTCATTCTCTAGCTCAAAAACTTGTAATGGCTCCTCTTTGACTCATAAATTAAATTTAAAATTTTCTACTTGGCCATCATAATTCTGAGTAATTTGAATATACCAACCTCACATAGAGCCTGTGTTTTGCCAGTCAGACCAGTAGTTCCCAGACTTGGGATTTCATGGATTTTTAATAATAATAATGATGATGATGATGATGATTGTTATTCTGATTTGGGGATGTGGAAATACGTTTAATATATAAGATTATAATGGATAAGATTAATATAAAAAGTAAAAATACATAAAATATCATCTATAATTATGTCATTATTTCATAAAATATTAAGGCTTAACTGAAAAAAATCAGAAAGATGACAAATTTGGAATAAATAATTGCTTTTGAATTGAACCAACTTGTCTTTAAAAAACACTAACAATTATGTACTTATTTCCCTCATTTTATCAACAACCTATAAGTAACTCTCATACTGGTATAAAAACCACAGAACCAATTCATTTCCCAGACATATACTGTGATTTCTCACCTTAGTTGGCATCCTTCTATATGTTGGAAGTTTTTTTAGGGGAGAGACTGTCTCATTTTATTTTGGATTGCCAAAGCCATCCACTTAAAGAAACGATATAACTTCCCAAGCATTGCTGCTGACTCATTCTAGGTATAAAGTTATTGAATAAACTGATCACACGTCATCCTTCAGGGCGTTTGACTATAGATGACCCTCTGGTCACTCACTGTTGAATGAGTGTGGATCAAAATTTGGATTCTTCACTAGGCTATGGGTGAGAAACCAGGACTCAGTGAACAACTACAAATTTCTAGTCCAAGTGCCTATTGAATGCCACGAACTTGATCATTTTGAGAGGCAGGTCATTTGATAGCATTCAGACAGAGGTTTATAGTTAACACACGTTTTGTCAAGCCATTAGGACACATATTCACAATAGAAGATGATATAAAATGACCTCTGTCCCAGGAGATCACAGTTGTTGTCGAGGGGCAGCAAACTTCTTCTGTAAAGGGGCAGATGGTAAATATTGCAGGCTTCTTGGGCCTCATACTCTGTGTTACAGCTGCTCAGCTTGGCGGTCCTAGGGTGAGAGCAGCCATGGATGGTGTGTAAGTGAACAAGCATGGCTGTGTGCCAACAATACTTTATTTGGTACATGGACATTCGAGTTTCACATGTTTATATGTGGTGAAATGTGATTCTTCTTTTGAATGTTTTTCAACTATTTAAAAGTGTAAAAACCATCCTGAGTTCATGGGTCATGCAAAAGCAGTCAGCTGGTTGGACTTGACCCGTGGGTCATGGTTCACCCAGGCCAGTTACAGATACAGCACTTGCTGGGGTAGCTAGACCCACTGATGTTGATGAAGAGAGCTTACGAGTTACGTTAGTGTCAGGATAATCGATTTTAAATGAGGGAGTTATCCTTACTCTTCAATACTGTGATTCTCATAGAATCTGGAGCCGTTTCTGAAATGGTCCTTAAATATAAAAACTCCATTCAGCTGTCTATGGGGTAGAGTTGGGGAGGGGGGTTGATTTTCTCCTCATGAATTGGTATTTAGATTCTGATTTGTTTTTTAAGGACTGAGGAATTAGGTTAAGTTGGCTATCTGGGAAGAGGAACGTGGGCTGTAGGGAAGAATGCCTTTTCAGTTATTCTTTGGGTTTGTTTGGTTCTGTGTTTTACATTCAAATACTGAAGTGTTTTGAGAGTCTATCTCCAAAAGGAATATACTGTATCTAGATTTTAAATATTCACTTCAGGTGGAAGGACCTGGACAGGAATTTCTATTATGTTTTCTAAGGAAAAAGTTGGTAGCATTTTTTCTTGGTTGAAGCTTTCCATACTTCTTTTAAGGTACATTTTTAGGCAGTGTCTTGCCTTTTTTTAATACCCTTCTCCTGACAGTGTTTTCCTTGGGGTCTTCTGTTCCATCTTTGGTGAGCAAATCTAATTCAGGTGTAAAATATTAATTGTAGTCTCTGGTGAAAGGATAAAGTCTTTTGCCTGAAGGGTATCTGTGAAAATACATGCACAAAACATGAACTTTATTGCTTTCTTTGGTGTTCACCCTCACTGCTTCCAAATTCTTAGAAGTGAGAGGAACCACTCCCTTTGGTTTTAGGTTATTGCTTAGGTTAACAATTCTGTATCGTTAAATGTTTAAATCCTTGGGCAACTTAAAAACTTCTGTGAGCTACTGCCTATTGTAGAACACACAAATTTAATAAAAACAAGCAGTAGGAAAGGAAGGAAAAGAAACCACCTCATTCATATTTTCTAAAGTATCATTTTTTTTCCTCGATACTTTTCCTTCCATCATAGTCCTTCTCAAAATCTTTGTTTCTGTCTAAGCTCTTGCACATGGAGCCACCATTCTTGGACTTCTGTGCTTTTAAGAACTTCTTAGAATTTAGTTTCTTAAAGCAGTCCCTGATGTGATTCAGAAAGGAAAAGATTCAACTAGAACCAGCCTCAGAAGCATCACTTTACCCAAGTGTTCTAGCTTCTACTTCTAATTTCATATACTTAAATGGAGCTTCACCATTTTGGAAGTACACTTTAAAGCCTGAATTTTAGGAGGTGCATGATGTTGAAAGCAAGCATTTAGTAAGCATATCATATGGTCTAGTCGTTTCACAGGCTCTGAATAATACAAAACAAATGGGAGGAGGGCTCTGCTTTTAAAGAGTATGTAATATAATGATCAGAGAGGACAAAACAAGAGGATGTGATCTGGACTAAAGTTGTTCCAGTCTGAATTCCTAGTGCAGACAGTTGCTCGTTTTGCAGTCTCGGGTGTATTACCTAACTTCTCAAAATCTCAGCTTCCTTATCTGTAAATTGATAAAACAACTCAACTTCAACAGTGAGCTCTGAGGAATTAACAAGATGAGGGATGAAATGTGTTCATTATAGAACTCATCACAGAGTAAGTCCTGAAAGATGGACTCTTTTCTTTTCCATTATAATAATTTTTTATCACTAACATTGTTAGAAAAGAACAGGTAGACAGAAGCACGTGACCTAGTTTGCAGCTTGGAGGTATGTAGTCTTGCAGGTATGTTATACAATATTATATATTATATATAGTGCATGAAGTACTGCAGGTACATACTATTAGGAAAAGCTTTTTGGAGGAGATGTTGCCTAGTTTGGGTCCTAATTTATAGGCTCTCATACCAGTCACTTAAATAACTTAACCAGTCTTCACCTGTTAGAATGGGGTTAATGAGTCCCACCTGGACATACACTGTGCAGAGCAATGTGCATTTCCCTCCCTCCCCTTCATCCTCACAGCAGTTTTGTATGTATGGCCTGTATCTGCACAAATGTGTCCAACCTTACTGGATGGATTCTAAAAGTATTTTCCTTAAGCTTTCTGTAGAGACATTTAGAATACAGGATTGAAATGGAAATGTCAAAACAAACTAGAAATGAAACTTCTCATAAAACCAGTAGTCTGTTTTCAGGTTTGAATACTGTTGAGAATTTCTGAGGTCTCATAAAGATGCATAGCCTAGGGAGGGGAAGGTGCAGTTTCTGATAACAGACAGAATGCAGGTTACAACAGTCTTCATAACTATTAGTTGAGGATTATGCAAAAGGACATGATGGAAATCAAAGGTTCACAATACGCTTTTCCTAATCAGAACAAAGTTCTGGGCAAGGCACAAGGTCCTCAGACATCCGTGGATGACAGAGATCAGCTATGTAATCGAGCATCTTGATTCTTCATTCATATTGGCAAATGGTATTTTTGTCTAGTGGAAGTGACAGAACACTTCCCACTGGGAGAGGTGAGATGAGTCTAAATGAAACCTGTAATTCATATGATGATAGCTACTGCAAATGAAAGAATCTGATTTGCCAGAAAGCCTAATAATAGGCAAGACCTTGGGGTCAAAATAGCACAGATTAGTCATACATTTTTCTACATTTATGGAGAAAAATCTGTGTTTCTTTTATTTTTACTCAGAACCATGCAGAGAAGCTAATGTTCCCACTCAGTCTATGATGCCCAGCACCCCTACTCAGACACATATTTGCATAGATACAGTTCCCTCTTCTAAAGGCTGATTGTGTTAATCATTCTGACAAAGTTTCCTTCTAGTCTCAGCTTTGTCTTTGATTCAAATTTATTTTCTTGAACTTGATTAGCCAACACTTTGCTACTCTTTTCCCTGAGCACCTGTACTCGAAGACAGTTTCTCTCTTTGGACCTCCATGACCTCATCTATAAAACACAGGTGGCCAGGATCCCTTTTAAAGTAACATCTTATGTTTCTCCTCTGTAATTCTCCAGGCAGCATTGGACACTGGTTTTATTTATATACTTGGAGCTGCCTGGTTCCCCCCCCCCCCCGACAACCACCAAAAAAAAGGGCCAAAAATTAATTTTATGTCGTGCATTTAAAAAAGTTTTTCTTCTATAACAGAAAAGTCAGTAACTTACAAGGACATGTGTAAGTTCTCAGTTTAATAACTGTCAGTTTGTTTACTGCGAGGTGGGCAGTAGAGCCTACTTTTTGGAGAACTAATTCTAAATGATTCATTTTGAGAATAAAAAAATGCTATTTTCATTATTAACAACTTATTTAAAAAAAAAGGGTAATGAGCAAAATTCCACAAGTTCTGATTTTTAGAGTAGCTTGGAGCAACTCCCAGAAATGTAGATGCATATTTATTGTTGTTTTAACTCACAGGTCCTCTTTAAATGTTTGATAAAAACCTTATTTTTTAGCTGTACCATTTATTGTTATTTCGTTATTCTTCTTATCCTTCTACCCCTTTCTAAAAATTAAATGGTTCAATTTCTATTTCTCTGCTTCTCTTTTCTTCTAATTTCTATTGCAGTTCTCCTGGCCATTCCCCAAATGAGTTCTCTTTCTCCAAAACTTATCACAAATAGAATATTTTAAAAATATATTGCCTTTGGCATAAAATTGCAAAAAAGCTTTTATTTTGTTCTTTTTCTTAGATGCTTAAAAAAGTCAACAAAAAATAATAAAAACTACAATCATTGGTTTTCGCAGGTAAAGATTTTCCCCATATCTGTAGTTACTAGTGTTTCTAGTCCACATAGATGTTCTTAACACCGATTAAAATACTTTTAGGCTACAAGAGTTGTTTAAAATGCATTACCAGGGAACCTATTATTGAGCTGCTGGAATGTGTCAGGTGATTTTTCTACATGGACAACGTTACATTTATTATCACGTGTCTAATTGTTTTTCCTGAGGAAGGTGTTGTTATCTTTGTTTCATAGGAAACCGATAAGAGAATGGAAGTCTAAGCACAGATTCCAGGGTGATGTCATTAGTTATCTGGTGATGGTTGGAATAGTGGAGACGTATAACTCTAAAGCCAGGTGTAAGGGACCCTGGAGCACATGCATGGTCCATCTGCATCTTTGATGCTAACCAGCCCAAGTATGTCAATGTAGCAGATTTGAGGGATTTTTAAATTCTAAAACATAGCATCTGTGGTGGCTAAAAATTAATCTTTGGCAATATAAATATTATCTTCTTTATTAACAGGGGCAATGAGCTGTCACTCAATTAACTAAAGCATCGCAGGAACGGTGGGACGAATGATGCCCTGAGTATGGTTTTAATTCAATGGTAGAGCCCAGAGGCTCTATCTTCATGAGACAAATACTTGTGCTTTCTTGAGGCTCGCAGGTTTATCACAGCATTACTAAACTGCAAGCAAACATTCTTCTCTTTTGCTTCTACCAGGATTATTTTATTAATCAAATTTATCTCGAACTCTACTTTCCTCAGATGATATGATCATCCACCATCTTCAAGGGAAAAAAACTAAAACTCTACTGCTCCCTCTAGCTACACAGATTTTGTTAAGTTTTCCTTTCTATAATTTGTAAAATGAACACAATGTTGTCTTTTTAATGAAGACATGAAACTATACTTTTATGCTTGATGATTTGCTTCCTAAAACTCTCCCTTCAACCCAAGAGGATAATTGCTACATTTGAGTCTCTATAGACCCGAAGTGTTTTAGAAAATAGGTAGGATTTCTTATTGCTGAGATTATGACAAAGAGACAGTAGAGGAAGCAGTTTGAGACTTAGAAAGAAAGGACTTACAAGGTTGTTTCTAGGTAGACCAGGATTGAAGATCTGATCGACAAGTCTTTTGTTGACTTCAGCATTGTGCCCTGGCATGTTCTGAGGCACCCGCATTACCTGTCCTATAACTGAGGTACATCACTTGTCACCTTTACCCAGAAGGTGTAGGAAATCCTATTTTAACTGAGTTGTATGAAATAAGACTTAAGTCACTGAGCTACATTTTTTCACCCGGTGTTTTGAAGAGAGATGGCTTCATTATAAACTCTGGTGAGCTGTAGTATTGCTTCTGCAAAACAGCTAATGGTTTTCCATCATACTTTGGTGAAATGGGTGTAAAAGTGGCTTTGCTAAGAGCAGGGATCTGTAGTTCTGTACAGTGAGTAGACCCTGAAAAAATGTTTTCGTGGATAACTATCATGAAGAGTTGAGATGGGCCTCTTTGCAGAGTTCCCATGATACCTGTATGAACAGTGAAGTTTCTTCAGATTTCCCCACAAGACTCACTCCAACATTACGGACAACTGTGAAGTAAAAGCCATTGTAAATATGAGACCGTTTGCCTCGGGGAATTTATTCGGTTTTCCATTTCTTCCAGCCCTTACTTTCTGCTGACTGTTACTTACCTTCTAACATGTCATCAGTTACCTTCGTCACCTCACCCTCATGGTTGAATTCTTGGCTTGTTCCTCCCATCCCATCCTAACTTGGCAGGTTGGTTACTCAGACCCAGATTATTACAGGCTAGGAACCCCTACATTGTATGAAAAGGGGAAACAGACATTTGTAACCTCATCTCATTTAATGACCGTGGTGCAGGTTGGCCCTGAATCAGTTAAGTAACACAATTATAAAAAGTCCCATGGGAAGATTAGAGACATGCTCAGAGCCTCAAATGCATACAGTTAGTAAAGATATATTTTAATTTTGCTATGAAATGTGGTCCCACAAAACTGCAGGCAACTTCAACTCTGGATAAATAAAAATAATATGTAGGTCAAGCCACTAATTCTGAATAGAGGGTATTGGTCAGCATAAATTACAGGATTATCAAACATCTGTGTGGTCTTCTTTTTGGGAGAAGAACAATTTCTTTTTAGCAGAAGGAAAAAAAAATCTTCCCAAAGTTTTCTCAACTGAGAGAAAAATATTACCTAAATTGTAAAGGAGATTTCATTACAGTCATATTGTCAAAAACTCAGATATAGACCAAACTAACATTTTATTTTCTGTAAACAGAAAGAAGTACTTGGAATTTTTAAAATTTGATCTTAGAAGCAAAAATACTATATTTATGTATTCTTGGGATGTATATGTACCTACATGTATAAATACTTCATACTCCTTAATTTTTTTTTTGGTAGATAAAGTAGGATGCAGGGAAATTAAGAAACATACCTCAGTTCTCACAGTTAAAAAGGCAAAGAGTTAAACTGATATTTTTAAATGAAAATCAAAATTTGAACCCAAGTCTACAAAACTCCAAAAACCACTTTCCACTGCATCATGTTTTCCTAAGACAAAAGTTTTGATGGAGCATCTATCAGAATTTTCAAGACAGTGAAGACATATGATGAAAAAGACAACTTCCAAAATATTCAAAAATCCATTTTCAATGAGCCAGCGAAAGCACTGCCAAAAATAATGGTGTACTTAATAGAGGAGGAAAGTCCAAAATGATGAAGTATGTTTGGGATCCTCTGAACAGGTTAAATAACATCAAAGGCTTAAGCTATTTTGCCAAAATTAAAATGCAGTCAGATTTACTTTCCCTTGAAATTAAATGTTCTTAATGGATATCTTTTTACAGTATTTAATTTCACACTATTAAAATCAATAATAGTAGTAGTAGTAGTAATAATAATTAATAATAATAATAATATACTCCATGTATCCAAATCATAATAAATTCCTTAAGACCCTCCATGGACTAGGGTAAAGGGAAAAATGTAAGCTGGTCAGCAGTGATTTGAAATCATTGGGTTTAGGGGCACAGAAACCATCTCCAATACACCCCAGGAACAGATGGTAATAATAAAATCAGTCTTCCGAACTGGTTGCCTATAATTTCAGATCAGAAATCATTACAGCTCTGAGGGAAGTAGGAAAGATATATTTGTAAGTGTTGCATTTTAGACTTAAAAGTCAGGACTGCGATTTCTACTTCATTGTTCCACCTCAGCGGCGTTAATGGGCAATCGAAGTAAAACTGGCTCGTTCGGTTCTCACTGTAGAAATGGCCTGGTCTCAGCGCAGCGATACAAACAAATGTCCACATCATAACTCCAAAAGGTTTGAAAAAAATGATGTACATCTTTGCTGAAGATTTTCTTAAGGGGAACTACACAACCCAGCACACAACAAAACATCCTGAAAATCCTCTCTACTCAGTAAGCCTCTCAGAGTTTTGTGCATCATGAAACAGCTGCCTTGTAAAGCACAACTCTGCTAACTATAGCTTTCAGTCTACACAGCAGGCTGACTTGTCTCTTTAGAGATGACAGGTCCCTTAATACTTTCAACATTGCATGAAGTTGGCACCAGTTAACTACGAAGGAGGCATGAGAAGGACCCCTCATTCCATTTCTTTTTCAGTCTCATAATTGTGTACTTAATACAGCTTCTTTTTGATGGAAGTGGGTTACCTGACCACGCAGTCCTTCCCTTATTTTGGAGGGATTCCATCTCCTTGTGCTCCACCTTGCTCAATGTCGTTACATCTCAGACCATTAACTTGACCCCTTGATGCCTGGGCATATGACCATGAACTCTAATATTGCAACCCAGGCATTTTTCACCTGTTAGGGATATCTTTGGCAAGAAGAAATTCATTTAATGACGTGTGTGGGAATCATACTTTCAGTCACATCTATATTCCGAGCAATACAAATTGAAGGTTATATCTACGTGTATGGAAAAAAAAAGATGCATAGTTTTTAGGTATTTCTGTGTGGGCTTGAAGCCATTATACATAAGGGGAATTTGACAGAAGTAACACGTGGTAGGTAAGTGGTCCCATTCTCAGATTGCACTGAGTGTTTTCCTAGCCAGGCAGCAAACAGCACAGGGTACTTCGCTGTCGTCATTGTCGCCTTCTTCTTTTTTAAATTGACCCCAAAATGTCTAGGATTTCAAGAAAAGGTAGTAAAGACATTTATGAGGTTATTAAGAGAACTGTGAATACCGCTGCTGCACTTACTCCTAGAGGTGACAGAGGACTCTCACGGGCACATGGCAGTACTGAGAACATGGCAGTTGTTCACATTCCTCTCTCCCTTTTCTTCAAAGTGTTATGTGTTTGTTTCAGGGTGGGCACAGGGATCATCTTCTGTTTCTGAGTTAATGGAAAGAGAGGAAGCTGTGAATCGACAGAATATAGAACTACAGAGGACATTTGGGAGCCTCCCCGCCCCAGAAGAGAGAGCTAAAGTTGAGAGAAGTGAAATGGATTACCCAGTGTCAAACAACAGGGCAGAGACGGTCTCTCCCTCCCACTAACATCCCGCACATGCCTAGCGTGTCCCTGGTACAGAGCCTGTACTTTGTAAATGCTCATCGAGTGAGTGAACTGGTGAATGGATTTGTTAATGGCATAGCTGCTACCAGCACTCAGAGGCTCTCATTCCTTCTGTTTTCCCCTGTTCCAGCTCACTGTCAACTCAGCTTCGTCTGGGTTGCGATCCTCTTTCAATCGTCCCTGCTAAGAAAGGGAATAGTCATGAGAATAAGATGAAAGGTAACAGAAAATTAAAGTTTGCAATTTTGGGGTGGAATTACTGAATGTGACGCACAATTGTAGGAAAACTGCTCAAGACAAATGACCAGAAATTATGTGAATTCCAAAAACTTGCTAGACTAGAAACTGGGGTGAAGAGTTTAAAAAATGGTGACTATTGATACAGTGAAAAGAAATGACAGCTATTTACACTTTAGTGATGTACTCAAATCGAAAGACCAAATTCAGATGTGTACCGAACATGTTTGTGAGCTTCACTTAGCTTTACTGAGGCATGTGTCTAAGGTATTATCTTTGAAGCCAGAGCTTAAGTGGAATGCAGAGTGTCAGAAGATCTAAATTCCTAGTACTTTGATATGTAATGAAAATATCAAATTAAAAAATGTATACACATTATTTTATTTTTATGTTTCATTACACATGCAAAATGTATTCAATTTTATAAATTAGTACACTTAAAATACATGAACATATTTTTAAAAAACACTAGAAATGCTGTTTTCTAGATAAAATTAGTATTGGCATTTTCATTTATATGCATCCACATTTTTCCTACATCAATATGTGCATTCTTTTTTTTACTTTTGAAAAATTAAAATGATAAAATATTAAATTCCTTTTTACCCTCTCTTGCTTATGTCTCTTTCTTGCTTAGGGCCCTTTCTCTCTTCTAATGTCACTGGTATACAAACTTGTTGTTTTGATAACAGACAACTGGTGTGGGAATATTAATGAAGCAATTATTCTCCTGAAAAAGGCACAGATATTCTGAACTGAGTCATGCTTTCATAAAAATACATACTCTGCATGCCAATGTGTGTGTGTGTAGCTGATCCAATTTTTATTTCCAATTAAGCATTTCTAATTAAGTAGATATTAAAATGTTTTTGCAAGCTCCACATGTGAAAAAGAGAGGTCAGGATTAAGAGTGAAAAGAGAGTTCAGAATTAAATGTTTCCCCCCAGATCATCTATGAAGTGAAAAATTTAGAGCTGAATATGGTAGAATATTTGTGACAAAGTAAGACTCCTAAACTGCTCAGTGATTTGGCAAGAAATCCAGCTTTGAAGTAAGGAAATGAATTCCTTAATAAGTGATACCAGATTTTCAGTCAGGGGCCATTGAGGATTTGGAGTAACTGGAGGAGTCTTTCTTGCCTTTGGAGCAAAGGAAGAAACATGAACAATTACTATACTCAGGAGACCATGTGAGATGTTTTAGAGCTGGGCTGTCTAATATGATAACTACTAGTCATGTGAACCTATTTACATTTAAATTATTTAATAATAAATACAATAAAAGCTTAGTTGCATTAGTGATTTTCCAAGAGCTCAGGAACCTGCCTGTGACCAATGGTCACCATGTAGGGAAGTGCATATTTAAAGCAGTTCCTCACTGCAGTTAAGTTCTATGGGACAGAAAGGTCTCTGCTGAAGAACACAAAACTCATATCCTTCATAGTCCAGTTGGAGAAAGAAGACATAACATACTTAAGGTTAAGGTCATGCATAGTTAATTGCTAAAGGAATGAGAATGACGATTTTAGCTAAGTTGATGTCAATCATAGAAGTCTGTGATCAGATGTTCAGACATCAGATGGCACTTGAAGTGGGCATCAGAGAAAATTTAGATTTGGAGTAGGAGAGAATACAGGGATGTTTTTCAGACTGTAGGTCCAAGGGTAAAAAGGAAGGACACACACTAACTATAAGAATTTACCATTTTCTTGTTGTCCGTGCTTATACAATGATTTTTTTTTTGAACCCACGATGTCTTTCTGTAAATTTTTCAAGCCATATAGACATTTTCTGAAGGTTAGTTAAATTAGCTAAATTGTCTGTTAATTGTCTTAACTGGATAAACATAGATTCATTAAGTTGCAAAACACTTAAAACAAATAAGGATTTTAGGATGCCTTCAGTAAACCAATGACTTTTAAAGTCACCTCTTCTATCAGGACATCTTATTGCATATGGTGAGTAACCACAACAGCAGTAACCACAGAAGCAATGTAAAGACTAGTTAAGCTTACCTTTTTAGTTTTTGATAAAAATAAATACAACTAAGTTAATTGTAATATTTTCTTTCTTTAACCCAGTGAATGATCTGTGCAACCCGGGTTGAATACGACTGCTGGAGAGATGAAATTGGAGTCACTGCCCCCATGCATAACTCAGGTAATCATTTGCTGCAGTAAAATGGTGCATGCCACCTATACTTTCGTAAGATTTAATTACCTTTCATGAGAACAAGGAATACTGACATTGAATTGGCTTTCCTAAGAGCTCAGAGAAACAAATGGAATACTGGATGAAATTATTGCATGTGAAACCTTTCTTTCAAGAGAACCAATTGCTGTAACTGAAACATCTCACAATATTTGATTTGCTTTTGCCCTATAACCAAATGTTTCAATTAAACTGATTTGTGTTGGCGTGGCTGAGATCGTTTGCAGTGCTTTGGCTAAGTTATCACAGACCTCAGCCTAGAATCTCAAATTCAGACTTCAGAGGACCCAGCCCAAGCCGTGTGCAGCCCGCAGATGGAATGTAGCAGGGGTCTTTATCGTTCCCATGTGGGAGTACTTATTAGTGACTGTAAGCACTTTTTTTTTTTAATACTTGAAACAGAAATTCTTCCACAGAGAGCTAATCAGTATCCACAGCCCCAGACAGAATTCCAGAGCAGTTTTTCTATTTAAAGAGGTGTCTGGTTTCACACATAGTAGTGGAAGATGAAAATACTCTTTCTGCTTGCATTTTGAAGCTATTCAAAATATTGAGATGTTGTACATACAAAGATGAAGTTTAGCACTCTCCTTGGGACCCTTTAACATAGTTAATATGCTTCCCCTGAAGATATAATGAGGACTGAGTTCTGATGTATTTGTCCAAGTATTCTGAGATCTGGAATTTTTACCCTTTAATGTAAATTAAAATTTGATCATCTGGGAATACCATGGAACGCAAGGGATCCTAAATTGTACCTAAACTATGAAGGAAGAGTCCACCTCCCACAAGCAGCCCTGATTCGGGAAAGCAGTGCACTAATGGCGTGGAAAGGCCTTAATGGAATGCGGTGGCCTGCATGTTGCTGGGCACTCAGGGTAGTCTGGACCATGAATCGCAGACTTTAAAAACTCCAAGACTGTAAAAATGTAATCTGTGCCCCCCTAGGTGACAATCTTAGGCTAAGGGAGGAGAAATGCCTTGGTTCCGGGTAACGTAAGTATTTTGAAAGGGAGCCAAGCTTAGAATCAAGATCTTAGGGACCTCAGTCTTGTTCCCTGCCAGTATATCTCAAAACCAGTTTGCCTCCCAAATTTGGAATTAGCACCCTTTGTAGTTAGTGATTCTGCTGACTGAAAAAGCAGCGCTTGCATCCACCTTCACTGCGGTTCAGTACAAGTAATTTAAATACAACCAAGCTTCTTTCTCCGTGGGTTCTGCATTGGGATTGAGTTCGATCCATGGTTGGCTGAATCTGAGGCTATGGACTCCGTGCACACTGAGGGCCAACTACCATGTCGTTTTCTACAGGGGACTTAGTGAATTTTGGTATCCCGTGGGGTCCTGGAACCAAATCCCCTGCTGATACCAGAGGGACGACTGTGTAAAACAGTTTGACCCTGAATTAATTTCTTGCCTTTAACACAGTAGAGGTTTAAAACATCTGCAATGGGTCTAGGTACATTCTCCAAATGGTGGTGTGCTTTATGAGGTTAGGGACTGAGGCTTCCATTTGGAATGATCCTTCCCGGATTGTGCAAGGTTTTGTTCAGTGTAAGCTCTTCGACATCGCTCTTTGGTGAGGCATCAGTTCCTGAAGCCTGGAGGATCTGCCACCCGCCCCTGTACCCATGATCCTAAGACAGTATGAAAGAAGTTATAGTGCTTGGCATAGAATATCTTAGTAGTAGAGTTTAAATATGCCTTTGAAAGGATGCTTTTAGAATTGTTCATCTCTCATTTTTTCTTCCTCCCATCTCTACTCTGAAATATCAGAACAGATATTGGAGATTTTACACGTTTTGGTCCTGTGAGTTTGTGAACCTAATGTTCATCTCCAGAGCAGCAAAACTAACCAAGCAAAGGTCACTCTTGTCATTGAGGTTTGTAAGGATTCTTTGAGGCAGAACCTTTTGTCTCCAGTATGTAACAGTTCTGTGGGACAGCCGTCCTAAGATCTTCAGAACTGGTTACCTTATTGTCAGCACTTGCAGGACAATTTTTTTTTTCGGTCGTTTTTAAAGCAAGGCAGGATCTCCAACCTGCCCTCTTTTCTAGTAAATAATAATTTTGCTCTACTATGGGTACTTGACAAATTCTTCCCAATTCCAGAGAGTGTTTGATAATTACCATCACTACACAAGAGGGATCATTTCAAAGAGAAGAAACAGGGGTAGAAGATTGTTGGGGCATCATTTTCAGCTGGCCAAACAAGATAAAAAGGTGATTAGTTCCTAAATGTGAAGAGCAGTCAAAATTTAAGCACATAGGAAAAGCTATTATTGAAAAAACAAAATAAACTAGCATCACAAAAGGCATAGTTTGTTGTTGTTTTTTCCTGTGGTTTCTGTGTCATCATTAGTTTATTCATAGAATGTGGTTGCATGTCTGGTCATCTAAGTAAGTTTAATCACAAAGGATAAGCGCAGTCTAACTGAAGGTTGTTAAATATGGTAGGGAAAACTAAAATAATAATCAAAGGAGGTTATTTTAAAAGATAACTAATTTCTATATTGGTGGTGTTCTTTGACTGAATACACACTTTTTTTTTGGCAGTCCATTTTGGAATACCCTTAAAATTAAAACTAGTTTCATTAAGTCCATCAAATTCAAGCTGGATCCAGGTTTTATGGATCTTTTTACAGCCCCAAACTAACATAAAAAATTGTTCTCCAAAAGCAAAAACTACTAGTTGGCTTGGTAAGAGACCCTTGTGTCTTACAGTCTGACAGTGCACCAGGGATTAGCATGCGTAGTCTTCCTTGCAAACCAAATACTTTATTTGTGAATAAAAACCCTATGCAAAATTCTGGGGCAATGAAGCAGTAATGATTATTAGTTTTTAGTTTTGGTTGAATAGATGTTGATTGAAGGAAAACTCAGCTGCTGGAATTTTCAACATTAATATTTTCCAAAGTTGCAAGAAAATCCAAGGCATTGTGATCATGTTAACAAAGTACAAAATAGGCAGAGGGCTGAAAGACAAAATTGGGGAAAAATAATTTCCTCCAGGGCTTTCTGATTTTTTAAATTAATATTTTTAATTGAAGTATAGTTGATTTACATTATATTAGTTTCAGGTATACAGCATAGTGATTCAACATTTTTACAGCTTATATTCCATTAAAATTATTACAGAATAATGGCTATAATTCCCTGTGCTATACAATGTATCCTAGTTGCTTATCTGTTTTATACATAGTAGTTTGTATCTCTTAATCCCATATGCAGTTTTCCCCTCTCCCCTTCCCTTTCTGCTTTACTAACCAATAGTTGTTTTCTGTATCTGTGAGTCTATTTCTGTTTTGTTTGTGTGTGTGTGTGTGTGTGTGTATTTGTGTGTGTGTGTATACACACACACACACACACACTCATTTGTATTATTTTTAAGATTCCACATTTAAGTGATATCATACAGTATTTATTTTTCTCTGTGACTAATTTCACTGAGCATAATATTCTCTAGGTCCATCTACTTTGCTGCATATGGCAGAATTTCATTCTTTTTCATGGCTGAGTAATATCCCATTACAGTTATATGTGTGTACACACACATATGTACACATCTTCCTTATCCATTCATCTACTGATGCACATTTGGCTTGCTTCCATACCTTGACTATTGTAAATGGTGCTGCTACAAACATTGGGATGCATGTATCTTTTGAAATTAGTGTTTTTGTTTTTCCTGGCTATATACCCAGGAGTGGAATTGCTGGATCATGTGATCATTCTATTTTTAGTTTTTTGAGGAACCTCCATACCGTTTTCCATAGTGGCTGCACCAGCGTACATTCCCACCAACAGTGTACGAGGGTTCCCACTTTTCCACATCCTTTCCAACATTTGTTTTTTGTAGACTTTTGTATTATTTGTTTATTTATTTGTTATTATTTTTGTTATTTGTTTATTATTATTTGTAGACAATCTGACAGGTGTGAGGTGATATCTGTGTTGTTTTGGTTTGCATTTCTCTAATAATTAGCAATGCTGAGCATCTTTTTATGTGCCTGTTAGCTGTCTGTATGTCTTCTTTGGTAAATGTCTACTCAGATCTTCTGACCATTTTTTGATTGGGTTGTTTGTCTTTTTTGATTCTGATTTTTTTATATTTATAAGTCATTACTACAATTGAGCAAATGGCTATGGAGAATGAAACAAAGAAAAAAGGTCTAGGAACATAGTGGGTGGAAAAAAACCTAATTAACCTTCATACATATACACAGTATTCTTCCATCTAGTGTTGCACCTGATACTCTATTATATGGAAAGTCAGCAATACCTATCACCACTTTACAGATGGAAAACTAAGGTCTCAGAGAAGTTAGGGCCATTTATTGAATGGATGTTTTAGCCAAAAGCAAGAATGCAAATATCCTAATAAGAAAAATTCTCTTTCAGTCTGAGGCAATCCAATACCAACCCTTCTAATTCCAATTAGAATTGAACTCCAATTCATTTGTTGCCAGTCAGATTCAATCAAGAAATGTACTGGGAACCTCCCATTGTCTGGTACAATGTTAGGGATTAGAAGTGAAGTGAGAGACAGCTCTGTCTTTAGTGACCACAGAGTTTAGTGAGGGAGACAGACAGGAGAAGCAACAAGTGCAAAACATGGGGGTATAGAGGAGTAAGAAAATGGTTCCTTTGGAGCAAAGATTCATCTCTGTATTTCCGTAATGAAAGGGTAATTACCATGTTACAGACACTGTGCAAAGCATCTCTGTGTGCTCTGATTGTGAGGGTTGCCATCAATATTGGTTCACTAGCATACTTCTCAGCATTCCAATCAGAGATTCCCAGAAGTAGAAAGGTCTCAATCAGCAATGGGGGGTGGAGACTAATTTTTATTGAGCACCTACTCTGGGTACTCCTTATTTCACACAAACAAAACCAAGGATGAGGTCATGGAGGATATCAGAAGCAGAAACGGCATGAGTCAGAATGCACTGAGGCATGAACCTGGTCTTAAAGGGTCTTGGGCTCAGTTAACTTGCTTGGAAAACAGTAATAGAAGCAACTTCACTGGCCCCTGAAAAGCACCCACTGACTACCACCTGGATATGCAAATATACACACAGCCTGCAGCACTGGTGGCATTTTAGTGAATGCCAGAGAGAAATGAAAGAATCAGGATGTTAAAAAGCAAACAAAAAACCCTGATGAATTGACACACAGGCTTCAAACACTGTAAACTTTTTTTTATATTGAAGTATAGTCAGTTATAATGTGTCAATTTCTGGTGTACAGCATAATGCTGTCAGTTATATGAACATACATATATTCATTTTCATACTCTTTTTCATTATAGGTTACTACAAGATATTGAATATAGTTCCCTGTGCTATATAGAAGAAATTTGTTTTATATCTATTAAATATAGTAGTTAATATTTGCAGATCTCCGACTGCCAACTTGAAATGATCACTGGCCTTTCCCCCTAGAGGAATTAATAGCATTAGGTTCTGTACATTCCTGGGGCTACATGGACTGACAGGTAGAATTTGAGAAGTTTGGGGAGGTGGGGGTCTAGTATTAAAGAAGTATGGAGTCTAGGAGATTTCTTTCTCTGGCCCCGGGAGATTTACTGGAACTTTGGCGAGGAAGGGAGGATTAAGTTAAAATATTTTCAAGTAGCCTGAGAAGCTACAACAGAGATTTCTACATCTCTGCAGGCTCATTCTATGTGAAATAAAACAGTGGAATAAGTCCAAAGACTTTTCTAACCACTAACCCTGTGAGACGCCAGCCTGGGCTTTAGGGGAATCTTGCATTCTTTTTGGTGGTAGTTTAAGTGTTATTCTTTCTTTCTTAGAAGGTGCGTTGCCAATCATAGCTAATCCCCTGTGGTATTTTTGCATTTCATCCTTCCATAGAAATTTGAGGACTAGAGCAGATCATATATGTCTGCCTAAGGCAAGATGTAGCAAGGTAGATCTTTATTTCTCCCGTAATGAGCTTGTAAGAGAATTCTGTAGTTATGCAAGGGCAAAAAAAGAGAGAGAGATACATAAATATATTATATATTTATATAAAAATGTGCAAAATATTTAAAAGAATATAAAAGAAAATTTATAAAAGAATATAAATATATAACGTAGTATATATATATTTAATGTATTTATATGAGACAGATTTAGAATGTTACAGAAAGATTCTTTTTTTAATTATTTACTTTCCAATTAAGATGCATAGAATCTGGGGTTATGGAAAATATACTACATTGTATCCTGCCATGACAGGTAATTCTAACACAACACAGACTCAGCAAAGAGCTCTAGTAGGGAAGCAATGCTTTTAAACAAATCCATCATCTTGCTTAGATAGAGAGGCTGCTTTGAATGCTTCAGGAATTCATCAGCCATCTTTGTCCAGACAACTATATCCAGTAGTCTAGTTACCTTGGGAACTTGTCTCCTCACGACTAAGGTCAAGAAGTAACTTGTATGATATGAGGGGAAAGTACATCTGAGATGGATGGTTCTTTCAAGTTGGAGTTCATGCCTCACCAGGCCCGTGAGACATAGACGCATGATGATATGTTTCAAGTTGTGTTCAGTGGTAATTATAGCATACACTGGGAGCATTTAAAGGGTCACAGTGTGTCACTGCAGTAAATGGTTGTTTTACTTAATTCACTAGGGGCATGATCATGCTTTATTTTAACTCAAGAGTCTGCTACGTGTATGATGCCGTATTGTGAACTTGAGTCGTCAAATCTGTTCGTCTCCGTAACTGGTCTGCACAATGACCCCTAACTCTGACATCCCAAAGGTACTTAGCACAGCATTATTGTGTCCCCGAGATCTTATGTATTTTTGCCTTTCTTAATCTTTTTTCACTGTCCTTCCATCTTCCTCTGCTTCAGCCATATTGGTTTCTTTCCATTCCTTGGATATACCCTCCTTTTCCCTGTCTCAGGGCCTTTACACATGACATTCTTTCTACCTCGAATACCCATCCTACAAATTTTTTGTGTCTGGCTTTGTCAATATTCAAATTTCAGTTCATATATCACCCCCTCAGAGAGCTTTTCCATGATTAGCTCTATTAAACGTCCCTGACCCACCCACCCACACCCACTCACACACACACACACACACACACACACACACACACACACACACACACACACACACACACACACACACACACACACACACACACACCAGCACTCTCTCATTTCCCAGTTTTAGTTTTTGTAACATTTAGCACTGTTTACAATTCCTGATTTTTAATTTTCTTATCATCTATCTGTGCTTGCTAGAATTTAAGCTTTATTAAACAGAGACCTGTGTGTCTTATTTATTGTCATATCCCCAGAACTCAAAACACTGCCTGGCATATGGTAGATGATCAAAGTTTGAACGATTATAAGTCTAATAAGATAAACTGTAGAATTATTGCCACCACTGGCCTAAATTAGGAATTTCTGCCACATACTCTGGGAATAGTTAGTATCATCATTGAAGTAGTTTGCTTTCTCCAAGGACTCTTCCCTTAATTCCATACCTTTTGGATATAATAATTGAACATATCCAGGTTTTGAAAAGAGCTGAACTTAGTAGGGTGCTGTTATGAAAGCAATGTTTTTTCTCACCTTTTCCCACTAATCTGGTCTGTGGACCCTCTTTTCTGCAGTATTAATCTCAGTCAGTCCTCTTGGCTTTCTCAGTCATTTTTAGACAATTAAAAAGAACTTTGTTCGTTCAAGCATTAACGGCGTGACATAACAACTCTAAAATCTTTCAACATTAAAACTTCTTCCCTCCCTAGGATCCAGCCTGCTTCGAGGTTGGGAGACTGCAGTAGAAAAAGAGGTCTTGGCTAGCTTCTTTCCTCTTTTCATTCGCCACCTCTCCCATTGGCTAGCTACTGATTCTTGCCCTTCCAGGGTTGGACCTCAGGGAGAAGAGCTTAGAAGGAAAAGGGCAAAGCTTTACATGGCTCGTACAGATGCACTACTATGCCTCTAGGCATGAGCTGACCAAAGATCATTCTTCAGGGACATTTTGCAGGTTCTTCAGATATCTTCCAGGCTTCAGATCTCTCATCCTGGGTACTGCCTCTCCTTTGGCTGGCCAGTACGACTTACCCTCCACTTGTTACACTGGAGCCCCTTCATCCTTCCCTGTGGTCTTCTGCAGGACTCTCTAAGACCTTAGTCTACTTCACTTTCTGAGGATCCACATCAAATTTTAAGAAAATAGGCAGATTTTTTTTCTGTAAAATGTGAAGGAAAATGCAACTTGACCCTCAACATAAACCTCCATACTCCAAGGTTCATGAAGGGACACCTGTAGTCATAAATTCTCACCTTTGGACACTCAAGTGTGAGTCAAACACTGGTCACTGTGGCCCTTATATTCCAGAGGATACCTTTCAGGCTCACTGAATGATCCCCTGAAATTCTTCCTTGATTTGAATTGAGGAAGAAGGCTGCTCCTACCTTTCCACATAGTTGGAAATATAAATAGTGTGGGGACTGCTCTCTCCAAATAAATTCTCTGTCTCTGTTCTGAGAGTCTTAGCCGGGCTCTGCCTTTCAGAGTTTTCAGGAGTGCATCAGAACTTCAAGCCACTGATCCCCAGACTCCAGAGAAAATGCAGCTTACTCTCCAAAGAGTACCTTCGAAGCCTTTTTTGTTGAACATGTGGTAATCGAAAAGCCCACCAGTCATTTCCTCTGTGAAGAGAGAGAGAACACACAGGAAGTTAAAAACTTTCTTCAAATCTGTCCTTCTCCTTCCAGCCTCCTCACCTTAAGTCTTTATACTCCTGAGGGGGATGTTAGGTTAAGGCGATCTGGACAGTTTTACAGTCTCTTTGCATGCCCTGACTCACAGGTCTGCCACCTTATTTCTTGCTATGAGGATGATTAACATTTATTGCACTTGTCTAGGCCTTTGGGGAATCAGCCAAAGATGAGATAAAGTCTTGTTTTAAATCCTTGTTGCGTTAAAAAGTGTATTGTTTAATCATACTGTCAGTGATTTTCCCCCCATACTGCCATGTTTCTGCTCTTACGTGAGTTTACAGCATCAACTAATGACTGAGGATTGTCTTTCTGCAGTGAGTAATGCCTGCTCACAAGTGGAGGGAATATTGAGCCATTGTTAGTGACTAGATATCATATAAAGGCATAGATGCAGGGAGCATATACAGGTAGATGAGGCTTAGTGGTGAATGAGACAAAATAGGAAACTGCTGAATATTTTACATATTTCAGTCATAGGAATGGCACTCAGAGTAGAGCTGGAGTTGGATCAAGTAGAACAGAAGTTCTCAGCAAAAGCTGAACCTCAGGTTTACTACCCTGTCAATGAAGCTCCTTGACTTTTTTGAATATAGTTTGAAAAAAAACCCCAGCAACTTATTACCCTGGTGCTTTGGAAACTTTCTCTTCATTTAAACTCATGGTAACTATTATCTGTGCCTCTCATTAGGCACTGATATTTCAGTTCAATGAGGCATCATCTTTTACATATCCATGTATATACATCTTGTTTCCACATTATTTTCCACTCAAAGCGGCAAGGAATATGTCTTTGCATTCTTTTATAATGTCCTTCAATTCAAGCTTACAGGTAGTAGGTGCTCAGTTAGTGACTACTGGTTGATGACTAGCCTTCCTTTCTTTGTTCATTAGATCCCCATTATGTGAAAAACCTGAGGGATCTTCCCATACTAAGTAGCAAGAGTCAAGTCACAGTCACCAAATGTTACCTTAAAGAGGCTTCCACCGGCCAGTGATTTGGGGTTAATCATCTATAAATACAGTAACGGGAACAAATTAAAACACATCAAGATGTTTAAATCTGCCATTTCAGTAAGAAAAATGATTATTCTTAAAACCTAGTAGCAACCAGTTCATTATTTGGAAAACTGCTAAATAAAGGGAAAGAGTCAATTATTTATCCCGCTTTTTCTATACCAGTTATATCACAGATTAATCAAATAGATGAGAAGTAATGAACAAAAAGAAATGATAATGTTAAAGCACCACCATTTTCAGTCTCTAATCAAGAAATGAGTCTAAGCATTCAACATCAAAGACTGCCTACATCAAAAAAAAACCCAGGAATAACCAGATACTTCCTGCCTCCTGATGAAAAAAACACATCACTTACGAAAGAGTCTTAAAAAAGACTTAAAATCTATTCTAAATCTGCTCAAGCTTCTAGATCCAATTTCCATTTTATAGGAAATACAGAGGACAGAGGAGCATGTTAAACTGTATCATGGGAGGGCAGTGAACAAAATCTTAATTTTCTGTACTCCACAGGAAAAATTACACAGTTTATTTGATTAATAAATTGCAGGAGAGAGAGGAAAGCGAGTGAGAGAGAGAACGTATAGAGTAAAAGAGACTTAAAATATATATCAACCAATTCCAATGTGTGGGCATTATCTGAATCCTGACTCCAATAAATGGTAACTATAACTGAGACTCTGTAAGACACTTGAAAATTTGAACATTAGTTGTGAATTTGGTTATACTAAGAAATAATTGTTAAATTATTTTTGGTGTGACGGTGGTATTTTTCTTACATCTAAAGGTCCTTATCTTTTAGAGATATACTACTGAAATATTTATGAATGTAATTCTGTGGTGGATGACATTTGCTTCAAAGTAAGGAAGAAATAGCAGATGGGGCATAGATTCAACGTGATTTACCGTGAGTTCATGATTGTTGAAGCTGGGTGAAGGGTAAATGACAGTTCATAAGTTCATAGATGCTATTCTGTCTATTTTAAATGTTCCAAATTCATTAAAAAATCTTTAAAAATACTAGAAGAAAGATAATATATTAATTAAACCTTCCTTCATAAAACCTAATGTGTTAATTCCCAGAGAGAAAAATTTGTATATTTGTTTTACGTATTTGTTTTTTGATTTTTATATAAAAAAATGCACTACAGAGTAGCAATACAGGGACTTATAATCTGGTGTATGGGTCCAAGAGTGATTCAGGAATTCTGTAACCACCCAGAACTATGTGTAAAATTAATTTCAGATGCGTGCATTTTTGCATTTTAGAGATGAAAGAACTCTGAAAACAAAGACTGTAAGAACGAACAGTTCATAGGTATGATTACTTTTTTAGAGAAACACTACAGAGAAATGTTAATTTTCTTAGTATGACTTGGCAACTGAAATGAAAAAGAATACATTTTTAAAATGACTTACTAAATCATTGAGAAAATGTTTCTATCTGGTTCTGCTTTGTCCAAATTCTTACCATCAGCACTTACCTCTTCTCTAGAATATGTTCCTTCACTCATTTAAGGCAACCTCCTTCTGCATCATAACCGCCTCCAATATCCCTTGGGCAGTGCTGAACTACAAGAACTCTTATGAGCAACTATCAGATTTCTAGGTGTACCATTTTATATGTATATGTGTGTATATATATATATATATATATATACACACACACACACACACACACACACACACACATATATATATATGTATATAAAAATTTTTTTCCCCTCCAAGTAAAGGATAAGTTCTCTACTGGCAGAGACCATGTTTCTGCTGCCTGTGTGTTCTAGTTGTGTGAATCTAGTAAGAAACATCACTATTTATTTGCTAAGAATTAGATATTGTAGAGGAAACACCATGTTTGAAGCAACTATCTGTATAATCATTACTCGTTTGATTCTCTAATTTTACTCATCTACTTTTACTCTAGTTCAAGTTAAAAATCAGACACACATGGAAATATTTGATGCCATGTCTTTAGGCAACATTCTTTTTTTTTCAATAGTTCTATTTTCCCCTTGTTCTTATTATTCTAATAATTGCATATTTTTAAGCCTAAAGGGTAGATTCTAAGATACAGTTACGAGAAAACTTACTTAAGGGAGGAAGGTTTTATTGTAAGGTCATTTTGAATATGATCTTTTTTTCCCCTTTTCACAGCTTCACTTACAATTTTTTTTAAGTAAATACATTCACAGCTTTACTAGGCTATCACTATCTCTTATTCTCACATTTAAAACTGATTTTAGAAAAAAAAATTCTCATGAGTTTTCCCATCAGCAGGGTTACTTATTTTTTTTGCAGAGGAACAGCTCTGGAACACAAAGGCATTTGAAATAGGCATCCTTGATACAAACTGCAGATTACTTTCTCATGACTCCTGGCTGTGTACTCCCAGATCAATAGAAATTCATGGGATCTGAAAATTAAATCTTGCGGTGCATTTTTTTTTCATTCTGACTTTATTGATACAGCTATAATCCTTCTGCACCATTTTAGCAACTTCAGGTGGAAAAGTATTAACACTGACATTTGAAAATGAACGTGTTAGGTTGGAGAGGTAGAGGAGATGTTAGGACTTCGCAGCCCAATTACCTCGGTCCTGTTTAAATTTCATGGACTGCACTAAGAACATCAGAGATACTTTGCTGAAAAGCCCTGTTCATGCCCAGTTTGTTCCTTTTGCACTACCCAAATGCAAGGGCACAGACTCCTTTAAAGAATGGAGAAGTAAAGCTCCATCTTCTCCAATGAGGGGACTGCTGATCAAGACCACTAATACTGAGAGCTCTCCTACAAAATCCCAGGCACATTTGTAACTATGATGGCCATAAACTCATTTCTGAGGGCCCAGTATGGCATACTTTATTTAAAAATTAATAGATTCTGAATTTAAACAGAATCCTTAAAACTCTGTACGTGCTTTTGGCTATAATATACCATGCCGTAAAAAACAAGGTGTTTCCATCACTCTTCTTCCTCTTGGTAAATCACAAATCCATGAAATGCCAAAGAGACTATGATGCATTACTTCAGCCAGTCTCAGGCAGAGGGTATCATTAGAACATGTCCATCTTTCTTTGGCAAATTCTTTGAAAGGGACCATTTTTTATATCCTATTTACCTCAGTCACCATAAGAGGTTTAACATTCCGTTTCTACACCTAGATGGAATTTTTTCCTGTGGTGAATATGTATATCCCCCAATTTGATTCATTCTCACACTTTTCTTTGTTCCCCCCAAACCCTCAAGATCTCATGATGTGTCATCTTGAAAATTCCCCGTCTCTTTAACTTCTTCAGTTACTGGTCTCTTTCTTCTTGCTGTGAACAGGGTGATGCTTCTCTCCTGAATCCACTGCTTCACTTGCAGCTCTATGATGCTGTTTTTTTCTTTTTTTACCTCTCATAGTCCTTATACCAAAAGTCCCAGAAAAAAGATTGCTTCTTGATCCTAGTTGTCATTTCCAGATCTTTCTCCCTCAGAACCCCCTGTTCCTTTGAAGGGCTTGGCATCGCACTTAACTACCTGCTACCTCTTCTTACTGCTCTCATCTATCAGCCTTCCAATTTTAGCACCAAACTCACTGTTTTCCTTTTGAGCCCTTGTTCCTTAGATTTTTATCACTTTACCTCAGCCATAAAGTCCTATATTCATTGCTTAGTCATTGCCAGTTGTAACTATATCACCTCTCCAAAATCTCAATTTCAAATAATCTGACCACCATGTCTTATATTTTATGCTCATTTACTGCGTTCCATCATGACAACAGCTTGACTCCTTTTGAACTTCTTCTCATCCATTTATCCTGCCATTTTTTTCCACTTTCTCTTGGCTTTATGTCATTTTCCCTCTTACCAGCTTAGGTTCCATGGTCCATCATTTTAGTTGCTTGCTTTGAATGTACTTGTAATTCCCTTGTACCCATCCCCACTGATGAGCTCACAAAAGCCCAACATTTCTTAAACCCAGCTCTCTCCTTACTCTGTCCCTGCTCTCATAAAGCAGTGCCTAGAGAAATCACACACACTTACTACTAGGATTCAATTTACTTCGCTATTGCAGATTTAAACTGAGGACTCAAAATGTCTCAGAAGTACCCAAATACCCTTCTACATTTTCCTAGTCAAATCATTTCACATTTTTTCCAGAATGTTTTACTTATTTTCTTTCTTCAAACCTCATATCATCTACCATATCCCCTCACTCCAGTGCAGAATTCATGGAAAATGAGAAACAGTATCTTCCACCATCAAATCTGCTAGCGTATGTTCAACTGCACTTGCACTCTGAGCATTCCCCCTCATTGCTACCTGTGTATGGCATGTCTCTGTTCCTGTCACTAACCAGATTTTACACTCGGGCTCTGAGTTCGATTGTTTCTTGTTTACTCAAGGACTTCACACCCACCACTATCGCTTGTTTCTCTTGCATCCACATGTTTTCCATGTCTGCTAAGTCTTTGTCAATCAGCATACAATTGTGCTATAAAATTTACAGTCCTAAATAAATAAATAAGGAAAACCAACTAGGCTTAGCAAACCTCTTCAACTGGAATCTCGTATTGCCATTAAATATTACAACAAAAATTTCAGGGAGAATATTTTCTACTCATTGTTTCCAGCCCCTATCTCCCATTCTGTCCTTGATTCTTTTCATTTAGGTAAACATTGATTGCCACCACTTTATTGAAAACATTCTTGTCATATCAGCAAAACCTATCTTTGCTGAATCCAGTGGATAATTTTCAGTTCACAGTAGAATCAATCTCAAAACAGGATTTTAATGCAGATAATCACTCTCTCAATAAAACACTTTTTGTTTATCTCTTAGCTTTCATAATAGCATACTGCCTTTTTTTTTTCCTCTAACTGCAATGGCCTTCTCCTTCTTTTTTTCGTTTGAGATATAATTCATATGTCATAAAACAGTCTTTTTAAAATGTATAAATCAATTAGTTTAACTACCTTCAAAAAGTTGTGCAACTATCATCACTACCTAGTTCTAGAATATTTTCATCACCTCCCCCCAAATCCCATACCGATTAGCAGTCACTCTCAAGTTTCTCCTTTATTAGCTCTTGACGACAACTAATTGATTTTCTGATTCAATGGATTTGTCTATTTTGAATATTTTATATGAATGGAATTACACAACATGTGGCCTTTTGTGTCTGGCTTATTAATTTAACATAATGTTTCAAGATTCATTCCTATTATGTTATGGATCAATAGTACTTTGTCCTTTTATGGATGAACCATACTCCATTCTATGGATGTACCATCTTTTTCTTTTCTAATACAGAATCTGTTGATGGACATTTGGGTTGTTTTAACTTTTGACTATTACGAACAATGCTGCTATGAATGTCCATGTACCAGTTTTTTTGTGTGAACATATTTTCAGTTCTCTTGGATATGGACATAGAGGTGGCATTGCTGGATCATATGGTAATTCTGTATTTACCTTTCTGAGGCCTGCCAAACTGTTTTCCACAGTAGCTGCCCCATTTTACTTTCCCACCAGCAATATATAAGGATTGCAATTTTTTTTTTGTATATCTTTGCCAACATTTGTTAGTTTGAGGGATTTTTTTTTTCTTTTTGTTTATAGCCATCTCAGTGGTATCTTATTGTGATTCTGATTTGCATTTCCCTAATTACTAACGATACTGAGTTTTTTTTTCATGTGCTTATTGACGATTTGTATTTCTTTTTTGGAGAAGGTCTACTCAAATGCTTTGACCATTTTTTAATTGGGATAGTTTAAAAGTATTGGGTTTTTTTTAAGTTGAATTGTTACAATTATTTTTTTTTATTGTTCCATTGTGACATTATATGTTCTCGATACTGAATACTTTTAAGATATATTATTTGAAAAAAAATTTCTGCTGTTCTATAGATTGTCTTTTCTTAGTGTTCTTAGAAAGCACACATTTTTCCGTTTAGTGAAGTCCAATTAATCTGTTTTCCTTTTTGTTGTTTGTGCTGTAAATGTCATATCTAGGAAACTGTTGCCTAATCTAAGATCATAAAGATTTACAACTATATTTTCTTCTAATAATTGTATAATGTTACCTGTTAAGTTTGTCTTTGACCCATGTAGAGTTAATTTTTTAATTTGGTATGAAGTAGAAGTTAAAATTTAAAGTTTATTCTTTTGCAAATTGGTATCCCACTTAACCCAGCACCATTTGCTGAAAAGATTCTGCTTTACCTATTAAATGGACTTGGCACCCTTGTTGAAAATCAATTGACCATCAACATATGGGTTAAGTTGTAGACTCTAATTTCCATACCATTGATTGGTGTATCTGTCCTTATGCCAGTATCATTCTGTCTTTCTAGTAAGTTGCAGTTGGGAAGTGTGAGTCCATCAACTTTGTTCTTTTTCAAGATTGTTTTGCTAATTTGTGTTTCCTGCATCTCTGCATGAATTTCAGGATCATCTTATCTGTTTCTACCAAAAAAAAATGATAGTTGAGATTTTAGTAGAGATTGTCTTCAATTGTAGATCAATTTGGGGAATATTGGCACCTTAGCAATACTAAGTCTTCCAATCTATAGACATGGACTCTTTCAATTTATTTAGGTCTTTTTAATGTCTTCTGATAGTATTTTGTAGCTATCAGTGTACAAGTCCTACACTTCTTTTATTGAATCTATTCCCAAGTATTTAGTATTTTATTTTTTAATGCTACAGGCATACCTCAGAGATATTGCAGGTTTAAGTCCAGATAACTATAATAAAGTAAATACCACAGTAAAGTGAGTCACACAATAAAAAAAAAATTTCTCAGGGTATGTAAAATTTGTTTTCACTATCCTGTAGGCTATTAAGTGTGCAATAAAATTATATCTAAAAATGTATAATTAAAAATAAATTATTTTTTAAAAGTGCTAACCATCAACTGAGCCTTTAGCAAGTCATACACTTTGCTGGTAGAGGGTCTTTCTTTGATGTTAATGACTGATGACTGATCACAGTGTTTATTGAAGGTTGGGGTGGCTGTAGCAATTTTTAAAATAAGACAGAAATGATGTTTGCTGCATCAATTGACTCTTCATTTTGTGAACGATTTCTCTGTAGCATGCAGTGCTATTCCATAGCATGTTACCCAGAGTAGAACTTCTTTCTCAGTGGAGAATTGGAGTCAGTTCTCTCAAATCCTGATGCTGCTTTATTAAGTAAGTTTATGTACTTTTCTGATTTTTGTTTGTGGTCATTTCAACAGCCTCCACAACATCTTCACCAGGAGTAGATTCCATCTCAGGAAACTATATATATACACACACACACACACACACACACACATATATATAAATTATATATATATATTTTGCTCATCCATAAGCAGCAACTTCTTATTCTTTAAAGTTTTATAATGAGATTGCAACAAGATAGTCACATCTTCAGCTTCTGATTCCAACTCCAGTCCTCTTTCTGTTTTAATCACATGTGCATTTACTTCCTCCACTGAAATTTTGAACTTCTCCAAGTCATCCATGAGGGTTGGAATCAACTTCTGCTAAACTTCTGTTACTGTTGATATTTTGACCCCTGCCCATGAATCATGAATATTTTAATGGCATCTAGAGTGGTGAATCTTTTCCAGAAAGGTTTCAATTGACTTTTCCCAGATCCCTCTGAGGAATCACTATCCATGGTGACTAAAGCCCTACAAAATGTATTACTCCTTGTCCATGGGCTACAGAATAGATATTGTGTTAGTAGACATGAAAACAACCCCACTAATTTTGTATATCTCCATCTGAGCTCTTGGGTGACCAGGTACATTGTTAATGAGCAGTACTATTTTGAAAGAAATCTTTTTTTTTTCCTGAGCAGTAGTTCTCAACATTGGGTTTAAATATTTAGTAAACCATGTTGTAAACAGAT
This sequence comes from Vicugna pacos, assembly GCF_048564905.1. Lineage (NCBI taxonomy): Eukaryota > Metazoa > Chordata > Mammalia > Artiodactyla > Camelidae > Vicugna > Vicugna pacos. Next base: position 81,375,071 of record NC_132997.1, on the reverse strand, counting down.
GTGCTGTCATCTAGGCTTTGTTGTTCCATTTATAGAACACAAGATATATCAATTTTAGCATAATTCTTAAGGATCCTAGGATTTTCAGAATGGTAAATAAGCATTGGCTTCTATTAAAAGTCACCAACTGTATTAGTCCCCAACTGTCTTGAGCCAGCCTCTTCTCTGAAGCTCTGAAGGCAGACATTGACTTCCCTCTAGCCACAAAAGTTCTAGATAGCCTCTTCTTCCAATTGAAGGCTGTTTAACCCACATTAGAAATCTATTGTTTAGAAATCAATAATAGGAGAAAAATTGGAAAATTCACAGAAATGTAGAAATTAAAACAACACACTTCTGAACAACCAGTGGGTCAAAGAAAAAAATCAAAGGGGAAATCAAAAAACATTTTGAGGAAAATAAAATTGGAAATATAACATACTAAAACTTACGGAGTGCAGAAAAAGCAGTTTTAAGAGGAGAGTTTAAAGCAATAGATGCGTAAGTTAAGAAAAGCTAATTTTACACCTCAAAACAACAACAAAACAACTTAAGCCCAAATTTAGCAGAAGAAAGGACGTGATAAAGTAGAGCAAATGGATAGAGACTACAGAAACAATAGAAAAGGTTAATGAAGCTGTGTTGTTTTTTTAAGAGATTAAAACAATTTACAAATCTGTAGCTAGACAGAAGACTCAATAAAATCATAAATAAGAGGCATTACAAATGATAGAACAGAAATACAGAGGATCACAAGACACTACTATAAACAATTATAAGTCAACCAATTGCATAACCTAGAAGAAATGAATTTATAGAAACAGAAAACTGACGAAGATTGATTTATGAATAAAATAGAAAATCTAAACAGACCAATAAGAAGATTGAATTAGTAATTAAAAATCCCCTCAAAAAGAAAAGCTGAAGACCAAATAGCTTCAATGATGAATTCTACCAAACATTTAAAAAGAATTAATACCAATTATTCCTAAACTCTACCAAAAATTGAAAAGGAGGAAACATTTTGAAACTCATTTTTATGTCTAGTATTATGTTGATACCAAAGCCAGGCAAGGATACTACAAGTATCCTAGACAGCCTCTTCTTCTTAAAGAAAAAATTTTCTTCTTAAAGAAAATTATAGGTCAGTATCCCTAATGAACTTAGAATGAAATCCTCAACCAAATTTTACCTAATTGAATTTAACAAAATGTAAAAGGGATCATATACCACAATCTAATGGGATTTATCTTTGAAATACAAAGATATTTTAATATATACAAATTGATCAATGTGGTTTACCACATTAACAGAATGAAGTATAAAAAATCAGATGATCATCTCAGTGGATGCAAAAAATTTTGACAAAATTTGCGATGTTTATGATAAAAGCTCTCAAAAATTAGGTATAGAAGAAATGTACCTCACCATAATAAAGATTATAAATGACAAGCCCACAACAAACATCATACTAAGTGGTGAAAAACTGAACCTTTTTCCATAAGACAAGGAACAAGATAAATACACCCACTCTAGCAGCTTCTATCCAACAGGGTACTGGAATTCCTAGCCATAGAAATTAGGTAAGAAAAATAACAGCATTCAAATTGGAAAGGGAGATGTAAAGTTGGCTCTATTTACAGGTGACATAATCTTATATAAATAAAATCCTAAAGACTACACCCCAAATTCTTAGAACCATAAACAAATACAGTAAAGTTGCAGGTTGCAAAGTCAATGTACAAAAATCAATTGTGTTTCTATTTTCTAACACTTTAGATTATCTGTAAAAATAAATTAAGAATACACTTTCATTTCTAATAGTATCAGAAAGAATAAAATATTCAGGCATAATTTTAAACAAAGAGATGAAAGATCTGTACATTACAAACTAACACATTGATGAAATACTGACAGAAATTGAAGTGCACATAAATAAAGAGAAAGATATACCATGTTCATGGATGGGAGGAACAAATATTAAATTTACATACTACCCAAAGTGATCTATAGATTCAGATGCAATTCCTGTCAAAAGTCCAATGACCTTTTTACTGAAATAGAAAAAAACCCCTAAAATTTATATAGAACCCCAAAAGACTCTAAATAGCGAAAGCAATCTTGAGTAAGAACAAGCTGAAGGAATCACAATCCTGATATCACATTATATTATAAAGCTATAGTAATCAAAACAGTATGGTACTGAAATATAGTCAGTTTACAATGTTGTGTCAATTTCTGGATTAAGAAAAAAAACAGTATGGTACTGGCATAAAAATAGACACATAGACCAGTGGAACAAAACAAAGAGCCCAGAAATAAATCATGCATATACAGTCAACTACTCTTTGATAGAGATGCTAAAAATACAGAATGGAGAAAGATAGTCTCTTTCAGTTATGAAAGATAAAAAATGATGTTGTAAAAACTGAATCTCCACATGCAAAATAATGAAACTGGACTCATATCTTATACCATACACCAGAATCAACTGAATGTGATTAAATACTTAAATATCAGGCCTGAAACTGTAAAGCTATTAGAAGGAAACCTAGAGAAAACCTGACGTAATTTTGGCATGGGTTTTTGGGATATGACACCAAAAGTACAGGCAACAAAATAAAACAAACAAAAAATATGATTACATCAAACCAAAAACTTCTGAAAAGCACGGTAACAACAAAATAAAAAAGCAGTCTACGGGATGGGAGAAAATATTTGCAAACCAAATATCTCATGAGGGATTAATATTTTTTTTTGTATTTTACATTTTTATTGATTCATAATCATTTTACAGTGTTGTGTCAAATTCCAGTGTTCAGTACAATTTTTCAGTCATACATGGACATATACACACTCATTGTCACATTTTTTTCTCTGTGATTTATCATAACATTTTGTGTATATTTCCCTGTGCTATACAGTGTAATCTTGTTTATCTGTTCTACATAATATTTTAAATATATAAGAAATTCATACAACTCAATAGAAAGCATCCACAACAAATGAACTAATTTAAAAAATAGGCAAGGGACCTGAATAGACATTTCTCCAAAGATACACAAATGGTCAACAGCGTATGAAAACACCCTCAACATCACTAATCACCAGGGAAATGCAAATAAAACTGTGAGCTACCACCTCACACTTGTCAGGTTGGCTACTATCAAAAAAACAAGGGATAATAAGTTGTGGCAAGGACATGGGGCAAAGGAAACACTGGTATACTATTGGTGAGAATGTAAGTTGGTACAGCCATTATGGAAAACAGTATGGAAGTTCTTCAAAAAATTAAAAATAGAGCTATTGTATGATCCAGAAATTCCACTTCTGGATATTTATCCAAAGAGATTGAAGTCATAATCTCAAAGAAATATCTGCACTCCTATGGTTATTGCAGCGTTATTCACAATAGCTGAGATATATGAATGACCTAAATGTCTACCAACAGATAAGTAAATAGAGGAAATATGGTTTATACATACAATGGTATGTTATTCAACCTTAAAATGAAGGAAATTCTGCCATTTGCAACAACTTCGATGGATCTAGAGGACATTATGTTAAGTGAAACAAGCTAGGCACAGAAAGACAAATACTGAGTGATCTCACCTACCTGTGGAATCTAAAATAGTCACACTCATAGAAACAGAGAATAGAATGGTAGTTTCCAGGGGCTGGGGAGAGGAGTTAATGGGGAGGTGATTGTCAAACAGTAAGAAGTCTCAGTTATGAAAGATAAAAAACATTTTGGAGATCTACCATACAGATAGTATCTGTAGTTAACAGTACTGTGTTGTATACTTCAAATTAGCTGAGTGGATAGATCTTATGTTAAATGTTCTTACCACATAATAATAATAGTAATGTTGATGATGTTGGTGGAAGAAAACTTTGGGGGTTGGTGATAGATACGGTTTTGACTTTGATGCCATGTGGTCATGATTTCACAGGTGTTATTCCCAAACTGATGAAATTGTAAATATATACAGCTTTTTGCATGTCAATTATAGTTTTATAAAGTGATTTAAAAATGAAAAACGTATATCGAGACAATGTGGTGTTGGGTGTGAGTGTAGACATACAAATCAATGGAATAGGATAGAATATCTGGGAGTAAACCCTGACAGTTATCATCAACTGACAAATGGTGTTAAGAGAATTCAGTGAATAGTCTTTTCAACAAAAGATGCTAGAATTGCTTAGCCACATTCAAAAATAATTTAAAAATCTTGGCCCATAATGGCAAATAATTCAATGTAATTTCAATTTCAAATAATCTGTTTTGAGTTTGCCAACTCTTTCTTTTGCTTAATTAAATCTGCTGTTGAATTTCTCTTTCTGATTTTTTAGTTTATTTGTAAATTCTACAGCTGCAGACTCTCTGTTGTTCTTTTTTTTATGGTTACTCTTATTGAACTTCTCATTTTGTCCATGTATTGTTTTCCTGGTTTTGTTTAGTTGTCTATTTGTCTCTAATACCTTGAACTTCTCTAAGATATTCACTTTGAATTCTTTGTTTGGCAAACACAGATTTTTTTTTCTTCTTTAATGTCAGACACTGGAGCATTATTTTGTGTCTTTATTCTTTTCTTCTTTGAAGCCTTGCATTGTTGACTCCACATTTCACTCTAGTCCTTACTGACTGGCTTTGAGAGAGAAAGACCTTTAACAGCCAGCCCTACTATAAATACTGGTCTCTCAAAACTTTTCTACGGATGTACCTGCTCCATCCTTCTTATTCCCTCCTGAGGATGAAATTTTAGGATTGCGTGCTTTCCCTTCATTCTGCAAAGCTGTTCTGGGTGCATAGAACTTCCTGTTTGTTTTTCCTAAGGGTAATGCCTGGAAGTGTTCAAGTTTGGGCACCTTCTCCCAATTTGGCAGCGTTGAGATGTCTGTTGATATTTGTGTGTTATCTGCAGGAGTGCATGTGTGCCATCTGTGGAGGCTGGCATAGCATCTGCAGAGATGCACTTCTGTGGGGGATAATAGGCCACTGCCATCAGCAGGGGCATGTGGAGAACTGGGGGCATAGTTTGGATAGCTGGGGGCGCCTGGTAGGTTAGCATCCTCTGGGGTTTGTGGGAAGGACTCTTGGTGGAGATTGTGGACCACTGAGTAGGATCTGAGGCTGACTGTTGAGATTTGTGTGTTGTTAGCTGTGGGTTCCTGCATCTTTTCTCTGTGCCTAGCTGTTCCCAAACTATTCAGCTGTATGCTGATTCACTCAGTGTTCTGGGTGGGGCAAGTCAGAAAAGAGCCTCTAGGGCTGCATCTCACAAGTCTGGGGAAGTCAGGCATGCACTTTGTATTTAATTTCCTCTGTGGGAGAAATTGTAGACCAAGTGATTCTCTCATGGCTCTATACTGTGCCCCTTAGGGGAGAGGTGATGTGGATAAAGTGAAACTGTTCTTCCAACCCTCTTCAGTGCATCTGTTCTCAGACTTTTTGCATCACTGAGGTGCTAACATCTCTCAGCTCTACTCCTGCACTCCCATAAAAATACTCTTGCCCATGGTGATTGTTCATATTAGTGTTTCTGTCGGGGATGTGAGAGGCAAAACCTCCTATTCTGCCATCTTACTGATGTCCTCTGAAATAATAAGTTTTGAGATCAGGCAGTGTAAGTCCTAGCTCTTTAGGTCCTTTGAATTTTCATGTATAATTTAAGATATGTCTTAAAATTTCTATATAAAATATTGCTGGCATGTTGGTAAGAAAATTATTGAAATCCAGAGATGAATTTGTGGAAAATTGGTACCCTAACAATATCAAGTCTTCCAATTCATGGCTTGGTATAGATATAGCTATAGATGCTTTTATAAGCCCCCAATTTAGTTTTATAATTATTTGTTTAAGCTAAGTCTAGTGAGAAGACTGAGGCCCCACCAACCCCTGGGACAAACAGTAAAGGGAACACATGCCTCCAGAAGCCTAGCTTGGGTTTATTCACATCATTCTCACGGTAATCTCCAGCTTCCAAGCAAAGTAAGAGACACCAAGCCCAAGGCTCAAGCACTTCTCAAGTCTCCGCTTATACCACATATGCTACATACATCTTCACTAAGACAAGTTAGAGGCCAGAGTCAAGGAGCTGAAATGCAAAGTCACACTGCAAACTGATGGATACCGGAAAGGGAAGAATTTGTGGAAAGGTGGTGAGACCCCATAAAAGGGAAATGACCAATAATGCACCTCAACAAATGGAGCCTTACAGGTATTTCCAGGGCCTCAGAAAGCCACAGAAGTATCAGGAAGATTCCTTTGTACCCATAAGTGACACAGAGGTAATAGAAAGAGCTGGTTAATATAAAGAGGCTTTGTGGGTGGGCACGAAGGATGGCTTAACAATGACAAGCTGAACAAACAGTATGATGAGACCTCATGACTTGGTATTTAGAGTCAATGTAGAGAGAAAAGGCTGTGAAGGGCAGATAAATTGAAATAGATTGAGTATTCGTATAGCTTAGCAGAAGAAGGGCTTGGAATAGAAATTCAGCTGCAATACAGAAAATTAAAGAGTGTTCTATTTTTTGCATCTCTTAACTTGTGGTCCAAGATTCATTCTCCTAGTTTAATTTTCTCTGTTATTTATCTAATTTGTCCCCTACAATGATGATTACACTAGAATGTTTGGTCAGGGGAAAGGCTGCTTGTATTTATATGGCAAGGACCAACACACTGCATTATTATTATATTTTTTTAACTTTTTCCTTATTTGCGGGAGGGTCCTTTTCTAAAATTTTACTGCCCTTGGCAGTACTCACAGTTCTAGAGCTCTTGTCATGGCCAGCTGCCAAGCCAGTGACTTCACTGAATCCTTGTTGAATTCTACCTAGGTAAGAACAACATGGACCCAGGTGTCTGGGGCTGGGTTATGACCTGCTTAATAAACTCTTTGGCATCATATTCTACCTACTTTATCTTTTAACAGTTTAATTTATTTTCTTGCTCTCTTTTCTTCCTCATCTAGCCCATTCTAAGTTTTCTTTCTTTCTTTCGTTTCTTCTTTCCTTTTCTTTTTTCTTTACTTTCTTTTCTTTCTTTTCTTTTTTCTTTTCTTTTCTTTTTTTTCCCTTTTCTTTCTTCCTTTCTTCCTTTCTTCCTTCCTTCCTTTCTTTTCCTTTTCTTTCTTTCTTTACTTTCTTTTCTCTCTCTCTCTCTCTCTTTCTCTCACTCTCTTTTTTTATTTTGTAAGCTCTCATTTTATAATGCCATAGATAGCTTTCAGGATAAAAGCTGTAGAGCCCAAACTCAATAATCAAATTTAACACTGTTTAAAAAAATTGTCCTTCATATTACATGGCAAAGACATTTGAATATTAATAGTGTTTCTTCCTTTGGAATATAAAAATGTATTTAACAGACACTTAAGTTAATTCCAAATTTTACCATTATAGATTGAATAGGGGAATAATGAATATCTATTTATCTATCATCTATCATATCTCTCTTTATCTTACTATATATCACTGATTATTTATTTACTGGATAAGTAAAAACAGTTAAAATTGTGTTTAATAACTGTTTCTAAATTGCTCACTATTAATGAGAATGTCTTTCTAATGGGGGTAGAGGTACTGTTTAATACCAAAACCTCTTCAAAGCTTAAAGAAATAATAGTGCAAAGTCAAGGCAGGCTGTGAAGATGTTCCTACTGGGAGCTCCAGTAGAGTGAGAACTGAATTCATGGGCTAACCTTAGAGTTAGAGACACAATTGGAATCACGGGGTGAAAAGACATACCAGGCCGAAAGAATATATTCATATACAAACAAGCCATTTCAAGATACAGAAATTATGAAAACAATACCAGATGATAAAGAATTGGAAATAGTCTGCTTGGTATGAAAGGGAAGATTCAGATGAGGGTTAGTCCAGATTGTTTTCCATAGAAAAAATCCCCCCTGGAAGTTTCTAGGGCCATGGATCTCGAATATTAACATGTATTTTACTCACCTGGATTTGGGGGCCTGGGTTGGAGGCTACTTAGGGGCTTCACCCCAGAGATTCTGATTTAGTACAGCTGATCAGGTTCCAGGTGATTCTGGTGGAGATGTTCACTTAGAGGCATGCATTTCCAACATTCTGATTTTAAAGGCAACTGAGGTGAGGAATCCTTGCCATTCCTCCACCAACACTAAAGATTTTAGTTTAGATCCTTTCAAATATATATTTGAGGGCTTTTTAATTGTCATTAATGGCTTGGGGGTGAAGAGGTAAATAAAGTACCGTGTGTCTTCCCTCCTAAAGGACTTATTCCAGTGGGCAGCTACTTATTCTACCTGCTTTTGAACCAGCATCTGACCATAGGCAGGTGCTGGCTACTGGGTCTGAAAGCTCAGTTTTTATTCATCTGTTTGCATCTCTTTCTATACCCTCACCTCACCCTCCCTCCTTTGTGCCCTCAAAGAGGGCACTCATTAAATGACACTCTGTAGCCAAGCACATGTGAGCACAAAGCCAGGTTTCTCCAAGCTAAAAGTTGCCTCCCTTCTATGAGAACATGTTCTGAGACACTGCACGCAGACAAGAAGCATTAGCATCTGATCTGCTTTATCCTGCAGCCGCAGGGGCCCTGGTGCTTTACAGTGGAAACTATTCCGTGGTGTATGTGTGAAGATGGGGAGCTTCTCCTTGCTCAGCTTGTTCCAGGATCAGTGCATAAGCTTTGTTTCTGGTGAAGTCTGTGACAAAAGCCGCCCCCCCTCCCCAAACCAGACTGCATCTCTGTACTGATGCCCAGCCCCCATCCTCAGGATTTCAATTAGCCTGCACCTGATAGCAGTCATCTAAAAGAAATGCTTTTTGTAACAAAGCTAGCAGTGGAGTCCATTGTTCCAAGCTTTCTTTGGAAGTCCCCAATTATATGTATAATATTATGCAGATGCTGTCTTTTCGAGCATCATGGCTCTGTGACAGGCCCAAAGAAGGCAAATAAAAAAAAATAGCTGCTTTTCCTGCTTGCCTGTGAGTTGAATGATGAGATTCTTCTGTTAAGTAATTGCAAGACAGCCAGCGAAACCTAGAGCAGGATGTAAGCCTGGTTTGAGCTCCCTGTGGTCACTCAGAAGTAGAGAGGGCTTAGATACAGTCGTGTCTCTGCCAAAGGGAAGACGTGGGTTTGATCTCCTCGAGGATGATGTGTGCTGCGCAGGAGCAGCCTTCCTCGTGGAAACTGAAATGCAGAGGGACCTAGTCAGCAAAAGCGCTGTCAGGAGTGTTGGCCCTCTCTCTCACCAGCCCGAGGCCTGCCTCCCTTGCTTGAGTCTGCACAGGAATCTTTTAGCCAGTTCTCTTTAGAAAAGAGGCGGAGGCATTGACGTGCAAAAACACAAACTCATTAACAACAGAGAGAAGCATCGACGGGACAGACAAATAGAATGGAAGTGAGTTTCTAAAGGACACTCTACTAATCCTGCCATCAGCATCGCTCAGGGTCAAGAGAAACCGTGGCGCAGACTTCCATTCCATTTTTGAGTCCCCAGTTATATTAGCAAATAAGAAAAGTTTATGCAAATTTGGATATTTAAAAAATTTCCATGTAATACATTGACATCTTAAGTTTTCCATTTAACAAAATTTCCACTTAATAAGTTGACAATTTTTCTAAATTTTCAGTGGCTGTATATATAACCTCTCATAAGACCAAAAGTCTACATCTGAGAAGGACTTTTGTGACAATGAGCCTCCAGCCAGGTCTTGCCACCTGCCATGCTGTGTGTGCCACCAAATGGCTGGTACAAAGCCTCTGGTCATCCTCGACTCTCCTTCTCAGCTGTCCGGTATCTCCCTGAGGAGACTCAGCCTCTTACTTCCACATTGGAGCGGAGGTTCTGCACTAGAGGATCCATTCAGTGTTCCCAAGCAGAAAGGGGACCAGGTTCAGAGCATCCAGGCCCCTTAGGCTCCCCCTTCAGGCTGAGTGCAGACAGGTGTGCCCTCTCTCTTCAGATAAGATTTGCTTTGTCCACCCCTGCTCCTCCCCATCCACAAAGAGGCCAAGCACAGAGTCATAGCACTAGGAAACTTCACCATTTTGACAGTGGAGCTTTGTATGAGAACTACCTGGACACCCAGCAGAGGGAGACCATCCCTCACCAGCAGCCCCCGCTCGCAGTATTCCCCTGCATACGTGCACCAGGACTTCTACAGGCGTTACGCCAGGTTGCAGGGCTGACAGCCAGCCTTCTAATTTGCTACCTGCAGAATGTACTGTATCACAGTCCTGGTACAGAAATTCCCTCTTTAGGCTTTTGTATACTTCACTTGAATCATCAGTATGGCAGCATACCAACAGTAGGGTCTCTTCATAAAATAGCTGCCTTTTCCTAACAGTGCCACTTTGTTCAACCTTGTATCAGACTGCACTTCCTGAATTTGATTCTAGGAAGGAAACATATGGGCTAATGATTGAGGATTATGGTCAACTCATCACTACATATATAAACTTAGCATATAGTTGTTTTGAGTGTTACTATGCATACAAAAAGTGTTACCGTGCTGTATTCATTCATTGCCCATTGGAAGCCCCTAATTTGTTCTCAGTTCATTTATCTTTCATTGACACAAATGGTTTATTTTTCTATGGCCTTGACAGCATCCACCATGGAATCGTCAGATCAGTTTGAAGTTACTCATCCTCCTTCCAACAAATACTTGTTAGACATCTTTATTGTACAGCGCACTCTACTAGGAGACGTAGGCATGCAGATAAAAATACAGCATGAGCTGAGTCTCTAAAGGGGAGTTTAACTTCTGGTAGGATTTTAGTTAAATGTAATATTTTTGTAATTAAAAATCCAGGTATCATCCTGAAATCTTGATGTTGCCATCTGTTGGCTGTAGGAACTCGGGCAAATTGTATTTAAGCGCCCATGATTTTTTTTAATTACAGAAAGAAATGATAATGTTCACTCCATAAAATAGGTTAGGTGGGAGAATTGCATAGCATAATTTTATAAAGTGTGTAATATGCAGCAGGTGTTGCAAAAGATTGGCTATTATTAATAATTGCAATGTTAATGTATTGCAACATATGCATGTATGTATACACAGAATATACATTCTTTTTCATTTAATTTTTAAAAATTGCATGTGTGTAGAATCATAAAGGCAAAAGAGTAAGTTTCTTGAGAATGAAGATGCTCCCTTCATTGTATGTTTAGATCTTTAAGTATTCTGCTTTTAGAATAGGTGGCCCTTAAATGCTTCTTGATTTTACATACTGATAAATATATTAAATGAGGAATTCTTCCCATAAGTCAAGGTAGCATTTCCAAAGAAGTTGAAGATCGTAAGAACTCATAGGTAGTGGTAACTTTGGTGCTTTTAGAACCTAACACTGTGTTAGAAGTCCCTTACTTGCCGTGTGACCTGAGACAGCACCTTAACATCAATGTCTTCATCTGGAAAATGGGATTAATACTGCTTTCCTCCCCCAAAATAGTGTTTTTAAGATGAAATATAATTATATGTATGAAAATTTTAACATTGTGTAGAATACATGCTAAGCATGCAACCCTTGGGTGGTCTTACTCTGGATCTGGACATGAGCCATCAGAGTGTTGTGTAAATCACACAAAGAGGCCCTGCAGTCCAGGCGTTTTGAGTGCTGGCTATTTTGTAACTGTGGAGAAATTAGAGATAATGTTGAGCAGACTGGCACACAAGAATGGATGACGGGATATGATGGAAATTCTTTCCTTCCCCTGAGGTTTTACAAGTAATGTGGACCACGTTGTTTATTTCTGCCTCAGTGGATGCACTCCGACTTACTGTCAGAAACAGAACAGTAATTAGCATCTCTTAATCATTTATTTCGCACTGGGCACTAGGCTAAGCCCTTTACATGGGTTGTGCCATTTAAACCTTATGGCCGCCTTGGGGTAGATACTGTTAGTATTCTCCTTTTACAGAGGCCTGGGAGATTCAGGCAGTCTGCTCAAAGTCCCTCAGCTAATTAAGTCTGATGTGTAAGACTTGAACCTAGGTTTAATCTGACCCTGGAGGCTGTTCTTCTAACTACTACAGTATATTCCCCAAAACAGGAACAATAATCCTGATTTTTATTCTCAAGTTGTCTGACCCTTTATCTATCCTATGTGTAATTTATGAAATTCAGAAAAATTATAGCCAAGTTCAAAGTAGTAAAAATTCTTAGTTTCTTTTTAAGCTTCTAAACATTTAGTTTAAAGAATAATAAACATATCTTGAGATTTATGATTAAAAGATTATACTTGGCAAATTTAAGCCTGTAATTCCTTATCTCTCTGTAGCATGTTTGATAGATGATGACCTGTTAAAGGGAATATTAAGGCAGTTTGTTACTCAGTCTTTGAAATAACCAACATATAGCTGTCTCTGTTCCTTCTCAGGCCTGTGCTTACCAGTAGCCTTTGGCCTAAATTCAGAAGAGCTTGTATATTTTTAATGGACACAGTTAAGTAGTACACACACACACACACACACACACACACACACACACACACAAATAAACAGACAAAACATGCCCATACCTCTAAAAGATGGTTTTTGTCTAAAACAGTTTCAAATGCCATTATATCTTTACCTTCTCAATAGCAAAGTACTTATATTGCAAACAGAAGACTAAAGGTTTGTGGAGTTACTGCAAATATTTTATGCAGAGCTAAAAAGTATAAAGAATGAGCATGGGTTTAAAAATAGGCTTTTATAAAACCTACCTTGTTAACACTGCTGCCAAGTGATTTTGTAAATTATTATTCATCACATAGACTTTCAAGGAGCAATTATATTTTTAGCCCTCCTTCACAAGTTAAAGTATACATTGGGAAAGACAGAAAGATATTCTGTGTTTGTGCTATGAGAAAGATGCACACAATTTTTCTCAAGTGTATTGGGATATTGGATTATATTGTGTTATTTAATAAACTAAATGTGTTAATATTTCTCAGAAATTGTGTGTAAATGTTGGTCTATGTTTGGTCATAGGATCTTAGTACAGTCAATATGTGAAAAAAAAATGTGAACTTAAGTACAAACTTGAAGCAATATTACTCCCAGTATTTTGCTTGGCTATGTTCTGTCAAATTTGCTTTCAATATTTTGGACAGATCCCATGGGTTTCCTGTCATGTTTGGTTATGGAAAATTCCAGTTGAATTTAATCTAGGTTAATTTTTTTTTTTACATTCAAGCCCTTTTATTTCCCTTGGCTCAGGGACTTGCTCTAAGGACAAGACTGGTCAGTCTTTTATTCATCTTCCTTGAATTTGAGTCTCACTGTAGTTCTGAATGGTTCAGCATAATGTGTATTTAAAGAAAACTTTTTTAGGGTTGCTACTAGAGAGAGAGAAATAAATCAGACCTGTCTTTACTCTCAAAGCAATCACAGTCTGATGGAAAAGAAAAACATTAAAACAATTCCATTATAATGTCGTGAGTAACAATAAAGGGACAAATGAAGGTAAAGCAATAATAAACATAGAAGTCAGTTCACCCCAGAGTGGATTTCAGGGTAAAGATCATAGAAGAGATGTTTGAGCTATGTTTTGAAATTGGCTCAGAGTGTCAGATTGAGAAAAGGCATTCTGGGAAGCAGAGATTATGTGCAGACAAGCAAAAAGGACAGACACAGTCTGATTTTTCAGAGAATGACAAGTAGATATTATGTAAAATAAATGAAGGCCAAAGGTATTATAATATAGACTAAAAACAGTTATTTAGTGCTTGGGGCCCAATGTCTTATGTGAACATTCCATCCCCCCGGGTTTCTCTTTGTAATATAGTGAACGCAGCTGAATCCCACCTGTTGTAGTAGCTATTATGAGGACTTTGGGAAATGCAGAAAGAAAATGCCATGCATAGCACAGGAACTTGAAAATGTACCGAGGTGATACATACTCACTCACTCTTGTACTACGGATCATGGCTAACTCTGTGTAAGTGACATGTTGGGGATTCAAAGACTTTCTTTTCAAGAAACTTGCAGATGGGTTGAGGATGTAAAAATGTGGCAAGTGCCTTAAGGGATAAAATGCATGAATTTGAGAGTAGGGGGCTCATCATTCCCAAGTAAGAGTTCAAGTAGGTAGCTTCCTCTTTGCTTTAGCAAATGGCACTTGACTGAAGCCTCAAAAAGTAAGTCTAATGTTGATACATTAGAGCAAGAGCTTAAGCAAAAGCCTAGGGGTGAGAAAGCATAGGTATAATTGAGGTTCAAAGAGAAATATGGCCCCTGTAGGAGAGTAGGGGAAGCAGGAGTGGAAAGTTTGCCATGACTAGAGAATAGATGGCCTGGAGTGTCAGGCAGGACATTTTCGTTGGTAACCAATGGAGAAATCACTGATTGTTTTTTGAGTACAAAAATAATCTGGACAAGCACGTGTCAGGCAACCACGTGATGGGTGAATTGAAGAGGGAGGAGCACAGAGAGCAGTTAGAAGTTTGCTGCGTAAGTACAGGAAAGATGTTATGAGGGCAGCAAAACCGTGTAGGGAGAATGGAAGGAATTTGTAAAGTACTAAACGGTGGGAGGTGGTGGTAAAAGTGACACTAAGAGAAATCGGATGAAGAACTGGTTGCAAGTTGAGGAGAAGGAGATGATACCTGCCTACATTAAGCTGTATCCTGTGTCCATGTTTAAGAATTGGTTGAGCTGTGGTCATGGATTCACATTACATAGCTTCTTTGTATGTCTTGGCAACTGTCAGAATGAAATCCATGCAACAACCTTGGGCCCCTAGAATATATTATTTAAAAAATCAAGAATTCAAAAAGGTAAAACCTCAATTAACCTACCTTTGGCTTTGGACAGGTGTACTCCATTTGAATGGCATAAGCCTATTTGGATACAAAGGGCCAGGCAGTCACACCCTGTATGTGGTATGTTTTGTAAGAAGTTTGGCAGAGGAGCTTTGCTTTGCCAAAAATATTAACACGCCCGACAAAGAAAGATTTATTCCAAATTAGTTACCCTTCACTGTATCGGCAGAGAATGCTATCTCCTTATGAGCAGAAAAGAGCTGCTGTCATTCTCATGCATGAGGCTGAACCAGAAGATAGTTACTCTTGTGGAGATCAGAAATGGTCAAATATCACAAGGGCTCAACCTCCACATGTCCGGTGTGACAGAAGAAAGAGCACTGAGTATAGCACGAAGAGAACCTGTATTTTTGTTCTGATTCTCCCATTAGCTAGATATCAGTTTCAAAACTTGGAATGTGTAGAGACCTGCAGAATTGTAGAGCCAGGAGATACTGATGAAGGAAGCTGATTTTATCAGACCAGGCAGCCTTTATTACTAGTAGTGTTGTCACTCATTTAGTATTAACTGCAGGGGCTGTTGTCTGTGTTGATGAAGGACACAGATTCTGAAGTTAGATTACCTCACTTCATCCATGAATTGGGCACTTAACTTCTTTGCTTCCCAGGAAAATGAGGATATTAAGTGTACCACTTGATTGGTATATTGTGAGAATTAAAACAGCTCATATGTATATGTATGTATGTGTATATATATAGATATGAATTTTATGTATGTATATGAGCTTTAAGTATATATATAAAGTTTATAGAATAACATCTTCTATATAGTAAGCACTTTATCCATAGTTGCTATTGTTACCAGTATTACAAGGAAGTTTTTTGCTAGAAGATTTTTGCTGCCATCACTTTTCATTCAGCCCTAATGGACTAGTGCTAAACTGCCAGTGGTCAGCTTTGAAACCGTGCACAAATCCCTGGGGAAGGGAATCAATAGTGACAGTGGCTAATTGTGGTGCTTGAACGTGGAGAATCTTAATTGAAATGAATCAATGGTATCGAAGAATGGGATAAAGGCCCAATTGGAGAGGTTTAAAATGGAAAATAACAAGGGCTAAATTACACTTTAAAACTTTCGATCGAGTCATCAGCCCTTCGAGGACTGAGTGTTTTATTACAGAAAAGTAACCAAGCAACTACTGTACAGAAAGGTAACCATGTTCTAGGAGCAGCTGATGGTGTTGAAAGCGCTTTGCTAACGTTAAGCCCAATTAGCGATGGGATATACTCTCCAGCCACTTTAGCCAAGGGGAAGGGAAAAGAAGCTATTGAAATCTGAGAATACGAGAGTAAGGGGAGAAATCAGCTTCAAGGTCAACTGCTAGAAATGAAGAAATTCAGTTTTGCTTCTCCATCCTTTGCCTTTTATTTGTTGCCTGCCCTTTCCCTCTGCCCTTAGCTCACAGAGAGAGTTCCAGCTCTCTCAGCCACAAATCTCCAGATTGCTGCAAAATAGAAATTGCTCATGAATCTTGGTGCACAGCAGAGCTGTAATAGGGACAGTGTTAAACACAGAGAAAGAAAAGGTTTGGGCAGGAAATGTCAAAAATGAGCAAGTAACTTTATTCTAAATTTCGGAGATCAGCATTTGCTAACTCAAATAACTCTTGTCATTTGGGTTTCAGCCACTGGTGGTAGCTTCAAGGTCAACAATCAATAAACTCATTAGAACTTAACAAGCATCTTTGATTAATATTCTTTGTCTAATTCCCTGAGAAATGTACTATATCTTCTAGCTTAATGAAGACAAGGCTGAGTTATTTAGGTGTTTGTTAGTGAGGCTTATTTGCATATAATTAACTAGATTCTTTGTGTTTATAGCAAGCAGTAAAAAAAACTTTGTACCAGTAGACGTTCTTTTCACTAGGTAGTATATGCTTAAGCAAATGCTTTTGTTCCACTAGGAACTCTTCGATTGAAAGGGCTAATTTTTCTGTCAATTAAAATGAGACATACCCATGTAAAAATTGATTGGGGTCTTTCTTGAGAGCAAATTTCATATTCCTCCTTTTTAAATTTTTAAACTTTTGAAACAATTTCAGGTTCACAGCAAAACTGAGCAAAAAATGTAAAATTGCCATATATCTCTTTCTCCCACACAAGCACAATTTCCCTTACTAATAACATCCCACATCAGAGTGGTGCATTTGTTGTAATTGATGCACCTGCATTGATGCTTTATTACCACCTGAGGTCCATAGTTTAAATTAGAGTTCATTCTTGGTGTTGTACCTTTTATGGGTTTGGGCAAATGTATAATGGCATGTATCCACCACGGTAGTATGCTACAGAATAGTTTCACTGCCTTAAAATATTCCTTGCTCTGCCTCTTCCTCTCTCTCCCCTAACTCCTGGCAGTCACGAATCTTTATGCAGGCATAGTCTTGTCTTTTCCAATATGTCACACAATTGGAATCATACAGTATATGACATTTTCAGATTGACTTTTTCCAGTTAGTAATGTGCATTTAAGTTTTCTTTGTTCTTTTCAAAGTTTGATAGTTCACTTCTCTTAGCAGTGAAAAATATTCCATTGCCTGGGTGTATCCCCATTTATTTATCCATTGACCTACTGGAGGAAAGCTTGGTTGCTTCAAAGTTTGAACAATTATGAATAGAACTGCTATAAACTGCTGGATCATATTGTAAGAGTATGTTTAGGTTTGTAAGAAAGAGCCAAAATATTTTCCAAAGGGCTATATACCATTTTGTATTTCCACCAGCAATAACAGAGTTTCCACTGCTCCACATTATTGCCAATATTTGAGGTTGTCAGTGTTTTAGGATTTGGGCTATTCTAATAGGTATGTAGTGGTATCTCACTATTTTAATTTGCAATTCCCTAATGACATATAAGGTTAAACATCTTTCTATATGCTTGATTGCTATCTGTGTATCTTCTTTGATGAGGTATCTGTTCAGGTCTACTGTTCATTTTTTAAATTGGGTAGTTTGTTTTCTTGGTTTTGAGTTGTTATAATTCTTTGTGAATTTAGGATAATGGTCCCTAATCAGATGTGTCTTTGCAAATATTTTCACCCTATCTGTGGCTTGCCTTCTCATTTCCTTAGCATTGTCCTTCATAGAGCAGAAGTTTTTAATTTTAATGAAGTACAGCTTATCAAATTTTCCTTTATGAGTCATGTCTTTGCCTGTATTTATAAAAGGTCACTGTCATATACAAGGTCATCTAGGTTTATTCCTCTGTTATCTTCTAGGAGTTGTATAGTTATGTGTTTTATGTTTAGGTCCGTGATCCATTTTTAGTTAAGGGTGTAGGATGTGAGTCAAATTTCACTTTCTTCACATTCATGTGGTCGGTTGTTCCTATTGCATTACTTTTGTTCCTTTGTCGAAGATCAGTTGACTATACTCACGTGGGGCTATTTCTGAGATCTGTGTCTTCTATGGATCTATTAATCTATTTGTCTGTTCTTTCACTAATACTACACTACCTTGATTATTGTAGCTTTATAATAAGTCTTGAAGTTAAGTAGTGTCAGTCCCTGGACTTTTTACTTCTTCAATACTGAGTTAGCTATTCTGGATTTTTGCCTCTTCATGTAAATTTTAGACTCAGTTTGTCGATTCGTACAAATCAGCTTGCTGAGATTTTGATCGGGGTTGCATTGACTCCATAGGTCAAGCTAAGAAGGACTGACGTCTTGACAATATTGAGTCTTCCTAATCATGAACATGAAATATACCTCCATTTATTTCATTCTTTTTTTATTTCATTCATCAGAGTTCTGTAGGTTCCTTTATGGAGATCTTGTACATATTTTGTTAAATTTATCCCTATTTCATTTTTGGCTGCTAATGTAAATGATGATGGGTTTCAATTTCAAATTATATTTTTTCATTGCTAGTAAATAGAAAAGTCACTGCTTTTTGTAAATTAACCTTATATTCTGCAATGTAGATATAGTTCCTTATTAGTTCCAGGGGATTTTTGTTGATTCCTTCAGATTTTGTACAGACACAATCATGTCATCTGTGAAGAAAGATAGTTTTGCTTCTTCCTTTCCAATCTGTATACTTTTTATTTCCTTTTCTTGCTTTATTGTACCAGCTAGGACTTCCAACACAAAGTTGAAAAGCATTGGTGAGAGGGATATTCTTGACTTGTTTCCAATCTTAGTGGGAAAGCGTCACATTTCTTATCATTAAATATGATGTGAGCTGTAAGTTTTTATAGATGTTCTGTATCAAGTTGAAGAGTTCTCCCCTATTCCTAGTTTGCAACTTTTTTTTCTACCAAGGATGAGTGTTAGATTTTGTCAAATGTTTTTTTCCCCCTAGCATCTGTTGATTTAATCATTCCATTTTCCTTCTGTAACCTGTTAATGTGATATATTAATCAGTTATTGTATGTTGAAACTATTTTGCATACCTGAGATTAATCCCGTTTGTTATGTGTAATGATTTTTATACAGTGTTGGATTCATTTTGCTAATATTTTGTTAAGGATTGCATCTAGGTCTATGGGAGATACTGGTCTGTAGGTTTATTTTACTATATTTATCTAGTTTTGATAATAGGGTAAAAATGTTGGCCTCATAGAATAAGTTATTAAGTATTCTCCCTGTTTCTATCTCTTGGAAGAGATTGTAGAGAATTCATATAATTTCTTCCTTAAATGTTAGGTAGATTTTGCCAGTGAACCAATTTGGGCTTGGCGTTTCCTTTTTTGAAGGTTATAAATCATTAATTTATCTTCTTTAGCAGATATGGGCCTGTTCTTCTTGAGTGTGTTTTAGCAGATTGAATCTTTCAAGGAATCAGTCTTCTTCATCTAGGTTATCAAATCTGTGGGCATAGAGTTGTTCTTAGTATTCATTTATTAACCTTCCAGTTTCCATGGGATCTGTTGTACATCTTCTCTTTAATTTCTAATTTCTGATATTAGTAATTTGTATCCTATCTCTATTTTCTTAGTTAGCCTGGCTAGAAGCTTATCAATTTTATTTCACTTTTTAAAGAACCAGCTTTTAGTTTCCTTGATTTTTCTCTATTAATTTTCTACTTTCAATTTCTTTGATTTCTCCTCTATTTCTTTTCTTTTGCTTACTTTGGCTTTAATGTATTTTTCTTTTTCTAGTTTCATAAGGTGAACATTTAGATGATAGATTTTAGATCGTTTTTTTCCTAATATAGGCATTTAATGCTAAAAAATTTTCTCCTAAGCACTGCTTTTACTGCAACTCACGAATTTTGATGTTATATGTTCATTTTAATATAATTCAAATGCTTTGAAAATTTTTTCTCAAAATTTCTTGTTTGACTCATGTTTTATTTAGAAGTGTACTGTTTAATCTCCAAGTATTTTGGGATTCCCCAGCCATCTTTCTGTTACTGGGTTCTAGTTTAATTCCACTCTGGTCTGAGGGCAGACATTGCATGGTTTCTTCTCTTTTAAACTTATTAAGATGTGTTTTATGGCCTAGAATTTGGCCAATCTTGGTGAATGTTCCTTGTGACCTTGGAGAAAAATGCATAATCTATTGTTGTCAGATAGGGTAGACTATAGATATCAATTATACCTCATTGATGGATGGTGCTATTGAGTTCAATTATGTCCTTATTAATTTTCTGCATGCTATGTCTGTCTATTTCTGATAGAGGAGTGTTATTCTCCAGTGATAATAGTGAATTCGTCTATTTCTCCTTGCAGTTCTGTTGGTTTTTGCCTCATATGTTTTGACACACTTTTGTTAGATGCATGCATATTAAGGTTTGTTATATCTTGGAATATTGACCACTTTGTCATTACGTGATGCTCCTTTTTATCCCTGATAAAATTCCTTGCTCTGAAATCTTCTGTCTGAAATCAGTTGATCTATTCTTGTTTTCTTTTGATTAGTGTTAGCATGGTATACCCTTATCCATCCTTTCATTTTTAATCTAGATGTTGTCGTATAGTTAAAACAAGTTTTTTGTAGACAAAAATACCATTGGGTCTTGTTTTTTTATTCACTCTGGTGATCTTTTAATTGGCATATTTAGACCATTGATGTTTAAGATGGCTGGATTATTGATAGCTGGATTAACATTGGCCATTTTTGTTGCTGATTCTGTTTATTGCCCTTTTTTGTTCATATTTTTGTGTTCTGTACTTTTTCTGTATTTTGTAATTTTAAATGAGTAGTTTTTGTGATTCTGTTTTCTCTCCTTAGTATATCAATTATATTTATTTTTTAAAAACCTTTTTTAGTGGTTGCTCTAGGATTTGCAATATACAGTTACAACTAATTCAGATCTGCTTTCAAATACACTATACTGCTTATGGGCTGTGGAGGTACCTTATAATAGAGTACCCCCAATTCCTCCTGCCTGTCCCTTATTACATTTCTGTCATTCATTTAATTTATCCATAAACTATAATCACTGACTACATTGTTGATACTTCTGGTGCAAGCTCTTATCTTTTAGATCAATTAAAGAATCAAAATAAAAAGTTTTATTTTACTTTCACTTATTTATTCTCTGCTCTTTCTTGCATTATGTAGATTCTAGTTTCTTATCTGTATCATTTTTATTTTCTCTGAAGAACTTATCTTAATATTTCTTATAAAATATACCTACTAGCAACAAACCCTTTTGATTATTTTTTTATCTGAGAGAGTTTCATTTCTCTTTACTTTTGAGGGGTAGTTTTGTAAGGTAAAGAATTCTAGATTAGTTTTTTTTTTCTCAATACTTTAAACATTTCACTCCACTCTCTTCTTGCTTCCATGATTTCTGAACAGAAGTCAAATGAAATTGTTTTCTTCCCCTCTCTATAGATAAGTTTTTTTTTTCTCTCTGGGATCTTTCAAGATGTTTTAATCTTTGATTTTCTGCAGTTTGAATATCATATGCCTAGATATAATTTTTTTTGTCTTTTTTTCTGCTTGGTAAACTCTGAATCTCTTAGATCTGTGGTTTGATGGGTGGCATTAATTTGGGAAATTCACAGTCATTACTGTTTCAAATATTTCTTATATTTCTTTCTTCTTCTCCTCTGTTTACTCCCATTACATTTGCATCTTTTGTAGTTTTCCCGCAGTTCTTGGACATTCTTTTCTGTCCTGTTTTTCCCACTGTCGTACCCTCAAGCTCAGAGATTATTTCCTCATCTATGTCAGTTCTACTAAGAAGCCCCTCAAAGACATATTTCATTCTGTTACACTGTTTTTTGATCTGTAACATTTCTTTATTATGTCTTAGAATTTTTGTCTCTTTGCTTAGATTATCTACCTGTTCTGTCATGTTGTCTACTTTTTCCATTAAAAACTTTAGTATACTAATCATAGTTACTTTAAATTCCTGGCCTAATAATTTCAACTCTCCTGCCTTATCTGACTCTAGTGTTCTGATACTTGTTTAGTCTCTTCAAACTGAGATTTTTGCCTTTTAACGTGCTTTACAATTTTTGTCGAAAAGTGAACACAATGTACTGGGAAAAGGAACTGAAGTAAACAGGCCTTCAGTAATGTGGTGGTGAGGCATGGGGGAGGGGAAGCTTTTTACAGTCTTTTCATTAGATTTCAGCCTTTGGGTACACCTGCACCCCTGGACTGTACATTTCTCCAGTGCTTTTCAGATTTTCTCTCCCCTTAGATGGGACAGGATAGCTAGAGGGGGCTGGGGTTGTGTATTTCCTTCTCCAGTGTGGAATCCTACAGGGAGTGGGAGTTAGGTATCCCTGACCATTCCCCTCCCCAGGTTAATACCTGGTAGGATGGTTCTTCCTGAGGGCAGGCCTAGTTAGAAGAGTATGATACTCTCTGTCTTTTCAGAATGGTTCATTTTCCCCATTTTTGTCTGATACTCACTGTGAGAACCAGTAGAGCTCCTGGAAATAAAATGACAAAAGAGTGAGGTGCCCCTGTGACGGGATTCCCATGGATCTTTTAACTCTCAGAGTTGTCCGCACTGAGTCTCCAACAATTTGCTAATTATGATTAAGATTTGCCTACCTCAGCACTGATTCTCGGGAAGATTCCTGCATGTGGATTTCTGTCATTGGTTAGTTGTGGTGTTCTGTGTCCATCTGTCTCCCCAGTTTGGGGGCATACATTTGCCCTGTGACCTCACTTCTGTAACAGATCTAAGAAGAGATGTTGATTCTTCTGTTTGTTCAGCATTTTACTTGTTAGGAGGATGGAGTGGTAACTTCCAAGCTCCTACGTGCTGGACTGGAGAACTTTTTCCTCTTTTTAAAAGAAATATACCATGTATGTTTTGCTTTACGAAGGCACAGGAATGGACACACAAAAGAACACAAGTTAATGAATGATGGATTCCAGTGCGTATGAGGGATGGCAGGTCTCAACCCATATTAGGCTACATAGCAGTAAAAATTACCCGGGTTTTTATCTTCTGGTATTTTCAATTACTGTTCAGGTGAGGTGAGATTTAATGATGGTTCTAAGAACACGATGTGTCTCAGTTAGAATATTAGCTCCGAGAGGGCAAGAACTTTGTATGCTCATGCCCAGCATCTACTCAAGGGTTGAATGATGAAAGAAAGGAAGGAATCAAGGAATGTAAATGCGTTGTAAACTGTAAAGCATTAATAAATGTAAGGCAGACATTTTCAAATGCTTCTATCAAACTACTGCAGAGAGGAATGAAAACTCTGGGAGTGTTAAGGCCATAGCCGAGATCTCCATTCCTGGAACACAAAATATTTTTAATCTCAAGTGTTATCTCAAAAATAAGTTTAAATACTACATAATCAACCTGAATCTGTTCTACTATAAAATGAAACTTTTTGCAATTCCTGAATAGAATGGATGCTACCAAAGGTGTATTCTGTTTGTTCTGTGTTTCAAGGAATCTACCCACCTGGCAAGTACCACGAGGGTCTGTGTTTTCTCCTTTAAAATGCACAGAGTAAGATAATAATTGTTATAAATTTATACCACAGAACTTTGGGATCAGATCACAAACCTTAGTATTCACTAAAAAGGATGAATATTTATCACCCTACCAAGCAAACATGTCACATGACTATTTTATCAAATAATATCGTATGTCATCTAAAGAACTGACAGAATTTGACAAAAATTCACAAAAGGCTTTTATAAAATCTGCCTAAGCTGAACAGTATTTCTGAACTTTTTTTTTTAGTTCCTAGATTCTTTTGAGAATATGATAAAAGCTATGACCCTCTTCTGAGAAATAATGGATATAGAAAGACACACTAAAATTTTTTCATTCAGTTTTCATGAATCCTCTGTAGTCCTGGAGTCCAGGCTGGGGATGCCTACTATGTTGATTATAAAATGGATTAGTCATAATGATAGCACATAGTAGACCTTCTAACATGAAACTGTGACTATGGTCTCTATTTCCTTTCTCCTCTTTCTCTCTGAGAGACTATAGATGTTGGTGTCTCAATAGGATGGGTTATTTTCTTAATACAAAATGCGATGAAAAACTACTAATGGTATAAAAACTCTACATACTTCCTCTCAGAAGCTACAACTATTATTGTCAGTTCCTTTTGTATCTGCCAAGAGATATACTATGCACATATAAACATATGTTTCTTATATATAATATACACATACACACATGCTAAAAGGTGCACATTTTTCAGCCTTTCTGTGTCTTCATTTTATATCACAGATATACTCAATGATCTTTAATACTGTAGAATATTCCTTTTATGTTCCATTGTTTATTGATCCCATCTCTGACTGACATGCATTTAGGTTGTCTGTGATCCTTTGCTACTAAAACCAATGATGCATTTAACATCTTTGTACATATGTCTTTGTGCATATGGGAGTTATTGTGTTTTAAATATGAAAGAGCTGGGGCAGCCATGGAATGACTGGCATTTGTTCTCAGACTCACCACATTCAGCATTGCACATTTAGTCATAAGAAGGCTGTAGGGAAATTAATTCATTATGTTCATGCCCCCTCAGGGTACCAGTCATCCTTTCTGTTCTTGCTTCTATGTTTCTCATTGTTGCTTTATTCTGTAAGGGAACAGAAATGAGGCTGAGCCTTAATTATATTTCACCATCTAGTTTGCCTGAATTATAGGAGGAATAGAAGGACAGAATAGCTTTCAGTGCTCTGTCCTACCGTGACTGCACGTCCTTTCCATAGCAGCATCCAGTGTTCTCCTGCACCCTGACTGTTGTTTGCCGTTGTAGTTGGCAGTGGCTCACACTGAGAATCTCTGTGGGTGTGATGAGTGTGAAGTGTTGTCACTCTGGATTTCTGGTACATGGATTTTCTTATGATGAAAAGAAAATCAAGAAGTTAAAAGAACAAAAAGGCGTAACTGTCAGGTTTCTCTAATTGGTGGAATTAAGGACATCAAGGCTAACAGATTGCAGTATGATAAGAGATTGTTCTGTTCTGAAGGGGGGCAAGCATTCAGACACTTTCATGCATAAGCCATAAATTATCTCTATATCAGTGCTCCTTTGTTACTCATGGAGGCTCTCCTGACAGTTTTGCATGTGATAGATAAAAGCTAATTTTTGTTTGAGTTGCAATCACTTTCTTCAGATACACTGATCTCCTATTTTTATTTGATCCTATGTCCAACTTCCGTAACTTGCATGTTGGCACCAGTTTACTTCTAGTGTTTGACCCACCGCTTCATACGCCCCTACTGGTGCTTCCAGACTGCAGACAGTTCAGAAAACTTCTGATTCGCAGCATGCCTAGATATTTCTCCAAATCCAACTGGCCTGTCTTCCTTGGATGGGCTTTGTTCTTGTACTGACTCTCACATTGCTTCGTGTATTCCCAATTGATTGTAGGTATCAGGATGGAAGTCACAACTGGGAAATAAGAAGCAGAATGCAGAGAAATCCCCCAGGATTCAGAGGTCAGAGTAGAACGTGAGTCAGGGAAGGCAGACTCAGAATGGCGTCATGACAGGCAGTGGGTCAGGATGCATTCAGACAACTTGACACAAAGAAGACCCAAAAATAAAACTCAGGCAAAGTGAGAGAGCTAACAGTCAGGCAAATTGACCTGGATCAAGAGAGCTGTAGATGTGGGAGAGGAAGATAGCAGGGATGAGAAGAGAGAGGAAAGCAATGCCAGTGGAATACCTTATAACTCATTCAATACATACTTGTGATTTTCATTCTCTGTATTGGTTGCTCTGATGGACATTGGAGATACACTGAACAGTGAGGGGAAAACCCTCACCAAAATCCCTGTTCTCCTGGAGCTTGTCTGAAACGATGTTTCTTTCTTTAATTAAAGGGAAGGAAGGATCAAATCCCTCTGCATGAATAATGTGAGGTTTGGATATAGAAATGATTTATAATTCTTGAATTGTGTAAGGTGATATTTCTTGAAATGTATTTGGTGGAAAATAATTCTATAGAAAGTTTTTTTTAAGTTCTGTGGTCAAATGCATTTAACAAATGGTAGGAAACATTAAGTAGATTTTTCAAAACTGGAATTCTCCATGCCATACATAGTCTAAAGGCCCATGTGAATGCACAAGAGAACTATACATTGAGTGTTTCCCAAACCTACCTATTGAATGCTTCTTGAACTGAGTGTCTTCTGGAACTATTACTTTCTAAAGTATATTTTGATAAATGTTATGTAGGGAATGTATGAGCAGGATAAAAAAATAACTCTTGTCATGTGATGGCTGGAGTGATTCCATTGCCTCCCCCGACCCTCCACTGACAGTACTACTTGTGATGTTATCAGCTTTGTGTGGGGACAGCTTCAGCTGCTTAACTTCCTTCCCTTTATCTGGCATGAGAGTCATTGGGCCACATGAAGAAAGTTTGTGAATTATTTTCTGCAGCATATGGAGAAGTCAGATGCTAGTAGAAAAAAAAATGGCAGGTGTCTTCCTTCTCACTGGAGTAGCTGATAACTTTATACAGGAAGAAACTGTTACCATCTGTACATAAAAATCTTCTGTCGTCCCAAATGTGAAAATGTGGGAAGTGGCTATCCCAGACTGCCATTCTGATTTGACAGGTGGAACAGTGGAAAGTTTTTCTCTAAATCTGCACTGTGAGATCTTCTTTCTTATGTAAGTCAATCCCATTCCATTGCTTCCAAGTAACATCTCTTCTATCCATATTTGATAATGTGTCCCCAACTTAGAGTCTTAACTTTGAGGAAATCTCACAATTGTTTGTGGTTGTCCACTGCATCTCTCTTTTCTTTAGAATACTTTGATGTATGGGGTAGAATGTATGTACTTACATGAAAAATCAATTATTTAATTGCATTAGTTTATTGAGAACAAGAGAGAATCACATATTTTGAGAGTTGTGCTGTTTTCCACTTTTGTAGATGATTAGTGATCACTGTTAGTGAAGTAGACTTTTTCACTGTTTTTGTAATTCCAGGAATAATTCATTACCTAATGGCCCTGATATACAATAAAACCAGAGCATTAGATGTATCTGCTCATAATCATCAGAACAGAGAGTCCTTCAGTAAAATACCAAGAGCACAGAAAGATACATTCATGCGTTGTGTCTGGTATTTAAGGGAAAGAGGGGATGCCCTTATTGCTAATTAGACTGAGGCATAAATGTTGTTTTGGAAATAATGAGCAAGTGAGAATGCCTTTCTTTAGAGCACATGATGACAAGTTCAGTAGCTACATTAAATTAGTACATTTCTCAATCAAGTGAATTTTGATGGAATATGGTTAACCTCACGGTTCAGTAGATTGAAAGTAAAATAACGTGTTGATCAGTCTTAGTTTCTGTGCAGTTCACTTGGGTATTATGACAGTCTGTATCCAGTCTGGCACTAATTAATGTATGATTCATGGGGAATGGAAGTTCAGAGGCTAAATGTCCTAATTTTCAC
Source organism: Vicugna pacos (assembly GCF_048564905.1). Classification (NCBI taxonomy): domain Eukaryota; kingdom Metazoa; phylum Chordata; class Mammalia; order Artiodactyla; family Camelidae; genus Vicugna; species Vicugna pacos. The sequence continues at coordinate 81,347,467 of NC_132997.1, read as the reverse complement.
AAAAATTTTCTACTTAAGATGACAAGAAGCAGAAGCATGGGCAAATCACTTGTCCGTGATGATAAGCATCATGGTGAATTGAAGGATAAAGATCAAAATCTGTGTGAAAGGATTTAACTGGACTAGACAGTACCCTCCCTTGATACCTTTTCCTCCTTCTTAGAGATGGTTGAGAGAAAGGCCACAGGAGGCTGCATGGATATAAACAACTGAAGATAACTGACATGCCTTTTGGAATGCAGCTTAGCGGGATAGAGAAGGCCTGACCCTCAACTTCAGATGGACCTCGGTTCAAAGCTCAGTTCTAGCGTCATTTACTAGAATAGTTCTGTGACCTTAGACATGTCTCAGAATCATCACCTATAAATATGTATTTGTTGGCAGAATAAAATGAGATCACATACAACAGAAGTCAGGCAGAGTGATTTAATGATTACCCAATTGTAAATGCTTTGTAAATGTTTTTTTTTCCTCTCTATATCTCACATCACATTTGTGTTTAAAACACATGCCTATTGTACACCTCTAATTTTCTTCTTGGATATCAGAATTTCACTTTCATATTGAATGGATTTCACATGCTGTGTTTTATAGAATATAAACATATATGATATAGAAGTGTGTATATATATGCATATATATGACTGGTTCATATTACTTGGGAATCATAACAACATGAAGCATGATTACCTGCTTTCTTTCAGAATCAAGTCAGTCAACTGATATAAGCTGATACATGACCTTGGACATCAAGCCTTCCATGCAAACGGTGTATCACTGTGCAGGAATCACCATCTTTCCTTTGGCATTGTATGATTTACCAAAAAGTCTTGTGGGACGGATGTGCCAGTAAAACATTACACTTTACAAGTGAGGTCACTCAGCTGGGAGCAGTTCATTTTCTTGTCCAAATTCACATGTCTAATAATCAGTAGGGCCACACCGAACGGGAGCACGCAATTCAACCCCTAGCGGTCATGTTTTCTGAAGTTCTCTGCCTGGTGTCGTGGGGAGAGGCTATTAGGGTTGGGAAGACTAGAGAGGAGAATATGTTAGGGTGATGTTTGTGATTGCAGTTTTGAGGCAGAAATATTCTTGAGGTTAGGGAGTTAATAGGGGACGTTTTTACTGTGCTCTGTATGTAAAAGGAACCACCCAACGAATAAAAATTAAAGAGTAACTTTTGTATCTCCAGAAGGAAGTCTACATCTGTTTTTTCAAAGGCAGGAAAAGGGCAAAGTAGAAAGATACAGAAGAGCAACACAACAAGTAGAAAACACAAAATAAGATTGAGGAATAAATCCAAATACCCCAGTAATTACAATACATATAAATAGACTCAACTCACTAATCAAATAATAGACTGTCAGAGTGAATAAAACTCAAGATACACTAATATTGTTATTCAAAATTTTTATTTAAAATAATTACTTCTGATTTGTTTGAAAATAATGGATAAGCCCAAAGAAATCCAGGTTAGGAATTTTAATGTCGAACCTAACTTATAAGTGTAGATGAAAAGGAAAATGCATCAGAAAGATAAAAATGATACATAATGAATATGACTTGAATATCATTTAAAGCCCATAATTAATGAACAGAATTAAAAAAAATAAATGAACAGGTACAGTCAGAAATTAACAATACTCACTACTGGAATTAAGAGGTCAAGCAAACAAATAAGCAAATACATAGGAAGTTCGAGTATTAGGTACTGGACGTAACTTTATAATCAACAAGGGTGAAATATACATGTGCTCATTATTCTCTGCTTTCTTTTCTATTTGTTTGCATTTTTCTTCTGTTCTTAAGTAATTATATATATTATATATTTTTAAAATAAAAGAACACTTAGCAATTTTCATATCATAAGCATGGAAATCTACATAAACTTGATACATTTTGAGAAACATAAAATGCCAAAAAGGACCAAAAATTAAACAAAATAACACAACAGCAATAAAACCTTAAATTAGTAATGAACTTCTAACTCCATTTTCATCAAAAGTTCAGATCCAGTTTTAAAATGAGTTTGGCTAATTTTTCAAGAAACAGATAATCCCAGTCTTATATGAGAGATTATGAAAAGTAAAAAACAAAATGGAATAATGAACTTACTCAGTGGCTTTAATAAAGTTAATTATTATTAATACCCAAACAAGTTAAAGGTAGTACAAGAAGAGAAATCATAGGCTAGATTCACTTTTAAGTATCGACGTGAAAAATCTGAAATAAGTCTAATAGAAGCAAGTAATATGTTAAAAAAAAAGTACATCATGGACCAATGGGTTTATTCCAATAAGGTAATCATGTTTTAATATTAGAAAAACATAATTGTAGTTAATAATGGACTATAAGGGAGAACACACCAAATAGCTCAAAAGGTGCAGAAGTATGACGATGTTCTATATGACTTCATAATAAAATAGTCAATTTTAAACAAAAGGTAACTTAATTTTAAAAAACCCTCAAAATTACAAAGTTGCATATGTTAACGTACTGCTGAGACTATTATAAACTCTTGTGCATTGCTGTTGGGTGATTAAACTGTCCATTGTGAAGAAGAGAGTGTCAATGCCTATGATGCAGGACATGTTTTTACATCAGTAAGACCAACAAATTCTATTCCAAGGTTTATAGACTAAAAAGCCTGCATAAATTTGTAAAAAGACATGTACAAAATTTTTTATAACAACCTTTTCTTTTTTTTTGATGGTAGCTGTCACTAGTTAGAAGCAACCTACATGCCCATTCCCAGGGGAATGATTAAATAAAATACAGTATATGCACAAAATAAAATGTGATGCAGAGTTGGAAGCAAAGAGCCAGATTTATAGCAATTAGGCTACATCTCACAAACATGTTAATCAGAAAAGGGAGCGAGAAAAAGATTTATAGCACCATTTATGCAAATTAAAAACACATGTTAACACCATATATTTCTCAAGGATATGCATATATCTAAATAGGTACACAGAAGGGAAATTGGAAAGATATAAAAAACACTAGTATAAGAACCTTTCATAAGGACAGCAATAGCAGTACAGATGAGAAATGAACAGAAAATAATAATGAAATATGAGAGAAGGCATGAATAATTTAATTTAATTTAATTCTGTGCACCTAAGGTACAGATAAAAGATAGAAGTAAAATTGATTGTGTGATACATGTATAAACATTTTGTATTTTTGTGTGTTCCTTGCAAGACTTTGTTAAACAGCAAGTTCTCCAAGTGTATTTAAAATAGGATTCAAAGTGTATACCAGTGTTTCCCCATGAACACATCTGTAACGTAAAGTATTTTCACTTGTCATCCTCTGAAATGTGGTTACTTTGCATGGAATCATAACTTCTCTGTTTTAGCTTGCCTGGAGGAAACGGGGTTGAAAAGTTTGCATATTTCCTTTGTCTGTTCAGACAGTAAGGATAAAATGAGGTCTGTGGTTTTTAGATAGCCTTTGAATTGACAGGCTGTCACCTTGAGTCTGAATCAAATTCTTCAAGGGTCAGGCTGACAAAGTGAATTTGTCTGTGAATTTCCTGATACTGAATTGGCTTGAATGAGGACCCAGTTCTAAGGCAGCCGCAAATCCCTGTTGGCAAAATGTGCAAATTAGAAAATAAAGATAAATCAAATAATACAAACACCCAGTAGCTTTTTCGAGAGCAAGTATTATTTCGTTTTATTGGAAACTGAGGCACAGGAAGATTTCGTGCCGTATTATTCCTAATCACACCACAGATTGGATAAAAGACATACCAGATCTAGAACCACATTTTCTGATTCCTGGTCAGTACTTCTTCCACTACTGTGCCTCCTTTACGAAGTGTTCGAATGTATGTGATTCAAAGTACAATGACAAAAATGCATCATCAGTATTTAAGATTTCTTCATATGAAACATTCCACAGAGTTTGGAGGTTTACCGGAAGATGCAGAGTGGCAATTTGTGTTTGCAGTAGAGACATTTTAAACAACTGAAGTTTTAATTAACCACTCATTTTTATCCTTTCCACAGTGTGCACAGTAAACTTTATCTGTTTGCTGTCTGAAGTTCTGTTTGCAAATTAGGAACTCCTGCTTCTTTCCATTTTAATTAAAAATTGTGAGCTTGGCATAATCAACTTCTTCCCTTTTTTGGTTGTTTAATGAACATTAATGGAACAAAATTAAAGTGCTGTTTAACATTCCACCAATTTATTAATGGTTAGGTGGGATAACTTTGTTTTCAGGGACTATAGTTGAACTTGAATAATTTAGGGAAATTAACTTTCCCTCTAGCATTTAATAAAACCACAGGAGGGCATGGGCCCTGCAAAGCAGGTCAACACACTGTTGATGGCATTGTTTATATTGAGAAGATATCTTGAAGTCAGAGAAACCATCAGAAGTTTAATCAACAATTACTTCCACTTAATTAAAACTCTGGCATTTTTGGTGAGGACAGTGCCGTTTTCTCATGTTGGTGCTCCTGTCCATTTCACTCGTTTATCTTCTCTGTTAGTGCATATACTTTCCAACTATCTCTGTGCATTCGTTGCTCACATATTAAGTGCCTCCTAGATATCTGGTCCTACCCAATATTTTGTATACTTCTGAGCATGTATTTATTATACTCAGAAGTTATTTTTTAAGCCTGTGAGAGGCAATATAATAGAATATTTTACTATAAGCATTCAAACTTTGACAACAACACAAACCCTTACTTTGAATCCTAGATCTGCCCCTTACCAGCTGAGCAGTCTTGGGGCAAGTTATTATCTTCTTTGACTTTAAGGTTTCTCTCATCTGTGTTTGCCTCACAGTAAAGAACACGTTTGTACTCTCATAGAATTTACCATTGAGCAGGGGGAGGAGTCTTGAAGCATTAAATCACATAGAATGGCTATTTGCTAGAAATTTTTACCAGGTTTAGTGAAATTCTTAGGAGTCTGGAAAACATGATAGTCTTCCCTAAGGAAAAAAAAAGCCTATTAAACTAGGGCTGGAAAGATGAGTAGAAGTTGGTCAAGAGAAAAAAGAAGGGGAAAAAGTGTCCCAGGGAGAGAATAAAGCAGATGCAAATGCTGTGAGAGGAAAGGAAATTGGTTTTCTTGAGCATCTGAAGGAAGCCGGTGCAGAGGCAGAGAAGTGGTAAGCTGACAGAGGTGGGCACAGGGAGGATCATGCAGAACACTGTAGCTAAATTGAGAAAGTTAGACTTTGTCTAAGGGTGGTAAACTACCAGAGGGTTTAAAGTAGCGCAGGAAAGGAGAGAGTGTTTGTTTTCTATTGCTGTTGTAACAAATTACCACAAACTTAGTGGCTTAAAACAACACAGTTCTTAAATCGTACAGTTTTCTTTGTCAAAAGTGCAGCACAGGTCTCATTGGCCTAAAGTCAATGTTGAGAGGACAGGGTTCCTCTCTGGAGGCTGTAGAGAAGATGGTACTTCCTTGACTTTCCTGCTTAGAGAGTGCTCATATTCCTTGGCTCAGGGCCTTATTCCTCCTTCAAAGCCAACAACAGCACATGGAGTCCTCACATGTCATCACCCTGACCTCCTCATCTTTCTTCCTCTTCCACTTTCAAGGATGCTTGCGATGATAATAGGTCCACCTGGGTCATCTACTGTAATCTCCCTATTTAAAGTCATCTGAGTGACACTGTAACAGCCTTAATCCCACCTACAATCTTAATTTCCTCTTTTCATGCAGCAACTTAATCGCAGGTTATTCTGAGTATTAGGCTGTGGACATGCTGGCGGGGATCATTACTCTGCTCACCACAGAGAGGGAGCCATGTGAGGGAGTGATCTCAGGAAAAGTCCTGCAGAGAAACTCAGGAGCGTAAATTCACTTCAGAGATATTCCTTATGGGTCAGTCCAGGGAGGAGTAAATTCATATTCACTCACAGCTGTAGGACACACCTTTTAAGAAAGGGGTGGTAGCCTTTGAAAGAGAAAGTAAATCAGTTAAGGTACAATGCAGTACTATTTTATGTAGCATTAAGAACAAATATGCTGGTAATTAAACTACCGTGGTTCATGAATTGTAAGATGTTTCTTGATTTCAACTATTATACAGTGTGAAAAATGTGCATCTTATAATCAATGACTTTGGAAAAGGATATTAAAACTTTATTAAGCATTTATTCCTACTGTCATCCCCATTCTCTCTTGTATTTTTTCACACGTGCCTGTAGAGAATATGTTGTCAAGCTGTACACTCCCGTTTGTCGACTCCCTTTATCTTCTTCTAGTTAAACAATGTATTTGCATCCGACCCATCCGTTAACATGGACACGGCAAATACGAGGTACACTGCCAACTCTGCCAGGTTTTTAAACTACTTTTAACCCTGGGGAGACATCACTGATCAATCAAAAACATTCTTACAGAGCTTTAGGAAGACTCAGGGTCTTTCTCATAGGTGAGATGACAACATAATTGATTGTTGAAGCTAGGGCTGTTCTGAGAGTCAAAGTGAGAGCTATTAATAAATGCTTGAATAGAAGGTATGAAATGAGAGCAGCCTAGGCAAAATGGGATGTATTGTGTCTCTACTCATAAAAGTTCCATAATTCACTGTCAATTGATGAGCATTAGCATGAAAGTTGAAATACATTTGCCAGCTTTGTCTAAAAATTGGGTTCTGATGTAAATGGAAACAGAAGGATCTTTGGGCGGGACTGGAGGGGATGTAGCGTGAGGATCTCCTTGAGGAGTCCTGACCGTTGTTGCCTCCAGCCCGCTCTCTTGTCTGTCCATCCCCATCTCCTGACTTACTCTTTCTCTGACCTTCCTTAGCTGTGTTTCCCTAATTTCCAGCCTTATCACTCGGGACTATAAACAGGTGTTTGCTTATGCTGCTTCTTACACTTTTCTGTGTGTGAGTCCTTCAGTGCCAAGGTCAGCCTGCTTGTTACAGTGGCTTAGGAGTTGTCCCCAGTCCTAGCCCGATTTTGACAATTGGATTTATGTGTCAGATAAACATGGAGAAGAGAAGTCAAGAGACAGAAGACCATGAAACAGACATCATTTGCAAGGATGGTATTATTCAATGGAGAAAAACTGAAAACGTGAATTTCATAATTTGTAAAGTGTCTAAACATTTTCTTTGATTCCTGACTAGAGGTTTGTAAAAAATTATGGGAACCATAAACACACTAAAAGAAATGAATCACATATTGAAGTGACGTGAGAAAAATTATCCTATTATGGCTTGATATTTTGGCTGTATAATTCAAATGGTCTAAACAAGTGAAAGCACATAAAAATACAACATGTCTGTTTACTTTGAGTTCTTTGATCCAAAGTACACAATTAAACACATATTTCTGCATTTAGAAAAAGTTAAGTAAGAATTTGTGCTGTGATGTTCTTCATTTATTGAAAAAGTTAAACCATACATCAGGGTGATTGCTATGCTCTTCTGTCTTGAGGATAAAAAATAAAGGCCACGTGGCTGAGGAACTTGCTCTTCTTTTTCATAACACAGTTGCTTGGTTCATCTGTTTTGAAAAGAATCCAAGCATAAATAGTTCTATCATAAATATGAAGGCTTATACTTTAATCACATAAAATAGGCTGAGCGAGGAAATTAGGAAGAAGGAAGAGATAAAGATTAGAAAGAAAGGGAAGGAAAAGAAAAATAATGGATATTTAAAAAGACAGTCTAGACAACTGAAGACAAAGGCAGTTACCTACCTTCCCATCTGCCTCTCAATATTTCCTTCCAAACAACACAGAACAATAAGAAGAGGATATTTAGGTCTGGCTCTATACATACGTAGTTGTGGATGAAGGCGTGTACATCCCTACACACGTCTCATGGTATATCAGTTATCCATGTCATTATATATGTATATATACCATGTTCTCTGCATAACTTAAAGATAAGAATATCCAATTTTCATAATAAGTGAAGTATAAAGAGGAAAATCACCAGATCCCAGATGTAACTGCTCATACTCCCCCTGCAAAGCTTTGTGAATAACTGGAGATAAGAAGGCGGTTAACTAGGAGACCCAAGCTTACTACAAAGCCACCCCAATTAGTATGAAAACATTAGAAATGTTTCCTGGTAGGTCAGAGCAGGGACTACAAGAAAAGATGTAAAAATAGTATGATTTAAAGGGCACTTTGATAAGCATAGTTTCTGAAGGAGGAAAAGGGCAAAAAGGGAAGAAATAAACACTTTTTGACAATTGAGTGAAGGGGAAAAGAAGCAAAAGAGCAAACTACAGGGTTTGGAAGACAAAATTTAGGATCTGCAAGCCATAGAATTTAAAGACTCATAACCCCTCCCCCACCACTAGAACAACAGCAAAATCTATTCAATTGTCTGCACTGGTAGAGTATTTTTAAACTACAAATCTTGTAAAATTCCCCAATATCACAAAAATTCACAAAAAGGAAAATTAATAAACCCATACAGATCTATTGGGAAAATTCAGAAAACAAAATTCCAAACACATCAATAGCAGATAATTCTTAAGAAAAAACAGGAAAGAGAAGTAAATTACAAATCAACAGTCCAAACAGAGTTAAATATACTCAAACAAGAATTTAAGGATATGAGAGACACCTTGAATCAAAAATTCAACAGCTAAAAATAGAAATGGACAGAAAGAGAAGAAATAAAAAGAGGCTTTTTAAAACTTTTTAAAACTTTTTTATTCAAGAACAGTCAGTTACAATGTGTCCCAGCACAGTGTACAGTACAGTGTCCCAGTCGTGCATATACATACATATATTCATTTTCATATTTTTTTCTATTAAAGATTATTACAAGATAATGAATACAGTTCCCTGTGCTACACAAAGGAAACTTTTTAAAATCTATTTTTATATATAGTGGCTAACATTTGTAAATCTCAGACTCCCAAATTTGTCCCCTCCCATCCCCTTTCCCTAGTAACCATAAGATTGTTTACTAAGTCTGTGAATCTGTTTCTGTTTTGTAGATGAGTTGATAGTGTCCTTTTTTTTTTTAGATTCCACATATGAGTGACATCATATGGTATTTTTCTTACTCTTTCTGCCTTACTTCACTTAGAATGACAATTTCTAGTTCCATCCATGTTGCTGCAAATGGCATTATTTTATATTTTATGGCTGAATAGTGTTCCATTGTATAAATATACCACAGCTGCTTTATCCAGTCATCTGTTGTTGGACATTTAGGTTGGTTCCATGTCTTGGCTCTTGTATATAGTGCTGCTATGAACATTGGGGTGCTTATATCTTTTCGCATTAGAGTTTCCTCTGGATATATATACCCAGAAGTGGGATTGCTGGATTATATATTAGCTCTATTTTTAGTTTTTTGAAGAATCTCCATACTGTTTTCCATAATGGCTGCACCAAACTACATTCCCACCAGCAGTATAGGAGGTTTCCCTTTTCTTCATATGCTTTCCAGCATTTATCATTCATGGACTTTTGAATGATGGCCATTCTGACTGATGTGAGGTGATACATTGTAGTTTTGACTTGTATTTCTCTGATAATTAGTGATATTGAGCATTTTTTCATATGTCTGTTGCCATTCATGTGTCTTCAATGGAGAATTGTTTGTTTAGGTCTTCTGCCCATTTTTGGATTTAGTTGTTGGGGTTTTTTTGTTATTGAGTTGTATGAGCTATTTATATATTCTGAAAATTAAGCCTTTGTCAGTTGCATTATTTGAAAATGTTTTCTCCCATTCCATAGGTTGTTGTTTTGTTTTGTTTATGGTTTCCTTTGCTGTGCAAAAGCTTATGAGTTTAATTAGGCCCCATTTGTCTATTTTTGCTCTTATTTCCATTGCCTGAGTAGACTGCTCTAGGAGAACGTTGCTAAGAGTTATGTCAGAGAATGGTTTGCCTATGTTTTCTTCTAGGAGATTTATTGTGTCTTGTCTTATATTTGTCTTTAAGCCATTTTGAGTTTATTTTTGTGTATGGAGTGAGGGAGTGTTGTAACTTCATTGATATACTTGCTGCTATCCAGTTTTCCCAACACCACTTGCTGAAGAGACTATCTTTTCTTCATTGTATATTCTTGCCTCCTTTGTCGAAGATTAATTGATGATAGGTCTGTGAATTTATTTCTGGGCTCTCTGTTCTGTTCTGTTGATCCATTATGTCTGGTTTTATGCCAATGCCATGCTGTTTTGACTACTGTAGCTCTGTAATATTGTCTGAAGTCTGGGACGGTTATTCCTCCAGCTTCGTTCTTCTTCTTCATTATTGCTTTGGCAGTTTTGTGTCTTTTGTGATTCCATATAAATTTAGGATTGTTTGTTCCAGTTCTGTGAAAAATATCCTGGGTAATTTGATAGGGATCAGATTAAATCTGTAGATTGCCTTGGGCAGTATGGCCATTTTAATAATACTGATTCTTCCAATCCAAGAGCATGGAATGTCTTTCCATTTCTTCAAGTCTTCTTTAATTTCCTTAATCAATGTTTTATAGTTTTCCATGTATAAGTCTTTCACCTCCTTGGTCAGATTTATTCCTAAGTATTTTATTGTTTCGGGTGCAATTTTAAAAGGGATTGTTTCTTTTTTTTCCTGTTGATTCACTGTTAGTGTAAAGAAATGCAACTGAGTTTTGTATGTTAATCTTGTATCCTGCTACCTTACCAAATTATTTTATTAGCTCTAGTAATTTTTTGTGGAGCAAATTACTACATTGTTTTTAAAATAGTCTTTCACAAGTTTATTTATGAAAACTGCTGAGTACAATTGAAATAATGGTTAATAATTTATCTTAAATTTATTTGTCTCCTTTTAAAATTATTTGTCACAGGAATCTATAGTTATCAAAATTAATATTGTCTGAGATCCCTTCAATCTCATGTGCATTCTCCAGATAGTCCTTTAATGTCAAAAATGAATTAAGAAACCATCTCACAGTATGAGATTCATAACCTAATTTTTTTTTCACTGAGAAACAGAGCATATACTCTGTTTCTGGATTTTTTTCCTTTAGAGGAAAATGCCAAAAATCCAACAGACTTTTTAAAAACTTCTATGTCAGTGATTCAGAACTGTGTACATGCTTCCAAAACGGGATTGTTGCTTCAAATCACACCTCTGTGCATTGGGCTGGCTGAACTACATAGATTCGAATCGTCCTCTGACCTCTCTGTATGGTTCTGATTAAAGCAGAATGGCTTTGGGGAAACTTTACTGTAGCAGATATAAGTTTACCTGTTTCTGTGGAAATGAAATGATATCTAACAACCGGTCAGAGATAAAATGGGATGTGAAGGTTCCTGCTTCCCAAAGTGGCCAGGCCCAGGGCACACTGCTTGGCAACAGCTGGAGGTAAATCTGTGAGCGGGATTTTATTTTCATTGTCTCTAAGTCCATACAGCTCCTGGTGTGAGTATGTTTTTCTCTTTCGCAGAGCTGCAAATCAATATTTACTTTTATTGGGGGAATGTACATAGTAGTGGATGTGACTTAGTTTCCCAACTCATGTGCGCAAGAGAACACAGTGGGGAGTCCTCTCAGTCGTTCGTGGAAGGTTTGTGTGCCTCTGGGAATCCAGCACGCCCCACCCTCCGGGCTGTGATGGTTGTTGAAGCTGGCCTTATTGTTCAAGTCCACATGCTTCCTGAAAGGATGCTGGCTCTTGGGTTCCATGCCACATGCTGGCATGTGATTCTTCACTGTGTCAGCAAGAATCACGGGCCAAGGGCCAGGAAAGAGTCTCCCTAAGTTTGCCCAACTCCACCCTCCAGACTTTTCACCATTCCACCGGAGCAATGTCCACAATTGGTGAACATGTTGTTCCATTGCTTGTGAAACCCAGAGACCTCTTCTCCTACTTGGCCTGGGGGAAATATCTCCACTTCTCTGACCACCTGCAAAGTCCTCTCCGGTCCACCAAGAGTGTTCTCTTCCTGAGGGGAAGCTTTTCGTAAAGAAGGGAAAGAGGCATTTCCTGATGAAGTTTTTTCTTTACACCTATAACATTCCAGAAACCAGGAAACGTTAAGACCTATGTGGCCTGGAGGAGGGTCAGAAAGCAAGGAAGAAGGGGACTGTACCCTAAATGAAACGAAACTAGTATCTCAATAATTATCTTGCTGCCACTAGGTCAGTTATAATTGACAAAAGATGTGGCCAAATAAATACCAGGCAAACCTGTTACCACTGACTCCTAAGGGGAGGATCAGCACTATTTTGTTACAGTCACAGAAATCTGATTGTTTGCATCCAGAGAAAGAAAAGCCCTAGAAAACATGTATTTGTTTCCATATATCATCACGTTTGTTTATCCTAGATGCCAACGTCTCCCAGTCCAAAACTACTGCCTCCCCATTCCATGAACTCCCTCAATGCTAATATGTGCATCTCTTTACCTTAGCTCTTTCTAGCTTGCGTGTGTTTATACATGCTTTTTCTCCACGCCATCTGCAACCTCTCTGAACTTATGATCCATGCTTGCTGCTCATCTGTAATGCGGACACTGCTGATGGTAGTACCAGACACATGTAACATACACTTAAGCCATTCACTGGGATTGAGCTCTGGGAATATGTAGCATATGCAAATGCAACTTTACGAGGGAAATAATAATAATTACAATAATAAAAAGAACACACATTGAGGCTATTTAACCTGTCATTTCACTCTCTGGGCATCGGGACCCATGTGCTCTCAGTTCCCTCTAGACCTCAGCACTGTTTCTCTGACTGTGGTTCTAATGACTGTAATTATTTTGTGTCCCTAAACATACACCAAGTACAAAACCTAGACTCCAAAAGGCTGGTGCAATACTAGGAGTAAAACTGACTGATGTAAAACCATCTTGCAATAAACCAGTCCCTTGGGGGTATTATCTAGGTTCTAACACTTGATTAACTGTGTGACCTGAGAAAGTTTTTTTTTACCTCCATGAGCTGTGGTTCAATCATCTATAACGTGGAGCTAATACAAGTGCCGTTAAACAGGGCTTTCCTGAGTGTTAGGTTGATTACACTCATGCATGATGGGGCAGTTTTTTCATTGTCTGTGTGGGACCCAGTATTGATTCAGTGACACTGGGACTTCAAACTCTGGACACATGAAAATATAGCCCTCTTGGCACAGACATTAGTTTTCCCATGATTAGTAGAAGCAGTTGTAAGATCTCTCCAAGCAGCCACATAAGCAATTCGAGTTTTGATTGTGGAGAAAGGACAGGGCAGATGCCTCCCAGTGACTGTAGACAACAGAAGGGTTTACAGACACAGTGAAGGCATCCTATTATGGGCCACAGATTTGTCTAGGAAAGCACGAAAATACTTGGGGGGAGGTTCCCACCTTGCTTGGGAGAAAAGGTAACAAATATTTGCACTATAAACTTGAAACACTGATAGCAAAATATTTGGTATGTAATTTCCACTAAATAATTGGTGTGCTATCCACATACACCTACTGGGATTTTGTCTTTTTAATGTAAAAAACATTTTGCCTCTTCCCCATGGGGAAAAATTCTTTGCTTAACTGGTTTCTTTTAGTTAGGAAAGCTACAGCAATGGATAGATTAAGAGGTGCTATCATCCATCCCAAGATGATTAAAGACCTAAAGGAAGTCATTTGCATCATTCGCTGAAAGGCAAAGTGAGGGGCTATATATTTTGTAAAAGATCCAGACACAGACATTGATTTTTGCGGTGGACCACCAGCGTCTACCCTCTGTCCTGGGGAAGCAAAATTTAGTGCCATTTAAAAAAAAGTTAATTTAACCTACTGATGTATGACTAGGAAAAATGTAAGCTTGTCAGAATGCTGGTATTGCAGGGAGGCACTCCAAGAGAGCAGACATCATGACTGAAACAGTGTCTTAAGAATGGTGCCAAGCCCTGCCCTGCCCTCATCTCTCCAGAGAAGCCCAGAGAAAAGAATACAACCAGGAAAGCCTATTAAGGAGTCTAATGGCATAATGTAATATAAACTATACCTAATTACAAGCCAAGGGATCTGGGGTCCTTCCTCCCCCTATTCCTTTATTTGAAAACCTTTATTGAGCACCTGAAATGTACTAGGCACTGTGCCAGCTCTGAGGGATACAGCCTCAATTAGAAAAACGAGGTCTTTGATTTCAAGGAATGGATATTCATATAGGTTATGAGTCTACTCACTGCATGTTCTTCAACAGGTTACTTTCCCTCTCTGGGCTTCAATTTCCTTATCTGTCAGTTGACTAGTAATCTATGATTCTGTTTTTGTCACTACACTGGGAATTAGGGTATGTAAGATGATGTATAGATTTGGAGAAAGGTGTTGGAGTGGTGATGGGTCTGATTTTGGACCACACATTGGAGAATCCTGCTTGGAATGAGGGATAAAGGTAAAGTTTTAACATGGAGAGGAGCTGAATCCACAGGGGTACAAGCTTCATGAGCTCTTCCAGAAGGAGGGTTTACGCGGGAAGGGGAGAAGGGATGAACCCAGGGAAGGTACTAGGCTGTGGCCCTACTGTGTCACTGCACTCAGTCCTCACAGTAACTCTGTAGGGTTAGAGTTCCCTCTTGTTCCCATCGCAGAGATGAGGACATTGGAATGAAGCAAGATGAAAATGTCAAAGATTACATGCTTAGTGCCCTGTGATGCCCACCCCACCCCAGTTCACTCTCAAGCCTAGGTTTGTCTTTCTCCATCATGTGGACTGTGCTAGAGTGTACAAAGAACAGAGGAGCAGCAAAGGAGGAAAAAGTGCTTCCTGCTGGGGGAATTTTTGTCGAGTTATGTGGAAGAGGCAGCACATAGGCTGGGCTGGGTTAGGACGTATGACAGCGAAGGGCAGAATTAGATATTATAGGCAAAAATGCAATATAGATAAAGAAACAGAGACAAAAATTGAAGACCGGGTTGGGGTGGGTGGGTATAGCTCAGTGGTAGAGCACGTGTATAACATGCACGGGGTCCTGGGTTCTATCCCCAGAACTTCCATCAAAAACAATGGAAGACTACAGCAACAACAACAAAATTGTAAGACTGACACAGTGCACCAAAAAGAAGGGCAGTAAGAGTGGAAATGTAGTTTGGAGCAGCTTGTTTTGAATGCCAGGCCAAGTATGTTAGACTCACAGCCAAATGGCTGAGGGTCCAGTATTGAAGGTTTCTGAGCAAATCTGTGATGTACTCAGAGTTGTGCTTTGGAAAGATTAATTTTCCGTCATTTTCAAATTGACTGAAGTCCTTGGTTGGCATCACCCAAAGGATCTGGAAACTTGGGGGAAGAAAATTTTAAATGGTGCCTTTTCAGGGTTGACCTCTGTAGGCTAATCCTGTCGGTCTATTCCCCTTCCCCACCACAATCCATCTTCTAAGATATGTTAGACCTGGCATCTCAAGATGTCCTACAGAATTTCAGGCTTCTCCATGCCTTTTAGTTACGCCGTGGCACTCACAGCTCTGCGTGTAAGCAAGCTCTGATAAACACTGCTTCCTGTGGTACTGCGTTGCTCTCTGCGTACGACCTTGATAAGCATGTGTCTGTGAAGCAGAACAGCTCAGACATAGCCTCTCAGATCGATGTAAGAAATGATCCTTTAAACTTACTGTGTGCTGCCTACCTCCCTACCCTCAAGGCCATTCCAGCAAAACACAGGCTCTCTCTTTTGAAACAGAAAAATCCTCTGGGGACCTGAGCAAACATCTCCAGGAGTGAACGTGGGGTATCGTTTTACCCCTCCGTTTTTACTTTCATCTGAAGATGTCAGCGAACACAGGAAAACACATAATACCAGCTCCTCGTTTTTGTGTCTTTCTGGACTTAACCCATCACAGGGCTCTCGAAATGCCAGTGGCCCTGGGTACCTTTCAAAAGGGGAACAATGACGTTGATCCCCAAGAAGATGTTTGTGAACCTAGATTAAGAAGAAACTGTTCTACCATGAGCCTCTTTCTCTGCAAGCAGTGGAATGATGAAGCTGACAAGAGATCTCAGAATTATTCCCTCTGCAAATACTTGGGTGTTTATTTTTTGATATCAGGCCCATAGTGTTTTGTGTCTAATCCTGAAGCCCATATTGTTCCGATACTGCTTTTTCAGCAAACATTAAAAAGAATCAACTTTTGTCTTCCCCTGGGGTACTAAGTAAGACTCTGTAAGTTCACTCAAAACCAAACAACAAGAAGTGAACATACAAAATAATGCTTATTCTTTCTCATGTTGACAAACTCTCAGAGGTTGTACCTATTTGTACCAGACACAAGGTTCAGTGACTGTCTAATTAGATGGTTTTTATTGGAGGCCTAAATATGAGCCATTAACTCATTAATATGAGTCCTCTTTCTGTTACACATTAAGGAATAACCAAGAGATGGGGTATGCTTGAATATTTCCTTGAAGACTCTTTACTGGTAAATTTGAAGATGTTCCAAACCTCATAAGCATTAGTAACAAAATACCCAAGAATGTAGCCTGTAAAAAAAAAATGTTTAATTTATTGTAAAATATAATGCCTCTCAATACTAAAAAAATAATAATAATAATAGCCTATCATAACTTTGGCCAGCTGTTTCTTTTAGCAGAACATTCAATTTCAAAGTGCTGTGTATGTTAAGACTATCCAAAACTCAAATTGTTAAAATAAATTTTCTGTTAGAATATATGTCTAAGATTTATTCTATCTATAGACACTTATTTTACAGCACAAGTCTGCTAGAGCACAGGATGCCTGTAGTGGGTTAGTTACCAGCCTGTACATGGCACACAGTATGTCACTTTGGGGTTGGGGAAAATAGAGGCAAATTATGGATAGCAAGCATTAGATGAAAATATACTTCCTTAACAACAGCAAAATCCGTTTTGGCCCCCCTCCTATGGTTTAAAATCAACCTAATGTTTAGAATTTCCCTAAAACGAAACATTCCCCTCACCGATGCAATCTGAAAGCTCACTTGTTTTAGAGAGACTCAGGGTACCCTGAACAAGAGAGTTCTATTTTGAAGAAACTACATACTCAGAAAGAGAGAAGGGTCCTAAGAGAGATGGCCTGTATGCGAAGTCCAGAGAAAGTCAGTGACTCAAAGAATTGCATTACTTCTTACCCCTGCTTATCTGTAAACCCAAATGGCAACTACTCTTAAGGATTTTATAGCGAGTCCCTTTTATTCTGCTCAAAATACTATGCCCCTCCTGGATTTGCCCCATTTTATTTCCTCTGATTATTTAATCATTCATGAAAGCTCCCCCCCTTCCCTCTGGTACTCTCCAATTCTGTAGTCCCTGATAATAGAAAGATAGGTCTTTACAGCATCCAGTGAGGGGCTTCGTAAATTCCATTCACTCTCAAGAAGGCACCTGGTTTAGGATGGTCAGGGTGTTTTGTCAGCATTTACATCGTTCCTGATTCTTGCTCTGCAGACGGTCAATTAATTGAAAGTGATTCCATAAGTCTTTTGTTTGCCTTAATCCTAATCCTAATTCTTCCTAGACTTTATTTTTTTTAAATCATATCTCAGGCAATATTCAGATTCTGTGATCAATCAGTGAACAATCCTTTATTGGCCAGAAGCATGAAAATCCAGGGACATTACCTGCATCGGAGTGTGGGTGTCACATTTCATGTTTGTCGCAGTCTTGATATGCTTCCAGATTTATTTTAGGTCTGTTCTCTGTAAGACCAAAATTGATTTTCAAATGCTCTGTTATTTATAAGCACCCACTTCTGCCTCCACATGCCTCTCTCTTTCTTCCCTTTCCATCTCCTCTTGCTTTCTCCTCCCATCTCCCACCCCCTCTGTTGTCTTTGTACTGACTGTACTTGTCAAAAGTTAGGCATGGCACCTGTCAAAGACATGAGCATGCAGCTGTAATGGAGAACGCAATAATGTATTGCTATTAATTATTGATATTTAAAAAACATGTAGGAAAATTTGTAAACATTTATGGTAAGAAATGACCATTGGCCTAATTGTCTATATGTTTTTTTTTAAATGCACAGGGAGATTGTTTGCAGCCCTTTCCCTAAAGCTTATCCCCCTAATCTTGTCACTGTCCTTCGAGAATGCCAACAGAGGTGGAGAAACTTTTTCTTGGCTGCCTTCTCATGCTGGGCATTATGAGAGGTTGTGCTGAGCTCCAAATCTGTACCTGTTTCCTGAGGCCTGATCCTGGAATTGTTGAAATTGTTGTCTGGATTAGATGGAAATATTGCTTATAGGAACAGCACATGTTAGTGACAGATAAAGACTCATTCATTACACAGCAGTTCCAGCCCTGGGTCCTTTATAAACCAAAGTGCGCCGTGTGTTGTGATAGGGAGTAATTAAAATTGAAAAGGCTGTCTATGATGAATGTTCTATGTTTTTTTTTTAAATTTTTCAGAAACTAAGCTCTAAATCAAGAAACAAATGTGCAGCTGTAGTCCTAGCTCTCTGAGTGTGCGCAGATGCTTGCATGTGTATGAAGGAGGGGAGAGAGAAACAGAGACATAGATCAAAACAGAGAGAGAGATAAAAGCTGGTAATGTAATAATGGTAATCACAGGAACAAAAATGAAGCACAATATTTACTTAGTGTTTAATATATGTCAGCTAAGGCAGGGCTGACACTAGGGTGGGACAAGTGTATAACTCACTTCGGAAGCAAAATTTAAAAAAATGCCCCCAAAACTCAGTAATCAAAATAAATAATATTTAAAGCAGTATTTTAAAAATCAAAATCAATGTGAAAATTCCATTTTGAAAAAGTATTAAAATATTATGAAAAGACAAGTTCAATAGTAAGATGCTAAACTCTCCATCTCCATTGTCTGGTTTAATGACCAAACAGCCATCCATATACCAATTGGTTTTATCTTACACATATTTTACTGATCGGCCATGAGTAGTAAAGAGCAAAAGGAGGGGACATGACCTGACAGTTTTCACCCTCCAAGCTTGAAATAGTGTTTGCTGGGAGATACATACAGAGGCAGACAGAGATGTGTGACCTCCCACTGCCCACTGTGTTCTGGGCAGTGCCCAGGGATCTAGGTAGGATCAGATGTCAGAGGCAGAGAGGAGCTATGGGTCCAGGTTATGGAATCTTCCAGCTCTACAATGAGGGTGAGACTGACTTGTTAGACTGTGATGGGTCAGTGGCCTCCAAGCCCTGTTCTTACACCTCAGTACTCGGGGTTGGTAGAGCACTGGCCCCTCCCCTGACATAACTAGGACCAGGAGTCCATGTGTTGGTTGCAGCTGTCTGGTCAGTTTTCCTGCCCCTGATTCTTGCTGGGAAGCCCAGGTCCTTTATATTATGAGGCTGTGTGGCTCTGGGCTATGTGCTACCTCACAACTGTAACCACAATAAATTGCCTAAAGCTCCCAGCAGCAGCCAGTTTCCATGAAGCAGGTTTCCGTTCCCCGATGGTACTATTCTGTAGGAGACCAGCTCCCCCTCTGGGAGTCCATTCTTCAAGGAGCCCAACATCCCCTGAGTTAGCCTTTCCCTCTGAGTGTTCAACCTGTTTGTTCAGGGCCATGCATCTAATAAATCTGGAGAGTCAGCATTCAAATACAGGTCTGTCAGATTCCAGAACTCAAGCTGGTAGCCACTACGTCATATTAATACCCTTCATTCATTCATTTGACACTTTTATTGAACCTTTCATTTGTGCCAGATTATTTTCTAAGTTCTGGGGGTAACAGGCAGCAAGACAGTCACCATCTTTATCTTCTCAGGGCTTATTAAAAGCTAAGCAGCGTAAATCTTTATGGTTTTAAAGCAAAGGAATTCTTTCAGTGGGTCACTCCCACTTTCTCTAGGTTTATGTTCTGTGACATGCTATAATGCACTATCAAGAAAGTTGTAATTTTGTTTAAAATGATATCCAAACTAGACAATATCTTGCAAGGAGGCTCTTACTGTCAGAAGATGTGGGGGCGAGGAAGGGTGTAGCTCACGTGGTGGAGAGCATGCTTAGGATGCACGAGGTCCTGTGTTAAATCCCCAGCACCTCCTTTAAAAATAAACCTAATGACCTCCCTTCCCCGCCAAATAAAATAATTAAATGATACAATAATAAATAAAATATTTTATTATTTATTTATTTTTAAAACATTTTCTTATTGAGCTATAGTCAGTTTACCATGTTGTGTCAAATTCCAGTGTAGAGCACAGTTTTTCAGTTATATATGAACATACATATATTGTCACATTTTTTTTCCCTCTGTGAGCTACCACAAGATTTTGTATATATTTCCCTGTGCTATACAGTATAATCTTGTTTATCTATTTTACATATGCCTGTCAATATCTACAAATTTTGAACTCCCAGTCTATCCCTTCCCACCCCTGTCCCTTGGCAACCACAAGTTTGTATTCTATGTTTATGAGTCTGTTTCTGTTTTGTATTTGTTTGTTTGTTTGTTTTTTAGATTCCACATCTGAGAGCGCTCAATAAATAAAATATTTAAAGAAATACATCATTTTGTCTTGGCACAGGCAACAGGTCGCTTCTTTGGGGCTCGTAGAAGGGCACTGACGCACTGCCTTGTGTGGGAGACAGGACCTTTCTGATCTGTTAGTCTTTTACAACATTGATATTGCTGCCAATGACCCAATTGTGCCTTTCCTGAAACGTATAGAAAGAATAAACATGGCCTTGTAACCCTTAAAACAAGAGGAAAATAAACTGGCACATGAATTTTGTGGGTTTTGTTTGAGTATGTCCAAGATTCCTTTCTTTGGATTGAACCCTGACCTTCATGTCAAACATGAACAGCTAAAATGTCTTCTGTGTGTTCATGTGCTTCTGACCATGATGAGGCTTTGGGGGACATTAGCATAGAATATGGAGAGAGGAAGATTGTGTTGACTCTATGTTACTGTGACCTCTCCCCCGATCCAAGCTCTATGTGGTAGCCGGAGGGGTATTTTACAAGTGAAGACTGTATTACCCAGACCTTGTGTTATGGATTTAATTGTGTCCCTATCCCAAATTCCTATGTTGAAACCCTAATCCACAAAGGGACTATATTGGATGACAGGCCCTTAAAGGGAGTAATTGAAGTTAAATGAGGTCATAAGGTTAGGGCCCTAATCTGATAGAACTGGTATCCTTTCAAGAACAGGAAGAGACACTAGGAGTATGTTCCCATAAAGGAAAGGTCACATGAGGACACAGTGAGAAGGAGGCCTTTCAGAAGCCTGGAAGGGAGGTCTCACCAGAAGCCAGTCCTGCTGGCACCTTGATCTTGGACTTCAGCATCCAAAACCATGAGAAAATACATTTCTGTTGTTAAATTGAGGGATATTGAGGGATACCGTGACCAGTCCAATGCCCTTCAAATTGAGATCACTGTCAATAACTTTTCATTCCATCCATACTGACTTGTATTCCTTGGACATTCTAAGCTTGTAGGGATTAAGAGTAGTCATTAATTAAGTCTCCTACACTTGAAGTTTGTCTGTTCAGAACTCTCCTGGTAGTTTTCAAGACTGGCTCCTTTTCTTCAAGTCTCTGTTCAGATACGCCCTCATCAGAGAGGTTATGACTGATCGTTTCATCTAGAGTATCTCCAGTCATCCCCTGCCCCCAGGACCTTCTGCAGTGGTATTCTCTTATTTCCCTTTCTGCATTTATCACTACCTGCCATTGTCTTTCTTATTTATTGACTGTTTGTTTATTGTTCATCTCTTCTCACTAAAATGAGACCTCTGTGAGGGCAGGGGCCTGCCTGTTTTGTTGAGCATTTGTTTTCCATCTCCATGTCCAATGGAGTGTCTGCCGTATGTGCTGTATATTGAAGGTTGTGTGTGTGTGTAGTGAATGACAAATGGATGCATTTTTCTCTTCTGTTTCCTGTTTCCCTTTCCACCAGCTCTCCACCCATTGCCTAGCCCATGCTGCATGCTTTTAGACATCTGCTGCAATTGACGAAAAGCTCTTAGAAAATTTAGAAATTCTCTTTATAGGAGGAGTCGTATTTCCTCTGAAATTAGATTTTTTATGATGGAAGTTTAATCCAGTGGGCAAATATTGAGGGATTCCATGACCAGTCCAATGCCCCACAAACTGAAATCACCATCAATAGCTTTAATTCCACTCAATCTAAAGGTCTTAAAGGCCTTAGCCTGTTTTCAAGCTATACAAGGAAGGATTGGTGTTTATAAAAGGAAAATGATGTGTTTGAAGTAAAGTGATTTTATAAGAGGTAGGACATGGGCTGATTTTGAAGACTTTCATTGCACTGAAGCTTCAACAAAAGGCACTTACCTCTTCCCTGAAGGTGTGAGAGGGAGATAATGTGGCAGTGAAGTGCTGTCAAACCGAAGTAAGGCTCCCTAGCCGAATGGCGTTGAAATCCAGTCTTAAATGGTATAAACCACTAAACCATCACTGGTGTAATTCACAACTACTCTCCTTGACATGCTGACAAGGCAGGGAAGTCATGTGCCAAAGAGAATTTCTAATCACTACTTTTCTAATCACTATCTCTGTCTTGAGATGCCTTCAATCTGTTATCAAACTTTTATCTCCCTCTGGTCCTGCAAGTTGTGCAACTAAAACCTGCTGATACTAACGACAACATGAGGTTCCTTGTCATTTTTTCATTGCAAGAGTTTACACAGAATATACCATCCAGCCTTCACAGAGGAAGACTTGAAGTTCCTCTCTTCCTTTGCTTCATTACCCTGAGCCTAAGCTCAGTTTGAACATCAAACACAGAGAATGATCTGAATCCAATAGAGTAGAGATTGGTCACGGAGAAGAATTAGCCAGGCCTCTGTGTGCAAACATGGTTTCTCAACCAATATCCTGCTAACAGCTTCTTCCTCCTGTTTTATTAAAATAGCATGATGACTTGTAATAGTTTTCGTTTTTTTTCCCATCAGCACCCAATACATTATTTTAGTACTTTGTAGAAGAAGATTCTATTAGGTTGTATTATATATTTAGCCTTGAATATATGTATTTTTCCCACTTGCCTATAATAGGAAAAGGCTATTTTAGTTCATAGGATGCTTAGCACACAAATAGCTCACCAGTTCATTGAACAGCTCTAATAGAAGCCAGTCTCTGTAAGTTTAAATGCTACCTTCAATCTGTCCCATTCCACTTACCCTCAATTACCTATGCATGTAGAGCCTGGTCCCTATTTTACCTTAAACTTGATTTGATTTAAGAGAAGCTGCTTGTATTTTCTTTGCCTCAAACATAAATAGCAAAACAAATACCCTAGAAACAACCCTCACCTTTAACAGTAGAGAATAATGACAGTGACATCTGATCAGTGCAAAAGAGCTGGTGAGACAATGGGAAGCTGGGAAAAGAAGCATGGAGAAAGAAAAATAAACAAAACCTTTAAAACTGTCTGTAATAGGCTGGAAGATGAAATATATTACCTTCTCACCCCGGCAATGATTTCTGCTGAGAAGAGCACAGTCTTTTTTCTTCTCCTCCTTCTTCTTCTTCTTCTTCTTTTCCCCTAAAGAAACAATTCTCTAGGAATGGGATTTTTTTTCCTATTAAATGGAAAATCATTATAGTTTTGCAGTAATACTGAAAAAAAAACCCCTAGTAATAGAGTATATTCTATTTGTAAATATGTAATCCTTTTGGCAGACTTGCAGGAACAATCCAGCAGCAATGTTTTGTCTGACATTTATTTCTACTTAGAGGAACTCTCCCTGCAGTATGTTGCTGATATTCCATCCAGCTTTTTAAAATAGATGGCAAGACTTAAAAAAAAAAAAACAAAAACTTGCATCTTACTTGCTTATAAGGAAATAAAAATCCTAATAAATACAAATTCTAATGTTTATACAGTCGTATGTTATGGGTTAGCCACTTAAATACATGGGGTATAAGCTGAATACATATTATCTATATTTTTCATGATCACTTGTTTTTTTCCTCTGCAAATAACAATGTTATTATTCATTGCGCTTACTTCCCTCCAGTCCTTAAATAAGAAACATGCAAATCTCTGCAACCACTCGTTTCCATAATCCCTTCTCTTGATATGTTCTATAAGGTAAACTGGCATATTGTCACCAGGTGGTCAGACCAGGTTTCAGATCTACTCTGTATTTCCCCTAAGATTGCTGCAAAATTAATATACTGAGTTTGTTAGTCCGTGTAGTAAAAATGTTTGTTGGTTTCTTAATGTAGTAAAAAAAAAAAAAAAGAACTAGCCCCACCCCCAACGTACCTGTTTTCTAAAATAATTTAGCATACTGTTTTTCCAAAACAATTCTTAAGTTTATTCTATTTTATGTCCTTCCTATATTTTGTTTTATTGGAATAAGAGAATGTAGTATTTAAAGTCTAAGTGTAACAGTACTTGTTTTTTTCAGTCAAATATTCTCATTTACTGCGTATCTGAATCTTTGTTGCTTGTCTTGCTTTTTACAAGCAGCCATCTTCCCAGGCACTGCTTCCAGGATGAAGTAGTAATCCTGCTCCTCTTAAATCTTTGAATTATAATCTCACTCTAGAAGGATTTATGCTCTTCAATCTTTGAGTTATAATCGTGTTCCAGAAGAGTTTAATGTCTGCTTGTTCTTACAATGATTTGTGTACTTATCAGAAAAGACACCACCTTCACCTCTACAGTTTCTCTACTAAATAACATGTATTTAATATTTACTGCCTGACTGGTACTCTCCTAAGTGTACATTGTTCAGGGATCCAGCAGGAAAGAGTCACACTCATAAGGAATTATTACAGAGTTTAATTAAGTGACTATTTACAAACATTAGAGCAGAATTAAGGGGAAACAACAGGGGATGGTGAAGGATTCCAGAGCTAACAACAGAAGGAAACGGCGACCACTCTCCAGCCAGAAAGAGCAGGAGGTAGAAGAGGGTACCAGAAACTGGCAAAACTGTAGCTGTGGAAAGGTGCCTCTCAATACCAACTTGGCTTTGGGTAGAAGATGGCAACACTGCCCATCTGTGGCCTGGCAGGGAGCTGCTATGGGGAAGGTGTGCAGCCCTCACTTTCCCTGTGCCCTCCCATTTCCTGTGGGTGTGTCTTGTATCCCACAAAACTGACTAGAAGTCAGAGGGAATCTAGACACTTCAGAATACCAAGGTTTGCCTCCCAGGCACCAAGGTGAGGGGGGAAAGAGCAGAGTGAGTGAAGACTGTAGCACATGGTGACCCTGTGTATGAACTGATTTAATTCTCACAGTGACCGTATCATATGGATATGGTCTAATATCGGCCCTGTTCTGTGGGTGAGGCAACGGACTGATGTGATTTGCATATGGGTCATACATCTCATGAGCAGCAGAGCCAAGATCTGAACCCAGAGTCTTTCCCCACACATTCTGTTTCTGAATCACTACAACATACAGCCCAAGGAGAAGCTTTCTCATTGCTCCATGGGTGGGAATCAAGACACAGAACATGGTGCTCTTTCTGGAGCTCCTCTCTCCTTACCTCAGCTCCCGTCTTTACATCTGCACATAATTTGAACCATGATAGCTGTGGAGCTAGTGTGACTCTTGTCATTTGCCTTTGGATGTAAATTACCATTTGATGAACTCTTCTTGTGAATAAAACAGGTACATTTTCTGAATCAGTAACTATTTTAAGAAAGTGAATCCTGTCTTATTCTTAGCATTTTTAACTATCATTCCAAACTTCAAAATATAATTACATAGAGGTTTCAACTCTTGATTAGAGGGAGAGAAGAAAAGAAAGCATTCTGAGGAGTAGTATAGTGGTGCAGAGGTGACATGTGCAAAAGCCTAGACATTTATTAGAAATATTTTCAAAATTTCTAACTTCTTTTATGCTGAAAATCACGTTTAGGTCAGGTTTCTGCTATTCTGAAGTAGAGTGAAATTATTCTGTCAGAAAGCTTACTAGAATGCATTTAAAACTATATCCTTTCAGCAGTCAAGACACTTTCTGGTGCAAGTAACAGAAACCCAATTCATACTAACTTAATGAAGAAAGGGTTTATTGGCTCGTGAAGTTAGGAAAGATACTGGAGAATCAGCAGAATGAAGACTGTTTTATAGGATTTAAGATCTAAAGGATTGGAATCTGAGACACCATTTGGGGAAGGCGTGCCGCGCGCGCTCTCTCTCTCTCTCTCTGACTCAACCCACATTTGATATCTTCCCAGTTTCTCAGTGTGTTGGTGTCATTCCCTTTTACTTAGAGAAACACTGTCTTACCATGATGGGTTGGATGACCATTGTCAGCTCCAGTTGAGCAACTCCAGTGGAGGGAATTTCGTTTCCTTAGGGTCCATTTATCCATCCAGGCGATGAACCCTGATAGATCCTCTAGATTTGAATGGGTGTCCCTTATTCTAATCACTGTTACCAGGAAAAAGGGGTTCTGTGATTCTGCAGAAATAACTCACCTGCCAATCAATGTGGTCAAAATTATTGTATTGTGTTACCAGGTGAACAGTGAAGGAAAATATGGTGGGCAGGTTAAAACAAAAATAGATAAATAAAGATCTGTTCATTGTCCAATGAAGCCAGCCAGCTACCTACTGATTTGATAGATTGCTTGCCTGCTTGCTTGATTTTCTGCCTCCTCAACTATCAGAGAAATAATGATATTTTAATTTGATTTACTACTTTGTTTTGAAATGCTATCAATTTCAAACATATGAAAACCATTCTGAGATTTTCTAATAAAAAATTCTTATTCAAGATAGTTTGTATATATTACATCTTTTTCTTGTGGAGGGTAGTTAGGTTTATTTATTTATTTTTAATGGAGGTGCTGGGGATTGAACCCAGCACCTCTGTGCATGCTAAGCATGTGCTATACCACTGAGCTACATCCTCCCCTTGTCTTACATCTGGATGAAAAATGTTTAGCCATATAACTTCTATGATATATTTAAAAGTTTTGCTATATGATTCACATTATTTTTCTTCTCAAATGCCAGTAGGAGATTGGTGGTAATATAATCGAGTGTTCACAATTTATTATCTTATCTATGTGGATTATTGGCATTTTATTCTGTTCTCAGTCAATATGATAAAGCCCATTTCTGCTATCTTCACCAGCAATCTTCAGAATTCTATACCAATTTTTTTTCAGTTTCTACATTAATACCGTATTAGTTTACTGTTCCGTATCTTCCATTTTGCCCAGATCTCTAAAAAATAGTAGGAGAGCTACACTGATTCATGTTTGTCGAGGCTTTTGTTTTCAGTGTTCTGAAATTTTTAAGGGAAACAAGTTAACAAAACTCAAAATACAATATTTATTCTCTCCACCTATAATTTTATTAGGCATTTATAAATTCCCCTGTGGTAATAATTAAATATTTTCTTTATCTAAATTGTGAATCAAATGTTGGCAGAAAACAACTGCCAGTTTTTAAATTACCCATGGTACTTAGCGGAGTGACATACGCATCTCGGCACTTACTGTGGATGGGAATATAGCTATTTATAGTATCAAAAGAGAGGTTTTGAAGACGTGTCAGTTGATGAACTACAGGTCACAAACTCAAATATGAATCACACAACTGTGGTCAAGAGGCAGAACTGTGTTATATAAGCCTAACGGTGTCTGACGTACACTGTTGTAGATGGAGGTGGGGGAGAAGACAGACTTTTCTAGAAAGGTAGGTGGTAGAGTTGGAGTCGTCTCTGTTTTATTTAATACCTAGGAAATCTATCTTTCTCTCATCTATTTCTCCAATCTATCTATCATCAATCTATCATCTCTTTGAGTTGGTCCTCAGGCTATGTATTTTTTGTGACCTTTAGACTTTAAGGTCCTGGAGGACTAGAATCTTAGCATTATATTTTGTACATTTAAATGTTGCATGAATGCTGAACTTGATCTGTTCTGTTTTTCAGTGACACTAAATCAGAATTTTATACCTCTTCTCAAAGCCTTCCTAAGACGTCCTACTTCATCCAGAATGAGAACCAGTGTTCTTATGACAGTCCACATTGTGATTTACAGAGCAAACAGGGCTCCTGTTTCTTCCATGGCCTCTTCTCCAGCTGCTTTTTCCTCTTGCTCATTCTGCTTTAACCAGTCTAACTTCCTGCTGGATCTGGAACACATCGAGCCAAATCTTACCTCCAGGCCTTCCTCCTGCTATTTCTTCTCTTTGGAGGAGTTTCCTTTGGGTGGCTGAATAGCTCTCCCCTCTCTGTTTCTAACTTCCCACTCCAAGTCGATTTTTATATATTTATTCTTTTTTTTCAGCTTTATTGAGATACAGTTGGCCAAAAATGTATGTATTTAAGATGTACCCTTGATGTTTTCATATATGTATACATTGTGAAGGACTCACTGCAATCAAGACAATTAAGATCTCAAATAGTTACAGTATTTTTGGTGGTGTTGTTTTGTTTTCTTTTTGGGGGGGAGGTAATTAGGGTTTTTTTTGTTTATTTGTTTTTTAATGGAGGCACTGGGGATTGAACCCAGGACCTCGTGCATGCTAAGCACACACTCTTACCACTGAGCTGTACCCTCTCCTAGTTATAATATTCTTATCTATTTATTTATTTATTCATTTTGTTATGAGAATACTTGAGATTAACCTTATCAAGTTCCATGTATCCAGTACAGTACTGTTAACTACAGTCACATTGCTGTATGGCAGATCTCTGGACTTACTCATCTTACGTAACTAAAACTTTATATCCATTGAACAGCAATGACCCCACTTTCCCCTCCCACCTGGCTCCTGGTAACCACTATTCTACTCTCCATTTCTGTGAATTTGGCTATTTTAGATACCTAATGTAAGTGAAATTAACATTTGTCTTTCTATGTCTGATTTATTTCACTTAGCCTAATGTCCTCCAGGTTCATATGTGCTGTCACAAATGGCAAGATTCTCTTCTTTTTCTAGGTTGAATAATATTCCATTATATGTATGTATATTACGTTTTCTTTATCTATTTATCCATTGTTGGACATTTAGGTTGTTTCTGTATCTTAGCTATTGTGAGCCATGCTGCAGTGACGATGAGAGGGCAGATAGCTCTTCATGATTGCAATTTCAGTTCTTTAGGATACATACTAAAGAAGTGAATCCATTATATGCTAGTTCCATCTATTTTTTTTATTTATTTGTTTTTTGGGTTTGGTTTTTTTTTTGAGGACCCTCCATACTGTTTTCCATAGTGGCTGCACCAGTTTCCACTCCTATCAACAGCATACAAGGGTTCTAATTTCTTCATATCCTTACCAATGCTCATTATATTTTGTTTGTTTTGATAACAGCCATCCTAATGGTATGTGCTGGTATCTTATTGTGGTTTTAATTTGTATTTCTCTGATGATTGTTGATGTTGAATACCTTTTCTTACACCTGCTGGCCATTTGTATGTCTTCTTTATAGAAATATCTATTTGAGTCTTTGCTTGTTTTAAAATCAGTTTCTTTGGTTCTCTGCTATTGAGCTGTATGAGTTCCTTATATTTTTTATTAACCCCTTATCAGTTATATAATTTGCAAAAATTTTTTCCATTCCATAGGTTGCTTTTTCATTTTGTTGATTTGCTGTGCAGAAAGTTTTAAGTTTGATATAGTTTTGCTTCTGTTGCCTATGCTTTTATTTTTTAAATTTTTTTAATGTTGCTTTCTTAGTAGCACCTTGGCTTCCATTTTAAAAATTGCGACTACCCCCCTCTCCCAGATCTGTTCACATTCCCTATTTTATTTTATCCACAGCATTTATCATTAACTGGTATACTGTGTATTCTATTTTACTTCGTATATTTTTCCACACCTTGAATGTAATCCCTGTGCATATGCGCAGTTTTTTCTGTTTACAGTGTTATATTATTAGGACCCAGAGCTTTGCATATAGGAGCCCCATTAGTGTGTGTGTGTGTGTGTGTATACATGGTTATATATTACATAAATGTTATTATAATATATTATACACACACACACACACACACACACACACACACTTAACAAAAACTGACAATTTAAGACCACACACATTTCTTACATTATTTGAAGTGAGGCTGTGGAAAAATTACCTCGGGCCTCTTTATCAGCAATGTGTGGAAGGCATGATCCTAGGGTATGCACAGGACACCAGGAGGAAATAGAAGGGACAGCTAAGTGTGAGAGGTGGATGCATAAGCTGCAGTATGATGGGGATCTGTGGCCTCTGAAATTCTTTGTTTTATATTATCATTTTTAATATATACTTTATAATCTAGTGGCATTTTACTGGTCATTGAGTGCTGTGATCTTTGTTTCTACAACTTTTAAAATTAAAACTTTGAATCAAATGTTCATATAAGTAGCACTCTGAAAAGAATGTTGTCAGTGTCAAAAATCATGTGCAGTAAAAATGACAATAAAATAGCAGTCTTGTGGTTGTGCAACGGGTGTTATACCTTGTTGTATTAACCCTGGCAGAATTTTGTAAGTTGGATTTATATTTCCTCATTTCTGTCAGTTTGCCTATTTCATTACTCTCACCTTGGACAATCAAAATAAGATGTTCATTATGTTTCTCTGCTGGGTTTGCACTTCTGTGCCGGCGATAAACAAGAGCAATGCCTGTATATACAAACCAGGTTACAGAAGAAACCCCGCTCACCAGCTCAGGGCCTAGCAGCCTTTAGCAGACCTCAGGGTCATTCTAACTCTCCAGGAAGTTTGGGGGGAAAATTCAATCCTTTGATGAGGGGCAGCATTCTAAAACAGGGTGGGTGACTGTCTAAGATGGATGGTTTCAGGGCAGCAGTGAGGCCATGATTTGTGATAAATGCGTTCGCCTGTTCCCAGTCTTAGTCACTGCAGCAGGCACTGTTCATGCACAACTTTAGAGCTTCTTGGTCTCACCTGAGACTTCAGCGGAAGCTGTGTGATGCACTCATCCACTGTCAGAATGGGCTCAAACCAGCTTCACCCAGGCTCTTCCTGACAGGGATCTGCCTCCTGTTTGTGCCTCCCAGCCTGGGTCTTCTGTGTGAAAAGGGGCCATTTGCCCTTTTGATCGCATTGGTGAAACCCAGAGAAATGTAGGAATTCATGTACTGGGGATGTAAACCTCTAATTAGTGGGAGATGGATGAAACCCAGTGCATAAACCCTGTGTCCCCTTCTGGGTGGTCTTTCAAGATACAGAGTTAACCTGGCTTGTGAAGGACAACTGAATGAGATCCATTTCCTGGACTCTAGCTCTGTGATCCAATCTTACATTGTTTCTTCTGGCTTCCTGACTCAATTTCCTTTCCCTCATTCTGGTCCTTGAGATAGCACTCCTGATAAAGGATAACTTCTACCTCTTCACATGAGACCCTGCCTTGTGCAGGGAGGCAGACTAAGACCTTGGCATCAAGGGGTGACTCTAGAAAGGAGATGGGGATTTGGAGCTGGATTACTCTCTGATCTGACGACAGTAAGGATCTCACTGCTGGTGATAAGTGGGGTGGTTATTACCACTGTGGCTTTCACTTGTGAATCATCGGAATGAAGTACAGGAGGGAGGCAAGGCACCAGCTAGGAAGTGACTGAGGGCTTGAATGATGTGGGGGAAATGATAATTATAAGGTATGTGAATTGGCTTCATTCTTTATTGAAAAACTTGAAAGAAGAAGGTAGATTCAGGATAGCCCAGTGCTAACTCAAAGCACACGAAAGCCAGAGCACCTCTTGGGCAGCTCTTAAAGGAGATTTTCATCTTCTGAAGCCACAGAACAGACTGCATTGAAAATTACACCCACTATAAGGATGATCCCTCCATAAGGCATAATTCCTCCAGACACCAGCTATCCACATGGTAGCAGGTCAGTTAACTTGGATTCCTTCCACCCAGAAAGGGAGAGACTTGACATCTACTACATATGTGGGTTTCCCTCCCGACCAGCAGTGCATCGACCATTACCACTTAAGAATGTCTGAAGTGTTGGGTCCATTGCCATGGTAGCCCACACAACATTGTGTCGGGACAAGGGACTCTTTTACAGCAATGAAACTATGGCAATGATTGCATGATAATAGATACACTGATCTTACCATAAACTTCATCAGGCGGACAGATGAGTAGAATGGATTGTTAAAGTTTCAGGGAAACAGACAGTTTGGGAACAACATCTCGGGGATTGGGGCACGGACTACCAGAATGTAGTCTATTTGATGGGCCAACAGTGTCCGTAGTAACTAGTATATACAGGTCTGGGAACCAAGCAGTGGAAGTGGGATTGGTTCTTGGCAGCCTACTCTTAGTGGGCTGCTTGTGGAATTGATGCTTTCTCGGGCTTTGCCAAGTCCGTAGTCGTACATCTTGGGAGAAAGAGTATTTCTTTTAGAGACAGTAAGAGTGCTATGGAATTTTAAGCTATTACTTTATTTTCCTGATTGCTTTGGGCTTCTTATGCCTGAGGAACAGGCATAAAAAAGAGTCACTGCACTGCTGGGAATACCAGACCCTGATGACCACAACGAGCTGGGGTAATTCCCCACAATAGTGATAAAAGGGATGTCTTGAATCTAGGGGGTTCCCCACGGCCCCTTCTGCTTCTGACGTCAGCAGCAAGAGTGAATGAATATTTGAAAAACTTTGACTTTAAAAGAGTAAAACAATTAAGGGCACAGATGTGTCAGTGATAAGTGCCTGGGTCTTCCAACAAGATAAGCCATTAAGATCAGTTGAAGTGCTGGCCAAGAGTGAGAGAAACCTACAAGGATGGTGGAGACTGGAAATTGGCTTTTTTCAAGCATAAATAGAATGATCAAGTGACTGGGGATGTTACAGAGGAACAAGATGACCTTTAGAGTCTCTTTCTGTGTAGAGACTTGATGCCTCAAGAGGCCCAAGGATTAATTTATTTTCTAAATCTTAACAGCATCTGCCTGTTTTGTATCCATCACTTAAGTCCATTTGGACAATATCATTATCTTGATAAATACATGGCAACAGCACACTTGATTCCCTTACATACACCCGTCCTTCATTATACATCAGGTGCATAGAAAACAAGAAAAACAAAGTTCTCAAGTAATGCCTAAGATGATACTTGGGTGATGATTAACTCTTAGGTTCAAAAATACATACACTTCACATACAGCAAGCTGGTGTTTAAGCAAAAGCTTTTGTACAAGATGTGTAAATAAGGAGCCGGTTCTTATTTCTTTAGGGTAAAAGGGAAAAACAAAAACAGTGAAAGTGAGCAACCAGCTTGATAGGCTAATGAAATGTTGGGCCTTGATAAAAGGATTCTGGAAGGAATTATTGCTAATATTGGGTTTGGCTGCATTGCTATGTTAGAAAGTCACTGAGCAAAGAATTGTGGGGGTAGCGTTGATTTTCAGGCCCTTTTATTGGGGATTGGCTTGGAGGCTCCCTGGGAGGACTTCTCCATGCACTGTTCTTCTCCAGGATCATTTTTCTTCCTCCTCCCCCTCCTTTTTTTTTTTTCTTCAACTTAGGAGTGAGCTTCAATATTTGCTGTGTGACCTCAGACAAATAATTTATCTTTTAAAATTGTTTTGGGTTTTTTTTGGTGGTGGTAATTAGGCTTATTTATTTAATTATTTGAACAGAGTTCCTGGGGATCAAACCCAGGACCTCGTGCATGCTAAGCACATGCTCTACCACTGAGCTATACCCTCCCCACCTTCATTTATCTTTTTAGAATTGAGATACCTCTACCATAAAATAAAATGCAATGGTTAATACCCTTATAACTTGATTCGACTAATATGTTTTGAACACCTGGGATAGACTGACTAAATGTGGGGGGTGCATGTAAGAACAAAATTATAAACTCTTCAAAAGCAGCGAAGGTGACTTTGAGTGTTCAAAATAAATAATCCTCTAATCAGGCTCTTCTTTAAGTCTGTTTCCTTGCCTGTCTGCTGAGGATGAATACCTGAAGTGAACTCCATCTTCTCAGATTAAAATTTGAAGAGACCGTCTAATACAAGCCCTGCCTGCAGGCTTACTCTGAAATGGATATTGTCTCTTTTATTCCTGAAGGTTTTCAGCCTCCATCAATCATTCATTTCTGTTATTTATTTCAGGCAAACAAGCCATTTTGCCTAATGTCTCACCAAAATCTACCCTGATTTATGAAAACTTCATTTTCTCTCGTTTAATTTTTCAAAACCACTGCGCAGGATCCTTGTAAGACATACTTGAAAATAGTCGTTAAGGCCAGGAGAGAATATCTCATTAAAACCATTCTGCTGTCTTATACTGTGACACACATGTTCAAGCACACACCAGTGTTGCTGAAGGTGTCCTATAAGGCATGGCATAGTGAAAATGGCTATTTGTTAAAATAATAACCACCAGGAGTGAGATCTGGGGAAGATCAGCCGTTGCCTGACAGATGCAGGCTTCCTCAGGGACCTGTCAGTTCAGTGGCTTAAGCCAGCAGTTAACTGGTTTTATCGCAAGATCTCAACACCCAGCAGGGATAGGGAGATATTCCAGCCAGATCTGGGGAGGGAGTTAGGCATGTGAAGCTAGTGAGGGAAAGTGTGAGGGAAGTATAAAATTCTCTGAGCACCCCGGTGCAATGCTAGCCTTAAGCATTTGCTAGTTCAACCAAATGCATCTTTGATTAGTTTGAACTTGCAATTATTTTTGTAATAATACTTTTAAAATAGCTTGTAAGAAAAATGATGAACTTTTCCTCCCCATTTGAAAGCACTTCCTTGAGGTTAGCAGAAGGCATTAGAGAAATAACTGCTGCTTTTGTGTTTAATCCTGCAGAGAGAGGATGGCTGGGTGTTTAGCAACCTCATCAAAGTAATTACAGCTGTCTCGAAAGAGAGAGTTGGGCTCATTTAGATGTTTTGAGTCAATTATAGGGGGTCCCCTGTTTTCTTGGTGATACTATAAAACAGAGGCAAAATTCCCACCAGAGAAATGCAGATAATTTTATATCTGGCAGCAATAATAATACTAACAAGAACAATATCTACCTCTCATGGTTTGATTGGTAGAAAATCAAATTATATTACATATAGAAAGCATTCTCTTAACCATAAAATGAAGTTGGATTTCATTATTATTTTTACCCATTCACTTGTTTCTTAAATGGGAAAAATAGTAAAAATTATTAGTTTGTTTCTTTTTCTAAAATTGGCTAAGAATTACTCCTCATTGTAAAAACTTTCAATTCTGTTAAACCATATTTAGAGTCATACTGTTATAATTTATTCTCACATATTTCTTTCAGTTGGGGGTGGTCAATGTCTCTCTTCATATTTCAATACTGTCAAATAAAAAAAAACAGAAAATACAGAATTCTCCACAGATTGTCCATAAACCAGAAATGTTTATTCCTTGATTAACTTATTTTGCTCACAAAAAGAGATCCAGATGTATTTTGCGACACAGCTGCCAATTATATTACAGACTCTTTTGGACATTTTTATCTTTTGTCTACAAAAGAATGTGGAATTATGTGTATATATATATATATTTTAAATTTCTTTTTGGGTATTTTTTTGGGGGAGGAGAGATAATTAGTTTTATTTGTTTTTATTTATTTTTTTAATGGAAGTACTGGGGATTGAACCCAGGACCTTGTGCATGTGAGGCAGACAGTCTACCACTAAGCTGTACTCTCCCCATCATGTATATATTTTTGAAGCTTAAATAAGTGAACCTAGAAATTAGAGTGTCATAGTAAAAAAAAAAAATTAAATTTGAGAAAGCTGGAACCTTGTCACTAACTAGGTTCCATGAGATAAATTACTTTACCTAGCATCAGTTTACCCCACAGCAGATAAGAACTGTGAATCAATTGTCTTTAATACCCTTTCCATCTTAATATCTAAGGTTTAAGTTGTCTATCAGATCATCTGGTCCATCTAGCTTACCTCCTGTTGTTGTTGTTGTTGTTGTTATCATCATCATCATCGTCATCATCATAATTTAATCCAGAAGGAAATCAAGACCCTGAAAGATGAAGTTACCTATTCAAAGATACACAGCTTTTTTGGTGCCAGAGCCAGAAATAGTATCTAAGTTTAATTCTATGTTAACCACAGAAGGAACATTTCCTTGTTTGACCCATCTCTCAGGAAGTCACATAGATAAGAATATGTATCTCCTAGTTTATCAGGAGGAAGCTGGTAAGAACAGATGATCCTTAAAAATGGCGAGCTACAGTTGATCACAGAACCAAATAAAATGGAACGGAATGGAATGGTGAAGTCGCCTCCAGGCATGGAGCCGTGTGAGACGGTGTTACCATCAGTTCCTAGCGTCTTCTCTCTGTAATCTTTCCTTTCCTTAGTCCATACCTCTTTCAACACAATTTCTGTTTAAAATGTTTTATAATTTATCAAGAGCAAACTAATGTGATTCCTATAGCTTTCTCAGCCAAGAGGCCTGAAACCCCCAAATTAGAGCCTTGAACTGATGGCACAAAGCTGAACCCTTTTAATTTTGTCTAGTTCTTTTCATTGGGATAATGAACACTGAGCTCATTTACAGCTTTGAGAACACACCATGTGAGCTAGTGG
Organism: Vicugna pacos; assembly: GCF_048564905.1. Lineage (NCBI taxonomy): Eukaryota > Metazoa > Chordata > Mammalia > Artiodactyla > Camelidae > Vicugna > Vicugna pacos. Next base: position 81,311,102 of record NC_132997.1, on the reverse strand, counting down.
CAAAATAAAACTATTTTTACAACCAGGATTTTCTAAGTAGCATTCATCCAAAATAACTTGGGAAAATATTAAAATTGTAAATTGAATTAAAGATAAATTTGTCTGCATAATTTCAAAAGTAAACAAACATTCAGAAATAACAGGTATAATTTGTCATTTGGTATAATTTAGTAACAAAATAAAACGGAGGGGAAATCAGGGAAGATGGCTAATTAGATCGGTGTTCCTGGCGTGCACTTTTATCATCTACTTGGCACCCTAACTTGTAAAGTGACTGGGACTGACTGTAGATGCCTAAGGGAGAAGCAGATACACAGGCTGATACTCCTGTAAAAAACAAAGGGAAAAAGCAGATAACATTTTAAAACTTACATGCATGAAGGCATCAGAGAACTTAAGAAGCAACACAACACTGAATTAAAGAAGCCAGATACAGATGACCACACACTAAACATATCTATAGGTGTGCAATTCTAAACAGGCAAAACTACGATGGAAGAATTCAGAACAGGGGTATGTTAGTCGTGTATCATTGCATGACAAATTATTACAAATTTAGAGGTTGAAAACAACACACATATACTATTTCACAATTTCTGTGGGCTCAGAGATCAAGCATGACTTAGCTGGCTGCTCTGTTTAAGGTATCCCAAAGAAGCCGTCAAGGTATCTGCTCTGTTGCATTGTCATCTGGAGGCTTAGCTGGGGAAGAATCTGCTTCCAAATTTACTCGGTTTGTTCACAGAGTTTGTTTCCTTGTGGTTGGAAAAAATGAGGATCTGGGGTTCTGTCTGGCTGTCAGCTGAAAGCTGCCTTCCTGTCCCAGATGCTTCTTGCAGCTCCTGGAAGCTGCCCTGTGTTCTTTACCATGTGGATTTTCCCCACATAGTGGCTGACTTTGTCAAATTAGCAGCAAGTCTCTAAAGCCAATTTACTAGCACGACGTTATATATAACATAACAAGCAGCAAGTGACATCTTTTCACCTTTACCATTTCCTTTGGTTAGAAATGAGTCACAGGTCCCATTCACACTCAGTAGGATGGGGTCGTATAGAGGGGTGAGCACGAGAAGGCAGTGTTCACCGGGTGGGGGTTTGGGAGGAGGGATGGCAGAAGCACGCCCCCTCTCTGCCCAGGCACATATGCAAGAGTATTTAATTAAGGAGAAATTACTGGAATCAGAAACAAGTGTTAGTTTTCTTGATACTGAAAAAACTATATTTTAAAATCTCATTAGTGGCTGCAGAAGTATAATCACATCATAATAATTTACCAAGCTGTGCACTTAGGATTTTTGACCTTTATGAATATTATGTTTTGATTAAAAGTTTACTTAAAATAATGATGTCAAGCAAATTTTCCGTATACCTGTTGGCCATTTGTGTGTTTTCTTTGGAGAAACATCTGTCAAGTACTTTGCCACTTATAGGAAGTATGTAAAATAGCCAAACATGTAGAAGCAGAGAAGACAGTAGTAGTTGACTGGAGCTGGGTTGTGGAGGAATTGGGAAGTCATCATTCAAATGATACAAAGTGTCAGTTATGCAAGATGCATAAAGTCTGGAGAACTGCTGTTAACATAGTGACTGTTGTTAGCAATACATGTATTGTGCACTTCAGAATTTCTGAGAGGAGATCTCATGTTGTGTTCTTACCACAAAAAAACAGAAAGAAAGAGACAAAGAAGCTCTGGAAGGTGTTGGATGTGTCTATTATCTTAATTGTGGCGATGTTAGCAGAGTGCTTGCCTGTATCCTAACCCATCAGATTGTACACCTTAAGTATGTGCAGTTCTTTGCTTACCAATTATACCTCAGTAAAGCTCTTGAAAAAAGTCTGCCTAAGCACATACACACCCACATACTAACATATACATTTATAATGTGTATTTTGTTCCTTATTATATCTACAGAACGTAAATGGAGAAAATGAAATTGGCTTTATTAATATCGATGTTTTATTGAATACTAACTAAATTCAGTTAAAGAAAATGGTATCTCTCTATTGTAAAGGAAACAATCTATAGTAACATAGCAGTCACTACTGTATTGTACCAAATTTTACAGCAGCGAAATATATAAAGGGAGGTATATTTATGTGTCTTCTACAGAATTTGATTGATCCAGTAGGCATAAATCAAACAAAAATATGAAAAATATAATCAAGTATTTTCAAAGAGATCGCATATACTTACATTCTTTTCTAAAATCAGTGGAATTTTTTAGAAAAAAATCACTAATATAATTAGCAGCAAAGAAAACCTAAATGTGCAAATATTAGGTACTTTATAAGCCAAGTTCTTTGATCATAGTCCAATAAGACTATATAACAAAAACAAAGAAAAAACACGCAATTTCCAAGTGTCAATAAAAGGAAACAAATTTTACTCCTTAAAAATTAAAAAAAAATTATAAGTATTTCCTAATCAGATGTTAAACCCAGCATTAAAAATTATCTAGAAATTAATGAAAGTAACAGATCATAGTAATAAACACGAGCTTAAGTGAAACCTAGACTCAGAGGAATATTTGTAATTTTAAATATCTTTTAATTAAAAAAGAAATTATACTTGTGAGCAAATTATTATTGTTAAGCAACTAGTAAAATAAAACTAAAAGCAAGTCCCCCAAATAGAAAGGAATTAGGAGATTTTAAATAAAGACAAAAGTAGACATTAATAAAATAAGAAAGTGCAGAGCTTACAAACAATAACTAGCTGTCATTTGAAATGTTGGTCAGTTTGAATAAGGAAATAGGAAAAGGAAACAAATGTACACAACAGAAGAATGACAAATTTTAACCTGTTGTAGATAAAAATGTAGAAAGTTACCACATAATATTGTGAGTAACCCTTTGAAAATAGATATAAACTATAGGAAAAATGAAGGATGTTTAACAAAATATAAATATCTCTTTGGTACAGAAAGAATTATAAAATAACAATAGACAAATAATTGTAGGAAAAATTGAAGAGCTTTTTGAGTAATTAAACTTTAAAAGGTGTCAAACTTTGATGGGTTTAAGAATTACAGGTTCCTTAAGAGTTATATAGGAATTGAGCTGAAAGCTGATTTATAATTCTGATAATCCTACAGAAAGAAAAATGTGGAAATTTCCCCAGGTAATTCTCCAATAGGTTATCACAAACTGTCTCACTCAAACATGGAAAATCTAGTACAAAAAACATAGACAAATTTTTATTTATAAATGCAGGTGTGAAAATTCTAAATAAAATATCAGTAAATTATATATTTAAAGAAAAGGATTGCATGAGAAAATTCGGATTATTTTAGGAATGCCAGTATTGCTCAATGTTATATAATCTGTCAAAATATGAACAATATACTTAAAGTAAAGTAACACCTGCAACTTATTAAATAAATATATCAAAAAGTTAAAGAACAAAAAATTACTGTAAAAAATATTCTGAATAAAATAGAAATAGCGCAGGGGACTACCTATACTTGATCCTATTTATTTACACCACAATAATAGCAAACGTCGTCTTAAATGGTGAAATAATAAAGCCATTCTCATTAAAATCTGAGTCAGAACAAGAATTACTGCTATAACTACTACTAATCAGCATTACTAATAAATATTGTTAGTATAATTGACTTACAATGTTAGTTTCAGGTATTCAACATACTGATTCAATAGTTTAATACATTAGATGTTTTAACAAATCAATATAACATAATTTAAAATAGGTCATAACATGAGAAAAAAATTAATTTAGAATGCAGATGACACGCTGGTGTTTTTAAAATACCCAAGCAAACCTAATACATAAAAATTAATAAATAATTTGATTTTTGATTATAAAATAAATCTATAAATCCAAATAATTTTCTTTATTCAAATAATAATGTATGTCAGGAATGCAAATAAAAACAATTACAATAATGACCACAAAGTATAAAATACCTAGAAGTGAATTTAAAAAGAAATTTATAACACCCAACATGAAGAAATCTATAAAATGCTATAGACAAGCATAAAAGAAGATACTGTTAAATGGAATAGCAGATCATTTCACTAGATGGCGTGAATTAGCAACACAAAAATGACATTTCCTTCCAAACATACACATATACTTAGATATCAAATTTTCTTTCTTGAAGTATAATTGACTTACAATATTGTATTAATTTCCAGTGTACAACCTAGTGATTCAGTATTTTTATGCATTATGAAATGATCACCACAATAATTCTAGTTACTGTCACCATGAAAAGTTATTAAAATATTATTACATTCCCTATGATGTATGTTTTATCCCTGTGACTTAATTAACTGGCAGTTTGTACTTCTTAGTCCCCTTCACAGTTTTGGCCCATCCTCTCACCTCCCTCCATTCAAGCAACCAACAGTTTATTCTCTGTATCTAAGAGTCTGTTTCTGTTTTCTTAAGTTTGTCTTATTTTTAGATTTCACATTTAAGTGAAATCATATGGTATTTGTCTTTCTTTTCTGACTTACATCACTCAACATAGTACCCTCTGGGTCCATTCATGTTGTTGCAAATGATAAGATTTTATTCTTTTTTATGACTGAGTAGTATTCCATTATGTATGTATCACATCTTCTTTATCCATTCATCTTTGATGGACACCTAGGTTGCTTCCACATCTTGGCCATTGTAAATAATGCTGCTTTGAGCATTGGGGTGAATATATCTTTTCAAATCAGTGTTTTTATTTTCTTCAGATTAATACCCAGGAGTGGAATTACTGATTTATATGGCAATTCTGTTCAGTTTTTGTGGAATCTCAATACTGTTTTCCATAGTAGCTGAAGGCCATACTTTTAGGGTGCCCCTCTCCTTCAGGATTCTGGGAACCATTCTCTTCTCCTGCCTTTCTTGTCCCTCCTGTCCCTCCAAGTAGAAGGAAGAAAAAGGGTATTTCACTATATCTTGGCTTCCCTCAGTCTTGCCTCATCTTTATAAATAGTCATTTTACTAAACCTTTTAATTTATACTGTTTGCACCATCTTTTTTTAATGTCAGAATCGTAATTGAAATAATTATTCAATTCAAAATGTGTAAAAGTATACATCATCACATATCACAGGCAACATGTATTCATACACACAGACACACAGCAGATGTACTATAGCTTTAAATATAAGGTATAAAACTTTTGAAGAAAATATTTGCATAAATTTGTAGGGAGAAGCACAAAATTGAGAAGCCATAAAGTAAAAGTCAAAACAGGTAAACAAGATACCCTGAGAGATTAGATGACATAATTAGGATTTTTGGCTAAAGTAATCAAAAAGAAGACTTTAAAAAATAGATGAAAATATTGACATTATATAAATATAATATATTTTAATATAAAATAAAAATATTAATATCTTAATTTACAAAGATCTACAGATTTTTTAGGATAACACTCAGAAAAATAAATTTGAACAGTAAATGTACAAGAAATTAAATGCAAATGTGAAATAAATGTATGAAAAGATGTCCAACTTCCTTAGTAGCTAGGTAATCACAAATTAAAACAATGTGTCATTTTTCATTGACACAATGGAAAAATTGACTTTATTCAGTGATTGAAAAAGGTGCATAGAAAGAAACGCTATCATAGATTATTGGTATAAGTATAAATTTCCACAACTAGCTATTTGAGAGTTAATTGGCTTTATCTATAATTGTAAAATCTAAATGTGACTTTGCTTCTGCAATCCCATTTTCACCTATCAAAATGAAATAAAACTATCAGTATCTAAGCATGTTTATTATTACACTGTGACAGTGCATACTTGGCTTGGGGAAAGTCCACCACAGGGGATATGTTTGAAGAAGTTATGGGTGTTCATTTTATGAAACAGTATGAAGCTAATAAAAGTAGGTTATGTCTGCATGTGTTGACCTGGTAAGAGGGCCGTGTTATTGTTAACAAGAAAAATATACAGAATAATATATGTTTATAATCCTATTTTATCCAAAAAAGAGGAAAAAGAAAAACACACATGTGCATTTATATGTGGATGGAAAGCCATCATGGAAGGATAGGCACTGAACAGTAATTGCTGCATTACTCCATTGGGAATGAAGAGGGAAAAGAGGAAATATTAGAGTTATATGGATTAAAAATATCACAATTGATTCATTAAAAAAGCAAATGCTTTGAAATAAGAATGAAGACCAAAAAAGGAAAACTACATAAAACATCACTTAATATTACATACACACACACACACACACACACACATATATATATATATATATTTATTTCAACTTCTCTTTGTTACCATCCCAGTGTCAGATTCTAGGTATAATCTGAATACCCAAAACTTGAAAAAAAAAAAAAAAGATTTCTCACTCATACAGAACCAGCTTCCTAAAAGACTATCCTGTTATCACACCTTTTATTATGCCTTGCCAATGTAGAGCCTCCTGATCAATGGATTCTTATACATTCATTAACTGATATAATTTATTTTAAAAGCTTGATAGATAGTTTGTCAGTAGATCTGTCCACGTTTAGTTTGGGGGAAAAAATAATCTGAGTTGGGAATTGTGCTTTCCCTCAGCTCTATCTCAAGGAATTACTATCTAAATTAAGAGTAGATAGCTGTGCTCAGTATTATGTCCCAGTCTAAAATGGTTTTGTAGTAACAGAGGAAGCCGAGTGAATTCTTTGTCATGAGTTATCAGACATTTTAATATTTAATAATCCCTCTCCTTGTTTTTTCTATTCTTAAGCAAAGATTTCACTACTGTAAGTAATATACTTTTTAATTTATTTTTTCTTAGATATTTATACACAACACAATTTTATAGTATAATTGGCGTAGATAGCTTATGGGAGCAAGGCAAAAACCCCCCACAAATTTCTGCTACTTAAAGATCAATATTATTCAAAGCAGACAAAGTGCCCTGCCAAACAAAACTTTCCCTCTAAATGCAAAACCGAAAGATAGCTGGTCTTTTAGCAGCTTTGACTGGGTTGATATTTCAGATCCTACCTAGCTTAATCAAGTTTGTTTTCTGAGGGATCCTGAAAAAATTTCATGGTTAAGATTTCACCTTCTTCCTGCCATTTTCACCTACTGGCAAGTACTTCCCAACAAAATCATGCTATTTTTTTCTACCCAGTCTTAGTTCAAATTTCACCCCTTTTCCAATGATTTCCTTATTGACAGTGATTGCCAGTTGAATTTTATTGTGTCTTATCCAGCATTGTCATGCAGTTTTAATAATGGTGTACCTGTTTTTGTACACTTAATGCATTATAAACTTCCAGTGGTGATTAGCAGAGCTTTGCATAAATTAGTTACCGAGTATAATTTTTTCATGAGAAAAAAAAGTTGACTATAAAAATATTTGCAACAATTATTATACCATATTAAAAGTGATTGCTTAAAATATTCCAATCTAGATGTTTTGAGCAATTGCAGATATAGTCCAAGTTTTATAACCGAAACTAGTTAACATGAGTCAGAAAGTTGGAAAAGACAAGACAGCACGCTGGTTCTGTATCTATTTTATAACTCTTCAGAGACCAGAGAATGTTGGAATCAAGAGATTTATAAAACATTAGCCCTGCAGCTTTCCTGTGTTTATTTTTCCAGATGGTACATTGCATATTGTGGGTATTCATACAATACAGAGAAGATTAATCAAAAGAGCAAAACATGAAAATGTCTTTGTTAATCATACTTTTAATTCTCTCCTTTTTCCATCTCCAAGGATTTGGATAAAACATTTTCCCACATTGGCAGTATTTTTCTTTGGAATGCAAATACGTGGACCAGTCATGTATTGTTCCAGACCAGACATCTCTAAAATAGTTAGCATGCACTAAGGCTTTACCCATGAATCTCTGGCAACTACTGATAAGTTTAGGTAAACACAGGTAGAGAATCCAAATGGAAGTATTTACTTACCTTAGGAAAATAAAGCTTGGGAGACTTATATCAACTTTCATTAAGTAATGCAGAGCCTGCTCATCCCTGCCCCCGGCCATTCTTACACACAGCTCCTCACAGTAATTCTGTCTTCTCCTCTCTTGTTCATCAGTCCTTATCGAGTGGGGACTTGAAATTCCATCCCCAAAATAGTTTTCTCCAAGTTATCTTTCAAGATTTTCCTACTCTGATAATTCATTTATTCAGATTTCCATTTAGTACATATATAATCAGAGTCATATATTTATTCTATCATACAGAAGTTCTAACTTGTTAGTGTTTTATTTTGCCATTGTTCTTGAATTGAATTCCATCTTTCTTAGAGTGTAAGCTTCTTATTATCAGAAACTTTATCCCCTCAGTGTTCTACCTATTTAGGGCTTAAAGAATGATGGCGGAGAATATGTAATTAATACATTACAAACAGAGTAGGGAAAAATTAAAAATAACACAAATTAAATGTTGAAATCATGGGTCTAATCTGAAGAGGTGAAATTGAATTTTGATCCTTGTAACATACTATCTTTTGGTCTACAGAAACTATAGGACAAGTGCATAACAGGGTTATGTTGTAGAATAGAAATATATGCTAAAAAAAAAGGACTTTGGTGTTGTATTTGGCTGGAAACTGAGGCATTTTAGAATAATCTGCATGTTACAGAAATTATACATCATCGAGAATGTTTGGAATTTGGGATACAAGGGCTGAAAGCACATGAAGTTGGGAAGGTACATAAAAATGAGTTCATGAAAGCCCTGTATGCTATTATTTTTAAGCTGAGATTTATTGAATGTTGAGTATATGCAGATACTGAAATTGTGTTTATGTATATATTACAAATAATACATCTCATTTAATCTTTGCACCATCCTAAGATAAGGGCGTTATTATCCACCTATAAAAGCAGAAAGTGAACTTTAGTAAAGTTAAATAACTAAGAATAAGTAGAGAAGTTTGAATTAAGATGCTAAGAAGTTGCAGATAACTACAGAGTGAAGGAATCAATGAAGCAATTAGACCAGAAGAGTGATAGTGTCAGATCTTGGTTATAGAACAGTTTGAAACTTCTTTGGTTTTCAGTCAAATGATAGTAAATGTGAGGGGTGACAAAATTGTGTAAAATTGGAGGAAAAAAAGTTTCCCCAGAAGATTTTGGGAACCTCCCTCCTACCTATTTGAGAATCACTGAATCACATATATTGTTTGGCAGCAACATGAAGAAGAAACTTATATTATGCATAGTTCAATTTAATATTCCAAGAATATTTGGCATGTTCTCTGCATGGGTCAGATCATACTTGTAACACAGAACTATTTGTAAAGCACTGTTTAAGAGAAATTTATAAAACTCTTAAGTCCCCAGGCTCAAGCAATTAGGATGGGTAAGGGCGCTCAAAATCGTATTATGATGGAAAGGAAATCAGGATATTTATTCAAAGAAGAGAAGACTTGTGGGGAGCAGCAGACATACCTTCAAATGTTAAAGGGTTGTTTCATACGTGGTAGAGGAAATTAAACATTTTGGATTGTAAAATATAACTTTTTCAGAGTTCAGTTCAATAGAGGAAGGGCATTTCTAATAATCGGTTCTAAGAGGGAAGAATTTTCACTGAAGGAGGTGAATTTCTGATCACTGGAGGTTTGAAACTATAGGTTGTGCAACCTCATCAGAGGTATTGTCCTCTTTAATGTTTCCACTGGATGTGGAAAATGCCTTAACACCAGAGTTTTCTAGGTTTCAAACAAGATGTAATCCAGCTCAAACCAGTTCACCTGCAATGGAACTCACTTGCTTATATAACAGGGCAGGTTTCAGGAATGGTTAAGTTCGTACACCCCTGTCACCAGGAATACTGTTTCATTTTTCAGTTTGGCTTCACTCACTTTGGCTACAAGTTGGCCTATCTTGAATTACATTCATCTTGGTTCATATTTAGGCAAGAGAAAGCTTCAGTGAAGTGCACCATCTTTAATCTCATGTGTGCGTAATGTTCTGAGTATGTAGGTCGAGGCTATAAGCTCATTTTTTACCTATAATATGCGGGAAATAAACTGTGAATATACTGATAAGTTTGCTATCTCTTCCTGAGCAAGGGTTTTTGGTCTTTAGCTTGCATTAGAATCACCCGTAATACTTGTTACAGCACAGATTAGTAGGCCCCACGCCCAGTGTTTCTGATTCAGTAGGAATGGGGCCCAGTAATTTGTATTTTTAAGGCTTCCCCAGGTGATGATGTTAATGTTAACCCAGAGACCACACTTTGAGAACTGCTGCCCAGGCCCCATCTCAGAGCAGATTAAACAGAATCTCTGATGAAGAGACTCAGGCATCTGTTTGTTTAAATGTGTGCACAGACCATTGGAAGTCTTGCTGAAATGCAGGGTCTGATTCGGTAGATCTGAGGTGGGGCTTGGGATTTTGCATTTCTGATAAATTCTCTTTAACTGATGCCAGTGCCCCTGGTTCACAAACCTCGCTTTGAACAACAAGTTTCCAGACTCGATCCTGATTGAATTAAGCTGGGGAAAAGCCAGGTGTTTCTAATGTAGGCAGTTGTGAATCCTTGTCTTGAGCAATCAGAACGCAGGAGTTAAAAGCCAACTCAAGAACAAGAGGAGAAGCCAGTTTCTCCTAGAAAGACAATGTCTTCTTCACAAGCGGATGAGTTTTTCGGTGGGTTGGGTTAGTCTTCGGGGCATTTTGTAAGTTTTTGTTTTCAGAAATTATGTAGCGCTCCTTTGTGTTAGCCTACACAAAAGGGACTCAGCTTCAGAGACTCTTTATAGTTGAAAAGAAAACTGCAGTAGAGATATTTGTTTTGTCAATTCAAAAAAAGTCTGAAACCATGAAAATCTTCTGTTACTAGGCTCCAAGTCACAATGCGTTTTAAAAGGAAGTCACCAGCATTTTAATCCTCCGTTAGACGCGTACACACCTACACAACTGTTATCAGAAGAAAAGGTAAGAAAAACAATTTTTTTTTCTGCCAACAGAGAAGAATTTGGATTAGTGCATTAGTCACTTCTTTTTCTAACTCATCTGCAGTATTTAACTTTGCCATTGTGTTCTGCTTATTAATAACTGCTGATACGTCCTGAATGAATAGATTAGTTTATAGGAAGGATTTGCATGATAGAGAATCAATAGGGCAAGTTTAAATCCCCAGATGATATGGAGAGAGGAAGTAGGACAAATTAAGCTGGTGATTGTTGACAAATTATAAGCAGAGAAGTGGAAAAAAAAATCTACTTTGGGCCAAAAAAAGGTTTGTGATGTCAAAAGTGAAAATAACAGGGCCATTCAAATAAGGGGTCTTAAGCCTCAGCTTTCTTTATCCCACACTCACGAAAACTTATTTGAGCTGATGATGGATTCTATTAATAGGAGAAAAATGACTTTCACAGTTAACTCCTTAGATATACTCCGTTTTGCCCAATATGGAGCGATACACCTCGATGATACATAAACCCATAAATAGGGGAGAGGGAAGAAGGAGGGAAAAGGAGACTTTGCTATGGATGTATTTGTAGTTGCAGGTACCCATTCTCTTGGATTCTGAAGCACGGAACATGGCTGGTGGGACTGAGCTGGGTTTCTTAGGGTCGTGTTTTAAAACTCAGGTAGCCCTTCTTTCTGTTACCCACTGCCTTTCTGTGGCATATTTTATCGTTAGCACCTGCAGGGTAAGCCTCATAAAAATTACAAATTTTATCACCCCGCTTTAAAGGGACTGGTATGATGGTCTGGATGACGTGAGAGAATGGCTAATTACCCATCTTTTTACTATTTGCAAGGTCAGTGTAACCACTGCTGAGAGGGCCAGTATTGAGTAAAGGGCTGACAAGAATTTGAGAGGTTTTGTGAAAAGATCAACGACCTTCGTTTGTCATAGGAGGTAAAAATAGACTCTAACAATTCCAGCAGAAGGCAGCAGTCAGTCCCTACATAAGCATATCCTTGTGTCGTGAGAGGCCGGCAGCAGATGGAAATGATGACGGTACAAGCCCTATTAGCAACAGTAATGACTGATTGCATTATTATTTAGGTATCATCTGCATATTCTTTCAGTTAGTTTTTACAACCAGCACAAAAGATCTTTATTACCCTCTTTCTATTATGAAAGAAGCAGGCGTTGAGAATGTAAATAATATACCAGAATGAGTTGACCTAGCTTGTATATTACAGAAGTCAGGTGCATGAGTTCAGGTCTGGGAGGCAGGTGCCTGGAGGGCTGTCGAGACTAGAGCTACCACCCTGTCGTGCTCTGATGATGGTCTCAGGTGACTTCCTCCGGTTAGGTTCCCAGCGCACTAGTACCCCTGCAGGATATTACTAGGTATTCTGGAGTTTGGGGGGTGGTACTTGTTGGGTAGACATGGGATAGAATTCATGAGAAATCTGGGATACATGATTCTAAGGCAGTTTATTTCTGGTAATACCTCCCCAAGAGGGAGATATAGTATGAAACATAATTGCTATATGATAGAACAGTATCTCTAGTGCAACACAATTTGGGAAAGAGCTGAACTGGGGAACAAATACAAGACCAAGAGTTAAAAACCTAGCCTCCAGTTCTGCTTGAATGACTAACTAGCCCACCCCGACCCAGGCTGAAGTCATCGTTTTTCAGTTTTTGCATGAGTAATTGGATAATAATAATGCTTTCTTGTGTCACAGGTAGATGGAAAGTTCCCTCGTGTTTTAAATGTGACGTATTTCAAGGTGATTGTTTAAATACATTGTTATTTATCCAGGAAGTTGATACACAGAATTACTGTCTCTGAAACCTTTCCCAGTTGACTTTTCTGTAAGTGTATCACTTGAAGAAATAGTTTACCTAAGGAAATGGCTCCAAGCGCATATTAAACTTTTTTCCCCTCACAAAGCATTTGAGGTGACTTATAGCAAGACAGATACATATTTGCATATTTATATAAGAAAAGAAGACCCAAAAAGTCAGACCCATTGATGAATTTAATGGATCAGAACAAAGCAAAAAGTAAATGTAGATTGTCATACTGTAAGAGTATATTGTTGTCAAAGTTAAACCTCCACTTGGTGCTAAGCTTTCTGGTAGCTAAAGAAGGACCAAGTTTGTTTCCCAGCCTGGCAGTCTTTCCTTATCACTTGGTACTGAGGTTTGTCATCAGAGTAGGAAAATAGAACCAAAGAATGGGAACAGATATTATTAAGGGGAAGAAGAGAAGAAACTGCATTAAGTTTAGAGAAGGTTAGGAGACAGAGCCAGAGGAGCCTGTTTGATCTAAAATACTTTTTAAACTCCTGTGTCTGAAAACCTCATTGGAAATTTAAATCTCTCCTTCATTCTGAAACCACATCTATGCAGTTGACACACTAGCATGGAGATTGTAAACATCCAAGATTATATGATGGTCTGTGTTCTTACCCTGTGAACCCAAGATGACTGCCAAAGACATGTAGATGCAAAAACAAAAGAAAAATGTGACATGTACATGTTTGAAATGACTGGATTGTATCATCAGAATCTACTGAGCATATAGCTTAGACGGGAATTTGTTTACTTTTGAGGCAGACCAAACACCAGATCACAGACACTCTCAAGTCTTTAGGAATTGAGGGACCCCACAGCTGGCATCTTCTCTACTGAAATAAGAAATTGTTTTTATTGATTAAGATACTGTCTCTCTTACTTTGTGCACTCTGCAGTATTTGAACCATAGCTCCTGAACTCAAAGAATAATGGGACTGAAGTTCAACTGAGGTATTTAAGTCAAAAGAGGCCTTAAGGGGTCCTACATTTTCCAAATAAGGAGACTGAAGCCAACTAGGGAGCCATACGTTCTCCAAGCAGGTTGATGACAGAGACAGAGACTCATGTTTCCATTTACCCCTTATGCAGCCCTTTAAGAGGCTATCCACGTGTCATTTTGCATCTACAGCCTCAAAGCCATAGTGTATTTTGTAACTCAAAGGGCTTCAGAACTAATTAGAAGTCAAAACAAGAATACATCCAATAGAACATATGAAAGAAAACAGGTTTCAAGTGGCCATGGAAAGAAAAGAATGGACTATGTTTCTCCTTTGGAAAGTGTTTTGGGACTGAAGCTAAGCACTTAGAAAGAATTAATATTTACCATGATGTGTAATTACGGGAATTTGAGCTGATGCTCGTGGGTAAAAACTGTCCGTCTTTTCAACAAGCAGTTTCTGCTCAGCCATGGGGAGGGAGCCAACAAGACCACGGAGAGATGTGACTGAATTATTAAAAACCTGGTCTGCTTATAAGGATTAATTGTGAATTCTGAATCAATATTTTATCATTTGAGCTAGTGAAAAATGTATGAGACGGCCCCCCTTTTGCAAGGACCCCAGTATAATTAAAAAAAAAAAGATCTCTTCTTCCACTTGTCATCTCCATCTGCTTATCCCTTTGTGGCATTGATGATCTAGGTTCTGATCCAGCTAGGAGCAGTGTCTGAGATCCTCTGTGCCCAGCATCACTGCACTTGTAACACCCCCGCCCCCCCCCACAACAGCTTATTTTTTTTTTGCATTTATTCACTCACTGAGAAGACGTTTAATTTTTACTCAAATGCAGGTCACTGTTAAGTGCTTTGGGGTATATAGTGATGAGAGATAGGCAGTCCAAGCCTACCAGCAGAATGCAGACATTATAATTATACACCTGCTTTCCTTATGCCACATCATTGTGTTTGTATGTGGGGGGGGTATTCATGCACAATGAACGTATCTATCAGTTTACAGCAAAACAAAAAGCCCAAGTGGCTCTGGCTCTGTCTCCTACCTACTGTTTTCAAAGGATAAGGTTATCCTCCCTTTCAAGTCTCTCCCAGCCCTAACAGGTTTTGGACCTTCTCGAGAAGTGCCCCACGTGGACACACAGTAAACACAGGGATGTGAGCATGAGTTTGGAGTTTGCAGCCAGCCCACACCACATGATGGCTTTGTATCCTTGGACAAGTTAATCTCAATTTCATTATCTACAAAATGAAAACGTACAAAGCACCTACCCTCTCCCCCTAGATTTTTTTAGAAGAATCGATTAGTCTAAAAGCACCTAGAGTGGCACCTGATATAAAATAACTTCTCAATAGTGATCATGTATTATTATAATTATATGTATAATTATGGGGCCTGTGTCTCAATAATTCTTGGATGCCTTGTTCCTTATGTTAGCATCTCTGAAATTGGGATGTGAATTCGAAGCAATAGTGTCTTAAATGCAATGAAAGATTATTGTATAAAATGTATACTTACATAGCATGAATGTAGGCATATGAACATTTATAATGATATGTATTGTCGTGAGCTCATTGAGTAATCTTACCAGCTTCCTTAATATTTCTATCTTTTGTTCCATCTTGGTTCTGTTCAGTGTGGCTATCTGATATGCAGGTTCTGGTTCACTTAGTGAGGTGGGCATTCCAGCTGGAACCTAATAAAATTGCTTGTGCTGCTGCTGCTGTAGTGGGGTGTCTGGTGGTCAAGGTCCGGAGTGTTAAGATATCTTTAGAAAGCAGTCATTTCTGTGACTTCAAGACTGGTTAGTACTTATTACGCTAAAAATTGCTTTTATTTCTGCTAACGTAGGAATAAACTCTTGAATGTACCTTTGTGTCAGACTTTGGAATTATAACTTACAGCAGTGCTGTTTGCAATCCCTTATACATTCCAGATTTTAACTAATCAGCTGTTTTAGTTTTGGTTTGCTGGCTGCTCAAGCTTATATCCTGGGGCTAAACTCAGGCTGGATGGAGAAGCTGAGCGACTAGCCAGGTGCCGTCCTCACAAAGTGTCCCTCCCCTCAGGCAGGAATGAATATCTGACTCTTGTTTGAGGACGAATTGTTTCCTCGGCATCTATTCACCTCCCCAGGCGCCTGTGTGAGCTGCGTAAATGCCACAGCCGAGTAGTCAGGTTGTGATGTGCAGCGTATGGTGTGGCAGCCCTGGTGTCTGTTGCCATGCTGTTCATCTGGCTTGTTCGGGCTCAGATGCATTCCCTGCCCATCCCCTGCTCCACTGCCTGTTACAAACAGTTGACCTCTGCAGACTGTATTTGCCAAACTCCCTTTCCCTCTGGCCCCCAGCTGGGTTTACCCAACGGTCAACACTTTCAAGAGCTTGGAGGGAGGGAGAAAAGGAGAGCCGGGATTATTTTTTCTCTTTGGGTATTTTTTAGCATTGTTCCTAATAGGGCTGCGTCCCACCCTTGCTGGACATCTTGACTCTCTTTGGCCCCGCCTCTCATCAGATAGCCAGGCTCTTCACTTTTAGCAATTCCATTTTCTCCCTTTATCCCTATAGCCTAAGGGTGATGGTGATGTTGCATTTGTTAATTTCTGAGTTTCCTACTGTTCTGTGTGTCAGCTCCTCCCATATCTTGTAACTAGTTTTCTATATTAAAGTACAGCTATTTACCTGGAATGGGCATGACTTCTCTGATGTAGTCCCATGACAAAACATCTTGGGAGCACCAAGCCTACAAAACCTTGAAGTCTGCCCTCATGTATCTGAATGCAGGTGAAGACAATATAAATTTAAGTTGAGATATGTAATACACACACACACACACACATTTATATATATAATTAACTGACATGGTCGAAAGTATGTCATTTAAGAGACATCAAGAATGCTGGAGCTTTAGAGCAGGCTGATAGAAGGGATGGCAGGGTAATGGTGCAAGTGTTTTTGTATAGCATTCAGAATGAAGGATGGCATCTCAGGAAAATGAAATAGCACATATAGTGACTAATGATTTACTTTGGAGTATAGGATACCATTGAAGATAAGGGAAGATATTACAAATTAATAGACAGCTAACATCATTTATTTTGATCTTCATATTTGCCAAGCATAAAATTGTCAATCTATATTCTGCAATTTAACTTTAACAAACCTTGTAAAGGGAGCATTATTAACCCAATATAGTGATGGAGAAACAGAAAGTGAGTGACGTGAAGTGACTCTTCTAAGTTCACACAGCTGGTAAGCAGCAGAGCTGAGCTGTCAAATATGATGCTAGTTCTGCTCAGTCCACCTTATTTGCCATCTTCAAACACTCCAAGATGCCTCCTGCTTTGATTTTTTGTTTTTGTGTGTTTTTGTTGTTGGGGGGAGGTAATTAGGCTTATTTATTTATTTTTTTTAGATGAGGTACCGGAAATTGAACCCAGGACCCAGCATATGGCTAAGCACTGTACCACTGAGCTGTATCCACCCTGCCCTGCTTGCCTCCCACTTGGGGGCATTTTCACAATCCCTTAACTCCCTGGAAGGGTCTTGCCCACCCTAGATCTTCACATTTCTCTCTTTAAACATCTAGCTAAAGTATGTCCACGTATTTGTTTATTGTTTTCTCTTGTTCCTCTGACCGCAGCTAAAACATAGGCATCAGGAGAGCAAGGTCTTGGGCTGTCTTTCCACTGTTGTATTCCTGGTGCCTAGAACCGTGTCTGGTACAAAGTAGCTACATAGTAACTGCTCACTGCATGGAAGAATGGTGCACAGTAGGCTTGTAATAAATATTCATTCCCATTTCCTATCCTAATACCTTAGGTGTCCAAAACCAGCCCCTCAGCCATGTTCAAGGACACATTTTCGATGCACATGAAAGTTATTGGGACTACTTCCCAGGAAAAAAAAAAATTGAGCAATCTATAAATAGGATGATTTGGAACCATTGTTTCCAGCCACTAATGTCGTGCAGGCTGAGGAATGAGATTCCTACCCTGGCAAACTATTTGTATATATTTTTTTAGGTAATTAAAGTAATGAGGTTGTCTGGGACCACAGCTCACTGTATGACATTCCCTCAGGTCCTATTCATCGGCTTTAGCTTCTGACTCTAGTTAACAGTTTTATGGAGGAAAATCACGGAGACTAGTGGGAACGTATGCAGAGCCTCGTGGAGGAACGTGGACTTTGCTATTGCCAAGAGGGAAATGAGTGAGAAAGAGAGAAGGTATGAGCCTGCCTTCTCTGTTGTAAGCAAGAACTGTGTATTTTAAACAAGCCTCCTACTGAGGCATGGGAAGCTTCTGCCTGTGCCAAGCCCTCGATGTGGACATTTTAGGAAGGACCTGGTATGTGAACTATATACACATAAAAGGCAAAGGCGTTGAGACATAGTCTGTTTCACCAGAGATCATTATAGCACAAAATGGTATGTGTAATCCTATGGAAATAGAGTTTCAAGCAGGAAGCTAAGCACTGTTTCTTTACAAGGCAAACACATGGAGGGAAAATTTGGCTCCAAGAGTAATAGCTTGAGCTTCTACACATCCTTGATGGACTGCTCCTCACTGCAAGTTCAGCCCAAGTGGCAGAAATCTCAGGTGAATCTCTCTGGGTGTATTTAAACCCTAAGTACTAGTTGGGTGAGCTTCTGTGTGGTTCTCTCCACATTTTGCCATCATGGCTTTATCTGTGAACCTCAGTAGTAGTGCTTTGAATGCAAGAAGCAGAATCAAAGTGACTTACTTTAGAAAAATAATTTTATTGAAAGAATGCAGTAAAAGATAAGTGTACTGTAGCTCACAGAATCAAAGGAAGAACTAAGCGGCTGAACATGGCTGGAAAGAGCGAAGAGCCACAGCAGGGCCGGGGATTTCTGAACAGATGACTTGGCTCCAACTATCCTCCACCTCTCGGCGGATGGTATTCCGATTTCTGGGAGACAGAATCTGGATGCTCTAGTCTGGGTCTCATGCCTGTCCCTGTCTCAAGGGGAGCAACTTCCTTTAATTGGCAGCCCCCCGAGAACCTTATGGAATAGGGAAGGGGATGTTTCCCCCGAAAAAGAAAAATAAGCAACCAAATAGGAAATGTTCACTAGACCTGTGTCTTGGGCGCACCACAGAGTTTTAAAAAAGGTAACATATCAGTTGCTTAGCTTAATGCATAATGGCAACACTCGACAAATAGATGCTAAGTGTGAAATGAATTATGATACCACGAATAGGGTAAATGTGGCATGAGTACCATTCCCAGTAGCGCTACCAGCAACAGCAACAGCACCGTGGTGATTAGCTTTAGTGAGGCTGGGCGTGAGATGAGGAGTATATCTGCATCCATCTTTTTTTCCATCAGAATGAAGGATATGAGAACTTCCTGCTGCTTCCATCAGGAACTCACACTTAGCAATTCCATCAGCCTCCTCGGTGTATTTTTTCACCTCATTATGTGTGTACATGACAAGCTCTCTTTAGACTGTGGGCTCCATGGAGGATGTAGTGTCGGATTCTGCAATATGTCCTTAGTGCCAGCCCAGTGCACATCACACCGTGAGCCAAGAGCAAAAAACAGACAGACAAAATTGTACAATGCTGAAAATTGGCATCAGCAAGGTCCTGTGCCAACTGCTTTAGGGTCTGCAAAGATGGCTATAATCCACCTCTTTTCCTTCAAGGAGAGAACAAGGTGAGATAGATAAGGTAATGACAAGAACACAAGTAACTATTACCTGCGACAGAAGATGTATGTCAAGTTGTCATACTCATAAATGAAGGCTTGTGAGATTCAAAGGAGGTAGGAGTCATCTGATTTAGTGGGTTTCTGAGGATAATTCATGGAGGATTTACCACTCAAGGTGGGACTTGAAGGAGGTAGAATTTGGTAAGCAGATTGTAAGGCACTTGAAGCAAAAACGAAAAGCTTGAGTAATTGGAAAGCATGAATAATTTCCCAAAATGGAAATTGTCTTGGGAGCCAGGGGAAGTTGGATTTGACTGTCTCGTAAGGAGTGGTGTAGTTGATGCAGGGGATTCAGCTCATTGCCCTACTGCAGGGAGCATTTACCGCCAGAGAGGCTCTTTTCAGTTCAGTAGGAACTGGAAATCCACAAGTGGCTTGATATTATTCAACTGAGTAGAGATTTGATTTGTATAGAAAAAATCTGGGGGTGGGGAGACATATTACATTAGATGGTCATTTCAATATTTCATTCAAGACAGAAAGAGGAACTTTAGAGTGGTGGCACAGGAAGTAGAAATGAGAGGAAGACTGAAATGTACAGAATCCATGGGTTGAATTCTAGCCATTTGCAGGATAAATAAGCTTCTTTGCGATGTGCATTTAATTCACCTCACCTGCAGTAGCGTATTCACAGCCCACCTACCTTCATACGTTTCTGTCATCTGTTGAATACAATGTTCTTCAAATAATTCCGGATAATTGTCTCTTCTGTTGCTTTGCACATGCCACCTATGTTCAGGATGCCCTTCTCTCTCAGCTCAAATGTCCTCTCTCCCTATTTACTGATTCATCCCAGGCAGAAAGTTCTTCCATCCTAAATTTCCCAACAGTATTTTTTTTTCATCTCTCTAATATTTGACTCTGCATGGTAATTTAATTGAATGGATATCTGTCTCCCGGACTAGACTGAGCTCTTGTTCCTAACCTAGAGATATTTGCAAACTTGAAAGCCATTTCTTCCAGGTCTTCTAAGCCACTTTCTCAAATATTAAACAGGATAAGGCCAACACCTGGCCACACTCCACATTCGTTCTATTGTAAAATACTTAGGGAGCTCTCTCTGTGTTCAGCCCTGTGACAGATGCTTTGCAGGACTTAGAGAAAAGAAAATACATCATCCCTGTTCCCAACTTGTTCACCATGCAGTAGGAATCGAGATGAATGCTTGTAAAGCAGTTCGAGGATGAAACACAACCTTATGTAATTGAGAGTTTAATTGTGTGGTGAACATTTATAGGAATTGAAGGGAAGGGAGAGGGAGATTGATGGGTGCTGAAAGTCAAGGGTGACTTCATGGAAAGATGGGGAGAAGCAAAGGGGAACCAGCAAGGTCATTGGAGAGTGTTTCCTAGTGAAACCCCCTTCTCTAGCTCTTTTCCTTCTGACAGGTACCTCTGGGAGGCAGCCAGGACAGGTAGAGACGTGGATGGACAATGGTTCAGCCTTAGGGTGTCTGGCAGGAGAGGACACAAGTGTGGACATTTCAAAGACCAAGAACTAGGAGCATTTTTTTTGAGACAAATTAGCCTAATCCCTCTCCAGATATTTTTATCTGAGGTTGGAATGGAATTCAGCTGACTTATTCACAATCCTTTTAATCAGAATTCAGGAAATAGTTGGTAAACTAGGCAGACATTGATTTCTTTATGATAATTTCTCTAAAGTCCTTGTGTCCAAATTCTTTCTTCTGAAGAGGTCAAAGCAGTCAGATATTAAGAGGTGAACTTAAGAGAGACAAATGAGACAAATATAAACAGCTACAGATATCAGCAATAATGCTATTATTTATTTGGAAAGATTTGGTTTGATTTGATCTCTTCCCAGTTTATCATCCTAGAAGCAAAGACAGAGTTTTATAATCTGTTGGCAGATTATAAAACTCTAGATCAAACCAGGTACTCTCCAGAATTGAACTGTGTTTCTTTTTGGCATTTAAAGCTGCATAGTGTTAACATGATGTTTGAATGAGAGGTTGCCACCATTGGAAACCCTTTACAGTGTTGTGTTCTTTTTTCCATAACCACACTTTTTTCTTCAATAAGATTAATTCAATGTGAACGCAGAGTTTTAGAATTGATGTACCTGAGAATGAACAATTACATGGGGTCGGGGCTGGGCTGGTGGCTAACTATAACCAAAACGTGAAAGTGGAAGGTAGATCTAGTATTTCTACCTTAAATAAGATTTTCTGACTTTTTTGTCTCTATTTGATGAATGCTACCAAAGTGCCGTTTTATATAAATGTAGACATGTTTCCTCTTTTACAAAATGCCCTATATTTTCCTGTACATAATGATAATGAAACAGGGAAAAATATGGTTTCTCTGTAATCTTTAGGTCAGTCTGCACCACTTTCTCTTAGATTGTGATTTCTGTGTATGACTGAAGAAATATTGGGATTGTTCAGCTTACTGTAAAGACAGCAAGCGGGTACGAATAGTACAGATTTACATGCGTGTGTGAGCTTTCCTCACCTACCTCTACTGCCTTTTGTCCACAAGGTGGCACTCTCTAGATATGTCTAAATTCAAGCCTTTTTAATAAAGATGCATCAAAATAGAAATCCTCTTCAACCAGCCTTTATGGTTAACAGCTTTCCCCAAAAGCCAGGTGAATTCACTAATGCACTTTAGAAAAATAGCATGGTTAAGTGTGTCACATAGATCACTAACAAGGTGCCATTATTTATACTGCAAATGCGTAAACTATTTAATTCTAGATCAGTCCATTTAGGTCTGATTTTTTTTTTTTTTTGTCCCTCGTGGTATGAACAGGAAAGTAGATTGTCCCTACCAAATCTGATTAGTCCTAAAGTCCCTCTATTTGAGATTGCTTCTTGGGAAGCCCACGGGTATGTTCCAGTGGGCGAAAATGGAAAGAGATAGGACTCAGGCAGTGACCATCTATCCCAAATTTCTCTGCACAAATGGTGATCCCCACCCCCATGTATAGTGCTGGAGTTCATGTTGTAATTTTTTTAGATTTGAAGAAAGTTTATTTTAGAGACAGTCTTGATTTACTTTTCAATCAAGTATGCGTGGTGCCTGTCAATAGCAGGAAAACAGATGCTCAGGCCTGCTCGTGGGCCAGAGTATGGTACAAAGATGTGGATTTGGCAGCTGGATCTTGGGAGCAGGTCCTCCCTGTCAGCTCTCACGGCCTGTCTTACGGGTGTCTCAGGAAGAGGATATACCCTGACTCTGGGCTTGAGATACCTCCTGTGAAGTGAAACTCTCAAAAACTAGAACACCCACCCAAAACCATCCATTGCTCTATGTTCTGATTCTTCCAGTCAGAACTTAATAGTCTCTTCTCTCACCATTGCATCATTTTGTACTAAACAGATTGCTGGTAGAGGGAACTAAACATGTTTTACGTCATGCAACTGACAAGGCAGACACTGGGTAGTGCCTACAAATAAGGATGTCAGGTCCTCCAGCCCCTCCTCAATTCCTTTATGTATATACAAGGAAACTGAGGTCTAGTGAGGACCAGGGATGTGCTGAGAGTTACACCGTTAATGATTGTCACTATGCGGTTAATATATTAACAGGTAAAGTAATTCTAACAGGTTAGCCACAATCTACCTTTGTAATCCTTGCCCATTACTTAGGTACAGATAAACCAGCAACAAATTCTGCATTCTATTAATGTGAGAGATGCTGCCTGCTTATATTTCAAAACATTTTTTTTGGCACATGGAACAGCTTATTAAAATGTCCATGAAGAGACACTCCTGTCTGAAATGAACTGAATTTAAATTAAAGGAGGAGGAACCTGTAGAAATTCTCAAGTATGGGAGAATGTGGAGTGAGTGATGATTACCAGGGACTGGCAAAAAAAATAAAAACAAATAAACTGATCAGCTAAGAAATGGACTGGACAGAGAGGCATCCTGTAAAATGTTCATACAGTCAGTGTTCTCCCTGGCACTACTGCAGAAATGACAACCGGGAGGAGTTACGGGCTTGCGAAATTGAGTAGATGTAATAAAATGGGAAGGAGTTTGCTCTGGGAAGCATCTTTCATGCATAAGGTATTGTGAAATGCATTACGGCCCCAGCATAAATAATCTAGGTTTAAGTACACCTGATAGACATTTGCAGGCGGTAGTGTAAGTGGAAAGTAAACAGAAGGACTTGATTTGGTTTAAAATGAGGAGGGAATTTGATAAAACAGATTATGATGGAGAGGTCAGATTGGAGAACAGCGGTTGCAGTGGAGAAGCAAATCAGCATGAAGAGATGGAGGTGAGTGTAGAGACGAGTGAAATAATCAGCCAAACACTAAATAAATTATACACTGTGCCCCCGCTGTGCATAAAGAATATGTACTACGTGACCTCAGGGGCTACACCAGGAGCAGTGTTAAGACACGCCACCGCTTTTTACCAAGAATTTTATAATCTTACTGGGAAGGAAAAATGTCAGCACATAAGCTAGATTTTAATACAAATATTTTAAAAAGATAATACAAGTATTAATAAAAAATACAACAAAAATATCACAACATAATACATGAGGAATTACAGAGCAGCAAATCCTATGACTGTATCACAAATATTAAAGGGAAAATTAGATCACTTAAACCCATTTCTTGGACAAATTTTTATCCAATACAATTATTTGATTTCTGATAATAAGACTTAACAGCCTAAGGTAAAGTGAAATAGATGTATATATAGATGATTCTGTTTCAGTATCTATGGTTTTCCAAGACTTAACTTTAGTCTTTGATCTCAGAGATTAAAAGTATAAGAGCTATATTTTATAGCTCAGGAAAGTAAGCTTTCTAAGATCTTTACTTTTAAATATTTATTTGATTAAAACAGAGGTGAAGGTGCTAAATTATAAAAACAATTCTTACACTTAAATGAGTTTAATTTGAGTACCAATTTTTTTAAATTAACTTTTGGATCCCAGGGAGAATTACTCATTAGATTTAAAAAAAATCTTATCAGTGGTTATTAATTATGTACAATCATTTGTGAATTTAAAATGTTTAAAAACTCTAATTCACTTTGTGATTTGGGCTGAAAAAATTATATTTCTCAAGGAAGTAGTTCTTCAAAATTCATATTTTAAATGATTTCTAAAGTACCTACTCAATGAATAGTAGTTATTATAATTATTCCTCTAGTTGAGTACATAGATCAGGCACTATATATACTTCAACCCCTGCTGACAAATTTCCAGTTACAACAAGTCATTCAAAAGACAGGAACACTCAAGCTCAGGATGGTGGTGACTTGTCACTCAGCTAGAAAATGGCTCAGATGAGATTCATTCCCAAATCAACCAGATTCCCAAATCATTGCTCTTCCCACCAGGTTATGCTGTCCCCTTAGAGAGTACCATAATAGGAAGTTGTCAAATTATAGGTGCATGTGTGTGTGTGTTCACACACAGATGTACAGGTTTATGTAAAACGTTTGAATGCTTAGACAAGTCCTTAACCAGCTTCAAGATTTGGAAAAAAACTGAGTTGCAAATTGTAAGTGGATTGTTTTTCGTTTCTAATCCCAAACTATACTATCTTCATCTTATTGCAGAAAAAAAAAATCATTGGTAGCATACAGTTTGTTGCCATCAACTTTTGGAGATCTTTCTGTCCCCATTTGTTTTCAGCGACTGATATTTTAATGACTACATGGTATTTGACCCAAAGTAGATACTCAAATGTCCTTGAAAGGCTGCATGCTATAAATCTGTACTTACATTTACGGTTCTACAAATGATACTTGTTTTCCCTCAGGTCCTAGAAAACTCAAATGCACATTGAAACTTTATTGTTTAGAAAAATAAAGTGTTCTCAGATGCACTTGTATATGGACGATATTTTAAAGCACACTTACATTGATTTTTTTTAATGCTTGTGTTATATAATCTAAGAGTTCTTAGGGTCTTTAGAGCTAATATGGTGCAACTCTTTCATGTTATCTGAGAATAAAATAGAACCTTTGGTAAATTAGGACTTCTTTTTTTTAAAATTTTAAATGCTTTGAAGGAAATTCAGAGCATTCACATAAACATTTATTTCAATAATGGAAGTGTTCCTTTATGTTGGTGTATGTTTCTTCCCTTCCTTGCTTACTTCTTGTGGCTGGGCATGGGCACTGCTGCACAGGGTAGCGGAGTCAGAAAGACCTCAATTTGGGATCCACTCTGGCATGTCCAACGTGTGACTCGGAGTATATTACACAATTTTCTCTACAGGTTTCTTTTTCTATAAACCGGATATTATAATGACTATCTCAAGAGACTGTCTTAAAGATTAAATGAGCTAATACATAAAAAGAACTTAGCACAGAGTCCTGATTAGAGTCCTGTAGGAAAATTTCAATAATTATCCATTTTCAGTACTGTCGTGTTACAGCCACTGCTTATTAGTTCTTTGACTTCAAAGATATATACTAACCTTTCTAAAACAGATTGACACAAGAAACTGGTAATAATTCCCGATCTGCCTGGTGTAGCATGTGCTCTTTCTTTCCTCCTTTCCGTCCTTCATTTTTTTTGCCTTACCTCCATCCTTTCAACTCACTTCTGATGTCAGCACTGCTGTTGTCAGTGCACTCAATGATACATTAGTTGAAGGTCACTGCAAAGTCTCTTCACTTTTCTGCCCCAAGGCTTTCTTGCAAACTGGAAGTCATTCAACGTGACCTCAAGTGCAGTCTGGAAGTGCAGAGGTAGTAACACTTCCTCTGCATCAGTGGGATGTGGGAGTTGTTGGATAAGTGTGCAGCCGCCTGTCCTTCAGAGGAACAATTCTGAGGCCCAGCCTACATGGTCCCTCAGAGTCACTAGGATTTTAACCCCAGTTGCCCATAGCAGTGAGCAACCTGATAACATTCCCTTTACTGGCTTTTATCCTTCCCTGACTTTGTCTCTCTGCTATTTCTCTCTCTTTCTCTCATCGTCTTAGAACTTTATATGAAACAGACTACCTGTACCCACGGCCTTGTTTTAGGCTCTGTTTTTAGGGGAGTTCATCAAATGCAGCCCTCTTGATTAAGTTGTTTTCAGTTGTAAGGTATCAAACACCAAATTAAAACTGATTCAAACAAAGGAGTTTTATTGGCTTAGACTGACTCATGGATTTCGCCCTAGAGTAGAGAAAGGAAGCAGCTTCTTGGGACCCACATAATTCCCCTCGTAGAAGTCAGATCTCTTGGGAAGGGTAAAGAGCTAGGTGGATGCTACGAAGATAACCAAAAATGTCTACTGTGTTATCTCCCCCGATGGTGCAACTTAAATTAAGATCACACCTGTGACTATTCTCTATAGAGCCATAAGGCGCCATACAGATGTCAGTGGTGGTTATTAGCATCTGATTTTCTTTGGCACGAGCATCTCATGTGGTTCTATCCCCTTGCCTTTAATCCAGAGTGAGGGTTTGATATACAGAAAAGTCCTAAGGCCACTCCTGCTTGTCCTTGGTGTTCAGGAAGAGCTGCTGTCATTTTTGTTAGCCAGGACACCGCCAGCAGATGTGCATGAGTAGGGAAGCCAAGAGAAATTTCTATGTATATATATAGGAAGAGCAATGCAGGCTTTCCTTTGGGCAAGATTTGATGTTCATTGAAACAGCTGTTACCTCTCAGCTGCTGCACATAGGTTAAAGGAAGAGGATATTGTTAGTGTAGGCTCAGGTAGGTTTATTTTAGCAACAGAATCATACCACATATGGACCATCTGCCATCTATGCAGTGAAACAAGAGAAAACAAACAGATTCCACAGAAAACATTATAGTCTACTTAAATATAACATGCATCCTGTTCTTAGCATCTTAAGGCCCCAAAACAACTTGGGAAGTAACTTTGACTTTGTTGCCATCAATTGTGATTTGTTTGAGAATACCATTTCTAAATCTGAGCTTCAGTACCAAATAAATTAATAAACGAAACAAGTTTTCAAGTGTGTGACAGTGTTTAGACCAAGGAGATCCCAAGTGGAGTAGGAAATATCTGACTAAATAATGACCACTTCAGATATGAACAGTGTTGATCAGATCACAGATAAAACCTTTAGAATAAATGGCATTGAACAAAATACAGTGAAGTTGGCCAATATAAATTATTTTTCCTTAATAAAAGAACATAGGGTTCAGGTATTGAGGCACAAATAAGAAAAAAAAAGCACTAATCTAGCAGAAAGAAATAGGTCAGCATTAATCCTAGCTTTGCTTTATAGCGATAAATGTGTTTTTTTTTAAATGGCTAATTGGATACATGACAAGAAATGACATTCCTGGAAAATAACTAGCAATTGAGAACATATCACTGCCTTGCAGAAACCCAGGCTCATAGCAACTCATACTGAAACCCTCAGACAGAGTGAGGATTAGTAAACCACAGTAATAATTCAGGGTGTTGTGAAATGGTTGAGAAGAGTCTTTACTCTGCAAACTTTTGGCAGCATGCCTCCCTGATCATTCCTGTTTTAGGAAATCACATGTGATGGCTCTGTGAGCAAGAAGTCATGGATGTTTCAGGTTATGGTGGTCAGTTAAGTACACAAGGCAGGGAAATAGAAGTGAGGAGTAGCTTGAATTGGATATTGGCTAGGTCTGTTACTCAAAGGTGTATATACTAAAACCCTCACAGCATCACTTGGTTTCAGTAGTTGTACCTTATCACTTGATGTCACACATAAGATGTAGCAGCGTGACCAAATCTGGGTCAATAGTGTGGGAAGAAACATTGTGGGAAGAGTTTCAAAATCCCATGACAGAAGAGATACACCATGTGCGAGACTGGGATAAAGGGCAAGTGCTACAGGACATAGGAGACAACAACTCGTCTGTTTATTCTGTGTTGCTCCGGAGAGCACATTAGAAACTACATGGTTAGGTGATAAGGCAGTTGATTTCAACACAATACCAAAAAAAACAAAAACAAAAACAAAAAAACATCTTTCCAGGGAGAAGAATCAAAGAGTGTAAGGTCTAGTCAAATCCTTATCAATGGATGTGGTCAGCAGACCCCCAAGATGTTATTGATGATCAAGTTCATAGTTGAACCAAACAACTAGATAAGGATTCAAAGGCTCTAGGAGAAAACAGTTTTTATCACCCAGCTATTATGAATATTCTTTTTCTTTTCTTTTTTTTTTGTAGTATTTTAGAAATGAAGAGGGGTAATCGGGAGCACTTGAGGAACATACTTGATATGGGAGACCTGACAGTAAGAGAAATTTCACTGAGGGTCTCAGAGTGAGTCACAAGATGCACTCATTGGCACTAGCTTTGCTTAATTTTAAAACAGATTTGCTCTAGAATGAGAAGCATGTGTGTTTGTGTGTGTGGACATCAGGAGTAAAATTTACTAATAAGTTAGAAAGAGAAAGTTAAAGTTTAGTTGGGATTATAAAAATATTAAGAGATTGAGAGTGTGCACATTAAGGTATGGCATAAAACTTTGCTTCCCATCTCTTGATGGAAAAATCATTCTCTTCTAAGCAGGTAATAGGAGAGTACAAATTTCCAACTCTTTTGACTTGATAGTAATAAGCCAGGATACAGAAACCCGTCCATCCCCAGATTACAGTTTCCTCCTGCTGCTTGTTCAGGGGTCTTACAGTACCGCTGATTGATTATCTGCAGTGGGAATGCCTAGGCTGGCTCTATCCTATCGTAGTGAATTGTGACTGAGTTGAAACCAGCCTTGGGATGTCTTGTCCGAAGTTCAGAGGATGAACCAAACTCAGGCCATGTCACTGCCTTCGATACTAGGATGGTATCATCCCCCATGGCAGCTAAGGTTCCTAGCCGCAAAGGCTATGTTTCTTTAAATGAAAGTTCAGTGAGTATATAGGCTCTTGGTGAAGGAGTTTTTCCAGACAAAATGTCACAGTCTGTTACCTCATGAGAGTGAAATGGTAGAGAGCTGGTTATGGTGCTCTGATTCTGTTGGACACCAAGGTCTGGTCCATGAGGCGTGAGACTGTTCAGAAATGTAGAATATTTGATTTCCTGGCAGAAAAGAGTTTCTCAAACACAAGGTGTAGAGAAGTGTTACCCCTAGAATAGGTGAGCCTAACAGCTTGTATCCAAGAGCCACTCTTTGCCCTACCTGTACTCCTTAATCCCACAAGAGTGTATTTTCTTTTCTTCTTTTTTTTTTAGGATTGATTGATTGATTTTTAATATATTTTTATTGAAGTATAGTCAGTTTATAATGTTGTGTAAGTTTCTGGTGTACAGCACAATGCTTCAATCATATAGGAACATACATGCATTTGTTTTAATATTCTTTTTCACCATAAGTTACTACAAGATATTGAATATAGTTCCCTGCACTATACAGTATAAATTTGTTGTTTATTTTATATACATTAGTATCTGCAAATCTTGAACTCCCAATTAATCTCTTCCCACCCTCTTCACCCTGATGAGTTTGTTTTCTATGTCTGAGTCTGTTTCTGGTTTGTAAATAAATTCATTTGTCTTTTTTTTTTTTAGATTCCACATAGAAATGATATGATATGGTATTTTTCTTTCTCTTCTGGCTTACTTCATTTAGAATGATATCCTCCAGGTCCATTCATGTTGCTGCAAATGGCATAATTTTATTATTTTTTACAGCTGAGTAGTATTCCTTTGTACAGATATACCACAGCTTCTTTATCCAGTCATCTGTCAATGGACATTTACGTTGTTTCCATGTCTTGGCTATTGTAAGTGCTGCTGTGAACACTGGAGTATATGTACCTTTTTGAATTAAGATTCCCTTTGGATATATGCCCAGAAGTGGTCTTGCTGGATCATATGATAAGTCTTTTAGTTTTTTGAGGAATCTCCAGACCATAATTGCTGCACCAAACTACATTCCCACCAGCAGTGTAGGAGGGTTCCCTTTTCTCCACAGCCTCTCCAGCATTTGTCATTTGTGGACTTTTGATTGATGGCCATTCTGACTGGTGAGGTGATACCTCATTGTAGTTTTCAGTTGCATTTCTTTGATAATTAGTGACACTGAGTATTTTTTCATGTGCCTATTGGTCATTCGTATGTCTTCATTGGAGAATTGCTTGTTTAGGTCTTCTGCACTTTTTTGGATTGGATTGTGTGTTTTTTTCTTATTAAGTTGTATGAAATGTTTATATATTCTGGAAATGAAGACCTTGTCAGTCTCATCTTTTGAAAATATTTTCTCCCATTCTGTTGGTTGTCTTCTTGTTTTGCTTATGGTCTCCTTCCTTATAAGCAGAAGCTTATAAGATTAATTGGGTCCCAGTAGTTTATCTTTGTTTTTATTTCTGTTGCTTGCATAGACTGCCCTAGGAGAACATTGCTGAGATTTATGCCTATTTTCTTACACACTTCTTTGTAGACAATCAGGGCTAGCACTTTGCAACAAGCAAGGAAGACGACTGTGAATTTTAGAATTTTTTTTTTTAATATCAGTCTGTACTGTGAAGAGGTTGGCTTTGCTCACTAAAAAGATGAATCAACTTAAACTCTAGTAGTGTACGTTTCTAGTAGGAAGCCTCATAATATTGTTAATATCTGATAAGACAAGTACCCCTCAGTCTGTCTTAGAAAAACCTTCAGAAGTTCAGTTTTTTTTTTTTTAGTAAACTCTAAGATAACATTATTAAAAATGCCAGTAGGGTTTTAATTAATTTTGTTGAATGCATACATTGGAAAATGATCACAATATTAGAAATACTTATTTTTCCCATGAGATATATGGTATATTTCTCAATTTTTAGTTTATTTAATGTTTATAGTGAAATTTTATGGTTTATTGAATTGAGTTCTCAACATATTTCAAGACTGAGAAATTCATAAAACTAATAGCAGCTTTATATGTATTTTATATACACAGTCTATGATCTTTTTATAGTTAGGAGTTTTTAAGATAATTTTCCTGCATTTCTAGACTTAATCACACTGTTTTGAAGAATTGCCTATGTCGTTATTTCTATTTATTATAATTTCAGTTGATTTGCTTGTCTTGCTTTTGGTTGTTAGGGAAAACATCCAGTCTTTCACCATTAAACTTGATGGGTTTCCATAGATGTCCTTATGAGATTGAGGCAGTCTCTTCTAGTCCCATCTTGCTGAATTTTTTTTAACATTTTTTATTGATTTATAATCATTTTACAATGTTGTGTCAAATTCCGGTGTAGAGTAGTTTTTCAGTTATACGTGAACATATATATATTCATTGTCACATTTTTTTCTCTGTGAGCTACCGTAAGATCTTGTGTATATTTCCCTGTGCTATGCAGTATAATCTTGTTTATCTATTCTACAATTTTGAAATCCCGTCTATCCCTTCCCACCCTCCGTCCCCTTGGCAACCACTAGTTTGTATTCTATATCTATGAGTCTATTTCTGTTTTGTATTTATGCTTTGTGTTTTTGTTTTTGTTTTGTTTTTTAGATTCCATATATGAGCAATCTCATATGGTATATTTCTTTCTCTTTCTGGCTTACTTCACTTAGAATGACATTCTCCAGGAGCATCCATGTTGCTGCAAATGGTGTTATGTTGTCGCTTTTTATGGCTGAGCAGTATTCCATTGTATAAATATACCACATCTTCTCTATCCAGTCACCTGTTGGTGGACATTTAGGCTGTTTCCATGTCTTGGCTATTGTAAATAGTGCTGCTATGAACATTGGGGTGCAGGTATCATCCTGAAGTAGGGTTCCTTCTGGATATAAGCCCAGGAGTGGGATTCCTGGGTCATAGGGTAAGTCTATTCCTAGTCTTTTGAGGAATCTCCATACTGTTTTCCACAGTGGCTGCACCAAACTGCATTCCCACCAGCAGTGTAGGAGGGTTCCCCATTCTCCACAGCCTCTCCAGCATTTGTCATTTGTGGATTTTTGAATGATGGCTGTTCTAATTGGTATGAGGTGATACCTCATTGTAGTTTTGATTTGCATTTCTCTGATAATTAATGATATTAAACATTTTTTCATGTGCTTATTGATCATTTGTATGTCTTCCTTGGAGAATTGCTTGTTTAGGTCTTCTGCCCATTTTTGGATTGGGTTGTTTGGTTGTTTCTTATTAAGTTGTATGAGCTGCTTATATATTCTGGAGATCAAGCCTTTGTCGGTTTCATGTGCAAAAATTTTTTCCCATTCCGTAGGTTGTCTTTTTGTTTTACTTATGGTTTGCTTTGCTGTGCAGAAGAAGCTTGTAAGTTTCATTAGGACCCATTTGTTTATTCTTGCTTTTATTTCTTCTAGGAGAAAATTTTTGAGATGTATGTCAGATAATGTTTTGCCTATATTTTCCTCTAGGAGGTTTATTGTATCTTGTCTCATGTTTGAGTCTTTGATCCATTTTGAGTTTATTTTTGTGTATGGTGTAAGGGAGTGTTCTAGCTTCATTGTTTTACATGCTGCTGTCCAGTTTTCCCAACACCATTTGCTGAAGAGACTGTCTTTATTCCATTGTATATTCTTGCCTCCTTTGTCGAAGATGAGTTGACCAAAAGTTTGTGGGTTCATTTCTGGGCTCTCTATTCTGTTCCATTGGTCTATATGTCTGTTTTGGTACCAATACCATGCTGTCTTGATGACTGTAGCTCTATAGTATTGTATAGTAACAGGTCGTCGGCATATAGTGACACTTTTACCTCTTCTTTTCCAATTTGGATCCCTTTGATTTCTCTCTCTTGCCTGATTGCTGTGGCTAGGACTTCCAGGACTATGTTGAATAGGAGTGGTGATAGTGGGCATCTTTGTCTTGTACCAGATTTTAGTGGGAAACTTTTGAGTTTCCCACCATTGAGTATGATGCTGGCTGTAGGTTTGTCATATATAGCTTTTATTATGTTGAGATATGTCCCCTCTGTACCCACTTTGGTGAGAGTTTTTATCATAAATGGGTGTTGAATTTTATCAAGTGCTTTTTCTGCATCTGTTGAGATGATCATGTGGTTTTTGTCCTTTCTCTTGTTGATGTGATGTATTACTAAATTTTTTCAATCATAAAATTATGTTGAATCTTTATCCAAATACCTTTTGTGTATCTATGGAGATATGTTTTTGTCCTTTATTAATATGATGTTATATGTTGATTTATTTTTGAATATTTAACCAACCTTAACAATCCTGAGATAAATCCCTCTTGATCATGGTATAAATCCTTATGTGTTGCTGGGTTCATTTCGATAATATATTGTTGAGGATTTTCTTATCTGTATTAATATGAGGTATTCGCCTGTATTTTTAAATTTGTTTAGATTTCTCCCTGTGATATAATTGGTTGTTGTATCAAAGTAATACTGCTCATAGAAGGAGATGGTGACTTTTCTCTCTCTTTTTTTTTGTTTTAAAGAATTTGTATAATATTAGTATTAATTGCATTTTAAATGTTTGGTAAAAAATGATAAATGAGACCCACCTGGTCTTAGACTTTTACTTGTGAAAAGTAACTTTTAACTTTTAATTTAATCTCTTTATCTGTTAGAGACTTATTCATATTTTCCATTACTCTTGAGTCAGTCTTAGAAAACTGTGTCTTTCTATGAATTTGCCCATTTTATCCAAGTTATTTAATTCACTGGTACGTAGTTGTTAGATTCTTTCCTTATAATCCTTTTTATTTCCATGAGGTTGATAATGATATTCCCTCATTCATTCCTGATTTAGAAATTTAAATATTTTGAGGATTTTTTTTCCTTTGGACAGTCTAGTTAAAGTTTTGTCAATTGATTGATGTTCTCAAAAGCTAATGTTTGGTTTTGTTATTCTCTCTATTGTTTATTTCATTTATTTCCAGTAATTTAAATTATTTTCTTTTTCATGATTGTTTTGAGTTTAGTTTTCTCTTCTTTATAAAAAAAAAGTCTTACTGTAGTAGCTTGAGTTATCAACTTGATAACTTTATTTTTTAAAATATAGATGTTTCCAGCCATAAATTTCCCTGTTAGCACTATTTTAGTTGTACCTAATAAGCGTATGTTGTGTTATTATTTGTATTTATCTTGAAGAGTTTCCTAATCCTTCTTGTGATTACTTTTGTGAATGTCATTTAATTTCCAAATATTTGTCAATTTTATAATTTTTTCTGTTAATTTCTAATATTAATGTGGCTAAAGAACTTACATGATTTTAATGTGTTTAAATTTGTTGAGGCCTGTTTTGTGGTCTAGCGGATGATCTGTCTTGGAGAACGCTATGTATGCACTAGAGAAGAATTTGTATTCTGTTGTGTGTAGTGTTGAATGGGTATCTAGTTGGCTTAGTCATTCAGGTCCTTTATAACTTTGTTATTCTTCCATCTGGTTGTTCTATCCACTATTGAAAGTGAAGTTTTAAAGTACCTAACTTTATTATTGAATCACCTATTTCTCCATTTAATTCTATTATATTTTGCTTTATGAATTTTGGAGATCTATTTTTAGGTGCATATTCATTTGTAATTGTTACATCTTCAGGTTTGATACTTTAATCATTATAGAATATCTCTCTGGTGACAGTTTTGTTTTAAAGTCAATTTTGTCTAATATTAATATAGTCCCTCAGCTCGACTATGGTTGTTCTTTTTCCTGGTGTATTTTTCTCCATTCTCCTATGCGCAAACTATTTGTATTTTTGAATCTAAAGTATGGAGAACAAAATATTTTCCAACCTTATTTTTCAATATTATTAAGATTAAGATTATTAATATTATTAAGATTAATATATTAAGTCTAAGCATCTCTGCCTTTTCATAGGACTATCTAATCAATTCACATTTAATGTTATTGATATAGTTGGGTTTATGTCTGCCATTTTTTTATGTGTTCTATATGTCACGTATCATTTTTTCTTCCCTACTATTTTTCTGCTTTCTTTTGCATTAAGGTTTCCTACTGTAACATCTTAATTACATTTTAAAGACTTTTATTTTCTTAGGCACTGGTCTAGAGCTTACTATAAACATGTTATGAGAATTTACTTCAGATTTATACTAACTTAATTACAGTAAAGTACAGAAAATTACTCCTGTATAGCTCAACTCCCCCTCTCCTATGTGCTGTGATTGTTATATATATTTCATTTAAATATAGGTTTATAGAAACAATAATACATTGTTTTAAATACTTTAAATTTATGTTTATTAAAGAAATTGAAGAAAAGAGAGAAGTATATATTTAGAGTTTCTTATATTATCCTTTTTATTTACTATTTCTGATTCTCTCCTCTTATTCCTGTGAATTCAAATTACAGTGTAATTTCTATAGTTTAATACAATTTTGCCCTCACCTGCGTCTTCTGTTCTATTCTTGTCAATTATATTAGATTTCTGTATGCCATATGCTTGTCACCAATGCAGTTATGCATATTGTATTATAAATTACTTTTTCAATTAGTTAAGAGAAGAAAAGAGAAGAAATATGCACTAATAGCATCTTTAAAAATTACATAATAACCTTTACTGGTGCTCATTATTTTTTCATGTGGATTTGAATTACTGTCTCTGGACACTTGCTTTTAGCCTAAAGAAATCCCCTTACTGTTTTATTTTAAGGTGGGTCTGCTAGCAATG
Source organism: Vicugna pacos (assembly GCF_048564905.1). Lineage (NCBI taxonomy): Eukaryota > Metazoa > Chordata > Mammalia > Artiodactyla > Camelidae > Vicugna > Vicugna pacos. The sequence goes on along the minus strand of NC_132997.1, from coordinate 81,275,191 downwards.
ATTTCTCTCAGTTTATATTATTTCAAATTACCATTATTTCACTTTTATTTTTGAAAGATAGTTTATCTGAATATACAGTTCTTAGTAGACAGAATGTATCTTTCCTTTCAGCACTTTGAATATGTCAGCCACTGTCTCTTGGCCTCTATTCTTTCTGATGAGAAGTCACTTCTTAGTATTTTGGGAGTTCCTTTGTATATAAGTCATTTTTGTCTTGCCGCTTTCAAGATTTTCTCTGTGTCTTTAGTTTTCAGCATTCTTACTCTGGTGTGTCTGAAATTTCTTTGAATTCATCCTACTTGGAATTTATTGGGCTTCCTGGACAGTTAGATTAATTTTCACCAATTTTTAGAAGTTTTAAGTCATAATTTCCTCCAAGATTTTCTTCTGCTCTTTTTCACCTCTGCTTCTGTACTTCCATTATACATATGTTAGTCTGCTTAATGGTGTTCCACATTTCTCTGATGCTGTACACATTTATTTTCTGTTCTTTGGATGGCATAGTATCTATCAATTTATCTTCAAGTTTGTTGATTTTATCTTCTGTCAGTTCAAACATACTGTTGAACCCTTCTAGTGAATTCTACAGTTGGTGATTCAACTTTTCAGAAATTCCATTTGATTCTTTTAAAATATAATTTGTATCTCCATATTATCTTCTTTATTTAAAGAAACATTGTCATCATGGCTTCCTTTTATTTAAGCATGGTTCTCTTTAGTTATTTAAGTGCATTTATAATTATGTGTTAAACTTTTCTGTTATATCTGTTATATCAGGCAGGTTCTGTTGTCTGCTTTTATTCCTGTTTATGGTTCACACTTTACTGTTTCTTCACATGAATCACTACTTTTCATTAAAAACTGGATATTTTAGTTAATATATTGTAACAACTCTGGATCCTTATTCCTTCCATCTTTTGGGACATCATGTTGCTTCTGTGTTCATTTAATGACTGAACTGGAATAGTTTAGTGAATTTGACTTTTCCAGTCATGTGCAGTTTTTTGATATTGCCTAGAGTGGGCAGCCTTGGGATGCAGGCTCCCTAAGAACCTGAGATGGTTGACCTCTATTAATATCACACCCAGTTGTTATCCTTAACTACTAACTGATTGCTGTATTGTTTGCAGCAGTATCCTTTGGTATATATTGTTCCACAGTCCAATCCAATTAAACTAAGGGCTCTTAATAGGGGCAGTGTCTCACCAGTCTTTGAAGCTGCTCTCACCCCGTAAAGGCTCTCCATAATTGTCTCTTTTCCTTGGTTCTCTTGGTTGTTTACAGCTTTTCTTTCTGTTAATTAGTGTCAGAGAGCAACCAGTCTCTTCTTAATTGCTCATTTGATGATCCTTATTGTGTTCAACAGTGCCCTTAGATGTGAACTTTCCCACAGTCTCTTCCAAAGTAAGTGAATCGTAATCTTAATTTCCCACAGTCTCTTCCAAAGTAAGTGAACTCTTTGTTTTTACTGTCTGCCTCTCTTACTGAACCACTGTGCCACTGCATATAGGCTCTGGGTAGAGAAAATGGCTCACTTCTCCTAGAGTGACATCTGTGCCCAACAAGTGGAACTCTGGGCAGGGAAGTAGCCCCTTAACTTCTGGACTTGCCCTTTTTAGCATGGAACCTCTACACTAGAAGAAAACTGAGTGGGAATGTTTGGGTTCCAGAATTTTTGCTCCCTTGTGCTTATAGTAGAGCTTCTGCCTTTGGAGTGGGGCCTGAGTGAAGGAAGAGACCAGTCTTCCTGGCTTCTAGAGTTTCTGCAGAGCTGGGGTGGAATGTGGATGCCCTCCTGGATCAGACTGTGTCTCTAGACTGAGAGCTGATAGAGAGGAAGACCCATCTTCTTGATTTCAAATGCCTAAAGTGGAACTTGCATCACCTGAGTTGGAGATGAAAAGAAGGATAGGGAATGATGACAAATAACTTCTCAGACCAGTGAAAACTAAAAGAGTTCATCAATAGTAAACCACACCTAAAATAAGTCTTAACGGGTCTTCTCTAAGTGGAAAAGAAGAAGCTACAGTAAGAAGTAAGAATTTAGAGAAAAGGAGAAAATCCAACGAGTAAAGGCAACTATATGGTAAAGACTGTGGATCAGCCACTTAAATAAGCTAATATTAAGAATAAAATACAAAAAAGTGTAAAATCAAGTGTAAGTATAATAAACAGATAAGAGATAAACATGAAGATGTAAAATATGCTATCAAAAAACACAAAATGGAGGGGGAGGGAAGTAAAAAACGTACATCACTTAGAATGTGTTTGAGTTTAAATGACTGTCAGTTTAAAACAAGTAGAAATAGTTAGACATTAACATACATGAACTCCATGGTAATTATAAATGAAAAACCTACAGTAGGTACACCTAAACTAGAAAGAGAGGAACACAAGCATACCAATAAAACAAAAAAAACATCAAATCACATGGGAAGAGACTAAAAGAACGGAGAAGAACTATAAAAATACCCAGAAAACAAGTACTAAAGTAGCAATAAATACAGACCTATTAAGAAATCACCTTAATTGTCAATTGACTAAATACTCCAGTCAAAAGACAGAGTGGCTGATTGGATTAAAAAATAAGACCCATCTAAACACTGCTTATAACCCTTCAGAGCTATAGACACATGCAGACTGAAGGTGAGGGGATGGAAAAAAATATTTTATGCAAATAGAAATGACAAAGGGGTGGTAATACTTGTGTCAGGCAGAATAGACTTTAAAAAGAAAGCGTATAACAAAAGACAGAGGACATTATATAATGATAAATATATCGATACAAGAAGAGGATATAACATTTTTAGCATATATACAGCAAATATTGGAGCACGTAATTCATAAATCAAATATTAACAGATATAAAGGGAGAAATTGACAATAGTACAATAATAGTAGGATTAACACCTCACTTACATCAACGGACACTTACATCAAGAGACAAAATGAATAAGGAATTAGTGTTAAATGACACATTCAGCCACTTTGACTCAATAGTTATCTTCAGATGATTCTACCCAAAACCAGCAAAATACATGTTGTTTTCAAGTTCACATGGAATACTTTCCAGGAGAGGTTATATGCTAGGCCCCAACAATTCTCGTCAAATTTAAGAGGATAGAAATTATACCAGCAATCTTTTCAAAATCACAACTATATGAAATTAGAAATCAATTAGAGGAAGAAAAATGGGGAAAACACAAACATGTGGAGACTAAGCAGTATGCTACTAAAAAAAATAGTGGTTCAGTGGAATCAAAGAGAAAATCAGAAAATACTTCAAAACAAATGAAAATAAAAACACAATTTTCCTAAATCTATGGGATGCATCAGAAGAGGTTCAAAGAGTGAAGTTTATAGTGATACAGGCCTAATTTAATGCAACCGCTATCAAAATAACCATGACGTTTTTAAAAACTAGAACAAATAATCCTAAAAATACCAATTCTAAAAGATACATGTACCCCAATTTTCATAGTAGCATTATTTACAATAGCCAAGATACTGAAGCAACCTAAATGTCTATCAACAGATGACTGGATAAAGAAGTGGTGTATATATATACAATGGAATATTATTCAGCCATATAAAAGAATTAAATTTTGCCATTTATCACAACACGAGTGGACCTGGAGGGTATTATACATAGTGAAATAAGTCAGAAATATAAATACTGTGTGTTAGTGCTTTTATGTGGAATCCAAAGAATAATTTAATGAATATACCAAAACAGAAACAGACTTACAGAGAACGAACTAGTGGTGACCAGTGGGGAGAGGAAAGGATAGGGAGGAGACACAAGGGTAGGGAATTAAGAGGTATAAACTACTATGTCTAAAGTAAATAAACACTAAGGCTATATTGTACATCATGGTGAATATGGCCGTTATTTTATAACTCAAAATGGAATCTAATCTATAAAATACTAAATTACTATTACCTGAAAATAATATAACATTGTAACTTAAGTATCCTTCAATATAAAAAGAATTGAGAAAACTATGTGTTTTGGATGTGGTGGGGGCTATAAGGGAACTCTCAGCACCCTCTTTCAATTTTTTGTAAACCTGGAACTGCTCCAAAAATTAGTCTATTAATGAAAAAGAAAAAGTAACTATTACCCATGCTCAGTGATTGCTCTTTGTTTCTGGTCCTAAGATTTTTCTTGCCATTCACCTTTTATATTTTAAATATGAAATTTATAATGATTAAAGTTATACTTACCAATTTTTACATATGGAATTTGGAGTTACATAGGAGCTGATTGCAAGCATGTATTAACTTCTAATCAGAAAATCAAAAAAATTAAAACAAGGTGTCAGTCATCTAGGGCAATACACTTGTGATTTGTGTACATATTTTCTGTATTTTATATTTTTAAAGTGAGGTTTTAAACGGGTAGCACAGTGAATGTTTACAAACAAGGATGTGCTGCACTTAAACGCTACATCTTCTGATTATCATAACTTCCTCCCTCTCTTGTCCATTTGTTACACCAGTCACTGTTGCAATGGAAATGACCAATGTCAAACTTTTCCTATTTCCTGAAGTCTAGAAAGGAGTTGAATTCACTATTAGCTTGGAGGAGCCATAAAACTGACAAGCAATTGAACTGACAAGTAAATGCTGCGGTCTCGTTTTGATGGACAGTTTTCCATTTCTGCAGAAACCATCGCAGCGTGCAGACAGTCCTCGCTGTCGTTCACTGGTGTATTCCAGCACGTAGAATAGTGCCTGGCATAGAGTGAGTGTCCAGTAATTGTTACATGACTGCACGAAACTTTAACATTGACCCAAGCCAAGGAATTGGTTGTGGTCTCTATAGTCAAAGGCTAAAACTCCAAACACTGATCCCGAATCAGAGCCCTAGCCCCCAAGTTCCGTTTCCTAACCGAACCCTGGAGAGTAGGTCAATGTAAGGCAGTTGTAAGAACTGGGGATTCTGTGAGCCCACGGCTGTGTGTCTCACTACGGCTCAAACTCTATCTTTGCTGAGATTTATTATCTTCCTAATGAAACAAGCGCCCTTGATGTGAAAAATATTAAATATCCTGTTGTGTAAGTGTCAAATGCTTAGATAATTATTTTCACAAACCCAGAAAGTGGAAAGGGGAACTCATATACAGAGGTTGGTTAATTTGCTAATTACTAAGACCGTGACCCGAGCAGAAGATAGGAGAGAGCCAGCACCATTAGAAAGATCCTCTTAGGGGCACAGACATATTCAGCGCTCCTGTCTCTCTCTTAAAAATGGAAGCCTTGTTACTGGGGTGGGGCAGGCAATTTCTGAAAGGAGAAATCAGCATTTCTCTATTGTTCCCTACATATTTGGTCATAAGGCTGCGTCTGGGCTTTGATTAATGAAACTTCCCCATAGAATCTTACAAGTTTTTAATGAGTGTCCCCAGGTGGTTTTAATTAGCTTTTAAAGGGAACACGAGTTGAGGCTGGATCAGATTTTGCCAGAAATCTGCTGACTTGAAATCAAAGCTTTTAGACCCCTGTTCTTTAATTCAAAGAATTTCTCCTTCCCAAATTGTTCATCAAGATTCACCTCCTTAGGGATGTCTGTCTTTTTAGCTCCAGTGTGATTTAGGGACCACTTCTAAGACTATAGTAATACATAGGGTGTACCTGTAACATTAGATTTACTGTTAATCATTCTAATAATTAATGTATTAGGATCTCCTACTAGACTATATGTTTCTTGAGAACAAGGTCTAAGCCTTATTTTCATATCCCTGGTAGCCTATATGATGCCTGACAATACCTGCTCAGTACACATGCTTTAAGTAATACCTTGTCATCATTTGTTAAAAGATACACAATACTTCACCCTCACCTCACTTGATGATTATCAATAAATGCCTCTGAGGATCCCAAGGTCATAAAAAACAAACACAGAAACCCTTTCCTCATGAGATCATCCCTTCCTTGTACCATGGAAAGTTCTTGAAATGTTTCTCTGTATGAGCTGTTTGGATTTGGATTAATATAGCCAGAAAAATGGTATAGTGTAGCCAATCAAAAGTTAAAGTAACAAAGAAAAAATAGATCTTGATTTTAAACCACTCATGTTTATTTTTCTTATGTAAAATACTAACATAGCCTGCTAAAGATAGACTCTTGAAATGCTTTATACGTAATTTACTTTCTTTCTTCCTCAAAATTTCCTCCAAGAGGGGAGGGCAGAGAGAAAAGTTATGCTATGTTGGCATTGGTTTCATTTAATCAGTTAATCATACAGAATCATCTTCTTTCTCAAAGTGGTTCCCGTAGTCTGAGTCTCTTCTCTGCTGTTTTCTGGTGGGCGGGGGATGGGGCAGACATAGGGAGACAAAGTCGAGCAGGACCCAAGGATTTCATTGAATACAGACTTGAGTCAGGCATGTCACTTTTCTGGCTTTATTGACTTCGACTATTAAATAAGTGTCTTGATCTAGAATATCTCTTCCAGTTCTAACATTCTGTCATCTCTTTATATCCTGAGCCTGTCTCCACCCACGATTCTCCCTGCTCTTACATCATTAGAACCGACAGAGGCAGAGGAATCTTCTAACTGCAAGGAATCCACTGGACCTAAGATACTGAAGCATAATTATACACAGATGTGGGGACACTGCATCTGCACACAGATTCTGGTGCCGTGGGCATCTTCCATGTCCACACCTTTCATGGGAATGCAAGATTCTCAAATATCAGCCTATTTTCAGAGTATATGTGTGTAAGGTGATGGTGGTGGGAAGTGGTACATGGCAGGAAAGGAGAAATGGAAAGGCAGATTACAGTTTGATTATCCCCATCCTTTAATTTAGCAGTTCTTACATGCTTTCAATATACCAGTCACTGTGCTACGAGCTACTAATTCCGAATGTAGCCGTTAGAACAAAACTTTGAATTAGATACTATTTTAGATCTATTATACAGCTGGAGAAATTGAGGCTCAGGGAGGTGAAATAACTTGCCAAGGTCACACAGATTTTAAGTGCTGTGAATGATAAGCCCAGGCAGTCTGATTCCAGGGGCTAATTTCATAATTACTGACCTCTAGAGGCAGAATGGCCAATTAAAAACAAAATTCAGTGAGAACAGAGGATCTGATGATCTCCTACAGACTCAGCATAAGCAGCAAGACCTGCTCCAAAGAAGAGCCTTTATCTCCCTGGTTCTTGAGGCAATACCTCGACTTGAGGGGAGCCCTGGGTGCGAGAGTGCAGGACCAGCTCTGAAATACAGGTCAGAGAACTGAAAAACAACAAAACAGCACAAACAATAATACAACTTTTGATAGTCTAGTTAAAAATGTAGACTAATGTAATTGAAGTAAAAGAGTATTCTGCAGAATTTTCAAACATCAGTTTCTCAGTGGTCATTATAATGCATGAAATACCTCCTTTCCTTTGTCCTTTGTTGTTATAGGAATTTTCAAATGCTTTCTCTCTAATTTGATGCTTGTGTTAAATTTGATGACACATTGATATTCATTTGTTTATTCATTCATTTTATTCAACCAACTTTATTGAACGTTTTCTATGGGTCACACTGTTTGGGTTAATGTGCGCATGTGATCGTAGAGGTAAACACTTAGCATTGGGCCTGACATGTAGAATGTTCATTTAAAGATAATCATTATGTTGATAAGGCTTTCACCAGTTCTCCATTTAGGATTTCGGTTCAAACCAACCAGGAGTATGATTTCAGTAGGCATAGGGAAGAAGTGGAATGTGCTGTATAAGGAAAGCTTTTCTAGCCGAAGGGTCTGGAAACACATTCACAGGGCAGTACCAGGTGCACCTCTGGTCTGCAGCTGCATCGATCCAATCTCTGCTCCTGTTGTCTCATGGCCGCCTTCCCTGTGTGCCTGTGCCTTCACATGGCCTTCCTACAATGACACCAGCAAATGGACTTAGGATTCTCTCCAGTCCACTACAGCCTCGTCATAAGTAATCGCATCTGCAAAGACTGTATCCCCAAAACATGGTCACTGTTACAGGAAATGGAGGTTAGGGGTTCAGTTTATCTTTTTGAGGAATATAATTTTACCAAGAACACTACCATCCCACTTTCCTTTTTAGCCATCATTCTCTTAAGAAGTTATCTTAGGTTACCTCTCTCTTGGCAATGTATTATAATTAGTGTAGGATGCAAAAGAGGCCCAAAGATTTTAGATAAATTAATGCGTAGGACAAAATCTTCCATTGCCTCACATACTTTAGGCTGGTCCTTTGAGAAAGTATACGCTCTGCTCACAAAAAGATAGGCAGCAAAGAGGGGTTTGCTGTGTACAACTGCACTCCACTATTGAAGAAGGAAAGGAAAAGATTAAATTATACATGATTTTGAGAGGATGACTTAATGCTAGCTTCCCTAATCCAGTCATAATGCTAATACTTAATGACTGTTAAATAAACTAGTACCACCCTGTCTTTGGAAAGTCTCAGCATGATTTGAGGAAGCCTGAGAAATATTGTGCTATGTCACCATTTCATTTGTTCTTTTCTATTTATTTATTTATAATCTGCCTTGTTCCAACAAAGATTTAAAATTATGTAAAAATGCAGTCAAGAAGCTATAACAAGTATAAACTAAAGAAGAAAATGAGGGATTTAGAAAATAATGTTTTGGAGACTGGGTCCTCCAAAACAAATGTAGCTTTCTCCACTTGATCAGCTTGGTATCTTATACATTAGTTGAAATTTGTATATTAAAAAAATAGTAACTGATATAACTAGATTATAGTTATATATAGATTAGAAGATTGTGTATCTATTTGAATTCAAGTGCAAGTAGGAATGCTTTAAAGGGAATGATAAATTTTAAAAGGATTGATGATTTATTTTTTGCCTAGACATTCTAGGTCCTAAATGCTTGGCTACTTATAAAAATGGTTGATCCTCAAAAAGTGAGAGCCCTGTGGGCATCCCTCCAGGGCAACCTGAGTCAATAGGGTGGCTTCTATCTGGTCCATACAACTGCCGTCTGTGTGCCGAACTCTGCTGTTCCCCTTGTGATTGCCCAGGTCAGGGTCCAGCTTCCTTGGTGATCAAGCAGCAGAAAGCCATTCGTCTTCCTCTGTGAACGTCGCCATTGGCTGTGCCTGTTCTGCAGTGATGAGAATCTGTTGGGTGGGGATCTTTCTCTTTCTTCCCACTTGGTTTAGGGAAACTGAGATAGCATCGAGCAAATATAGCCATTATTTTCTAATAACTTTCAATGGAGTATAATCTAAAAATATTGAATCACTGTGTTGTATACCTGAAACTAATACTGTAAATCAACTATATTTTGAAAAAATTAAAGAATATTGTCTAATTAATGGGCAGTATATACTTCATGCAGTCCTCTATCAATACTTTATCTCTGTTGAGTTTATTTATTTTTTGTTTGTTTTGGGTTTTTTTTTTAAATTGAAATATAGTCAGTTTACAATGTTGCGTCAATTTCTGGTGTACAGCACCTCTCTGTTGAGTTTAACAGCTGAGCTTCTGGGAGTTTGTGATGATGTTTCTTGAAAACTACTTGTATTGAGGCTATTCTAGATTCACAATTAAATGCAGCATCTCACTCTTCAGTAATTAAATATGATCAAGTACAAATTGACACTTTTTAAAGACATGCAAGGATACTAATACATCAGTATACGAGGCTCTGCTCCGTGTGCTCTAAGATGAACCACATTTGCTTCTGCTTTGCAAGCAGTTAAATATTTTAGCTTACTGGTAGCATATTTTTCTACTTGGTTATTTGGGTAATGAATAGAGTCTGAGTGTGACATATGCATGTGTACTATGGGGCATCCCATCATCTTGCTGTAATTGTCCTTAAAAAGTTCTGGTGACTCACCTTTCAATGCTGACATCAGATCTGCCTGATGGAGCCCTATTCTCTTAGCTGCCATTGGCTCTTTCTGACTTCCTACTGTTGGTGATATCATCAGAGTCCATTTCATACATAACACCAACAACTTTTCTAGCTTGGAGTAATTTCAAAGTTCATTGAATTCCTGTATTTTCCTTTTTTTTTTTTTTTTTTTTTTAGAGCTAGGGAAACTGAAATGTAGAGGTCACATGAGCTCTTAGTAGCAAAGTCAGTTATAGAATCCAGACATCTTGACTTCTAGTTTAATCTGTTCTCTGCTTTCATGAATTTCAGGTTGATTCTCCTGGGAAAGATTTAAAGTACTCAGTTCATACTCTTACTTAAACATCTTTTTAATGGGTTTATTTCTGTCATTTAAAAAAAATTCCTCCCTGTGTCTCCCTGAAGGTTTCAACAGCAGACAAGTTCAGGTGACGTTTTCATTTAGTTTTTAATTATTTCACATAGATGGGGCTTATTCACCAGACTAGATATTACCTGAGATATTATGGCATTAAAGACTTTGTAGAGTACCTGGTTGTGATCATAGAATGATTAAGACCCTGTGAGCTCTTTTGATCTGAGTATTCTCTGGAACAGGGTCTGTAAACAAAACCCCTTGAGCCAGATCTGACTGCCTGCTGTTGTAAATAAAGTTTCATCGGCCAGACTCACTTGTTTGCCCTGGCTGCTTTCACACCAATGGAGTGTTGTTGAGTAGCTTGCACAGAGAAGGTCTGGTCTGCACAGTTTGAAACACTTAGAACTTTTACCAAAAAAAAAAAGATTGCCAATTCCTGCTCTAGAAACTATAAATATGATTTCTTATAATCAAGAGTCTGTTAGATTCTATTTCTTTCTTTATGATCTACAAGTCAAGCATTAGGTAATTTTAGATTTGTACTAAGGTTTGTAAATAGACAACTTATTCAAAGTCTTCCAGAACAATCAGGGACGTTTTTGTTTTTGTTTTTGTTGTATGGATGATTCTTCCTGTGTCTTTGAATATTCATTTTTCCTGAAAGCTGACAGGCAATTATAAATTGAAATGATATATCCTACATAAACATGGGTGCATTTCTCCTTGTAAATGTAAGAACCTGAAGATACAAATGTGTTTTTGATTTGTGAATTGATATTTGCAAGCTTTTAATGAATTATCTATAAGAAGAATATAGGAGAAATCAACATCTTTCAAATTACTCTTGAGTTTTTGTGTCTACTCTTGTTCTTAACGAAGATGCTGTGCTAATAGATTTGGGGTTTTGTGTGTGTGTGTGTGTGTGTGTGTGTGTGTGTGGCTATAATCATAGAATTAGCTTTGTGGTAAACTGGCAAAGTCTGAGATTATTTTTTGAGAAATCTTCAAACAAATCCAGTAACCATCCTGGCACCATGTATTAAGTTGGCTTAACGTTTTTAGGTGCATTTCAATGCTAGGCCTAATCATGTTCTAAGCAAGTAATAAATACCTAAAAATTGTGTTCTCTAGGAACACTGATCCTTGACTTCTGCTATTGTTATTTTGTTGATTGGTAGCCATTGTGTTATAAATTTCTACAATGATTGATCACTGTCACAATGAAACCATACTTCATCACACTTATAACCGAATATAATCACGTATTTTAAAATCTCTCTTCCATTTGACTGTAAGTTCCACAACATTAGCCACCAAGTAATACTCCTGAGCATTGTACTCACATACTAATAATTTATTTCTTCAACATATATTACTGGGTAGCTATTTACACCATAAACTATGCTAATGCTGAAAAAGATCAGTGTGAAACAATCATGTCCCAATCCACCCAGAGTTCACAGTTTAGATCCTAGAACAGAACTGAGCACACAGAAATTGCTTAAGAACACTCATCCAAAGAAGGAATTAATGAAAATTTTAATATTTCATACCAAATCAGTGAGAATTACAGTTAATTTTCTTTTATTTCATAGCTACCGGCCTCTAATCTTGACAGGTAAGACTACTGGCAATAAAGAGAATAATATGAGAAATAGTGGCTGGTTGAACACTTACCCACTACTGAAAAAATAACACCTGACAAATGAACTACATTGAGTGCCAAAGGAAGGATGAACTTCAATTTCTTCTGTACTTTTAAAAATGAAAATAGGTATTTACTGAGTTTACATGTGTTAAGATGCATTGGTCTCTATGGGCCCGTGCGGTCCGGCCCCTGGGAGTGGGGTCCGTGACCTGGTTTTCTCCTCTTCATTCGTTCAGCTCCAGCCATACTGTTCTCTGTGTTCTTCAGTCATGTCAAGTGTGCTTCTGCCTTTGCATCTTTTTAGGTTTTTTTTTTCCCCCTTTCTTCTGGCTGAACCATTCTTCAAGGAAACTAGGGGGCTCACCTTCCCAGCTCCTATGGCCACATCTTATTTTACTCATGCTACTTGAATTTCAAAGACATTTTCTCTTACCTCCCTATCAAAAAATGAACACTTCCTTCTCTACCCTTTTATCTCTCTTTCTTTCTTTTCCTCATTTTCCTTCTTCCTTTTCTTTTTTCTTTCTTTTCCTTCCTTTCTCATTCATGCATTCATTTATATGAATTTATACTCAGTTATTCACTTTAATCAATGATACTACAGATTTAAGAAGAGATCTTTTTATATGTAACAAGGATAAAAGTTACATCAACATGAGTGAAGCAATGGAGAACACTTTGGCGAAATGCAGATGTAATACTACTGACATTTACAAAGGGTGATGATTACAGAACATCTCAGTAGTATTAGGTCTTGTCTCTGTTTCTTAGCAAAGAACTACCTGAATGGAAGTTAGTGATTGCAAAAGTCCATGCAGCAATATTTTGTGAATATTTCACTACCAGTCTCTATGCAATATATGAGCAATGCTGTGTACAAGGTTCTTGTGTACTATTTGGATTTCTGTATGTCCTAAGTCACGACCTTTTCACCTGATTTCAAAATTTCAATTGGTTATGCTCACCAGAGTCCTGATTGAACATTGTCCAAGTTTGAAACAGGTGAAAGGGAGCACCTGCAGCCTTTTGGCCTGCTTCTGTCTCAGTGCAGAAGTCACTGTGAGCATCCTTTAAGATTTATCGACTCAAGCACCAAGTCGCTTGCTGTCTCCCTGGACAAAATTCTGAAAATTCTTAACCCTCAGAGCCAATTCACCAATCCTAGGACCAAACAACTCAGGCATCTAAGTAAGAGACCTTGTTCCCTGTGCTCTGCATATAGGTGCTTAGGTTAAATAAACACATTCTATTACATAAATCTCTATATTTATGTGGAGTCATGTGAATTCTGTTGTATGACTAAGGCTATGGGCTCCAAATTCAAAAACATGACTTTCCCAATGATAAAAATTACATTAGAGGAAGCAAACACATGAGTAAAACCTGACACCTCCTCCATAAGTTGTCTTACAATCTTCAGGACAGATGAGCAGGTTGACTCTCAGTCCACAAGATGGCATGGCACTCATCAGTGGACAGGGAACTGGACTTTATTACAAGAAATTAACCCTTTGGAAAATAGTACTAAAAACATACCTCTTAAAGGGTCATAACATTTGTCCAGGAATATGTTGGGAATAAGAAGAAATTTTGTTCACAGAAGTGAAGTATTCAAAGTTTATGATAAGAATACAATGTTTTTGTTTATTTTAGGGGAGTAGGACTTTAAGAATTTCCTTGTAAATTCAGATTTTTGTCTCTGAGATTATGAGCCTTTTCTGGGGTTGAGGTGATTATGGAGGCAGATTTCCTCTGCAGGAGGAATGTACATGTTTATAGCACTCTGATATTCACATGTATTCATCATTGCTTATTTGCATAATCTAACGGTACTGTACAACTTGCAAATATGCCATGAAAAGTTTTCCTTTCCCAGTCCAGCTGTTAGCTCTTTTAATGTCCCTCTCAACCATCCCATGTTCTCTTTGATTGCTGTTAGAACCTTAGGTTGGTGCCAGACTCCATTCTCCAAGGAGTTCAGGACATGTTTGCTTTTGGAGGACTGTGGTTCACAAGTACAAGTAGAACAGGTTTCCCTAAACCTCTTGCATGGCTTTATGGGAGGCAGGAAGTTAAGGAGGGTGTGGGCAGAGAGTCCAGCGATTTGCAGATCCCCAGTCCCAGTGTGAGAGCATACTGATCACAGAGAGCCGTGAGGGCAGCTTGTTGCTCTGTCTAGTCTGGAATTTCGGCTCTATCAACATATGTTTTCTCCTCTAAGTTTAAAGTCCTGATTGAATTCATTTCTTCTGGTTTTCTCTGTTTAGAAATTGTCAGCAGTTTGCCTTTCCCCTTGTGGCTAACTTTGTCATCAAACATACGTAATTGTACTTTGCTGAAAGCCCTGAACTTCTACAGTGACCTGCATGTCGCCTTGGATCCTGGTAGTGGATATCGCATTGGAAATGTTGGCAGTTTTACCTGAAGACACATTGAGGCCTTCAGGACATAATCAGTCCAGGAACATATGACCAATGGTCAAGCCAACAGTGACTTGACAGTCATGTCCATGACATAATCTTTAGGGCAAATTGACTTCTCACTCACGATCTGAGTCTTGACATCAGCTCCACTGCCTTCATTTTATAGAGAGAGGCTGTTTCACTTGACCTTGATCTTTTCTTCAGGATCATGATTTTGATCAGGAGCCACAGAGATTCCACTCCCATGTCATTGTCATTAAGCTTGTCACAGAAGTCATTGAAAGTGTGAATGGAAACAAACATGGCATCTATTTGCAAATACCATTTTTATTAGGAAACCAAGTTCCTGGGTTTAGTCTTGAGAAAATGTTGCAAAAGGATTGAAGCTAATCCTTTATTACCTGGATGATACTTCTACAGATCATCTCTGCTTCTGCTTCTAGAGCTCAGGGATATGTCAGACACAGCTCCAAATTCCCATGCCTACAACAGAGGACTGGAGCACAGGGAAGTAGCAGGCTAACTAACACTGACTAGGGCAAAACAAACCCACCTCAGTTGCTCTCTCCTCTCTGCTGAGCTTTAAGCGATGACACATAACACAGTAATCAGAATCAGAAGGGTCATTTGAGCAAAGAACCCTCCTGCAAGAATAGGAACCGAATCCGAAGACCCACAGTATCAGCAAAGTAAATTTTCTTGTATTATGTCCCAGGGCAGGGTTTTCTTTGATCCTCTGAAAGATAGGATCCATAGGAAACCATCATAATTTTATTCCAAGTCCAGTTAAAGCCCATCTCATATTCTTGAGCCATTTGAATAGATTATGACTACTGGGAAAACACAAAAATGTGCTTATCTAACTGGAAGGCACTCTGGAAAACTCTGGACTTGTGTGGAATGCAGAAACATGAAAAATCATTATCCCATTTTCCATACATATTTCTTGAGAACCTTGTGTGAAGGATGCCAGTAACATATTCATATCAGAATGCAGAATTCCATCCTGATTTACAACATTGAGTCCCAAAAGAGTTCAGTCTTCACCAGTGACCTGACACAAGATGCAAAAAATGCAAATATCATATTCAAGTGTTAAGGTTCAATGATATCCTCCAGGTACATCATCCATCAAGCATGGCTTCCTACTTCAGCAGGAAAGTGGCAGAATTTGGATAACTAGCCAGTGTGAAAGAATTATTTTTTTAAGGATGTGGAGTTTCAAAGACTTCTTATAGCCTTTAATCCTGTAACACTCAACTCTATACTTCATTCTGGTGTTTGTCACCACACTTAACTGTCTTCATTTTACATGATCTGATACACAGCTAAAATTAGAGGTAGAAAGAATGAAATGTGTTAACACCAGTACAGAGGACTTGAAAGGGAATATTTTGGTTTAAGACTTGGGAGAGAGATTCTGTAGTCTCAAAACACAAAATACACTCCTTCAGTAATAATACAAGGCAAATATCTTCATAGATCAGTGCTACTTAGACTTCCTGGGAAAACAAAGTGAAAGCTACAGAACAATAACAAAAATCTCCAAGTAAAAAGATTGTTTCTGTAAACTAACATACCTGCTCTATCCTACCTACTTCCCAAGGTCAATGATAGCCTTATTTAATCTCAAATGGTAATCAGAAGTCCTTAAAGTTTTTAATAGACCACAAAGTGGTGAACCAGTGAATAACTGTGATTAAGTTTTTACTGTAAAGGATCAGATCAAGACAAGTGAGTAGATTTAAAGGAAATGAAAGCATTAAGGAATCAATATGTAATCGCAAGAGCATCTCACTGAGCCTGCCATCCAAAGAGTGAAACACTTTCCACACCCAGTGTATCAATATGTGGCAAAAGATAGCTTGAGGCTTATGTACAGGCTGTTCTCACTTGAATCTGTAGCCTATTCTTTGAACTCACGCTTTGAAGAGAACATTTTTACTTGTGATATTAACTGCAATTTTCATTGTATTTTTCTTTTCAAACTGTTAGAAGTCATCGGTAAATATGTGAGCAAAAATGAAAAGAATGATTATTAGCTGAGTCTAGAAGACACATAGATACTTTGGGTTTTAATTAACTCTGTTTTTGTCAGTGATTTATAAATACTTCTGTGGAACGACAAGCCTGAAAAATGGCTTAACATAAAAATGAAATGTTCTGTGAGTCAATGAGTTTTGGAAACACTGCATCTGTAATAAGAAATATTAAATGGATTTGGATTTGGTGATAGCAGAATTGGAGTTATAGGTCTCTTTGGTTGAGAAATAGATGTATTGAGGAGAAGCAGGCATAATTTTTTTTTTCACAAGATACCTTGAAATGAAAAGTTAAAGGGCTAACATAGGTCCTGGAGTGGTAGCTGGAGAGTTGCTTAAGGATTACTCCCAGTCCTGTTCCGTTGATTTAATTATGTAAGGATATAATGTATGATTAAAAACAAAGAAAACATTATGAAAGTGTGGGCTAGTTAGTGAATATATGAAGAAAACTGGCTAAATGTTGGAAAAAAAAAAGGCAAACCAACATAGCAGGTGCACATCAACAAACTCCAAAATGATTTAGAGAGATTCCTTAATGTCATTCCTCCTTAAATAAAAGGGAAAAAAGATGAACTACAACATTATTTTATTTTTATTGTTTAAAACAGACTTTTAAAATAATACTTGTAGATTCATAGGAAATTTGAGACAGATTTCCCTTCTACCCACGTACGCAGTTTTCCCTATTGATAACAGCCGACATCATATGGTACATTTGTTACGACTGATGAACCAATATTGAAACTTTATTAGTATTTAACATTAATAGATTATGTACATTTTCTTAGTTTTTATCCAATGACCTTTTCTGTCCCAGGAGTCCATCAAGGATACCATATTACATTTAGTTATCATGTCTCCTTAGCATCTTCTTGGCTGAGACAGCTTCTCAGATTTTTCATGTGTTATGATGATTTTGACAGTTTTGAGGAGTACTGGTCAGGTACTTTGTAAGATGCTCCTCTGTGGGAACTTGTCTGATTTTTTTCCCCACAATTATACTGGTTATGGGTACTTTTTGGAAGAAAACCACAGAGGTGTGTGCCATTTCATAATATTATATCAACGGTACATACTACCAACATCACTATTGATGTTGGTCTTGTTAATTTGGATAAGGTAGTAGTTTTCAGATTTCTCCACTGTAAAGTTTCTCTTTTTACCTCTTTTCTACACTAAAGCATTTGGAACATAGTAAAGCATGTCACTGTGCACAGTCATGGCTGGAGAGAAAAGAGTTATCTTCCTTTCCTTTAGGGTGGAGTATCTACATAAATTATTTGGAATTACTCTGCATGGGAGATTTGTCTCTTCCTTCCCATTTATTTATTTATTCAATCATTTATTTATATTATTCTGGACTCAAGGATGTTTATTTTATACTTTGGGTAGTAATTCAATACTACTTTACTGATTTTGTTGTGCAATTTACTCTGGTTTTATCCATCAGGAACTCTTTTAGTTGGCTTCTGAATCTCTTTGACATACCTCCATCAAAGTGGGATTGTTTTTTTCACACTTACTTTCTTTTAACTATCAATGGCCCCTGTTCATCTTGTATATTTCCTGCTCCAGCACAAGAATCAGCCGTTTCTTCAAGAAGCCCTTTTTCCTATTGCTAGAGAATGGTATTTGAAACCAAGATCTGGGAGTTAGGTATGCTTTTGTTTGTGTTTAATTCATTAGAGAGAGCAGGGGACGTAAAGAAATCTAAAAGAACCAAATTTAAAAGGGGGTGCTTGCTCTTCCCAAGTAGGAGGAGAGGTACACTACTTTCTACTGCAGGCAATTCTTTATTCTTGGTATAGATGAGCAAAGTATTCTGCTGAGGCATGGAAAAGTGAGCAGATCTTTTCTTGGCTGCTTATGGGCTGTCCTGTAGAATTGAATCCATAAAACTAAGCACAGAGCTAGCTTTCCTGCCTGTTGATTTGATTCTTTGCAAGAGATTTATGCTGAGTGCAGGACAGTGGGAAATTTAGGGCATCACTCCAGATCCTGTGGTCATTAAAAACACTGTAAGATTACTATGAAAAACTTCATGCCAATAAATTTAACAGCTTTGATTAAGTTGATATTTTGTTTTGTAAAATAAAACTTAATGAAAGCTACAGAAAAAAATTGAAAAACAATTTCTGTGTATCTGTTAAAAATAATAAATCCATAATTTAAAAACATCTCACACAAAAAAATCAGGCTGCAATATCTTTTTGGAGAACAAAACATTTAGGGCAGGAAAAGGTGCTTTCAGAGAAAATGTACATTTTTCTCATTTTATGTTATAATTCATCACAACACCACCTAAATAATACATAGTAAGAAAAGGAAATTGTATCTCATGAGCATGAACTCAAAAATGTTAGACAAAATGTTAGCAAGTTAAGTCTTGTAATATATAATAGCATCAAGTGAAGTTTTATCCTAGTTAAGAGAATTTGGTTTAATATTCAAAACTTATTATTAAGAAAATGATTGATTTTTCTCAATGGATGAAAAAGAAAGCATTTGATAGAGTTAAACAAGCACACATGGTAAACATTTTCAACATAGCTAGAAACTCTCTTGATATGATGAAGGGTTTCAGCACAAAGGCATCAGGTAACATGGTTCTTGATAGTTAAGAAAATGTTAAACCCTGTTCCCTGCGTTTGGGAAAAAGACAGGGATACTTACTTTATTTGTGCCTGGTTTCATTCATTTGGCATGATGCTTATGGGGTTCATGCACATTGTTTTATGTGTCAATAATTCATTTCTTTTTATTGGAGAATGCTAGTTCATTGTGTGGATATGGCATAATTAAATTATCTGTTTACCAGCTGATGGACACTTGGATTGTTTTCCAGTTTTTTTTACTGTTGTGAATAGAGCTGCTATTTACATTTTTAAGTAGTCATTGTATGGAAATGTTTCATTTCTCTTAGCTAAGTATCTAGGCGTGGAGTTGCTGGGCAGCAGAGTGTTTATTTAACTTCATAGGAAACTGACAGACTCTTCTAAAATGGCTGTACCATTTTTATTTGAGAATTTTATTTTCTGAAATAAGAATTTAGTTCTACCCATTTCCCATTAAGCGTTGCTTTAGTGGCATCCCACAAATTTTGATAGATTTTATTTTTATTTTCATTCAGTTGAAAATATTTTCCAATTTCCCCTGAAATCTTCTCTTTGTCCCATGGATTATTTAGAAGTGTCTTGTTTAATTTCCAGTTGTTTGGAGATTTATATGTAATCTTTATGTTAGTGATTTATACTTTAATTCCGTTGTGGTCAGTGAACATGCTTTGTATGGTTTCAATTCTTTTATATTGTTAAGGTTTGTTTTATGAACCAGGATACAGTTGTTCGGTTAATATTGTATGCACTCTTACAAACATGTGTATCTTGCTGTCTGGGAGTACAGTACACTGTAAATATCAGTTAGAACCCATTGTTGGGTGATACTGTTCAGTTCTTTTATATCTTTGCTGATTTGTCTACTAGTTCTATTTATGACTAATTAAAAAATCTACAGCTGTAATTGGGGACTTTTACTTCTTTAGTTTTTTTCAGTTTTTACTTCATGTTCTAAAGTTCTCCTCTTATGTTCATATACGTTTAAGGCCGTTACGGCTTCGTGGTAGATTTAACCTTTTGACATTATGTAATGTTCTACTTGACTTTTGGTAATTTTGTTTGCTCCCAAGTGTACTTCATGATTAATGTATTCACCCCAGCTTTCTCTTGATTAGTGTTTGTATGGTAATATATTTTCATTCATTTAATTTTAAGCTAACATGAGTTTCTTGTAGATAGCATGGACTTGAGTCAAATTTTTAAACCCATTTTGCCATTCTCTATTTCTGTTAGTGTATTTAGATCATTTAGATTCAATTAGTCCATAAACAACTATATGGGCTTGCATTCCTTTGCTCCTCTCTCTCCAAAATCCCCCTACTACTTTCCAGTTCTCTCCTCCAGCCTGAAAGGTGGAGCTTTATCCTCTCTGCCTGCCATGTGCTTCCCATGTCTGGGCCAACATCAGGGTCATGGCAGAATAGAATAAGACAAGCTCCAGCTTTCTGGACAGAGGGAGGTCAGGAGGAAAATGCAGCTGTGGTTTTCCTCACCCTCTTGGGACCACAGATCCTCCAGAGAAGAAGGGTCTCCTCCTTCTAAGTCCACGTGCTCCTGGGTGGATGTATATTTGTACAGACATTTTGAAGGATGTTATGCAAGATAGTATCTAGCAACGTGAAGATGAACAGCCTGTATATCTGTTTTTCATCATATACCCTAAATACACTCTTCCATGTAATGCAAAAGGAGACAAACACAGTTGATCATTTTATATGCTTATATTAGCAAAAGAAGAAAACTAACCTAAATTTTCATCAAGGATGTGAATTTTTTTCCTCACTTCATTCACGTTTCTGCTCTAAAGTTGCCTCTTTAGAAAGGCCTTTCTTGACCACTACGTTAAAATGATTGAATTCCCTTCACCCCAATCTCCTTTTATCTCAATTTCACTCCTTTGATAGTTCTTCTTACTATCTGACACTGTATTACACTATTGGTTTACCTCCTACTTGCATTGGTCGTTCCCACTACAATGCCATAAGGATGTGGATTATTTATTGTTCATGACACTATTTGTTAAAATATTAGTTCATTCTCTCTCTTTCCCACTAGACTATAGGTTCCATGAGGGTTAGACAGTTTATCTTAGTCATTGCTATATCCCCAATGTCTGGAAAGGTGTGTCAGTAAGTGCTTAAAATATTCGTAGACTATATAAATGTATGATTATGTAAATCTGAGTAAAAGTTACATGGTATTTTATAACTCTCTGTATTTTTCTCTACTTTTTATGTTTTATAAAATGCTTAGATTTTAAGTGATTTTTTTCTTTGTTTTATTTTTCAAAACAACACATTTTATTTTTATAAGCAGAATGATTTTTATGTTAATATTGTATTTTCAAATTTGGTAGCAACTAAGTCCTTTGCTTACCATTTAAGACCTATCTCATTTGATGTTCATTCCTCTGGCAACCTACTTTTCTAGCCTAACCATTTACTACTCACAAACAAATTTTCTGTATGTTAAAAAAAATTGAAAATTACAGTTGCCATTGTATACACTCTGCTTACTTCTTTAGCTCCTAACTCTGAGGAAAAAAAAATTCACTTCCTTGTTGATGAAAATTTAGGTTAGTTTTTATTTTTTTATTATTTTCATGTGGAAAGACAACCCATGGTGAGATTTCATGGTAACTAAATTTTGGGATGACTGTGTTGAGAAAAAAATTAAATAGATTATTTTAATTACAAATCTATTGAAAGCATTTCATTTGCTAATGTGCATTATGAATCTTCAAGAGGGATTTATAATATGCAGATTCAATTTGTTTGCCCATAGAGCTCCTTTAAAAATGTTAATAATTTCCTTCTAAGCATTTCTTTGAGTGTTATTATATCTGGGTTATTATATCTTGTTGTATTTCATGCTTTGGACAAATGATCTCTTTTTACCTTCAAAATCCTCTCAGTGCTATTGGTTCACATGTTAGGTACTATATGATCACTAGATGAACACATAAGTAATCTCTACTAGAAACTTAAAGAGTTCAGGACTTTAGTTCTTTATTCAGTGTGGCCCATTAAAGAAAATTTGTTTTTAACCTCCTGAAAATGAAATCCCACCTGTTAAATTGACCTCCATCCCTTGTACAATCCTCTTGTACTCTCCAAAGTGAGCAGTGAGTCGATAGGGCATCTGGGAAGAATATGTCATCCCTTGTTACTGCTGAATAGTTCACTGTGGAAACTTGTTCTGTACATCTGAGTCAAAATCAAGTTGACAAGTAGAAGTTGCCTTTGAACTTTTGATAGGAGTGAGAGGAGAGAAGGCAATCTGAATTTTTCTCCACCCTTTCAATGTTCGTTGACAATGAAATTTTTAAGGATTACGAAGTCGAAGATGGTGGTTTTAGAGAAGAAAGAGGTTGGAATTTCACTTGGTTTCATGATCAAATGCATTGACTAATTTGGATTAAGACTGAGCTCTGAATGTTGGCTAAGTCTGCTCTGACAGAATTCCAATGTTCTGTCCTCTTCAAAATGTATTCAGAGAATGAACCATTGTCACTTCATGTGTTTTGCTTTTGACAAGTGTAATCCTTTTAGAAAGGTTTCAGCTGAAATTATTTATGAACTAGGGAAGTCCATGGTGACAACAGTGAATTGGGGAAGCTCCTCTATGCCATTAAAATGATTAATTTAGCAGACTAATGGGCAGATGAAAAAATTCTGATTTCAGCTTCATAATCCATATTATTAATTCTCAAATTTTAAATTGTCTTTTTGTTATTCTTTCTGCCAAATGACATATATTTTTAAATGATTGAGGAAAGTTATCAAATTACACAGTGGTATTATTGTTGTGTTCTTGTTGTGGTGGAAACCTATTGTGTTCCTAGTATTTACTAAGTGCCAGAGATAATTCTAAATATATTGTTTCACTCAATCACCACCACAGTTCTATGAAGTTAATAGGAATATTACACACGTTATTATTTTCTACCAATAAGAAGACTGAAGTGACAAGAAAACTAAGTTATTTTGTCCAAGGAAACAGAGATAGTAAGGGGCCAAGCTAAGATTCAAACCCACATAGTCTTTGTTCAGACCCTGAATATCTAATCGTGGCTGTACAGTACACAAGGGAATTTAAAAGTATGGACTCTGTGGTACGAGTACACCAAATTCCAGGCCCTATGCTGTGTTAGTTGTATGATGTTGAGTAAATTGCACAATCTACTTAAAACTCAGTGTCCTCATCTGTAAATCAAGGATAAGAAAGGTGCATGTCTCAGGATATTTGTAAAGATTAACGATGTCTATGCATGTGCATGGTAAAATCAAGTAAATGATGGGTAATGGTTACTTATTATTCTGTTATTTGGATGATGTCGGGAAAATTTCTGCAAATAAATTGATCCATTCCCCTGTGGGAAGTTCTATCAAAGCCTTAGCTGGGAAAAACATGTAGCAATGCGGTAAAAGTTTAGTGGTTTTCAAGCCACAGACAAGATTTCCTGCAAGAACACATTATTTTAAATTACTCTTGAATTAATCTTTCCTTTTTCAAGAGAGTATCAGTTCAATACCATCATCATAAACTTCATCATCACCAACTATCATATTCATGATCAATAAAAGTATAAAATAGTGTTTTAAAATATATGCCCAAATCAGCAAAGAAATAGCATCCCTGCCCTCTCTATTGACCACAGAGATCACCTTACTACTAGATTATTCCTTCAGTTTATAATCTATAGCACAAATCAGGAATTTTACTTGTGGAATAGATTGTCTAATAGCAAGAATAAAATGTATGCTTTGAATTATAATTCATTAATAGACACAAAGCAGATTTACCCTCATAAGAGACCCAGAGAATAATAAATTCCTAATGAATATTCCTGAGTTTTATGATTCTTTCATTGTACCTACTGTATGAAAAATGACCTTCTACTGTAAACAGGTTCATAAATTGTTCCTTTATCACATTAGTTTTTTTCAATACAGATACTTAAAAAAATAGACTGATTCTTCTGTCTAAAATTCAGATTTAATGATAATCTGCTTAAAAGTTTGACCCAAATTGCTGTGTTCTGCCGGTCATTGGCTGGTTTTACACATGACTCTCCCTTGGTAGAATCCAGTAGAGTAAAATACGTTGTTGCACATTCCAGTCATTGTCTGTAATTCCCTTTACCCTTCAGTACTTCAGTGTAGTACCTAAATCCTTTAGTCTATATCCTCTTCTTAAATTGCCACTTTCTGACCTTCACACTCACAAGGTCTGTGGCTCTGGTCTAAGTGTGTTATTATGTACCAGGGAAAGGCATTTTGCTTTATAAAGGTAAACTGTCTTGCTTCCACAAGTTATCAACAAGGTATCTCATCCTTCCAAGAATGAAAAGTTCGTATCCTGACTATGATGTAACGTTTTCCCATTAGCCACCAGGCAAGAGGGCTTGCATGGCTCCAGACAGCACCCAGATATCTTAAGAACATGAATTTAAATGATCAACTTCGATTTATAAGACTTGAATTTTTCTTTGCTTCTTTTTTTTTCAAATGGGAAGGGGAGATCTGAGTTAGTCTTGATGCTGTGAAATGGTCTGAGAAGAATAGATAACTTCTAACAAGTCCGTACTCTTTCTGTTCTGTCGTCTTTATTTCCCATCACTCTTTAGTTTGCTCCATTCTGTTCCCAACCCCAACTAAACTGCTCTTTTCAGTGGTCAAATCCAATGGACATCTGCCTTTATTTATCTTATTTTACCACTCAGCAGCAACATCTAACACAGGTCTGGGTGGCTTTTGACCTGTTCTCTCTCTCGCTCTCTGATTGCAAACCTCTCTTGGATGGTGGGATCATACTTAATTAATGCTCATGTATTTATTGCATTTCTTCTCAGTCTCCTTTCCCAGCTGCTCCTTCTGTTTTGAATACTGGAAAGCCTAGTCTTCTTATTTTGATCCCCTGTGGTTATATCTAAGTATCTCATTCAGTCCCCAAGCTGGAAATACTCTCTGTGCTCCAATGACTCTCACATTTGAAGCAAGAGCTACGCACTCTCCTTTGAGCTCTGGACTTAAAGATTAAAATGAAGATTAAACTGACAATACATTTAAACATCTCAAATTTGATAAGTCCCCCAACTTTCTGTAGAAATATGTTTCTCTACCCTTCCCTATCTCAGTGAATGAGTACACATTCCACTCCATTTTTCACTTCAAAATATAGTTAGTTATTCTTAATTCTTTTCTAAGGCCTACAGAACATGGAGTGTTAATTTTGATCAGACTGTAAGATTCCTATAGGGAAATATTAGTGGGAGACTGAATGTATAGTTCTTCTATCTGGCTTAAGCTCTTTTATTTCCTTAGCTGTGGTCTCATTTATCTATTATCTTGAGAAAGTGGCTTCTGGGTTCTTAATTTTTATTGCATTATTATATTGCATTTTTAATGATGGGACCATGCATAGAATCTAATGATATTCAAAAAATGTGTCTGAAATATAACTGTTGAATGAAATAAGAGCAAAATTCCAGATTTACAACATCCCTCTTCTGTGAACACTTTTCATTTTCAAACCTCTACAGTAACGGCTATGATTTTTGTTTACAAACGTCTGACAACTAACTCCATAGCATCAAACCCACTGATGACCATCCTAGGAGGGTGAGGTCAAATGTAATATGACTGATTCAGTCCGCACATGGAACCGGAGGGAAAACATCTTTATCATGACCCGTTCATTCTTTTTCTTTTTCCCCCCTTTTTTCAAACCTGGAAATTGATTCAGTCTTACATAAGAAAATGAAACTGGTACACAGAATGCCAGATATTTTTATAAATGAAGTATGATATTTTGAGTCTGCAAAATTCCTCAGGGGAAGTGACAGAGCTGTTCTGTAAATCAAAATTTTCACACAATTTTGAACATAGAAAAAAGAAAAAGGCTTGAAAAGCAGAAGTTTCATACAATTGAATGCTTGAGAAGAAAAACTGCTGACAAGTCTAGAATCATATACCTCTGAATTAAGAATGGATTCTGGCCAAAACAATGTCTGCCTTCTTAGAGGTCGGC
Organism: Vicugna pacos; assembly: GCF_048564905.1. Lineage (NCBI taxonomy): Eukaryota > Metazoa > Chordata > Mammalia > Artiodactyla > Camelidae > Vicugna > Vicugna pacos. The sequence continues at coordinate 81,249,206 of NC_132997.1, read as the reverse complement.
CAGTCCAGAGGGTAAAGCAAGGAATGCGTTCTTGACAAATATCACATGACTCTGGAAGAGACTTTGTTGTTAGAACATTTGAGGACAGGGGTCAATTGAAAATGCCAGTAGAAAACAAGGAATGATTATAAAAGTTCCTTGAAATATCTGTAGAAGAGAGCTACTTTCTCTATTAAGCATCAGAACCCTTCTGGGAAAGTGTATGTTTACAAAGCTACATGGGGAAAAAATGAGAAGAAAAATAAATGCCTGACTATAAGGCAGTTGAGGAAGGATTGTTCTCTCTTCTTTCTTCTCTTCTTTTAGAGACCCTGAACTCTTACCTTTTCCTCTGTACTGAGACTTTTAAGAAGATGACAAAAAAAAAAAAAGAGTAGAAAGTACTCCGTTCTCCAGTCATCTGAAGACTTGTGATGTATTTATAGATATTCAATAGAAAGTGACATTTTTGGTGGCAGATACACTTACTTAGAATCAACTTACTTAGATCAGGGTTTGACAGCTTTTTCTGGAAAGGGCCAAATAGTACATATTTTAGGCTGTGTGCGCCATATGGTTTCTGTTACAGCTCTGCGACTCTGCCATCATAGGGTGGGAGCTTCCATAGACTATATGTAAACAAATGGGCATGGCTGTGTTCCAATAAAACTTTATTACAGAAACAGGTGGAGGGCCAGATTTGGCCTGCAAGCCTTTTATGCTGATCACTGTCTTCAACTATTGAATAACATAAGGATATCTTTACTAGAAAAATGGACAGATGTTTAGCACAGAGTTTATTAGATTCATGGTTTAAAGAGCCACACTCAAGATGTTTGGTTCATATTGAAAAAGAAGCAAAAAAAACAAAAAACAAAACCAAAATAAAAACATTTATAATATTATTTTGGTTTTCAGTTCTAAATTAAAATATAAGAATGCTTATTAAAACAAAATAATTGTTATTTACATTAATTGGGGGATTGGCAAATAAACTTCCAAGATCCGAACCCCAGTTTTTAGAGCTGCACTGAAAGGGAATAAAAAGAATACTTAAATCGTTGTTTGCTACGATCTTTGTGGAACAAACAGCCCTAAATCTGGCATTTTTGCAGTTAATCTTACGTTAAAGCAGTAAACCTTGTCTCTAAATTTGCTGAGAATTCTTGGGTCAGAATCTTAAAAATTTGATGAAGGTAAATATGTTTAAAGTCTAAGGCAGCTGAAGTGTGGGGTACAACTTCCACGTTCACTAGTTTACTCCTGTAATCACATCCTTGTGTATAATTGTCACCATATTCTAAAATATCTTTCATCATAGAATCAGCTTTGTGGCCACTGTAGATTGGAAAGGGAAGGATTTGTAAATCATTCTATTATAGGCAATGTTAAGAAATATGTAAAATTCTGATGCAAGGGTTAAGCACACAGTTAAGTATGCAGTTTGGGAGAAATATGGCCAAGGCTCTGTTTCAGAGGAATTGAAGTAAGAGCTTTCCACATGCCATGACATCGAGCCCCATCTTCAGGGGCTGCTGAGATTTTAATTTGAAAATAATGGTGTATGAGGTAATGGATGTAATCACGGAAGCTCTGGCATCATCAGCTGCTAGTGAAGAGAGTATGGATCTATATTGTGAGCAAGAGAGTACCTGTCAAACCACTCTAAGACTTGTTACATGTTGGATGAAGGATTTATGTAAAGAATATGGGATTTTTTTTTCCAAATCTGAAAATTGGAGGATTTGAAAACTATCTTCCTTACCAATAGATAAAAAAAGCTCTTTGGTTGTAGAATAGAAAGCCATTTTTTACCTCTGTTAAGAAACAGTCCCAATGGTTTACAAGATACTTTAAAGAGGTTGTTTTGTTTAGTTTAAAAGTTCTATTTTCCCACTGTCGAAGCATGAACATGGGTGGTCCTCTAAGGAAAACACGATCTTAAGAATGTAAGAATGACTCATCGTCTCATTAGGGTTTGGAGAAAGAAAAGAGAAAGCAGTGTAGGGCAGCCTTCCATGTCCACCTGGAGCCGACAGAGCTGCCTCAGTCAGTCACCAAAGCCCTGCACCCGCCCCCTGCCGGCGGTCTGAAACACGCGCGCGGCCCGGAGCGGCCGTGCTTACGTCTGAATTATGCACTGTGGCTTGAAAGTTCTGAGCTTCTTGCTTCCTATAGCCACGTCAGTAAGGACTTTTCTAAAAAGTGCCTTTTATAACACATACCTTGATGTGCATAATGTTTTCTCTCTAGTCCCTGCATTGTGGAAGGTGCATTTTCAGTGACATATAGCATACAATGCAAATGAGCTGTGGAGTAACAAATTAAAACGCTTTTATAGAAACCTCTAATTACTATTTATGGCTCCCCCGGCATTACCTAAACTGGCTACTACTCCCAGTCATTACAAGCCCCCCAAAGAGCAGGGGGGTGTGCATTGTTGACTAACAGCAGACGCAGCGAGGGGTGTGATTTGTTACTAATGGGAGGCCATAAAGGTAGTTTTTATCTACGATGCTCTCTGTGCACTGCCAGGCAGACAGTGAGAAAGGGCATTTTTTAAAAGGCTGGCATATTTCTGCCCTGCAGCCGTTCCTCTTGGGTGAGGACTCCTCAACCCTGCCGTTTTTCTTTAGTACATAATATCAATATCATAAAAAAGTGAACAGATACACTTACCTAGCCATAGATTAATTTAAACATCATGAAATTTATATTGCATTTGTAGTTGTACAGTTAACTCATTTATTGAGACCTACCAATAGGCAAAGCCCTATGCTGTTGGCTTGTTAATATCATTAGAAATGACCCTTGACCTCAGGGGGACCATGGTCTAGCACGTGATTCTTTCTTGGTTGTATGGTACTATATCCTAAAATGACAGAGCGGTATAAATGTGTAATCCAGCATTTATTGAGTATCTACTATGTGTCCGTTGTTAGACTCCGGGACTCAGAAATGTATGTCCTGGCATCTGGGTGCCTAAGATCCAGTGAAGGACAGAGAAGGCCCCTCAGACAGCCCTGCTAGCTGGCAGAGAGGGGTAAGTGATCTGATTTCCAGTCAATGTATTATGAGAATGTGGGTGATTAAGTCTGAGTGGAGCTGATGGAAAGACATCCGGGATAAGGTGGAATTTGAGCTTGCTTGAAAGAAAATGTAAGATTTAGCTTGATATGAGAGAAAAAAAAGATCTTCTAGGCAAAATAATGACTTGATTTGAAAAGCAAACATACAAAATATTCAAAAGGATAAAGCTGGCAGAAACAGAATTATACAGAAGATGAAATCAGTCACAGTGATCGTTTAGGCATCTGTTTGATGTGATGATCCAGAGGTAAAATCAAAATAAAAAAGATAAGTGTTATTTTCATGATGTTTACAGACTAGCTGGGGAGAGAGAGCATCTATTTTGTAGGATCACATTTGTTCATACATAAGTTTGCTGTAATTACAAATACTTGGATTTCGAAGCATGACAACTGTACCTCGTTTGACTCTTAGAGATTGTAAAGAACATACTTGGAATTGCTGTCCAAATTCTAAAACCTTTAAAGAAATATCAGTTCTGACACTACCTAAAGGGAGGCTTAAGTACGATGTTCTCCCCAAATATCTCACATTTGACGTCCTCGCCACCCGAACAGCTGCCCTGGACAGACCAGACACTACTGTCCTCTCGGACTTGGTTAGCAGTGACAAGATGCCCTTCCTAATGATGCTGCCTCTTTGGAAGGCAGGGTGGCCTCAGACTTCAGCTTGCTGTGAACCTGATTTTCACAGCTGACAGTGGAGAAGTCCAGGAACTGTGTTGCTATCACTTACCAAGATGGCGTGTCTGTGCAGGAGTCCTCGGGTCTCCAGTTGGGAGCCCCTGCTCCGTCTCTGTCAGAAAGGGAGAGGAGCTGGAATGGCCTGCAGACACATCAGCAGGGGGACCGCAGGAGCAGCACTAGCACTGATGGCAGGAGCCCACGCTTGTGCAGGGTCCTGGGAGCACCCAGGGCCGCTCTTGACTTGAGCCACAGACCTGTGGTGTCAGTTGTGTTGTCTGATGCTGTGAGGTACCCCCATTCTGGTGAGTCCAGGCTGCGCAGGGCGGAGTAGGGAACCCTCTGAAATGTGGGATTATCAGGGGAAGAATGAACCCAGAATAGAAAGAAACTAAACACTTGCAGAGGGGAGCTTGAGGTCAACCTTATCTGATGCTGTAAAAGCCGGTGCAGGCTGCTGTTCCAAATACCTCTTTCACTCACCACCCATCTTTTATTTAATTTGGGAGGTGGGGTGAAAGACATTTATTACAGAAAATATGGGCGTAGAAACCAGACTGGGCAGAGGACGAAGTCAAACTGTGGTGCAGGCCCAGAGAAGCCTTGGCCATTTAGCAGGGAGCTTTTGAGTGCAGACTGTCCCGCATCAGAAGACTAGCCAGGCCTTTACACCTCCTCCTGATGCAGTCACTGCGCAGAGGCTGCCTTCAAAGGGGCAGTATTTTTTAAAAAATACTAGTTTTACTTTTTTATATGGGTCACAAAATAATTACTACGTACCATTTAGCACTCACATCTTTCTGAGGCGTGGACAGACACTATATCTCTTAGACACTTTGCATCATCTTCAATGACACCTCATGTCTTAGACTCCTTCTTAAGTATTTGGATTCTTTGCTTAACGCTACTATGTGGCTTTTCTCAGTTCCCTAGGTTTTCGTATTTCTGTCTTTGGACAGGTAGACACTATGTTGGTATCTTGCCGTTGTGTGATGTTTCTAAAAGCAGTCATTATAATGGCCACGGGAGTTGACTGTAACTGACCTCTTTATGGACAGTTGTCGCAGCCTAGGAAACAAGATGAGGCACTAGAAGGGAACTGTCCTCTCCTACTTGGGGCTCATTCAGAGCCCCAGGAGGTTCTAGGTTCTTGGAAAATCGTCAGAGTGTCTCTGCGCACGGTTGTCTCTTTTTAATCTGTAGATAGAATTTATCAAAATTGATGCACTAGTGTCCAAAGAAGAGAAATTAAAATGCCAATCAGATGGGCACACATAACTCATTTACCCACTTTGCAATACAGAAAGCCTAGTGAAAGTGATTGCAAACTTTATTCAAATGCCTTTGCCCGCAGTTTAAAATGACTCAGATAGTCATGTAATTGGAAATTCCAATTATCCCATTTAGATGTGTACACAGCAGAAGGTCTCTAAGACCCAACAAAAACTTTCTATTAGTGCATGTTAAGAGTCTGCATTTTCCCATTTTCCATGATGGTGTACGTGTTTTAAACACTAAAGGATTAAGAAGCTTAGAAAAATTGTCTAGGGCTGACCTGCATAGATAAATAAAAGTGTTAATCTGCAGGAAGAAAGTTTGAATTAGAAATTAGATAATTAGAAGTGAAGATATAATGGAACAAGTAAGTAGATAAGGATGGAAGATTAGGTTCACCAACAGGCAGAGTCTTAATACGTTTGCCACACTATCTCACAGATCAACTTGGCACCTACAAATTGTGTGTTCTTAGTGGAAACAGTAGAAAGTCTATCAGTAAAGTGGTGTAAAATAGAAAAGCAAACCAGTACTTTACTTGACGTGGTATAATGGGGACAGTGGCCAATGAACCATGATAGTAGAAACCGCATTTTTAAATTAATTAATGAAGGAATTGCATGCCCTTTTTTGCTTTCCATGACCCTAGTGTCTTTCTGTTCCTTTCATGGCTGTTTACATCCAAGCTCTTGCTCATTTTTCACAGTTTCCACAGTGAGTCTTAGTCCGTGTTGCTTACTTTGCACAGAGAGACAAGCCTTGCAGCAAAGCAGTGCAGGAAACCATTCCTACTCTTTGCAGTTGCTCCTTTTGCATGGGGTCCTAGGAGCAAATCGGGGGCTATACTTTCTTTAGAATGGATATAATAATATTTTAACACCTTTTACTTCCAAATGCCTTGTGATGATTCCACCTAGCAGGAATGGGATAGTCTTGGCTTTTGCTAATTACATAGTTCATGTTGAAACGTATACCAAGTTATTTAAAAACTATTACCACTACTTGAAAAATATCTCATTCTCTCTCCCTGAAACATTTTGTTTTTCTTTTGGCTCCTTATAGTTTCACTTGTTTGTTCCAAGCTACTTGGCTAGAGACCCTAATAAAGACTGCTTTTCCTTTTCACAGTGGAGTGAAATTTATCTTTTCAGTTTTTTATTGTCAAAGTCCTTGATAAGCAAGTGCTTTTCCAAAAAATATTTAAATACTTCTCAAGGGGTTTGAGTGTTCTCTGGTTATACCAGAGAACTCTGTGACTCTCATACAAATAAAACCCCACATCAATTTGGATGGATGCTCTATTACTCTGTTTTCCGTGACTTGAATTGAGTTACTGAAATGTTGATCCTAAAATAAGCATAAAAAAAGTTCTGTGTCACCTGGTTGATGTAACAGTGGTGAAAAGACACTATCCCTGCCAGGATCTGGACTGTCGTGTCTTTCCCCAGGTGACTCGTCTTATAAAGACAAAAACAGATGGCACACTCTGCCTGACTCCTTATACCTGATGGTGAGGCTGCAGAAATGAGACAATATATGTGAAGTGTTTTGAGGTCTCCAGGCAAAAAGAAATCTATACATGAAAGCCATCTTTGTTATTATACATGGAAATATAAAAGATACTGGGAAGGTAATTCGAGAATCCAGATCATTTTCCAAAACATGGCAGTGCCCTTTTCTGCCCATCACCCAAAAGAAAAAACACTCCTTTGAACCACCAAAGTGAGTGTAAGGAAAACTCCTTAAACTCCTGTGCTTTGGATATTACATTATTACAGACATCAATAGGTTTCCCCACTGGCTGTATATAAATGAGCATTTACTTTGACAGGTCATTCAGTGCTGTCCAGCCAACATACAGTATGGAATGAAATTAGAGAGCAGGCAATTTCTGTCCACAGGAATATTTAATTACAATGCATTTTCCAAGTGTCTACCTGGGAGCTCTGTTCAATTACGGTGTAATTAAAAGGCAGTTTGTTCTTTACTCAAGCTACTGCTCTTCTCACAGTGTATGGAAGTTTCCTGTAATAGATACGTTACAGAGCAGTCCAGAACACGCATGGGTAACCCTGAAGTAAACAGATGCAAGTTGCTTTTGTCAACCATTCATTGAGTGTCAGTTAATTCCCATTTTATTTCTGCTTCACTATTTCAGATGAAAAAATACTTTGCTCTTTCTGATGGCCAAACACTTAGAATTGGATGACGTTGTAAATAGTTTATCACGTTGATAAACTAATACAATGCCCCGCCTCCATTTTTTTCATTTAGTAGAAAGAAGACAGTGTCTTGGAAAACTTGTTCCTGAAAATGCCAGGCTTATATTCTACCTGGATCCTGTGCCACTTCAGAGATTTCAGCTTCAGTGCTAAAAGCTTAGTGGCAAATTGTCAGATTTGTTCTTGTATTTAAATAAACAAATATTAAGGGAATACCTGGTAGACAGCGACGAAAGAGCATTCAAGAATGAAATCTCAGCATAATTTTCTAAATTTTTTAGAAGCAGCAGAGACTTGAAAGATCTTGTTGACTGTGTATCAGTGTGCTCATGAGTAAGGACAATGCATTCAACTGGACAAGCTTAAATAGTCCAAATTTCAAGTCATCCTGGAAAGTACTAAGGGGATACAAATGGCTCCAGCAAAAATTTGCAATTCAAATAGTGTCATTTCTCTTTTGTGCAGCAAACTCTTTTCTACTAAGGAAAAAAGGGGGGAGGGGAGGGAGGAAACATAAAAAAAGAAACCTCATGCTGTGAATCCTTACCATACAGAGTAAGGTTAAAATAGGTGTTGTTCTATCATATCACACTGTTTTCCATGTGATTTTATCAATGTTCTAAGGGTACAGTTTATTTTTAAAAATATCTTTCATTTAATCATAATTATCTGGACTTTTCTCACACTCTTTTGCAAGCCTGGCTATCCAGGCCCTCTGAGTAATGAAATGTGCGTGTTCACATGTATTGGGCAGCGTTGCTTTTTATCTTTTCTGCACTTACACTGGGGCCTTCAGTAAAGGAGGACCGGAGTAAAGCAGTGGAAGTTCCTCGTGGGGATTTTGTTTTCCTCCAGACAAGTTTTAAGATTTACATTATTTATTTTTTCATCAGTGCATATGGAAAATGTCACATTAGATATTGCTGCCCCAAGTTAGCTGAATAAGTGGTGAGTTCAGCCACCTAAAAGACACACATAGATGGATGCACACATCGGGGAAACCACTGGGGATAATTTGCAGTTCTGCAAGAGAGAACCACAGCGTATCCTGGAATTCTGCACGAGGCGGAATTTATTTTCCATTCATCCTCCAGGATTCATCCTGTGATGAAAATGGACTTGTCAGGTGTAAAGAAAGTTTGGCAGAGAGGAAAATAAGTGCTATATAGAAGATGAAAATAGAGGATGGAGGACCTGTCTGCATCACTCTAAAAGCAGTTTGAAAAGTAAGAAATAAAGGCACCTGGGTGTTACGGCACATATGTTGGGCCGGACAGAAATTTGTTTGGTTACTTTTCTTAGTGCACAGATGCTTTGGGACTATATACACTGAGCCTGAGCAGATTATACGTGAAAGGCATGCCTCTCTGCCCTCCCAGGCAGAGGCACTAGTGGTGTATCTGATACACACACACATGTACAGGCACACGGCCCTTTTCTAACCAGCATACAATTAGCATTTTGAATAGTGACTGAAGTTTGGGGAAATAGCAAATAAATACTTTTTTGTTTTCTGAATGGTTAGGCTCCCATGAGGAGACAAAAAAATAAAAAAACAATGAATATTTCACATACATTCTTTTAATCTATGTTTGTATGTGGGTTTTTTTTTTTCTCTCCTAAAATTTTCCCTCTTGCTCCCCATGCTCTTCCTACTGTTCTATATTTATTGGCCTCAGAGGTAGGAGGGAAGGTAGAAAAATGTGTGAGTTCTCCTGGCTTGGGCTTCTATAAACCAAAACCTTGTGGAAACACAGAGCCTTTAGAACCTCAGGAAGGTGATGGGGAGAAACATGGAGTAGTTAGGATGCACCATCTTAGATGGGAAATAGGTTCCCTTCGCCTACGAAGTAGATAGAAAGAAGTAAGGAAAGGAAATACACTGATGTGTTGAAGAAAAAGGAACCCTTTCCGTTCCTCACAAAAAACCCCTGATAAGTTTGCCTAGTGATATAAGGTAGGCATGATCACAGAAAGCCTTCCAGACAGTCCTGGGTCCCTGGTAACACAGCAGCAGTAGAGATAATCCCATTGAACCGACACTGACAGGGAATCATTAGAGCTGGTAGACTTTAGGATGCCATGAAGACAAGTATTGCCAGTGAAGATGCTGTCAGTCTGGGCTGACCAATGACTAGAAAATAGATTTTCCACTTGCCAATGCCTTGGCACTATGTAGCTTTCCCAGTAACTTGGCATAACTCTAGAAGAACTCTGAGATTATGGTTTGATTTTGCTGAAATGGGGAGATTTTCCCCCTTTTTCCAATCCTGGTAGATGGAGGTTTGAGACTGAGATAATTGTTTTTCTTTAGAGCTCAATAAAATGCTTACTACATATCTGAGATTGTGAATGTCTTACTTTGAATTTTGTGGGCTCAATTCTCAAATGATGCATTTTGGTAGACTGACTTCTTATGAAAGGAGAAGATTGACATAAGACATGTTTGAAGGCAGATTACTTGCGATGTCATCCCAGAAAGCTGGAGTGAGGGAGAAAGGAAATTGAGAGAGAAAAGGAGGAAAAAATAATAATACAGAAGTGCGTTACTGTGGTTGCTGCTGGAGGCAATAAGGGATTGATCCTTCTAGGATTTCTGAGTAGCATGGCCAACGCCTCCCAGAATTGTGTCCTGGCTTCTATCCCTCACTGGTCGGGGGTAGCTTCTGAGAACATTAATTCTCTCATGTGTCTGCACTCCATGTTCGCTTGGGCTGACTGGAATCTTGTAGCATTGGGGAAGGCCCTGAAGCAGAAAAGCAGACAAAGATGCGCAGCATGCATTTAAGTTGGGGTGCTGTCAGCACGGAAATGTCTACCACTGCTGCAGCAGAAACCAGAGTTGGTCCAAGTAAGAAGGATAAAGGACATAAAAAGCATCTGGTACAGTCCCTCCCTTGCATGATTCAGATCCACTTTTGACCAACATTATGCCCATTGCTCACTGATTCCTGAAGATGGGGGCCAGGTAAAATCTCTGTAAGATGTTTAAATAAGGGAGAGTTAATGGAACATACTTCTAGTCCTACAGCTGCTCATATCTACAGAAGGTTTCAGATCTAATAAGGATCTGTAACTGCCCCCTACAGGGTAGAAGGGATCCAGTATTTTCAACTTGACAGAAATTAGCAAGCAAATCCCCTCAAGGGATCTTTACTATACTGATGTCTCCGAGTTGATTGTATTGATGATGTGTCTGGTGTTGAGCAGTTTCAGTATCAGCTTTACTCAGAAGGGGCCCTTGCTGTTGGCACCATGGTGCAATCTTCTAACATGTGTAATTGGAGTCTCATAAAGAGAAGAGAGGGGGAATGTAGGAGAAGCATTTGTTTGAAATGTTTGAAAAAGATGACGGCTAAGAATTTCCCCCAGAATGATAAAAGATCTCAACCCACATATTCTGGAAGATCAGTGAAATTTAAACAGGAGATGTACAAAGAAAATCACACACCAGATATCTTGTAGTCAAATTGCTGAAAATCAAAGTTAAAGAAAAAACCTTAAAGCAGCCAGAGAAAATAGGTACCTCATCTTCAAAGAAGCAACAGTAAAACTGATGTCTGACTTTTTGACAGAAACTATGAATCCAGAAAACAATAAAATGACATTTTTTAAAGCACCAAAAAAAAAATTCAGTTTTGACTCTATACCCTAGTGGAAATGTTCATCAATAGTGAATGCAAAATGAAGACTCTTTCAGGCAAAGAAAAGCTGAATTTATTACCAGAATAGTCATACTGCATGAAATCCTAAAGAAAAAAAAATTTTTAGGCTGAAGAAAAGCAATTTCAGATGGAAGCTTTGAACTACATGGAAGAATAAAGAATTACGGAAAGGATAAAGATGGGGGTACATTTGAAAGAATACATGCTGTATAAAACAACTACTATCTTACGTGATGTGTAGAAGGAAACTGTATGAGGCAAAAACACAGGAGAGGTTACATAGGGTTACACTTATTGAAGTTTCTTGCATTATTCTAGATGATTTTATGACTAATTCAAGATGAACAATATTCGGCAAGTATGCACATCTAGAGTACCCACTAAAAACAGTACAAAGGGGCACCAAACTAATAAAATACTTCCTCAATTTGAATCTTTTTTCTGCGCACTAGGAAGACATCACTGAACAGGCAAAACCTCTGCTCTACTGAGAAGAGAGAGAAAATAAGTAATCTTAGAAGATGAATATATAACATGTTAGATGATGATGAGTGCTACAGACAGAAATGCATTTTAAAAACTCCCACTATTTCTTGACATTTTGTCAATTAGGGCATTGAGCCAAGGGTTCAACATGGATAGCTGTCTTTTTCTCAGAGCGGCCTGCTGAAGGAGATAGCACTGCCTGTGTTTTACATATGAATGAAATGAGGCGTATAGACATCAAGCGCTCTACTCAGAACTAGTAAGGGACCTGGGCAAGTCTATCTTTTTCAAACATCATACCAGAAGTGTTTTCCCATGTTATCACCAGTTTTTTTTTTATTAAACATTGTTTTAAATTTCTACATAACATTTTTGGATAACCAAGGCACAGGCTATACCAGACAATATTTTAAAAAGTAATTCCTCTATGTGGGTTATAACATGTTGGTTCACAAATGGTCCTTATTCATGGAGGACAAGGAGAGACTGAAGATCAGGGACAGACCTCGCCAGACCGGTAGATGGCAGATTTAGCCAGCAAGGGAATTTGGGGAGGCTTGTCCTGGGAGGCCAAAAGATGAGTGGATCTCTGCCCTTGCTCACCAGGATCTTAAAGTCTGTGTGGAGGACTTAACTGGCTTCAGTCATGTACACTGCCTGGGAGGTCTCCACAGCATCTTGCTTTCTCAAGGCTCTGTCCTTGAGCCGGTCGGCAGCATGGGCATAGTGGGCAGGGCTCACACTGCAAGGATGGGGTGGAGTGGAGGGAGCCTCTGATTGTCAGGTCCAGCTCCTGGGCCAGCTGGTGGTACTGCCCTCTCAGTCACCGCCCCCAGCAGGCAGTCTGTAGTGCTGTTCGGCGTGTGCCATGACATTTCCCAGCCTCCTTTTATCCAGGTTAGGGAACATGTGACTAGTTCAGCCTGTGAGTGACATCATGTGGTTCACTTCTGGTAAGAAGCAATTAAGGTTTCAGTTTCTCATCTGCCCTTCACCTGCCACCATGCCACAATCTAGATGGCAGAATCCCAAGTTGGAGTGAGTCTGGATCCCTGATCAATAGATGGAGTAGGTTCCTTTGACCTGCGTCTTTGTGTGAGGGAGCAATAAATTGTGAAAAATGTTGTTTACAGTGTAGCCTAGAGTTAGTTATCTGGACTGATATAGAGGGGTATTTGGTTTGGGTCCATTTTTTGACTACTAAACATAATACCACATTGAAAATAATTGTGGATTAAATATTTTCTAAATAGGGAATTATTTTCTTGCTATAGAAGATCTGAAGTGGAATTAGTGGTTCAAAGTTGTGAGTCGTTCAAAAGGTTGTTTCTAACATAAGCCCACTGAATTTTTTGAGTGCCATTTTTCACTAGACTATCAGCATCATTAATCATTAAGATAAAAAATCATACATTTAGGCACATGAAATGGGAAAGAACCTCACTGTTATTTTTTATTTATATTTAATTGGTGAAGGTGAATCTATTTTCACACATTTTTTAGATAACTTTATTGACTAGACTAAACTATATGTATTTAACTTAAATAAATTGTTGTCTTAGCATCTGTATGCACCAGTAAAACCATTGCCAGAATCAAGATAATAAACATACCCATCACCCTCAGAACTTGCCTCATGTTCTTTTGTAATCACTCCCTCTGCTCATCCCAGTTTAAAATATGTTGCTTCACTATCTTTGGTTTATGATAGGCATGCTGTTATCCTTATCTTTGTTCCTTTGAATGTAACATGTCTTTTTCTCTGACCATTTTTAAGATTTTCTCTTTACTGCTTTTGAGAAATTTGATTGAGATATGTCTTTGTAGTTTTCTTCATGTTTCCTATGCTAAGAGTTCATTGATCTTCCCAGATTTGTGGATTTATAGTTCTCATCAAATTTGGCCAATTTTTGGATATGGTTTCTCCATTTAAATATATATTAAAGCCAATTAAAGTAGTCTTACATTTTCATGGGTGCTCTGTTAATTTTTTAAATCTTGTTTCTCTCTGTACTTCATTTTGGATAGTTCTTACTGCCTGTCATCAGGTTCACCAATCATTTCTTCTATAATGTATAATCTGCTGTTAATCTTACTCAGCTGTTTGTTTTTCTCAGTAATTGTAGTTTCCATTAAAGAAATTAGGCAGGCTCTTTTTTATATGTTCCATGTCTATAATTAACTGTTTGAACATGTATTACAGTTATAACCAATTTGAGTGTCTGTGCCAGATCTGAGCCTGTTTTGCTGTTATTATTGTTTTGTATAATTGACATTAGTTTCAAGTGATAATAATTCAATATTTGTATATACTGTAAAATGATCACAAGTCTAATATATTAATCACCATACAGAGTTACAGAATATTTTTCTTGAGAGAACTTTTTAGATCTACTCTTAGCAACTTTCAAACATGCAAGACAGTGTTATTAACTATAGTCATCATGCTGTACATTATATTCCCATGACTTACTTATTTTAAACCTGGAAATTTTTACTTTTTGATCTTCACCCATTTTTTTTCACCCCCTACTCTCTACCCACTGTCTCTGGCAACCACTAATCTGTTCTCTGTACCATGAGCTTGGTTTTGTTATTGTAGCTGTTTTTAGATTTCACAGGTAAGTGAGATCATATGGTATTTGTCTTTCTCTGTCTGATTTATTTCACTTAGCGTAATACCCTCAAGGTCCACCCATGCTGTTGCAAATGACAAGACTTATGACAAAGTTCCCTTTTCTCCTCATTGTTGCCAACAATTATTGTCTTTGGAAACAGCCATTCTAACAGGTGTGAGGTGATATTCATTGTGGTTTTGCTTTGTGTCTCCCTGATAATTAATGATGCTGATGAATTCTTGTGTACTTGTTGGCAATCTGTATGTCATCTTTGGAAAAATGTCTATTCAGATATTCTGCTTTTTTCTTTTTTGCTATTGAGTTATATAAGTTTTTAAAAAAATATATTTTGGATACTAATGCCTTATAAAATACCTGATTTGCAAATATTTTTTTCCCATTCAGTAGGTTGCCATTTCATTCTGTTTGTGGTTTCCCTTGCCTTACAAAATCTTTTTAGTTTGATGTAGTCCCACTTGTTTATCTTTGCTTTTTTGTTTCTGGTGTCAAATCCAAAAGGTCACAAGACCAATGTCAAGCATCTTCCTGGGTATGTTTTCTCCTACAAGTTTTATTGTTTCAGAACTTACATTCAAATATTTAATCCATTTTGAGTTATTTATGTAAGGTGTAAGACAGTAGCCCACTTTCATTCTTTTGCATATGGCTGTCCAGTTTTTCACAGCATAATTTGTTTTAAGACTGTCCTGTCCCCATTGCATAATCTTCATTCTTTTGTTATAAATTAATTGGTCATATATGTGTGAGTTTATATCTGGCCTCTGTATTCTGTTCCATTGATCTATGTGTCTGTTTTTATGCCAACATCATACCACTTTGATTACTGTATCTTTGCAGTATAATTTGAAATCAGGGAGCATAATGGCTTTAGCTTTGTTCTTTCCAAAGATTGCTTTGCTGTTTGGAATTTTTTGTGGTTCCATGCAAATTTTAGGATTGTTCTATTTCTGTGAAAAATGCCAGAAAAAATTTTGACTGAATTTGCTTTTTTTTTTTTACTCTATAGGTTGTTTTGAGTGGGATGGGCATTTAAAATATATTAATTCTTCTTATCCACAAGCATAGGATACCTTTCTATTGTTTTTTGTTCTCTTCATTTTTTTCATCAGTATAATAATTTTCAGTGTACAGGTCTCACATCCTTAGTTAAATGTAATCCTAGATATTTAATTGCTTTTGATGCAGTTGTACATGGAAAGTTTTTCTTAATTTTTCTGATAGTTTATCATTAGTGTATAGAAACAATTTTTATATATTGATTTTGTATTCAACTTTACTGAATTTGTTAGTCCTATAGTTTTTTTTCTTTGATGAAGTCATTATGTTTTCCTATATATCATGTTATCTGTAGACAGTGACAGTAATGGTGACTGTGGTACTATATCACACGTCAGAGGTTATCATCACCCTGCTTATTGTCAGCAATAACTAATATCTGAGCAGTTAGGGATCCAGTTCCAGAATCCCATCCTAAGAACATATTTTCTAGGACCACTTCTGGAAGAAAAAACCAAAAAACTGTCTGTTTGGGCCTTCCCAATTATAGAACTTGAAAGAAGGGAATTTGTGAAGGTAGTTTATTTGAAAGGTTATTCCATGAAACAAGAGTGATAGACTAGGTAAGAAAAAGTAAAGAAGAAAAATTTAAATTGTAAGTGAAATTTAAGTTGTTGCTAAGGGCATAAGGGCTAGATTCTACTGGTACTTGTGAGAACAGAATGCCTCCCTGTGTTAAATGCCCAATAAGCATGGTAGTTCCTACCAGTTGAGAGTTGCTCTTTGAGGGTATTAACCCCCATGTACTGCAGAGTTTTGCAAAAATATGTGAACTAAGCCAATCCCCCCCTTTTTAGGGAAGTGCCCTGATGTTGAAAAAGAGAGATATAAATGGGGTCTTTCAATATGCATGAAACTCTACCACAGTTGGGGCTGAAGCCAAAATTCTGCAGAAAACAAACTAATCGACTACATACAGGATTTAGTCTGTCTTAACCAGTCCTGTTGGGAATATAGTTGGAAGTAAAGTTTACACATTAATGATGTAGCAGCGTGAGGGAGGGGTTGGGTAGGTTCATGTAATCCTAGGACCTAGGAATGAAGAATTGAAGATGGCCACAGTTTTACATAAACACAGTGGCTTCCAAGTCACATGGCATAACTTGGGACAGGCTGTAAAAACTACCATCCACCTATTGAAGAATCTGTTGAAAAAAGGTAGAATAATTTTTTTCCAGCTCTTTCCTATCTCTTCTCTCATGAACATTTGTCCACAGAGCTTTTGTCTTTTTTCTTTTCTTTTCTCTTTTCCATTTTGGTTAACAGCTTTATTGGGATGTAATTCACATACCACACAATTCACCCATTTAAAGTGTACAATTCAATTATTTTTTGGCATATCGATTTTTTAAATTATGGCAAAATGTATATAACATAGATTTCCCCATTTTAATCATTGAGTGTATGATATAGTGGCATTAAGTACATTCATAATATTGTGTGATTATTTCTAAAACTTTTCATGAAATCATACAGAAACTTGATAACCATTAAGCAATAACTCTCCCATTTCTCCCTCTTCCTCCCTCCCCTTAGCTCCTTTAATCTACCTTTCGTCTTTATGAATTTGCCTATCCTAAATACTTCAGATAAGTGGAATTGTACATTATCTGTTCTTTTGTGTCGGCCTTATTTAGCGTATGTTTTCAAAATTCATCTATGTTGAAACATATCAGCATTTCATTCCTTTTTGAGACTGAGCAATATTATACTGTATTGATATATTGTGTTTGTTTATCCATTATTCATTCGTTGATAGACATTTGTGCTATTTTCACCTTTTGGATATTGTAAATATGCTGGAATGAGTCCCTGCTTTCAGTTTTTTTGAGTTCGTCCTTATTTTTGAAAAATACAGTATTCTATGTTAATGATTTAATTTTTTCTTTCTATGTTTCAAAATTTTATTTCATTTTTCTTAAGTCTTCATTGTTTCTACTGAGAAGTCAGCCTTGATTTCTATTGTTCCTATGTATGTGATGTCATATTATCTGACTGCTTTAAGATTTTGTCTTTTTCCAGCTTTATTAAAATTGAAATTTAATTGACATAAAACGTCATGTAAGTTTAAGGTGTAGAACATGATGATTTGATACAAGTGTATATTGTGATATGATTACCACAATAAGGTTAGTTAGCATATTCACCACATGACATAATGAGCAATTTTTGTTGTTTTGTGGTGAGAACATTTAAGACTGACTACTTAGTAGCTATTAAGTACCGTTGACCCTTAAGAAACTCAGGGGTGAGGGGTGGGGATCTCCCACAAAGTTGAAAGTTTGCATATAATTTTACAGTTGGCCATCTATATTCACAGTTCTGCATCTGCGAATTCAACCAACTGCAGATCATGTAGAAGTGTAGTCGTTATTTATTGTAAAACTCTGGGTATAAGTGAGCCCACATGGTTCAAACCCGTGTTCAAGGGTCAACTGTGCATAATACAGTACTGTTAACTGTGTTACCACAGGGCTTTAATTTCTTCCATTTCATGGTGTGTCATCACGCATCTCTGGATATGTGTTGTGTAGACCAAATCTCATACTTAATGGCCTGGTGTTTTTCTGAATTGAGAACTGGGCAGAACTGTAGCCTCTGTGAGCATTGTTCATTCAGGCTTGGTTACTAAGGATGCTTTGGCTTAAACCATACTGTGCATAATGAAAACCATGCAAGAGGTAACTCTTACTTCAGGGGTCCAAACCAGGTGGGGGTTTTAGGTAGTGGGACAGTGTTGACTGAGGCTACTTAATGTCCCAGTATGGTATAGGAGGCAGGTCATATCAGGTAAATTTAGAGATAGACACAAATAGAATGCTCCTACTGGGCTCTATTGCGTTGATACAGTCTGAATACACAATGCATATATGTCACTCACATTCATGGGTAATACTTAATTCGCAATCAGACATCAATTCTATTTTCCTTCAAGGAGCAAATGTGAAAGAGTTTGAGTAAGGCTGGTGGCATTTTTATGACTCTGTATTGAGCTTTTTTTTCTGGGAATATTGAAATTGATACCCTTGATAAGTGGGTTTATGTCAAGATTGCTTTGAAACATCGCTGGTCACTCAAGCTATGATTTATTAAAAAAAAACAAACAAAAAAAACCAACTTCTGTTTCCTACTAGTTTTCAAACCAGCTAAGGGGAATCGTCTCACTGGTGTCAGACCCCAGGGCTGGGTGACCCAAGATGCAGCTTGGACCCCTCACTCCCCAGGGAGGCTCCTTGAGCCTATGATAGCCTCATCCTCTTTTGTGTCCCCTGCCAGGGGCACAGGTCCTGACCCAAGCACCTTTCCTTCTTCCTGCACAATCCCATGTGTGTCTTCCTGTACAGCTTTGGTTGTAGCAGCGCATTTCTGCCAGGCTCCAGGTTGTTTTCAGTGAGAGTTGCTCTACATGTAGGTATATTTTTGATACATTTGTTGGGCGAAAGTGACCTCAATGTCCTCCTACTCTGTCATCTTGATCTCCTTATCTATTAAAAAAAAAAAGTCTTCCATATATGTAAGTGAAACCATGCAGTACTGTCTTTCTCTGCCTCACTTATTTCACTTAGCATAATGCCCCTGAGGATAATGCAAGATGTTGAAAATTTTTTTTTTTAACTTTTAAAACATCTTTATTGAGATATAATTAACATATGATAAAATCCAACCATCTAAAGGATATAATACAATGGTTTTACCACTCAGGGTTGTACAAGTGTCATCACAATCGAAGTTTAGAGTATTTCATAACTTCAGAAAGAAACCCTGCATGCATTAGGGTCACTCCCCAGTCCCCTCTGAACACCCCCAGCCATAGAGGGGGTAAACCACTAATTTAACTTCTATCTCTAGATTTTGCTTCCTCTGGACATTTCCCATACATAGAATCATACAATATGTGGTTGTAGCACCATTTATCAGTACTTCTATATCTTTCACTGCTATATAATATTCCATTGTATGGATATACCATATTTTATTTATTCATTCATCAGTTGGTGGACATTTGGGTTGTTTCCATTTTGGGGCTATTATTAACAATGTTGCTGTGAACACTTGTATACAAGTTTTGTGTTTCATTTCTCTTGGGTATTTAGCTAGGAGTAAAACTGCTGGGTCATATCATAATTATGTTTAATATTTTGAGGAACTGCAAACTGTTTTCCAAACTGGCTATACCACTTCACATATCTACCAGCAATGTGTGAGAGTTCCAATTTCTCCATATCCATGTCAGCAGTTCTTATTATCTGTCTCTTTGACTACAGTCTCCCAGCAGATATGAAGTAGTATCTCATTGTGGTTTTGGTGTCCATTTCTCTAATGGTTAATAAGGCTGAGCACCTTTTTCTGAGCTTATTGGTCATCTGTATGAAGAAATGCCCATTCAGATCCCCATCCATCTGTTAATTGAGTTGTCTTTTTATTGTTTGGTTGTAAGCTAGCTGCTTTGAAATTATTTTACTGGCCATGAGTATGTAAAACGACACAGAAAAGAAGACAGACAAGAACAAAAGAAAAAGTAAACTGGTTTTACATCAAAGCAGAAAACTATGAGATCAGATAAGGTGAGAGATCCAGAGGTGGTAGCAAAAACAGAGGTTAGGTATTTATAAGAAAACAGTACTATCTCTTTGTTTCCTTCTCTCTTTCCTTCCTTCCCACCTAACTGCTGAGCTTCTAAAGATAGCAAGCTGATGTGAACACTTGTCCTTGAACATGTCAAGCCCTTTAAGAAGTGCTAAGAGTCTTGCTCATCACTGAATCCCCTGTATGTAACATTTTTTTCAAAAATCCACAAATGACAAATGCTGGGTTTTCCTTTTTTTTTTTTAAATGCTTACATTTAATTTGTATGTGTGTGTCTGTGTGTGTGTGTATATGTATTACTTTCTCTTCATCTTTTCATTCACCAGTCAACAATTAGGTTGTTTTAAAACCTTGGCTATTGTGAATAATGCTGCAGTAAACATGGGAGCAGAGAACTATCTTTGAAATAATGATTTTGCTCCCTTTGGATATATGCAGAAGTGGGATTACTGTAACCTATGGTGGTGGAATTTTAAGTTCTTTAAGAACCTTCATACTATTTTCAGTAATGGTTGTACCAGTTCACATTTTCAATAACATGAACGGGATCTCCCTTTTCTATATATCCTACCCAGCATTTATTGCTTCTTTTTTTGATAATAGACATTACCTAACATCCTAATGGTGATATTTCACTGTGATTTTGATTTGCATGTCTCTGATGGTTAGTGACATAGTGTACCTATCATGTACCTGCTGGTCATTTGTGTATCTTCTTTGGAAAATATGGCTACTTAGGTCCTTAGCCCATTTTTACATTGGTTTACATGGGTTTTTTGCTATTGAGTTGTATTGTTCTTATTATATTTTGGATATAGACTATTATTGGATATTTGGTTTGCAAATATTTCTCCCATCCCATAGATTGCCTTTTCATTTTATTGAAGTTTTCCTTGTCTGTACAGAAGCTTTTCAGTTTGATGTAATCTTCCATGGTTAATTTTGCTTTGGTTGCCTTTGGTTTGGGTGTCAAATCTAAAAAATTACTACCAAGACCAATATTGAGGAGCTTACGTCCTATGGTTTCTTCCAGGATTTTTATGGTTTCAGGTCTTACATTCACATATTTAATCCATTTTGAGCTGCTTTTTTGTTTATGGTAGAAGACAGGGGTCCAGTTTTATTCTTTTGCATATGGCTACCCAAATTTCCCATCACCATTATTGAAGACACTTTTCTCTCTCCATTGTGTATTCTTGGCTCCTTTGTCATAAATGAATTTAACATATATGTGTGGGTTTATTTCCAGGGTCTGTATTCTATTCCATTGATCTGTTTGTCTGTCATTATGCCAATAGCATACTGTTTTGTTTATTATAACATTGTAATGTAATTTGATGCCTCTAGATTTGTTCTTCTTTCTCAGTATTGCTTTGGCTATTTGAGTTCTGTTGTGGTTCCATGCAAGTTTTAGAGTTGTTTGTTCTGTTTCTGTGAAAAATGCCATTGGAATTTTAATAGGGATTGCACTGAATCTAGATCACTTGGGTAGTATGTTTATTTTAACAAAATTAATGATTTTTTTCAGTTTGTGAACCCAAAATGTCTTTTTATCTATTTGTGTCCTCTTCAGTTTCTTTCATCAATGTTTTAGAGTTTTCAGCGTACAGCTCATTCATCTCTTTGGCTATTATTCATTTTCTTAAATATATTCTTCTTAATGCTATTGTAAGTGAGATATTTAAAAAATCATCTCTTTAAAGTACACTGATGGTGTATAGAAATGCAAACTTGTTTATATATTATGTATCTTGCAACTTCATTGAATTCATTTATTAGTCCTACAGGATTTGTGTGTGTTTGTATGTGTGTGTGTTTAGTCTTTAGGGTTTTCTATATATAATGTGATGTCTGCAAATACAGACAATTTTGATTCTTCTCAGTTTTGATGCCTTTTATTATTCTTGCCTAATTGCTCTGGCTAAAACTTTTAATTCTATGTTGGAAAAAAAATTGGTGAGAGTGAGCATCCTCGTCTTGTTCCTGAGCTTGTAGATAGATCTTTTAGCTTTTCACCATAATGTTAGCTCTGGGCTTGTCATATACAGATTGCACTTATTATGCTGACATATATTTCCTCTAAATACAGTTTGTTGGCAGGTTTTATTATAAAAGGAAGTTGAGTTTTTTAAACTGTTTTTTTTTTCCTGCAACTATTGAGATAACCACATGATTTTTATCCCTCATTTCATTAGTATTGTGTACCACATTTATTACTTTGAGAATGTTAACCATTTTTATATCTCTGGAATAAATCCTACTTTATTATTCATTTCAATATACTGTTGAATTCAATGTGTTAATATTTCATTGTTTTTGTATCTAAGTTCATTAGAAATTAGCATGTACTCTTCTTTTCTTGTAATGATTATACCCTTATCGGTTTTTAGTATCAAAGTAATGCATGTCTCATAAAGTAAGTTTGGATGTATTCCTCCTCTTCTGTTTGGAAAAGTTTGAGAGGGAGTGACATTAGTTCTTTTTTAAATGTTCTGTAAAATTCACCAGTGAAGCCGTCTGGTCCTGGACTTGTCTTTGTTGGGATCCTTTAATTACTGTGTCAGTCTCCTTACTAATAGAAAATCTGAACAGTCCAGGTATATCTCCATGACTCTGTCCTGATAGGTTGTATGTTTCTAGGAATGTATCCTTTTTCTTCTAGGCTAGCCAACTTGTTGCTATATAATGGTTCTCAGTAATCTCCTATCTTTTTTTATTTGTGTGGTATCAGTTATAATACCTCTTTTTATTTCTAGTTTTATTTACTTGTCTTCTCTCTTTTTTTCTTTTAAGTCTCACTGAAGTTTTGTCTATTTTATCATTTCAAAAAAACCAGTGTTTAGTTTCATTGTTCTTTTCTATTGTCTTTTTTAGTCTTTACTTGACTTATTTCTGCTCTGGGTCTTGTTATTTCTTTCATTATACTACCTTTGGGTTTAGTATGTTTTATTCTTCTAGTTTCTTGAGGTACAAAGCTTGTGTATTTGAGATCTTTTTTCTTAAAGTAGTCACTTATGCTATACTTTGCTCTTAGAACTACCTTTGCTGCATCCCATAAGATTTAGTATGTTGTATTTCCATTTTTATTTTTATCAAGAGTACTTTTTAATTTTCCTTTTGATTTCTTTGACCCATTGCTTGTTCAGGAGTTTGTAGTTAAATTGCCATGCATTTGTGAATTTTGCAGTTTTCTTTTTCTGACTGATTTTTAGTTTTATACCATTGTAATTGGAATAGATGCTTGATATGATTTCAGTATTATTAAACTGTTTAAGACTTGTTTTGTGGCCTAACATATGATCTATCCTGGAGAATGTTCCACATGCATCTGAGAAGAATGTGAATTCTGTTGGATAAAATATTCTATAAATACCTTTTTGGCCCATCTGGTCTAATGTATCCTTATTGATTTTCTGTCTAGGTGATCTATTATAGGTATTTAATACCCTAATATTAATGCTATCTCTTTCTTCCTCTAGGCTTGTTAATACTACTAATATGTTGGTGCTCCTACAATGGGTGCATAAATATTTTAAAAAGTTATATCCTCTTGTATTGACCTCTTTATCTTTATTTAATGACCTTTTTTGTCTCTTATTACAGTTTTTGGCTTAAAGTTTATTTTGTTTGATATAAATATAACTATCCTTGTTTTTTGTTTATTTTTTTCCATTGGCTTATATTTGCATGGAATTTTTTTTTTCTTTTCCTCCACTTTCAATGTATCCTTAAAGCAAAGTGAATCTCTTATGGGCAGTATATAATCGGGTATTGCTTAACTGGAAATTTTCATCCATTCTCATTTAAAGTAATTATTGATAGGTGTGGACTTCCTGTGCCATTTTGCTAATTGCTTTCTGGTTGTTTTGTAGATCCTTTCTGCTCATGCTTTTTTTTTTTCCTTTGTGATTTGATGACTTTTCTGTAGTAGTGTATTTTGATTCCTTTCTTTTTATCATTTATTTACTATATTGGCTTTTTCTTTGTGATTAACCTTAAATATGTAAAACTTGTTTTTAATAATTTAAGCTAATAACAACCTCATTTGAACACATACCAAAACTCTGTTTACACTCCCTCCTCCATATTTCATCTTTTTGATGTCTCAATTTGCATCTTTTAACATGGTGTATCTGTTAATAAGTAATAAGTTATTACTAATTAAAGGTCTTTTAACACTTCAGGTGATAAAGCCACATTTCAACCTTACAGTATTCTGAATTTATTTCTGAATTCTGAATATACTATTTACCTTTAGCATTGATTTTTATACTTTCATAAGATTTCCTGTTACTAGTTTTCTTTTTATTTCAGCTTGAAGAACTCCCTTTAACATTTCTATAAGGCTGTCTAGTGGTGATGAACTCCTTCAGCTATTGCTTGTCTGGAAATCTCCTTCTCTTCTTCAATATAGATGTATGAGTTTGTGGGTAGAGTATATTTAATTGGCAGGTTTTTTTCTGTCAGCACTTTAAATATATCATGCTGTTCCCTTCTGTTCTGTAAAGTTTCTCCTGAAACATCTGCTGATAGTCTTATGGAAGTTTTCTTGTATGTAACACTTGCTTTTCTCTTGATGTTTTAAGTTATCTCCTTGTCTTTAACTTTTGACAATTTCATTTTATTGTCTTGGTTTGGGTCTGTTTGATTTCATCTTACTTGGTACTCATTGGGATTCCTAGTGCTGTTTCTTTCTCCACTTTTTGGAAGTTATCAGCCATTATTTCTTTGAAGAAGCTTTCTGCCCCTTTCTGGGACCCCCTGTAATGTGAATATTGGTGGGCTTGATGGTTTCCTGTAAGTCTTTTAAGTTTTCTTCACACCTTTCCATTCCCTTTTTTCTTTTCCTCCTCCTGATTGCATCAGTCCCACCAATTCCAATGTCTTGTTTGCAGATTCTTCCTAGTCTGCTGTTGAATCCCTCTATTGAATTTTCCAATATGATACTCCTTCAGCTTTATAGTTTCTGTTTGATAACTTTTGTATTATATTTTCTATTTCTTTGAAAGTTTAAAAGTCAAAGTTCATCACCTAGGTGAGGACAGGTGAGAATTTTAACAATCAGATAAATCACTTATACCTATTTCATTAAAATGTGTTTCTGAAGATTTTAAAAAAATGATCCTCTTTCTTTTTGTACTTTTACTATTTCTATGGATTTCTGCATATTAGATAAAATATTCACCTCTTCCACAGAGTGGAATTTTGATGGAGTGATGACAGGTAGGAGATAAACCTCATCAATCAGGCTTCTTTCACTGTTTCATATGCACTTAAGTTTTATCCATGTCTTTTCAAAACTTGATAGCTGATTTGTCAATTTGTATGGACATAAATTTTCATCTCCTTTGGGTAAATATCAAAGAATAACTGCTGGATCACAGGGTAAGAATACATTTAGTTTTGCAAAAAAACACCAACATGTCTTTCAAAATGACTATCATTTTGCATTTCTGTCATCATTGTAATGAATGCCCCTTGTTCTGCATTGTTTCTGGTGTTTCAGATTTTAGCCATTGTAATAGATGTGAAGTGGTATCTCATTCTTGTTTTAATTTGTATTTCTTTGACCCACAATGTGTGTCATCTTTTCATATGCTCATTTGGTGAATTGTCTTCTAATTCTCTTGATTCTTTCACAGAGTAGAAATTTTTAATTTTAATGAATTCCAGCTTACTAATAATCTCTTTCATGGATTGTGTCTCTGTTGTATCAAAAAGGGCATCACCATTTCTAAGGCATCACAATTTCTTCTTTTAGGAATATTACAGATTTTCATTTTACACATAGGTACATGATTCATTTTGAGTTAACTTTTGTGATGGGTGTAAAGTCTGTATCTAAATCCTTTTTTCACATGCGGCTGTCCAGTTGTTTCAGCATCATTTGTTTAAGAGACTGTATTTGCTCCATCACATTGCTTTTGCTTCCTTGTCAAAGGCCAGTTAGTTAGCTGTATTTATAGGTGTATATTTCTGGGCTCTCTAGTCTGTTGATCATTGAAGCCTTGAAATCAGGTAGAGTCATTCCTCCATTTTTTTTCTTTTCTTTTTCTTTTTATCTTTTTCATTTTAATAGGTGGCAAAATGCATTGACTTTGAACTGGGAACTTAAGAAAATTCTGCTTGTGATAAAATTACAATTATATGTATTCTTTCAAGTATACTCAATTTGAAACCTCCAGAAAGTCATATTGAAATGTCTTCCAAGGCCCATCCTAAATAAAGAAGATACTTGGCAGTCAGTGTACTCAACTGAGGAAACAAAATCACACGAAGTGGAAATTTTTACGCACGTCTAAACCTGTTTGAACTTGACCTTAGGTCTCTTTGTTACAAAAGGACATACCTAAATCATGTCTGAGATGAAGATGCCTATTTTCTGACGCAGTGAATATTTAGACCTTAAGCTGGCCTCACAACAATCTTTTTTCTAAAATTTTGCTAGTCCAATTCAGCTTGGCATTTACTCAGATTGTGTAATTATTTCAGGAATACGGATGCGATCTTTCTGATGGTTCTTTCTTCAAGATCTTCCTTGCTTTTCCTTTTTTAACCATTAGAATAGCAGTTCAATGGTTTTTTTTCTCAACTAAAAAGCAAAATTACAGGTTAGAAATAGGAGACATTCAAACCAGGTGATTATCAACTTTCAGGTTTTCTATAGTTAGTTCTTAAGGTCATTAACAACAAATGGACTAAAGCATGAGTAGAATCATCCAGGAAACTGATATGGCCATTATGTTGTTATTTATATTAATTTATATAAAGGGCTCAGTACAGCACCTGATGCATGGAAATTATTAAATATTAATTCTTTTTGAAATTTTTATCTTATTTACTCCTCACAGTAGCACCAAGCAGTATTATCATTAACTAGTGACCAGACCTAAGGTTAAAACTCAGTGATTAAGGGTGTGATATTTAGTCTGTTGTCTATTGCCTCATGACTAATTACTCCAAAGCCAAATACTTATTTTGTGGTGATGGAAAGAGGATAATAGTTAACATATATAAAGTTATTATAATTCTGGCACATGGTAAATAAACATGTACTATGTTATCTCAGAAGATATAAGCCATATTTGGTATTTTCTGTTATTAGTACCAATCTTCCATTCAAATGTGTATTATTCACATTATGTAGTATTTTCCCCCAGTTTAAGTCACAGAAATTCCTGATACAACTTAAAATACTTTTTGACTATAACATCCTAAATCTGTTTATCCTTTACATAAATGTTTCTATTTTTGACTATTTCAAAATAATCAAATGGCTACATAAACAGCACCCTGTGGAAGCCCTGTGTCCTTCCCTGATCATACTTTTCCTACCTTCTCCACAGTGATAACCACTATTTTGAGCATGTGTTTGTTTATCACTCTCTTTCTTAAAAACAGAAAACATAGTTATAAAATATAGACAAGTATCCCCATATAAAATAATCTTTGGTTTTTAGTCTTAGTCTGTTGACTTCATTTTATCAAGGAACATTATTGATACAAATAATCATATTTCGATGCAGCTTTGGGAATGAATGAACTGTATCTCAATTTATTATACATTCTCCTTGCATTGCACATTTGGTTAGTTTCCAGCTTTTGCTGTTAAAAACAATGCTGTTACAAAGATTTGTTTATCATGTGTTTTGGTACACTGATGCTAGAGTTTCTCCAAAGTGTAAATGCCTAAGAGAAGAAATAATAATTGGTAAGATATTTGCATTTTCTACCTTACAAAATAATTGACAAGTTATTTTCCAGAGTCTTATACCAATTTGCATTTCTCCCTATACTAGTTCTCACTGCCTTCTATCTTTATAACACTTGGTATTATTTATCTTACATTTATCACAAATATATTTATCATATCTATTTGTATAGATGTCTATACCTACATCATCTGTATGTATCCATAGAGAGAGACTGAATAACTGACTCAACACCTATGTAAAATTTTTGATGTATGGAATAGAGATTCGTTTAGGAAACATGAAAAATTGGGAGGAGAGGTGAAGAGGGTCTTGAGGGTTTAAAGTTAAGAACCCTGAGCACAAATGATCTGGCCCTACAGTAACACAGAAGATTCTTCAGTGTCAGGAAAAAACAGAGATAAAAAGCTTTCAAGAGCCTGAAAAATCTCTTGGGATCTGGATTATGATTCAGAATCAGGCAGTGCTCTGGAGAGCCAGTACTCTCACTGTCTTTGCAGCAGCAGCAGATCTCTAAATAGTGGGATCAAAATCAAAAAGATACTCAGAAAAAAACTGAATGCTTAAATTTCTGTATATATTTCTATTTTAAATGCAAGGGAGACAGACATATTTATCCAGTTTTTATCATTCCAGTGGGTCAAAGGTCTCCTGACAGTTTGATTTATGATTCTTTTACACAAATGTGAGATCATATTGTGTATTTTCATTTGTATCAGTTTTTTGTACCTAATATATTTTTTATTACAAGCCTACATTCTGCCTACAAAATTCTCCATTATACTTGAAAATATTCAATTTTGATTCCATCTCTTACTTTGTTCTTTCTTGGAGCCTTTCTCCACTCAATCCTAGCCTCACCATCAGTGCCCTTGTATTGTCTGTCATGCAACAAATAATATTGTGCTGGTGTACCATTCATGCCTGCCCTCCACCAGCCTCTGACCGTTAGTGGCTCCATCATTCTTCCTCCAGCTAGTCTGTCCATCAGAATTCACCTTCGCTGGCTCCCAGTCCAATTGATGACTCACAGTAGGGAGAATTGGGTGATCCTGGCATAAGTTACCTTTCACGTCTATATCTGTGTTCTTTAACTTTAGGGAAGATGGCTCAAGTGTAAGAACTGGTGGGATATTACGGCAGGGTAGAGGTAAAGCCATTTAACTTTCTTTACATAACTACAAAATGAGGCTTAGCACCTTCACCTTACATATGGCCCAGCCCTCTATGTAGGGTTTTATTTTTGAGCAGTAAGTCCCAGTGGTAACTATAGCTAAATGTGCATCATGAAAGGACTGATCAGTAAGGTAAAGCTTTTATTTTTAACTTCCTTTACTTGGCCTGAACAATGTTGCCAGAAAGTAGGAGCTGATGGAATAAGAGTCTTTTAACTTTCTTAAGCCAAGTTTAGGTGAAATCCTTCACTGTAGTTCAACTTTTTAAGGGAAATGAACAACCTATGCTTTGTGGTTTTTATGAAACAATCAGACAATATGGAGCTGCTCAGCTTTTAAGTGTGAATAGAAAGTACCCACATCTCAAGGTCTCTTTGAAATACATTTGTTCCTTGCTCATTTTCCCCTGTTATTAAAAAGAATCCTCATGCAAAAAATTAATGTATGCAGGTTTTATATCAAAGTATGTAGATGTCCTGATCATTAATAGTAAAGGCCAGAAACTTTTAAGTAGAAGAGAAAATGGGATTTTAAATATCTTCTTCCAGCAGCATTTGAACAAATATTCAATTCAATTTGAGTCCAAACACAAAGGTCCCTGACGTCCAGAAATGGTAGCAGAATGAAGCTTGGAAGTCTGTCAACTCCTAGTTTTTGCTGTATTATTGATCTTGCTACTCATGCCCCACAGAGCTCATAAATATTGTTCAGCCCAAACTACCCACTGATGCTTGTCAGATGACCTGGGTTTTCTATGGTAATACTGAAAGCAGTTGAACACACTACCCGCTGCCTCTCAGCATCTTGATACTTATGTATAGATACAGAGATTTCTATTTTGGAGTTGTTTTTTTTTTATAAAATCATTGAGTTCCATTCTTCCTCCTCCACATCCTGATCAAACTACCTGAAAATACTGTGTGTGTGATCCCTTTAGGACTGAAAGAAAGACACACCTCAGTGAAAAGTGGCACCCATGGAGTCAGCTTCTCCCACTTACGTTAGTGGCCAGTTAGTGACTGCCTACTGCCTGGAGGGACTCTGCCCTTAAGAAGGCAGCACAGGGGACGGACAGTGTGTGGGGAGGGGTGTTTGAAGTGTCATTGCTGTTCTCTCTTCTGAGGGACCACTAAGGTTAGGAACAGTGCTGACTACAGTGTTTACCTGGAGCATGCAAGGATAAGAGACCCAGAAGACCTTTTCCAACTTCTTTGGGGTTCCTATATCTAGTTTTAACAATATAGCTATCTAACTTGTGGGATACAAAATTTTCTTTCCCTGATTCTGGCGCACACTGGTGCTACCTTATCACACTGTGTTCACTGGTAGTTATCTTAGAACTGTTGCTAACTGATGATACTTAGTTCCAAGAACCAGGTTATCACATCCTTAAATTATTTAATTTAAAAAGGCATTCTGTTTAGGAGAAATGGGATGTTACTAAGAGATTTAAGAATTAGATTTAAAAAGAGGTATGAATGACAAGCAATTAAACCCATCTGATTTTTTTTCTTAGATGACCGATGGGAAATTCAAAATTATACCTTTTTATTCCCTATGGCAGTGTTTCTCAAAGTATTGCCTTTGAACCCTGTATTGTATCATCCA
Source organism: Vicugna pacos (assembly GCF_048564905.1). Taxonomy (NCBI): domain Eukaryota; kingdom Metazoa; phylum Chordata; class Mammalia; order Artiodactyla; family Camelidae; genus Vicugna; species Vicugna pacos. Next base: position 81,219,029 of record NC_132997.1, on the reverse strand, counting down.
AGGTGATGGCCAGAAATCCGGATTTCTGGACAGTAGTCTAAAGTCATTGAATCCCGGGTACAGTGAGAGAATTTTACTGGTTGACATTGGCAAAGCAGTTATCTGGAACTAATAAACATTCATACTTTAGCTCCTTTTATTCTGAACATAGATGATGCTGGCTATTAAATCCTTTTTAGGATTTGCCAGTGCTCTCAATTCTGCCATTCCTTTGCTTGTATACTGTTGACCAGGATAAGTCTGGTGCATGAGAGGGAAGATGGGACTTGAACCTGGTCTTACAAATCCTGACTCTAACTTAGCAGCTCAGACAGTGCACAAGCCAGATCCTAAAACTGTCCCTATAGTACCTTTTACCTGTTACAGTGAGGAAAACAGGGAAGAAACAAGTGTTCAGTCCAACTTATTTTCCCTTAAAATATTTGTTTTTTTCTTAAGTGGAAGCAAGGAACAAGAAATTCTTAAACTTTGAGTACTCTACAAAGCTGTTTACATAAAGGTATTCCCTTTTATAAGAATGACTTAGCCAGTCATATAAAATATCTCTAGACTGTCTCCTGTTGTTGAAGCTGTATTATGCAATGATTTTGCTAATTTAAGTTTGTAGGGGAAAAATGTGTATAAATCTGTATAGTTACCTGGATCTATCTATGAACCTTTTAAGGATATAAATGTTAATGAATAAACTCTTACAAAATATTTGTTTCATATTCAACCATATATTTCTTACTTTTCTGGAAATCACAATACCCTGACATATTCATAAATGCTTATACAAAGATAATACTAATGGGATTCTGTGATTCTTTTTCCTTAACTGAGAACCAGAATCCATCTGTAGAGTGTTCAGACTATGCTTTGGATTGTCTGTTGTCAGTCTCTTTCTGTGTGGGTATTAATTTTTGTTGCTCATCTCAGTACAATGCATATTTCACTCTGAAGTAGGCCTTAGTTATGCTCAATGACAATTAGCCAGTGAAAGAATGTTATAATAGCTATTAATGTTTAACAACAGGAATCTAGAGGTGACTAGCCAAAAAACATACTTCCTGTTGTTAAAAACTTCTTAAGTATCTAACAATACGCATAGTTTCATTGCAGGTAAACTAAATCTCAACACAGATTTTTCAACACTCTTTGAACTATCAGATGTGCTTCTAGTCACTCAGTTCATATCACTCACTTATAAAGTGCTGGACTACTATAACCAATAGAAGAAGTAGGAAAATTTGTCACTTACCCCTAATAGAAGATTCTGAAAGAGAAGTTATCTTTCCACTGTGGTTTCATGAAAGCTGTTCTTGACTGCGGCATAGGTGAATCTGTGGTATGTTGCAAATTATGGGTTACTACTAAAAAATTTGAAAATAATTTTCTTTACAGTTGCACAGTTGCAAGGTTTACTTATAACGACCTTATTCTCAGATGCTTGCTTTATAATATGCTTTCTTAATAAGCAGGATAGGAAAGAATAGGTTCTTACTTCATGCAGTTATTAGCCTTATATAGTGCATAGCTGTGAATTGACTACGTGAATGTGGTGTGTGTATCATAAAATGGAAAAAAAAAAAGGTACAAACCACTTGCCTGCAGATCATACTTTTGCCTTCTGAAGAGCAGTAATTTACGATACCTCTAATCTTCCTTTCCTGAGAATCTGTACACTGTATCTTAACAGCATCTTGATGTTTGTTTTCTGTGGGCTATTTGGATAAACCTTTGAGTTTGCTATCTGGGATACTCACTGATATACTGGTTCTAAAGGGTTCTAAAATTAAGGTAACTTTCATTGAGTTTTCAAGTAAGATTAAACCACAGAAAAAGGTGATGCACCCAGGGATGAGCAACAGAGGCTAGCAATTATTACCCTTAGGTTCAGTGGAGGAAAGTGTTGAGTCATGAAAGAGAGATCACCCTGGAGGACCTGTAAATATTGAGTGCCTCCACCAAGAACTAGAGACAATCAGTAAAGGAGTGTGGGAAGTAAATATCCCCATCTCCTCCTGACTCCCAGTTCCCCATAGTGCCTCCCATGGGCCAAACTCAGCTGGAAATCAGAGGTCAAGGAAGCTCAAGTGACATAGTCCAGGGAGGTCAGGGTCCCAGGGCACAAAGCAGACGAAGGGCAAAAGGTGAGTCTAAGAGGAAAAGGGAGCGTAAACAACACAAGCATTACCTTGTTAGATGTGAAGCAAAACCAGCATCTTCCTCTTCACTCCAGGTGAACTTCTTTCTACTCAGGGGAAAACAGGGAGCAGACTCATCATGCTGGGACACTCTGGAGCTAACTATCTATTTCTAAATAGTTCTGTGACATGCTCTTGAGTGTGGTGGCTCACAGTGAAGTCTAAATTTTACTTTAATCCAAAGAGTCCAGGCAAAGCCAGCTCTGTGTTCTCTCTGCATTAAAATCCAGATGGGAGTGGTGCTTTTTCTTTGATGGCTGGCCCACCGTTGTGGTGCGATGGAAGATCAGCAAATGATATATTACTTTATCTGCTTCTGACACATGCGAGCCTCTATTTCAGTGTGTATTGTGATGTCTGTTCCTAGAAACAAAGGAAGAAAAATTATTAAGCCATTAAAAAAACTTTTGAATATTCATAACAATATGCCTCTGCATGATTAGTTAGAACAGGAAGTCGGTACCAGATAAATAAGTTAAATATGAATCATCTGTCTTCCTTTAGCCTCATTCAGTCAGTTTCACGGCAATTACTTACAGTTAATCTTCATTACTGCTGTATTATTTTTGTTTGGAGTCTGTACTAGCAAAGGTGTGTAGATTATGGGGAACTGTCCACATCAGAATCAGTGCCTGAACAAATAAAACGATTTACCTGTTACAGATTAATGTGGGGTGGAAATACAGTTAGCTTAGTAAGTGCTGGAGATGTTCTTATTTGAAATGTGCTTGAGGAATTCTTTTTAAGAGAAGATACAGAAATGCATAAATGTTAGAATTTTAAGGGTTTATAGTATGGCAGACTTGGCCAAGAGAAGTTACAAACTTTTCCTGACTCCCACTGCAGTTACCTGCAATAGATTAAAAAAAAGTCTGACCAGTAATACGTAATAAAAGAGTGAATATGAAAAGCTTAATTATATAGTCAATGTATATGTAATTAGGAATACCCACGTAAGGGGCAAAGACAATGAAGTGAGGAAGATTTTGCGGTTCTAATTCACCAGTTAAAGCACTGATGTACTAATTATTATATCTCACACTATTCCTCACTAGACACTACCCTACCCCCTTGACTGCAATAGTAAATCCCCAGCATCTATGATGGATTCTGGGTCATAGAAAGTATTTAAAACTATTAGAATGAATATATTAATGCTTTGAATGTTAAAGTTGAATGAGTTTATGAATATGATATACCAAGTTTTGGTTCAAAACAAAGGGAGGTATAAAAACATACATGACTTTTTCTTTTCTTACACATAACTTGCCAGTATAAAAGGCATATGATAACTCAAGAATATCTTATCAGAGGATAGTTTCCCTTTGGAAAAATAAAAACTCAGTAGAATTTGTTACTTGTCAGTGAGAAATATGAGGCTCCAAATAATAACAGCAACAATAAAAACTTGCATTATCATAGTTTAAATAAATAGGAGGATTACTTACTTATAAGACATCTCTTCTTCCATTCCAGAATGCTGGAAGAGATGCTGTTTTGCATCACAGTCATAAGAGAGCTACTCTAGTGCTAGCTGCCATACATATGTTTAAGGTAGGAGTATGGGAGGAAAGAGCAGTGCCAACTTTGTCTAATCAGTACAAATGTTTTCTCAGCTATCTCTGCATCAGATGTTTGCTTGGCTATAATTGGACAATTGGGTTATTAGAGCATGCATTAAATGAAAAAAGTCTTAAAATACTGGCAAAAATATAAGGCTTACTATGATAAACTATGACAAGAGTGACTTATCTTTGGGTTCTGAGTTTTCCATTGCAGACACTCATCATCTACCCAATATTCATCCATGACTCCCACTTCCTAAGCAAAAACAAGTTACTGAGGATGACCCAGGTAATGAATCAGTGTGATATGATAGATTAAACATTGGATTTTGGTCCCAACTAGTTCAATAAGTAGCATATTAAAATCAGCCTTCATTGTGCCTAATACGCCATCCATAAAATTGAAAAGATTAAAAAATATTATTGGATTTCAAAACATAAATGGTCCCTGACTTATGAGTGTGCAAAAGCAATACATATTCAGGAGAAATGCTACTTCAGATTTTGAATTTATATTTTTTCCCAGGCTATGTGACATGTTGCTGTCCTGAGAGGCTGGGCGGCGAGCTGTAGCTCCCAGTCAGCCAGGTGACTGTGAAGGAAAACAACTGATATAGTGACAGCCCTTACTGGGAGCACACCACCCTTCTGCCTTTCACTTGCAGTACAACATTTGATAAATTACATGAGCTATTCAGCACTTTAATCTTTGTGTTAAATGATTTTGCCTAACTGTCAGCTAATGTAAACATTCCGAGCCTAGCTGAGATAGGCTAAACTATGATGTTCAGTAGGTTAGTTTTTCAGACGCATTTTTGACTTATAAAATTTAACAGCCTGATAAACCACTGAAATGTTGAACTCTGTCATGAGTCAAGGAAGACCTATGTCTTCTTCATATCTGGATTTCTGCAAACATATCTAGTGTTCCCCATGGAAATCTGTTACTGAAAAAATAAGTGTTATAACCCCCACTTGTTAAAAAAAAAAAGGGAAGTGTAATTGCCTTGATTTATTTGTTGAGATTTTGTGAATGTTTTATTTGATAAAGTATCATATTAAAATGTTTTAAAAATGACTGGGCAAACTGCTTTCTTAGCTGTTTTCCATCTATAATATGCTTAATAAGACTAAGTATAATTTAGTAATTATAATTTTTATAATATTAATTAGAAGAGAAATGAAAATATATCTGTCTCATCAAATGTAAAGCCTTACCCTATTTTAATTACCCAGGAAACAATACAACTGTATTATACACCATTTGCATGTGAATTCTCACTTACTGTTTTAAGTGTGAGCAGATTCCGAGGAAAGAAAAACTCTTATGACTGAAATATAAATTAAGATTAAATATAGGCATTATATATATATACACACACATAAATATTCTTACAGCCTAACTCAAGGATATCTGTATATATATCAAATGTGTGTAGATATATATATGAAGGAAGGAAGGAAATAAATAAAGGTAATTACAGATGCGAATCAAAGCCCTGGCAAATAATTCTATCACCACTATCCATCCCTGAGGTCAGTGATTTTTGACTTTCTGGAAATCTTTTTATCTCTGTCTCTCTTGCTCTCCTCCCTCTGTTGTTACTAATTTACCTTTGCTTTAAAATGTGCTCTAGTTACCCTAAATAAATATAATACATCAAAATCACTCTAATGCTAAAGGAACACAATATTCTTTTCCATTCTGGTCACCAATTTTTCCTTCATGACCACATTCAATAAGGAAGCACTAATCATTTAATTTTTTTAAGTAAATATTTCCCCTTAAACCTCAGATCATGGGCCTGCATCAATCTATTAAGTATGATCTCCTAAGCATACCAGTGACCTTTCAGCTGCCTAACTCAATAGAAAAATCAAGAGTCCTTACTTACCAAGACAGTAACAGGATGTTTGACAGTGTTGATGACAATTTATTTCTTCCTTTTTGACAGTGTTGATGACAATTTATTTCTTCCTTAAAATGTCCTCTTTTCACTTGAAAATGAGTATTTTATCTTCATCCTATCACTTATCTCTCTACATTCCTCTTTGTTGTGTTCTCAAATGTCATTGCTTTCCTGGAGCCTGTCCTTCCCTCTCTGGATGATTCCATACATACATCTATAACAATGAATTTATATTATTGGTTCTCACCTCTCTCTCGAGCTCAAAATTAGTCCTCCAGTGCCTCCATTCTGATAGTTCTCTTGAACCTGAAAATCAACATGCCCATTATAATACTCATTTTTTTTTCATCCAAATCCTTTTTTACCCCTGAACACTACTTATACTTTGTTTTTGTCCCCTTACAATCTAATCTCTGCTCAAATCTATAGTAAATCTACAGTATTACTAGTCCTGACAAGAAATGCTTCTTGTTCTAACTTTTCAGGAGGTATCTTCATTTGAAGTCTTCTCAAACAAATATATTTAAGTTTGAGATTTTTACATATACATAGTTTCTGTTATAAAACTGTTACAAAACTCATTCCCATTCTTATTGTATTCCATTTCTATAAATGCTCCACCAATAAGAAGTGATCAGTGATATCACCAAGATGGTGACTCAGGTCATTCCAGGCTTTGCTCTGCCTTACAAGAACAACAACTAACAACTACTCATGAACAAGACACGTCCGAGAGAACCACTGAATATGGAGGTGAAGCACCCCCCACCACGCACACCACAGAGATGAAGAAAGACTGCGTCAGAAGGGTACGAGGAGTCACTACATGCTGACCACGTTGCCCTTCCCTGAGGCTGGCACAGCATCATGCTGAGAGATAGCCCCTGAGCCTGTGATCCCTCCAGGGTAAAAGATACCAGAGTAGACATCCAGCCCTGCCCCCAAACCCCCAGCACTGTGTGTCACTTCTTGGGACTCCCTGGGGCTCCACTTCACCACTAGGAACCTCACTGTGACTGAGATAAGGAGAGGGGCTTACAACAATCAGCAGTTGGATCTCAGCCAACTGACTTCCTACCTGCACTAACCAAGTAGAAATCCCCATCAACAGCTTTGCTCATCTACAGAACCAAGGCGATGGCACAGTCTGACCAGAGAACTCAGCAGGGCTCCCCCGCTACTTGGGGTCCTCAAACAAAGAGATGAGCTGGTCCTGGAGCCTTGTCTGCCCCTACCCAGGCAGTTGAGCTAAATTATACCCTAGCCTCTCCTGAGTGACGTTTCTAGACCTTCCCAGCCAGAAAGCCTGGAAAGAATACTTGGAAGGTTGTGTAGCCTCGAAACACTTGAACAGGAGCCTGGCAGCAGAGATGATAGCCTGTGGAGCAAAGCCAGTGGCTCTGTTTGACCGAGTAACTTAGGGCATGGATTCGCTTAAGACCACAAAGAAACTTACTGGCATTGGAGCTAGTTCTGCCACTGTCTCTGGGCAGGGAAACTAATTGTAAACCTTTCTGTTGCTGAATACATCTTTCAGACTCCCCAGCCAGGGAACATAGCCAGAGAACATAACACAGGAGGCTTCACAGCCCATCCAATAGCCCTGCTTGCAGTGACACTTGAACAGTTTGTAGAGAAGAAGTTCTACAAAGAAATTAATACCATCAAAAAAACCAAAATCCTAGAGCCGAAAAGTATCATCATTCAATTGAAGAATTCGATAGAGAGCTTCAAATACAGACTTGACTATGAAGAATTAGTAAACTAGAAGAGAGGACATTAGAAATTATCAAGTCAGAGGAACATAAATAAAAATTTAGAAGAGTGAAGAAAACCTATGGGACATTTGGGACACAGTCAAAGAGAAATTGCATACATGTTAGCCCCCATGAGATGACCAATAGATTTTTCAACAGAATCATTCCAGGCTGGAAAGAATGGAATGCTATACTTAAAATAGTGGAAGATAAAAATTGTCAACCAAGAATTTCATACCAAGGAAAACTGTCCTTCAGAAACGAAGATGAGATAAATACTTTCCCAAACAAACAACAGCTGAGGGAATGGATCACCACTACACCTGCCTCACAAATACTTAAAATTATTTATTTTTGTTTATTTATTTTTAATGGAGATACTGGGGATAGAACCCAGGACCTGGTGCACACTAAGAATACACCCTACCCCTGAGCTGTACCCTCCCCCACAAGAAATGTTGAAAAGAGTTCTTTAGCTAGAAATAAAAGGATGCTAATTAACATAATAAAAACACAAGGAGGTGGCATAAAGTGAGGTGGTAATAGTAACTATATAGTCAAATTTGATTCTATAATATGGTAATGGTGATGTGTAATTCATTTACAACTCTTTTTTTCCTAATTTTAAAACTAATGTAAAATTTATCATAACTGCAGTAATCTGTTATTAGTAACAGAATATAAATAATATGTAAACTGTGACATCAGTAACTTAAAATGTGAGTGCAAAGAGAAGTAAAAGTGTAAAGTTTAGGAATGCTATTGAAATTAAGTCATTATCAGTTTAAAATGAGATGTTATAATTTTAAAGTATTTTATATAATCCTCATGGTAACCATAAGGGAAAAACCCTTAGTAAGTACACAAAGTAACATAATAAAGAAGTCAAAGCATACTGATACCAAAAGACATCAAAATACAAAAAAGACAGTAGGATGTGAAGAATGCATCTAAAAATTAGCAAGAAAATAAAACAGTAATAGTAAATTCACAGCTTTCAATAACTGCTTTAATGGAAATAGATTAAATTCTCCAGTCAAAAGCTATAGCATCTCTGAATGGATTAAAACAAAGAAATAAGATCCCACAATATGGGGCCTCCAAGAGAATCGCTTTAACCTCAAAGACACATATAAAGAACGAAGGGATGGGAAAAGATATTTCAAGCAAATTGGTATCCAAAAAAAAGCATGAGTAGCTATACTTGTATCAGACAAGTTAGATTTTAAGCTAAAAAAAATGGTAAGAAAAATAAGACAAAAAAGCTTATTATATATTGAGAAAAGGGGTTATTTCATTAAGATAAACCAATTGTAATATTTATGCCCCAACATCAGACACAGCAGTATAATAATAGTTGAGGATTTTAATATTCCCCTCTTAGTAATGGATAGATCATCCAGAGAGAGAATCAATAAGGAAAGAGCGTATTTGTAAAACACTTTGGGACAAAATGAACCTATCAGACGTATACAGCAGAATACACATTCTTCTCTAGTGCACATGGAACATTTTCTAGGATACACCATATGCTAGGCCACAAAGCAAGCCTTAGCAAATTCAAGAAGACTGAAATCTTACCAAGTATACACTCTGACCACAATGGTATGAAACTAGAAATAAACAACAGGGGGGTATTGGAAAAATGTATTAATACAGGGAAATTAAACAGTACTTTCCTCAACAACCAACTAAGCAAAGAAATTAAATCGTGAAACAAAATGTTATCTCAAGACAAACTAAAATGGAAACACAACATACCAAAACTTACGGGATGCAGGAAAAACAATTATAAGAGGAGACTTCATAGCAATAAATTCTTAAATTAACAAGAAAGATCTCAAACAATCTAACTGTACACCTTAAAGAACTAGAGAAAGAAGAACAGACCAAGCCCCAAATGAGCAAGGACATAATAAAGAACAGAGCATAAATAAGTAAGAGAACAGGAAAGCACTATAAAAGATTAACAAAACTAAGAGTTGGTTCTTTGAAAAGATAATCAAAATTGAAAAATCTTAAGTAGATAAACCAAAGAAAAAAGAGAGGACCCAAATCAACAAAATTATACATGGAAAGGAGATGTTACAACTGACACCACAGAAGTACAAAGGAACTTAAGAGTCTACTATGAATAACTATATACCAACAAACTGAATGACCTAGAAGAAATGGAAAAATTACTGGAAACAAACAACCTAGTAAGACTGAATTAGGAAGAAACTTAAAAAAATCCAAACAGACTAGTCACTAGTATCAAAAATCTCCTAACAAAGAAAAGTGCAGGACCAGGTGGCTTCACAGGTGTATTCTGGCAAACATTTAGAGAATTAATGCCAGTCATTCTCAATGTTTAAAAAAAAATTGAGGGAATGCTTCCATACTCATTTTGTGAGGTCAGTATTACCCTGGTATCAAAGGCAGAAAAGGACACTACCAGAAAAAACAGAAATAAATCCCAAAATTATAGGCCCTAGTATCCCTGATAAATATTATGAAAATAGTTGCAAACATTCTCAATAAAATACTAGCAAACTAAATTCAGCATCACATAAAAAACATTATTCACCATGACCATGACCAAGTGTGATTAAGCCCCAGGAATTCAGGATGGTTCAACATACACAAATCAGTCAATATGATAAATCACATTAACAGCATGCAAGCAAATTAGCTCAACACAAGAAGACACATTTGACAAAATTCAACATCCATTCATGATAAAACTCCTAACAAATCCGGTATAGAGGGAACATACTTCAACACAATAAAGACCATATATGACAAGTCCACAGCTTATACCATTTTCAGTGGTGTAAGATACAATGCTTTTCCTCTAAGACCAGGACCAAGACAAAGTTGCGCACACTCATTATTCCTATTCAACATAGTACTTGAAGTCTTAGAGCAATCAAAAGAAAGAAAATGCATCAAAATTGAAAAAAAAGAAAATGTCTGTATTTATAGATTATATTATTTTTATATATAGAAAATCCCAAAGATTCCTACCAAAACATTGTTATGTTTGATCAATGAATTCAGTAAAGCTGCTGGATACAAAATTACCATGCAAAAAATCAGTGGTGTTTCTATATACTGATAATGAATTATCTGAAAAACTAAAGGCACTGATTATATTTACAATAGCATCTAAAACAATAAAGTACTTTGCAGTAAATTTAAGTAAGGTGAAAGACCTCTTTACTAAATCTATAAGACACTGACAAGAGAAGGGGAAGAGGGAGGGGGACGTAATTCTGTGTTTGAGGACTGGAAGAATCCAGATTGTTGAAACATCCATTCTACCAAAAGCCATCTATAGATTCAATGCAATCCCTCCTACAATTTATATGGAACCATGAAAGACCTTGAATAGCTAAAGCAATCCTGAGAAAGAACAACAAAGGGGGGCGGCATCAGGCTTCCTGTTTTCAAGCAATATTATAAAGCTGTATTAATCAAAAGGTACAGTTCTGGCTTAAAAACAGACAAGTAGACCAATGGAACACAGTCAAGAGCCCAGAAGTAAAACCAAGTGTATGTACAGTCAACTAGTATTTGATAAGAGATTCAGGAATGCTCAGTGGAGAAATGACAGCCTCCTCAATAAATGGTGGGGGGAGATTTGGGTATTCACATGTAAAAGAATAAAACTAGATCTCCATCTCACACTACTCAGAAACGTTAACTTAAAATGGATTAAAGACTTACGTGTAAGACGGAAAGCCATCAACTCCTAGGTGAATACATAGGAAAAAATTCTCCTTGTTACGGGTCTTGGCAAGGACTTTTCTGGATAAGGCACCTAAAACACAAGCAGCAAAAATCAAAAATAAGTGGGGATATGTCAAAACTAAAAAGCTTCCACACAGCAAAAGAAATTTCAACAAAATGAAATGACAACTAGAAAATGAGAAAAACTATTTGCAAACCCTGTATCTGATAATGGGTTTATATCCAAAATGTATAAACCTTACAACTCACTAGAAGAAAACATAAAATAATGCAATAAAACATGGGCCACAGACCCAAATGGACTTTTTTCCCCCAATATATACAAATGGCCAAAAGATCCATGGAAAGATTCTCAACATCACTATCATTAGGGAAATGCAAATCAAACCACACGGAGATACCACCTCACACCTGTTAGAATGGCTAGCATCGAATTGTGAGAGAGAAATGCTGGGGAGGGTGTAGAGAAAAATCCTCGTACAGTGTTAATGAGATTGTAATCTGGTGCATCCACAAAGGAAAACAGTATGGAAGTTCTTCAAAAAATTAAAAAAAGAACAACCATATAATCTGGCAATTCCACTCGTGGGAACGGATCCAAAGAAAATGAAAACACCATGTTGAAAAGATACCTGCACCCTCATATTCATAGCAGCATTATTTACAATAACCAAAACATGGAAGCCATCTAGGTGTCCACTTGTCCACTGATGGGTGAGTGGAGAGAGATGTGGCATGTATGTGTGTGCACATACATACATGCAAGTAAATGTTATTCAACCATAAGAAAGGAGGAAATCTTGCCACTGGTGACAACATAGATGGAGCTTGATGGCATTATGCTAAGCAAAACAAGTCTGACAGAGAAGGACAACCACTGCATGATTTTACTTATATGGAGAATAAAAAATACTCGTCGAAAAAAAAGATGAAATTTGTGGTTACCATTGATAGAGAGTGGGGAGGGGGGAAAGGTGATCAAAATGTAAAAAAGTAAAAAAAAAAGTTTTTTCTTTTTTTTTTGTTATCTATGACATGATGAATGTTAACTACATTTATTGTGTAACCATTTTAAAGTATATGTAAGTCAAATCATTATGCTGTGCAACTTAAACTTATACAGTATTTAATATAACAAACATACAATCTATATGCCAGTTACATCTTGGTAAAATGAAAAAAGTAAGTCCCCACCATATTTATTACCCCTCTAGCTTAAAAATCTCTATTGTATGGCATAATATAAGTGCTCATTAAAAACAAGTTGAATAAACCAATGCATTTTTTACTCCTTTCTGTTCCTTGTAACCCCAATTTCCACATTCAGTTAATTTTCAGGGGCTTCAAATACCTTCACAACATCTTTTGAACTGGGGCTTCCTTTCTCCCAATATCCACCCCCGGATCCTCATTGTCTATATTGCAATAGCTTTCTACCTGATTTCACAGTCGTTAGGCTTTTGGCCTTTTAAATGCCACTGATGACTTAATATAATGGAAACATAACACTGGCTATGTCTTTCACTAGGCTCAAGTTTTCCTTTGATCACCATCCCTCTATATCCTGAACCTAATTCCCATTTCTATGTTTCTACTTTCATTAGTCTTTTTTTTCTAGTTCTTTTTACTTTACTTTTTTTTTAACATTTTTTTGACTTATAATCAATTTACAATGTTGTGTCAAATTCCAGTGTTCAGCACAATTTTTCAGTTATACATGGACATATATATATTCATTGTCACATTTTTTTCTCTGTGAGCTACCATAAGATTTTGTGTATATTTCCCTGTGCTCTACAGTATAATCTTGTTTATCTATTCTACAATTTTGAAATCCCGTCTATCCCTTCCCACCCTCCGCCCCCTTGGCAACCACAAGTTTGTATTCTGTGTCTGTGAGTCTTATTTCTGTTTTGTATTAACGCTTTGTTTTTTGTTTTTCTGTTTTTGTTTTTTAGATTCCACATATGAGTGACCTCATATGGTGTTTTTCTTTCTCTTTCTGGAAAAAATGCTTAATATCACTAATTATCAGAGAAATGCAAATCAAAACTACAATGAGGTATCACCTCACACCAGTCAGAATGGCCATCATTCAAAAATCCGCAAATGGCAAATGCTGGAGAGGCTGTGGAGAATGGGGAACCCTCCTACACTGCTGGTGGGAATGCAGTTTGGTGCAGCCACTGTGGAAAACAGTGTGGAGATTCCTCAAAAGACTAGGAATAGACTTACCCTATGACCCAGGAATCCCACTCCTGGGCTTACATCCAGAAGGAACCCTACTTCAGGATGACACCTGCACCCCAATGTTCATAGCAGCACTATTCACAATAGCCAAGACATGGAAACAGCCTAAATGTCCACCAACAGGTGACTGGATAGAGAAGAAGTGGTATATTTATACAATGGAATACTACTCAGCCATAAAAAGCGACAACATAACGCCATTTGCAGCAACATGGATGCTCCGGGAGAATGTCATTCTAAGTGAGTAAGCCAGAAAGAGAAAGAAAACTACTTCCATTAGTCTTATTCAACTTGTATTTGAATAAACAGATGATAGATAAATAGACAAAACTATTTCTTTTGCCTTCCTTTTGAGTTTGTACCTAGTTTTCACCTCTTTCTATTACTGCATCATATCTCTGTAAATCCAAACAACCTCTACTTTTTAAAGCTCAGTTGAGATGCTTCATGAAAACTTTCATGTTCTATCCAGTCAGAGGCAACTCCTTTCTGCCCCAGACTTCAATGGCACATTGAATTTGTGCTAACACAACACACGTGCTATTGCTCAGCCTTTCTATAATGAATTGATCTATTTTTTTTTAAACACTATCTATTGAGCATGTCCTATAGATCAAACAACACTAGGTTTACAAATGGAGAAGCAGACTCAGAGTAGGGCCACATAAAGTTCATAAGCCAGTGGGAGAAAGACATTACAATTGTCAAGATTTCTGTGAGAAATGAGTACATGTAAGAACTAATGAGAAAACTGATCTCAAAGAAATCACATTTGTGTTAAGATACGAAGAATGAATGAATACAAGTATTTTCTCTGATACACTTTGAATTTCTGCAGGCAAGGGCTTTACATGCTTTGTGTTTTTATCTCCTGTAACTATCAACTCTGCTTTCCACTTAGTAAATGAGAAGTATTTGTTGAATGAAGATATCTCAGTATTGCCCCAGTACCTATCCTATCACTCTAAAGACTGATTTTGGAGGTACACTATGAGGGGTACCCCCAAATGAGTATGCCTGCCAGTCCATGCAAATAGGAGGCTCTGCAAACAAGGGCACCTGTTTCTAATTAACCTTGGCATATTCCTTCTAGCGAGTGGAGTTGATGGTAACCCATGCTGTATTCTAGCAAATCATGCCATGTTCACTGACACAACAGAGGTAGGATACAATAATGTAGTTGTCACCTTCGATCATCATCCCAAAGGGTTTTTTCCTTCAAGAAGCTAGAGAGGCTGATGTATCAGTGCCTAAGACTCGCAGCCAAGCATGTTCTTGTCAGTGAAATGAAATGTTGTCACAAGGCAGTTCCTTCCTGCTGCTCTGTAAATGCCAGAGTCTTGATTTCTTCTGATCTCACAGTGGTATTGTTTTCTCTTATATGAGGGAGTTGATGCAGATATCATCATTCAAGTTCTTAAATGCCATTATTTGACACCCACTGCTGAGAAACGACTCATTCAAGATATTGCCATCAAAAGCAAGAGACTTAGTCATTCAAGTGCCTGAATCCCAAAATAGAAACCAAATAGTTTTTCATCTCAAATGCACACTTGTATCAATCAGTAGTGAATGCCTGGAACATGCTTTGGAAAAGGATTTTAAGTTTGGACCAGGCTCAGCAAAAATTAGGATCTGTAACTCTCTTCTAGCCTTCAACTCCTTATCCTTCACTTTTTAAAAAAAAAAATCTAGATCATCCTTCTCTTAAACTTTTTTCTTACATGTCATTCCAGTGTCTCAATCCTAGCTTCAATTAATTTTATTACTTTCTATTCTCTTACTTATATGAATATGTCTCTTTAAAATACAACTTTAATACACCAAATAGCCAGTTAAAATGCTCTAGGTTGAAAAAAAATTATGAAATTAAATTCTATGAATAGGTAAAATGAACAGTGATAAAACTAGAAGATTCATCCAAGACATCAATATGGTCTTTTAACAAAAATTGTCGTTTCAGTTCTAGGGTATTTGTATGACATCACATAAAAGTTTTAGTAACTTGACTATTAAATTAGGTAAACATAAACTACTGGAAAGTTATGAGAGCTCTCTTAATGAAAGCAAATTCTGAGAAAAAGAATATGAAAATTAATATATGTATGTTCCTATATGATAAGCACTGTGCTGTACACCAGAAATTGACACAACATTGTGAACTGACTATACTTCATTAAAATATATTTTAAAAAAGAGAACAAATTTCTTTTCTTTTTTTAAAAAAGATGCAACCAGTAGCATATGATTAAATAAACTGACCTTGAATCAGCATCTCTCTCTCTCTCACACACACACACACATGCACACAGCTCCAAATGGAAAGTCTGGTAATCCCTGGATGTAAACTACACATTAAATCTAAGACAATAGCTAATGAGAAATATATACTATTTAATCCTTTGTCCTGAGAAACCCGAATAAGAATACTTTAGGTATACAGATCCAAATGGTCTAGAAAAGTTTTCAATTCTGGAAATCCTACTTCAGCCTTGTCTCTTTGATAAGATGTTTGATATCTTCTGTATAAATGTTTAAAAGAAGTACAAACAAATATTAAGTGCTGCCTGCTAAAAATGACTTAGATGGTTATCATTAATTCCTGCTCAAATTTAGTCTGCTTCTATCATTTAAAAAATTAGGTGTTTCATTTACACAGCACCTGTTATCTACACATACAGAAAGTTTCCACAATCTCCATTTTCTCAACCTCCAAGTGATTTTTTTTTTAAATATCACCAATGAGGAAACTGGGGGAGGTTAATTGGCATTTCACCACAGTGGAAAGTGAGTCAGTGACAGCCAGAAACAGACACCAAAGCTTCATCTCAGCTCATCCTGGTTCACTTCCAGAGAAAGCTTTCTGCTTATAAATACGTTCAATGACATGCTTCCTGAAACTGTTAATTAGGGTAGTTTTAAAAACCCACCTGGTTTCAGAGAGAGAAATTTGCGAAGTTGGGCATGTTTTCATGAAATGTTTGGGAGCTTTTTGTCAATTTTGTGGGACTTAAGAACTCTGTGATGGACTTAGGGCAACTTAAAAAGAATAAAGTAATAAAATGTGTGTATAGTTTTCTCCACATATGTTTACTAAGTATGCTCAAACTTGTTCTCCAGAGTAAGTTACAAAAGTTGGGTTTATAACTTCTGCACCAGGCAAGATCACATTTCTGTCACTGGGAACACACACACATGAAAGACATACACATGTGAACTGGAGAGAAACCAGTAAAAAGAGAACAGAATCAGGATTGCCTTCATCTGTCTTAGTGGCATATTTGGCATGTAGTTAATAGTTTCTACCAGTGATGAGTTTATATAAACAGTGAGCTGAAAGACATCAGAGAAGACTGGCTGCCAAAAACAATAGTAATAATAATAATATCACCTTAGCGTTCATTAAACAAGTATGAGGAAATGTTTTTTTCTAACCCTACTGGGTAGAACACACAAAACTAGTTTAGTTTAGGATATCATTTTTAAGAGAAAAAGCAATTGGTCTTATTTTAAGCTTATAGCCAGAGCAAAGAAGACCTTTGAAAATTATTAATTAAAGGTAGAAAATGTTTATATTGGACAAGAAAAGATTCATGAGAATATTAATATTTTATGAGCTATTATTTGGAAAGGACATTAAGCTCGCCCCATATGGCACCAAGGGAGAGCACCAAAAAAGAATGGGTGTAAGTTGAAATGGCACAAATTTTAACTCCAAATGAGGAAGAGATTTCTAATAGAGATGCACAAAAATAGAATGAACTCCAGACATTTCTGGGGGTGAACAAGCCTATGCTTTATCGTTGAGGAAATTCAAGTACTGGATGAATTGTTGATTTAGTTGGAATTTAAGGTCCTTCCAAGCACAGCGAGTCTGTTATTGACGAGATGTGTAGTGAAGCAGTAGTTTCTATGGGAAATTCAAGACAGGTAAGTGAAGACACCACTGTGGAGAGAATGGGAGGACTGGAACTTAAATGTAGGTTAGAGTTTCCATAGATAGAAAGGAACGGCGAGGCCACTTTAAGGATCAGCAAGAGATAAATGGGAAAAAATAGCCTATGCTCATGAAAAATTGTCAAGAGAGCAGCCTCGATACAGCTGAATACAGCACATACTCAGATTATTAAGAAAGGAATATAATTTAGATACCAGGAATATTGTTTTCACTCAGTTTAACAAGTAATATGTTATGAAGGAAAAAGAATACAGACTTTGGGACCAGAAATATTTAGATTTATATACTGATTAAATAAACATCATCTCTGAAATAGTCAAATTCTGAGAAACCTAATGGTTGTTACCAGGAGCTGAAGGGGGAGGGGGGATAAAGGAGTTGTCATTTAATGGGTATAGAATTTCAGGTTTGTAAGATGAAAAGGTCTGTTTCACAGCAATGTGAATATACATAACACTGTTGAACTGTACATTTAAAATGGTTAAGATGGTAAATTTTATGATATGTTATTTTTAGCATCATTAAAGAATACCAAAAAAAAAAAATCTCTAAAACCTGTCTTTAAGTTCTCTGAGAGCTCAGTTTTCTTTTCTGTAACCATTTTGCGTGCTTACTGGGAGTGTTAAATCAGTTCTATTAAATGAAATCTTGACTATATTACAGTATCACATGAATGAAAATGTCAAAAATATTTTCATTGGTTTCCATTTCCTCCCTCTTCCTAACCTGTCAAGAATTTTATCCAGAAAAACAGGGAGTAGCTACATTAAATTACCTTTGATGTGCATGATGGTAGAAATACTAAAGTTGTTTCTAATGTAAACATTGCATATAGTGAGAAGTTCCCTCGGAAATCTTTTTAATTTTGCTGAGTACCAAATGACACCTTTTCTCAGGAAATGTGTGTGTATATATATAGTTATTTTCTCAGCCAAATTTTAACACATTGGTGTTACTTTGTTTAATATTACTCAAAATATTGACTTATATGTAGCAGCTATGTTGCATGGAAAATATAAACTTGATTTTAAATGCAGAATCATGATTATTCAGCTCACATAATGAGAGAACAGGGCAGCCAAGACTGAGGCAACAGTAAACTGACATCTTCAATCCCATGCCTACTCCAAGTCAGTGGCTCTCAAAATTTTGTCCATCAGAAGCATTGGTGAGGAGGGCTAATTAAAACTCAGATTGTTGGGCCCCACCCCTAGAGTTTGTGATTCAGTGGGTGTGGGGTAGGTCTTTGAGAATTGGATTTCTAACACATCCTGGGTGAAGGTTGATGCCACTGGTCAGCACACCACACTTAGCACCTAAATAACCACTGTTCCAACTCATACACGCACTGGGTGAGACAGAAGAAAGTATCTCTCAAACTGGTAAACAAACCCTCTCCCTCTCTCCTTCTCTCTCCTCCCCTTCCAGCCCTCCCTCCTTCCCTCTCATAAAATGAAATCACACATGTGCGATAAATGGCTTTATAAGACCTGGTTATACCTAACTCCAAAGCAAGTATATTTCAAAAACTACGGGAAAAAATTAAAAGGAATAAAACATACATAAAATGAATACATCCTTTATGGATGAACTTTCTTGGCCCCTTGTGGATAAAACCACCAGTTCCACATTCCAATCCATGTCAAGATCAGCTGTCTAGTCACAGTCAGTCTCTTGTTGGTTTCACTCACCATTAAAGTTCAAGCAGTGACAGTTCTGATACTGCTGATGCGAAAGAGCACTGATGGCTGGGCTGGAGCTGAGGGCTAGAGTCCCTACTTGGAGTAAAATTGTGAGGTCATAGAATATGCTAAGGATCCTTCTCCAAGATTCACACCCCTTCTAAGATTATAATGCAGGTGGATTTAAAAGATACCTCCTTCCTTTAATGACCACACTATTTAGGCAAATAAAGTCAAGACACTGACCTGCTTCCCCTGCAATGAGCAAGGGGATAAAAGAAAAAGTTCGGCTCATCTCTTTTAGCAAGAGATCAAAAACTGAAACCACACATGGCAAGCCTGATTCATCTGTACCAATATACATTTTTTTTCCTGAACACTATATCCATTTTTCTAATGACTTCACTCAATTTGATTCTGTAAAATTCCGTTACAGCTCTTATTTTAAATCGCTTTTAGTATACATGGCCCCAGACTGTTCACTCAGCTCTGCGTGATTCAAAGCTTTGTTTCCTTTCAGGCCTCTCCGTTTCTCTCCCCATTATGCACCCTCTCACTAAAAGCATCCTCTCTGCAAGGGTTATTATCGTGCCTCTCCTAGTGGTGCGATTAAGGCTGTGTCAAAAGGGTACGTGCATGGTAGGATTAACTACTCTTCTGTAAGATTTGCTGAAATCAAAGTAATTATTTCCAGTTACAGAGCTATCATGGCGAATCTACTCTAAGCAGAAACAGAGTATTTAAACTTGCTGGTGGAGTAAACTCAGCCTAGGCAAGGAATGGAAAAAAGGCTAACTCTTACCTTAAACTTGTAGTTAGTTACACTCCCCCAAACATAAGAGGATTGGCTTCTAGAAATTCAGGATTAAATTGTCTTTCTGGTATTTCATGCTTGTGCATTAAAAACTATAATAAATGAGTTATTTCACTAGATCTAGGGTGGCATGTTAAAGAGAGAAAGAGCATGAGTGAGCTTGTTCAGGCTTTCAGGGGAGGCTGTGGATTCCAAGTTTATGCATCCTCAAGTTTTTGTAAGGACATCTCTAGCTTGAGCAAAACACAGTGAGGGGGCCACATCTTTACTTCAGCTTTTACCACTACCATTGTTTTCTGAATTACAGTGCGAGATGCAGCTCCGCGTGAGGAGGAGACAGTAATAGAAATGACTGTTTCTGGGAGTCACACAGACAGTAGTAATAATAAAACCCAGGCAAGGCGAGAGTACCTGTCCATTTCTTAATAAATA
Source organism: Vicugna pacos (assembly GCF_048564905.1). Classification (NCBI taxonomy): domain Eukaryota; kingdom Metazoa; phylum Chordata; class Mammalia; order Artiodactyla; family Camelidae; genus Vicugna; species Vicugna pacos. Next base: position 81,198,740 of record NC_132997.1, on the reverse strand, counting down.
AAAATTTGTCAAGAATTCAGTTTTAACAGTTTGCATTTCCACAATGAATTGTCTAACAGAGTATTAAAGAAACTCAGGTTTGTTCTTTTTCTAAACATTTCCATACAATTTCCTCATTGTAATAGGACTATCCAGGTTTTTCAATCTTGGGGTAAAAAAAATGGCATTTGGGTGCTCTAAACTCTACTCGAAATAGTAGTTAAAGTTATTTTTTTAATTGCTATATTAATAACTCCTGCATTCCTGGCACTACTACAAATGAGGTGAAAGAAATCAAAGTAGAATCATAAGACTCCATATAAAATTATTGGAACTAACAAATACAGTAAAGTTGCAGGGTACAAAATCAACACTAAAAAAAAAACAGCTACGCTAACTGTGAACTAGCTGAAAAGGAAATTAGGAAAATAATCCCAGTTACAATAGCACCAAAAGTAATAAAATACTTAGGAATAAATTTGATTAAGGAGTTGACTTATATATTGAAAATTACCAAAAAATGGTGAAAGAAATTAAAGAAGGTACAGATACACAGTGGCATCCCATGTCTGTGGATTGGAAGTCTTACATTGTTAAAATGTCCATACTTCCTAAAGTGATCTACATATTCAGTGCAATCCCCATAAATTCCAATGGTATTTTTTTTTACAGAAATAGAAAAAAAATTCTAAAATTCATATGGAACCATAAAAACCCACAAATAATCAATTCAATCTTGGGAAAGAACAAAGCCAGAAGCATCAAAGTTCCTGACTTCAAAATATATAACAAAGTCACAATAATCAAAAAAGTATGGAACTGCCATACAGACATAATTGTGGTTATTATATACAATTTCCTATTTCATAAGCCTTTAGATAAATTAACCCATGTAAAGACATAGAATGATTTTAGATGAAGGGTAAGCACACAGCAAGTGTACGCTATTGTAATCACAGAGTTGTCATGAGAACCAATTGACTTTCAGTTTTTCCTTCATTTAAATAGCTGTTATTGAGCACCTACTATGTGCCAGGCACTGTTTTAGTCTCTGGGAACAGAATACTAAATAAATACAATAAAAACTCTTGCTCTCACAGAGCTCACCTTCAGCACAAACTTTCTTTGTACTAAGTTACTTTTTAAATGCTCCTCTCTTTCAGTGCATGTAAATTCCTATTTAAATGAATATAAGATGCAACTCACACTTTGTGTTGCAAGAAATGAAGTATGGATAGTGCAAATTATGTATTGTTTTCAGGTGCACGAAGAACACTGACCATGATAGGTAACATTTTGAGCCATAAAACAAGTCTCAATAGACAGGATTCAAGTCGCTGACAGTTTGTTCTCTGATCACAATGGGATTAATTTAGCAATCAGTAAAAAGGTATCTGGAGAATTCCCAACTTTTTGGAAGACTCTACCACAGACTTCTGCCACGTGCTATACCAGTATTTTGTAGCATTTTCCAAATACTGACATGCTTCAGTCTCACTCGGTATCATTCTTGACACTGCCTCCCCTAAACCCTACCATACTAATCCCGGTTCTCAAAATAAATCTATGTTGATTTAAAAGAAAAACAGAATCCTTGCTCTCAAGTATTTGTTTCAAATGTTCAGAATAATTATGTGGAACTAATAAGTCCAGTTTAAATCAAGAAACAGTTCTGGAGTGCCAGTGACTGTAAAGATAGAGTGCTAGGCGTTGTACTGTGCAGCAGGGATTGAAGCAAGCTCTTTTCTTAATTAAGTACACAGTCTAGTAGCTAAATTAGATACAACTCAGGCTCCTGATGGAGATTAGTATTAAGGAAATAATTAATTTGAAGTTGTGTCAGAAGTGCTAGGCAGTTATAGGAGAAGGAAGGTTGAGTATGGCCAAGAAGCATGTAAGGGAATGTCTCTAGAAGTTTTGGTATTCGAGCTTGACCTTAAACAATGCATAAGTTACTGTTTAAGTCTCCCAACCTCAATGGAATGCCATTATCTCCTATTTTGCATGTCAAAGTCATAGAAGAAGGAGAGTCCAATCAGTGTGTAGGGAATGTGGACAAGAATCCATTGCAATTGGAAAGCGTATTGTGAAATAATTTGAAATGTACTTGAAAAAGTAGGCAAGGTGATTAAAAATGTATTTAATTTTAAATTCACCTTGTGAATCAGCAGAGAGATTACTATCCCTATTTTACCAATGAGGAAACAGAATTTAAAAGTTGAGATCAACTCAATTGTGGGTGTTAACTAAACAGTCTATATAAATCTGTCTTCTCTGGGGCTGAAGTCAGCAAGGACAGCCGTCAAGAAGGGGAGATGGGCATGGAGGGGGAAATGCCAGGGGACGAATCTGGATCTAGGGGGACTGTGTCTGTTTCTCACCTCCCACAACCTCACTGATGGTGGTGAGCTCTAGGATAAAACTGCACCTTTCACCACAGAGCTGCACACACAGCTGTCCTAGGAGTCAGAAAAGGTAAGAAAGAAGTCTGGAAAAAGCTGGAGGAATTGTGGGCCCACGACTGCCTCACTCTACGAGATGAGCCAGCAGGTCAGTGACAGTAAGTGTGAGTCGTGACAACACCTGGGCTACTGCAGTTACCTTCAGAAAATAAACCATGGCTGCTCCTTCATGTCTGCCATCCAGATCTCATGCACATTTCTTTCGTGGCCAACGCTTACTCAGAACCACACAGAGAAAGGAATTCTGGGAAAGCAATCCCAATTTGGCTGAACTGGCATGTACAAAGTCACCACAGTTACAGAAACTCCAGATAATGTTGTTTCCCTGAGGTGTGATTTTTTTGTTCTAGCAGGTGATTATTATGACTAGAGTTACTCTGGACACTCTGTCTCCTGGGCTTGAGCTGCAGTGGAAATCTCCACTCAGTTTTTTCAGCTTCCTGGGGTCATGCTGACACCAGAGTTGTTCAGTAGTAAAATTCGGGAAGATTTCATATGTATTCCTTCTGTGTCTTCCTTCTTTCGGTAATCTCCCCAACTAAATTTCAGTCTGTTATACCAGCAATAAACTGTCCTCTGACATCTCAGGCCAGTAAGGATATAGTTTTCTGCTGCCCCAAGCACCAAGCAATTTGAGAGTTTCCTTCAACAACAAAAAAGCACCAATAGGCAACTTTCACCAGGTATAATTCCTGTCTTCCAGGGGTAGTGCTATGGGCTGCATGTTTATGTTCCCCCCAGATTCATATGTTGAAGCCTAACCCTCAATGTGATGATACGTAGAGGTGGGGTCCTTGGGAGTTAAAAAGGTTTAGATGAGGTCACAAGGGCGGAGAACCTCCTAATGAGATTAGTGTCCTTACAAAAAGAAGGAGAGACTAGAGCTTGAACCTTCAGAACACACACACAAAAGAAGTCAAGTAGCACACAGCAAAGCAGCAGCCGCTTAGAAGCCAAGAGAAGAGACCTCAGCATGAAACCTGCCTTGCCAGCCTCCAGGACAGTGAGAAATGCTTACTGTTTTAGCCACCCAGGCTATGGTGTGTGAGTACAGTGCCCCAAGCAGGTGTTGGTGCCAAGAAGTAGGATGCTTTTGTAACAGATACCTAGAAATGTGGAAGCAACTTTGGAACTCAGTCATGGGTAGCGTCTAGAAGAGTTTTGAGGTAAAAGCTAGAAATATGGACATTAAGGGCAATTCTGATGAGATGTCAGAGGGGAAACGAGGAACATGTTACTGGAAACTGGAGAAAAGGACATCGTGATAAAACGGCAAAGAACTTGGCTCAGCTGCGTTCCAGTGTTTTATGGAACGTGAAACTTGTGAGTCATGAAAATGGATATTTAGCTGAGGAGATTTTTGAGCAAAGTGGTTGAAGGAGAGGCTTGGTTCCTCCTGACCTCTCATAGTAGAATATAAGTACAGAGAGGAACTGAAGAAATTGTTAAGCTAAAAGGAACCAGAACTTAAAGATTTGCAAAATTCTCAACCTATTCATATTGCAAAAAAAAAAAAGAGAGAGAGAGAGAAAGCATGTTTGGAAGAGAACATCAAAGGTGTGGCTGGACTGTCGCTCAATAAAGAGGTCGTGGGTACAGTTCATGAACTTCCAACAGCCATCTTAGCAGAAGCAAGGACTAGAGATGGGATTTTATCAGCAGAAACACTGCCAGCTTGTACTAAACGAGACAGAGTCACATGGGTAGAGCCCTACAGAAAGCCCTAAGCAGAGAGCCCCAGAGGTGGTGCCCCACGGGGTGACAGGGCAGATCTGCCCTGCCACGCCATAGGGGTGACACTGCCACCCCAGTAGACCAGTAGGGCAGAGCACTGAACCAAAGAGGACTATCTATTCTTGAGCCTTACGAGCCAATGGAACTTGCCTTGCCAAGTTTTGAACTTACTTGAGGTCTGTCACGCTTCTTTCTCATTTCTCTGTTTGGAATGGGGCTGCTTGTCCTATGCCTGTCCCACCTCCGATTTCAGGCAGGTAAGCCTGCTCTATCGCATTTTGTTATGGCAGCCTGAGCAGACTCAAACGTGGAGTCTCCACGACACTTCCAGACTTCAAACAGTGTGCTGTGCATGTTAGTCTCATGAAGCTATTCCACTATTATCAGAAATCAGAGACACATTTCTTGACTACAATGTACCATTAAGGAAATCATGTTTCAAAAGTGTGTCCCATATATGACACCATTTTAAATTTTGGAATAAAACATATTTATATGTGCATAAAAAGAAAGATCTAGAGGGATTTTCAGGAAAATAAGGAGGGGCTGTGTTACAGTGGTGAGCTTGCGGGTGTTTTCTCCCTGTTTCCGCATCACGTGTGTTATGTTTGCTGACGTTGACCATGTAATATAGTGTCCTTTTAAAACTAAAGACAGAATAAGCTGAAATAAAGACAAGTTAGACAAAAACATACTGCTGATGTCAGTTCACATTTGTAATATTTCTGTCTTGATTTAAGACTCACCAAAGTCAGATTAAAAACGTTTTTATTGCTCATGTATGTACACCTGGTGATCTTATTCACTATTAAAACTTAATAATTGGATCTAAAGTCAGAAAATCTGGTAGTATTCACTGCTTACTAGCAGGTTTTAGAATCCACCTGAAGGTTTCATTTTGTAATTATAAAAATGTGTGTTTACATATTAAATAATCCTTTGAGAATCAGCTTGCTATAGCAGTGTGTTTTGATAGTATTTATTTTCTTAAAAATTGGAATTCCCATTTTCTACATAAATTGCTAACTGATTTTCTCTCTCCCTCTAGCCCCCTTTCTATCCCCTTCCTCCTTTCCCCCTCATTTCTTCTTCTTTCTTTTCCTTCCCTTTTTCTTCCTTCTAATATTTACCAGGTTTATACTCTGCTGAATACTGTACTGAGGTCTGGAGACCCAGAGTTGAATAAACTCTGGTGTCTCAAGGGGCCTATTGGGATGACAGACAAGTCCATGTGCTATTACAATGTGCATGATGGTGGCCGAAACAGGTGTGCACAAGGGACTGAAGAAAGTATAGTAGAGACACTGAGCGTCTCTAGAAAACCAGGAGAGCAAGGGTTCATTGTGTCTGAATGGCTTTTATAAGAAAACATATAAACAATACATGCAGATAGTTTAGCTCCATTTTCTCCCTTACAGATCTGTATTTAAATTATGAGTTAAAAAATTTTAAGTTCTCTTTAGTAGGGAAAGACAAAGGAGAGATATTTTACTAATAGTTTTTCAGTAATCATAATTTATGTTTCAGAGGGCTTTTTGTTTAATTGTAAAAGTACTTAAAAAATAAAAAATAAACCCTTATAAGGACCTAAGGGTTGATTCAGTCCTGGTTAGAATAACAGTGACAGAATCACACTTCTTTTACAGTTTAGACCGGCTATGTGGAAGCTGAGAAAAATCAGTGGCTTTTAGCTGATAAGAGATTTGTCAGTATCAAAGTTACTTTAGTATTAACATTTGGATCGAGCCCCATTTAAAGAGACATAAAAATAAAGTTTTTCACAGTAGTTTCAAATGACTTATGATGAAGCTGATTGATTTCCTACACTAGGCAGAGAAAACTAAAATCCCCCAAGGAAACATTTAACATGAATAAAAAAAAAAACAGGGAATATTAATACACTGTGTCTGTGAGTCCAGCATATTTTATTTCCTTCATAGTTCATATAACGTTCATTGAAAACGTAGTGCCTTCATGCATATTTGAAGTAAAACTCCCCTCTGACTTCATTGGGTGAAGGATGCAAGATAAATGCGTTTAGCATTTAAATGAACTCATCAGAAGTGATGGGTGCTTTACAAGCAGCAATGGGCAGAACTTGGGAATTTGGGGAGGTTGGCACAAGTTTGAACATTTTATCCGATGCTAATGTGAACAATTTGGTTCAGCATTATGGGATTGAAACTCTCACAGGAGCAGGACTTAGCACATTTAGCAAAGTAGCAATAATACAGAAGTTAATATTTGTTAGGCAGATGAATTTTTTGTGTCAAACTTAAAAATAGCCTTTTTTTCTGTAACCTACTGTAGAGACCCATGAGGAACCATAAATCTAAAATATTGTGAATTTTGAAAAGTGAATGTCAAAGATTAATTACTTCTATGAGAACAGCACAGAGCTTTCTCATGATTCACACTGGCAGAGAGAAGATCCCCTGTAATTTGAAAGGGGAAAAAAAAAAAGATATTTCTTACTTAATAGGAGAAGAATCTTGGAAAATAAAGTTACCATCCCATTTGATGCATAAGTTTTTAAAGACATTTATCTTTTACAAAAATAGATATGCTTTTTTATTTTCACATGCATTCTTTAAATTAATATATCAGAAATTTAACCAATTAAGGTTTTATTCACAAAATATGTAAATTCAATGACTACTGCCTTCTGTTTAACTGCCTTCCATACTGCCAACTACCTCAAAATGTAAATCAGGAGAAGTCCAACTCTGACAAATTTCTGGAACAACAGAACAGGATTACATTCATCTCAGTATCTCAGTGTCCTCAGGGACTAGGAATCCAAAACAAGGAAGTGAACATGAAATCAAAAGTTGAGCTCAATTCCAGTCAAGAAAATGTATTCTCATAGTAACTCCTTCCACAATATTGATTATTTCCCAGGCATGAAGGAAGCTTTGCCATGATGCCTCCAAGCTCCTTGTCCTGGTTCATCCCAAAATAGTTTTTGTGACTTTATGTTCTGAGCTTTAAGGGATTTCTTGGGGTTCTTCAACCAAGCCTGTATCAACTCATAAGGAAATAAGGCACCTTGTGAGCCACTAGAGGAAGGCAGGACATCCCTTCACCCCACAGTATTGTGCTGACTACGTGGTTCATTCAGAAAATGTACTGCATTTTGAAGGTTCATTTAACCCAAGCAGAGAGCAAAGTGGTAAAGGGACTCAAGACAGGGAGGACAATCAGCCTTGCCTTGGTGCTGCTTAGGGATGGTTTCTGGAGGGCTTGGGTGAGGAAACACAAGGAAAAAAAAATAGAACAGAGAAGAAGGAAACACATGCAGTGATTAAGAGCTTAGACTTGGGGGAAAAGCATCCTGAGCTTTACTGCCTGCTTCACCACTGTGTCTGTTTGGTTTGGGCACATCCCATAACCCTTTTAAGCTGCAGGTTTTATTTTCCTTCTGTACCCTTGGCACATGTATAGTATCATTTTCATATGATTATGGTGAGATTTAAAATGAGATAACAATAGTAATAATAAAATTACATTACAGTACTTCACAATTACACGTTTAGCATGGCTCGCACAGTCCCTGGCAAACACTATGATCTTTAATATCATTATTTTTACTAGGATGCTTGCTACTCTTCTGTATCAGCTTTTATCTTCACTTCACTGGTTACATGAGTCTCCCTGATTCTCCAGACCTTTGTATCTCATCTCAGAAATGGCAAGGGCTGGGCAGCTAGTCTCTAGGGCTTCCTCTAACCCTAACAATACAGAACTTGGCTTACTTTTGCAGACTGCACTTCTGAGAGTCACCAAATATATACACAAATTCACATGGAATTCCAGCTGGGGGACTTTACGTGCTGAATAGAAATGGAAAAAAAAATCCAAGAAAATAATTACAGAGAGAACATAATGATAGAATGGATTCATAAAAACCCCTGCCTATTTCCAAAGTCTGTTTTTGTACTTATGCATTCCCCATGAGACTGCCCAAAATGCAATTTAGTGAGACGTTGAATTGGATTCAGAGAGTGGAGTGCTTTATGAATTTTTGTCTCTAAGTGACATATGCCTTTCTACAAAATCAAAAAATAGATTTGTTCAGTGCATGGAGTGGAGTATTACTGATATAATTGGGTAAGGCTGGCAAAATATGTTCAATTTTAGTTGATGACACTGAATAAATCTCCTGTCAGGAATAAATTGAGTATTCACGGAAACTTCAATGTACCTATGAACACAGACTGGCGTGAAAATCTGAGAACTTGATCAGATTTTCTTATACAGTTTCAAAAGCATTATGAAAATTGACTCAAATGTAGAGGAAAATGCAACTGTTGAAACCCAGCAGTTTATAAGACAATGACTTCCCTAGAGATGAAAAAGGAGTCCGTTGGAACTGTGAGTGTGTAAACTGGTGTGCAATGCTATGACACAAAAGTTTACCAGTGAACCTCATTTCCTTTGGATCGCTTATCAAACCTCATTGAAAGTTATGACTAGAATGGAAGATGCTGGTGCTCAGAAGATGGGAGGAACTTTAAAAACTGTCAACCCATAAGCTGCAACTAACTCACTAACTAGCTGACTAGATTGAGTGCTTAGCATCATACTTGAAACAATAATCACAGTTTTTTAAATATTACAAAATGGCCTACAGTTCACAAAGAAAGAGGACTAAATGCAGCCTAAGGCATTAAGGAGCTTTCTGGCCTTTCTTCCTAAACCAATAGAAATCTTCATGCATTGGATTTGACTACATTTATAGAGAGGATTTCAAAATTTCATCCTCACAGACTCCTGGCAAAAACAACTGAGGATGGGATTTTTTTTTAATTGAAATATAGTCTGTTTACAATGTTGTGTTGATTTCTGGAGTATAGCATAGTGTTTCTGTTCATATGTGTGTATAAACATATATATATACAAATATATATATATGTACATATATATATACACATATATACATATATATATATGTAAAACCTGTATTTTTTTCATATTCACTTTCATTATAGGATTTTACAACATACTGAATACAGTTCCCTGTGCCAAACAGTGGGATCTTGTTGTTTATCTATTTTATATATAGTAGTTAGTATCTACAAATTTCAGACTCCTAATGTATCCCTCCCTCACTTTACCAACTGATAACCGTTAAGTTTGATTTCTATGTCTGTGAGTCTGTTTCTGTTTTATAAATAAGTTCATTTGTGTCATTTTTTTTTTAGATTCCACATATGAGTGATATCATAGGGTATTTTTCTTTCTCTTTCTGCCTCACTTAGTATGAAAATCTCCAGGTGCATCTATGTTGCTGCAAATGGCATCATTTTATCCTTTTGATGACTGAGTAGTATTCCACTGTGTGTGTGTGTGTGTGTGTGTGTGTAAAGAAGATGTTTTATATATATATATATATATATATATATATATATATATATATATATATATATATATATATCTCCAGTCATCTGTCAGTAGATATTTAGGTTATTTCCATATCTTGGCTATTGTAAAGAATGCTACTATGAACAACATTGGGGTGCATGTATATATGTATATTTTGGAATTAAGAGTTTCCTCCAGATATGTGCCCAGGAGTGGGATTGCTTTAATATAGTCTAATTTTGTTTCTTTTTAGAAATCTCTACACTGTTTTACTATTGGTAAGTCTAGTTTTTATTTTTTAAGGAATTGCTATACTGTTTTCCAAGGACTGAAGATGAAATGGGACTTACGATTGGCACACAATAGTCATAGCTTTTAAAGTCATATTTTAATACACAACAGAAGATCCAGATTCTTATGGCAGGACTTAAAAGCCTCACAGTGATTCCCAGGATGCAATGCAAGCAGCTCTTCAGTGGGTTATGAATCCACGCTAACCATGTTTATTCCACCCCCTCCCCCACAAAAATCACCATAACTAGAACTTGTTTCCTTTATCTTCTCCTTATTTAATATTTTACTTGTTAAATTCTCTTTCTCCAAACATTTCTTATTTGCTTATTTCTAACTGTGAAATATGTAGATACTCGGGCCTTCCAAGAGAAGATTTATCCGTGACTCAGGCCCGCTGAAGACTCTTAAGGCAATAAAGACATCTGACTACAGGATGACATGTTTGGTGCCGCCACCTCTGTCTCACTAACACACAGATTCATACAGGAAGCTCTGTAAGCCTTTACTTACTTGATTAATATTAGTGTTGATAATGTTTTAGACCAAATTTCTACTTTTGTATCTGTTCAAAGATTATTTATTTATCAAGCAGCCACTGTGCCAGTCACAGAGAATGCAGAAATGAACAGAATCGGTACATTCCCTCTGCTTATGTTCTTTAGTGCATCCCCACCAAGAGGAAAGGAAATACACTAGGTGTCTTACATATTTCTTTCAAGATCCCTAAGCTTCAGATTCTAACAAAGTATTTTAACGATCATTCAGTAGAAAACACTTTTGATGCTGCAGTAAGACCTTGATGCTAGGAAGACCTTGAAGAAGATAACAATTTCCAATCTAAACTGAAGTTTCTGTCACTGATCCTGGGGCAAGTGAGTTTCTAATCTCAGTACAAGAGTGACCAGCACTGTATGGCGACCTGAGTAGGGTCCAATCTCGGGGAAGAAAGGAGACAGCTGTCAGTGTTATCTCAGTGATGAACACAACCACAAATAAGTGCATCCCTGTGTAAGACCACGGTGGGAATTCTGATTTAAAAAAATAAATAAAAATTAAAACATCTCCCTGAGCAGATTTAGAACAGATTCAAGTGAAGGACCTGAAAAGATGTAAAAACAAACAAGCAAAAGTTTAAAAGAAGAAATATTTCATTTTTAAAAATATCAACTGTTGCATTGGTGTCTTAGCCTGCATTTCTCCAAAGCAGATCCTGAGGCCAAGATATGCACATAAGTACATTTTTCTCTGGGAGGAGAAAAGATCGATACTGTGGAGCAGGAGCAAGAGACGAAAGTTTCACTGAGAAGATGGAAATTCATGGAAGATATATATATATATAAAGTTATATATATGAAGTTCCTTCATTATGTCCTTTGAGATTAAAGAAATTACTGATTTCCCCTCCCTGGGTAATGTGGGAATTTTGATACTGTGTGTCCCCATAAGGATACTTGAGTCTTACTCCTTTGTGTATGGTTGCAGTTCTCTATCCAGCCTAAACTGCAACACATTTTCTCTCCTGTAAAAGTTGGAACAAATCTAAAAATACATTTATGTTACTTTTGGAATTTTTCAACTGACAAAAGTTTCATAATAACATTATGTGCATTAAAATATTTCCTTGTAAACATCCTTCATATTAGCCTATTTGATGCTCTGCAAATGTATCTTCTGTTGTCAGGGAATTTGGGCTTCAGTTTTTATGAAACACAATAAATTATACATATAACATATTTCATGTCCTTATAGCCATAAAGTAAACCTGTCACCATCCAACTGAAAATAGGTCCCTGATTGATACAGTACTTTGCCGAGTAGCCTCTGTGAAGTGACTGACCCTCTTGTGACTTAAAAATCTGTGCATCTCAGCAGTGATTACTCATCTGTCCATGCACTATATGACATTGTTTTGTGTTAGATTTAATTCAGTAAACTTCTACTGAATATGTACTGTGCATCAGGAACTGTGCTTTGCTCTAGGGATAAGAGATTAAGAAGACACAGCACCTGCCCTTGCAGAGTTCACAGTCTAACAAAAGAATCAGAGATGTGCAAATTCCTATAGTACAAAGTTATAATAGAGACAAATGATAAATTCTGGGAAAGCTAAATGAAGTAAAAATCAAGTTTGACCAAAGACGAGGGAGAATGGGAAATTTTACACAAGAAGAAAACAGCAGTTAACACTGAACTGGGTATTAGAGATTATGTTAAAATTCACCAAATGGACATGAGGCAGAAGAAATTCTGATTTTTCTGAGATGGGACAGTATATTCATAAATATATGGGGAAGTCAAATAACCTGGTGTGTCTGTGGAGTGGCATGTGTGTCCACTAAGAATAGATGGGGGGAAATGAGTGAGGATGAAAAGAAGGAATAAGCCTAGTCATAAAGGGCATTCAATTCCATGCCAAGAAATTTGGAATTTTTCATGAGATGCCAGATGTTACAAATAACACCTTAGCTTCCAAGCTTGCCAAGATGTGGCTAAAATTAGATGTCTTCCTCATGTATCCAGTAAAGTCTTTTTCACTGCAGCCCTCAGTCTTCTAAAAATTCAGGAATAAACCACAAAACCTCTAGGTTTTACTCTTGGGAAGAAGAGGGAAACTTCACTAAGGTAGGAGTAGACGTTTGAATACTAAACTACCCCACTGGCCCATGCCGTCTTTGATACTGAGAGAGAGAAAAAAATAATTGGCCCTGTCCAGGGTGAAATAGTTGTCTTAGAATGGTAAACGCCACCATTACTCACTTTATATACTTATTTAAATTAAAATAAATTAAAATAAAAAGATTTTGCCACTTGCCAAGTTTGTACACTGGACCTGACTCTAGTTCTTGTAAGAAGAGAGTGTGGAAGCAGATTTCCCCAGAAGGGGTAGGAGGAAAAAAAAATAGTAAGATACAATGTCAGTAAACAAATACATGAGCTCTGCCAAGCAATTCTGTTTCACCCTGAATGCCGTATTTGCATTAAACACACATCGAGGACAAATGGACTACCTCCATTTACTGGCAGGTCAATCCAGACAACTCACAACTTCTGATGTATAGCTCCAACGTCTGTACTCTGAGAAAACTTTCCTTATGAAGCTCTTTAGAACACTCCCTTGGGGTTCTGTTGCCTATAATGAGGAAAAGACAGGCAAAGAAAGGAAAAGAATGAAGAGAATAAACATAAAGGGAGTTTCCAAGGGCTGTTAGTTGCTCAATGAGTGCAGTCATGTGCTCCTGTGCATATGTCGACAGATCCAGGCTCAGCCTAGTCCCAGAGATCGATGTGCTCACTAATCAAAATGATATGAGAATCATAGTGCTACAATCACAGAAGTGATAGCAAGTGGCTTTTATTATACTCTCAGCAATGACAGCCACATATGTTCTACAGAAATGCTTCAAAGCTAGGAGTTGGTGGAATGGATAATTACCTACTACTGTTGGGAGAGGGTTCTTCCTCTCCAAACTAATGTTTCCATGTGCAGCAACTTCCCAAGAGAAACACACATGGCCCAACACTCCACTTCTACCTTATTTCTCCACGTATACTACCCATTGTGAGTGACTACTTTTCTCAGTTAAGAAGGGCTAATTTCTTAGAAGGTAGGGAGCACTGAAGATTCAGTCTCTCTTCTTCTCTTTCTTTCCTAGACCATTGAAGGAGGGTGATTCAAAATGTGCTCTGCAGAACTCACATCCTTCCTCATGTGGGCTGTCTCAAATCTAGACTGGATTATGGGTGAGGCTAAGGATCTAAGACAGGGAGGAGAAAGCTGCAGAAAGCTAGTTTGTCCTCAGACATAAGCCACATCCCCAATCAGCATTATCTATCATGTTGGTAGTGTTTTGATTTTTCTTTTCCAGACTTTTCTGGGTTCTCATCTAATCCAAACTAATGCAAAATCCAGAGTTTAGTCACAGAAGGTATAGGATCCCAGTAAATATTGCAGAAGTAGCAATATATTAACTTCCTTCCTAATACCATGTGTGTGTTTGTGTGTGAGCATGTACAAAGCTAAATGAAAAGTGGAAAAGATAGTAAATTGGGTCATGGATATGCTATTAATTAGCAGGGGAAATTGAATAAATGACTTAAAACTCTATGCCTCCATTTCCTACTGTGTTCACTGAATACAATTTCTTTAAGATATTCGAAGACACTTAATACTCTGTGCCTCCAAAACGCTAGTTTTGTTTACTGTCTGCATGACTCACTTTGGCTTTCCTGGGTTACTGACAGCTGTGACCTGTTGGTCACATACACACTTAATGAATGGAAAGAAAAAAGTGATTACTTGTACTACCAATAAGTTAAAACTATACTGAATATGTTTATCTGTTTATTTGACAAGAGCAGCAAAGCAAAGGAATTCTGTCATCAAAATTTGAAAGGTAGGAGACTGATAGAGCAATACTGAAAATAGTTAATTTAGAGACTGTGAAAGATTAGATTATTAATGAGCATATAATTCACTCTTCCCTTCAACCATCATAGGAGGAATGTGATTCCCCATCTCAAACATGTTCGACTTGGCCATATGACTGATTTGGGTGACATTTTGAAGTTCTTAGCCGGGGTCTTAAGAGACATCGCATATTTCTTCTGCCCCTTTCTTTTATTCTTGCCTTTCCTCCGTGAGAAGAACATGCCTTCAGTATTTTCCCCTTGAATGATGATGGAGATACGTGGAGAAGAACAGGACTTAACTCAGAACCAGGAGCCAAGCTACAATGAGCCTAGCCTAGATCAACTGAAACTCAGCTGATCCACAGAAAGTACAATTAAGAAACAAGTGCCTATTATGTTCTGTTTCTAAGATACTGTGTTTTTTTCTCATGCAACATTAAATTGCTAATGACAAATGTCAGTGTGGAGAAAAGGGAATACTTACACAACATTAGTGGGAATGTAAACTGACATGGCCATTATGGAAAACAGTAGAGAGATTCAAAAAAATTAAAAATAGAACTATCATATGTTACAGCAATCCCACTACTAGGTACATATCCAAAAGATATCAGAATCTTGAAGAGACATCCTGTGCTCCCATGCTCATAGTAGCCAAAATATGGAAACAACTTTAATGTCCATTGACAGATGAACAAATAAAGAAAACGAAATATTATTTAGCCACAAAAAAGAGTGAAAACCTTTCATTTGCAACAACATGTAATGAACCTGGAAGCTAAATGAATTATGCTGAACAGAGAAAGACAAATACTGCATGGTATCACTTATATGTGGAATCTAAAAAAAGAAAAGTGAATTTCTAGAACAGAGAATAAAAGAATAGAATGGTGGTTGCCAGGAGCTGGGAGGAGAGGAGGGAAAAATGGGGAAATGTAGGGAAAAGGGTACAAACTTTCAATTACAAGAATATGTTCTGAGAAGCTAATGTACAGCACAATGACTATGGTTAATAATACAGTATTGCATACTTGAGAGTTGCTGGGAATAGATCTTAAGCTTCCTCACCTCACACACATACACAAAAAACTTAACTGTGTGAGTGATAGAGGTTTTAATTATCTTGTTGTGATAATCATTCCACAATGTACATGTATATCAAACCATGTCATATGCTTTTAAAGTATATACAATTATCTTTGTCAATTATTCCTCAGTAAAGTTGGAGAAAAATAAATAGCTAACTTGTGCCAAGACTCAACAAGTTCATTTGCACACTTGACCTTTTTATGAAATTCAAAGTTACAGCACAGGCAATGAATGCATTTCCTATCTTTACATAACTTCAAGTAATTCACCTACCGTAGAACAGACCACCCGATCTGGAGCAGGACCCTCCTCCACCACGCTCACTTGGGATACAACTGCATAATTAACTTCACTTACTTTTACGTTCAGTAACCATGAGCTGAGACTCCATCATTAACGGAAACTTCAACTGTCCTTCCTATACTCTAAAGAGCCATCACCAAGGCTCAGGGGAGAAGGGTGATTCAGTCAAATAGAACTCAGATTGCTTCTTCATGACATGGGGAGTCTCACTGAGGCCTTGAACTTTCTAGAAATAGTTTTACCAAACCAGCAAGAGTTCACCTTCAATGAGTGGCTGAGGAGAATTCATATTTTTAACATATTAGAGTGCTCTGCTGCTTTCATCAGCTACATGAAGCTCTAGGTTACTTCTACCAAGCAAGACTGGGGATTCTTTCCTTTGAAAGCATTCAAACACTCCACAGGTATACTTCTACAAACTTCAAATCCTTACTGAAACTAGGAAGAAAAAACACACGTTATAGAACTTGCTACTCAAAATGTCTGCAAACCAGCAGTACTGACATGACCCTCAAGTTAGAAATTCAGAATCTTTGGCTGTAACACAGGAATTATGGAGTCAGAATATGTATTTTAACTAATCTCCATAAGACCCATATGCATCAAAGTTTGAGAAGCACTGATCTAGTTATTTCTTCTTTGGTGAGCTGGGGGAGGTGACTATACAATGAATATGTGATGAGATGAGATCGTGTTAATAAGGTCCTGCATTATAAGTTGAAATTACTTTATTGAGTCTATGAGTCCAGGAGATCTGAAGCACTAAAGACCTCTTAATATTACCAACTAGATGAAGTCAATGTAATTATATGAAGAGTTTGTGGATACATGCCTCAATTTGTCCAACTGATTGCCATTGAATCAAAGGAGGGAAACACCAGGACGAGGACATGGTTATGATCATCCCCCTGCTGTCTTTTTTTTTTATATATTTTATTTTTTATTTTTGGGGGGAGATAATGAAGTTTACTTATTGAGGAGGTTCTGGGGATTGAACCCAGGACCTTGTGCATGCTAAGCATGCACGCTACCACTTGAGCTATGCTCTCCCCCCTTCCCCCTGCTGTCTTTATTTATTTTTTTTTTGAGGGGGCAGGTAATTAGGTTTATTTATTTATTTATTCTTAGAGGAGGTCCTGGGGATTGAACCTGGGACCTCATGCATGCTAGGCATGCACTCTACCACTTGAGCTATACCCTTCCCCCCTGCCCCCCACTGTCTTGATCAATTACTCTGCATCTTGCTGAAATTTAAGAGGGATGAAGCACCGCCACAGGAATAAGGGTAGATAGAAAGAATGGCAGCTGTCTAGGTCTGGTGTATTTATAAATCTCTCAAACTATGTCAAATTTTTCCCGGTATCAGGGCCCACTTTTCAGAAACTGTGACCAGTTGGAGGGTAATGTTAAGGAATTATTGACATCATGATGTCTTCAGAACCATGAGAAACCAGATTGAGAAGGATTTCTATCTAGACCAAAAGGATATATTTTGATCAAAATTTACAAACTATAAGCTTCACAATAGCAGAAAATGACCCTTTTTGTGAGATGCAACATTTACCTATTAAAACTTAAGGATTCAAGCTTTAGTCAGTATCTTGATAACAAGGATATTACTGCTGTCCTCCTCCAAGAAGATAATCAATAAAGAAGAAAAAAATCAAACCTGAACAGATCTTTCATATCAACTGAGAAAAATGAAATCTCAAATAAAAGAGTACAGATAGTCACACTGACAAACCAGGGAAGAAAAAGCAATCATTGCTGATTTTACTCGAGAACATCTTAAGTGCTTAAGGGGGGCAGGGTGTTTAGAATATGCTTCTTATTGGGATTGAAGCCACTCTTAACAGGTAAATACACAACATTCATATTCAGTCTTAATACCTGCCAAACAGTTACATACAGTTAAAGAGAAAACTGAATTGGCAGTAAAGTATGTGTTTTCTCTAGGACGGATATAAAGGATATTACAGGGCCAGGGAAGGAAGTGCACAGGTGCAAAAGCACAGAGTCAAAAAGCCGTATCTATCTGTGATTATTAGAAAAAATATACTGTGAGGTTACGTTACTGGAGAGAAGGCTCTTGTCTTGTCACAGAAGGAATTTAGAGATGAGACATGGAGGCCAAGAAAGCAAAGTGAGGATTTATTAAGCAATAGTACACTCTCCAAGGGAGACTGGGCAGACTCAGGTGAGTAGCTGCCCTGAGTTTTTTTGGCAAACTGGTTATATGGGGTGTAAAAATCAACGGGCAGAATATTCACTGGGGAGGAAGCGGTTTGGGGCCATATTTTCTAATTTTCATCCAGGCTCCCCCTTCCTGGGTGGGGAAAGAATTTTGTCCTATTTAGTCTTCATGTGAAGTGTGACGGCATTGGTGCAAGGTGGATACTTCTTTTCTGCAAGGCTACAAGGCTAATTTTATCATAATGCAGGCACAATGAGCCAAAGGTTACATTCAGACACCAGAGATTCCTACCTTTTCCCAACTGTGTCTATCTCTAGAATCCTTATCACTCAAAAATGTAGTTTTCTGTCAGTCTGGAGAGTCTTACTGTTCTTTGTGTGCCCAAGGACCCCCATTGTTTACAAGATACATGGTTTCCTGCCATTTGGCCCATGCCCCCCTTTCCCTGCTCATCTCTAGCCATCTACTTGTTTCAACAGTTATAGGCAATAGTCCTAAAACTGTGGTCCACAAATCAGAACCATCAACATTACATAAGAACTTGTTTGAAATGAAAATTATTGGACCCCACCTGAAACTACTGAATCAGAAATTCCGTAGTTAGGTCTCAAGAATCTGTGTTTAACAAGTCATCCAAGTGATTCTGATGCATGGTTTGAGAACCCCTGGTACGGAGTACAAGTTTTGGAGATAAGGCCAAATGGAAAGATTGGGACCAGGCTGTGGAAGGAATTGTGGAAGCTAAACTAGGCTGGTCTTTACCATAGACAACTGTGTAGAGTAGTGATCAGGATGTAATTGTCTCATGTGGGGAGACAGCTGATCAGTGTAGACATAGGTCAGTCTCCTACTTACTCTTTTTATGTTTGAAATGTTTCTGTAACTTAATATTCTTTCTTTAATAAACTTCATCTGTGCATTAACTTTATTGTATTACTGTAAAATTGCAGCTTTGTAATACATCTTTGCTCTTTTAATTTGAAGTTGGTAAAATTCTGAGATATTACTGATAATAATATTCACCTTAATGAGTTAACTTTTTGGATAAGTAATCTAATATTTCTGTCCTTGAAATTAAAAAAGTATTATTTTCATTGAATTATAATCTAATTTTTCCACATTTCTCTGTAAGCTGCATTCTTTTGTGGTTTGGAATGTTTCATCATGTGTTTTCCCTCCAGAAATGGGCTTCTTCAAGGGGTTCCTAAAAGGACATTGTCAAGAAAATATCCATATAAATTTTATTAGCTTTTTTGGAATTCACACATGGAATGTAATCCAATTTGTATTTCAGTATACAATAGTCAAAGTCCACACTCTCCAATGACAGAATAAAGGGCACTAATGAGACACTGGATGGTTCCTGAGATAGGACAATAAAACATCTGCTTTCCCAAATGGAGAGCCTTGAAATTAATGTCTGCATATTTTTCAGTATATTTTGGCTACCACTTTAGGAAGCATCAAGTGGCTTTTACTGTGAATCATTCTCCCACCCTATCTCCCCATTCCTTACCTCCTGTAGGGAGTTAAAAACAAGAATGTCAGGGTAACACACCAATCCTGTTTTGTTGACTGTGCTGTATAAAGTGTGAGGGCTATTTTGTTTCCTCTGTCTGTACCGGTTTTCTTTTGTATGTATGTATGTATGTATGTATGAATGTATGTATAATATGTATGTATGTATGAATGCATGTCTGTATATATGTATGTGTCTGCTTATTTATTTGTATATTCATGCTTTACTTATTTAGTGAAAATGACAGGTACATTTTCTAATTTCTTTCTTTCTCTTTTTGCTCCCTTTCTCCTTTTTTCTCCTTTAGTATCCAGTCTCCACTTCCAAGAAGTATCTACCAGCAGGACTTTACTGACAAACAAAAGGGGTGTAGTCAGTGTCGGGAAAATATAATTAAAAGTAAAATCTTCTCCCAACTCAGAAAACCTCTCTTCTCAAAGAAACAAATTTTAATTGAATAAGCATCAAGCCAGATATGTATCACAGGCAAGCTGATAAAGAGATTGCAAAGACAGAAAAAAATCTCACCCTTTTACATAGTCAAGCAGATACAACCCATTGCGTGTATGTTCCCAAGATAAACAACAACCAATCCCGAAAAAGGGGACTTAACAGAGCTACTTGTCACACACAGTTTATCCTAGATCCACTTGGTAGTTGGGGTGGCAATCTGTGTTAGCTACATGGCTTTCTCCAAAGGAAAAATAAACTTCTCACATCTTAATGACAGGAAGTAGTTTGAGAGAAAGGCATCAGTCCCGCTAAAGGTAGACTACTACCCTCACACACAAACTGGGAAGTAAGGATGCTCTCTTCCTTGATAATTACATTTGAAAGACATGGTACTCTACCCAGGTTCTTGAAAATATATTTCTGGGTCCTAAAGCTGGTGAAAGGGTTATTTAGCTTCAAAAGAATTATAATACATTTTAAAGAGAGAAAGAATTTGCAAATACAAGTTTTCTAAAGTAAGTATTCTAGGTTAAGGGAATGGGATGAAGTCTCTTATTTCCAACTGGGTTCTACCTTATTTTAAATTTGTAATTATCCTTAAAATAGCCAAATGCATCACACTAGAAGTCAGAAAATTAGGCGTCAGTTCTTGCTTTCTCACTCAGTGGCTGTTACTTAGCATTCTATGAACCTCAGTTTCTATCTATTAGGAATTTAGGCTAATAACCACTAATGTCTTAGACCTTATACATGATATGCCAACAGCATGAGGATCAACAGCAGTAGAGTTTGTTGGGTGAACAATCTCAGGTTCTCTTCTAATACTAAATCAATGTACATATTTTAATAGTACTTCTGTTGATTCAATGCATATTTAAGTCTCAGAACCATTAGTCTATGGTCACTGTTCTCAAAATGTGGTCTCAGGCCAGGAGTATCAGCACCATCTCAAGGAATTTATTATGAGTGAAAAATCTGAGCCTCACCCCAGATCTATGAAATTAGAAATCCTGGGTACAATGTTCAATAATTGTATAATTGTGTGTATGTACTAAAATAAGATTTATTGAAATAAAATTTACATATTGTAAAATTTATGCCTTCTAGAGGCAAAAATACATTAATTCTGACAGTCTTGTAACCATGACCACTATCAAGACACAAAACATTCCTATTACCCCTAAACTGTTCACCATTTCCCTTTATACTTAATTTCCTACTTAACCTCCAAACTTAACAATAACCAATTTATTTTATTTTTCTATAGTTTTGCTTTTCTTAATATCATAAATATAAAATCATGTAGACATTTGAATCCAACTTCTTTCTCTTAGTGTAATGCATTTGAAAATAATTAATGTGTATGGTTTATTACTACTTATTTATGAATTTTCCAATTATCTTCCTTACTGACTTCTAGCTATACAGAATTATGGTCAGAAATATAATTTAATATGATTTCAATCTTCTTAAATTTGTTTAGATTTGTTTTGTAGCCTGACTGATCTATTCTGGAGAGCATTCTGTGTGCACTTGAGAAGAATGTGTATTTGGTTGCTGCACAATGGGATATTTCGTATGCATCTGTTCTTTCCTTTTAGCTTATCCAATAATGAAAGTGAAGTATTGAAGTCCTCTACTATTGTTGCATTGCTGTCTATTTCCCCCTTTAGTTGAGGGAGGCCAGTATTATTGTGATACAAAGCCAGAAAAGTATACTACAAGAAAATAAAATTACAAGCAAATATTCCTGTTGAACATAGATGAAAAATCCTCAACAAAATATTAGCAAACTAAATTCAGCAACACATTGGAAGGATCATACAGTATGATCAAGTAGGGCTTACCCCGGGGATACAAGGATGGTTTGATATATGCAAATCATTAAGCATGATACATTACATTAACAAAATGAAGAGTAAAAAGTCATATGACTATCTCAACAGATACAGAAAAATTTTGGGAATTTAACATCTTTTT
Organism: Vicugna pacos; assembly: GCF_048564905.1. Lineage (NCBI taxonomy): Eukaryota > Metazoa > Chordata > Mammalia > Artiodactyla > Camelidae > Vicugna > Vicugna pacos. The sequence continues at coordinate 81,176,959 of NC_132997.1, read as the reverse complement.
CTGATTAAAAACTCTTAAATTAGGTATAGATGAAATATACCTCAAAGTTATAAAGTCAATATATGTGAAATTTACATCTAAAATCACAGTGATGAAAAGATCAAAGCTTTTTATTATTCTAAAATCAGCAGTAAGTCAAGGATGCCTGTTCTCACCACTTCTCTCCAACCCAGTACTAGAAGTCCTAGCCAGAGCAATTAGATTATAGTCCTTCAAATCAGAAAGAAAAAAGTAAAATTATCTCTTTTTGCAGATGACATGATCTTATGATAGAAAACACTGAAGACTACACTTCCAAAGTGTTAGAGAAATAAATGAGTTCCATAAACTTACAAGATACAAAATCAACATACAAAAATCAGTTGTGTTCCTATATACACTAAAATGAAGTACCTTTAAAAAATTAAGAAAACACTACCACTGAAAACAGCACTAAAAATACACAGGAATAAATTTAGCCAAGGAGGTGAAATATCTGTGCTCTGAAAAATACAAAACACTGAAGAAATATACTGAAGAAGACACAAATAAATGGAAAAATATTCTGTGTTCATGTTTTGGAAAAAGTGATATGGTTAAAATGTCTAAACTGTCCAAGCAATCTATGTGTTCAAGCAATTCCCATCAAAATTCCAATGACAGTTTTCACAGAAATAGAAAAAAAAAAACCTAAAGTTCATATGGAACCACAAAAGACCCCAAATATCCAAAACAATTTTGAGCAAGAACAAAGCTAGAGTTACCACACTTCCTGGTGTCAAATTATATTATAAAGCTTTAGTAATCAAAACAGTATGGTACTGACATAAAAACAGAAACATAGACCAATGGAAGAGAATAGAGAGCCCAGAAATAAACTCACACACATATGGTCAACTATTATTAAGCAACAGCATCAAGACTATACCGTGGGGAAAGATTTGTCTCATATAATGTTGAGAAAACTGGATATACAGATGTGAAAAAAAGAAAGAAAAAAATTGGACCCTTACCTTAAGCCATACAGAAAATCAAATCAAAATTGATTAAAGACTTAAATGTAAAACATGAAATTGTGAAACTATAGATGCCCAGGAGTACATTTCCTTAACATTGGTATTAGCAATGATTTACTGGATATGACACCAAAAGCAAAAGCAACAAAAGCAAAAATAAACATGTGTAATTATGTCAAACTAAAAAGCTCATATCCAGCAAAAGAAGCAATCAACAAAATGAAAATGCAGCATAAGAAATGGGAAAATATTTGTAAGCTATATATCTAAAAAGTGGTTAATAACAAAAATATAAGGAATTCATACAACCCAACAGTAAAAAAAAAATTAAAAATATAACTTAAAAATGGGCAAAGGAACTACATAGACATTTATCAAAAAACAAAAACAAAAGCTAATGGCCACTAGGTATATGAAAATGTGGTCAACATTAAGAGTCATCAGGGAAATGCAAATCAAAGTCATATTGAGATACTACCTCACATCTATTAGGAAGGCTATTACTTAAAAAAAATAGTAACAGCAAATGTTGACAAAATGTGGAGAAAATGGAACATTAAAGCACAGTTGTTAGGAGTGTACATTGGTGTAGATTGCATGGAAAGTCATATGAAAGTTCTTTAAAAAATTAAAAATAAGTCTACAATATAGTCCAGCAGTACCACTACTGCATATTTAACCAAGGAAATTGAAATTAGGATCGCAAAGAGATAGCTGGACTCCTATGGTCACTGCAACATTGTTCACAATAGCCAAGATATGGAAACAATTTATGTGTCCACTGGTGGATAAATGGATTAAAAAATGATATATACATACAATAAAATATTCAGACTTAAAGTAAGGAATCTTCCCATTTGCAACAACATGGATGGATCTTGAAACAAGCCAGACACAGAAAGAGAAATACTGTGTGAGCTCACTTATATGGGGAATCTAAAATAGTCAAACTCACAGAAGCAGAAAGTAGAATGGTAGTTGACATGACTGATGGGGGAGGGGATTAAGAGGGTAATGGTTAAATGGTACAAAGTTTCAGTTATTTCAGATAAATAAATTCTGGAGATTTTATGATGTAACATAGTACCTATAGCTAACAATATTTTATTTTACACTTAAACTTTGCCAAGAGGGTAGATCTTACATTAAACAATCTAACTGCACACACACAAATAATCATAAAGGAGGTGAGAGAAAACTTTGGGAGGTAACAGATATGTTTATGGCTGATTGCAGTGACAGTTTAGTGAGTATATTCTTATCTTCAAACTCATCAATTTATATACATTAAATATGTATCACTTTTTCTATGTCAATCATACCTTGATAAAGTGGTTTTAAAATAAGTTAGAAAAAGAAGTATAGTTTATATTTTAAGAAAGGAAAGAAAAACATAAAATGTTCAATTAAAGCTAGAGAAAAGAGAAAAAGACTGGAAGACCAAAGCCAAAAAAAAGATATTTATAAAATTTATAAAAAGGCATTTATTAAAAGACAATTAACAGAAAAGTTACCAATATGGTAGATGTTAAACCAACTATATCAACAATCACTGTAAATATCAGTGTCTAAATACACAGAGTGTAACTGCCAAAACATGGAAGCAACCTAAATGTCCATCAACAGCTGAGTGGAGAAAGAAGGTGTGGTATATTTATACAATGGAATACTACTCAGCCATAAAAAGAATAAAATAACGCCACTTGCAGCAACATAGATGGACCTATAGATCATCATTCTAAGTGACATAAGCCAGAAAGAGAAAGAAAAATGCCATATTATATCATTCATATGTGGAATTTAAAAAAAAGAGAAAAGAAAAAGGCCACTATGAACTCATCTACAGAACAGAAACAGACTCACAGACATAGTAAACAATCTTATGGTTACAAGGGAAAGAGGGTGGGAAGGGATAAATTTGGGATTTTGAGATTAACAAATGTTAGCCACTATATATAAAAATAGATTTTTAAAAGTTTCTGCTGTATAGCCCACGGAACTATGTTCAATATCTTGTAATAACCTTTAATGAAAAAAATATGAAAACGAATATATGTATGTATATTCATGTCTGGGACACTGTGCTGTGCACCAGAAATGGACACATAGTACTGATGGTACTTCAATAAATAAATAAATACGCAGAGTGAATTAACAGAAAACAAGATTCAATAAATACACATATTAAGTGATACAAGTAAATGTACCATGCTAACAAACATACAAAGAAAGCTGAAGTAATCATATTAAATTCAGACAACACAAGCTTCAGAGAAAGAAAAATTCTCAGGGACAAAGAGAGAAATTACATAATGAAAAAGAAGTCAATTCTCCAAGAAAGCATACCAGTTCTAAATGTGTATGCATTTAATAACAGAACACCAAAATACACAGGGCAAAACCTGACAGAACTGCAAGGAGAAATAGACAAATCCACTATTACAGTTGGGGATGGAGACAACACCCTTTGATTAATAATTGACATATCCAACCAGCAGAAAATCTGGAAGAATATACTTGAACTGAACAACACCATCAATGAACTGGATTTAATTAATATCAATAGAATATTCCATCTTACAACAGCAAAATACACACCCTTCTCAAGTTTACATGCAATTAACCAAGATACACAAGTATCTGAGCCATCAAACACATCTTAACAAATTAAGAAGATAAACCATATGTGTTCTCAGACCACAGTGTAACTGAAGAAATCAGTAACAGAAAGAGCTAGGAAAATCCCAAAATACTTGGAGATTAAATGACACATTTTAAAATAACACCTGGATCAAAGAAGTCTCAAGAGAAATTTAAGAAATATTTTAAACTAAATGAAAATACACTATCAAAATTTATGAGATACAGTGAAAGCAGCACTTAAAATGTAAAGCATAAAATGCATATAATTAAAAAGAAGAAATCTCTAAATGTATAATCTAATCTTTTCCCTTAGGAAACTAGGAAAGAGAAAATTAAATTCCATGTAAGATGAAGATAAGAAATAATTTTAAAAAATTGTAGAATAGATAAACACTGTATAGCACAGGGAAATATACACAAAATGTTATGATAACTCACAGAGGAAAAAATGTGACAATGAGTGTGTATATGTCCATGAATGACTGAAAAATTGTGCTGAACACTGGAATTTGACACAACATTGTAAAATGATTATAAATCAATAAAAAATATTAAAAAAATAGTGAGAATCAATAAAACTAAAATAAAAAGTCAATAAAGAAAACGAATGAAATCAAAATCTAATACTTTAAAAAGACTGATAAAATTGAAAAACCTCTAGCCAGGTTAAAACACACCCCTCCCAAAAAAAAGCTGACAAAAATACAAATTGTTAATATCAGAAAGGAAAGAGGCACCATCACTACTGATCACATGAACACTGAAAGGATAATAAAATAACACAATGAAGAACAAATGTGTGTTTCAAAGTTTGATAACATAGATAAAACAGACCAATTCCCTAAAAGATACAATCCACCAAAACTCACAAAGAGAAAGATAATCTGAATAGATTTTTAACTATTAAATAAATGGAATCAATAATTAATAATCTTCCAAAAAGAATGTAACAAGCCCAGATGGGTTTACCAGTGAATTCTACAAAATATTTTAAAAAGTAATACCAATTTTCTACAAACTGCTCCAGAATATACCAAAAAAGTGTGTGTGGGGGAATTTCTAATTCAGTCTTGAGGCCAACAGCCTCTTAATACCAAAACCAGAAAAAGACATTACAATAAAGGAAAACTACAGGCCCATATATCTTATGAACATAGATGCAAATATCCTCAACAAAATATAGCAGAAGAATTATATACCACGACAAAGTCTGATTTATCCCCATTATGCAAAGCTGTTTCAGCATTCCAAAATAAACTAATGTGATCTATCACATCTACAGGATAAAGAAAAGAATTATATGACCATATCAAAAACATGCAGGAAAAGCATTTGAAAAAACCCCAACATCCATTTATAATAAAAACTACCAGCAAACTGAAAATGAAGGGAAACATCTTTAACCTGATTCTAAAAACTATCATAGGGAGTGGGGGATATATCTCTGTGGGAGAGTGCATGCTTAGTATGCACGAGGTCCTGGGTTCAATCCCCACTCCCTCCATTTTAAAAAACTATCAAAATGTACGGTTCAAATTACACTTAATTGTGAGGAACTAGTTGTGTTCCCTCTAAGACGGGGAACTAGGCAAGGATGTCCACTCTCACCACTCCTATTCAACACAATACTGAAGGTTCTAGCTAATGCAAAAGAGAAAAACATATGTAAGAAAAATAAAAGGGATACGGATAAGAAAGAGCTTTTTTAAAAGCCAGCTGGTTTATTGTGTCATTTAATACCGCTGTTGCCTTACTGATTTATTGTCTGGATGATGTCTATTGATGCATGTGGGGGTGTTAAAGACTCGTACTATTATTGTATTGTAGTCAGTTTCTCCTTCTACATCTGTTAATATTTATTTTCTCTATTTAGGTGCTCCTGTTTGGGGTGCATGCATGTGAATGACTGCTAATTTCTTCTTCTTGAGTGGATCCCATTATCATTATATAATGTCTTTTTCAGTCTCTTGTAATAGACTACCTTAAAGTCTAATTTTTTCTAAAATGAGTATTGCTACCTCCACTTTCTTGTTGTTTCCACTTGTATGGAATGGCTTTTTCCATCCTTTCAATTTTGGTGTAAATATGTCTTAAGTTTGAAGTAAGTTTCTTGTAAGCAGCATACAGAAAGGTCTTTTTTTTTTTAAAAACCAATTATGTCTTTTGATTGGAGCATTTAGCCCATCGATATTTAAAGTAATTAAGTATGCACTTATTGCCATTTTATTGCTTGTTTTCCAGCTGTTTATGTAATTCTTCCCTATTCTTTTTTGTTTCTTTTTTTCTTCCCTTGTAGTTTGATGATTTTCTTTAGTGGCTTGATTGTGTTCCTTTCTCTTTTGTTTTTTATTGTAGGTTTGTGATTTCTGGTTACCACGGGGTTCATACATGTTGATCTGTAACTGTGTTTGTTTTAAACAGGTTGTCCTTTAAGTGCAAACACATTCTAAAATATTTGCATCTTTTTACTGCCTTCCCACACACTTTGTGTGTTTGATGTTACATTTTACATCTTCCTGTTTGTCCCTTTACCATTTATTGTAGTTACACTTTATTTTACATTTTTTTTCCTTTTACTGTTTGCTCTAGCCTTCTTAAGTGGTGGATCCTTAGCCTTTACTATAGATTTGCCTCTACTAGTGGGATTTTTCCTTTTCTATAGACACTTACTTCTTGGTATAGCCTTTTCTTTTCTACTTACGGAAGACCCTATTAACATTTCTTTTGGGATCTGTTTAGATTTGATAAACACTTTTAGTTTTTAGTTTAAGCTCAACATGGATTAAAGATCTAAACGTAAGATTTGAAACCATAGGACTTCTTGAAGAGAACATAGGCAGAATGCTCTTCAGCATAATCTGTAGCAACGTTTTTTTAGCTCTCTCTCCTAAGGCAAAAGAAATAAAAGCAAAAATAAACAAATGGGACCTAATTAAACTTAAAATTTTTTTGCACATCAAAGGAAACTACGGACAAAATGAAAACACAGCCTACCAAATGGGAGAAAATATTTCCAAATAATATGACCAATAAGGGGTTAATATCCCAAATTTATAAGCAGCATGTACAATTCAATATCAAAAAACCCAACTGGGGCAGAATATGTGACTAGATGTTTTCCCAAAGACATACAGATGGCCAACAGACACATGAAAAAATGTTCAACATTGCTAATCATTAGAGATATGCAAATCAAGACCACAATGAGGTATCATCTCACCTGTCAGATTGGCTATCATCAAAATATCTACAAATAACACATGCTAGTAAGGATATGGAGAAAAGGGAACAGTAGTATACTGTTGCTGGAATTGCAAATTGGTCTAGCCATTATAGAAAAGAGGATAGAATTTCCTTAAGTGACTAAAAATAGGACCACCATATGATGCAGCACTTCCACTGCTGGGTATACATCCAGAGAAAACAAAAACACTAATCTGAAAAAAATACATGGACTCCAGTGTTCAAAGCAGCATTATTTACAACTGCCAAGCAAACTAAGTCCCCATCAACAGATGAATGGATAAAGGAGAAGTGGCATATATATATACATATATATATATATATATATATATATATATATTAGAACATTATTCTGCCATTAAAAAAGAAACACTGCCATTTGCAGTAACATGGATGGACCTAGACGGTATTATTCTTGGTGAAATAAGTCAGAAAGAGAAAGCCAAATAATATATGTTATTAATTATATGAGGAACCTAAAAAATAAAATGAATGTATATAACAAAACAGAAGACTCACAAATATAGAGAACAAACTAGTGGTTACCACTGGGGAGAGGGGAGAGGTGTGGGGTGAAAAAGGGGCATGAGATTAAGAGACACAAACTACTATGCATAAAATAAATAAGCAACAAGGATATATTGTACAGCACAGGGAAATGTAGCCATTATTTTGTAATTACTTTAAATGGAATATAATCCTTAAAAATAGTGAATCACTATGTTGTATACCTGAAATAAACATAATATTGTAAATAATCTATATTTCAATTAAAATAAATAAAATACCTGCTATCCTCTGTAAAATGAAATAAAGACCTTTTTGTTTACAGATGCCAAGGCTGTCTAAGGACAAAATCCCAAAGGATCAAGAACAACAGAAAAGCATTCTGGATTTAGCAATTATGTTATGATTACAGGATGCAAGGTTAATATACAAAAGTCAGTATCTGTCATACAACAGTGAACAATTAGAATTTGAAATTTGAAATACTGCTCCAGTTATATTCTCCTCTAACAAATATTTGGGTATATTTAGATAGAAATATAATATATATAAGATCTATATGAGGGAAACTACAGGTGAAAGAAATCAAAGATGTAAATAGAGAAATATGCCACTTTGATAGATAATACTTAATATCTTTAAGTTGTCATTTCTTCCCAACTCAATCTATTAGATTCATTATAATGTCAATAAAATCTGTAGTCATATCCTTTCATTTATGATATTAATACTTTGTGTTCTCTCTCTCCCTCTTAGTCTTTTCAATATAACCAGAGAATCAACAATTATATTGGCCTTTCAAAGAACTAGCTTTTAGTTTCCTTGGTTTTCTGTATTTTTTGTTTGTTTCATTGATTTTAGCTCTCACCTTTAGTATTTCCTTTCTTCTGTTTGCTTTGGATTTAACTTGTTTTTTTTTTCTTTCTTGTTCTATTCTTTTGTTTTTAAGGATTTATTTATTTGACTTACCATGTTACATAGATACAGAAAAGCAACAGCTATACATTAAGCATCATACCTGTCTAAGGCATTATCCTTCATGCTGTAATATCTGTAGATTATGATAATATTTATCTGATGTTTACTGTACCTTTCTGATCCCAAGAATGGATTCTGATTTGGACAGCTCTCTTTATATATATGTATTAAATACATAAATATAAATAAATATATAATTGAAGCATGGTCAGTTTACAATGTTGTGTCAATTTATGGTGTACAGCTTCCCCCCTTCCCCCGTTCCAGTCTTCCTCCTTCTGTTTGGCATTCTAATTATACACACAGTAAACTGTCTGATACTGCTCTTGAGCTCTTAGCTGCTGTGTTCTCTGCTCCCTCTCTCATGCATCGTTTCTCTTTTTTACTGTTGTGTCTTCTAGGATTTTTATTTGATTATTTTAGTTTTCACTTCTTTGATAAAATTCCTCATGTTTCCATCATGTACACCTTTTTCACTAGATCTTTTAACATTAAACAGTTATTTTAAAGTATCTGATGACTCCAATTACTAGGTCATATCTAAATACAGTCCTTGCTATTTTGCTGCATTTTTTTCTAGATGATGGATTGTTCATTTTTTCTTGCTTTCTCTAGTGTTTTTAAATTTGTGATGAAATGCCATACATTGTAACATCTTGTGAAGTATATCAGAGACTAAGATATATAGTATTATACATGTAGCATTTTTTATATGAAAATATACCTATCTTTTCTCAATCATTAAGTGTGGAAGATTGAACTACTCTTATCAGAAATTTAACTAGATAGATTTTCTAGTTATTCTGTTATTCTGTTCACCTTCCATGCAACACAAACTTCAAATTTAATTTAATTATGCTTTGTGTTTATAAAGGAGGCTCTGACAGGTGAAGAGTTCTTTTTAATGTTTTTGCCCACCAAGGGCATCTCTCAGCCATCACTGCGTATCTCTGCTTCATAGGGTATGTCTTTCTACGCTCCTGGCCTTCTATAACCACTAAATTCCTATTGCTTGCTGTTCAGTGCTTGCCAAGCTGATGCTGAAAGATAGCTTTAGTTTTGTCCTGGTCCAGACTCAATATTATGTATGCCCTGTGTTCCTGCGCCTTGGAGATGGGTTCTCTCAGCATTCTTGCCACCTGTACCATAGCAGGAAGCCAACCTGTCTTGTATCTATAGTGTGTCTTGTGCAGGAGAGTATATATTACCCTCTCCCACAGTAGTATGAGACCTCAAATGATATTAGTGTGGGATCCTGGGCTCTGCAAATTTTCCTGTGATTATAATAAATAAATAAGAATTTATTAATGGCAGCGGACTCCATTTCATAGTATATATTTTTGATAACTCTCTATTTAGTTCTTTTTAAGTTTTTTGGAAATCACATTGAGTAAAACTTCAGACATCCAGAGATCTAAACCATTCAAACAAATCACATATTTCCATTTCTTGATCATCAGCATTTTCTTTTCCATTTTGTCCCATTTCTAATTTTATAATTTCCCCTAAACAACTTTTTTGGAGCCTGGACATCATTCTTAAGTTTTATTTGGAGGACTGCTTTGCTTAATTGAATTCCATGCTGCCTGAGAGTGGTTAGTTGTCAGAACAGCCACTGTGACAGGCAATTCCCTGGGTATTTCTGATGGTTTCCAAATCACATATGTGCATGGCTATTTCTTTGTGTGACAAAAGAAGTCGATCGGGCAGAACAGCGTATGTGGATAATTTAGAATTTATATATGAGAAAAGGGGATCTATATACAACTACAATTCAAGGTCTTCTTGTCAAGGGTACTAATCAGTAATTACTTCTAAATTCACATAGTCTATTTATCTCTTGTGCTGAAGTGTTGAAAGCCAAGATTAATGATGGCAATGGGAGTGTAGCTTTTGCAAAAGATGGTGACAAGATATCCTTGGAGAATCTTCCCTCTGTTATCCAAAGTTTTCCAATAGACTAGCATGAAAATAGAAATATTTTGGCTACTTAACTTTCTAATTTGAGTATAAATGGTAAATTACATAAATTATCCAGACAGATCATGTCTGATGTTATTTTCCCATTAGTTGAATGTTTCATTGATTTATATCTAATCTGCTTTTTTCCCCCCTGACACTACTGCATAGACTATAACAAATCCAATTGACTTTCTCTGGCTATTTTCATAATCTTTCATTGCAATTTGCTCCATCTTGTTTGGGATTAAAAATTTAGGTGACATCAAATGCTAAGACAGTAACAAATGTGATCATGTTAATATACTTGTGTTACCACAATTTTGGCTAGTTTGATTTGTTTAAAGAATAATGATAGTAAGATTCAACTCATCAATATGATTGCCATTTGGTCAATCCAAAGAGAAATATAACCAAAGCAAAACTTTTGTTTCCTCCTCTCCTGTAAATGCCTTTGCACAACCAGCTATAATATATACACATAATAAAAAAATAAAATGTTACAGACATTATTAAAAAATATTTTATGGTACACCACTACCTAAGGGATAAGGGTTCAACTTTTTAGTGTGCATAACACAGTAAATGCCATGTAAAATCTTACCCTATCTTTTCACCCTCACCTGATGTTTTTGCCTGAAAATGCAGTGCTCTGCCAACCTTGAACTTATGACTAATCTCAAGCATTTGGTGCCCTCACCGAAGTCTGTATGTAGGTACATGCCACTTTTTTTTTTTTGCCATTTCTTTCCCTGGAATATCCATCCTACTCCTGCCCACTAGTCTTAATATCCAGTTCAAATATTACACTGTGTACCTGCCCTTGGTTATTCACTTTTTCACAATAGTAAACACATTCTTCTATTAAAGAATCAATTATATTGTATTTTTTCTGTCTATATTTTATAGGAATTTCATTCTTTATTTCTTCCCTACTAAACTGACTATTGGAAGAGCAGTCCTTATTATAATAATATTAGCAGGTATTATAATAATATCATTCTCAATATAGTCTCAGTGTCCTAGGATATTGCTACTTATCCAATATGCATTCATTGAGTGATAAATACTAACATGTCTTTGATGATGTATTGATTGAAGTAATAAATAAAAGTGAATTTGGATTGTTAGTAATTAGCTGACTCTAAAGGAACTTGTGAAAGGACCAGCACAGTTACTTTTCTATTTGAGGAAGAAAAGCTTAAAATATCATTACCTTTTGGCAGTGACCATATTGCTTATCTGAAGAGAAAATTTAAGAAAACAGAGAAAGTAGATACCAAAGACGATCTCCTTTCATCTGTCTCATGCCAAAGCACGGAGTACTTCTGCTTCACAGATTTCAAGTATTTTATCACAATTTTGTTGTTACTACTTTATCACATAGCATGTATTGAATGTTATTTACTATGTTATGTTTTGAAGACTTAATTTTTATAACAACCTATAATCATAGTTCTATCAATCTGACAAATATTCAGTAGTTAATAATTGTCACAGCCCAGATGGCTTGTGCCAATTGTTCTTCAACCTAGCTGTCTCCACAGATAGCCTCATTGGCGTCCCACAGTCGCTTGGATTCAAAGATGCTGGCTCATTCTAGCAGAACACAAAGTAAATCGGTATGTAAAATCATAATGACAAGTTGCTAATTTTCCATGGGACGTGTAAAATTCTGGATCAATTAACAGTACTTTTAGTCTAACCAGAGTTGTCTCACTGTAGACTAATGGCATAAAAGCCAAAGTATCACAAGTGTGCTTGGTGATCAGTACCTGATAAAGGGGAAACGGAGGTTAGAACTCAGGCTGTACAATTAATGGCACTGGGTTCTCATGTGCCTGCCAGGCAGCCCTGGTATTAACTTCAGTCTGATAGGGTTTCCTCTCTTGCTGACCAGTTTGAATATTCACTGCCAGTACATCACATGGTCACTCAGTTTTTCTATATTTATTCCTTCATTGATAATCTTTCTCCTTATGATCGACACAGTCTTGCTCTTGATATGTTCATATTTTTCAGATCAGGTTACTCCCTCATTTTGGTGCTCAGGAGTCTCCTTAAGACTGTCAATTTTGAACGTACACCATCACAGCAACGGTAAGTTGGTATTTAAATTAGTCATAAATCAGGTACTGTACCAAATATTTTTTTTTCAATGAATTTTTACACTAATCTTTGAAATATTTTCTGTTTATCCCTGCCTTACAAATGAGGGAACTGATCTTAAGGAATTTAAAAACCATCCTCAAGAACACAAAATGTTACGTGAAGAAATCAGGGTGAAAAATCAAGCTCTGTATGTCTGCAGAGCCTGAGTGCTTAACATTCAGATGCTTACGAGTTGATTTTATTACTTAGCTCTCGGAGGGAAAGATTGGTTCCACTTCCGTATTTCTGGGGACATGCCACTGTTGACGCCGTGTGCTTCCTGGAGCAGCCATTATTACTCCTTTTTCACAAATGAGGAAAGTGATGCTTAGAGAGATTAGGTCAACTGTCCAAAGTCACAGCAGCTAGGAAGTGGCATCACAGATTTTAGAATCGAAACTCTCTGGATTTCAGCATCTTTGATCTTCCCACTACATGACGTTGGTGAAAAAACTGCCTGCCCACTCAAATTAATGAGGGAAATAGAATGTTTTTAGTGCTCAGTTGAAGAGGAGTTGTCTCCAGGGGCTGAGTTGTATGGAGGTACACTATCATAGACTCTTAGAAATAGGTATTTTCACATGGTGTGACCTGTGTTTCTCATTCACTTTAGATACTGACATTTAAGATCTTAAAATTCTTCAGGGGAAAGTGATGAGCTGGCATTTAATGTAGTAAACAAAGAATGCTGGAAAAAAATTATTTGGATAATACAATAATGTACTGCTTTCTAAAATATAACCAATATTGAAAGAGAATGAAAGTAAGTTTTATATTCCTTTTCAAAAAGTCCACATTCCTTCTCATATCGAACAGATAAATACTAGGCTTTAATACACATAACGTATATGACTTTCATTGTTTTTCTTGTACCCTAAATCATTGATAAGAAATATTCCCAAATATTTAAGGTTTACACATGGGTGGTTGAAAACATAAACAAGCTTGCCTGCTTGTATCATTTTCTCCTGTGCTTTCAAATGATAAAATGGTTGGAAAAAAGTCTTGCTTCTTTGGAACCAACAGTGGTGTGGCAGGGGGAAAAATGCATCACTTGGAAACTTAAGTGTTAATTTTCATTCTAGTGACAACAACAGCATATTATAGCTAACAAAAATTAATACCATGATAACAATAACAGTTAGGAATTTTTAGTTTCAATTCTGTATCAGAGAATGGTATCCTACATGTTCACAGTAGTACCATAAGCAATTATAATTAGTTCCATTTGTAAGTAAGGAAGAAAAAAAAAAACTGAGTCATTAACTTGCTCAAAATCATGCAGTTAATGTATCAGGCGTAGTCCTACTGGGAAAACAGAAACTGAGATAATTTGTAACACAAGAAATGGGTCACACAAACAGCAAAAGGTCAGTTAGGGGACAGTGAGGCAGCTTAAGGATTAGCAGCACCGGGAAGCCACTCGTACTCCTAGGGTAAAGGGACAAATGCAGGAGGCAGTGTTATACCTAAGTTACTGAGTGGAAGATGGAACTTCAAAAGGGCGGGCTGTCAGAAGCTAAAGCCAGTTCTGATGCTGCTGCTCAAGAGACTGTCCAAGGCAGAGCGAGTAGGGAGAATTTACCTGTGTTCTGAGGGCAGACAGACCTAACAAAACAGGGGTTGACAGACACTTGTGATTAGTTTTAAGACCTATGCTCTTTTTTTCAGGTCACCATGCTAATTCTATGTATTACCAAAATATTTACTATATAATTTGGGTGAAAAGGGTTTAATTCTCTTGGCCTTTTGTTTTGTTCCTTGTTTTGAAGAAATTGTGTAAAGTTAATTGATAGAACTGTTATAAAACTCAGATGTCCTGAAACTGTCAGTGTAGGGTTTTCCTCTGTGTCAAACTACCTTTATGGCCTTGAGGACTAATGTTTTATATCCTAATTGAAAACATTTTATTCCCATTGCATCAGTTTCTTGCTCGAATGGTACCCTGTAATATGGATAGTAGATTGGCACAAAGCTACAAAATCTCAATTATCTTTAGAGGCTTAAGGACTTGAAATGGCTTGTTCATCTTAAAAGACTGGTAGATCAGTTCAGTAAGAGCTGTATTCCCAAGAAAAAATCCTTTGTCATTGAAATCATATTCACCAGGGATTGAGCATTAAGAATAGGATTGTGACATTCTAACTCATGAAATTGCTAACGACCACAAAAACTTTGATAGCTGGACAAGGAATCAAAGCATAGAGTTGTATTCCAGAACAAGCAAGATTTGGATGATTTGTTGCAAATTATTTCCAAGAACTCTACTAGACTATAGCTAACCTATAATCTTAGGAGTATCCATTTCATGGGCAGGCAAAATCCAGGAAGGAGGAACAAACCATTGATGGCTCTTTCCCAGTGCTAGCTCCAGTGAAACCCTTGAACACTAAGTCAATGTGAATATCAAGGAACAGAAAGATTCAGACAATGGAGATCCATTACGATTCTAATTTTTATTTGCAGCCTAGGTTCTTTACTCAGGGAAGATGACCAGAAACAGCTTCTTGACATCAGACTCACTAAAAAAACAACCATGACAAGCAGCATTGTGCAAATTAGATTGACAGGCAATTGATATTCAATGAGAAGTTAGCAGCTGCTTGGTTACCCATTCCAATCTGAATCTACAGATCTCTTCCTATTGCAAGCATGCTAGGAAAACTCAACTGTTCCAAGAGCAGACCAGACTAAGCCCCAGGATACATTTCTCCTCTTGGTGGGTGATAGAGCAGAAAGTGAAGTATGGAATTTGGACTACTCAGAGGGAGACAAGATTCCAAAAAATGGAATCATCTTGGTATGTTATTAATGTATCAGTATGTAGAGAAGACAGACCACTGATGAGATATGATAATGTCAAAAGAGATAAGAACGAAAGGTGAGTTGGATCCATCTAAGAACCTATTAGCAATGTGTATTGGTCACTGATAAATGTCCAGTAAGGAATATATGAAAGTCATCTTGATAACTCACTTTACAATAAAGTTTTGCTGTGAGAATATAATGCCTTATTATGTGACTTGTAGTCTTCTCTGAATGTGCAGTTAGGAAGACCTGGCCTAAGACACTGGAGATTTTGACCGTGCAATAGGTAGACAGGTGGGAAGTGACTATTCTAGCTTCTTTGCATGGGTAAGGGATTCTGTTCTTACTACAGTGTTTAGCTTTCTTTATAGGGCCTGAGACAGCCCTGTACATTTTCCATCTACACTGAAATGGAAATCAGACTAAGAGATAACCAGATCTTGAGTATAACTTTAATATCAATGTACCTTATAGGCCTTTCCTTCTTCATAACTCTTTTTTCCAGTTTTCATTTGATGCCACATAAACTATGGACATTCTATTAGAAACAGAGCAAAGGCAGTGGGAGGAACTATTTTTAAAGATTATTATCTAATATATAAAAAGAGATACTGATTAATTTAGGGTACAGATTTTTGTTAATGCCATGTTTAAATAATTTAATTTTACTTACCTTTTTCATTTTTAAACATTTGTTAGAAAAGTTACTTATCCAGGAGTGTGTGAGCCTTTAGATCTATGACTTTCAAGTTTTAGAACTTTTAACTTGTTGAACAATTCTGTTTCCAGAATGTTAGCACCCAGGGGAGAGTATAGCTCAAGTGATAGAGTGCATGGTTAGCATGCACAAGGTCCTGGGTTCAATCCCCAGTACATCTTCTAAAAACAAATAAACCTAATTACCTCCCCCTTGCAAAAAAAAAAAAAAAACTTAAACCTCAGAATGTTAGCACCCTAGAAGACCTTGGGAATCTGGTTCGATTACATCATTTTCTGATGAGTAGTGGTGATATTCCTTCCCCAGAGTTATTCAGCAGTTAAAGATAAGCAGGATTTCCACATGTTCGTAAGTTTTGAAATGTTACTCTAGAATATATTTAATCAGGAACAAAGCCTACAATCTCCAGAAATATTAACATGAAATACTAGAAAGTAGTAATCCCACTAGAATATGAGAAACATTAGACAGGTCATGAGAGTTGGGGATTACTGTTGACTCAGGTGGCTGATACACAGACAGAGTAACTGGTTGATCAGAATGTACAAGGTACTGCGAAGTCCTGGTGCCCATTAACCTCTAGCTGGTATCTGAGGTACTGAGGCTGGGTGGCCTCATCTTCGCTCAGCTAGGACCCTAAACTCTTCCCTTTGACATCCGTGTTTTTGACTAATGACTCTTCCCAGAGCCCAGTTTGTATGATACTGAATCCATATCCCTTCAGCCAATAGTTAGGTCAAGTTCAAAAAGTTTAAACAAAGCTATTGCACTCATGCCTAGAACCAACAGGAAGTTAAAGCCTACTAGCCAGTTGTCTTCCTAGGCTTACCAAATCCTCCCCACTTACACATGGTCTGTGAAGAATCCTGTGATATACTCAGCTCCTCTCTGTAGTTGCCTTAAGAGAAACATTTCTGTTTGGAGACAACATTGCTGGCATTTGGAAATCCTGAATGTCTAGAATAATGCTCAATGCTTGGTCACTTCTAATTCTAATTAGGCATCCAGTCAGATGAACTGCATAACTCCATTCATTATCCAGCCCTTTGAGCCTCAGAAATCCCAGAATGATCACTGGCCAACAAATAAAGCTTCTCTCTTGCCTTCTAATAACTGCCAACTATTATGTTTATATTTCCAAATGTAAATGATACTTCAGCTATCCATCAGCTGAAAGCCAAACATGAAGTTCGAAAAGCAAAACAGGCAGTTAGCTAGGCAATTGCTTCATTTTCAGAAGTTCTACATTAAATTCAAATGTTATTCAAGGTTCACTGCCATTCAGATTAAATTGACATTTAGAAAGAAAGCATGCATTCCTTCATAACCTTTAGAAATAACACAGAATTTAGACATTTCAATCTTGTTTCTTTCTCCCTTACTTATGTTTCTTATCAGTTTATTCAGTGCCCAATTATTTCTTAACTTTTGATAGAAAGTGATGAGCTGATCAAAGAACAGTAACTAGCAAAGACACTTTAGTGTCACATTAGAGCCCCTGAGAGCATTTTATCTCTTTTTCTCTATAATTTTATTTAGGTCAAATATTGAAAATCAATTAAAATAGAAAAAAATAACCAAGTGGTTTATTGTGTTATTGTTTATATTGAAGGGTGAATTCCAACATTCTATAGAACCAAACAGAAATATTTTCTGCATAAAAAATGAATAAAGCACAAGTTTTTACCACGTCTATTATCAATTTACTCTCCTCAGTCTTTAACCAAGGATATAATCAGAACCAATTACTTCTACTCAAAATGTTAAAATTGGAATATTTCCTATGCAAAAAGGTGAAACTATAAAATTAATAGTGGAGAATAGTAGCCAAGCATTTCTTCCAAAATAAGCATGAAATACAAAGAGGGTTAGGAGATCTCATAGAAGTTCACTCATAGATTATTCATGCACAAGAATGGGAACATTGTAATTTAAAGATCAAGGAAATTTAAAGGAGAAAGGAGTGTTTGCTTTTTAAGAATTAGTGATAAGATAATTGTGCAAATGTAGAGCTGATAAAGACACAGATAAAAGATGATTTAATCCATTTATCTATAGATCAGTTTCTCTGACCACATGTATAAACAGAAGGTGGCCATACTGGCACAATATTAAAGCAGAGAATGTAGGTTTAGGGGACCTGAGTTACAATCCTTTTTCTGTCATTGACTGACTGTTAACCCTTGAGCACATCTTTTATTTATAAAGTGGCTACACCCAGTGCCCAGTGCCTAGTTGGTTTCTATTACCATTTTCCAGTGAAAGGAACCAGGGCACTTTGGACAAATGGCTGACTCTAGAGTTGGGGTAGGGAATCTGCACAATGAGCTTGAAGCATCTTGTAGTGTGAGAGAGCTGGGACGTGCTCAGAAAACAAAATAACAGGGATGAGTCAGAGGGACACAGCCACGTGAAAGAGCTAATTGCTGAAGATGGAACACTTTGAACAACAAAACAGAAAAAATAGTCATGTATTATAACCAGCCACAGTATAAAATAAATATCCACGTATCTATGTTGATATAAATAATTGAATACATTTTAAAATGGGAGAGGAGAAAAAGAATATAAAAAGGAACATGTATGTGTATGTGTGTATATATATATATACACACACACATTCACATACACATAAACAGAATCACTACACTGTATACCAGAAATTAACACATTGTAAATTGACTATACTTAAATGAAAAATAAATTAAAATAATAAAAAGAGAAGACAAATCTGCCATACAGAAGTATTACAGATAATGTCTATAAATATTCTCTCCTCAAGGAACACAACTTCTCAGTTTTTCAATTTGGACTATGCTTAGTGATTTGCTTCCAGAGAGTAAGTGCAGTACAAAAGGGGAAGAGTGGGGAAGTAACAATATGGTGAAGCCAGGCAGACACTGCCTTGCTCAGATGGTAACTGGGAATGTGTCATATCGATAGCATATATCCTTGACATAATGTGATTAGAATAGCACGTTACTTTTGTAGTTTTTTTCTTTAATAAATAGTAACTTTAGTATACATATAAGGGAAAAAAAACAGACATAATTTAATAGAGGGGCACTCTAGAAAATATCTGACCATTGCTCTCAAAACTATCAAAGCCATCAAAACTATGGAAATCCTCAGAAGCTATCATAGGTCAAAGGAGCCTAATAAAACAATTAAGTATAACATGATATCCTGGGTGGATTCACAGAACAGAAAATGGACATTAGTAAAACAGTAATAAAATCTGAATAAAGAATAGAGTTTATTTAATAATACTATATAAATATTGATTTCTTAGTTGTGACAAATGTACCACAGCAACGTAAGATGTTAATTCAGGAACTCTTAGTACTACCTTGCAACTTGTCTGTGTTTAGAATTTAGAATAAATTCTAAAATAAAGAATGTATTTACATATTTTAAAATGGCAACATTGGATGTCTTTTAATAAATATATAATGTAATTTGGAAAATTTTAAATAACTCCAACTCACAATTCAAAAATTGTACTTCATTTTCATTTTTATATGTACATAACTTGACTATAACTACTACCTATTAATTTATTTCTACCTTGATGTTTTCCTATCAAATCTGGACATCTTTGTAAGCTGCACACATTAACTACTTCCCACGGTTAATGGAAATTTTTTTCCCTAAACTGTCATTTTTCTTTGGTTCATCATTTTTTTATCTAAAGAGGTTTTTTAATTCTATGTATCAGAATCTCAGTCTTTTTCTTTGAGATTTTCTCTTGTTTCAAATATTTTTATTTCTCTATCACGTTGATAAATATCCCACCTTATATTTTATTAGATTTTATTGTTTGATTTTTTTAAATTAATTTTTAACTCTTCTGTAATCTTATATGAATTTTGGCACAAAATGGAGAGTCAGATATCATAAATTATTTGCCATATTTCCATCTAGCTATTAATTTTGTTACTTTGTACTTCTAGTCAACCCAAATTTCAATGATCCCTCCTGATTTCCTGGAAACTGGGTTGCATTTTTATTCACATACTATAAGTTTAAAGAATAGAAAATTGCTTGGTGATAACTCTGGAGTGAAATGTGTTTTATGATTTGCTTACGCTTGACTAGATCTTGGGGATAAAGAGTGCACTTGTAACTTTCACTCATTTTTTTTTTTCCTACAGTAAAAAAAACTCATGGTCTTAAGTTTTTTACAAGTACAAACAGGCAAGAGTGCATGATCCTCCTTGGGAGTCTAATCATTTTCTCATCAAAAGTTGGTTTGGGAAGATAAATACTGGATAAGTAACTTCCAGAATTCTCTTAGCCTTTGAAATGGTAAACAAAAAACAAAAAACAAAACTACTCCAGATAGCTTTGCTCTCTTGGGACCCAATTATTACTTACCAAGATGGATTTAGTTAGTAGCTGTATCTAGGATATTATCCAATTAAAAAACTCTATATAGATGTAGAATTAACCCACACCCTCATTTTCCCCTTCCAGTCCTTAAATTGAGAGATAAAAACCTAGAAATTTGGAACAACTAGCTTTTAAAAGAAACAAACTCTACCAATTTTCTGAAGCCGCTTTATTTTAAATCAGGTGCTACTTACAAAACTTCATTTATAATACTAAGGATAGAAGGCAAACTTTACAGAGAAAAAAAACCACCCCACACAATATATTTGATACAGTCTTCAGAGAGAAATGATTAAATAAGTTATAAAAACATACATAAAGCTGCTGGGTTGATGATTTAACAAGCATTGGTCTCATTTTCTTTATAGCTCAAATCATGCCTCCTGCTCATATCAGAAATGGCTTAATTAACACAGCTAATCTAGGGCTTGAATTCTTTAAAAACAAGGAGGACTAAGAAGAAGGTTTGGGTTGTTTCTTGATACCATTTCAATTGGTCCATGTACTGACAACTTTAACTCTCTGGGTCCTGAGCCATGCTTAGCTGTCTCTGATAATCTGTCAGTATCATGTATCATTGTTGGAAACACAATTTTTGCCACAAGCCAGGGGACCCACTGTATGATGGACTGGGATTGTGGAGGGTTGAAGCAAACTTTGCACTAAGGACAATGGGATGGCACAGAGAAGCACTAGGTATACTTCCTAGCTTCCATGTTCTGGGGGAAATGCCACCTGCTGTGGTCAAAGAAATGAACAGAATGTGCCCTGTCATGGAGGAAGGTGGAGTATGGAAGGAGTGACAGAGGAGTAAACAAGTAATTGAGCGTATGATCTGTAGTTTAATCTACAGATGCAGAAACTGACACAGGCACATAGGAAGACACACCCACTCTGCACGAGAACATTCAAGATTTCACGAGGAAGTGACAGTTGATATTGAAAGAGGAGTGGAAGTTTCACTGAGAGAGAGACAGCAGGGCTAGTCAGACATCTGTAAAAAGAAAAAAAAAAAAAGCCCAAGGGCTTGAATGTTTATAAATCTTGGGGCACTCAGTTGTGATTCAGTACAACTGATGAAGCCGGGGAGGAAAAGAGATGAATCTCAAATGTAAGCTTGGGAAAGAAGTTTTTTTTAAATTGATTTTACAGATATAATTTTGGATATAATGTGAAGAGTGGGTTATAGAAAGAAAGAAAAATAAAACAGGGTAATAAGTGAAGGTTGTTTTAGTCATCTAGCCTAGAAAAGATGGTGGACTGAATCTTACAAGTAAGAAGAGAGCAAAGAGGATCATATTTTCAAGAAAATATTCAGTGAATTAATCTGCTGGGCTTATCCTGAGTTATTGTGAGAAAAGTGGAGACCTATTTGGGGCTAGGAATAATGACACAGGGAAACCAGAGAAGAAATGGAAGAAAGGTCAGCTGCAGAAGGATTGCACTTGAAATTCTATAGAAATCTGTACAGAAAAAAATATATATATAATCTAGGTAGTTAGAAATTTAGATGTGGAACTCCATAGATGGTTGCAACCTGGAGTCCCTGATTTTAGTGAGACTGGTTTATAGGTACCCAGTGAAGGGAATGGGGTTCCCCAGGGAGAGCGGGAAGTGAAAAGACATTACCAGTATGATTGGCACCAGAAAGCTCAGGCTTGAGTGCCATGTTCTGCCATTAATTAGCTCTGTGACCTTGGCCTTATATTTTCAGTGTCAACAATAGTCCTATTCCTGACAACTCAGTTACCGAAAACATCCAATGAAATGCGAATGTGCTTTGGAAGTCCTTAGTGCATTTTCTCTTCTTTTGATCAAGATCTACTTCCAATAGCATCTATAGATTAACTATGAAGTTCAGTGTGGTATTTCCAAGGAAGATTGAAAAGGCCAAAATAACTGTAGCTATTAATCAGTTATATAGAAATTTTATCAATTTATATGCAGTTATCAGTATGTTACCTGTATTTGGGGTTGCTACAGAGATTTGAAATCATAGTAATTCTTTACATTGTTTCATCAAGTTGAAAAAAGGTACAAAAATGCATATATAGCCTATTTGTTGCTATCTAAAAATCTACACAAAGAAGAAAAAAAAACTGGAAAGATTTCTAAAATCTTAGCAGTTGTTGCTCTGAGGAGATGATACCATGGGTGATGTCTTTCCATTTTAGTGCTACTATAATTATTGGTGGGGGATAAATGAAATATTTCTTGAATAATTTATTTATCTGTGAAGCAAATAAGCAAGTCTACTTTTAGCATGTAAAATCTTTTCTGATAGCATGTAGAATCTTAAATATGAAAAGAAATTTAAATTGATCACATTGGCCCAATGGTTTCAATACATCTATTATAGATAAATAATTTAATGCTCTCAACTAATCTTTGACAAAGAACACAAGAATATGCAATGGAATAAAGACAGTCTCTTCAAATGGTGCTGGGAAAACTGGACAGCAGCATGTAGATCAGTGAAGCTAGAACGCTCTCTTACACCATACACAAAAATAAACTCAAAATGGATCAAAGACTTAAACATAAGACAAGATACAATAAACCTCCTAGAAGAAAATACAGGCAAAACATTATCTGACATACAATCTCAGAAATGTTCTCCTAGGGATGTCTACCCAAGCAATAGAAATAAAAGCAAGAATAAACAAATGGGATCTAATGAAACTTACAAGCTTCTGCACAACAAAGGAAACCATAAGTAAAACAAAGTGACAACCTATGGAATGGGAAAAAATTTTTGCAAATGAAACCAACAAAGGCTTGATCTCCAGAATATATAAACAGCTCTTACGACTTAATAAGGAAAAGCAAACAACCTAATCCAAAAATGGGCAGAAGACCTAATAAACAATCAATTCTCCAAGGAAGACATACAAATGATCAATAGGCACATGAAAAAATGCTCAAGATCACTAATTATCAGAGAAATGTAAATCAAAACTACAATGAGGTATCACCTCACACAAGTCAGAATGGCCATCATTCAAAAGCCCACAAATGACAAATGCTGGAGAGGCTGTGGAGAAAAGGGAACCCTCCTACACTGCTGGTGGGAATGCAGTTTGGTGCAGCCACTGTGGAAAACAGTATGGAGATTCCTCAAAAGACTAGGAATAGACTTACCCTATGACCCAGGAATCTGGGTCTTATATCCAGAAGGAACCCTACTTCAAAAAGACACCTACACCCCAATGTTCATAGCAGCACTATTTACAATAGCCAAGACATGGAAACAGCCTAAATGTCCATTGCCAGATGACTGGATAGAGAAGATGTGGTATATTTATACAATGGAATACTTACTCAGCCATAAAAATGACAACATAACACCATTTGCAGCAACATGGATGCTCCTGGAGAATGTCATTCTAAGTGAAGTAAGCCAGAAAGAGAAAGAAAAATACCATATGAGATTGCTCATATGTGGAATCTAAAAAAAACAAAAACAAAAACATAAATACAGAACAGAAGCAGACTCATAGATATAGAATACAAACTTGTGGTTGCCAAAGGGGAGGGGGTGGGAAGGGATAGACTGGAAGTTCAAAATTTGTAGATACTGACAGGCATGTAGAATAGATAAACAAGATTATGTTGTATAGCACAGGGAAATATATACAAGATCTTATAGTAGCTCACAGTGGAAAAAAAATGTGACAATGAATATATGTATGTTCATGTATAACTGAAAAATTGTGCTCTACACTGGAATTTGACACAACATTGTAAAATGACTATAACTCAATAAAAAATGTTTTAAAAATAATAACAATTTAAAGCCCTGAGAAAGGACATTACATGTTTCCCAGATTTCACGGCAGAGCTGAGCTCTAACCCTAGGAGTTCCGGACTCTTATTGCAGAAGTAAGGCAGGTTAGGTTAAAAACTCCCAAATAAGGCTCTGGCACTGCAGTCAGCTGTCGAGTAGATGGGACAAAGGCAACTGCACACTGTGCCACAAGGTATGAATTGGGATTTGATTTCCACATAAGTGGTGGAGGTTGACAGCGGATCAGAGGGGAGAAGCAAGACACACGTGTAGAGAATTTTTTAAAAGGTGGCTCCGTCTGTCTGAGTCACCTTGCCAAAAGACACGCTGTCTTGAGCAGTTCTGGTTCTGCAGGGTCAGTTCCAATTAGGAGCTTTCTCAAAAGGATTCGAACAGCTCAAGATAATACTTTGTTGTCAGAAGGCCTAACTCTGTTACTTCATTTTCTGTCTGCACTTGGACAAATTATTGAACCTGTTCCTGCTGCAGTTTTATCATTTCATCTTTAAAGAATGATAACAATATCTAATTTGTTGAGATTTCAAAGATCTTATCTTTAAAGCCCTGAATGGAAGGGATTATTGTGGTTGTGGTGATGATGACAAGGCAGAGGAGGAGGAAGAGTAACAATGACAACAGCAGCAATGATGATGAAACTGACCACAGTAACCATGGTGATGGGCACGATGAAGAGGAGGGTGACGACCTGAGGATGGGAATGACAATGACGATGATGACAATGAGGGGAGGGATAAAGAAGCTTTTCTCTCAAATTTGGAAAGAAGTGCTCAGAGATAAGCCTGTGTTCTTCTTATGAGTGTCAACGGCTCTCCTGTCCACCTGACTGTAAACTTCAAGAGTACAAGGTCTTGCCTTCTTAGATATTCGTTCTGTACTGGCTGCCAGGTGAATGGACTGCAGCAACTCACAGCTGCTTGTATGTATTACAGCAGATAAGCAAGCAAGCTGCTTTTGCAAGAGGCCATTTCGCTTTCTCCTGCAGGGGACAGATGGGGAAAACACTGCATTTAATTTAGCTGGCTGCTTCTGATTTCTTTTTCATGGATTTTTTTTTTCTTGAGGGGAAAAATGGTTTTCTTTTCTATTTTTTTTTTGATGGATTCATTCTGGTGTTCTCTTTGAGGTTTTTAAACTTGAGTTTTGGTACAGGAGCATTACCCTCCAGACATTTTAAGAAGATTGACTTGGGAGTAGCTACTATTCTGTATCTTGACAAAAACTCAATGATTTTAGTAAATGTGATAGGCAGTGGTCAAAGGATTAATTTTAAAGAATGTATTTGAGGTACTCTTAGCAACATGCATGATGTATGTTACTACAGCCTTGGTGCCAAGAGTGTGTTTGTAGCACTTAATGTATGTAGAGGTAAAGGGTGTCTGTCCTCACATTCACAGATCTGTAAAAAAAACATAAACCATGCACCTTGCATCTATTATGATCATGTAATTAATTCCTGTGGCTGTAGCTTCAGAGATAGTGGTATTCAGTAAAGTAAAATTTACTGGAAGAATTATAATTCTGTTCTTCTGCTGTTATAACATGCATGTGTGAAAAGCAAAAAGGCCCCTGTTTTGCAGAATTTCTGCCAGGAGGGACTTGGGTTCACTGCAGCATAACAAGCCCATGCCTGAATACTGTGCTTCAGGACAGTACTTTAACTGTAATAACTCTTGGTTTACGATTTAAATCACACCAAGAAACAGAAAATTGAATAACAGTACATGAGTTCTCCAACCTTATAGTTTAAACATTTATACATGACAACTTTAGAGTAGGTAAACCTTCAATATCATGTAGTTATCAAGGAAATAGCATTTTTCTCTAATGTGTCTTCCAAAGAATGAAACAGCAGCTCCCATTTTACAGGTGAAAAAAAACTGAGGCATTAACTACGATCTGTTTTCATAACTTATGGGGAATCATAGTTAGAAGATCAATTCTCAGTTCCCATGATGAAGAGTAATTAAAAAACACTTGATCCGTTATTTCAGAATTCCACGGATATGTTGCCTCTTATTTTAGTCATTCACTCAGTCAAACAAGTAATTATTGGGAACGTGCTATGTGCAAATAACTTAGCCTTCTAGGGGAGCTGGATATTAATGATCTTACTGATGATCTAATTGAAAAACCTTATTATTATTCAACATTAAAATGTTATGGTTAAAATAATGTTTATGGTTAAAATTTGAGTAGTACATCATCATAAAATTAAAAAACAACAACCCTTTCCTTATCTCTATTCCCGTAAGTAATTTTTAATAAAATGTTTATATGATTGTCTTTTAACTAATGGCATCATATGATACATGCCATTTTGCATATTGCTTTTCTTCTCTTAATAGTAAATGATGAATTTCTTTACACACTATTAAATGTAGATGAATTCTCTTGCCTATTTTTAATGGCTGTCTAGTGTTTCTTCTTATAACTGCATGTATTTTTACAAGTCTCTTATTGATAGACCCTTTTTTTTCACATTTTAATGTCTCTAGATTTAATCCCCTATGTTGAGCCCCTAGTTCAATATTTCAAGATCAGATTACCTCAAATGTGTATGAACTACAGTTTTTCCTGCTGACCCACTGGCCTCTGAATTCTTACTTCCCATCCTACCTGCACGTGACTAGCAAGGTCAACGTCATAGTAGAGAACCAGGCTAATCAATGACTCCTCACCCACCACTAAGTGAAATGCAGACCCCTAGCATCAGATTCAGTGCCTTCTTCACTCACACAAATCAACAGAAAAACAAACAAATAACCCAATTAAAAAATGGGCAGAGGATCAGAATAGATATTTTTCCAAAGAAGACTTGTAAATGACTAACAAGCATATGAAAAAGTGTTCAACACCACTAATCATCAGGGAAATGCAATTCAAAACACAAAAAGATACTACCATGCTCCTGTTAACATGGCTAATGACAAAAAGACAAGAAAAAGCCAGTGTTGACAAGGCTGTGGAGAAAAGGAAATACTGGTGCTCTGTTGGTGGGAATGTAAACTAGCACATCAGCTATGGAAAACAGTGTGGAGGCTTCTCAAAAAATTAAATAACAGAGGTACCCTATCATCCAGTAACTCCACTTCTGGATATTTATGTAAAGAAAATAAAATCATTATCTCAAAAAGATGTCTGCACCCCTATATTTACTGCATGGAAGACACAGAAAAAAATCTAAGTGTCCATCAACCCATGAACGGAGAAAGAAAATGTGGATATATATGAATATTATTCAGCCATAAAAAAGAAGGCAATCCTGCCATTTGCAACAACATGGATAGAACTTCAGGGCATGATGCTAAGTGAAATTAGTCAGAGAGAGAAAGATAAACACCACAGGATCTCATGTGTGGAATCTAAACAAGCAAACTTATAGTTACAGAGAACAGACTGGCAGTTGCCAGAGGCAAGAGACAGGGAAATGGGCAAAATGTGCAAAAGTACTCAAAAGGTACAAACTTCTAGTTATAAGATAAATAAGTTCTGAAAAAAAAAGGTACCTCCTTCTGAAAACTATCAATTTGATGTCTCATCACTCGCCCTCATAACAACTTTCTACATTTTAGCCCAACTAAATTCTATCCCCAGATGAAAAAATATTGTAATTTTCCCCCAAATTCTTCTCTTTATCTTGAACACTCTCTTCAGCCTCTGAAATCTTTACTGTCTTTCAAACTACAGTCCAAATCATAGACCCCATCAAAGTCTTTCTTCCTTTACATCGCATTTTGTACCAACAGAGCAAGAACTTAAGTCTTCACCTCTCTAGGCCATTTAGAAAACTGTTTGGTGCCACATAGTCTTTGTCTACTACATGGGAACATAAATTTAGCAGGTGAGGACAGCCATGTGACACACAACTGTAACACAACACTCAAAATTTGGTATGTGTTTCTCAAACTCCTGTCAACTTTTTAGTGCCAATCCCAGCCATGTGCTTGTGCATGTAAGTATCAAACATTATGGTGATAATAGTTAAATTTTACTGAATGCTTATTACATGTACTAGACATCATATGCAATACATTAAGTAACCATCTTATTCAATCCCCACACAAGCACACAAGATAGGCACTATCAATATTTGTACCTAAGAAATGAGAAAACAGCCTGAGAAGACTCAGGTACTCACCCAACATCATTGAGCCAGGAACTCAGCAGAGCCAGGATTTGAATCCAGGTCGTCACAACTCCTAAACTGTAGTACGGTTCTTTCCTTAAAATCTGTAAATTGAAACAAAAAAATAGTCTTTTGAAGAACTGACTTGATAGTCCATGACCTAAGGTTCACGCCACAAGATGTATGGGAGCTCCATTAAAGTCAAACCATGGGAAAATAATATCCTTCACAGACTGATTATTAACTAGTAATGACATGTCTTTGCTTAATAGTGAATTTAAAAAATTCTGTCTTTAAAAGATCAGGTAAGTTGACCACTAATTTGATTAAAAGACATTTTCTTCTAGGCCTCAAAGGTCTAGACAGCTTGTCATTTTTTACCTGCTGCCCCATTCATTCCAGGTCTAAAGGAGCATTGCTCTTCATTGAAGGATATTGACTGCAAATGGGTAATTTATCTTTGTTCAAAGCAAATTCTGTTTCACGTCGTTCTGGAAAATTTAATCATTTGGACAAATTCTGCCTGTATTTACTCTTTCCAAGGAAACGTTACGTTTGTCAATATGAACGACCATTTTCTGTGAAATATTTTCTTTGATATGGATTATAGTGGCTTCCTCATTTATCTCTCTGCCAGCACTTCAACCATCTGTATTAGTTGTCTATGGCTGCTGTAACAAATTACTACAAACTACGTGCTTAAAACTACACAGATTAATTTTCTTACAGTTCTTTAGGTTTAAAGTCCAACATGGGTCTCACTGGGCTAGAGTCAAGGTTTCAGAAGGGCTACCTTCTTTCTGGAGGTTCCAGGGAAGAATCCCTTTTCTTGCCTTTTCTACTCTCTAGAGGGTATGTGCATTCCTTGGCTCATGGCTCTCTGGCTCCTTCTTAAACTCCAGCAACAATAAATTGAATTATTTTCACATTGTATCACTCTTATATCCTATTTTTCCCACCTGGACAGTCCAGAATAATTCCCCCATTTCAAGATCCTTAACTTAAAAACATCTGCAAATTGCTTTTGTCATGTAAGGTGACATATTCACAGGTTCAGAAGACCAGGATGTGAACATCTTTGTTGGGCTATTATTCTGCCTACCACACTATTCCTTATTCCCATTCATTCTCCAAACCACTATCAGAGGTTCTTAAATGCGTATGTGAATATTCATGTCCATGTGCAAAATTCTTCAGTAGTTCACCTTTGTATGCATGACATACAAGGTACTTTAAAATTTGGCTTTTGTTTACTTGGTCATTCTCATATTCCACTACTCTTAGTAAACCTCTTTTGGTTACACCTTTATTCTTTTCTACCAAAGTCCTAGAGGAAAACATAAGAGAAAAAGCTCCTTGACATGGGTTTTGGCAATAATTTTTTGGATACGACACATAAACCATGAACCACAAAATTAAAAATAACAAGTGAGAATACATCAAACTGAAACAAATTCTACACAGGAAAAAAAATCAATGAAAAGACAAAATACGGAATGGGAAATATGTGCAAATCATGTATCTCATAAAGGGTTAATATCTAAAATACATAAAGAACTCATACAAATCAATACCAAAAACTCACAAATAATCCAGTTTAAAAATAGACAAAGGACCTGCAAAGACATTTTCCCCAAGAAGTTAGATGAATATTTAACTGACAGGTACACCAAAAGACGTGCTCAGCGTCACTAGTCATTAGAGAAATACAAATCAAAACCACAATGAGATATTACCTCATACCTGTTTAAACAGCTAGCATCAAAAAGACACCAGATAACAAATGCTGGTGAGAATGTGAAGAAAAGGGAACACCTGTGCACTGTTGGTGGGACTGTATACAAGCAAAGCCACTATGGAAAATAGTATAGAAGTTCCTCAAAAAATTAAAAATAGAACAACCATATGGTCTAGCTATTCCACTTCTGGAAATATGTCTGAAGGAAATGAAAACACTATGTCAAAGAGATATCTGCACCCCCATGTTCACTGTAGCATTATTTACAATAGCCAAGACATGGAAATAACCTAAGTGTCCATCAATGGATGAATGAATAAAGAAATTGTGAGATATATATACATATTTATGGAATATTAATCAACCATTAAAAAAGAGGCAATCTTGCCATTTGTGACAACATAGATGGACTTTGAGAACATTATGCTAAGTGAAATAGGTCAGACAGAAAATGACAAATACTGCATCAACTTACTTATATGCGGAATCTAAAACAAATGAATTAATTCATAAAATAAAGAGATCATATTGTGGTTACCAAAGGCCAAGGGTGAAGGAAAGGAAGAAATGAATGAACTTGGTTAAAAATAAAAACTTTCAGTTATAAGGTGAATAAGAACTAAGAATGTAATTTACAACACGACTGTAGTTAACACTGCTGTTTAGTATGTATAAAAGTTTCTAAGATCTTAAATCCTAGGAGTTCTCATCAAAAGAAAAAATTATTTTTTCTTTTTTTATATCTATACGAGATGAAGGATATTAACTAAATTTACTGTGTTATTTCATGATATATGTAAGTCAAATCATTATGTTGTACACCTTAAACTTATATAGTGATGTTTGTCAATTATATCTCAATAAAACTGGGAAAGATATGTACATCAAAAATGATTGAAAAGAAGCAACACATTTGGAGTATAAAGATTTGGAACCCAGAATAAAGAACTCCCATAAATCCATAAGAAAAGGATATCCAATCCAATAGAAAAAAAAAATGGCAGATATCTATCAGTCATTGCCTTAATGATACTGCATAGCAAACAAACTGTCAGATCTCAGTGGCACACAAGAAAAAGTGTTTATTTTTCACTCATGTCTGTGGGTCAGCTAGGGTAACTCTACATTATGTGTTTCATTCTAAGGTCCAAGCTAGTAAATAGTAAACAATGGCTACTTGGAGTTTTTAATCTCATGGCATGACCAAATGCTCAAGTGGGCCAGCCCAAACGCACAAGCACACTTCAAGTTGTTATTCACATTACTTTCATTCATATACCATTGGCCAAACCAAATGACTGACCAAACCCACAGTCAGGAGGAAGGAAAACACAGCCTTTCCACCAAGAGGCTATACCCATCTAACAAGGACATCTATGACAATATTACAGGGGAGTGAGAGACTGAAGCAAAACTCAGCCAGCTGCATACGAGGAAAGAAATTTTACAAATTAACAACACAAATGATGAGGAAATACCTGAAAATCTGCTCAAAACCATTAGTTCCGGAAAAAGGAAGTTCAAAGTCAAAATAAAATAGCACTACATCTATTCATTTAGCATAAAATGAAAAGTTAAATGCCAGCTGCTGGCAAGGATGAGGAACAATGGAAATTCTTGTACATTGCTGCTCAGCGTGTAAGGTTTCTCAATCTTAGGAAAACAAATTGGCTTTATCTCCTAAAGTTGAGGCTGCACATATTCTACATTCCAGCAGTTATACTTCTGGTTATAGAAGCTGGAAAGTCTTGGCATGTATCACTGGAAACATATACTATAAGAAATGTTACAGTAGTTGTGTTTATACTGCATACACACACAAACACAAAGCATAACAGAAAGACTGGGAATACACGAGGGGTTCATCATGTAAAAATCGGTGGACAGATAAATACGCTACGGCAGATTCATACAACATTCTATTCAGGAAGTGAAAATGGAAAACCACTGCTACGTATATCAACATGGATGTAACTCACTAAGATAATGCTGAATAATAAAGTGATAAAATAACATAATTTCCATCTACAGTTAAAAGAAAAGTAGAATCTATCATTTAGGAATATATGAAGTGATATATTCCACATACATGTATTTTATACAGGGAGTAATATATAATAAGATGTATGTATGATATTGAGTATACATAGCAATTCTTAGATTAGGGATTAAAAAACAAATGTCAAGTGGGAACTGAAAATCAAGGAGAGGCACATGGTGGGTGTGTTGTTGATGTTTATTTTCATTAATTGGGGAGGTAAGTGCCTATCACTATTGTTATTATTAATACAAGTATCTGTATCTTGCATAGATGTTATAAATCTTCATTTGTATCTTATAATTTAAAATATGTAAATAATATGAAGTGGTGATTAAAGATGTCTATTCATTTAGCCCTTTAAAGGAAATCCAAAAGTTATTTTTTAAAGAGTTCTTTGTATTTGTTTATGTTTTTACAAATTATTCCATGTAAAATCAAATAGAAGTAGATTGAAACAGAAATAGACATTGGGATGAAATATAAATAGAAGTATACTGATTGAAATACAAATATACCTCTAATATACTAATAATCAGAGAGTTAAAATTCCACTCATAAATAATCAAATGCAAGTATAACCTCAATTCATTATGCATTTCAAGTGACATACAGCAATTCTTTAATTTAAGGAGTCCTGGTTATTCCTCTGTGCCTCATTGCCACAGTCCCAGTTACAGCCACCTCTTCGCTTTCTTTAATGGTCTCTGAGATTTAGGCCGAATGTGTCCTTCTGTCCTCTCCCAGCAGATCTTTAGTCCCATGGTAAGTTGCTTCTATTGTGTGAACTACATTTTCAGAGGCCTCAATGCTCCTTGATGGGCCTGTAGGACCAGTCATTTCCTAAGAGGGCACCAAGCCCATTAGGGAAGGAGAATTGTTCCTACTGCTGTATTGATGGTCGAAATTTATAGAGACTACTTGACGGGTCACAGATCCATCATCTGTGCACTGTCCTCTCTCCTGGAGTTTTATTATCCTCCAGGGCATTTTGCTTAGAGCTTCAGTCTTCCAAAGTGTACCTGTCACATCAGGTCTTGATCTATCAGTTTCAAACCAAAATAATGTGACATTTATCTAGAGTTTCCTTTTTATTCTTTTTGTATAATCACTAAATAAATTTTCATGTGGAAAAGAAAATAATTAATGATATAGTTTTCATTGCTAAGAAAGAAAAAAAATCTTCAAACAACATATTGGACATACTTGTAGATGAATACCAGACAAACCAGAGACCAAAAGGTACTTCCAGAAAATTTCTTTCAGCACAGCTTTATATTGAAAAGAGTGAGCAACACAAAAATGCATTTGCTCTGCTATGCTCAAACTTACTTTGAAGATTTATTGTTGTATAAATGAACTAGAAGTTCTTGAACATGCAAGATCTCACGAAAACACATTAATGAACATACATGCAAAAATGTTTAAGTGAGAGTCACATTATACATTTCTTTGTTGCTCTAGGTCAACTTTTCCATTGAACCAGCAGCTGGATCTTGAAAATTTGTCCAAAAGGCTAGTAAGAGGAATCAAGTTAATTCTGTACCCTAAAGAGAAAGTCTACTAGGAATGTTCTGAGGGACCACAAAGCACGTTGCCTGTTTTATCATATTGATATTTTTAGTGATGGATAGATCAATCATCGTCAAGGAACATACGATGGCTTTTCTTCTAATTAGTGAAAGTGACTATCTTTCCCTAAGCACATTCTAGGAAACTCAAGAGTTTTTCTCTTAGGATTCAACTAATCAGTAAAGAGCTCCACGCCCTTTCAGTATGGTCATGAGTGCGTTGGTTTGCTGCGTTGCGTCTTCTGGTTGTAGAAACCAAAGTGAAATCAAAATGCAGCAGGGGCCCTGAACTCTCAGATGCAGATCATTTGTCAGGGGTCTGGGTTCAAACCCTGTCTCCCATTCCAGCCATGAGACTTCAGGCAATTCACCAAACCCCCACAGGCTTCTGTTTCCTCATCTTTAAAAGAAGCTGTGTGGATTAGATACTCTCTAAAATTCCCTCCAGAACTAAGTGTTTAGGATCATCATCACTATGTTTCTAAGTAGAGTCCTGGTTCTAACCAATGGAAACCTCCCTGATGTTTACACATCTCTCCATGTCTATGCTTTAAATAATTATTTAAAAACTCATTGTCTGTGAAAAGTTACTTGATTTTTAGAAGGGCTGAAGCCCCTCCCCTGAATGAACATACCCATCACACAACTACCTTTGAAACAAGAGTGTGATGTCATTGAGAAGATTTCTCCATCATTATTCTTTTTCTTCCTGGGCATCCAGTAGCTCTGTGAAAGTTATTCTATCTTTTTGCAGAAAACACACCCTATCACACTTCTTTGATATAGCAAGATGAGCCATACAGTCAAGAAAAAATATCTTTTGAACATGGATTTTAGATGTTCACCACCCTTGCTAAAACCAGTTTGAAACTTCTAAACATCTTTAGTGCCAGATAGGCAGATTAAACCCAATGTGCCAGACTGTTAAATTGAAACCAAGGTTTATATTTTTTCAGTTTATAGCTATTGTCACCAATAGCTCTATTTCTCCCTTCACTCAGAGTTCTATGTATCTTCTCTCCGAAAAAGTGTGAATTAATGACAAAAAGGCAAAGTCCAATGATTTCTTTCACCTCATGAAGTGATGCTCTCCAGCCCTGACATTTGACCTTGCCTTCTTCTACAATAGCAGTTTATTCAACAGCTCTGGTT
The DNA here is from genome assembly GCF_048564905.1 of Vicugna pacos. NCBI lineage: Eukaryota > Metazoa > Chordata > Mammalia > Artiodactyla > Camelidae > Vicugna > Vicugna pacos. Next base: position 81,142,132 of record NC_132997.1, on the reverse strand, counting down.
ACAGCCTTTGGATTTATAGATCTGTTTCCCATTGGTCATTATTTTCCTTTTCTTCTTGTAGAGTATGTCCTTTTGATGATGAGTTGAAGCTACTCAGATGTGATCCTAAAGAAGGCGATGCTTTGTGGGATTCAGTGTGTTTGTACCGCAAGGATATCCTTTAAATCCCTCTTATCGAGGAATGCTGGGCTCTGTTCCCCAGTCTGGACATGTCAATGGACGCCTGCTCAAGACTGGGGAAGGCAGTGGATGCCTGTTTCCGTTTCTGGCTCTGAGTGTGAACGAGTCTGGAAACACTTTAATCATACAGCATGTCTGGGGGGAGACTTAACTCCCTAGACTCTTGTAAAGTTACAAAGCTAGTCAAGCAAGTTGTTCCGACTCAGTCTCTTATGTAGGGAAAAACCCCTCTGGGAAAAAAAGTTATTGCTTCTAATTAGACCTTAAAAATTGGGAAAGCCAGAAAACCTGGACTAGCAGGCAAGTTTACTATGGATGAGTGTGGACTGCATCTGTGTTGTGCACTAAATAGTAACTTCCAAAGTAAGAAAATTGAAAAGAAAAAAAAACACAAGAAAATCTCAAAAATTTAAAGACAGTTTAAAATCCTGGCCTGACCAGCCCACTGTAGGCATAGTTTTTGTTTGTTTGTTGAGCCACCTTTGTTATTTGTTATAGGTACAAGGAAGGCCTCCTTTCCCTCGTATTTGTCTCTGTGAAGGGCTTTCAGGACTCCTCTGAGACCAAGAGGATGGCTGAAGGGCAGTAAGAGAGTCCCTAGCTGCTCACTCTCGGCAGGAGCTTTTATTATCCCCAAGGCTGCAAACACGTCTTCAAACAGCCACCTGCTACCTCTGTACGTCTGAGTTTCCCTCTCTGCAAACTGCCCCTCTGACTCTCACTGGGGTGGGAGGGAAGGAAGGGCCATGAAGAAGGGACCTCCTGCGCTCTTCACATGACACATGAAACAGCATTAATGTCTTGATCTCTGGGCTGTCACACTCTAATGCAACACACTGGGTTTCCGGATCGATCTCCTGCAGGAGTCAGATTGGGACCAAAATGAACTCCACCAAGAAGGAAAACAACGGTCAGTGTCAGGGGAGGCTCATTTCAGAGTGCTGGGCTGAATTCACCAGGCTCTGCTCCGTCCCACTTCATATCTTTTGAACCACACAGTTGTCTAAAACTTATTGCTAACAAAATTAATTATTTTTAAGTATTTACTCTGACCAACTTTTTTTTTAACCATACGGTTTATATGAGAATGGCTTAAAGATCTTAATCATTTCTTTACATAAGATTTTTGAGCGATTATTAGATGAAAATGTGGAGTATGTAAGCTCTCTAGGAAGCACATTAAAGCGGACATATGAGCAGGAGGTGAACAACCTGCATTGTTTGAGTGACTTCTTCTCTCTTTCTCTTGTTCACACTTTCATCTCAAAGAGCCATTTTTTTGGTCTCTCTGTGTTCCTATGTTTCAATGTGTTGCTATATAAAGTTCAAAGGCTGAACAGTATGTCTCATGTGCCAGAGAGTACAAAGCAGATGGAAACTGTGACTCTGTCCAAACTGGTTTGGATCATCTCTAAATTCCATGACATTAAACCTCAGATCCCATAGCAGAGGGAGAATTGATAACTCTACCCCTGAAAGGTAAGCATTTTTAGCAAAACAATACCCTCTTCGGGCTTCCTGGCAACAGACTGGCCTCCCCAGTTAAGAGAGGTGATTAGCATAAGTAAATCTGTAGACATCCAGACAATCACCTTGTTAGGCAACTGATGTTTCCACGTGCCTACCTGCCCTTCTCTCTCAGGCTTCTACTTTATGCCAATGATCTAATTGGCCAGGTAGGTTTGTTTGTGAAGTGCATCCACTGCTGGAGGATGAATGCTGTGGGGGAGTCATAGAGAAAATCATGGGGAGAGAACTTAGTAGGTCAAGCTTGAGCCACTCTACTTCTGTCAGGCTTGTGAGTGAGTCTAAGGTGCTGCCTTCCCTCCTTCACCATTTAATCCTCTTTTATCTCTAACCCCTGCTTACATCATTTTCATTTTAAGAAGGGAAAAAAAAATCTGTTAGGCCTCAGGTATGAGTACCATGGTTCAGAGATTCCGGTTGTATGGGAATGATCTAAGAGTTCAGGGCCAACAAGTGCTATTCAAGAAACTCTGTAGCCCACTTGATCTGGAGCAAGGATCAGCAAACTATGATCTGCAGGCCAGGTCCAGTTCCCTGTCCGATTTTGTCAATAAAGTTTTATTGGATTACTACCATGTTCACTGGTCTACATATTGTCTATGGCTGCTTTTGCAGTAGGACAGCAGAGATGAGTGGCTGACAGACTCTATGGGCTGCAAAGCCAAACTATTTACTATCTGGCCCATTTCAGATAAAGTTTGAACACCCTTGAGTTGGGAATTCAATTCCGATTTGAAAGTCAATAGGTCATCTAAATATGGAAAATGTTACTAAGGTGAAATTTGGTAGAGTATAAGAATTAATGATGGAAATTTTAATTTTGTGCTGGAATAAGCTCTTACTAGATCAGGCAATGAGTAAACATTTTGGAAATAGAGGTGGGTAAGACATGATACTTTAGGCAGTGATAATATGAACACAGACCTAAAGAGAAGCATGCTTTGTTGCTGCTGTAACAGAAAAAAAAAAATAAAACTATTCATTTAAAAAGACCTCCAAGAAAACAAAAAGTTCAAGATTCCCACTGTGCCAAATATAGAAGTTTCCCCAAATCAGAATTCTAATCTGCAGAAGGCCCTAGTAAATGAATTCACATTTATGAAGCCGAGTATTACTCCAACATGCTCCTTTTTTAACCAAAATGGAAGCACTCTCCTTGACTAGCCAATTAATAAGTACCCCTTCTGGTGTGACTTGATTTGAGAAGCATGTTATGAGCAGATTTGTCCTGTTCCATAAAGGAGTCAGAGATTGAACAGGAATTAGGAGTTAGCAAAACTAATGCTCGAGTCTTAATACTCATCATTTCATGGAAACTCCGTAGTACTTTAGGATGACAGGATCACAGAATGTTAGAACAGAAAAGAATCTGTTTTTTTTTTAAACTTTAATATATGCAGTTATCATTGTATAACCCTTGGGTTCAGACTGACCAGAATTCAGATTTCCCACTCATGTCACATAACCTTGGGAAAATGACAAAGCTTCTCTAAATCCCAGTCTTGTCCTCTTTACAATGGACATAATATATTACTGAAAAGCTTAATAGCAAAGAAGTTTGGTAAAGCATTTTGCATAAAGTAGATACATAATTCATAGTAGGCTCTTCCCTTTTTACATCCATTACTGAATATGTAAAGGATAGAGACATTATGAACAAAGCTGAAAAACTCATACCAGCTAATGAAACTAATTAGCCACAGAAATAGAATGAGAATCGGGTTTTCTTGTCCTGAGACAGCATTCTCTCCTTTCCAATACGATGCTTCTTGGACCAAATATTCAGCAAAATTTTCATTTTCAGCATGTTAGAGCCCAAATGGAATGTACTAAACATATGCCTATGGAACATTAGGAAAAAAGATACCTTTACCTATGACATCCAAGAGGAGAATTCTTTTATTTTAAATATAAAATGCTTCAAGAGTTAAACTTAGGGTGGCCTGATTTTCCTTATCCCACACCTTAACTTTTTTCAGTGCTCCTCAGTTAATAATATGGATATAATAAGAACACATTTGCACATGTGAACCTGGTTTATTCTGAATCAGATGCCTTCCCGCTCATTTGCAAATTCAGGAAAGTGCAGTGAATGTCTCACATCTGATTTTTTTCACAAACACTGCTTCTGCAGTGCCAGTCTCAGGCAAAAGAGGAAGGCTACAAAGATCCACATGGTACAAGGATAACCAGGGTTAACAGCAACTCAGAGCATCAGTCACTTTTATTGCCCCCAAGGCAGTGTTTCCATTATTTATGCTTCTGGGTGATCTGCTATATTTATGATACAGCAAGTTGTCATGGCTTTAAAAAATATGATGGATTCCTAAATTAATTCCCTATTCCTTGTCTTGGACTTGAAGCATGGGCAGTCATAAAGAGTACAGAGGGATCTGTAATCACAAAGTTAAATGCCCATGGGTCATGATGGAGGACTGACCATTATGTCCAGAATGGGTTTGTGTCAGTAATGCTAAAACTCCCTACCTATGCTTAAAGACTGAGTGTTGAAATTTATTCTATCAATATTTATCAGTGCACTGGTATTTCCAAGTTCTGTGGGATAAAAACATGAGCAAGACACACCTTTAACTCCCCAAGAGTTCTGAGTCCACTTACGATTAATATTTGAACACATAGGATCTAATTTAGAAGTAAAAATTCAGTGCTGGGGACTTTGTAAAAGTGAGAACCACCTATTGCTGAAATTAGGGTGATAAGGATGACTGGCATTTGGAGAGGTATGAAGAACGGAAAGGTGTTGATGAGAGAAGATGTTTAGAAAATGGTGCAAGCCAAGAGATAGAAATTGGAGAAAACAACTGAATGGTGCTCAGGAAACTATTAAATTGAAGAGTAGGTAGGAGCTAGATGCTGCAAAGTCAAGTGAGGAATTTTTACTTAATTCTAAAAGCAATGACAAGCATAGATGATATTTTTTCACCAGGAAAAACTCCCTGTACTGTAGGAAGACAAATTTACCCACAGAGTTGGTATGAATTGGAATGAGCAAGGACATAAATTAGGGAGCTTATTGCAAGAGTACAGGTAGTAAGAAAGGCCTCAGGAAAAACAGGACTGGAAGACACTGTCATGTTAAAAGGAATGATAAAAGGAAGCAGAGAGAGAATAGAGACTAAGACTGTGGTTGAAATTTGACCCTGTCAAGTAGCAGGACGTCCTTACTTGGCCCACGATGACCTACATGACCTGAGTCTCTTTTACATTGATAAACCTATGTCCGTTGACTTTTCCTACCTGCTGACTCCATGCTAGACACACAGGCTTCCTTGAAGACCCTCAGATGTGACAAGCACACTCTAGCAGTAGGGCTTTGCCCTAGAGAGGAGGCAGCTCTTCCCCAAAATAGCTGCATGGCTCATTCCCTCACTGTTTCTGAGTCTTTTTTCAAATACCCCTTCTCAATGAGGATTACTCTGACACCTTCACTCAAAACTGCAAAACCTACCTCATTCCCACCCAACTTCCTAACCAGCACTCTCCATCTTCCTACTCTCCTTTTATCTCTATGACTTATTTTCTCACAAACAATATAATGTACCTATTCATTTGGTACACTGTTGTCTTTCTCTATGTGCTTGTATGTAAACACCCAAAGGCAGGAATCTGTCCATTTACTGATGTATGCCAGGTCCCTAGGAGAGTACATGACACAGAATATGCAGCTAGTAAATATTTGTTGAATGAATAAACCAGTACAGTTTATTTACTGCTTATCCCTGTTGGTTATTCTGGGATCCCATGGACCCTCATCTGTGTTTGTATTCTGCACAGTGCATGAGTCTCCACCAAGTTCTTGGATCACTTCCAGCAGTTCCATGTTTGATTTTACTGGATTTATAAACAAGAAAAGAATGGCTTGTTCCAGTGGCTGGAGACTCTGATAACATTTTTTTAAAAGAATCTACTTTTCTGAACACTTGGGAATATCCCTTCTTTCCTTGATTCCTTGTACGCTGTTCTAAAGAAATCTCCTGTGTGGCCTTATCATTCAAATCTTACATTATATTTAGGATACTTTGACATTTTAATTAGGAAACCTCTTTGAATTTAGCTCTGGGTAATTAATAGCTATGATTAGAAACCATTTTCCATTTTCATCATATGTCCTTTAAATCAAGCTGAACATATTGGCAGAGTTTTGGCAGAAACAAAGGAAAATATATTTAGTGTGATTTGCAGTTACCCCAAGTAATTTCCACCTTCTCTCTAGCATCTTCTCCAAGTGGGGACACCATTTAACTTGTCATCCCAGAACCTACTCAGTGCCAGTCCATCAATATCCTAGACCAGCCAGAATTATGGTCCTTTCTATGTCCGCAGACAGGTGAGTTAAGAGATGAGAAGCTATGAATAATAGCCACTGAATTTTTCTTCATGGGCTTCCATTGCTATCTGGCCATGTATTTTCTCTCAGCATGTGCTAAGACATAGGACTAAGCTCTAACTTGGGATGTAAACGTCTATATTTATATAAACCTGTCCAATAATATCAGACATCTTGGTGATTTTAAGCTGATTTGATTTGATGTGTTAAGCTTCTTCCCATATAGTCTATATGGAAATTCAGTGAAGCCAGAAAATTGACAATCAATCTACAGGCAGATCCTGAGTACCCACCATGTCACTAACAAAGTGCTAAGAAATGTGGTTATAAAAGTGCCTCTCCAGTGAGCACAGCTAGACAAATAACTAAAATGTGACAAATAACAAGGAAACAGGAAATAAGAAATCATGGCAAATAACCAAACTGCGGGTATTTTCCATGAGGTTTAAAAAATTCAAGTCATTCTGTGTTATTGAAGTTCATAATGATTATTTTTAAAGTAATACATATGGACAACAAAACATTTAGAAAAATACAGATTTTAAAATGAAGAAAATAAAGTTGCTGTTATCACACCTCCCCGAAATCTTCAGTTTCAACACTTTGGTGGATATCATTTCAGTATATTGTATCTCACGCTCTTTTTGTCTTTCCACTTATTGAAAGCTTTCAGAACTAAACGACACTACTGTCTAAGATTATCATCCTTCAGCGATTTTTAAAGATTAAGATTTGGCACGTTCATTGGGCTGACACTCTTCCAAGATCAACTTATGATTACAAGATGTTTTCTTGGAAGTAGCTTTTAGAGATAAACAGTGTCTAATGACTACAGAGTTGATGTCAGATACGTTATCATCTCATCAATGAGACTTTTCTGAGGAGACTGCCACACTCATGGGAAACATATTCAGTTCAGTATCATGGGTCTTTCTCTGGATATGTGATCAATAACAGATTGTAGCACTTGGTGAGAGCCAATGTGTGATGCAGAACTTCCCGTTCACAGACTGGCAGCATCAAGCTTATGCCTAAGAGCTTGTTAGAAATACTTGAACTCAGCCTCTGCTTTAGATTCACTAAGAATCTGTTTTTTCTCTTTTTTTTCAAGAATATGTAAGTGATTCTTTTGCATGTAAATTTCAAAAGCACTTCCAAATAGATGTTGAGGTTGTCCATTGGAGAAAGTACTCAGTGAAGCCAGAGAGCTTACAGAGGCTTAGGTGTACCAAGGAATTTCAGTATGAATTATACAGAAAACAGGCAATGGCATCAAACTACAACAAAACCAAAACAGGATCCTGAGATGTATATATACACTTTGGAGACAGTCATATAGATGAGCATCACCAAGGGACCAACCATTTAAATACAAATTAGGGATGGCAAACTTGAAATTGAGGAAGTGGGAGGGTATAGCTCAGTGGTAGAGCATGCATGAGGGCATGGGTTCAATCCCCAGTACCTCCATTAAAATAAATAAATCTAATATTCTTTCCTTTCCCAAGAAAATAATTTAAAAAATTAAGTGTTCAAGAAAATTTATCAAAAAAAGAGAAAAAAAAATTGAAGGCAGTCTATCTATTAAAGCATTTCCCCCCTATTTGGGGGAGAGGTAACCTAAAAACTACTTCAGTGGTGTACCTGGAACATACCAACCAAAAATCACTGTTTGAGAAACATCAGCTTATGTTAGAGCCAAAAAAAAAAAGTTCCTGTTCCACTTTTAGGAAATTATTTAATTATGTGACAACTAAGTACTTTAGAGTTGAAGACGAGGGTCAGTCAAAATATATAAATGAGGCTAGACAAACAAGGCTAAGGGCAGTTGAGAATATAACACAATCTGTTGGTATGTAGGAAGAAAATATTGAAACTATTTTATCATATTAAAATCTATCATTATTCCTACTGCATAATGTACATAATATTAATAAAACTGAATACCTATATAGTCTTTAATAAACAATATATTGAGAGTTTCATATTAAAAATGTTTTACTGATAGGGATACACATCACCAAATTATATATTTTCTGATTTTAGTTTTATGTGTGTGTGTGTGTATATATATATATATAATCTAAAATTTACTTATATACATATATATATACATACACACACACACACACACACACGATCTTCTCCCAAAAGTTTGCCAATACTTTACAACTTGATTAAGTTCAGTAAATAAAACCAAATAATTTTTTTTTGCATTTATATTTAGGTGAAGGCTGTGTCTTCAAGTACGAGCAATTACTTCAAGAGATTCTTTTAACAATCATCATTGATCAACTATGCCAATAAGCTTTGTTCTTACCTTACTCAAACTCATATGTAAAAATCCAGTCACCATTGTACTAGCAGAGTAGCAACAGAAAAAAGTACAGGTGAGTACTTCCTAGTGGCTACATGCACGCATTTTTATATACTAGTCTCTAAATCAAGCGTCGGTTTATTGATGAGTTGATTACTTAAGTACTCACTTACCTTCCGGACGCAATGAAGAGCAGTGCAATTTAAGTCAGTGTTTGTGATTTAAACACTAGGGAAGTATGCTCCCTAGCTTGTCTGCATCAGTCGCTTACTGTTTCAGAAACACTAGGTGGGCACAAGCCCATCCTTACTCAATCAGAACAAAGGTGGAATCTAGGAATCTGTTTTTATCTAAAAGTGCCCCAAATGACTCTTAATATATATTAAAGGTTGAACATCAATGAGGTTCTATATCTTTATCTTGATATAAAAGATAATTTCCCTTTAGGACCAAAAGCATACCACCCTATTATTGTCATTTCTATTTCCAGAATTTCCATAGCTTTCAAATGAAACCATCCTGGAAGGATACAGCATGTCACACTGATTTTTGACATCTTGCTTTGGTAGTTACCCAGTTATCAAGGTTTGTTGTAGCAGGGGGCAAACACTGACCTCATCATTGGCCTATCATTTCCCCATTACCTGTGTCCATCTTCTCTGCCTCAGCAGGAAACAGCTGATGCATTTGAGTGGGGACACACTGATTTAACCATTTACCTGAAATATGTCAGAGGAATTGAAAAGCAACAATATTGATGAGGATAGGAGTAGGAAAAGAATTGATTCATGTGGCAAGATAAATGGGCAGCACTTAAGACATCAAATGCACTCACATTTTAGGAAGCAAGCATAAATCATAAAACTCAGATGCCAAAACAAACAAACAAACAAACAAACAAACACACCTACCAGAAAATCTGAATGTAGAAAGTTCATCTTAATGATGGAAATATACTGATCTTGATAATTAAGGTCAGTGAATAGTTATGGAATAAGTGAACCCATTTTCAAAGGACATGGTGTCTGTTCCTATTATCAAATACAAGTTTACCGGGAGGCAGTTCTGTAGAGGGAAACTGAAAAATAAAGTAAAACGGTGTAGATAGTGGATGCTGTGGGCTTCTGGCCATCTCCCAGAGCAATGGAGAAAATGACACTTCATTTCAAGTACATCTGAGCAGAATAGTAGGAAGCTTAGTGTGGGGATTAACGTGGTGCAGCCCTGGGGGTGGGGAGAGGGCGAGTGAAGTAAACAGAGGTGGAGACTGGAGCTGGGCAATACCATGTCCCCAGCTCTTGCTCGCACACCCTCAGGTGAGCCACTTTCTTCAAACAAAACGTAGTAGCACAGGGAACTATATTCAATACTTTGTAATGGCCTATAATAAAGAAGAATATGAAAAGGAATATATATATATGTATATATTAAAAATAACTGAATCACTATGGTGTACACCAGAAATTAATATATTATAAATCAACTATAATTCAATAAAAAATTCCATTCTGAAGAGACAAAAACACTTTGAAGGGATGTTTTTTGTGTGTTTGGGTTTTATGGTATTATTTTAGGAGTATTTTGTTTTGTATTTTCTCCAACATTGACCCACATTGGCCACCCTTACATTAAAAATCAGCAAAGCAGCTTAGATTGTCCATAAAAGTCCTTTTGAAAAAGGGTACATGCGAAACCTAGGGCATTGCTCTCAAAAGCATATGCAACACCCTTCAAGGATGGAGTTTTCCTCCTTGCTTTCTGCAGTAACACCCCAGCCTCCATTTGTGACAGCGTGATTTGTCCTCATGGTTCTTGGGAGACATGTGGGCGACCTGACGTCATCACCCGATAAAGCTGGCGCACGGGCGGTCACTGGCGTGTGCCATGACAGGAAGACCCTATGCTGGAGAAAAGGCTACAGCTGCCAGGACCCCTGGAAATTTCCCCGTGGTACTTGGCTAACTTTTTAGGGGCTGCTCCCCATAGTCCGTATTTTAGACATATGTTCTTGGCTGTCAAGCCCCAGCGCTGCCTAAATTACACAGACAAGGAGTTCTAAGAAGACACTTTAGAAAGTCACTTATGCCGTAAGGTATTTGCATTATCTGAAGACATTCCTATTTGGCTAATAGGAAATGAAAGTGTGGATTAATGCCTTTCGCATGCCATTAAAAAGCTGAGAGGGAGAAGCCCTTCAGCCACCAGGGGCCTCCGCCTCATGTCTGTTCATTTCTGTCTCAGCTCATCGCCTCCGGTGCTTTCTAAAGCAGAGGATGAGTTTTGACTTCACAGAAAATGAGCTTAAACCAGGAAGTCCATGTGGCCTCCAAACTTTGGATTACTGCCGTGTCATGCTGCATGTCACCTTTGATTTAAAGATAAAGAACATGTGGCTTCCTAAAAATGAAAATCTCTTTTGCTCAATTCCAAAAGGGCTAATGAAAGCAACTGCTCAAGGAGAAATAAAAAGACAGACACCAGAATTCCAAGTAAGCCAAACTTAGTGAAATTGGGTCACCCATCACCTCTTCATAACCCTGAGGAGCCAGGGTGGCAAATATGTCTACTTCTCTCTTTATCTGACCCATGACCAGATATGTAATTGTTGGGTGTTGCTGTCAGTGTAAACCCTATAGAATTCAAGCTTGGTGAAATTGATGATAATAGTAACATAAGCTAACATTAGCGATTAAGAACCAGGCACTGTGCTAAATGTCTTATAGGTATTATTTCATTAAATCCTACCAAACTTGTGAGGTGGAAACTAGTATTATTATTCCATCTTAGAGATGAGAAGAAATTAAGTTGCTAACTTCAGTCTCTATTACTGGTGAGTGAGAGAGATGGTATGAGGGGGGAAAAATGGATTCTTTAGTCCACATCTTCAACTGAACTTGAAACAATAAGATGATCCACACTTAATTTTCTTAATTCTTACTTTGGACAAATGCTATAACATCCCTAAAGGATTTCTCAAACAACACCAAGAGACCTGAATATTTTGATAATGGAACTGTTACAGCTCTTAAGAAGCTCTTTCTGTAAAGCAGATGGTAGCAACTCAGAAGAACAGCTCACCTCTCAGCAGAGGTCAACCACCTCCATGTGAAGGTGGCGAGCCCATTCAATGACATTAAATGTTCTTCCAAGGCTATAAATCATGTGGGCATGACAGGTAAGAAGGATGCCACTTAGATAAGGATAGGGATGGGGCTGTACTGCTTTCTGATAAGAGGCTCTTTTCCATTCAAGTAACATACAAGTCATAACCTGCATTCTTCTCTTCTTGAAATAGTGTTTTAGTTGATGGATTCCAGAGGCGAGCTTCACTAAGTAAAAACTTGCCCTACTCTTTTTAGAACCTGAATTAATACCTACTCTTTCCCCAGAGTCCTCTTTTATGTATTTCAAAGGACCGGAGATTTGTAGACCATCTGCCACAAGGGGGATTCCGTTTCCCCAAGATCTACTTTCTTCATTTCCCCTTCCTGGAGACCCTCCCTCCTTCTGGCAGCCAGACAGCCCAGCAAAGCAATGTCCCTCACTTCTTAGTGAAAGAAAAAGGCCTCAGAGTTAGGCTGTGAGCAGAAACAAGCCATAAAGTCACCAGCTTAATTAAGCCATTACAGTTTTTAGAGGTTTTTAAATACAGGCAGTTTGAATGTATAATTGAGCCTGAGTACAGTGTCATTCTGTGTTTCCCTTGGTCTGATCAGAACCAGATTGTGAATGGAAAACAGCTGGGATAACATCCTCTGGTGACGAGGCCAGTTCCTCATTTTTACCGTGATCTTCACAATGAATTTATAGATTTTAACAAACAAAAATGAACTCATAGACACAAAACAGATTGGTGTGGCTGTCAGGGGTTGAGGGGGCACAAATATGTAAAGGGGGTCAAACGTATAAACTTTCAGTTATAAATAAGTCATAGGGATGTGATGTACAGCAATGGTGACTATAGTCAATAATGCTGTATTGCATAATTGACAGTTGCTAGAAGGGCAGAGCTTAAAAGTTCTCATCAGAAGGAAAAAAACTAAGTATGTGTGGTCAGTGACATTAACTAGCTTTATTGTGTTGATCATTTCGTAGTATCTTTATACAAATATTGAATTGTTTTGCTGTATGTCTGAAACTAATATAATGTCAATTATACTTCAAAATTTTTTGAATAAAAAATGTTGGTATGTGCTCATGATAAGAGTCCCAAATCCCAGACCCACCATTTCAGCTGCTGGCAATTATCTCTCCTCCCCTTAAAACTAGTTCAACCTGAAAGAGAGGTGAGCCTGGAGCCCAGCACACAGAGGGGTGGCATGGGATGGGGGAGGTGGCCTGGAACAGGTGAGAGAGGAAAACGTGAAGTCTCACTGATCTAAGGCTATCACGAGGTTTCCTCCAGTTCTAGTAATTCTTTGCATCAACAGAATACTAGCAGAGCGACCAAATAGTTCGTGTTGCTAAAGAGCCCTCATGACCACTGAAGTTGGCGTTCAACCTTTTGTCTAATTTGTCAGTAAAGAAAATAAATTGCAGAGAAGAAAGTAGGCATTTTAGGCCAAATTATATAAATAAATAGATAATCCTTATATAGAGGGGGTGGGGAGAGAGAGAGATTCTCAAAGGATTGGAGTCTAAATCCTCTACTTCAAATATAACTAAGTTAACTTGGACTTTAATTTCACCTGTGCTTGTAGGATTATGGTCTGCCTTCCCAATCTGTAGCCTCCCAGAAAGTTTCTATACACCCCCAAATCGTGTGTCCATTTGCCCTGCCTGTTCCCTGTTAAATGTTAACTCAACGGAATCCGACTTTATGTACACTTCATGGTACAAAAACTTAAATTTCTTAAAGTCAAACATCCAGCATGAAAGGTGTTTCAAACAGATTCTCCGGAACTTTTCTTAAGAGACTGGGTTCCTCTCATGAACTTAAACGCCTGGGATTAAAAGAAAACTAAAATGGATACACAGTTTTTCAAGGAAACACCCTACATTTTAGGAGGATAACTATGCCGGCACTGCGTAGTTTCTGCAGCAGAGAAAGGGTGCGAAGTGAAAATGTTCATTCCTGTTCCGGAGGATGAATTCAAAAGCAGCTTTCCCTGAGGTATATCTGCATATGGTCGGTAACTTTTTGTTTGAGCGTCTTAAAATTAAGCTGTTTCCCTGTTTTGGAGATATCTATTTTTGCCATGTACCTTACGTTAAGAACTTAAATCCTTGTTTTGAATCACCCTTGATGCAAAAAACAGTAGAAAGCAAAATCTATGTGATAAAATAAAAGGAAGAAAACAATAGCTGAGAACGAAGAATCAAATCTAAAAGGATGAAATAACTCCGTGATGCCAGGTCCCTCCTTTGAAGCCCCAGGTTTTACCAACTCACGTTTAGAATCCTGATTTTCTTCATCTTTCTTGGGCCACACAAGAGGAGAACACTGTGTTTCCAAATGCACACAGCCAACTATCCAAGCACCTTCGAAGCTGAGCACCTTTGAAGTGAGCTCACCAGCTCCCACAATCCCTGAGCCCAAGGTTAGCAAGTGCTCCTTATAAAGTGTTAGAAATTCCTCCGTGGTTCACAGCCAAATGCCATTGGTTCAATTTCCCAGAGAAGTCGTTCTCAGACTTTAGCGAACATCAGGACCACCTGGAGGGCTTGTTAAGCCAGAGTGCTGGATTCCACCTCCAGTGTTCCTGATTTAGGAGGCCTTGACTGAGGCCCAATGATTTCATTTCTAACAAATTTCCAGGTGATGTTAATGCTGACGCTGCTGGTCTAGGTATGGGGACTACACTTTGAGCACCTCCGACCTGGTGGGCCCAATCGCCTATGAGATGAACAGTAGTTGATGTCTGTCAGCAAAAGTCCTCTGTACTCCTAGCTTCAGTGAGAACTGGTGTGGCTGTAATGGGAGGCATGGACTGTGAGCAGGAGGCGAGAAGGTCAAGTGCATTAGATTTTTATTCCATCCATACTGAAGCTCTAGGGCTGAGAACTACAGGTATCCCCGGTGCCCAGTGGGTTTTCAGGTTATTAAGCTCTTAAAGGATGAAGTCTGCCAGCTTACAGTTTGAAGGCAAACAGCCAAAAACTTGTGAGAGGAAAGAAAAGATACGGCCTTAAGGTGCTTGCCCAGAAGCTTTGAATTTATCTGATATAACCAGGTTGTAACTCGAGGGGGAAGAAATTCTGCTTGTTAAAATAATCAGTTACATTTCCTAACACTGGGGGAGAAGACCCCAGGGAAAGGCAGTTCTCTTTAAACTCCACAGATTCGTGGACCGCTTCCCCTCACAGGTGTAGCCTTTTGAGACTCTGTAATTAAGAAGAATGGAATAGTTTAGGAGCATCTGCATAAGGAATTAGAATGATTGGAATGGATCACACATCTTTCATGGAGGAACTGATGTTAGGCATATGCAATCATATCTTGATTATCAAGCTATCGTAAATATAAATAGAAATGAAGCACATGTTAAGGAGAGATTTCTGGGCTGAGGGTTGAAAGACAAATGGAATGCAGGTGTTCCTAAAGAGATCTTGGCTGTTGCATTTATCTGCTTCTCAAGGAATTTGGAAAGAGATACTTTTCACTGTGCAGTCTTTGTGGGAATGTGGTTTTATTTCCTTGTCTTTAAACTCCCTTCCTTTTTCAATTATATAGATACAACCTGAGTCCCTACTGTGTGCAAAACAGTGTACCAGATCCTTTGTTTGATACAAAAATAAGGAGAATATGTAAGCCTTGACTCTCAACTAAGAGGCTATGATGTCTTTCCAATTAAAAACTGTAGCAGAATGCCATCAACACAGGAAGAGGTATTCTCTTAGGAATGTAGGAAAGGCATTATTGTGCTTTCCTCTTACAAAAATCCCCCCGTAGGAGAATCGCTCTGCCTCACCAAGAGGTTCAATGAGACTAGAACCATATGCATTGGTGTCATTTAAACTAATGATGGATATTCCTGCTGACTTCCTAATTAGTGGGACAGCCAACTAGACCCAAGATTCAGAAATGAAGATTGTATACCCTCCCTTAATACTAATCTCCACGACCCTGGACTTTGATTCACACAGGCACCCTAATCCTTTAGCCAATTCTTCAGCCTTCAGCCCGTTGACTTTAACCTAGTTCCTTAAGCCAGGTATCTGGGCTGTATTTATACACATCATGTGTTTCTTTATGCTAGTCTTTCTGTAGATGCAGCATCTCTTTATTTCTTTTATCCTCCTTTCCAGGAAACTTTCTGTATTTCTTCCTTTTCTATTTTTTTTAATGGGGTGGGAGGTAATTGGGACTATTTATTTATCTTTTAATGGAGGTACTGGGGATTGACCCAGGACCTCATGCATGATAAGCATGCACTCTACCGAGCTATATGCTCCACCCTCCTCTATTTCTTTCTTTGAAAGGCAAGCCATGAGACTCTCAGAAACAAAACTTTAATTCAATTGCTTGTTCATGAGAACAAATGTCACCCTAAATATAGATGTGAGGGGATCACCTGACTCCCCTTAACAATTTGGAACGATCTGTAGTCCTGAAGAGACAGTGGTAGAGGATGCAAGTCATCCCTCCTGTGCACCTTGTAACTGTGTGCTCAAGAGAGCTGTGGTTTGAAAAAGACTTCTTACTGGCATTTGAGATCATATTAAATCACATTGGGGTGGAGATGTCTGCATAAGCAAATAGGCTCATTCATAAAGCAAGGTGATGGTTTCTAGAAGTTGACAGTAATGTAATATTTACTGATCTAGCCTTCTGGCATGGGCTACTCAAATAACCTCAACTCAGTCTAAGCCCCAAACTTCTCTCCCTCCTGCTTGAGGCATTCATTCACATCAACTATTTGATCAATTCATCCTGTCCCCAGTTCTCAATTAAAAAAAATTACATAGATCAGTCTCACTTTCTAATACTCTACAAGGGTTTTAATTTACTTGCACTATTTTAGAAATTGGATGAAACTAAGTCAATGGCAAATCTTTTTTTGGAGTGGAGTTGGGATAATTAAAAAACTTTCTGCAGGAAAAAGGTTGTACAGAACCTGTTTCTCAATTGCATCATTATTTCTGAGAAAAGAGGTCAAGTGAATTTTATTAGCTGACTCAGTGACTGGCACTGTCAGCTGGCTGGACAATTTTCAGTACTTAAAGTTGTTTCCCAAATATATCCTGAGGATCAATCACAAAAATATCATCAGTGATTCTCTGGTGTTCATTTTGTTAGGGAGCAACTGGGGATAGTCCCCAACTTAGAATTAAACACATGAAATAATTTCTCCTCACCACCTAATTTATTATAAAATTTTCTTGTGTGAAAGAGATGCCATCCAATGGGAGTAGTTTTTGCAAGTCATGTGCCTTGGGCATAACCCTCAGAAACAGAGTGGTGGATTTGGGCCAGATCCAGAGCTTTTACTATCACTGAGGTCCTCCTCTGTGTTCCAGCCTCATTCTGAGCACTTCATTTTGAGTATCTTTGAGTACTTCATAAACAGGATTCAAGAGAGAACCTCAAATACTCAGAGTAATGTTGGCTATTTCCCGCACAGACACTGAGCTTCCGTATGTGCCTGTGAAGAGCTGAGCCCCACGCGTACAGCCTCACCATGACTACATGCCTTGAAAGCATTAAGATAACTTTATTATTCCCTTTGGCTCTGTTCACATCAGTTACCAGAAGAAACCCCAGCCTCCCAGGTCATACCATCGCATAAACCGCTATCATTTCACCTGGATGATTGGAATAGCCTCCTAACTCTTCTCTCTGCTTTCACTGAATTCAGAGCAATGGCTTCACACAGCATCCAGAGTGATCCCTTTAAAACTAAGTTACCTCGGTTCAAAACTATGGTTTTCTCCTCCCCATAGGGCAGAGCTTTCTTTTTTCCTCTGTAACATTCACTGTTGTATCTACAATGCCTAAAACAGCATATAGTGAGTGCTCAGAGAATATCTGTCGGATAGACAAACAGACAGATAGATAGATAGGCAGAGAATATCTCCTTTTCTCAATGCTTTCTTCTACTGCCTTAGTGCAAGTCCTTATTATTTCATTTGGCTTTTTTATTTAGCATTACACCATAGTATGTGCACACAGTTCAATAAAAAATGGAAAACATAAACAGAAATTAAGAGGAAGATGTAAGTTTATATAATCCCACCATCCCAAGTTAATATTTTGGTTTATATTCTTCTAGGTATGTTCTATATGTAATAGTTTCTTCCACTATATTCCAACCCAAATCCTACTTCTATAGCAAACACAGTCTTCATGTTGTCGCCAGTTGCATTTGTTGCCTGTGGCAGCCCTAACAAATTATCACAAGCTGGTGGCTTAAAACAAGATAACTTTATTCTCTTACAGTTTGGGAGGCCAGAAGTCAGAAGCCCAGGTCTTCCTAGTGCTACACGCCCTCTGGGACTCTAGGGGAGCATCCTTTGTTAGCCTCTTTGGGTTTCTCGTGGTTTCCGGCTCTCTTGGCTTGTAGCCACACCCTTCCACTACTTCTTCACATTGACTTCTCTTGTGTTTGTTCTCCTTTCTCTCTTATAAAGACACCTGTCATTGGATTTATCCCCCACCCAGATAACCCAGGATAAACTCATCCCAAGATCTTTAGCTTAATTACACCTGCAAAGACTCTTTTTCCAAATAATACCACATTTACAGATTTAATGATTTGATCTGGATATACCTTTGGTGGCGGGGGTGGGGAGGTGGTCACCATTCAGCCTCCTACACCAGTGTTAAATTCTTCAAACAACAAAAATTTGTCTGTGTCACTGCAGTAGGTTAAAAATCCTTCAGTGGTCCCCCATTATCTTAAGTACTCCTGGCTCCTTTGAATGGCATGAAAAGCATTTATGATCTGATCCTTGCCTAATCTTCCAAGAAAACAGATTTCATAATGGCATACAATCTGCCATGGCCACTCCATCCCTATGATGTATAGAGAGAAAATTAGAGGAGGTCTTAGGAAAACTGGACTGCCTCCTAATTAAACAGCTAGAGGTACAGAATGTTCAGCTTTGGTATTCAGTGTAAGTGTGACAATTTGAATTCAGCAGTGTGCCAGATAATGGACCATAGAGATTAGTTTACACTTGTATTTTTTTCATCACTTGGGACAATATGTGACATTAATAAATTATTAACCTGCTTTGCTGAAAGGAGTGAATGGATGCAAGCATTAAATTAATTAAATTCATGGTACAAAGACTCAAATTCCCTTTTTCTCCCCAACCCAGTGTTTACTTTTCGTTGCTCCTCCTAGCTGAAGTTGTTTTCCTATCATTTGCTTTTGAATCTCTCTTTTAGAAGAGTATACTTACTTATGTCTCATTGAATTCATTTCTCCAAAAAAAAAACAAGCCCGTCATTCCTGTCTTTCTCTATGGTTGTATCAGTGCAGGATTTAGGAGCAAGGAGGAAGCTATGCTAAGTGACAAAGTGTGAAGGGTGAAATTCACACGTATTTCTTAGTCATTTTCCTTCTGTCTCTTTCTCTTAATGTATTAAAGGTAATAGTCTGAATCAAGCCTCTGCTGTTGTTTACTCCTTTCTGACAGAATTAGCCGGGGCAGTTCAGTCTCTGATTTATTGTTGAATTTCATCCACTTTCCATCGCTTTCAGGCATAATTTTTTCCTTTCATTTTCTTTAAAAAAATTAAAATTGCCCACAGTCCTCCTTCATGGTTACTTGGTTTGACAAATTTATCAGAAAACGTAGAGAATGGCTTAGAATAGATCATACTAGCCCTGGTGCGTTTGTGATACAAGATCATTAAGCGTACAGGGAATTGTTCTGCGATGGTGAGGAATGAAGCCCCAGAAGGAAAGCAGAGCAGTGGCTGCGGACCAGAGCAAGCCGGGGAGGGGTCCAGCCCCAAGCAGGGAAAAAGAAGGGCGGAGGATGCTGTCTCAGGAGAATTTTAAAACAAAAAGAAAACCAAATAATTCCAGTCTACTTTTTTTTTTAAAAAACTAAGACAATTTTTACAACAGTTTTAGGTTTACAGCTAAATTGAGGGGAAGTTATAGAAATTTCCCATCATACCCCCTCCCCCTACATACCCACAGGTTTCTCCATTATCAGCATCCTCCACCAGGTTATAATTTATGAACCTACAGTATGCACCATAATCATCCAAAATCCATAGTTAATATTACGATTCATTTTTGGTCTTATACATTCTATGGATTTGGACAAAGATATAATGACACGTATCTGTCATTATGGTATCATATAGAATATTTCCACTGCCCTAAAAATTCTCTGTGTTCTGCTTATTCAGCCGTCACCTCCTGCCCCCCCTGACACATGTTGAGCACTGGTCTTTTTACTGTCTCCATAGTTTTGAATTTTCCAGCATGTCATTTGATTACAATCATAAAATATGTATCCTTTTCTGGTTGGCTTCTTTCACTTAGTAACACAAATTTAAGTTTTTACTATGTGTTTTCATGACTTGATAGCTCATTTCCTTTTAAGCATTGAATAATAATTCACTGCCTGTCTTGCGGTTTATTTATTCATTCATCCACTGAAGGACACCTTGGTTGTTTCTAAATTTGGGCAATTATGAATAAAGCTGCTACTAATCTGTGCGCAAGTTTTTGTGTGAAATAAGTTTTCAGCTCCTTTGAGTAAATACTAAAGAGCATGACTGCTGGGCTGTAAGGTAAGAGTATGTTTAGTTTTGTAAGAAAATGCCAAACTATCTTCCAAAGTGTATCATTCTGAGTTCCTACAACAAAAGAGAGTTCTCGTTGCCCGCATCCTCACCAACATTTAGTGGTGTCAGTGTTCTGGATTTTGACCATTCTAATAGGTGTGTAATGGGATCTCTCAGTCTACTTTTTATTATTACTCTGAACCAATAATTCTAAATAATGTCAGAGATAAAATACTCCCAGAAAAAAAAAATACATTTTGGTCTAAGTTCTAAACAATTGCTCCAATGTTTTCTGTATTTCAAAATATATGTATAAGATCCAAATTAGTATATGTTTATTACTTATTCTTTAATAAACATTGTGTTCTGCATGGAAGGTGATCATATTAACCTACACACATTAGTTCTATTTTTTAGTGTTTAGAATTGTTTAAGCTTGCTTCAAGAATAGTTCATCTTTAAGTTCTATGGAACTTTATGGTCCTGCCTTTAAAAAGTATATTCAAAATAATGATAACACAAGGATTATAAGGACCAAGAGACAGAACTCAAGTTACTTTAATTCTGTCACTGTATTTGACCACTTGGAATTTTTTGTTTAAGCTTGAAATTACACACATTACTATATATATAAAATAGATAAACAACAAGGACGTACTGTATAGCACAGAGACCTATATTCAATTTCTTTTTTTATAATGGAAAAGAATCTGAAAATATATATAGGTATGTATATGTATAACTGAATCACTTTGCTGTACCCCTGAAACTAATATTGTAAACCAACTTCAATAAAAAATTTAAAATAAAAGAAAAATAAGGGCCTCCTAGATATCTCAAAAAAAAAGTGGTTTCTACTGAAGAAACATTTAAAACCTGACAGAATAAATTTGAAAAATAAATGACATGAAGTTATGGTGATTTCTGGGATTTATTATGAAATAAATTTTTAAGACTCTGGCAAATTTATCACGGATTTAAAAATTGTTAATTATTTGTATGTTTATTGCTTCATGTGAAAGAAACTTTTGAAATTAAAATTAATAAAATATCTTTAACTATCAGTGAAGACAGATTTAGATTGACAAATCTGGCTATACTGTCTACTGAACAAGAAAATGTGAAAAGGATCAATTTTATGAGCTCATTTACTAACCTGTGGAAGGTAAGTGTAAGAATAGAAACTGTCATGTTATTATTTATTACTATGTACAATATGTAGGTATACATTTCCTCCTTTATCTAAATACTCTTAAAATTTTTTTTAATATTGTACTATTTTTAATTATTTTTGTTAACTAGCATGATTATATATATACAAGTTTCAATAAAATAAATATTCAGTTTGCATTTTCCTCCATACTCCCAGCTATTATTATTTCTGGCTAATCTTTTTATTTTATGATTACTACTAAAATGAAATCTGTTGTATGGAAGAGGGAAATGTGGAAATAAATTCTCTGCTCTGGCTTTCAAGTATGCTAGATAGACCACTTAATCAGTGAGGTTAACTTGGTTGCCAAAATGTTGAGCTGGGAAGGTACAGGTTTCAAGGAAGGTCAATGCGCAAAGAAGTGATGAGAACATTCCAACCTAAATTCAGTAAGAAAGAGGCAAAAGTGAGCTATGGCAGGATCTTTCATTTCTTATTTGTGGTCCTACTTTTAAATAAATGACTATCTCCAGGACCCTGTCTCCCTGATGGTATGTCCTATTTGTGTCTGCAATATAAAGCTTTAGGGACTCTTGTTCTGATAACCTGACTTAAGATTGCTCACCTGCAGGTGTGTAGGTCTCTATTTTTGAGACAATGGAAATCACTTGGTAAATATAAAATATTTATTGTGTAGATATTTAAAATTAATGATGGGTCTTGCTTTCAATCAACACTAAAGGAATTTTTTTAAATCGTAATAAGACACCATGGAAGATTTTTTAAACACACATTTTTGCTGTGTCCATAAGTAAGTAGTTAATAATGAGTAGTTTCTATCTAATGGAAAATTACTCTCTAAATGCCAGCAAGCTGGGACTGGTTTATCTAACACCTTTTTGGAAGACCTGGAGATGCTCTACAAAGGGCCTAGGTGAGGTGGGTGAGGTGATAAAGACATCCATTTCCTACCTCAGAGATTACCTGAGCTACTTCAAAATTAATCTTAATACTTGGCTGGTTTTTAGAAGAGCTAATGAATAAAACCAACAGGCTTGTCAGCATCTGAGAGGAAGCAGCTGAAAGAATTCACTAAACCGATAAAACAAGTGAATCTTTGCTTAAGACTTGCACACGCCATTAATTAAACATTTTTATTGTGTGGCTTATTTTTTTTAAAGAAATGAAAAAGAAACATCTTGCATTATGTGAACAGCTCTATAAATAGTGAATGGATTATCCAATTTCAGCACAATGTCAACAAATCTTAGCCAGGTCCGGCAGAAACACACTGCCCTTTTCACTGCCTGTCATTACAAGAAAAGGGTTTTAACACTTTCCTAAAAGAGGAGACAAACAAGAGAGAGAGCAGAGGTGCTAGAAAGGATTGTTTAAAAGGTGAAACAACTTTCTACATCTGAAAAATGCACCAGTTTCCTTCTTCCTTGATTCCAAGCCCAGAGCTTGACTGCAAATTTCTGTCAAGGTGAGTGTAGAGACTGCATTAAGCACCATAAACTATCTGAGGGAAGCTCCTTGAGGACAGAGAGGAGGGTAGGTAGTTCTCAAATACATGCTCTATTGCTTATGATCACTCTTTACCTGCCCCAGTTGGTTGCCTTGCTCCTGATAGATGCTTCATAATAATCCTAACAACCAATAAATATTTACATTCACCTTGAACCATGCATTGTGCTGAGCACTTTAAATCCTTTGTCTTATTTAGTTCTCACAACAAAACTATAAATTAGACAGCATTATTATGATTCTTTAAAGTTCATGAGACACCATTGCTTTATAAGCTTGTGCCAGTTAAGAGAAAGTCTACATCCAAGAATCCGACTCAGGATTCACAAACAAGCCTATCTGACTCCAGAAGTATCTATGTTGTGCTTTCATTTATTATACAACAATCAATAAATATTTTCCCACTGCTCCTTAGTGTCCGCCCTGGTCGCCCAGAACCCCCAGCCCTGATGTCAGTTCATCTATTTTAACTCAACTTTCTCACCCCTCCTAGAGCCTGGAACAACCATCCTTATTTAAAACCTGTGGCTTGGAAATCTTCCATAAGATGGTAGTGCTATACTGTCACGTCTGTGCTCTTCTGTAAATACTGATCAACTAATATGGCAAGATAGTAGCAAGAAGTTTCCTAAAGGAAACTTCTGGAGTTGGTACCCACTAATGTCACCTCTGTCCATTTAGGGATTTCTTAGATAACAAGTTGAATTATTAAAGACAACTTAAGGAGGACTACTTAATGCAACATGGAATGCCTCGTCTCTAAGTCTACACCATTTTAACTCAGGTACAAAATGGTTAGTATTACTGTTAAAACACTAGCACGTTTTATTGGAACATAACACTTTCTTGAAGGCTTTCTATGCACTAGTGGGTACTTTACATGAATAAAATTATCTAATAATTTTTATAACCTAACGAGGTGAGTCCTACTATCTTCTTAAATTTATAGCTAAGGAAGATGAAAAGACAAGGCCAGCCTATACTGAATACCATCAGGAAAAAGCTATTATTTCCCCCAGTTTTTGAGAGCATTGTTGACTGACTGCTCAAAGCTGAGTTTCTCTCTGAGCATTATCCTGAGCAGAGAAACCACCAAGCCCAAAGTCACGTCCTCTCCTTGGGGGCGGCCGACTGCCAATGCCTTGCTGGTGACAGCCTATAAAAGTCTGGTCCCCTTGCCTTAAGAGATGCATTTTCCAAGATTTGTCCCAGGTCCAGAGCTCCTAGTGGGATTGACTGAGGCCTCTGTTGCAAATGCGTCATCGCCCAAATCTTCCTTCTGCTCAATCCTGTAACCTTCACGCCCTATTGGTGTCCTGCCTGGAGGCACTCCCTAATAAACTTCTTACACTCAGATCTCCTTCTCAAAGTCTACTTCTGAGATACCATCTAAGACAATTGGTACCAGAAGTGGCCCAAGGAAGAAAACTCTAAAATGGGCTTTAAAGCTGGATCAGCCATCTCACTGGCAATAAAAAGCCCTAGTGTTTGGTGGAGCAGTGTTCAACCCCAACATGCTATAATGGTACAATTGTTAAAACTTTCAAAGTAATGATCTTGGACCAGAAGTTGATGAAAAAGAGTGCTGGTAGGAACAATATGAGAAGATCTGGTAAATACTAATTACGAAGACAGGGTAAACTGATGGCCTTTTCTCAGTGCCCGTGATTCATTGCAGAAGGAAAACAGAAGACTGAGAATGATTAATCACCCATTGAAAGGGATGTGTAAAAGTTAAAGGACCTTCCTCCCAGACTTCAGATAATACTACAAAACTTCAGTAATCAAAATAACGTGGTATTGGCACACAAACAGCCATATGAATATATGAATCAATGGAACAGAATAGAGATCCCAGAAATAAACCCAGACGCCTACAGTTAATTAATCTTTGACAAAGAAGGCAAGAATATACAGTTGAAAAAAGTCTCTTCAGCAAGTCGTGTTGGGAAAATCGGACAGCTGCAGGTAAATCAATGAAGTTAGAACACTCCATCATACCACACACAAAAATCATCTCAGATGGCTTAAAGACATGAATACATATATATTATAAATGTCTTAAATATAAGACATGAAACCATAGAACTCTTAGAAGAAAACACAGGTAAAACAATCTCTGACATAGATCGTAGCCATGTTTTCTTAGGACTGTTTCCCAAGGCAAAATAAATAAGAGCAAAAAATAAACAAATGGGACCTAATCAAACTTACAAGCTTTTTCACAGCAAAAGAAACCATAAACAAAACGAAAAGACAACCAGCAGACAGAGAAAATATTTGTAAATGATGCTACCGACAGACCAGGGCTTAATTTCCAAACTATGCAAACAGCTCACACAACCCAACAACAACAACAACACCCTGCATAACATCACATCAGGCCAACAACCCCACTTAATAGCAGAGAAGATGTGGCAGTTGGCACATGACAGTGGGCTCTCTTGGCCCTGTCACATAGCGTGTCACCCAGAAGCTCCTGGGAGCTTCTTTAAGTGCCCATTTGGAGATAAAGCACCACTGTCAAAAATGCAGGATACACACAAAATCAACAATCACTCTGTAGTTCTTTTCCCTGGTAGGTAAATCCATCAGTCTAGGAATCAAGGAGGAAATCTTACCATCATTCTAGGGGATCCTTTTGGAGGGCGTATGCTTCTCAGCCTCACAGCTCTGGGCTTTGCAGGTTTAGGGAGTCTGATTCCCAGAGGGAAATGCTTTCACCACAAAGACAGAGAAAAAGGTTTTAATAAAGTTCAAGTCGTGACTGTTGCATGTTACTTTGGTCTCCTCCTCCCAAGAGATGCACCAGAGAGGGGCAGGGGAAGGAGTAACTGATCCTGATCATCTGCACGAGGTACAGTAGCTGTTACACACTATGGACAGGGAAAAATACGTCTGGCATCAGATTATCCATGACAGTGTCTCTTGCTAATTTTGATAATAAATATACAAGAGCAGTGGCCATGGCCTAAGGGCAGCAGGGTGACCAAGGACCTGGGTCCCTCAGATCTGATGACAGTATTAGTCACATCACCAAATTACCAACAAAAGTGCTCACTGAGGGTGTAGAGAGCTCAGCAAAGATAGCAGGGGAAAGACATGATGAGGTCTGGAAGTGGCCTCAAGCTCCACGGAAGCAGCAGGTGCTGCAGTTTACTTACCCCACTAAACTGTCTCCTCTAAGCTTCCCTAGTAAAACGAGAAGAAAAGAATCCTAATGGTGATATTCCCACAATTTACATGAAACCAGTGGATCTGAGTGACCCAAGTGGTGGACGATAGAGGACACTGTGTGCGTCTCCAAGATTCCCCCCTCTCTGGGACTAAGGCAGTCTGCCCCCGAGCTGCTAGAAGGTGTTGACAACTGACAGCTGTCAGCTAAGAGCTTCTTGGGACTTGTCCTCAGCTGGTAAGAGAACACCCAGCCCGGGGGTATGCTCCTTTCCAGGAACTGCTGTGTCAAATGACTGGTCGGAATAGGGATGTAAAAGTTTGGCACCCCTGCTTCAGGGAATGATTCCAATAGGCTATTCTGACTCCTGTGCAACCCAGGGGCCCCTTTGCTGGGCCCGCATCATATCTCTTCCACTCCTCCTTCTGCCTCACCCTCGTCCTTCACTCTCTTACAGCGACTCAGCAGTGCCATTACCTCCCTGCATCAGAGTCTGATTCCCAGGCGATTTGTCTGCAACAACGGAGGAGGCACCGCAGTAGCCCAGGCAATCCAAACCCAGAGCCAGTGTTGCCTGCCTCCTGAGCAGCTGGCTACATCTCTTCCCTCTTCCCATCTTCCACTCACTGTTGACCCTTCAGCCCCTTTTGTGACACTCTTCTGATGTTCGGTGGTGCACTACATGTAGTTCTCTTTCTCTGGCATTGGCCACTGGTTGTACAGATTTCCAAAGCCTGTACTTAAAAACACTTAACCAGGGACTAGCAGGCATGATCTCTCAGCTGAGGCCCTGAGCTCACTGCAGAGCCCTTCTATGTAACATGGCGGTAGCTGGCATCCCTCTGTTGGCTGGCTGATCTACTGCAGAATCTACTCTAGAGATTGAACAAACAATTATGGACAGCTTTGTGTGGCTACATTGTCACCATCAGACTCTATCTCAAGTGGTACTTCTACACACCAGTGATCAGGAATGGGATCTTTGCACGTGAAGTGTGCATGCCCAATATGGACACTAGGCAGTCTACACATCTGAGAGTGAAAGAAGTTCTTCTTTATACACAGGCAGATTAGGGGCTTGTGCCCACATCACTTATTTCTCTGGCAGTTTAGAGAATGGCATAATGGAAGAGCCAAAACAGAATCTGAAGTTGAAAGGGCTGAGTCTAGCTCTGCCCTCTTCCCGCATGGTCTTGAGCAACTGGCTTCACCTCACTGCGCTTCTCTTTCATTTCTTCTACGAGGATGATGAAGAACTCCCTGGATTTTCAAGTCACTTGCCCCTACTTCAGACCACATGTCTTATCCCCTGCCTCTTTGAAGAAAGCCATGCAGGTCCCTCTCAGAGAAGGTGAAGCATTTTCTTACATCTGCTCTAAAGGAAGCAAAAATTAACGTTCCCAGCTAGGATGGGTGAAGATTTCGGCAGACCCCAAGACTTGGCTAGGTGTGTATGTTCTGCTTTATCACATCGAGTCGGTGACTGACCTAGGAACAGAGAATAGCAGGAGCCTTGTACTAGGCACTCACATGCCTAGAGAACTAACTGGAAGGAACAGCCTGGAAGTGTGTGTGTGGTAGAGGGGGTCAGAGGACAGTGCTAGAATTACCATTAGTCATTCTTCTGATAATACACTAACATTTAACTCCAAACCACTTAATGTTCCTATAGGGATTTCAACCTGATACACATTTATGTATCCCCAGGCTCTATTTTTCTAGGCTTTTTCAAAGTGTTTAAGGAATAAAAAAAAAAAAACCCCAAAACTGATAGAATCAGTTATCAAAAAACTCCCAACAGAGAAAAGCCCAGGACCAGATGGCTTCACTGGTGAATTCTACCAAACAGTTAAAAAATAATTAATTCTGATCATTCTCAAACTCTTCCAAATAATTGAAGAGGATGGAATACATCCAAACTTCACTTTTGAGGCCAGCATTACCTTGATACAAAAGCCAGAGACAAAGGCATCACAAGAAAAGAAATCAGCAGGCCAATGTCCCTGATGAATATATATGCAAAAATCCTCAATAAAATACTAGGTAACAGAATCCAACAACACATTACATGGATCATTCACTATGACCAAGTTGGATTTATCCATGGGATTCAAAGATGATTCAACATATGAAAATCAATTGTCATATATCACATCAACAGAATAAAGGGAAAAAAAAACACACGATTGTCTCAACAGATGCAGGAAAAGTTTGACAAAACTCATTGCCATGATAAAAACTGTCAATAAAGTAGGAATACAAGTATACTAGCTCAGTATGATAAAGGCCATATATGAAAAGCCCACAGTTAACGTCAGTAACAACTAATATCAACTTTGAAAACATAAAAATGTTTAAGATTAGGAACAAAGCAAGGATGCCCATTCTTATCGCTTTATTCAACATAATACTGGAAGTCCTATGCAGAGAATTAGGCACAAAAAGTAAATAAAAGGTATCTAAATAAGAAAGTAAGAATACAAATTGTCTCTCTTTACAGATAATAAGGTCATATATAGAGAAAACACTAAAGACTCTGATGAAAAAACCTGTTAGAGCTAACCAACAAATTCAGTGAAGTTGCTGGATACACAATCAGCATACAAAAATCTGGTGTGTGTCTATATACGAACATTGAACTATCTGAAAAAGAAATTAGGAAAGCAATCCCTTTTAACAATGGCTTCAAAAAATACTTAGGGATAAACTTAACCAAGGAGGTGAAAGATCTGTACACTGAAAACTATACAATGCTGGTGAAATAAATTAAATAAGACACAGACAAATGAAAATGCACCTTGTGTTTATGGACTGGAATACTGAATATTGTTAGAAGGTCTATACTGCCCAAAACAATCTACAGATTCAATGCAATGTCTATCAAAATCTCAGTGGCATTGTTTTTGAAAATAGAAAATAAAATAAAATTCACATGTTACCACAAAAGATCAGAAATAGCCAAATCAATCCTGAGAAGGAAGAGCAAAGTTCCTGGAGGTGTCACGCTTCCTGATTTCAAATTATATTACAAAGCTACAGTAATCAAAAGAGTATGGTACTGGAATAAAAAGACATATAGACTAATGGAACAAAATAGAGAATCTAGAAATAAAGCCATGCATATAAAGGTATTTGACCTTCAACAAGGTTGCCAAGAATATATACCAGGGAAATGATAGTCTCTTTAGTAAATGGTGTTGAGAAAACTGGATATTTACAGACAAAAGAATGTTTTCTTTTTATAAAGGGATCTTTTTTAAATAAGATTTATATAAAAGATAAGAATCCAAAAGAATGGACCCTTATATATAAAAATCAACTCAAAATAGTTGAAAGACTTAAATACAAGACCTGAAATTATAAAATTCCTAGAAGAAAACAAAAGGGCAAGTTTCATGACATTGGTCATGACAATGGTTTCATGGATATTGCAATCAAAAATAAATATATAAAAAGTAAAAAATAAACAAGTGGGGATATATCAATCTAAAAAGCTTCTGCACAGCAAAGAAAACAATCAACAGAGTGAAAGGCATCCTAGAGAGTCAGAAAAAATATTTGTAAACCATATATTTGATAAGGAGTTAGACTCCAAAATACATGAAATACTCCTACAACTCAATAGTAAAATCACCATCATCATCGTCACCGGATGTAAAAAATGGGCTAAGGACTTGACCAGGCATTTTTCCAAAGAAGACATACAAATTGCCAAAAGGTATATGAACAAAAGTTCCATATCACTAATTATACTAATTATCAGGGATTTGAAAATCAAAACTACAATGAAAGAACTCCTCAGACAAAAGGCAATGAGTACTGGCCAGGATGTAGAGAAACTGGAACCTTTGCACATGACTGGTGAGAGTGCAAAATGGGGCAGCTGCTATAGAAAACAGCATGTAGTTTCCTCAAAAACATATATGTCATAGGATCCATCAATCTCAGTTCTGGGTAGACAAATATCCAGAAAATGAAAATCAGGATCCTGAAGACATGTTAACATTCCCGTGTTCACTGCAGCACTATGCACAATACCTAAGTTCTGGAAACAACACAGATGATAAGGAAAATGTGGTAAATCCATGCAATAGATATTATTCAGCCTTAAAAATGAAGGAAAAATCTGCAATATGCAACAACACGGATGCACCGTGAGGACCATACGCTAAGTGAAATAAACCAGTCACAGAAAGACAAATACTGCATTAGGGTTAGTGTTGTACTGCATATCTAAAATAGTCAAATTCATAGAGTCAGAGAATGAAATGCTGGTTGCCAGAGGCTGGGGCAAGGGGAGGAATGAAGTTTCTAATCAATGAGCATAAAGTTTCAGTAAAACAAGGCGAATAAGTTCCAGAGTTCTGCTCTACAATATTGTAGCTTTAGTCAACAAGAATGTGTTTTACAGTTAAAATTTGTTAAGAAGGTAGATCTCATGTGACATGTTCTTACCACAATAAAATAAAAATTAAAATAAAAAACAAAGAACAAACAAACAAAATTCTGCTCTTCTTCAGGATAAAGGCTGTGTTATTTTAATTTATCTTTGCTAATTAGTCTCTCTCTCTCTCTCTCTCAACCATGGATTTCTGTGTTAATATTTTAGAACATCCACCATTCCCCTGCTCCTAGTCCCCTCTATTTCCTGAGGAGAGATCACTGCTGAGGGATGGGCTAGAACACGAGGTCCCCTATTTCTGATTATTCTAATCCCTTCAATCACGTGTTCTTGAAATTCTGGGTCCAGTTTCCTGACACAGTTTACACTGAAGCAATGAGCAGTTCAGTTGTTCAATATCAGAAGACAGGGATATTAATGGGCAAGTTATTTCACAAATAATAATGCTGTCTCATCAATATACAATTAAGAGGAGTATTTGTTCATTATAGATTCCACTTCATGCTCCTTTCTACCTGCTCCTACCACCTGCTCACAAGAAGGCCTCCTTCTTTCCTGTTTTTCACTTGTTCTAATACTAGTTTTAAAATGTGCTCAAATTAAGTAGGACTCAAACGTTAATAAATCCATAAATCAAAAATACATTTCACTCACTGTATAGCACAGGGAAATATACACAAAATGTTATGATAAATCACAGAGAAAAAAATGTGACAATGAGTGTGTATATGTCCATGAATGACTGAAAAATTGTGCTGAACACTGGAATCTGACACAACACTGTAAAATGATTATGAATCAATAAAAAATGTAAAAAAAATTACTTTTAAAAATCCAGTTCTACTCACTGTCATCTTTTCATGAGACAATAAAGGAAAAAAAAATACATTTCACTTATTCCTGCTTACAGACATAATGCAATCACCAATTTGCTAGTACTAATGGGCAATTCTTCCCATGAGGAAGAGACTAGCAATGAAAATTCCTCACTGCAGAGTTTCTTTGCAAGATAACAAATGAACAAGTGTCTTATTACAGCCACATGTGCAGAACCTTATTCCTCCAAACATACTGAATAATCCCATGTAGACCTTGTATGGGGCTAAGACCAAAATACCAGTTGGTAAGGGGCAGGCCTGAAATTCTGAGCCAGATCTATTTGACCCCGAAGTCCATGGTCTCTTTGAGAGTATCAGTCTTCCCAGTATCTTCTAAACTCAACTCAATCTGGTCCAAGGATGCTTTGGTTCACTGTTAAGTTCACGCACCTAACCCAGAGCCTGACACTTTAATAAATGGCTGTGTAAGGAACGAATACTTCTCTGCATCTGCATCTCCTCCTGAGGGGGTCACAGTGATTTCCATCATGAATGGCACCCCATAATCAGCAGTAGGCTGTCGCTTTGTATTTGGTAAGTACTTAACAGAGAAACACTGCTTTAGAACTGGATCTCACTTTCAATGTTGTCTAATCTTGTCTTTTATATTTCAGGTCAGGAGACTAGACCACACACAGAAAACGACATGTCTCAAGGCTCATAACTAATAACCAGAACAGAGTTTGACTCCAGGTTGTTTAGCTTTGTTCAGAAAAGTTTCCCTGTGACTACTGAAGATGACAATTATAATGGCAATTATAATGTATATAATGTATAATTATATACAATACTTCAACCAAGCCATAGTAGTTGAGGTAACCATGCAAAATATTTAACAGATAACAAATTATTGTAGTTATAGTTATTTTTAATACATTAGTTTTTTTTAAACTTTTAAACTAGAGTTGTAAACAATTATAATATTAAAGAATCTGACTTTGACTATATATTTACCATTACCAGTGACTTTTACAAATGCATTCATATGTTTTTATGATGTTATTTAGCATCCTTTGCTTTCTATTTAAAGGATGTCTTTAAACAGTCCTTGTAAGGCAGGTCTAGTGAGAATGAGCTCCCTCAGCTTTTGTTTGTTCAGGAAAGTCCTTATCTTTCCTTTTTTATCTGAACAACAGCTTTACCAGGTATAGTATTCTGGGTTGACTTTTTTTGCCTTTCAACATGGAGAAGAGGGAATGCTTGTGCACTGTTGGTGGGAACGTAAATTGGTACAGCCAGTATGAAAAACAGTATGGAGGTTCCTCAAAAAATTAAAATTAGAACTACCATGTGATCCAGGAATCCCACTTTAGGGTGCATACCCTAAGGAAATAAAATCACGACCTTGGACTAGGTATCTATCCCCCCACTGGAGGAGATATGCAAGAAGGTATGACTGCCAGTTCACCTGCAAGCTGGACACAGGCAATCAGAGGCTTCTCACCCCTCCCCTGTCCTTGGAATGTATGTTCTGTCTGCCATTCCCATACCTGGAGCTACTGTGAGTATGTAACCTTGAGAGGGTAATATGCTGTTGAGGCCACCTGGACAGAATCCTTGATTGAACCCAGGTAAGGCCTCTGCATAAACCTTAAGATTCTGGCAGGCAAGTATGAAGATCTATTCATCTTACAGTCACCCAAGATAAGCTCATGTGTAAGTTTCCTTATTAAACCTGCCAAAGCCTACCAATCTGGAGTGGTCTGCCCCATTGGTCTCTCCTTGCCTTCTACATACGGGGCTTATTTCAGATTTTACCAAGGAAATTCTTGAGTTTGAGAACATGCAACCCCTATGTTCCCTGCAGCATTATTTCCAAAAGCAAAGACATACGAACAACCTAAAGGTACACTGAAAGTTGGATGGATTTAAAAAAATATGTTATGCACAACAGAATATTATTCAGCCTTAAAAAAGGAAATCCTGTCATTTGCAACAACATTGGTAGCATTGTGCTAAGTGAAATAAGCCAGACAGAGAAAGACAAATATCACGGAATCTAAAAAAAAAAAAAAAAAACTCATAAGAAGAGAACAGACTGGTGGTTACCAGAAGGGTGGGAAATATCGGAAGGTAGGGAAATAGATAAAGGTGGTCAAAGGGTACAAACTTCTGGTTATAAGATAAATAAGATAAATAAGCTCTGGGAATTTAATATTCAGCGTGGTGACTATAGTTAATGATGGGGTGTTCTGTATTTAAAAGTTGCTAAAAGAGAAGATCTTAACATTCTCCCCACAGGAAAAAACGTAAAAATCAAGGTGATGGATGTTAACTAAACTTATTGGGGTAATTGTTTCACAGTATGTACATATATCAAATCATTATATTGTACATCTTAGACATATACAATGTTATATACGTCCATTATATATCTCAATAAAACTAGAGACAATAAATAAAAGTTTAAAAATTAGGAAAAATAGAAAAAAAAATTAACCAATCCCATGGCAAAGGCATCAACCAATCAGAATAAATGCTGACCTGTGCATCATCCTTTGATGCTGTTCAGAGCAGGATCAGCAGCCTCCCATATGTGTCTATAATCTGTTCATTTTGCATCCTCCTAGCCTTGTTTTGCTCTGGCTGGTTAGTTCATATGTAAGTTTTCAGGATTTATTATCCTCAGCTCACTCCTATTCTCTCATTTAATCCAGGGGAAATTCTGTAACTAAATGTTGTATGGGAACATGGAGAAGAAAGGCAGTTTCATGTGGCTAACGAGATTCTGGGCTTAGGGTTGAAGCTTGAGGGACTCATTGCATAAAGAGATGCCAATTTCTGCCTTCACCAGGCTGAGAGCAATGGTTGAGCTCCTGGAGGACCATGGAAAACCTAGCAGGCAACCTCACATCCTTTGGTAGACTCCATCTGTTGCTAAGTACCTCCACACTCATGCATCCTAGGAAATAAATATGTATTGGCTCAAAATGTTGAGATGCAAAAACTAGATTTAAATACCTTTCCTTCTAAGAATGTACTTTATGCTAGGCCAGCACACCCACTGCCCTCACTGGGGACTGCAAGGATTTTTAATTTTATGTGACATGGAATTTATATTGTTCTCCAAACATACAATATGCAAACTAGCAGTAATTTTCCATGAGACATAGAAGAGCAAAGCTAGGGAGTTAAACAGATTGCTAAGGAAATAAAGTTCAACCAGTCCATTTCTTTTGCATTCATTCTGGCTCAGTTTGCACAGTTAGAGTCACAGATGAGTTCTAAGAAACAGAAGCCATTCTCCTGACCCTGACCGAGGGTGGACCTCAGGAAGGAGTCCTGCCGTGTACATGAGCAGACCTCACTGCGGGAGCAGTGCACAGATGGCTACACATCTAAAACATTAAATATTCCAAACACCCTGCAGGGAAGTTGCTCCAAGGCCTTTACATCATGAAAGCAGGAAATCTTATCAATGAGGAAAATTAAATAAAATAGCAAATGTTAATTCCTTACCTTGCAGCATAATTTTTTTTTCTTCATTCCAGAGAAAGCTGATGATGGGTTGGGAACTGGGTGACCTGTAACACATAACAGCAAAAGAGAACAGAAGAAAGTTAGGATTAAAGTGTGGTCAGGAGAAAAATATGTTCTCCCTAACCGGCTATAGAGAAATATTCAAGATATTTTGAACACCTGAATGAAGATTATTGCAACACAAATGCAGTAACTTCTGATACTGTTGTCAGGACCGTTTGGGCCTCAAGGTGGGGGCTTTTCTCACCAAAATTAGGAGCCAGTTTTCAAGGAAAACCCCTTGAAGTCTTCACTGAACAAATGCCTCTCTCCTGATGGGTTCTATTTTTGTTTTTGTTTTTACTGAAACACTTATTATTTGGGAATATAGTCTTAGTCCCAAAGGACTATGACCTCTTTGAGAATGAAATCCATGTTTTAATAGTTTTTTGATAAACATTGTTTGAGGAGAATGAAAAGACGTTTTCTCTCAGAGGAAATGTAACCCTAAATCAAGATGCTGACCAGTCAGAACATCAGAACCATCGACTTCAAGCTTGGAAGGGATGCTGAGAACTATCTAGGTCACCTTTCTCCACAGTAAGGCTCCTCTTCACAGTGACTTTTCTAGACACCTGTACCCTTCCCGCTCTTTGGTGGCTTTTGTGGCCAGAACGCAAATGGCCCCTTGCTGATATTCTTTTCAAAATTGTGGTAATATACACATAATGTGAAATGTACTATTTTAACAGTTTTAGAGTGTACAATCCAGTGCCATTAAGTACATTCACAACATTGTGCAAACATCTCCACTGTCAAGTTCCAGAACTTCTTCATCATTGCATTTATTTTTAAAGCCAGATCCTTTATGACTCTCTTTCTCTTCCTCTCTCTTTCTCTCTCTGCTTAACTGACAATGAGCAAGTATCAGAGACTATCACCGAAACAGACTGAGGCTGAGCGTGCAACCTGCAAGTCTTCACTGAACACCTACGATGGATAGTTCTACCTTCAAAATCAAATGAGGTTGGAAATCAGGAGCCTGAATTCCTGTTCCAGTTTATTTCATAACTTCCTGTCCTTAACCTCCCTTCTACTCCACAGATAACAAAAGGCTCATGTGCAGATGAAGTTAACAATGACTCTTTGGGCCTCTGAGGTCCACCATGTGGAGCAAATGTGATTAACTGTGTCAACTCTCTTTGAGAAGCTTAAGATGTTAGGTAAATTCAAGGAATAATACCTAAAATAGCAATACATAAACTGCTCATGAGAAGTCATGTCATTAAATGGCTTGTTAGCACCACACTGGAGTTGGCATCTAAAATATATATCCAAACGTCTTTCTGTTCTCCTTTGTTACTTGGCTTAATCTTCTTTCTGTACCTCCAAACATGATTCACATTTTCACCCATGCAGTTGGGGGTCTCATAAGTCTTAGCTAAATGTCTATCTGTATGAATGAGGAAATGAATGCATGAATGACGAGTGAGTGTGTGATTATTTGTAAGCTGAATGAGTTAGCTACTGAAGCAATTCATGGTGAGCTAAGTTTTACAGTAATTTCTATGGAGAGGAGGCACTGGCTCAAAAAATTGGAAGACAAGAGGAAACAATTTCTTTTTTATTCCACAGTTGGAAATGGAAAACATCAGTTCTGTGTGAAGCTCGCCTCTGTGATGCTGACCCATCCCAAGGATGAGCACTTTATCTCTGATCTGCCTGCTTGTGGCAGAAAGGAAGGTTACTTTTATAAAGAACTTCTTGTGCCCTCTGCTGGCCCTATGGAGTACAGCACACACCCTGGGAGCCTCCTCATTATTCTTAGTGATCTGAACATGGAAATCAAGTGAGGCTTTTGGGGATGCAGAATTTGTTTGGTTAAGATTAAGTGAAGAGCCTCTTACCAGCTGCAACAAAATAATGGTAGAAAACAATAATTAACATGAAAATAATAATAGCTAATTTTTGTTAAAACTGACTGTGTTCCAAGCATGATTTTAAAGTACTTCACATGCATTTTCCCACTGAGGAGATTTCTCTGTGGCTGGTAATAGACAGATTACTATAATCTGGGGTCGGGGCAGGGGTAGGAAAGGAGCCATCATTCAGTCTCATAACAGCAACAAAAAAACAGAATGTTCTGTTTGGCATCAACTTTAGATCATCAACTTCAATAGAGAGATTTCATTTTATTCCGGAAGTGAAGATTCAGAAATAAACACTCCCTAAAAAACAAGTAGGACACATTCAGGTTAAAAGCCATGGTGCATATATAAATAATGAACTCATTCAGTTGGGGTTTTTATTTGTCTTATACAGTCAAGGGCAATCCTGTGGATCTGCCTTTCAATTTCAAGAGCCCAAGCTAAAGTTAAAATTGGTGCTTCAATCAAAATTCATCCAAGTTCTCCAAGCTCCCACTGGAAAAGTTCCTAGATGGACCTCAGTGAAGGGAAACATTCTGTTGTTTGTGTTTTGTTTTTCATCAACTTTTCTTTTTCCTCCAACATACAAAACGCTTTGGCAGGAGATTGTAAAATCATGTTCGTAAATTTATGATGCAGAAATGTTTCATTTTATAAATATTTTGAGAAAAGATCTGCAGTTGAGAAGACGATATGGAGTATGAAAAGATAACAGATTTGGGAACCAAGCAGATGTGGTTTTGAATATTCTGAAACATGAGGATAATTATAACCAGCAGTGATGTTGAAGGGACTGAAGATAAGGTTCCATACTCAGTTCCTGGCATATAGCAGTATCAGTAAGAGTCCAACTGGATAGATCAATAGACAGAAAGGCCCTTGGACAAGGATTTGACGTTAGGCAACTGTGGGAACTGGATAAATGATCTCTGCTAGGTTGCTGTCCCCGTGACTGGTGCTGAAACTTGAAGCCCATAAGGCAGGCAGACAGGAAGAGTAGATAGACTTAATGCTTTATGAACAAGAGCAAACCTAAAAAGTACAAACTAAGCCCTGTGTTAGTACTTATTGGCTGTGGCCTTGGTGGTGGGGGTGTCCTGCAGAGATCAGCGCTTCTTGTCATGGAGCTAAACACACACACACACACACAAATCTAGTCCAGGAGCCCAATGAGAAGGAAGATCAGGGAAAGGTGTGACTGTTTCAGCCTGTCTCTGCCTCAGGCCAATGAGGTAAGCAAGTAGATAAAGGGCACTGCTAATTACCATCAAATAGCTGTGACTTCCTGTCTTCCCTCCAAATCTCACAAGGGAACCTTTTTTTTTTTTTTGCCTTCCCAAACTAGAAACCTACAAAAAAGGGAATTCTGGAGATGGACGTCAGCCTAGCTAAGTTAACACATTACAAACCACCACTGAATGTATGTATGACCAAAACATTACGCTGTACACCAGAAACTGACACAACATGGTAAACTGACTATACTTTAAAAGAAAAAAAAAACACAATAGAAGCCCATTAACTGAAATGGCATCTACATTATTCACAATACACCCACCATTTAAAAAATATTAATTATAAATAATTAAACACTTTTTAGTTGTGGAGCTCTATTAGTTGTCTAGTAATGGAAGAGATAAGATACATTCATGACAAACAATGAAATACATCATAGTCTAAGATAAGTGGCAAAATGCAGGTGGAGAATAGAATTCCATCTTGAGTTCTAGTGCTCATTAATTGACAGTGCTAGATGGTAGTTCTGGGCTGAGAAGGATCCCCAGTCATATTCATTTGCCAAACTTTTACTGAGAGCCTCCTTACATGTGAGACACTATTCTAAGTGCTCTGGATATAGCTGTGAGCAAAAAAAAGTCAAAAAGCCCTGCCTTCATTCTAATGAGAGAGCCAATTAGCCAATGAATAATCAAAATACATAATGTGACAAATATATTCGAGTTTAACAGAAAGAATGCTGTGACCCCACACAAGTGATGCCTGGAGCTGGGAGTGGTATCTCATGGACATCCATTTGTTCTCCCTGGTGGAGCAGGGCAAGGGCAAGACATCAATGCTAGATGGAATGTTCAGGGAAGGCTTGAGAAGGGCAAGGTTTGACCACTGAAATCCAATCCATCTTTCAAATCTCAATTCAAAGTTTCTTTTCTACTTCAAGAGCCTCTGTTCTGAGAAATTCATATGGCATTCTTACATCACAGTATGTTTGTCAGAATGGCTGAAGGAGAGGTTCCTGGCAGGGCAGGCATGGGAGACATGACTAAAAAGGAAGGCCAGGGTATGGTGGAAGAGGATGTGACTGTAAGACCTGTAACGTAATATGTATTTCCGAGTTGTGCAGTATAGATTTTTTCAGAGGCACAGGAATCCAGCAGTGATAGGAACCACGCTGGAGTTCAATCCCCCTTCCCCATATGCAGTTGATGTGAAGATGAAAATCAATAGACTATAAAGGTGGTTCTTGTTGAGACTAAATTGGAATAATTGATTTTCCTCTGGATCATTTAGATTTCTGAAATCTGTGAGCCTCATTATGGAAAGAAAAATATTTACTCTATACCTAAAGTTTTACAACATAGAAAGAAAAAAGATAAAATCCAAATATCACTGGGGAAAAATGCAAGAAAATCAGGTCTTTATGTGGCAATTTAAAGTAATAATGTGGCCCATAAAGAGGGGTTAATGTGCCCTGACTGCTCTAAGAACAAATTTCATCATTAAAATAAACACTCAAATGCTGATAAGCCTGGAGGGGGGGGGTTTATGACAAAGTGAATTAATTCAATGTCCTTAAAAGAAAGCCAGATGGGTTCCTCTCCACCCCCTGGAAGCTCTAATCTGAGAAATAAAAGGTGTTTTTTGGGGGGTGGTCAGTAAGTACATTAAACTGTCTGGTGGATAGGCTTTAAAGGGGGCAGAGGTAGGAGACGAGACAAGATAGGTTCTTCATGGCATCATAGAACATGGGATATTATTTGGACAGTGTATTATATGATGCAAAGAACACCTACAAATACAAAAACCTTACAGAAGTGGAAACATTCAAGTTAGACTAGCCTAGGGGCAGAGGATGACTAAACACTTCAGGTAGCAGAGAAATTTAAAGCCCCAGAGTCCTTTAAGGTTGAAATTCCAATTTTTGAAAATCAAGGACCAATGCAAATGTTTTATCAGATAATTTTTATACATTAGATCATATATTTTTGGTTCCTATATAATAACCTAATTAATGATTCTACTGATTATTCTCTTGTCAACCTTTCCCTTTCTGGTCTAGACCTGTTACAGGGCTTCAGGGCATTCAGTTTCCAGATCAGGTTTTTAGGGTTGTGAATAGTGTCAACAAGAACCTGGTCTCCTCTCATCCGAGCAAACCTACATCTTTGCAGTAGAGGATCATTCATGTCATAGTTACCTGATCTCATACTGATGCATTCTAGCATTTATCTGTAATAATATTTATTAAGACTTTCAGAAAAGATAAATCACATATTGTCTGACACAGATGTGTACGTAACTTTCCTCCTGGACAGGTTATCTCAATACATTTTCTCATCAATGTGTGGAAGGGGAAGTAGAATTAAACAAAGTGTGGTACTTGGTGGGGGTCTCCTGATTGATTATTGAGAATATCTGGTGCTTTTGTTTCCTCCGTATCTATCCCTCATTTTTATATTTGCACCTCAGTTTTCCTTTAGAGGACTCAACCATCACATGCAGCTGTTCGGTTTTAGAAATGGACAAA
This sequence comes from Vicugna pacos, assembly GCF_048564905.1. Taxonomy (NCBI): domain Eukaryota; kingdom Metazoa; phylum Chordata; class Mammalia; order Artiodactyla; family Camelidae; genus Vicugna; species Vicugna pacos. The sequence goes on along the minus strand of NC_132997.1, from coordinate 81,101,783 downwards.
GGTATAGGTTTGGCCAATGAAATTCCCACATCCCTTTGGTCACAGTGGTTGTGCAGCTGAGCAGGGTCGGACCCCTCTCCATGTCCTCTGCTGCAGCTCCTCTCTGAAGTATCCAGATGACAGAATCTCGTGTCTATTTCCTGAGTTTTTCAGATGCTAAAAACCATCACCAAAAGGAAGAAATGAACTACCTGATAATCAGGTGCACGTGGCCCCCAGACCTGGTGCCTAGAGGTTGATAGTGTTGACTGCCCTGTTCCCTCAGCATCAACCAGAGAATTGAGCACAAGCTGATCACGTATCTGTGGCCTGCCTCCCTTACCTGGCCTTTAAATCTGTTTTGCTGGAACTCTTCCAGGAGCCCGGGGTTTTCTTGGGCATGAGCCACCCTTGCCCAGGCCCTCCTTGCTCGGCCCTGCCATAAGCCTTTCTCTGCTCCAAACTCTGACATTTTGGTTTGTTTGGCCTCATGGTGCATCAGTTGTTTTATGGACAGGCATGTGGCTCAAAGCCACTCCTGTGATGTTTTCCCCGAAGTTCCAATATGAGGTCCACTCTTTCCATGGGATTGCTTACAAGGTTAGATGTAAGCTTAGAGCTATTGTGGTCACCCTGTTAGTCTTAGAATAAAGCCAGCACCCAGGAAGATAAAAAGTGAAGAAACAGAAAAAGACCACTCTGTGATGATACTGAATGAGAATCCGAATGAAACTTGTGAACCAATGAATTTCATTTTTATTCAAGATAGCCTGGATTACTTTAGCTACAAATATCAGATATCTAATTCAACAAATATGCATATAAAGAAAATCTGAGTGCAAAGAAAAAAAATTTCAATTGGATTAGAATCTTATGAAAAAATAAAGCATACCTGACAGTATCCAATCTCACTTATAAATGAAGATTTAAGTCAAATGCAGTTAGCTTAATTGATTTATCCAAAGCCTCATAACAACTAATGTTATGGCCTAAAAATGAACTCACTTATTTGATAGATGGTTCTTCAAAATCCACAACTACTACTACTACTACTATTATTAGTATTATGATTATGATATGGGGAGGATTCCAGCAAAGATGCAAACTAAATTATTAGTTATTAATATTTGTTGTAACTGCAAAGTTCAGTAAGATTATATACTATTTCTAAACGTGTGAAAAGCTTCTCTTAACATGAAAACGTGCTTTTTATACTTCCTTCAGGACTTCCTTAAAAACTGAAAGCATTTTATAGCTTTTTTCACAGAAGAATAATACAATCTGTGTGCAGTAATTCAAATAATAATGATTAAATTAAGTTACTCCTCATATCAACATCCCACTTATAACCAATGAGCTGCCCAAAACTGTCTTGAAATGCTTTTAATTCCAAAGTACAATATGAGTGAATTATCACACTTCATAGCTAAAGATAATTACATTCATTTAAAAAATGAAAGATACTGTCAAATTGAAGGTTTGAAAAATCTGAAGTGTTAAATCCATTTCTTTATGATATATGGGGGTTTTCAAAATCTGGATAGTAACATGCAATTAAAAATGTTGAAAGAGGGGATGATCAATTTAATCTTTCTATACAATTTAGGAATCAAGTGAAATAATAAGTATTATCGGAATTCATTGACATTACTGATATAGTAACTATGTCCACCATGAATTTAGAATATACCTTCCCACCATGAAGTTGAGAATGTTTTTCACTGCTTTTATCTTTTTAGGTATTTAAAACCACAGACAACAGGTATATATAGCATATGTCCAAAACTGTTTCTCCCATCTTACAGATTTAAAACACAAATGTCCCCAATAAAATTTAAATGCAAACAGAAAATGGGGAAATAGTTGGAGGGAAAAAGGTCAAATATCATTGATGGACAAATGATGAAAATTTTATGATGCATTAATAAGAAAACATCAAAGATTCCAATTTTTAAAAGGGACAAAGGAATGAATAACTAACATGAGGAAATACAAATTAATAGCAAAAAATCTGCTAAGTAAAATAACAATGATACAGCATTGTTTTCTATTAGGTGAGTCAAGAGAGTAAAAGAGAAAAATGCATTAGAGTCCTAAGATTCAAGTAAAATTACTTGTGGGATCAGTTACCAATCTTCCTCTGGCTGACAAGAATTTCTCACAAATTTTGCTCTGCCGGTGGCATTCTGCCCTCCCACCCACGGCGCTACGGTCGAATTATCTTCAGATACTTTTTCCTTCTGTCTTAAGTGGCTTAAGTTGGGGAAATGAAACCATGTGTTGTGCTAAGTCTGCCAACCTCCACCTTAATGAATATATTTACATTTATAAATAGTTTGAAATAATAAAATAATAGAGTGTAATATGCAATCTAGTGTATACCATATTATATTATTTTAAATGCATAAACATATATCTAAGAAATATGCTAAATTTATCTATATCATATTACCATAAATAAAATGATGTTGTATGTACTACACATGAAATACCATTGTATTTAGCAATGGAGTTTTTTTTTCAAATGCAATTTTATACAATGGTGAGACATAAAACAGATGAGCAAAACTGTTCTGCTTATAGTGGGCAACGGAGCCCCGAGCCTCCATCCTGGCTCCTCCCCTTCCTCCTCCTCACCTCCTCTAGAAATGTGTGCACATCTCTTGGAGGCTGCTTTCCACAGTGGGAAGAGTGTAAGTAAAATGTGTAGGTAGAAAGGGCATTAAGCGATGATACTCATGGCACAGAAAGCTGAATTCACATCATTCCCAAAGTTGCCGATGCACATAAAATCAATGCTAAATGCACACTTTGCTGACACTCAAAAGCGTCTTTGTAAAAATATTAGTGACAGCATCAGCCCTTAGTTTCCTCGTGACTATATTAAAGGTGATGGTTCCAGTGGCTGTTTATAGGAGAGACCAAGTCTAGCAATCTGATTCCAAGTGTTCCCTGGGGGGACTTGTTGCCAGACTCCTTTCTATAGCAGTCACACTGTTTCTTAAATCCTCCCCATGCCCACTGTGTGCACCCTGGGCAACAAAGATTCTAACTTGGCTGGTGCAGAGTTCCAATCAAGAATGTTTTTAATCCATAGGCATAAAGTGACCTAATGTTCTTCAAACCTCAGCTATCCTTAAAACATGTATCTTGGATTGTCTGCCAACTTGGAAATTGCCATGCCCTTTGCTAGTATTAATTTATGATTACAAGACTCTATCAAACATGCCCAAATTACCCAATTCTTATAAAACACAACTATCCAGAAGAGAAAAATGTTGATGTTACAACACCTTAAAATAGTGGCCCAGTTATAATCATTTTGGTGTTTGCCCTAAGAAAACAAATCCTGTTGAACTCTCTAGTATTAATACAGATGCCACTCACCAGCACTTGTATAGAATTTTGACTTGAATTCAACCATAATTAAATCAGCCATTAATTTAAAGTGCAAGAGCACAAGATAATAAAACAGCAGTTCATGGATGAAAGGTATCTTATTCCTCCATGAAGATAAAAGACTGTCTCCTACAATTGCAATTTAATTTGTCTCAGTCACAAACGAAGACAAAATCTGTCTAGATAAATTTGGAATATAACTTTCAGACCACGTGGTTCGGCCTTTTGCAAGGTGCCAGGGACACAGGCATTTCATTTGCATTTGAGCAACATGAAATACCATTAAGTTCACTAATTACATTTCTTCTTCTAAGTTGATCTAAAATAGGTGTGGATCTCAGAGGGCTCAGTAGGTAAAGAGAGAAGGTAAAGAAGAGAAGACATTTAGTTATTCACCAATAAGCAAATGAAGGCATTTCTCAGGCCCTGCAGCTGCCCAGTATACTTGTCACCTGTTTATAGTGGTGAATGGACTTTCTCAGGGTTTCAACAAACCAGTTCAAAGCTACAAGTTCAAAGAACTGGGAAATTTGCTAAAGTGTTAATTAGTCTGACCCTCTGCCTTTCAGCAGGTCTAAACACACAACTTTCCTAATAACATCAACTTTAAAATTAAAAAAAATTGTTAAAAGGGATTTAAAGACTTAGAATTACCAATATCAGAACATTGTTTTCTTCCTCTTTTCCTGAAAATGTCTCCATTTTGTTAACAGTGAAGATGCAGATGAGGTGACCCCTGTTCCCTGTCACTCGCCATGCTCTATATACTCTCTGCCAATATTAGATTAGCCATCTGGCTTCTTTTCTGCAAATTCAGCTCATCTTAATAATCTTCTCTGAATCCATTCCAAACTTTCTGAGTCCCTCCCTATTTCTAGGACACTGATATGGAATTAATTAGGATGTGCAGGAATATTTTGCAAGCCTAAAATAAAAATTTCTTTATCATTGTATAGAGCTATATACGTGCTTTATATGGTTTATGCTAGCTTTTCCTCTTACACATGATTTTATTTATTTTTTTTTTGCTCGGCCTTAAAGAATCATCTATGTTTAAATAAATACTCCCTGAAATAAATACAGCTTTTTCAGGTATTTGTATACACATACACACACACATTTTTATTCAACAGAAATTGAGACAATGGAGAAGAATATTGAAAAATGCAGTTAGAATAAAATTTTTAAAGTCTAGTGCACCAACTCTTAAAGGTCACATATGTGCAGTGACAAAGATATTTTTATTTCCAGAAAGGTCAAATAAGAGACAACAGAAAGACAGACATAGAGGTCTAACCAACAGGCGAGAAGGAAATGAGAGAGAGAGAGAGAGAAAGGAAGAGGAAGAGAAAGAGAAAGAGAAAGAGAAACAGAAACAGAAACAGAAACAAAGAGATCAAAGGAGACTCAGAAAATCAAATGAGACAAAGCCTGCTGTGACCAGGAAGCACGTTTAGGAGTTCCAACTTATCTTTTCACGTGCGGAACTTTTTTTCACCAGTGAGGTTTCTCAAACATTGTAAGTCTCTAGGCAAGTGAGTTCTAGATGCCTTTACCATGGAGGACATACCTAGCAGTTTAAATACAACTGCAGGGAGAAGAGTAGCACTTAATAATTATTTGGTGGTAATTTTATATAGTAGGGAAAAGATGTTCTTGCCTTCGAAGTGTGGATAAACATGGTTTAGAAGCTTCTTGAAATGCTGTGACATACATGTATTTGTAGCTCCTGAACAGAATTTTATGTCACAAAGCAATTACAAGTTTGATCCCTTATAGTCCAAGGCAAAGGGAACATTCTGACTAATTTTTTTTTAATTTAACAATTCTTTTAAAAATGGAAAGCAAAGACAAGAAGAGTCTCACAGAAACAGGAAGAGAGAGTTTGGAACCTGCAAATGTGGGGAATTCATCTTTAGTGTATTCAAAGTACAAAAACCCTTTAGATTTCCAGGTTAGGAAATGAGGCTACAGAGGCAGTTCCCAGATCATCAGTGATACTGAATCCCAACTATTGCCTTGCCAGTAGAATTTCCTAAGAACTACCTCATGTACACAATGAAGAACTGGCTGATCTTCAAAGGCTGGGTGTGTCCTCATATGTCTCTGAAGAGCTGGATACATCCACAAACCCTTCTCCTCCAGAAGCTAACACTATTTGAACTCCTACTGTGCACTGTAAGTGTTTTACATAAGCGACCCCTGTAATCCTCATGTCAACATGACATCACTGTAAAGCACAGGAAACTGAGTCTTAGAGAGTTTAAATACCTTGCCCAGGTCACACACCAGCCCAGGTGTCTAACAATCACCATCTGTTCAGGTAGATATTTACTGAAAAGCATCCTGATGAACAATATCCTCCCCAAAGCCTAATTTCATTGCTCGCAGGATGTAGGGGATCCCAGAAGCAGATTTTAGAGGTTTCAGTATTCAGTTTTGGTATCATTCATTCATTCCTATAGTTACCAAATATTACTGAGTACCATCAGCATACCAAGCACTGTGCTAATACTGATTCAAGTCTTGGGGAAGGAGGCATGTTGAAATCTGCTAAATATGTCTTTCTAGCAGGTCACTGGAGAGGACAGGCAGCTCCTTGGAAGAAGTAGTTGAAGACCCAGAAGAATTTCAGGGCAGTGTGATATGAATAGCTCATTCATAGCTAGGCTGTTTCTAAGTCAAGAATGTCTATTGCAAACCTATGGGAGTGAGTCCCTCATTTTGAGGACTACACAATCTTTGTATGTGTACACATGAACACTGAAAAAGATGTTCATGGTACAAAAGAGTATAAGGAAAAGAAGTGCAAACAGCTCGTTTTTTCAGCTTCTCCAAGCAGCAGCTCTGGCAAGGACTTGAGCATAATTGGCTTGTGTGGAAGGTGATTGCAGGAAGCATTCTTAGGGGAGAGTGGAATTGAGACAAGGAAATGCATCCAGTAAGAGTCTTAATGAGAATGTTACTGCAAGAGCAGCTAGACCTCAATTGGCTGGAGACCTCTGCAAGAGAGTGAGTACAGGGCCATGCCTCAGAGTTGTAACCATTCTACCCCAAGGGGGAGGAGGGATAAGCCGAAATGTTTATTCTCTAAATACCATTTATCATTGGCTGAGGGCTACCCTTCAAACCTTCACTTTTTCTTAATTCCAAATTGCTCTACATGTGGAGTTAGAGAAAGATGAAAGGCAGAGTTTCAGAAATTTCTCGTAGAAATTGTGAAACTTGCACAGGAGAATAAAAGCAAAATTTTATGGGAAGAGCACTGAGAGTATCTGCTAAGAACCCTGTACTGCCATCCATGGGAGACCACTCTCAACGTACACTTCTAACATTCCAGTTGTCTAGCAATAAATGCATTTAGCCATGCTTTCCTGTGATAAGCTCATACTATTAGTTCACTCAAAAACATGTCTTAGAGATCCATTTGAATAAAATAAATTTCTATAATTTTAAGCAACTGCATAATGTCTTATTATGTATGTATTATAATTAATTTGTCCAGTTTTCCTATTGATGGACACCAAGGTTGTTTACAGTTTTTAAAAATTATTTTTATTATTTCAGTGCCATAAACATATTTTGACATACATTTTTTGCACATTTCTTAGAATAAATTGCTGAATCAGTGTGTATTCATATTTCAAAATAATTATTCTTTCTCCAGAAATATTTCACGATTTACACAGTCATCAAAAGTGAGTATGTGTGCCCAGTTCATGTCATCCCCAGCAACAGTGAACTCTGTCAGCCTTGTTAATATTAGATATTTTATAGCTTTGCAGATATGTGAGAGTAAACATCTTTTTCATATGTACTGATTACTACATTTTAAAAATTTCCTTTTAGGTGTTTTGCCACAGAGCCTTTTAAGGTGTTCATGGTTTTATTTCTAACTGACACATAGACCTCTTTGTGTTTTAGTGATATCTTTTATTACAACCATTGTAGGTGTTTTTTTCAAATAAATTATCCATCTTCCAATTTTGTTTCTGTACATGAGGTAAAAAATAGTTATTTTATGTGCCATGTTAAGAAAGACTATCCCCATGTCAAAACTGTGAGCATTCTTAGCTGTATTTTCTCCTGATATATTTTCCCAAACTGTTTTCCAAGGAAATGATTCCAGAAATATTAATAAGTAAGTCAAGAAAACACATATATAAGGTTCAAATAATTTTAAAATCATCATATTCAATAATGTGAGCAAGCTCTCTTACTTTAGGGCTACTCAGAGTTTTTAATATATTAACAGGAACTGCAATTCCAAGGGAAATAAAGTATGCCCTGTTTCCAAAAATGTATTTGACCTTAAATCATTTAAAAATTGTTTTTTCAAGATGTACTTATTAACATCATCCAAAAGAGTGTTTTGCAAAGTACTAGTTTGGAAGACTTTTATAGAAAAGCAAAATCATAAAAGTAGTAGAAATAACGTACTAGAAAAAATGTAAATCTTTATCTTTCTAGGATTTGATCCAATAAATTTGGTAGTAATATGGTCATACTCATTAGTATATATCATTTCCACCTCACCATAACCTTAGTCCCAAAGCCTGTTTACCTTACTTAAAAGTTAGGTGCAAATGAAATATTTAAGAATTTTTCCTTATAATTATGAGTATATCTAATTTTTTTTCTTAAATTTTACATTTTTGGTCTCTTTCAATAGTATTTCTAAAGTTCACAGACCCTTGGGCTTATCTCAAGTTACTACCCTTGAGTGTTTTGGAATAGTCTTTATTCTAAGAGCCCAGCAGAGTCAGTTATAACTCTTTTAATACTACCCTTTTTGCCAAGTATCATTTGCTTTCATTTAAGCTTACTTCACGGAGTAAAAAAATAAATATGATTGATGTTAATGTTGCACTACAAACAAGTAAACAACAACAACAAAGTAATATCCTGGAAGCCTCAAGAGAATAGATTTTGAGCTGTTGCATTTGAGAAAGTTGGCCAGACATCACCTTCTGCTCAGGTAGGACAAACTGGGCAGAGGGTTGGCCTGCCTGCTAGGGTAAGACAGAGAAGTTCCAAGAAGTCCTCATGAAAAGAAGGCTCTTCCATAGTTCTTTTGAAAGGAAGCTTTGGCAAGAAGCATTTTGCTAAAATAAATTGAAACTGACGTAGTATTTAAATGTTTTAAGATAATTATTACAAAGTAAAATAATTTTCAAATGATACCTAACTTCTACTTGCAAGTTAAATTCCATAAAATACCTCACTTCCCATGGTGTAGGGTTAGAGGCGGGAAACCATGGACTCACCGCTTATTTCTTTTATTCAAATCAGCCCACTAGGGTAATTCTGGTGTCTTCCACCTCATCTGAAAACCAAAAGTTGTCTTTGTACCTCTCTCTTAGCAGATCAAATTAACCTAACTACAGAGTTTTATATAATGTTTCCAGAAAGATCCTTAGATGAAAGGAGCAGAGAACTAACTTTAAGTTCCTAAACTCAGTAACACCCCCCCGTTATATATATTATGCATAAAATATATTAAGAGGTTGTATTAATAGAAAATAAGCAAATAAATAAGAAAAGTTCTATGGGAACAACAAGAAAATCATATTTAAAAGTGAAAATATCTTCCCCTGGCTTTCCTGTCTTTTGAGAAAGACAAGTGATTCTAGGACAACGAAAGATTATGGAAAATCTTGGTCAGTATCATACAGATATTCCAAACTCAAATGTCACACATCACAAATAGAATAAACAAATAGAAGCCCCTGCATTACTAGGAATAAAGTTCATTTTCTGATACTATGCCCTAAGGGGAAAATATTTATATATGTATATACTTCTGTATGTATATGTATGTATGTATGTGTGTGTATATATATATGTGTGTGTGTGTGTGTATATATATATATATATATATATATATATTTCCCAGGTGTAAAATTAGCAAAAAACAAAACAAAACAAAAACAGAAACAAAAACAAAAGTCCTTTTAAAGGGAAGGGCGAATGTGGTCTAAAATAAATAATCACTTAGAGTATTTAGGGTGTTTGTTTCAGACATGCCTTTGTGTTTTTCTGGTGATGGGATAACTCACAACAGTCATTTCCCAAGGGCATTTACATGTTGTTTGCTATTTCTAGAGCATTCTGACTCCCCACCAAGCCTGCTGGGGAAGTGGCATCTTTCAGAAATTGGACTGATTTGCCCCATAGCCCCTGATGTTAGCTTTTCTGTTTAATAGGGTGCTGTCAACAGGAAGGCAGGAGAAACTAGTGTGGTTTGAAAATCAGATCTAATAATTGAGACCATGAAAATTTCACTCCATAAGACTATGTAGATTTATTTGTATAAAAAGCAAAACACACTAATAATAATCCTCTTTCTGATTCGGGCTAGGAACTTAGGAGAAAAGGAATAATACCTAACATTGTCGAATCTCCCCCCATTTCCCAGACATCGTGTTGCTGTCTTGTTTGCCATACGTTTTCCTTATACGTTCTCCTTTAATCCTCATCACAATTATATAAGGTCAAAGTCCTACTAAACCACTCCGATGTTACAGTGGGAAAACTGAGGTCCACAGAAATAAAGTAACTTGCCCAAGTTCACCCAGCTAGCAAGTGGTGGAATTAAAATAGAAACCCAGGTTTATCTCTGACTCCAAGCCCACATTCTTAACCATGATACTACATTGCCTCTGTGGAAATCCAGGAGAACAAACAGGAACTTTCCTTTTTTTTTTTTTTGCTGTTTATTTATTCAATCATATATTAAGGCATTTATTTGATAATCTTTCAATCAGTTCTTACTTTTTATCCAGGGAGAATTCTACCAGAAAATAAGTTCCATGAAGTTAGGAGGGTCAAAAAATTTTTCACTGTTAAATTCCCTGACAGGAGGAGTGTCTAGCATGTAGGAGGTACTCAGTAGACATTTGTTGAAGGAATGAATTGAAAAATCCAGGCAAGGGATAATGGACTGTTCACATTATGGAATATTGGTGGAATTAAGCAACAGATAATAATTTCCTGAGGTCTCTTTGCATGAAATGTAAGTCTTGGAGTAACGGAAGATGATATGGAAAAGAAAGTCAAAGAAAGATTCTGAAATGTCTCTCTCTTTTTAGAGCTTGATCATTCCTCACTAGGCTTGTAGAGAAAGTAAAATTTTTCAGAGTTTGAGTTAATTTGCTCTTGTCTTCCACTTTCATTTATGGCTCTTGAAAAAACAGAACCCTTTCAAGTCTTCCTTGCTGCCCTCAGACACTTGGTAAAATAATTCTCCCTAATTTCTCAGAACTGCTCCCAGGAATGTTTGGATGTATTTATACTACATCGAGTGTTAATTCCCTTGGACAATTCACAGAAGACAGAGACTTAAGTTCCACAATGAACCTCTAATTGTAAGATTTTTAGATCAGAAATTTTATAGGAAAGGTACTCAGACTGGGGAAAATAAGGGGGAATTTTTGGGTGGGATGGCTTCTGTGATTCCTGAATTGATTCATCTAGGGAGGCATTAACTTTTCTACTAAGTCAAACCTTCCACATTGCAATAATATGACATGGTTCCATCCACTTTTTCCTAATTTTTCTGCCATTAGGGCTTATTCATTCATTCATTTGTGCATTTGTTCAATGGTCATATATGCCAGGCATTGATTTACAAAACAAAACAAGAATAAAATAACCCTTTTTTTACATTATATACAGAAATAAGCTCAAAATGGATCATAGACTTAAATGTAAGACCTGAAACCATAAAACTCTTAGAAGAAAACATAGGCAGTACACTCTTTGACACTGGTCTTAGCAATATATATTTGGATCTGTCTCCTCAGGTATGGGCAACAAAAGCAAAAATAAACAAATGAAACTATATCAAACTAAAACCTTTTGCACAGTGAAGGAAACCATCAACAAACAGGCAACGTACTGAACGGGAGAAGGTGTTTACAAATGATGTATCTGATAAGGGCTTAATAACCAAATTATGTAAAGAAATCATACAACTCAACATCAAAAAAAAAATCAGATTAAAAAACTGGCAGAGGACCTAGAGAGACTTTTCTCCAAGGAAGACATACAGATGGCCAACAGACACATGAGAAGAAGCTCAACATCACTGTTCATCAGGGAAATCAGCAAGTCCAAACCACAATGAGATTACACCTCAGACCTGTCAGATTGGATATCATCAAAAATACAACAAATAACAAGTGTTGGCGAGGATGCAGAGAAAGGGAACTGTTGGTGCACTGTTGGTGGTAATGTAAATTGATACAGTCACTGTGGAAAACAGTGTGAAGGTTTCTCAAAACATTAAAAATAGAGCTACCATACAGTCCAGCAATTCCACTTCTGAGTATTTTCCCAAAGAAAACAAAGACATTAATTTGAAAAGATATTCACATCCCTATGTTCACTGCAAGATCATTTACAATAACCAAGACATGGAAACAACTTAAATGTTCATTGATAGATCAATGAATAAAAAATGTGGTATATACATACAATGGATTGTTAGCCATAAAAAAAGAATGAAATCTTGCCATCTGTGATAATACAAGTGGACCTAGAGGGTAATATGCTAAGTGAAATAAATCAGACAAAGAAAGTCAAATACTGTGTAATTTTTTTATATGCAGAGTCTAAAAAACAAAATAAATGGTCATGCAAAACTAAACAGAAACAGACTCATAGACACAGAACAAACTAGTTGTGGCAAGAGGGGAGGAGAGTGGCGGGGTTGGGCAAAATGGGTGAAGGAGGTACAAGCTTTCAGTTATAAAATAAATGTCATGGGATGTGATATACAGCGTAAGGAACAGAGTCAAAGTATTGCAATAACTTTGTATGATGACAGATAGTCACTGCACTTACCTTGTAAGTGATCATTTCATAATACATTTAAATGTTGAATCACCATGGTGAACACCTGAAACTAACATAATATTGTACGTTAATTATACTTCAAAAAAAACAAACACACACAAAATAATACAATTTTCCAGCAACAAAGATACATTCCTTGCCCCAAGGGAACTTAACACTCAGTGGAGAATGCAAACAAACAAGAAAAAAATAAGTCTCAAATGCCATAGGGATGATAAAACGTGTACTATGGGCTGGGGTTGGGGACACATCTCAGACAAACCCAATCTGATCTAAGAACATCAGGACGACCCTCCTATAAATCGTGATTTTTTAAAAATGAGATCTGAAGGAGGAGTGGGCAATCAGCAGGTGATGTAAGAGAGGTTCTGTTAGTCATTGACTCCTTCACCAGCTGGACCATTTTTTTCTTCTTCCTCAAAGTTCAGTTTGGCTGGGCTGTTACATATAAGGTGGCAAATGATAAAAGGTGAAACTGGAAAAATTGGTTAGGAAGCCACTGACATGATACGATGATGAATTTAGACCTTAACCTCAGCCCTTGTGAATACTCCTTCTGATGGGTTTTAAACCCAAGACTGACCTGATCAGCTGAGCATCATGGAAATACTCCTCTGCCTGCAGTGTGCAGACAGGATAGGAGAGGGGCAAGGCTGGAGTAAAGGAGCCCAGTGAGGGGCTGCTCTTTAGAGTAATTCCTAAGAGGTGACCGGGGTCTATGAGGGATGGCCCAGGTTCCCAGAATGACTGACCTAGGGTACAAAGTTTTTAACAGAACAAAGGTATCTTAAAGAATCAACCAACCCTAATTCTATACTTCCCTGCACTCGGCAACATTAAACAGCTTGTCGTAAATTTAACTTGACGCTACGTACCTTAGAACTATTTTTAGCCACTGTTCACAGATGTAGGTGATGTTCTTTACCAGTGGATGCTCCTGCTTCATGGGGGAAGCCTCTTCTCTTAATGGTCAGCTCTGTGGAAAACCTGGGACTGCAACACCCAATAGCCACGTTAGTACAGCTTCCTTTCCGAATTTAGCAGCTTTAGCAAGAGCAGAGAGGTCCCTTCCAGAGCTCAGAACTCTCTTCCCCAGGGTGAAAATGGAATAGCAAATTACAGAAATCACTCTGTTATCATAACAATAAGGAAGGCTGTCGAAATAACATGCCACGCATCCACTTCTCTCGGACGTACAGCGTGAGGCAAGCAGAGTTCTCAGCGTTTCTTGAGTGAAAGACATAATTTATCCTTCTGGGCCCTGGTCATTATTTTCCTTTCATTTTCAGGAGGAGGTCATTTGCTAAATGGAACCCAGCTGCACTAAAAGGGGTAAGGGCCTTCAAAAAAGAGAGCAATTCATTCTCTCCTTAATCCCTTATTACTGCTGCTTTTAACTTCCCCTCCCATGACTACTGCTATTATATGGTTAGTGTTCAGTTCATGTGGCTCTGTATTGCTTTTTAATATCTAGAGGAGTGTGTGTGTGTTGGGGGGGGCAAGAAGGTGGGAGGAGATACAGGTGACATGGGCATGCGAGTAAATGGATGAATGGAGGCGGGAAGCAGTTCCTGAAGCTGGTTAAACAACACAGCCAACAAAGAAGTGTCTCGGTTTAACGACCAAGATGTTTCTCTGGATTTCTTCCCTTATGAGCTTTCAAAATCAATAGAGCTCTGGCTGTGAGCTAACCCGCAAAAGGAGATCTCGTCTCCTGTGAATAGAAGAGTGCAAAGCTGCTTCTGAGAAATGAAAAATACCCTTAAAGGAAATGTTTAATGTAGAGCCAGCCCCAGCGGTTAGGGGTGGGCTGCATCAAAGAGATTGCAAAAGCCCAGAGAGTAACTTATTTTAATGACAGCTCCAATGCCTCCCAAATTGACTAGCTATCTTAAATATTAACCTAGAGAAAGAGATGTTGACCAGGCTGAAAATGTTGATAAAAAAAATTGTTTCTAAAGGTTGAAAATGGCAGATTGGATTACAGTCCTGCCTTGTTATTTTGTGACACATACTTTGGGGACCAATTTGAATAGTTAAGTCACACTGATAGTGTTGTATCTGCATGTGGCGGTGGTTGCTGTTTAAACACCGGAGTGCTTACCGACATGAGCAGTTAGGTCAGGATGCACTTTGAGGGATGTGCAGTGAGACTTGCCACTTGCTGTGCGCTCCCGGGATGCCCAGCAGCTCTCTGATTGATGGGTGTGCTCTGCGCTTGTACTTGAAAAATGGCAAAATGGTGCCGGGGAGAATGAAGGAAAGGAAGCAGCTTGATCCACTTCCAAGTCTGCACTGAAATCGGCCCTTGTGGTGTTTTTAATTCACATCTGGAGGAAAATAAATGTGGCCACGATTATTAACACATTCTGGAAGAAATAAGTCAAGAGCTACTTAGACTGCACAGGTGTCTGTTATCAAAATCTCAGCAGAGAAGTGTTAATACGGTGCCTGTTATTTCAGGCTCTCCAGGTGGGCTGCAGCTAAGAACACAAGAGACGAGCATTAAGGGGATGATGCTTAAATACAAAATGTTAATTTGGCAAAAAAGGAAATCAGTGAATGAGATTAGAGAAACCCATCGGTACATGAGCTGAGAGATTCTGAAAGTTAGAACAGGAAAACCAAATCACACTTCCTGAGAAGAAACCCACTAAGGGGATTTACCATGGCAGAAGAAAATGATGTCTTCCTGGTTTTTGTTTCAGGAGAACCTACAGTTGGTTCATTCTTTTCCCAATAGATCTTTATTTTTGACTAAATGCTTAATGAAATGATTTCCCTTTGAATCAAAAGTTATTTACTGCAAAGGTTTGCTTAGTATTGGGAAAATGTCATTAAATGTAGCTGGATGATTGTCCATCATTGTTAAGCTTTCTCTATGGCAACCAAGATCTCATTTGAAACTAGGGCTTGATTTCTAGTTTTCATAGCTGTTGTTTGTGGACGTGATTAATGGATCTGAGTTAATCTACTCTTTCTAGAAAGGAAGCGTTTCAGTCTCCTGGAGAATTAGATGATGATACCATTTCCTAGCTAAGTAAGAAAGGGAATCAAACGTTAGCAAAATAGATGTCGTGGAGCCAGAGCAATGATCTTGCAGGAAATGAACGTCCACTGGCCCTACAGATTTCTCATATGAGTCATGGTTTATTCAAAAAGGAGTCCAGATAATTGTGTATTTTCTCAGACAAGTTCAGAATACAGTTTCTTCCTTGGCAGACAAGGCAAGGGAGATTTACAGACCTCAGAAACAGGAAGGGATAAGGGTCTGGACCTTGTGGTAGAGTCAGCACTGGCACCCAGACTCGGGCGTGCTGGATGACACCCTGGGATGGCACACCCCAGTTGAACATAAAGCACCTTTTCAAGATTGTTAGTAAGTTCTGTCCTCAAATAGGCCCTGCCTTATCACTGTTGTCTGGTAAATAAGTATCTTCTTTTCCCTTTGGGGATCTAAAAAAACACAATTCCATTTCTGCAATGTCTGCAGCTGCTTAACAAAGCAACGTAACAGTAGACACTACATGCAAAATATATGAAGTTTTCCCCAAAGGGTAGAATGTGTACAATTGTGGCATATAATGAGGAAATCCAGGGAGAATTCTTCCCAACAAACAAGCATTACCATAAAGGAGAAGTTTTCCCAGCCATGAGACCTAATTAATGGAATCAAGTTTACAGAAAAGGAGATGCCAATTAATAGGTTTTTGGTACCTGCAATAAATTATTAAATTAAATTAATTATTTGATTTTATTTAAAGGGTAGGGTTAGAAGAATATATTTCATGAGTATTTTTTAATAATTGTATTATTGAGAGGTAACACACATGCTGTAACATTTCCCCCTTTAAAGTATACAGTTCAGTGCTTGTTAGTATATTTACAGAGTATGTAACCATTAACACTCTTTGATCCTGGCTTCCTTTTTTTTTTTTTTAACTTTTCACAAAGTGCAGAAACTTTCTAACACAAGCATTTCCGGTACTTTTTGGGTGTGTTCCTACCATTTCTAATGAGGACTCCTCAACGACCATTTGGCCAAGGTCATTCTTGTATTAAATTTAGAGGAAACCCCTTGAAAAAAAAAAGAAAAACGTGCATCATTGGATAGTTGCACTGGCATTTTTCCTAGATATCTTAGGCACTCGAAATAGTATTAGCAAGAGAGGTAGTGCATCGTGCCCTGAGTATGGAAAGATTACTCTTTATTAGGGCTCTTGAGACGCGTTCTACACGAGGATCCCACTTACAGTCTTGGCCAAGCCCTTTACTCTCTCTGGACTCTACTTTTCTTCTTCTGTACGCAAAAGAAAAATCAACTATTTGCTGAGTATCCACTGTGAAAACAGGGCGCAGTGATAGCAAGGGGGAATGGTGGGTTACTTTAGGTTATGTGAACAAGGAGAGAGTGACATATGAGCTGAAACTTGCAAAAGAGGCAGGTAAGTGAAAATCTGGGAATAGAGCCTTGCATACAGAGGATAAAGCAACTGTTAAGGCCCCAAGGTGATTGCACTTACTGTGCTGAGGGAAGGAGGGAAGCCCAGAGAAGCTAGAACAGAATGAGCAGTGAGTGGGGAGTCGGGTTATGAGAGGAGATTTGAGAATTCAAAGGCTAGATCATGGAGGGCCTTCTTGACAATAGCAATTGGCTTAGATTCTAAGTTCAGTGGACAGGCATGAACGGGTTCTAAGCAAGGAAGTCTCCTGTCTACATTTTCAACAGAGTACTGCTATGTGAAGAAGGGATTATAGGGAAGCCATAAAGGAAGCAGGAAGGTAACACAGGAAGCTACTCCCATGGTCGAGGCAAACTGGGATGCTGGCTTGGACTAGGCTGGTAATAGTGAAGATGAGGGGAAAAAACAATGCCTGCATCTGACACTGTGTGCTTCCTATAGTTTCAATGATGTCCAAAGGAGCAAAAGGAAACATACAGGCCTTTGGGACAAGATTTAAAAAATTCCTTTAATTAAATCTTCCCAGCAAATCTATGGGATTGGTAGCAAATGAATGTGAATAAAGTCTGACAGATAGAAAGTACTATACAAACATAAGGATTGATGTTAATTACTAGTATTGTTACCACTGTCATTTCTATGTTTGGGTCCAGCCAGGGATGCTCTGGTAATCCCGAGAATGACTTATGTACCTCATACCCTCTTCAAAGAGTCAATGCGCTGCCCTCCTGTATCTACCATGAATCTTCTTTAAGCTATCTTTGAAGAGGGCTTTGTAGTTAATCAGCTGTCAAGTCTAAAACACTAAGTCTTGTGCATACTGCATGTCATATCTGTAAGAATCAAAAAGCACCATCCTTTCCTTTGTGCAAATGCAAAAACTAAAACAAAATGACAGCAAAAACCTATTGAATAAATTTGGATACCACTGCATTTAAAAAGCACTCATTTGTTCAGCAGAGTGACAAAATGCCCTCGGCGTGCGTAGCAATGAAATGCATTCTGTTCTCGAAAGGTTCAGGGCCTAGTGGGGTAAGAAAGCCAATTTGGTCAACAATTATAGTAAAAATGGTAAGAACAATGATAATTAATATGTACTGAGAACTCACCATATTCCAGGTATTTTTCATTTAATATATTATGCAAGCCTCACAAAAAATCTATGAGGGTGGCAGTATAAACAGCCTCATTTCACAGGTGACAATTTTCATATGACACAGGTGTTAAGTGATATGACAGAAGATGCGAGGAGTAAGAAGCAGGGTGCTGAGATCATTTTTCTTTATATAGATGTGCCCCACCACAAGAATCTCCAATTTCTTCAAAATACCTGAAACTACACCCCAATATATTTGTTGATGGTCCATTGCACAGACATACCGCTATAACCACAACGCTGACTGCCATCAAAAGTGATTTGTTGACTTAAACCAGCATTAAAGAAAAGCAACCAGAGATTTAGGAAAAAAATGGAGTTTTTTGCCAGATAAAGGAGTGCTTTGGGCTTAGTAATTATTTCTGCTCCCTATGAACAGGGATTCAGAAACCTTCACATTATTCTCAATGACATATATATATCTGACTGGAGTTATTATGCAATAGAAATCTTGTTCAGATTTTTTTATACTTCAAATAAAGATCATCCTTTTACTTTTAGAATCATGAAACTGTACAGATTTCCCTTTTCTTTTGATTAAGAAGAAATGACATTTTAAAGATAGAGCTGTGGTCCAGAGAAGTTAAATGGCTTGATCATGGTCACACACCAGGTTTGTGTCTGAGCCCTAGCTGGAATTTAATCCTTCTGACCTCTACCAGTTCAGAACTCTTTGTCTATCATCCACTCAATTATTTACATATTATTTGTTCACACATTTATTCATTCATTCATTCTTTTTTTTAACTGAGCACCTACTACGTGCCAGATTATGTCCTAGGCATGGGGATATCACAAAAAACCAAACACAAGAAAACTCTGTTCTCATGAAACTCATGTTCTAATGAGTGAGATGGCAATAAGCAAAAAAATAAAAAAAATCAGTAAATACAGATCAGGTTAGATACTGATAGATATGAAGGATAATATTAAGTAAGTAAATGCAACAAGATTTTTTGGGTGGAGGGCATGATACTTTAGAGCAGTCAGCCAGGAAATATCTCACTGAGAATGTGACTGCTGAGAAAGGGAAACACAGAAGTGTGTCTTGAGGGAAACTGAGGGAAGAGACTTGTAAGCAGTAAAAGCAGCATGAGCTTAAGCCTGAGGCAGACATGTGATGGGAAGGTTTGTGGAAGAGAAAAGAGACTAATATGGAAGCAGCAGGGTGAGCAAAGAGGAAAGTAGTAGGAGAAAAGAGCAGACATAAAAAAAGGGGGCCAGGACACATACCATCCTGGAGGTGACAGTTGAAATTTGGGCTTTTCCCTGAGTGAGAAGGGTGACACATAGAGCATGCTCCTTGGCACCATGTCATGATGCCCTGAGAAGTCTCATGCCTGTACTGGACAGACTCTTTTTTATCAACAAAATGGCATTAGCCCAGTTACAGAAAATAATAATGTACATGGCCTTTCACTTTGTGAAGCTGATAGTTCTATAAATGACAAGGACTTTTAAATGGAGAAGAAAAGCAGCATGTAGAATTGATTTTGAATCCACTTTAAGACTTCAATAGAGAGGGTGATGTGCTTTCTTTGTTAGCTGCATCTTTAAGGGAGGCAGAGAGCTACATTTCCAAACGTGGTAAAATAAATAACATTAAGGATATATCTTGAATGATTGAAAAATCAAAGCAAGTTGACATTAAGTCTTAAATTCTCATGGCTTTTTATTAAAAAAAAAACACTGGAAGGACTTAGTTCACATTATGTTCCTGCAAAATGAAATATGGCATTTTAATGAGAAATGTCATTTTCTTAGGTTATAAAAGGACAACAAAAATGATAAAGGCAGTCAACACCACTAGGGTTCTTATTTTTCCCCTCCTCTCCTATATACCCAGTATTTCATTTTGATGTACTTGTCAAGCCATTTGGTTTCCTTTGGGAAGAAAGAGGTAAATGTCTAGGAAATTTTACTCAACATTTATTTATGACGGGCATTGTTTTAAATAATGAACAAAGAATGATTTTTTTTCTTTATGTCTGCTGTTTTTCATAAAAACCTAGAATAATAAACTTTACTTTTTCTTTTTGGATCCTAGGTGTCCTTTACAAATATTAGCTGGTCAAAACTTACTGTCTTCTAGTGTGAGTAGTTTGTAAATTGAGAAACCAAGACATTGTAACCGGTCACCCAGGCAGGAGAAGGGAGCAGAAACAGGCAACTGATGTGAGCTTCCTAAGTTTTGCTTCAGTGCGGAGCTGACTTTGCAAGTTGTGTGACCATTCTAGAAAGGGCAGATGTATTTGATAGAAAATAATTGATTTGGGGAAACATCGGGGCGTTTATTTGCATCAGGCAAGACCAGAGCTGAGTACGCTACTGCCTGCCAGTTCTGGACGAGCCTTAAAATGAGGCAGGCATATTAGTAAGGAAGCAAAACATCCTTCTTAAAACAGATCAAACCGAATCTTCTATTACTGACTCCCTTTTGAGTAGTCTGGCCCATTAGAGTTCTCGGGTGATTTATATAGTCTAATCAGCCACCTGGGAAATTTTATTTTCACCTGTGCAGCCAATGAGCTAGATCAAGGACATAAAATAGTCCCACAGGGGTTTACTTTTGTCCAAGATTTATGGAGCTCACAAGAAATCTTGTCTCCCTGTCCAGCATTTCTCATTTCCTCTGATTTTAGTCCCTTACCAAAAATAACACCAATAACGCCTACCTCATATAAAAGCGATAGGTGGCTGATGTGGAGAGAAAAATGAAACCTTATCAGGACAGTACATTTTATACCAAAATCCACATTTAACTCTGGGGAATCTATATACATTCTGAGCTCTTATGTTCTTTGCAATCTACCCACAAACACTGAAGATTCTAGTTGAGAAATCAAATATTCAGGATGTCATGGATAATACATACCGACCAGAAGAATGATGAAATACTCTAGGACAACAGAAGGGGAGGTTGTCACACTGGGCTACGTTTGATAGATAATGAGACACAAGCTGGAGAACTCTGAAATTACTTCCTGCAAAAATGACAAGAAAGTTAATATATGGTTTGGAACAACTATAATTCCAGACTTCCATTGCTAAAGAGGGAACCTCTAATTACAATATTAGAATTCTTACAGATTGTTTCAATTATCCATATGTAGTTTGCCCATCTCTACCTGCAAATAAATGTCTGGTCCTTATGTTAATATTTACTCTTCTGAGATTCTAATGTTTCAATAATAGAACAATCATTGACTCAAACCCTCACTTTTTAGAGAAGAGATCTACAGTAGTCATATCTCGTAAGTGTTTGGAAAATGACCTAATCAGTTCAAATAAATGCCCATGAGATAGCGTGAAATTATTCATACAAACATACCTATTTTAAACTATATACAGTTTTTTTTTTGGCAAACACCTACCATATGCCACGAATTATATACCTTTTGTCTATTCTCCATCTTGCTATTGTCTGTCCTACTCACTTCATAAAACTCAGTCCAAGCATTCTCTCCTCCCAATATTCCCTCCTGACCTCCAGTCTGATTTAGCAATTCCTTTGCTATGTTCCCATAGCATGAATGGATATCTTTATCAGCATACTCATTACACTGGGAGGTAATAGTTAATCTATGTGTCTGTTTTTCCTCCAACTAGACTCTACTCTCCATGAGGGAATGAACCATGTTTTCATTTACTATCAATTCCTCTTATATAATAAACAATTGAATTCAAACTCAATCCCCAAAGCACTGGAAAGATAAAGAACACTTTCATGTGGGGAAGCGACTTGAAATATTTGCATGTTCAAGTATTAACATATGCCATGGTGGGAACTATGGCTTTTAAATGGTGATGACTGGGGGTAAGGACAGCTAGGAAATCATTTCAGTGATTTAGGAAACAGGATGGAGTTTGAACTAAGGCAAGGGATTGCTGTTGAGGAGGTGGGAGAGGATGAAAAAGATTTTAAGGTTAAAAATTTAGACATTGGTAGGCTCAATCTACTTTTCCCCTTAATCTTCATATTTAATTAAAGACATTTCTTTGCATTTCAGGTGTGCACTATTTAAAAGACGATGGCAACATGCTCTGAAACAGGAAATAGGGTAGAAATATGCAAAGTAAGGGACATTCAGTTTTGAACATGTTCAACTTGAACTCTATTTATATGTCCCTCAGGAAACTTAAATTGAAAAGGATGTTATCCAGGAAGAGTACAGCACATGGGAAACAGGAAAGCCTAGGATGGAAGACTAGGGACAAGAATGCTAAGAGACAAAAAAAAAAAAAAAAAAGCAAAGAAGAACTCTTCAATTAGAAGTAACACGAAGAGCAAAGCAAGAGGAATTGTTGGCTAACATTAGATTGCAACTTACATCTTTCCTTACCACTCTGATCTCCTCCCAGAGTCTCACCCATCAGGAGTCCATCCCTTTCATTCATAATCTATAACAGAGATCTGCTCGGTAACATGTGAAGGATGATCTGTCATTCTCCAAGGAGCATACAGCAAACGCTGAAGAATCCGTGAGACTTTTTCTCCTTCCTGTTCTCAGCATGGTGCTTTCAAAATAAAACAATCCTTGCTTTCATTTTCCATCCGAAACACTCAATTCATTGTAAATTGAAGCAAATAAAAATCTACATAATACAAATCACATTCAAAGTGTTCAGTGATTCCTTGGCTGATGGCAGGGAGAGATTGCTTTATCAGCTTTGAAGGAGATGTTCATCACCATTTTGGCAGCTTTGTCATTCACATTTGAAATCATCCCTTGTGTTTAACTGAAGAGAAAAGGCAAGGATGAACTCTTAAAAGTGTAGAGGTAGAATCATTCTGGGCTTTGCTCAACTTCTCAAATAAACAAAACAAAACAATTGAATAATTCTGACATAAAAACAGCAAGGCTGAGTTGTTAGCTCATGCCCTGTAAACCTGTAGATGATGATGTATTTTCCCTGAGGGGAAAAAAGGAAAATAACCAGGTCACACTGGTAAGAAAGTTTAGTCCAGTTGAAGTTGCTGCTTCAGAACTCTCTACTCAGTCTTGGCAACTGAGCAGTTGGCCTGAAGTCTATGACATGAGTCCTCAATGTGAAACTTTAGCAACAAAGTGACTACAATTGAGATGTCATGGAGAAGTGTAATCTTGTCCACATCTCTGATCACAGATGGAAGTATTTTGTTGCTCCTAAGTCTTGTATGTATTTATAATGCAACGCTGATCTCTCTCCCCATGTAAATCTATACATCTACTGAAGTCGCCTATGAGTATCTGTTAGGATTGAGTTCAATTGTAAATAATCACCTCCACCAAACTAAAGGGGCTGAAACAAATAGGAGTTTTTTGGCTTCCCCCCCACCCCACATATCAAATATTTAGAGGTTGGCAGCCACCCAACAATGTTTTTGAAGCTGAGATTCTTTCTTGTCTTTGGTCCTTATCATGGTCTCCTTCATTCTTATGCTTGATGCATCGTGGTTGCAAAATGAATACTGTAGCTCTAATCATCACAGTCACATTTATAGCAGGAAGAAGAGAAGGAGAAAGGTCAACAGTACTAGCACATTTCACTTCAGTCTCATTAGCCAGGACTGTGACTTACATCCACTCCTCAGTGTAAGAGATGCTGAGAAACTGAGAACCAGAATCTTCATGACTGGCTTGAACGAATCCATCCCTTGAAAGGGAACATACTCTCTCCCAGAACAAAATCAGGCTCCTGCCAGAAAGAAAGAAAAGAATGAGTATAATACTTGTCACACCATCTATTCACCTTTACTCCAGGTCATGAGAAGGAAGATACCACCTCAGTATACCTGATAAACGGTTCATGGCCCAACTCACCCTGATTGTTAATCGGAAGGCATGGAAACAGAGAGCTCTCTGGACAATGAAAAATTTTTATTGAGCCCTTTCCTAGAGGCTCTTGCCATTCTAGCTACTTTTTTAAAATAAAGAATTAAGATTCTTGAGTCATGTCAGAACAAAGATTGAGAGTGCTTGACTATCTAGTATTGTTAGGAAACGAGAGAATTATGCTCAGTGAGAGATGTGGCTTGTTAATTCCAGTTCTTGCTAAACTCACAGGAGTGGCAGCAAGCAACAGGCTTTAGATTCAACTAGACCTGGATCTGACTCAAGAATTTACTATTTGGCAGCTGTATGATCATGTGTATAGGTCATTTTACCTCTGTGATTCTCATCTTCTGTGTGATAATGAACTTTAGGATTATCATGCAAATTAAATTATAATAGGTGACTAATATCTCTTAGTATTACTTATACATTCTTCACAAAATAAAAGCTCTGGGGACAACCTAGAAAGGAATTTAGTAGAAGTGAAGCAGTGAGAAGTTTGCACTTCAGGGTCATAAAACATCAACCCCCATGTTCCACCAGAAATTCCATTTCGTCTCACTACTCCAACAATAATAAAACTTCATCCATAATAAAAACTCTCCTTTGGACAAAAAAAAATAATCTGAAAATCTCTTCTCTCTCTTTCAATTTCTCTGAGCCTTAGCTATTGGTTTCTGATTCTTTGAATTATTCCTTATGCCACAGTGTTGTATAATTTATACAGAACACTCTCTCCTGTCTTGTATTATTTAATTCTCCAAAGTGTTTGAAGAAAGGATTTTATATGAAAGCAGTGACACAAAATAAAGCAGCATTGTACCAGTGTCTTGCATCTTTAATAAAGTTGCTCTCAAACAGCATTTCAGTAAATGAAATGTAGCTGGGAATGACAAATTTTCATATATCAAAGGTATGCTCTGACCTGCTCTGGGACATAAAGCCTAATGTCATAATAGAGCCCAGAGGTTTGTGTTTGATTTGATTTGGCTTTCTTTCTTTCCTTCTAAAGGAATAATACCTACTTTCCAAAATAATAATCATAAGAGTGAAAAACCCATTCTATCCAATGACA
Organism: Vicugna pacos; assembly: GCF_048564905.1. NCBI lineage: Eukaryota > Metazoa > Chordata > Mammalia > Artiodactyla > Camelidae > Vicugna > Vicugna pacos. Next base: position 81,077,036 of record NC_132997.1, on the reverse strand, counting down.
GAAAAAAAAAGTACCATTAAGATCGAAAGGCATTCAGTGGCAATGTTAGATCCTAAGCTTTGGGGAAAAAATACACACACGCACACACACACACACATACATACATACAACAAAGAAAAGAAAGGGGCCTTTGTCAGTTTTAATGATTTATAACACATCTCCAGGAATGTTCCAAGCCTCATTCTGTAAGAAACTGTCAAACCTGAAACAAAGAACAAGGGGAGAATCCTTGAAGCACTTAGTTTAGTATAAGTGAGATTTATGATCAGGGATACCTGGGCGTAGAGGGAGTGGCCTCAAACGCCCCAGAGCACACAGCTAGGGAAGGCAAATGGAATCCCCCTTACTGGTGAGGGGAGATGGGGAAAATAAAAACAAACAAAAGCTGACAGCAGTCAGAGAGCCTTCCTGATCACATGACACCAATGCTACAAATAAGCCTGCCTCCTGCTCATCCCAGGGTGAGCTGCTTATTATAATGGGAAATAATGGTCTTTCAAGGCCACACAAAATGCAGTATTTTCCTTAAAGAGGAGAGGATTCCTTTTTCCCCAGGTCAGTCTCTCCATGGCAAAAATTGAAGGGCACTGAGCAGACATGCAGTGCCTGATGGGGAAGCAAAATGCACAAGGCAGTGCAAAGCTGACCCAATTCAGGCTCTTTCTTTTGGACTTTGGAGACATGTTAATCTGCAAGTTCAAGTCTTCTGCTGAAAGGTAAGTATATCATGGAAGAATAATACCTAAGAGATTGTCATCTAGCTTACATGACAAAGGTCCTAGGATGGCCAGAGACAGGTGATGCAACTGATCATAGAAATCAGAAAGGTATCCAAGAAATTTTATCCACTTAATATATTTGATGAGGACTAGTGTTATTTAAAAGTGGGAAGGGAAGACAGAGACTACTTTCTCATTACCTTTTTGTTTTCAGTTTTCTCCTTTCCTCTAGTTCCTGCCTTTATAAATGCAATGATTTTAGTCTTGCCAAATAAACCTGGAAGGTGGAGGAAAAAAGGTGACTGATCCCCACTATTTAAGAGAGAGAAATGTCACACTTAAATAAGAAGGAACTAATATTCTTTGGAATGTCTGCAACAGGTTGGGCGCTCTGCTAGGCACCATCACATATGCTATTCCCTGCAATCCTAAGGGTATCTTATAAAATACTATGATTACAATTTTTAAAAAAATAGTAAAGAAGGCTTTGTGAAAGAAAGTAATTTGTTCATGGTGGCATAGCTAATAGCTAGCCAGCAAGATTTGAAACCAAATATCACCATAGACCCTACAAACATATTTTCAAGACTGGAGAAAGCATTGATAAAATCACCAGGGTACTGATAAATACCCTTTCTCTGTCAAAATGGATAGAATTTTTATAAACCCATTTTCTTCTTTTCCTCCTTCCTTCTTCCCATCCTTCCTTTCTTTAACATATGTTTTATGAGTACTCACAAAGGCTGTGACTAAAGCAGTAGACAAAACAAAGTTCCATTCTTGGGGGGCTTATATTCAAGTGAGTAGGATTTTAAAAAAAAAGAAAAGAAATGGATATGTTTGGGGTAGCAATGAGTGCCATGGGGAAATGTAAAACCACAAATGGAGATAAAGAGAGAAGAGCTAGAGAAGAGGCAAGATGGTGGAGTAGAAGGACGCTCGTAAGTCACCCTCTCCCACAAATACACCAAGACCCACATCTACAGACCCACTCAGCCAACCAGAGTACCTGCGGAACTCCGACAGAACATCGCCCTCTTCAAAAGATAAAGACTCCAAAAATCTGGTAGGAGAAAAGGAAAAAAGAAAGAACAAAAGGCAAAGCAGCGCGGGACGGGTCCCGCGGGGAGGGAGCGGCAAAGGAGGACTGGTGCTCGCTCGCTGGGTCTCCCCTCTCCAACTGAGAGGCCAGCGGGACGGAGGGGGAGCCTCCGAGGCTCGGATCTGTGCAGAGCAGCCCTTGTCTGACAGAACTAAGTTAAACGGGCACAGAGCTTCCCCCCGACACCCAGCCTGAAACGCGGGCCGGCAGCGGCGGGCAGGGCCAGGCTGCACAAGCCGGGCGGAGGACGGGGGCGGCTGCACGGAGGCAGCTCCGGGGGACTGCAAGGGGCTGGGCGCCGGGGCTGTGGGTGTACAGGACAGAACAACCTGGGCCCTCCATAAAACAGCAGGGTTGATGTGCTCTCGGGGGAAGGGTGCATACCCCCATCTCTGAAAACCCGCGGAAACTTTTCAGGGGAAGAGGGGCGGGGCCCAGGCAGAGCCGCCATATTCTCCGGCGCTTAACACCCAGGCAGGGGCAGAGGCGAAACCTGCGTCCGCACCGAAGGGCTTAGCAGCCTCAAGGGCCAGACTGAGACGGGCCTACAGCCCTGGGCAGACAGGATCCTTCCATTCTGGTCCCCCAGAGAACTTGCTCCACAAAGACAAACAAGCAGCTGGGTCTTGGCTCGGAGCAGGGACGAGGCTGCCCCTCGGTCTTCCCCGAGCCCACCCGAGGAGCGCGACCAGGGCGGAGCGCCGACCAGGACTGAGCGCGACCAGGGCGGAGCGCCGAATGGGGCGGAGCGCGACCATGGCGGAGCGCCGGCGCAGAGCGCGCAGCCGCACAGAACAGCGGAGCTACCAGCGGCGCAGGCAGGGGGAGAGCGCCCCCCCCCCCCCCCCCCCCCCGCCTGTCGGGCAGGAACACAACCCCTGACCGAGGTGCTGGGAGGGGGCACGATCCGCCCTCCTGCCTGGCCAGTCTGCAACATCTGACTGCGGCATCCGGAGGGGCAGTGACCCGCCCGCCCGCAGCAGAGAAGAGCTGCATCTGACCCCGTGTTAGGAGGAGGCGCGATCTGCTTGCCAACAAGTGCTGGGAGCAGCACAGAAGAGGGCGCCAATGGAGGTCCTATGAAAACAAGCTGAGCTTCCAAAACAGGACGAAGACAGAAGGACATCACATTAAAAGCACACACACTCCAGGAGAACACCGACAACCCCCTTTTTTTTTTTTTTTTTTTTTTTTTTTAGTTTTTTGTTTTTGTTTTGTTTTTTTAATCTGTTTTTACCTGTTCTATTTTCAATTACTCTCTTAATTTTTACTTCTTAATTCATTTCTATTTCTCTTGGGTTTTGATGTCCTGTTATTGATTAGACACAGGCTTCAAACACATATATTCATCTCCCCACCCCCCCCCTTTTTTTTAAAGGTTTTAAAAGGACTTCTCCACCCGATTAATACTCTGCTTCAACCCGCTCTTCTATTATTCATTATACATTGTTTTCAAACCCTCTTTCTCCCTTCTTTTAAAAATCTTTCTCTCTCTCTCTTACTCTTTTCTCTTTTTTTTCTTTTTTTTCCTAAGTTCTATTCCTAAATAGGCATTAGATAGATAAAATCCTTAAGATCCAACACAGACAGCTGATACTCCATAAACCACAGTGCCAGAGAGGTATGAGCAAGATGAAGAAGCAGACAAACCTTTCCCAATTAAAAGAACAAGAGGAATCCCCTGAAAGAAAGCTCAATGAAATAGACATCGATAGCCTACTAGATCAAGATTTCAAAAAAGGAGTGATCAAATTGCTGAAGGAATTAAAAGAGATAGTGCTTAGAGAGATAAAATATGTCAAAAATGAAATTGAAGCTATAAAGAAGAGCCAAGCAGAATGGGTAAACTCATTAACAGAGACGAGGAATGATCTAATAGCTGTGCAAAGCCGACTAGTTAATGCAGAGGAACGAATTAGTGATCTAGAAGACAGGGCAATAGAAAGCACCCATTCAGAAGAACTACAAGATAAGCAAATAAAAAATAATGATAATAGCATAAGGGACCTATGGGATAATATAAAGCGTCCCAACCTTCGCATAATAGGGGTCCCAGAAGGGGAAGAAGGATCAAAGGGGATTGAAAAGGTTTTTGAAGAAATCATGGCTGAAAACTTCCCAAATTTAAAGAAGGAATCAGATATACAAGTACAGGAAGCTCAGAGGGTCCCAAACAGGAAGAATCCAAATAGACCCACACCAAGACATATCATAATCAAGATGGCCAGAGTCAAGGATAAAGAAATGATTCTAAAGGCAGCAAGAGAAAAGCAAAGAGTAAGTTACAAGGGAACCCCCATAAGGCTCTCAGCTGATTTCTCTACACAAACACTACAGGCCAGAAGGGAGTGGCAAGATATATTCAAAGCCCTGAATGAAAAAAAGATGCAGCCTAGGATACTTTATCCAGCAAGGCTATCCTTTAGGATAGAAGGAGAAATAAAGAGTTTCACAGACAAAAAAAAAGCTGCAAGAGTTTGGCAACACTAAACCCATGCTAAAAGAAATATTGAAAGGGCTATTCTAAATAGAAAAGCAGCAGGATGCTACAGAAATGAGAAACTCACAACTGGAAAGGTGATAACTCATGAATTACAAATAAAGAAAACACGAAATTATAAAAGAAGACATACAAATCACTGAGAGTGGGAGAGGGAGGCAGGGAAATATAGAATTTTTTTTTCTTTCTTTTTTAAATTTTTTTAACAGTAGGATGGGTTTGAGATCATGTTATTATCAGTTTAATAAAAACAGGTATAGGTTAATAGATTTACAAAAAAGGGTAACCACAAGTCAAAAATTTACAAGGGAGTCACAAAAATTAAATAAAATCCATGATAATACAAAGGAAAATTACCAAACCACAAAAGGAAGAAGAAAGGAACAAAGATGATATACCAATTCAACTGCAAAGATAAGTTCAAAATGGCAATAAACACACATCTATCATTAATTACTGTAAATGTTAATGGACTAAATGCTCCAGTCAAAAGACATAGGGTGGCAGACTGGATAATAAAGCAAGAACCTTCAATATGCTGCATACAAGAGACCCACTTTAGGGAGAAGGACACATATAGATTGAGAGTGAAAGGATGGAAAAGGATATTCCATGCAAATGGAAAAGCCAAAAAAGCAGGTGTTGCAGTACTGATTTCAGACAAAATAGACTTTAAAACAAAGGCCATAAAGAAAGATAAAGAGGGACATTTTATAATGATTAAAGGAGTGATACAAGATGAAGACATTACACTCGTTAATATATATGCACCCAATATAGGAGCACCTAAGTACATACAAGAATTACTAACAGAGATAAAGGGCGATATTGATGGGAATACAATCATAGTTGGAGATTTTAACACTGCATTAACATCACTAGTCAGATCTTCCAGACAGAAAATAAACAAGGCAACAGAGAAATTAAATACTACAATAGAAAAACTAGATTTGGTGGATATTTTCAGAGCTTTACACCCCCCAAAAATAGAATATACATTCTTTTCAAGTGCACATGGAACAGTTTCCAGGATCGATCATGTACTTGGACACAAAAGAAACCTCAACAAATTTAAGAAGATAGAAATTATCTCAAGCATCTTTACTGACCACAATGCCATGAAACTGGAAATCAACAACAGAGAAACAAAGGAGAAAAAAAGAAAAGCATGGAGATTAAACAATATGTTATTGAAAAAACAATGGATCAATGAAGAAATCAAAGCTGAAATTAAAAAATACCTTGAGACAAATGATAATGAAAGCACAAGCACTCAAAACCTATGCGACACAGCAAAGGCAGTGCTAAGAGGGAAGTTTATAGCGATGCAGGCCTTCCTCAAAAAAGAAGAACAATCTCAAATAAACAAGTTAACCCACCACCTCAATCAATTAGAAAAAGAAGAACAAAAAGCCCCAAAAAGCAGCAGAAGGAAGGAACTAATAAAGATCAGAGAGGAATTAAATACAATAGAGATTAACAAGACCATAGAAAAAATCAACCAAACCAAAAGCTGGTTTCTTGAAAAAGTAAATAAAATCGACAAACCTCTGGCCAAACTCACAAAGAAGAAAAAAGAGAGAGCACAAATTAGCAAAATAAGAAAGGAAAATGGAGAAATTACAACAAACAAAATAGAAATACAGAATATCATACGAGAATATTATGAAAAACTATATGGAACCAAACTGGATAACCTAGAGGAGATGGACAAGTTTCTGGAAACATACTGTCCACCAAAACTGAATCAAGAAGAAACTGAACACTTGAACAATCCGATCACTAGAAAGGAAATAGAAATAGCAATTAAAAACCTCCCTACAAATAAAAGTCCAGGACCAGACGGCTTCACCAGGGAATTCTACCAAACATACAAAGAAGAACTCATACCAGTCCTTCTCAAACTCTTCCAGACGACTGAAAAGGAGGGAATACTCCCAAACTCATTCTATGAAGCCACCATCACCCTGATACCAAAACCAGGCAAAGACACTACAAAAAAAGAGAATTATAGGCCAATATCACTGATGAACATAGACGCCAAAATCCTCACGAAAATTTTAGCAAATAGAATCCAACAACACATAAAAAAGATTATACATCATGACCAAGTGGGGTTCATCCCAGGGACACAAGACTGGTTCAACATACGCATATCAATCAATGTAATACATCACATCAGCAAGAGAAAGGACAAAAACCACATGATCATTTCAATTGATGCAGAAAAAGCATTTGATAAAATTCAACATCCATTTATGATAAAAACTCTCGCCAAAGTGGGTATAGAGGGAACATATCTCAACATAATAAAAGCTATATATGACAAACCTACAGCCAGCATAGTTCTCAACGGTGAAAAACTCAAAAGCTTCTCACTAAAATCTGGGACAAGACAAGGATGCCCACTATCACCACTCCTATTCAACATAGTCCTGGAAGTCCTAGCCACAGCAATCAGGCAAGAGAAAGAAATAAAAGGGATCCAAATTGGAAAAGAAGAGGTAAAAGTGTCATTATACGCTGATGACATGTTACTATATATAGAAAACCCTAAAAGGTCCACACAAAAGCTACTAGAGCTGATTGAAGAATTCAGCAAGGTAGCAGGTTACAAAATTAATGTTCAAAAATCAGTTGCATTTCTTTACACTAACGATAAATCAACAGAAAAAGAAAGTAAAGAAACAATCCCCTTTAAAATAGCACCCAAAGTAATAAAATATCTGGGAATAAACCTAACCAAGGAGGTGAAAGAATTATACACAGAAAACTATAAACCATTGATGAAGGAAATTAAAGAAGACTTTAAAAAATGGAAAGATATTCCATGCTCTTGGATTGGAAGAATCAATATTGTTAAAATGGTCACACTGCCCAAGGCAATCTACAGATTTAATGCAATCCCTATCCAATTACCCAGGACATATTTCACAGAACTAGAACGAATCATAATAAAATTTATATGGAACCATCAAAGACCTAGAATTGCTAAAGCATTACTGAAGAGAAAGAAAGAGGCTGGAGGAATAACTCTCCCAGACTTCAGACAATACTATAGAGCTACAGTCATCAAGACAGCATGGTATTGGTACCAAAACAGACATATAGACCAATGGAACAGAATCAAGAGCCCAGAAATGAACCCACAAACTTTTGGTCAACTAATCTTCGACAAAGGAGGCAAGAATATACAATGGAATAAAGACAGTCTCTTCAGCAAATGGTGTTGGGAAAACTGGACAGCAGCATGTAAAACAATGAAGCTAGAACACACCCTTACACCATATACAAAAATCAACTCAAAATGGATTAAAGACTTAAACATAAGACAAGATACAATAAACCTCCTAGAGGAAAACATAGGCAAAACATTATCTGACATACATTTCAAAAATTTTCTCCTAGAAGAAATAAAAGCAAGAATAAACAAATGGGACCTAATGAAACTCACAAGCTTCTGCAGAGCAAAGGAAACCAGAAATAAAACAAGAAGAAAACCTACGGAATGGGAGATAATTTTTGCAAGTGAAACCGGCAAAGGCTTGATCTCCAAAATATATAAGCAGCTCATACGACTCAATAAGAAAAAAATAAACAACCCAATCCAAAAATGGGCAGAAGACCTAAACAAGCAATTCTCCAAGGAAGACATACAAATGATCAAAAAGCACATCAAAAAATGCTCAATATCACTAATTATCAGAGAAATGCAAATCAAAGCTACAATGAGGTATCACCTCACACCAGTCAGAATGGCTGTCATTCAAAAATCCACAAATGACAAATGCTGGAGAGGCTGTGGAGAATGGGGAACCCTCCTACACTGCTGGTGGAAATGCAGTTTGGTGCAGCCACTATGGAAAACAGTGTGGAGATTCCTCAAAAGACTAGGAATAGACTTACCCTATGACCCAGGAATCCCACTCCTGGGCTTGTATCCAGAAGGAACCCTACTTCAGGATGACACCTGCACCCCAATGTTCATAGCAGCACTATTTACAATAGCCACAACATGGAAACAGCCTAAATGTCCATCAATAGGTGACTGGATAAAGAAGAGGTGGTATATTTATACAATGGAATACTACTCAGCCATAAAAACCAACAACATAATGCCATTTGCAGCAACATGGATGCTCCTAGAGAATGTCATTCTAAGTGAAGTAAGCCAGAAAGAGAAAGAAAAATACCATATGAGATTGCTCATATGTGGAATCTAAAGACTCATGGACAAAGAATACAGACTTGTGGTTACCAGGGGGGTAGAGGGTGGGAAGGGATAGACTGGGGTTTCAAAATTGTAGAATAGATAAACAAGATTACACTGTATAGCACAGGGAAATATACACAAAATGTTATGATAAATCACAGAGAAAAAAATGTGACAATGAGTGTGTATATGTCCATGAATGACTGAAAAATTGTGCTGAACACTGGAATTTGACACAACATTGTAAAATGATTATAAATCAATAAAAAATGTTAAAAAAAATTGAAGGTTTGTGGCAACCTTGCAGGGAGCAAGTGTATCCACTCCATTTTTCCAACAGCATTTGCTCACTTTATGCCTCTGTGTTACATTTTGGTAATTCTTGCAATAGTTCAGACTTTTTTTGTTGTGGTATCTGTGATCAGTGATTTTCGATGTTACTATTTGTTTTGGGGAACCATAAACTGCACCCATATAACATGCTGAACTTAACTGATCAAAAAAAAAAAAAAGAGAGAAGAGCTAATGCTGTGTTTGTGGTAGTTCTGGTGGTATGATTTAGGAGGTCTTTCTCATAGTCTAAAATTGAAGCAGCGGCTTGAATGAAATGAGTGAGCAGAGGAAACAGCACGTGCAAAGGCCCAGAGGCAAGGCCACAATTGTATTAAAAAAAAAAACACACACACACAGGCAAAAATTTGAATCAAAATGACTGGAGAGTAGTGAGATAGACAGAGAGTAAGAGATGAGGCTGGAAAGATAGCCAAGAGATAAATCATGTAGGATCCTGCTGGTCATGATAGCACTTCAGCTTTTAGGCTGATTAAGAGGCAAAGGCACTGGAGGATTTTGAGTAGAGTAGTGACATGATCTGATACAAGTGGTGAATGGAACTGGTTAGAAGTGCTCAAAGTCTGGGTATATCTTAATTAGAGCCGACAGAATATACTAATGTATGAGAGGTGGGTTACGTGAAAAGAGGTGTCAAGAAAAAATCATGGATTTGGGCATAAGCCACTGTAAGCAAGTTGTACACCAAGAGTTTGGGTGAAGGTAGAAATATCCCGAGGCTATAGTTTTAGTCCACAGCATCATCCTGCCCAGCTTGTGGACTTTGTCATCCTCTTTCCTTCGGTTTAGACCTCTGGTATGGGGATACTGGGGACATTTTTGTCTTCCAATTTGATACTGCATTATCAATGTGTTATTTATATAAATTTGCTTTAGGGCAAGGTTGCTTTTGTTTCTTTCTTCTCAGTTTGCTTGAAATCTTTACAAATTGTTTAAGTCTGAATCTCTGTAATAAACCCTTTAGAAATGGAAATGACCAGTTTAATGACACAAGGCATATCAGAGATTTGAGTTTCTTTTACCATCAGGGAAGAGATTATCATGAGGAGGGAATGTGGCAGGGATACTGCCATTGTTCAAGTTTAGCCAAAAAATCTAATACACACACACACACACACACACACACACACACACACAAACAAGTCAAGAAACGTGTGTTTTGTTCTCAAGGTATTCTATTAATGAAGGAAATCTCTTGTTTCAGAATCAAACTTTTCCAGGAATGACCAGGCAAGGAAGAAAAGAATCCAAAACTTCAGAATTCTTGTGACTCCTAAATTTTCAGTTGAAATCAAATTTTCCTACGAAAGGGGAGGCGAAGACTTCTTTAGCCCCTAAAAGCTAGATACTCTTCTCCAATTATTGTAACATTGTCTCAAAGCAGCGTATGCTAGGGCAGAGTTGAATGCCCAGCTCCAAAGCTGGGAGTACAGACGCCCAGATACAGAATCATAGAATTTTCCAGCTTATTCATTTCCAGATATTGGTAGAGTAGCTGGTAGTCTAGATGTGTGCCTTCAGAGATCTACACAAAACTGGTCTTGATAAAAAATATCTCCCTTTAACCTCAAAACTCTATCATTTAGAGATTAATCTCTAGGGGCTTTCCCACAATTCACATCCATCCTCCTTTTCAGTTTTTTTTTTCATTTTTTCTACATGCTTTATAGTTAAACTGTCTGGATCAAATCTTAAGCCCAAATTTCATTAGCTGGATGACCACAAATTTTCTTAATCTCCGTGACTCTCCATCCTCACCTAAAATGGAAAGTTCAGGTCGGGGATCAGGGCATACATAAAGCATACACTCACATTTTCACACCAGTTGAGAAGTTCTGGACAGATATAAATTGAAGTAGTCAGAATCAGGGAAATGAGAAGAAATGGAAAAACTTCCTAGTTCAAGTAGATTTAGGGGTAGGGAAATACACAGAAGGAATTTCTACAGGACCTGTGTACTGAGTCAGGCCAGATTTAATCTCAAGGATTTATCAGACAGACTTAGCTCGGACTGGCATGACAAATAGACATTATTGTATTTGCAAATTCCAAATGGATGTTAATGACTGCCCAGAAAAATATTCTAAGGTGTAGCCTGGATTCATCGGGACCAAGATCTATTGTTAATGTCATGGATCATACTGATGCCATGGGAACAAGGTAGGAAAAGGGAGGCATTGAAGTACCTTACTTGTTAGTTTTCCCTAGATCAGAAAACCGTATCCCAAGGAGTTTATTATGCATTGGCTACCTCTGGACATTGGTGGCCTTAAGCCAAATGTGTAAGACTAGACTCCCCTATAGTTACTTTCTTTATGTAAGTCCTTGAGTTTTGCACGTTCAGGGTATTAGCCCCAAATGCCTGTATAATTGGGCTCCCGACCATACAATTAAGAAGCATTCTTTGTTGACATAAATGGCCCTACCTCCATAGCAAGGAATCCCATAATGCTTTAAGGTAAAAACTTTGACTTCTTAAAATTAGATTTCAATTGAGACACAAATCTTTGTTCATTTTTGGGCTATTTAAAAATTATGAGAAGTAAAAAGAATAAAGCAAAAATCCTGTGCAATCCTGAATCAGAGTTTGGTCCATTATTAATATTTTGGTGTATATAATTCTTATCTTCTTTCCCACTGTGTATGTGCATGTGTAGGCATATACATCTGTATATGTATTTGTAGATATACATGTAATTTTGGGGGTGTATAGATTTTTAAAGCACATACAGAATTGTGTTGTACATACTCTTTTATGACAGCTTTTTAAAAACTTAAGATAGTTATATCAGTTTCTTATTTCTGATGTATGCAAACTACCATAGACTTGGCAGCTTGAAACAACATCAATTTCTTATCTTATAGCTATGGAAGCCCAAAGTTGGCAATGGGTCTCACAGGGTTAAAAATCAAATGTTAGCTGAGCTGCATTTCTTCTAGAGGCTCTAAGGGAGCATCTCTTTTCTTGCTTTTTCCAGCTTCTAGAGGCTACATGTATTTCTTGGCTGTGGTTCTTTCCGCCAATCGTAAAGACAGCAGTAGTACTGCTCACACACTCACTCACACACACACACACACACACACACATACACCCCCCTCTGCTTCCATCATCACATCTCTGATACTGACACTCCTGCCTCCTTTTTATAAGAGCCCTTATAATTTCATTCACTGCACCTGTAAAATCCAGGTTTATCTTCCCATACTAAGACCCTTAAGTTAATCATATCTGAAAATTCCATTTTTCCATGTAGGGCAATACATTCACAGGTCTGGCGATCAGGACATCCACATCTTTGGAGGGGAGGCATTTATCCTGTCTACCACAATTACATTGCACCTCTGTGCACCATACAGCAACTTGAACTCACACATCTATCTCCACTACTATGTTAATGAGATAGCAGAGAGGAACAAATCAATTTTAATAAATGCTATATATTAAATCCTAAATGGATAATAGAATGAGAGAGTAGACAATAGCAAATGAGCAATTTAAACAATTTAGGGTAGATGGGTGGCAGATGTAAGAGTGCAAAATGATTTAACAGAAAGGAGAAAGTTGAAATATGAGTCCGCAGAGGAATAATACCAATAAACAGGATGCCAAATCACAGTCAGTACACTGGGAAGGTCTCACGTACAGTAGCACTTTAAATTCCTAAGGCATGTGTGAGAAATGTGCTAAGAAAAGGAATTTCTGAAAGATTATAAAATCTCCAGAGGTCTATCAAATTACCAGAGGTATATTCCTTTGCTGCAGTCAGGCAAACAGACCTCCCATCTACATACCACTAAAGAGAGGCTTATTCCGTGGGGAGTAGTTACTAAACAGTCCTCGGAGTCACATGGAAGCCAAGCATTGGACGACAGGATGTCGTAGTTTACTGACATTCAGGAACCGATCAGCAATCCGTATACTGACCAGTATGACTTCCATCCCCCTGCTTTTGTTCAACTCACGGAACACTGGCTCTATAGTCCCTATCTCTAAGCAAAAGATTGCAGAATTCTCCTTGGAGAAATGGATTAGTCCAAAAGAAAACACACACTGACATTCGGGAATCTCCAATGGAATGACCATCAATCACCCAACAGTCAGACCCACCAACAAACCCTGAGCCTCCAATCAGCTTTTTGGTAACTCACTATAAACTATGAATCTATAGCCAGGTCACACCCAATGTTTGAGTAAAGTTTACTAAGAAAGACAGAAACCAACCAATTAAAAAAATAAAAAGAAATTGGTGAAAACAGTGTCAATGAAAAGAAGATAACCTCAAAATAAGACCATTGCAAGCAAAAAACACCAGATGATACATGAAAAGGACAAATAGGAAATAATAGTATCATTAGTTAAAAATAAAAGAGCAGAAATTTAAAGTGAATGAAATAGTTGAAAGATAAACTTGGGCAAAAATTACTAAAAATGGAACAATGGGAGTATATTAGTTTCCTAGAACTGTCAGGACAAATTACCACAAATATATGACTTAAAATAACAAAAATGTTTTCTCTCACAGTTCTGGAGGCTAGAAGTCTGGAGTCAGTGTGTCAGCAGAGTCACATTCTCACTGAAGTCCCTGAGGACAAGTCCCTGGCCTTTTCCAGCTTCTGGTGGCTGCAGGCATTCTGTGACTTGTGACTACACTCCAGTCTCTGCCTCTATTTTCACATGGCCTCCTCTTCTCCCTAGGTCTTTGTATGTCTCCTGTAAAGACACATGCCATTTAATTTAGGACCACCTGGATAATTCAGGATGACCATCATTTGAAATACTTAGTTACATCTTTAGAGAGCATGTTTTTTCTAATGAGTTCATATCCACACATTCTGGGAGTTAGCATATGGTCATAACTTTTGGGGGCCACCAATTAACCCATCACAGGGAGAAAGAGAACACAGGATTAAAAATACGGGAGAACTACAAAATCAATTTAAGAGGTATAACATCCAACAAAAATTCCAGGAAAAGAGAAATAGAAGGTAGGAATTTGTCAAATACATGAAAATTCTCATAACTGATAAGCATGAGCTTTCAAAACAAAAGGTGTTACTTTCCATTTTAGCTCCAGCATGTACAGTTTGGAAGTCAACATTCCTATCTTTATATCAAGGAAAAAGCTGAGCATACTGAAAATCAATGACTTTCTTAGATCCAACAGAAAACTGAGTTTACAGATGCCTGTTACCCTCATATCTGTAGATACAGACAAATCAGAAAGCCACAGAGGAGATCTGCTTACCTAAGTGATCGGAGGCATAAATTGGTAGGTACACGTATATGGTAACTTTAATAAACTGCTGCAGTCTGAGTGTAGGCTAACCTGAGAATTGGAAACTTCCAATGGAGCCCTCATATTTTCGTGGTCTTTATCTCCAAGAAATTCACCAGGTTCCTGTGACCGGTGGTGATCTGATAAAGCCTACAGTCTTGGCAGGGAGAGTAGTCCTTGTGACATGTGTCCAGAGTCTTCTTAGAACAGAAGCCAACTCTCGGCAGGGGGCTTGGGGGGGATGGGCGATGGGCAGCATGGGGTTACCAGAGCCTATCCCAGAGGTGTAGAGGAGGACTCCTCTCACTCCAGTTCTCCCCACCTTCCTTCTTAACTGAAGGGAAGTAGGGAAGCTATACAAGAAACACTCATGAAGGTCACAGGCCAGAAACGTAGGCCCAGTAGAAGTCTGAGACTTAAGTATAAGACTATGAAACACTTTCCACTCCTGTACCTGACCACTATACCAACAGGACTCCAGTAGAACAACAAGTTGCAGCTGAAAAGAGCTACAAAACATAGACTCTCTCTGAAAAGGAATAATTAGAGAGGCCCGAGCTCACATGGACTATTTATCTACATGAACTGTATTCTGGGCCAAAAACCACAGCTTAACACATTTAAAAAAACAGGAATTATATGAAGTATATTTTCAGACCAAAATGGAAATAAACTAGAAATCACAACAGAAAGATAGCTGGAAAACACTCATATATTTAGAAATACAGCTATACATTTGTAAATAATGTGTGAGTTAAAGAAGTGTCAAGAGAAAGTTAAAAATATCTTGAACTAAATGAAAATAAAAACACAATTCATCATAATTTGAGGGATACAGAGAAGGCAATGCTTAGAGGGAAATACATAGCATTAAATTCATAATTTAAAAATAGGAAATATCGAAAATCAACAACTTAAGCTTTCACTTGAGGAAACTAGAGAAAGAAGAGAAGTTCAGGTTTACAGCAAGCAGAAGAAAAGAACCAATAACAACTGAAGCAGAAACCAATGATTTTGAGAACAGTTGAGAAAATTAGCTAAACCAAAAACCTACTTCTTTTAATAAAATTAGTAAACCTATAGCCAGACTGAAACAAGAATAAATGAAAAAAAAAAACCACATCACTAGCATTAGAAAGGAAACAAGAGTCACCACTACTAATTCTATAGATATTAAAGTGATAAGAAAGAAAAACTGCAAACAACTCTATACCAACATTTTTTATTATTTAGACAGTGTGGACCAATTCCTTGAAAGACATTAACTACCAAAATTTATAGAAGGATAAACAGATAGCCTGAGTAGCTCTTTATCTATTAGAGAAATCAAATCAATAATCTATAACCTTCCAATAAAGAAAACACAAGGTCAAACATTTAAGGAATATTGGTGAATTCTATAATTATTTAAGGATAGTCCATAATCTCTTCCTGAAAATAGAAGCAGTGGATAGATTCTCTAACTCACTCTATGAAGTTAATCTTACTCTAAGACCAAAGCCAAAAACATCATAAAAAAAGGAAACAGATCAACGTCTCTGATGTCCACAAACAAAAATATTCTTAACAACATATTAGCAAATTGAATCCAAC
This sequence comes from Vicugna pacos, assembly GCF_048564905.1. Lineage (NCBI taxonomy): Eukaryota > Metazoa > Chordata > Mammalia > Artiodactyla > Camelidae > Vicugna > Vicugna pacos. Next base: position 81,061,282 of record NC_132997.1, on the reverse strand, counting down.
AATGAATGCAAAACATATACCACAATCAAGGGGAGTTTTTTCCAGGTACACAAGTATTACTCAGTATTAGAAAATTAATCAATTCAATTCTCTGTATCAAAAGATGAGAGAACACAAATTACACGATCATATCAACTGATACGGAAAAAGTATTGGAAAAATCCAAAAAATACTCTTTCATAATAAAAATTGTCAACAAACTAGGGAGAGGGACTTCTACTTAAATATCTATATAAAACATACATCTTACATCATACTGATAAGACTCTGAGCCCTCTCTCTCTAAGTTTGGGAACAAGGAGATGTCCTTTCTCATCTCATACTATAAATCCTAGGTAGTGCATTAAGACAAAAACGAAAAAAATGAAATAAAAGCTAACCATATGGGAAAGAAAGAAATAAAACTGTATCTCTTCCTAGGTGGGAAAAAACTCCCAAAGAAATGGCAAAAATCTCCAGTAATTGCTAATAAGTACAGCACGAGTACAGAATATAAGGCTAATATACGAAAGTAAATTGCTTTATTAAAATACTAGTAATTTAAAATTGGAACTTTAAATTTAAAAAGCAGTATTATGCATAATACCACCAAAACCCATGGAATATTTAGGCATATTAAATATGTATAACATAGGTTTTACCTATATATAAATGTGTAATCTAACAGTCTATATGCAGAAAACTACAGAACTCTAATGAACCAAATTAAAGATCTAAATAAACGAAGAGCTATTCTATGTTCATGGATTGAAAGACTCAACATTTAAAAGATTTCAATTTTTCCTAACTTGACCTATAGATTAAACACAATCCTAGTCAAAATCCCAGCAGGCTAATTCATACATATTGACAAACAGATTCTATAGTTCATGCCGAGAGACAAAGGATTCAGACTACCCAATATAGCTCTAAAGAAGAACAAAGTTGGAGGACTCACAATATAGGATTTCAGTATTTTTTTTATAATATTAGAAATCAAGACACTATAGTATTGGCAAAGAATGGACAAATATAACAATATAACAACAAAAAAAGTCCAAAAATAGACCAATATAAATACAGTCAACAGTTCTTTTGAGAAAGAAGCAAAGTCAATTCAATGGACATAAGATAGTCTTTTCAACAAATGGTGCTTGGAACAATATATATATTTTTAATAAATGCCTAGACACAGACCTTACATCTGATTTTATGCAAAAATTAACTTAAAAGATAACATAGACTTAAATGTAGAACAGGAGAAAATCACCATGACCTTGGGTTTGGTGGTGAGATTTTAAGTATAATACCAAGAGCACAATCCATGAAAGAAAAAGAAAATTGATAAATTCGACTTTGCTTAATTTTAAAACACCCGCTCTGTGAAAGACACAGTCAAGAGAATGAAAAGGCAAGCCAGAGACTGGTAGAAATATTTGCAAAATATATATCTGATGAAGGATTTACATCCAAAATATCCAAAATACTAAACAAATAAGCCAAATGAAAAAAGAACATAAGACCTGAACAGACACCTCACCGAAGATTTACATATGCCAAATGTTTGTATAAAAAATGCTCAACATCATTTGTTGTTAGAGATTTGCAAATTAAAACAATGGTAAGATACTATTAAAGATTTATTGGAATATTTAAAATACAAACCATTAGCAGCCAAAAGCTAGTGAGATGTGGAGCAACAGGAACTCTTATTCCTTTCCATGAAAATGCACACGATGACAGCTACTAAGGAAGACAGTTTGTCAGCTTCTTACAAAATTAAGCATAGTCTTACTGTATAATCCACAATCACGTGTCTAGGTTTACCCAGACTTGAAAACTTATGTCCACATAAAAACATTCTTGTGAATGCTTACTGCAGCTTTACTCACAATGGCCAAAAAAGGGAAACCACCAAGATGCTTTTAAGAGGTAAATGGATACACAAAATGTGGCATATACTTACAATAGAATATTACTCAGTATATTTTTTTAATGAGCTGTCAACCATGAGGGGATGTGGATGAATCTTAAAGGCATATTGCTAAGTTAAGGAATTCAGTCTGAAAAGTCCACACACTGTATGATTCCAATCATATGATATTAGGAAAAAGGCAAAAAATAAAGAAATGGGGGATGGAGGGGTTGAACAATTGAAGCACACGAGAATTTTTAAGGTAATGGAACTATAGACACAAAACTCTATTTATGGACACGTGACATTATGCCTTTTTCAAATCCCATTTAAATGTACAGCCCAAAGAGTAAACCTTAATGTGTGTGTGTGAGTGTATATTTTAATTGGGAGGTGGCAGACTCCCAGGGTAAAAGGCAAAATCTGACAAAGAATCAATATGTACAACAAATATATTGAACAACTTCACTGAAGTGGATAAACGTATAAGCAACTGACCTAAGTAACTTCAGAAAGGACAAGATTCTAAAAGGCTGAAAAAGGACCTGTGCGCTAGATGATAAAGTTCCTTCCCCACCGAGAGACAGGTTAACAGTTCTAAAACCACTCTACATGCATACTGGAATAGAACACTTAGGTAAATAAATGGTGGATGGGAGGAGCCAGGTTGCTCACTGTTGGAGCTGGAGGTTCTAGTTAAGCAAGAGGAGGAGGCTAAATCAGCACTGTGGTAACGGCTAAGAGTTGGAGACATCATTATGAGCTCGTGCTTAGCCTAACATAAACACAGACAGTGATACATGTGTGTGCATGCACGTATGAATGCATGTGTTAGTACCCACACATAGATCTCCTAGCTCTGTCAGCTGAGAACACCTGGAAGCAACTTCACCCTCGGAGCAACAAGCACATCTACTGCTCATACCTTGGTTTCTGTACGATTCTTTAATAAAAGGAACTGAAGCTCCTTAGAGAAGTGGATGATTATAGGTCTTGGGCCAGAAATATATGAGCCTGGAGCTTCATGCAGCTCCAGAAAGTAAGAAGGTACACACACACACACATACACACACACACACACAGTGATGGGGGTATGCCAAAGGGATACAGGAACCCAATGAAGGAGCTCCTAATGGCCAGACATTTTAAAGAACATAAAAGGAGTATTGGATTATAACCCAAAGTATAAAATGGATATCCATAAATTCATGTTAATGTATATAGGTTGAATAAATAAATGTGGGAGAATAGAAAAATCTTCCATGGAGAAGAATTCCAAATAACTGACATAGATACTCATCCTTAAGGAGGTAGAGCATAACTCTCCAGTCCTTATGGGCTGAGTATTGCGGCTTTATTACAGAGTACAGTATGGAAAAGAAGAAAAAAAGAGTAAACTTATCATGGAGAAACCTCACTGACACTACACCTAGCCAAGTGACAAAGTCAGCGCCATCACAGTGATGACTCGTGCTCTTAGTATGAACTCTAGACATGGTATGATGAAAATACCACTTTGCTTCCATGGTCGTCCTTTAAAAAAACCCAATGCCTTAGTCTAACCATAAGAGAAACATCAGGCAAACTGCAAATGAAGGCCATTCTACAAAATCTCTGGTCAGTGCTCCTTGAGGAGCATAAATCTGAAAATGCATGATCTCAAGGTCATAAAAAATAAGGAAAGTCAAAGAAACTGTCACAGCTGAGAGGATTCTAAGCAGTTGTGATGACTAAATATCATGTGATATTCCGGGTAGGATTCTAGAATAGAAATGAACTCTAGTACAAAACGCTGGGAATCTGATTAAAGTATGGACATTAGTGAATAATAATGTAGCAATATTGGTTCATTCGTTGTGACAAAAGTATCATACTAATATATGATGTTAACCATAGGGGAAACTGGCTGCAGAATGTAGAAGACTGTGTTCGTAATAATTCTCTGCATCTAAAGCTGGTATAAGATAAAAAGTTTATATAAAAACAGGTACCACAAAGTAAATGCTGGACACAATGAATGCAAAAATACCCTGAGTCAAGCACATCACCACACAATTGTGTGATAATACTGGGGAATCCCACTGGACTTTTCAATAGCAATACTGAAAATTTGATGATCTTCTCTGTTTAGAGATTGTAAACCATATTGGGGGAATTGAGGAGAATATCCTGATTCATGCAGATCTCATAAATTGCAGGAGAACTGATGATCTCATCCATCTTTATCTGACACCTAAACAAGGACTTCCCAAAGCGTGATTTGCAAGGCACACGACATCATGTGAGATGACATTTTGCAAAGAAAGGGTTCTGTGTTCAAACTAATTTGGAAAATAATGAGTGAAATATGATCAGCTTTTGCTATGCCTTTGTTTTGTGAAGGTCCAAGGGGAAAACCAATTCCAGGCATATATGATAAAGTAGCCAGGTTTTCACAGAGCATCTCCAGGGCACATCCCAGCACTTTAGGAAATACCCTAATGTTCAAAGTCAGGGACACTAGTTAGCAGCTAGATATATATATATATATATATATATATATATATATATATATATATATATATATATATATATATTTAAACATTCTTTTTAGAGTAACTGAAATTCTCAATAATTTAAGAAAGGCCAGTGTTTCTAAGTGTTATTTAGGAATCAAATAGAGCAAAACACTCCAATATTAGGAGTGAGAATTAAGTTCATAAAGAGAAGGGGAGGGGAAAGATAGGAGGCAGGGAGAAGGGAACCATTAAAGAGGTCAAGTCAGAGCAAACTCTTTCACCTGGCCCTTCTATCCACCTTGTGAAGGCATTTTACTCTTTTCTAGAGCACGTACCATGTGCCATGAACTCTGGCCAAAAAGATGAAACGTGATTTCAGAGTTTCAATGGACTTGCACTGAAGGCTTTTAATTTCCTTTCACATATTCCTAATCTTTGTAAAGACGTCACTATTTTGCTGTCAGAATGTTGCCACTTAATTTTGATCAGCCATTTCTGCACCACAAGGAAGCAGAGATGAAGCAAACCTTGATTAGGCTGAGGGCCTCCTTGGTCTCTGGTTTTACTTTGGTCTCAAATGTAAAATGACATGCCGTGTATTTTACTCCCGCTTGGTCAGGTTGATACGGTTGAAAATTCTGAACCTCGTTTGACTTTCATTTACATTTTCTTTTTGGCTTTCACTGCCTGGAAGGGAAGGAGCATTGATGTAGCTGCTGCATGCTTTGTTCTGTGCAAGAAGTTTTCATCTACATCATTTGTTTAACCACCACCAAAAACTTAGAAGGCCATTGTAAAGGAATGGTAATCTGGTCACTCAGGAGTGGCCTTTATTCACTTATTGCCCTTTTCTATTTCCTGCAGGTAAAAGACTGGCTAGCCTGTCTACATAAATTTGCTTTGTGATCACATCCCTTTTGGTTTGAATGTGTTCTAGAAATCAGAGAAAAGTATTTGTAGACTGCCAGTCCCAAATCCTGACCTTAAGCTCTCAGTCCTAGACCGCATATAAAATGACTCCTAATATCTGCTTAGATGTCACAGCTCTTGAGAAAAGAAAATCCTCTGTCCATTCCTTCTGTACCCAACCACCCATATTCCTCAGAAATTCTTATTTGATCTAATCCAGGAATTCTCAGCCAGGGGTCTCTACTGGAATCAGCGGTGAGGGTTTTTTTTTTTTTTAATTGGCAAGAGTTTCTGATGCAGCATATCCAGGGTGATGACCTGACATTTATGTTTCTAAGATATTCCATCCACATTTCTGGGGATCACTACCCAGCAGGGAACACTTGGTAAACCAGTCTTACTATGCTCAGAACCTAGGTCCACATAAAGAAACATTTTAGCAGGACTCTACCACGTGGCACAGGAAAAGTCTGGCTGACAAGCAGGATGAGACAGACAACATTACTGTTTGTGGCAAAGGGAGCAGAGAACCAGAAGGAGCCTGGGAAACCCTGGAAGCTGTCTTTTTGAGTTTCAAACAGTGACATGTTATTAAATGTTCGATCTATCTGAAATTGACTAGGTTTCCCAATGTGAACTGATGCATGCTTCTGGGAGCATTTTGCCCAAGCCATCTTACACTGCTGCTTGAAATCTGCAGTGAAATTGAATGGAAGGCTTTGTTTCAATCTGTTCCAATATTCCCTGACATGCACACGAATCCCCGTGTAGGATAAATTAGCCGGAGAGAACAGGAGCTGACTGAGTAGGACTGGCAGGCAGTCTTTTTGAATCATGTACCAGATCCATATTTACACTTCCTATTTGTCGCTCCTCTCATAAAAATGTACTCACGTGTGAAATGGGAGAAATGAGGGCCTATCACTAAACGGTACCTTAGACAGAAGGACAAGAGAAGGGATTGATGGATGGGTAGCCCAGAAGTCTACACAGGCTTCATTACCAAACCAACGAGCATCCTTCTACACAATGAGTCTCTCTCATAATTTGTGTTGATGATGATTGGGTGGCAAATTAGAATCTATTAGTGAAAATTCCCTTTCTTACTGCGCTGATGCGGCTTCCAACCCTGTGCTCTGTTGATTTATCTTTTGAGAAGTTATCTTTTTGATACCCAGATTCGGAACACGGAGCCTTCCTTCCTCACGTGGTATTTCTATAGTACTTTGCTAATCAGTCTGTGGTCACTGGGTCAGCAATATGAGTGTCATGAGGGAGGTTGTCACAAACGTAGAGTCTCAGGCCCCAGCCTACACCCAGGCATAAATGAGAAGTTAGTTAAGTAGACCAGGAGTTTCAGATTACAGCACTAGGTTGAATACCCCTGGGACCACATTTTTTTTTCTTTGTTTGGAAAGCATGGTAGTTTTGGTCAGTTTTTCCAGGAATGGTTAGCACCTAGGTTATGCTTTTCCGACTCCAGCCCAGAATTTTTCCAGCTTCAGATGCATATCCAACTATTTTCTTGCCTTGACTCTTGCTATTTCTTCAATGCTGCTTCATTATCTTCTTGACCAGATGGGATATACATCTTTTTTTTTTTGTGCTCCTCCAGAATCCTTGGAACAGTTTTTAATCTCTCATATTGCTTCATATTCATTGCACTGAATCTATCTGTTTGTCAGTATCTCCTTCCAGACTGTATATCCCTCCATGATATGATTTCTACCTGTATCATCTTTGCATAGGACATTAACAGTGACACAGTGGGCTAGACACTGGATACAAAGAGTACTCAGTAAATATTGGCTTAAGCCAACCAATAACTTCACCAACAGAAAATGGTGGAGGTGTAGACTAGACTAGATAATTGACACAATGACGGGGGATACAATGAGCTAACAGGCTGCCAAGAGAAAATGCTTTATTGGGCAGTCATACAAAGAACCAGTGTCCAGGGAAAGGAAAGCAATCATGAAGGCCTAGACTACTCGCATCTTGTGCATTGTGTCCAAGTGTGGGCTCTAATCTCTAAGAGCATTTGCACATAACTATCATGGGCTGAAATCTGGGTCTTACTCCAGACCAACTCAATCAAGAAATCTTAGAGATGGGGGCTAACTCCTTGGGATTGTTTTTAAAACACCTCAGGAAATGTTTGTCATCCCTTGTTCCTACAGGATTGTCTAAAACCAGAACATAGGCAGAAGAGAAACCAAGATGCTGAAAGTTTTGGGAATCAAGAAATTGGATTCTCAGTTGGATTATTTTGCCCGTGTTCATCCCAGAAGAGAAGTGACTTAGTGAAAGCATCAGCGTTCACTTTCAATTTCTGTAGAGCTGTCATTTGGAAAGAGATATTTTTAATGATTCCAGAAGGTACAATAAAGATCAATAAAGAGAAATTGAAGAGGTCAGTTTCAATTCAATATATAGCAGGTATAACATTTTTAAGACATACTTGGATGTGCAAAAAGAAAAAAGTAACTATCTTTATCTTCTTACTTTTCAGATACTCAACTTAACCTCTCTATTGAACCCCCACTTTACTTGATGTTGTAACCTATAATCTTAGTCATTTTTGGGTAAACTGCGGTGCTTCAGTATTTTCTCAGTTATTTCAGGTTTAAGGTTCGGTGAAGTCAGAATGTTTCCCATCTCCCTTCTTCTCCTTAGAGTCACAGCTTGGTTTATGTAAAATCCTGGCTTCTGGAAACACATCTCTTCCATGGCCTTTCCTCTTTTTGAAGCAAGTATCAACTGAGATTTATCTTGTCTTCACTGGGCTTTTGTCGATGAATGCATGTGTCCAACAAACTGTCCACATCTTTATCTGGTGCTCAGTTTTATGATCCAGATGATATACCTACTTTGGATACATCCACTTTCTCTCACCTTTGAACCCTATCCTTTGAGCCCTTTTAGAGGCATAGGAAAATCTGGCTGTCTCTGAAACTATTACAATGCTACGAGAGTTTCACGGTTGCCTTTTCTGTCTCTGTCATCACATTCAATTAACTCTACTGATTCCTTCCAGAGTTTCACACAGATGGAAACTCACAGAACCTTTATTTCTCCAACGCATTTGAGGATTCCTCTTTCCCAAAACACATCCAAGTGTAAAAATCATTACGTACTATTTCAAAAGTACCATTCACTCAGGTAAAGGAGGACTTTTTGTCAAGTGTAGCTATCCAAAAATAAAATGCACCAGATCGATCGCTTTTAAGGAATGGTGGAGGAAATCCAAAGTATTGGTATATGGTTGGATTACACCACTGGCTACTAAATGCAATCATTCACTAGAAACTTCTAGAGAGTTTTGAAAGCTCATATTGCAAGAACTACTTCATATTTGCTTAATCAGAAGTTCAAGGGAGGAAACATATTTATTTCTCTGTATAAACTCACTCACTAAAACTACTGTAATAGCATTGGGCTTCATCCAGATAATATACCCTCCTTGGTGACTCCAGGAGTCTCTGTTCTAAGACTCTGGCAGACTCTATTCTAAGGAATAAACAGAGGACGAAGTAATCATTACAGAGCCTTCATGACCAGGTAGGTCCTGGTGTCACCCTCTTGGGTTCCAGGGTATATACTGCTCTCCTTGGCCATGTAGAAGGAGGTCCATGAGCAAGGAAGATTAAGGTTACAACCCATCATGAAAGAGCAAGTGCAAAATCAGTGAGGACTTCACTCAAGTACTCTGGCTCTGCTCCACTTCTGGAGAATAACCACTCAGAATACAACCCGACTTTTCCTTCAGCTGGAAGGCAACTCTCCTCAAGGGATAAAGGGAAAAGATGTGCCGAGATCAAAGTCACTTCCCTTTCCTCAGGGAGATTCTAGATGTCCCTATAAGGTTGTAGAGGTGTCTGCCTGTGGTTGACATACCTAGATCAAACTGGTGTGTGTGTCCTTATGTATATATATCCCCTGCCTCCCTCCAACCATAGAAGCAATGTTTTCATTCAAGTGTTTTTGCAATTGCTCAAGTTATTTGAGAAAGATTAAAATAGATTTTTTTATATCTTAAGTGGAACAGTAGGCTATATGTGTGTGTGTGTTTGTGTGTGTAGTCAGCTTTTAAAATTTTTATTTTTAAACAGGAGATGTCATTAAATACTTCACTCAAGCTAGGCTTGGCACACTGTCCTGTCTGTCTTACTCAGGCCCATCTTACACCTTTGCATTTGCTTTCACCACCAATGAAACATGTTATATTGTTTTAGGGCAGTAGAGTCTAGTTTTAAGCCTGAGAGAGGGAATGAGCTACAGGAGAAAGACTAAAGATGTGAAAGGGATAGAAGATGATGCTGGGGAGGCTAGCTAGAGACAAGCTCTAGAATATCTTAAATAACAAACGTGATGTGCTGTTATTTCCCAGAGATGCTGCTGGTCAGGGCAGAGAGCACAGCATATTAAGTGTATGCAAATTAAGATGCTGATCACATGTGACTCCCTTCCTATACTCTGGTTTTAACTCCTGGAGTACAGAAGCCTGGCGCTGTCCATGGTAGTTTCTCTTCCCTGTAGCCATTCCCTCCAGGGGGGACACTGGTGTTCTCTGATGCCCTTTGAGCTGCACTCAGCCAAGACGGATGGCAGAACACGGTTTATGCTTAGAGGGATGTACGTCTCTGTAAGTAGGAAGTTGGGGATAGTATTTTTATTTTCATAAAAATCACCCTTCTTTATTTTTAACTTCTGACATCCCTGAGGAAGTAAGATAGAAAGAAAAAAAAGTTTCTGCCATTATTTCTTATAAATTACCACCTTTCAGGTAGAAGTGATCTGAAACAAAGGAAGAAACATGGATGGGAAGAGGCAGATAACAGAAAAATCAATAAGAATCATCTTCCACTTAGAAGCGCCTAACTTCACATCAGCCACTCTGGGCCCAGAGCAAGAATTAACTCGGTGTCCCTGACAAATAAGGAACTCTTAAAAAAATAAATAACAGAAAAGGGAAAAGGAAATGAAGGAAAATGAATCTTTATACTTTAGGAACAATAAAGAAGAAATTAGATATAAGTTTCTGAATATTTTTATGTTTCCTTATTTTCTTTGACCTTTTCATGTTCAAGCCATGCCATGATGCTGGATTATGGAAGCCGTTCTTTATAGACCCAGAGAATCAAGGGATTTGTAATAGGACAGAAAAGTTTAGTAACTTGGACCAGGTCACACAAGTAGGCGATTAGCTGGGTAGGTTGAGATTCAAGCTCAAATCACAGTTTCAAGCTCTTCATGTGTAAAATGGGGTAGGGTACTCTCTTCATAGGATCATTGTAAGAATTAAATCTTACTATATAAGGAAATTGCTTAAAATAGAGCTTACTATGTAATAAATCCTCCAAAGCTAATACCACTATCTCTGCTATTATTGTCAGTAGCTGGTAGTTCAAGAGACGTGTAACCACACCAAACATGTATCAACTCTTTTTTTTGGCAAGAACTGAGGAACAAAGGTGAGGTACCTACCATAGCAAAGATAAAAACAGTAACAGCAACAGCAACAACAATAATCTCAGACAGGGTAAACTAGTTTAGGCTGCAGTAACAAGGCTCAAGTCTCAGGGGGTTAAATGACAAAGGTCTATGCCTTGAGAGTCAGGTGGAAGTACTGTGCCATATCATTCTCTTGCCTGATGCTAGGAAAATGGAAAATCACCATCTTTCAATGATGTGCTGGTCACTGTTGCAGAGGGAGGAAGAGAACTGAGCTTAGCACACCCTGGCCCTTGAAGCTTTCACCTAGAAATGAAAGGGCACTTCTGCTTACATTTCACTTACAAAACTAGCCATCTGGATGGCAAACTGCAATGTGATGTATGCCTGGATGGAGAGAGAATCATTGTATTTGTGACAGCCCTAAAGCAAGTCATACTGACCATATGGCAGGGCCATCATGAAGGCCCACATGGCAGGAGCTGTGACATGTGACTTTATACATTACTTTGTCATCATGACAATTCTGAATGAGACCGGCTTCCATCCCCAGTCTATCCACAAGGGCACTGAAGTGCAGCGCAGTTGGAAGACTAACCCAAGTACACAGAGCGAGTTGGTGACAGAGACAAGATCAGAATTCATATCTTGGCACTACACAGCCTTTCTTACCCACTCGTGGACTTGGCAACAGTGTGATCCTGATGCCTTCCTTCCCTGGGTGGTACCATGGGGAACATCTTAATCATAGTGCCTTAGCTTTAGAGCCAAAACATAAACAAAAGTGTTCACAATAGCATACAGAATTGCCCTGAATTAAGACTTTGCATCACCCTCATCAATGTCAGAATCATCATTCTTACATTAAAAAGAAAGTCAGGTTCTGCATAGAACAGGATGCCCAATTTGGCATTTTTAGAGACCCAGAACTAATTGAGCATTTAAAAGTCGTGTCATCACATTTTTTATGAGCAGCGCTTGGGATACAATAAGTATTCAATGTATCTTTAACAGGTGACACTGCGTAGGAAGGTACATGGACACCTACCTTGTTTGGTTCCTTTAAAAAAAAATGTGTTGACCACCTACTATGAGCCTTTGCACCGACAGCATACTAACAAATAAATTTAGGTCCTAACATATGAAGAGTTCTCAATCTAGGAAAGGAAATTAGAATATAATGTATGGGTTTGTAATAGATTCTATGAGCTTGAGTCTTGACTTCACCACTTGTTAATTTTGTCAACCTGGACAATATGTTGGTCTCTAGGTCTCTGCAAGCATCAGTGGCAGAATCTGCTGGTCTCAAATAGGGGTATTGATTATCCTAGTTCATTGAGTTGTAAAGATTAAACGTGGTGATGCGTGCAGTGTGCTCAGCACAGTATGTGGTTATACATAAATGCTCAATAAACTATGGCTATTCATTTTCAGGCTTGTGAACAGCAAATTAAACAGCATTTGTAAAGCTGCATTGACAATTAAAAATAAAACACACAGATATAAAGTTCTATAAGATGCTTCACTTGTACTTAAGAGTGGACAATTGAGCTACATAAAAAAGTTAAGTATCTACTAATTTCTCTCAAAATTGAATTCTTAGAACAATTTTTTTTAACTGGGAATTCAAATTAATTTTCTTCCACTAAACTCTTTCCTGATAAATACATTTAAGTATTTGCAAAGCCATGGAAAATTCTTTAGTCATTGTTAATTTGAACAGTGCTTCCCAAATTTGGATTATTGTTCAAATTATGCAGGGACTTTTATATACATATTTCTGTAATCTCATTTAGGAAATTATAAAACCTAAATCAGTAAGTTCCAGAAATCTGTTCTGAAAAACTTTCAGAATTGATTCCAATGATTTCTCAGATTTCAAACCCCTAAATTAGATCATACATTTCGGGTCTGAAGTCTACGCATTTTCTTTGTTTTATATTCACTTAGTCAGTCAATTATTTATGTAAAATATCTGTAACCTACAGTATTTTCTTTCTCTCTAGCTTGCATCCTGGTCTAAGTCATAATTCATGCCACCTGAGTTGTCACTGCTGTAACTCCATGGCTGTCACTCTGCCTCTAGTACCTCTGTACCCAAAGTCATCACTCCTTAAGTGTTCAGCAACCCCATCATTTTTTATTTTTAGCAATTAGCTAACATGTATCTTGTAGCCAGGATGATTAGGAAACAAGAGGGCAGGAGTCAGCTATTAGAAAGGTGACAAGGAAATGATTATTTTGGGTACATACCTAGAAAATGCTCTAAGAACAAATGAGATAGTACAGTATGACAGCTAGATACAAATAAATACCTGTAGCATTCCTATAAACCATAAATAATCTCATAAAATATATAAGAGAGCAATGTATTATTCAGTGTAACTATTAATCTTTAGTGTTAGAGCAGCAGCAATGTACGAGGTGAGATTTCCAGAGCCCCTCAGTGTCTACAGTACTGTCAGTTTTTTGAATTTTAACAAATTTAGGATTATAATCTCTTCCTGGTGGACTGACTCTTTTGTTGTTATGAAAAAGCTTTCCATAAGTCTAGTAGTACTTTGCATGTTAATAGATGAATTGGATTAAGAAATGAATGATTAATTGATGAGTTAAGTAATACGACTTCTATTAGCATACCTGCCCGAGTTTTCTTTTGGGTAGTGTTTAAACGGTCGTATCTTTTTCAATCCTCTCTTCTGTGACTTTTATTTAAAATGTTTCTCTTGTAAGCATCATTATTTTCATCCTGCCTGAAAGTCTATGTCCTTTAACTGAATTATTTAGTTTTTCTATATTTAATGTAACTGTTAGTTTGAGTTTAAATTTACTATAATATTTACGTCTAATATTCCCATTTGTTCTTTGTTCTCTATTTCATTTCCCTTTGTCTTTTTTCTCGTCTTTGCTTGCATTGATAAAGTATGATCACACTTGTTATGATCATCTTTATAACTATCATTATTATCATTATCATATTCCCCCCCATAACTGGAGTGCTACACTGTTCTTATATTAATTTAGGTCTATCCTAGACATTACAATGTGTATCATACAAAAATTAACAACTTGGTTCTAATATAAATTTTGAATCCTCTGAACAATAAAAGAACCACATAAAATTTTAATTTCGTTTACTTCCTTCATCCTTACGTGCTACTATTTTCCTGTGCTTTAAGCTTAAATTTAAATCACATGAGACATTTAAACTATTAAGTATACAACTACTATTATTTAAATTCACCCTATTTACGTATATATTGGTTTTCATTATCCCTGTATTATCATGCTTCCAATTAATACCATTTCTGCATGAAGAATTTGGGTTAGTATTTAAATGTGAGTGGGACTGTTGGCCATAAAATTTCTTTTTATTTGCCTCAAAACATTGATTTTTCCTTAATTTTTAGTGGACATTTCTGCTTGATGAGAAATTTTAGGCTGGCAGCTGTTTTCTTCTAGATCATTCAAGATGACATTTTATTCCTTCTTATATGCATTGTCTCATTGACAAGTCAGCTGTCTTTTTGTTACTCTTTTTAAATTAATACTTTCCCTCTGATTTATTTAAATATGTTGTCTTTACATTCAGTTTTTAACAGTTTTTTATATTTGTTTTTATTGTGTGCCTATGTATATTTTCTTTTGATTACTCTGCTTGGGCCCATAGTCTGCCTTCAATTATGAACATTTCTTGGCTGGTATCTTTTCACATGTTGTTTCTACCCCATTCATTCTCTTCTCTTCATCAAGACTCCAAAATTCTTTTGTTCAATCTTTCCACCGTGGTCCATGGGTCTTTACTCTCAGTCCTCTATTTCCCATCTGTTGTGTACTTCATGCTTCAGTCTGGGTATTTTATTCTGGCTTCTTTTCCTATTTATTAATCTTCTTTTCTGCTGTGTCTATTATACTATTAAACTCATTAATTTTTTATTTGCCTTATGGTATGCTCAAGAATTTCCATTTAATTATTTTTAGAGGTCCTATTTCCTTAGTGAAATATCTTATTATCTATCTTCTTAATAATTTAGCTCAATTATTTTAAAATCTATAAATGAAAATTCAAGATTTGGGTCTGTTTCCATTATGGGGCTTATGGAGGGGTTGTTTGTTTCTTTTCTTTTCTTTTCTTTTCCTCTCTCTCTATTGGATTTTGATCTTGGTCCTTTCTCAGGCATATCTGATATTCTTGTTTTAAATTGAATTCTGCCCATATGGATAAGAACTTTCAAAAGCTCTGGGGCATCCAGAGAGGATTACATGTTCTCCTGGCAGAAATACTGTAAGAGAAGATTGCCTTAATCCATTTAGCTTTTCAAGTGATTCCAGCATGGGTCTCAGTCTTGGTGAAGGCTGGTCTATATGGAATTCTATTATTATTTGAGAGCAGCATTTCCATTTGCTCAACTGAAACTTGAGTTTTACTAGGGGTCCAACTCCTTGTTACTCTCTGCTCCAATTTTTGTCCTCTCAGCACTATGAAACTGTAAAAAACTCAGCTTTTTTTTTTTTTTTCCTATTTCTTAACTTCCACATTCTGCTGGCTTTGCTGGCTTCTAGCCTTTTTGCCTCATAAAGATAAGGAATCAGAAAAATGCCCTGAGGAGGAAAGTGATGTCAAGTATCAAGCTTTCTTCTCAGGTTTCCTTTTCTCCAAAATTTTGGCCTCAGTGATACCAATTTCTATCTTTTACATCTCCACTCCGTGTGACTGCTAAAAGCTTAGATCATCCAATTTTGATTATCCTCTCAGCCCAGTGATGCTTACGAATGGTAAATGCCTTCAGGGGAAACATGGTGAAGCATGTACTGCCAATCTCTTGGGGCTCATGACCCATCAAATCCTGACCCTCTCAGTTGCATTCTGATGCCTTCAAACAGCCCTTTTTTAGTTCATTCAGCTTTAATAGTTGTTCTCTGTAGAAAGATTTGATAAAAGCTACGCTGCCTTAGCGGAAAGCAAAAGTCACTTGCAGGCTTTTTAATTGTGTCAAGGAATCAGTAGTCCATTAGGACAATGGGCCAAACTGAATGTAACAATCAGACCTTTATTCACTTACTGTAACAGTACAAGCAAGAGGCAAAAGGAAGCTCTGGTTCCCCAATATTCCATTTATCTTCATAGAACCGGTACCAGGGTAGGGTCAGGTGGGTGCAGCACAGATGGGGGAACTGTCTACGGAGAAGCCCAGAAGAGAGGATCATTTATGGACACAGCCAGAAAGTAGGGAGTTGGGGAAGGGCTAGAAATGGAAGGTTCTGAGTCAAAGTGGAGAACAATGCGTCAGCTAAGGCTCCTAATACAGTGATCTTGGTGGAGATGCCTGGGACGGTCCCCAGTAAGCTGACCTCTGAATGGAGGGCTGAGGTCTTACTCCAACTGCCTTCAGAAAACTGCCCTGCACTAGCTGTACACCAAGTTTAGTGCAGGGAGGACAACTTCTCCTGTGAGTCCTGCCAGGCAAATCCTTGAGACTGCGTGTGATCATGGCTGAAAGATTACATGTGGGCCTACAGCCAAATTTCTCCATAAGGATGGTGTCCAATCTTCACACATCCCTCAATTCCCTCTACTCTTACTTCCCATCGTTTTTGTTGATAATGTTGTTATGTAGTTCAGCGTAGCCTACGTGACATGTCATTTCCTCCTGAGTCATTAGTCTTGTCTCCCTGCGCAGAAAATTCTATGCAGTGATAGTCCAGGTTCTATTTGTAGGCTCTGTTAGCTTTATCCAACATCAATTATTTCATGGACACTAGTTAAATATCAGTTTGTTATACATGTTTTACATATTATATATATACGCACAAACATATGTATATATAACAAGTTTGTATATTAAGAAGTTTGATAGATGATTCTCTGAGAGAAATTCTATAGACAGGCTACCTTAGTCTATCTATTTAGTGAAATGTTAGAGAAATACAGTTTATAAACTTCTAAGTCCATAGAAGTTTATCATTCTGTCTTTTAAAAAATTTTCTTCTCTTTAATGCTTCCTGTTAAAGAAGAAAGTCCTAGAATCAGATGACGCTGGCTGACACCACTTGAAGTTTCTCTGCTCAGAAGTATGACTTCTCTCTCTTCACTTCTGTTTACCTCAGGGGATTTAGTCAGCCCAGGAATCTGATTTAGTGCATGTCCTCTATAATGTGATGCAGATTCCAGTGGTGGTGTGGTGTGGCATGGCTCATTTTCTGGTCATTAAACAAGAAAAAGTAATTTAAATTTCATAGAAGAAGTACTATGCAGCAGAAATACAGTATATCATCGCATGCAGTGAAGGCAATCACATCTGCTATTCTGTGCAAGCTAAGAGTTCCCCCAAATCTGCTTTCATGCCAGTGCTGTCTCATCATCACTGCTCCTGTACCAGATTGCTAGTATGTATTCAACATGAGGAAATAATGAGATTCGGAGTTTTCATTGATTACATAACCCATGGCTAACACTCTATAACCTAGTCACGCTCAATTCCTTCCTATATTTTAACATCTCAACAAAATAAAAATGGCACTTGCTTGGCCCCCACCCTCCACCAGAGAGCACAGACCCATTGTCTGGCTTAATGGTGAGCTGGGGTTTTTCTACAATGTTAACCAAAAGAGCAGGAAGGATGGAGTCAGGTATGGTGAGGTCTTCAGGCTCACGTCAATGTTGGCTGCTGTCACCGCAGCCTTGGTGGTAGCCACACGTACCTGGACTATATCATGAATGTGGAAGACAAGTTTAATGTACCAGGCCTGTGTCTTTGTCTTAGCCCCAACCCTTCCCTTATATTTGATCATTGGTTCTGCAAACCAAGGTCTGTTCAGTGATCTCAGAGCCCCACAAACAAAGAAAGAGGATGGAGTAAATGTACTAAGAGAAACACTCTACATAAAATTCAAGGTGTGTATGCACATAGGGTGTCAGGAAAACGTTGGCAAAAGCATCTTGAACTCTTGCTGCAAGCCCAAATGAGGTTGACTTCTGTGTGACTTATTTCTTATCAAGCTCCAAACTTAAAGTTCAGCTTAGTGGAAGGCAAGATGCTTCTTGGTCTTTCAAAACTAGCAAGATTATCTTGTGAGGCTCCTGAGGTCAGAGGGTATTTCTACCATATTAGTTGTGTCTTTGCTCTTATATTCCACAGTGCCTTCCAGGGATGATCACATAAAAGGAATTTAATATTTCTTTTGGAGGAGGATTTGAAGATATGCCTCAACCTTAACTTCTGCTTATAGGAATATAAATGTCATAAAAGTTCTGAGACCACCTTTCCAGTAGATTCAACCCCAAGGACTTTTGAATGATTCTTCTGTTTTTTTCTTGGACATTGGATGACTTTAAGATGTCTTGTCACTTCATTATCATGCAATAGTTGATCAGACCTGTATTTTCCATCTTTTTTTGTGAGCAGGTACAGCTCAGCCATAAATCTCAGAACATTCTGTATGCAGCCTACTTAGCAAGGTCATTAATTGCAGCACAAGAGGGTAAGAATTTGCAAATAAAGCATCTGTCCTCTCAAAATCAATTCATGTGCAATGAGCTTACAAATCTTAGAGTATGTAAACACACGCAGTGCTAAATGAAGAAGACAAGGGCTCTAACTACAATAGAGTTATTTTGTGGCTCTTTTTAGCAAGAAATACTGAGATAAAAATAATTTAGAGTGGTTTTGGGTTTTTTTTTTTTGCTAAGTATGCATTTCTTTGAAATAAAATCCATACTATTACAAGAAAAGTAGACATGTTTATAGCCAGATGAATTTTCAAAAAGGAAACACACTCCTCCAACATAAACACAGATCAGGAAACAAAAATTACCAGCCCTCCAGAAACCCCTCCTCATTTTCCCTTCTAGTTATTTGTCACCAATTCCCCTGGATAATCCAAATCCTGAACTTCTAACACTATAGATTAATTTTGCCTATTTTTGAACTTCTATATAAGTGGAATCATGCACCATGCTGTTTTGCATCTGACTTATTATGCTCAACAATGTGAGATTTATTTATATATAATAAATAAATAAATAAATAAATATATATATATATATATATATATTTGCTTTAATATATTTATGCTTGAATCAGTCTACTTCTTATTGCATGAACATATCACAATTTACCCTTTCAACTTTTTGACATTTGGGTTGGCTTCAGTTTGGGGACAATTAAGAATGGCATTGTGAACAGTCTTGCTTTTTTTTTTGTAAGCTTGTGTATTCTTATCTGTTGGGCAGACACTCAGGAATGGAATATTTGGGTAAAAATTTATGCCTGTGATCAACTTTTCAAGATCTCAATGAATAATTTTTTCAAAAGTGATTGTGTAGATTTATTCCTCCTCAAAGAGTGAGACTCCTGGTTGGCTCATGTCTTCCCTAAGCTTGGTAGTGCCTGCCTCCGTTTTACTGATTTGGGCAGGTATGCAGTTCTAGTGCACTGTGGTTCTAACATGCATTTACCTGAGGGCCAGTGAATTTGAGAAAATTTTCAATGTATTTTGGTCATTGAAATATCCTTTTTTAGTGAAATATCTATTTGAGCTTTTAGCTCATTTTTATTGGTCTCTTTTCCCCTACCTTGTTGATCTGTGAAGTTCTTTTTATATTTTTGGCAAGTCTTTTGCTTCATCAATCCCATTCTGTGACTTACCATGGTATATTTTGATGAACAAAATTTTTACTTAGAGTAATGCCATTTTTCATTCTATTACCTCATGGTTAGCACGTGATACCTCTACTTATCTGTAATGTTGTGAAAATATTTTGTTTCTTTGTAAATTTTTTATTGTCTTACCTTTTTATATCTAAATCTATAGCCTATTTAGAATCATTTTTTAATAAAGGGTAGGAGGTAAAAGGAGTCAAGATTCATTTTTTAACCTATATTGATATACAATTGATCAAGTACTATTTATTGAAAGGTCATCACTGTCCCTCAAACACAAAACACAGCAGTATCATTTTGTCATAAACTAGGTGGGTCTGTCTGAGAATCTTCTTTTTTTTTTTGATGTTGAATGAATGCTTTATTTTATTTACTTATAAGAATTGAATTTGGTGAGAAATTTGGGCTAGTTTTTTATTTTTTATTTTAACTGAAGTATAGTCAGTTTACAGTGTGTCAATTTCTGGTATACAGCATAATGTTTCAGTCATACATGTACACAAATATATTTGTTTTCATATTCTTTTTCACTATAGATTACTACAAGATATTCAATATAGTCCATGTGCTACACAGAAGAAATTTGTTGTTTATCTATTTTATATATAATAGTTAATATTTGCAAATTGCTATTTTGTTACACTGGTTTATTTCTTTATCCTTGGATCAATAATCCACTGTCTTAATTTTTATAGCTTTATAATGTTACTACATCCCCCCTAACATTCTGAATATCCAATATGGAGAGCTGAATGTGGAAGTAGTATTGAGTTTCTGGAATTAGACTGCCAGAATTTAAACCTTAACTCCACCATTAATAAACGTGTAACACTGGGTATTTTATTAATGCGATTACCCATCTGTTTCCTCATCTGTGAAATGGGGGGTTATAATGATATACATACACATCACTGTGCCTTGAGAAACTTATAAATAGTGCATATAATGCACCTAATGCAGATCCTGGCATATAATAAGTTCTGAAAAATGATGCTGCTGAAAATGATGACAGCGATGATGGCAGTGGTGACAATAATGATCGTGATGATAATCATGATCGTGATCACATATCTGTGAGTCTTGAGAGGATTTTTTTCTTCCAAAGGTCACTCGTCTTGTTCAAAACTCATCACACACATTTAAAGGGGATCGGTGTTATCTTGACCTGCTATAGTCATGCGTCTGCAACACCTGAAGATATGCATGTGACTTTCCTCTGGCAAACCTCACTTGGGAGACTGGCAATTCACCAAGCTCCTCCTTGACAGCCATGTTAATTATACCACTATATTGATGCATTTCAACCAAGTGACACAATTTAGAACGGACCTCTCTATATAGTTACTCCAAAAAGTGCCAGAATTGATTCAGATTAGAAAAGACCATTCCTTGTATTGAAATCACCTTGGAAAGTTGGAAAACAGTGGAATTAGCTTGGAAGATGTGAGTCAATAGGTATTTCTATGCTGTTCTTTTTTTCCTTCTTTCTTTTTTATTTTGTTTGCACAAAGACATTTCCCTGGATGCATAATCTCTTCTAGATTACTAATTTATGTCTTTTTTTTAAAAAGAAGTTTTGACAGAGATTGAAAGTCTGACTCTCCTTGCATTCCTGAATATCATCTTAGGTATTTCTGCTTCAACCAAGCTTTCATGTGCAATATAATACATAAAGCAAAAACCCCTGCACCTCTGTGCTGTTGCTCTTGCTGCTCCCCCCACCCCCCACCTCCAAAACTGGGTTGCTCCATCCACATGCACTCTGACTAGTGTGAGTCACCAGCCCTGCCTCATCTCTAAAGTTCTTTCTGAACTAATATGTTTTTTCCCTCTCCTAAAACTTTATCCTATATGATTATGCTTATATAAGCTGTTTATATCATCATGCAATAATAATTACATCAATCGTAATACGTAATGAAAATATGTTGATTCCTGACCACATGGCAAGCACTATCTTAAATACTTTACAGGTAATATTTCATTCAGTCTTCTCCAAAAGATCACAACACAGATATCACCACCTTCCTTTTACATATGGTTCAACAGAGGCACAGAGGCATGGGGAGTATTTAATGGAAACAAGTATCATTTCTAGGATGTAGCTTCAAGAAAGTGTGTTGCTCTCAAATTCTCTCTTCTCTCTTCTTCATGGGTGAATCAAGGGTAGTGGAGGAAACGAGAGGGAATGTCTCTTCTAAATAAAGGCATTCTTGAGTAGATGGTAAGTGTGCATCTCTGGGAGCATGACAGCCTGACATGCACAGGCTATAAGTCTTGACTGCATTTGTTCTTTAACCTCTTAAGTCTCTTCACTTTCCATTCCCATCGAATCTACATACACAAGTCGTCTGTATCTTTCCAGTGATTGTATTACTCACAAAGTGTGGTATGTGTCTTTTGAGATTTCTATCTGGCCTATGCCCTCTAATTCTGAGAAGCACCTGTTTCCAAATAAGGGTTCCTCTTTGCCATGTTTGCACTCTCTGCATGACCTGTGTCCTGGCCACAGACAGACAAATCAGGAATAGCCACGGACCCAATAGACACTGATCTGATACAGGCCAATGTGATGTATCCTGGGTATTTAGAAGCCACTCGGAGGGTCTGGTCAGTTTGGGCAGGCTCCACAATTGGGAAGTGTGATGAAATCAGAATGAGAGGGGCCGTATTTAGCATATTCACATCAAACAGAGAAAGCCCTTCTGGAGAGAGGAAATAAGAAGCTGTCACATTGAAACAAATTAGAGATGTGAGGTCATGTGGCTCTAAAAGAAAGTGACAAAGTAGCCCTTGCTCCTAACTTTTTATTTGTTGGTTCAACTCCTCATGACTTAAAATTTTCTGATTATTTGGGCTATTCTCCAGATCCTTTCAATATACCACCCCCCCTTTCTGGTACATCAATTTGATGCTTTTCTGTTACTTGCAGCTGAAAAGAGTCTTAACAAACACACACAAGAGTATCCCTGAGAGATCAGGCTATTTCCCATCCTGCACCTCAGAGACCTCCCCAGACTGTCCTTTAGCAAAGCCATGGAGGAGAGGAGAGGGGATTCCACTTGGAATTTGGGCATTTTAATCTTTCTCCTTTCTCACTTCTTTCACCTTCGATTTGTTCCTCCGAAATGTACTCAATGCACTTATGCTTCAAGTTTAAATGTTAATACCCTTGGGAAATACACATTTGAAAACAGGCAACTGCAGAAGATGCTGATTAATACAGAAAAGTAAATCACTACTAATATAATCAATATAATAAATAGTGCTTTTTCATATTTCTATAGCATGCTATAAGCAGATCCATCATCTCAAGTGATTTCCAGGGCAATCCTGACATGGCTATTTTTCTTACCTTTTAAAAAATTTTTTTTTCTTCCAGTGTTGGCTTTATGGTACAGAACACAGAGTTGTCTATGCTCTTACCCACCCCACAAGGAGACCAGAGTGTGGACAGTCCCAAGTATTATCCCTGTTTAACATAAGAACATTGATGCACAGAGGCGTTAAGTGACTTGCCCCCAGATGTATACCTAAAAAATGGCCAAGACAGAATTGCTAACTCAGGCAGGTGCCAGGTTGCTGTTTCTCTAATGCCAGAGAAAGTCATCCTGGCACATTTGATACACTGCCTCCTGTGCATCCTGTATGTTTATAAGCTTGAGACTTTGAATAAGTCTTTAGTAGCACATGATACACACCACACCCAGAAGTGGGCATGTTGCCTTTGACAGGTTCCATGCAAATACACAAACCTGGTTGCCACAAGGTGCCTTAGAGGGAAGCTGGAAGTCCCAACCTATCAAAACGTCTCTTCGGCTGCCTTCATGACACTTATGCTTACTGCCGCTGTTGGACACTGGAATCTGTCACATCGTTAAATTGCTTTCCTTATGATACAGGTATTTTGTGCATAAGGGGAGGGGCCATTGGACAGGAAACAGTATCAAGAGTACTGGGCTGGAATCTTGTGCATTATTACCACTTCTTCTATTTCCTAGCTCTGTGCTTTGGGACAAGCTGCTTTTTTGAGAAGTTTCAGACTGCGTCCCCCACAGATGTGGTGAATTCTGATGGGGCACTGTACCTGCTGCAGGAGCCAAGTCTACCCAGTCTTCAAGGTCAATGCCTCCTGGACACTGTTGCTTTCTTCAGCTACGGTAGTGATCCCTCTCTGTTCTGAATTCCTGAAATTCCTGGGGGAAAAAAAAATGACAAATTGTTCAGGCTCAATTCCAGATCAGCTTCCCCCCAAATGGGTACCTGTAAACAATATTTAGGAGACTGTTGGTTGATATTGAAAGAAAGAAGTGTATGTGTTGCAAATATATGTTTTCCTTTCATACAAGTAAGACAGAACTGAACAGATTGCATCTATTTACAGCAGGACTTCTCAGAGGCTTTGAAGTGTTAATATGTAGTGTGGATTTCCAAAGGGAGGCTTCACTATCAAGTGTTTATGAAACACTGGAATTGGGAGAGGACAGGAATGGCATATCTGTTATGATTTACTAGAACATTCCTCCTTAAAGCACTGGGAAGTGCTGTTTAAGTGATTTTGTTTTGTTAAAGTACCCTTTTCTATATTTAGTCATATCATCTGGAAAATTCAGGAAACTAACTGAAGTTACCCAAAATCTTAGTAATCTTTGCTATGTGACATTTCTAGAAAAGATCTCAAAAAAAAAAAAAAATCACCAAAGTGAGGGATTCAACAGGGATCTTAGAGAATCATTCCCCTAATGTTTTAGGTATAATGGACTGTGGAATGACATACTATGTCTAGAAATGGTAAGCAACTTAGCCAAAATTATTCAGGGAGCTAATGCTTGAACCGGGGTGACAAGCCAGCTCATCTATCCTTCTGTCACCTCTCAGAACAGTTCATACTGCATTGTTTGGGAAGGAACTGCCTTCTGGGGCCAGGATCCTTTAAAACCTCTGGAGCATATGCCATATGTTCAAAGGAACTGAGCCAGAGATGAATCAAGTCGGTCTCTCTCTTCTCTCTTCCAGGAATAAGAGAAAAGCTTACTGTTTTCACTCATGGGTGTCAACAAGCTAAAATTATGACTGCCAAAGAAATTTGATTTGTACCTGGGGACCATAACCTACATGAACAAAACAGTTATTACTATGTGGGCATCAGCATCACTCAAACAAAAGAGAGAAAGGAAGATATCTGCACTGATGAATATCTCAGAAGTCAATAATGAACAGCAATAAAACAAATTTTAGTATGTTTAAAAAAGTCTTTTTTTTTTAAAGAAGGGGGAAGGGGGAAGACTATAAAAATAAACAGTAGGGTCTGCAAAGAGTTTCAGGAAGAGAGGCTGAAATAAATTAAGGTTTTGGGGAGTAAAAAGAGAGCAAACACTAAGTTTCTCAATGAAAACAAGAAAGCAGACGGTGTGTATTTATACAGACATAGAGTGTTTGATGATGAAATGGCAGCACTGTGTGAAATAAACATTTTTACTACATCGCTTTATTCATTCTCATAATATCACTGTGCTATAGTTCACAGTGTGATCCCTGGACCACACAATCAGCATCTCGTGGCAGCATGTTAGACACGCTAATTCTTGGTCCCCCACAACCCACCCAGTACTTCTGAATCAGAAAGCCAGCAATTGCCTGGTACACTGACACAAGCTCTCCTGGTGATTCCCATGCAAGCTGAAGTTTCAGTATGACTGCCTTGTATCCATCCTGAAGACGGGAAAGCTAAAGATGAGGAAGGGTATAGGATGTGTCCCCGAGTTACCCAGCTTGCATGTGGTGGATAGAACACTGGGACATGGGTCTTTCTTCCCCTAAATGCTATGCTCTGAACCAATATAATCTATAAACAATGCACCCAATACAATCTATTATCCTCTGATAACAGTGTTCTTTCAGATTTCTGGCTTTCATGGGTATTTGGTTCATAAGCAAATAAGGTATTAGGATAGAAACTGAATTATCCCAGGAGGAAGAGAAGGGAACAAGGAGAAGAAGGTAATAAAGGCTTCCTATGAGGCTACAGTTGCAGAATTCATTCACCTCCATGTAACCAGCTCACCAAGAGCGAGGCGATCAGCAAGGCAATTGGGGTGAAATCCCTGAAAAATGCCCAGTCTTTCCCTGCCAGGTTTATGAACCACTTTGGCAGACTAACAGAAACACATTATATGTAATTGCCGGTTTACTCTACCTTGCCTGCCTTTTATTTTCACAAGGAATCCTTGTTATTTAGTGGAATTAGCAAAGGAATCCATTACACGCTGGCTACAAAGGCTGCACAGTATTTATTCCTGTAATAAAAAGTCTAATTTTGCAATAACATGGTGATCTTTGGGAAGCGCTGGCTGCTGGAATCTAAGTCTGGCAAAATTAGCCTCTTTCGGTGGCGTTTATTATCATGGTGCCTGCGAGGAGGGAGAGGAGGGGGAGTTTGTTTGCCAAGTAAGCACTTTTACAAAACAAAACAAATTCTCTTTCACCGAATCCTGAAATGGGAAACGCGGGGAAACTGCCATCAGGCTGAGAGCGCAGAAACGGCGAGGGGGCGAGCTTGTAATTAACGTGGGCCGAGGCTCACTGCACGCAGAGGCAGTGCCGCGTCCTTGGCAGAGGCACTGAGCACTTTGCCACCTGGTCCTATTCCTCTCCTCCCGAGCCCTGGGCAGGTGCCTGGTGCCATTCACATGCCTGTGATCTCCCAGCACCCTTTGTGACTGCGGAGAAAACCAACCCTCACTCAGCGATTCAGACTATCAGACCTTAAAGGGACCTTAGGATTTGCCTCCTACAACCCCCGCACTTTACGGGGAGCTGACAAGTTATCAGAGACGCAGCGCCGTCACTTTGAATCATGTCTCTTGGGTGTCTTTCCCTTCCCTTCCCTTAGTTTCATCAATTAACATCGTTTTCACATAACTGTGTCTTCATAGCACAGGGTTAACAGCAGATCCCTAGATCACATTACAGTTGTACCGCAGGCTCAGAATTCCTTATTCCATCAGCATAAATCCCCCTGGTACTTATTGATCAGGGTAGCAGTTGCTTCCTTCTTGATCTGAAAGATGTTTTAAAATTCAAATTCCTAGTCTGAGAAAAAACAGCTGTGTATTTCTTGCCGAAAGTCTGCCAGCTCTAGACTGAGGACAACTTATTTTTTCTCATCCTACCCCCGCCTCCAGATGCATTAACTGCAAACTTGCTTGTCTTTGTTTCTTAAACAATGGCTTTGGTGCTGGAGGAATTTAGTAAGTGTGCCGCGAAGCCTTCGTAATGATTGCGAGAACAGGAGACTGGGTTGTGACTGCATATAAAACTGACGCTCCAATTAACACTGGGACTCAAGGAGCTCTGAGAGGCAGCTTCTTTTTATAAATTCCCACTGAAACTCAAAATCCCAGTGGAAGCGGGCATTCTAAATATTAACCGGAAATGACTAATGGCTGTCCCAACTAGAAAGAGCAAACATTATAAAAACACCTAAAATGATAATTAAAGCATAAATAGAAATTTAAAAAAATCAGGTTCTCTCTTCTATCCTTTCTACATTCCTAAGGTAGCATCCAGTCTTAAAAATGTTATTAACATTTCATAGACCCTTGTTTTGGCCAAAATACATAGTGGCAACGCATGATTTTAGCATGACTTAATCTTAGCCTACCATATAAAATTTATATTGAAATTAGTCAGCCCAGATTATCTTAGATTTTAGCCATCAACATCAAGATGAAAGGCTGACTCTTAATTTGTGCTTCTGATGGGGAAGAAGTGTTGAGCCTGTTTTCCGGCTCACTGAGAAAAGTAGTGTGTGCATTCTGCTTGTGAAAAGCTTCTGTTCAGGTTATAGCAATTAGTAGCCATTAGCTGTCATTAGTAATCCTTGTGTTTGAAATTCATAAGTAATTATTCATAGCATCGAAGTTCAGCCAATAGTTTAATTTATTAATACCTCTGATCAAACGCAGTTCAGTAAAGGACAGTTTAGTTAACTTGATTTGCGCATTGGCTTGTTCTTATTCACACACTGTTGCCTCCAACTTCTCCAGCCTGTGCTCTTAATCCCTTCCATCCTTTGAATTTCCCTGCTGCCTTCTGTGGAACACCATGTCCTTCACTAACAGTTTTGAGAAAAAAGGGATATATTGATTTTCTAAATTTTGTTCAGGTCCCTTGCATATTGTCAGGTCTGTGGACTCTGTGTAAGTGCTAATAATAGCACAGTAGTATGAAGAAAGGAACCCAAGTGTTGTATTTCAGAGCAAGCTTTCAGCCATCTCTTGGAAGCAACAGTTCAGCATCTAAAGTCATTTAATGGAAACGATGTACAAAGGAATGTGATGCATTAGTTTCCTGATAACTAGTGTCCTTTTAACCCCTCCAACCCTACCCCATTGCATACACACATTAATACACCTACATACCTGCCTACACACAGAGTAAAATATCTTAGAGTGATTAAAAAATTGGTAACTTGAGTTATTCACACTGTTGAAATTACAGTTATATATATTTCCTATAGATTTCAGGTATTTTGCAAGAGATCACGACCCAAGAAGAATCCAGCGTTTCTATTTAGAAAGATGATACAAACACTACAGAGCAGCTTCTTCATTTTTCTAATTTGGAAGGATTAAAGCAACCATGGGTCAGAAAGATGGATGTAAACCTTGATGCAAACAACTGATTCTGAAAAGAAGGAATCGTTCAACTACACAAACCTTCCTGGACAAGACTAAGAAATCCACAATTTTTTTAAGGATGGAAGAAATGCACTTGTGAATAATAAGCAGACTGGTAATCCTTTTTGAGACTCTGCTCTAATGTAACCACAACAGAAAGCTATTTAAGAGAGCATAAAGTTTTAAAGTCATTGTGCTGTTCTATTTCCCACACCCTTGTTCTGCAAGAGCAGTGCTCTTTAACTGTTCATCCTGCCACCTACACAGCAGCTTATTCATGTGTAAAGGTTAAAGCCGCATAATTGTGGTAGAAACACATAAAGCCTGATGCGTTCAGTACATAATATTGAAGGGAGTAAGGGACACTTTATATATGTGAAGCAAGAGAGAGAGAGACAGACAGAGAGAGACTCTGCATTGGATAGAATTGATTCCCATAACAATTTACGGCTCTGCATATCATAATGGCCATGTGTTACCAACTAGGCAAACTGTACCTAGAAGAGGGAGGAAATTTTGCTTTCCAGACATCCAAACACCATCCCTCTAAGGACAACTCATGATAACATCTATGGTACGTTTAACTCACAAACATGTGCATGTTGATCCTAGGAAAACAAAAATGGATGCATGTGATCTAACTCAGAATTTTCTTCTAGGAAGGCAATCATTTAGGCACACAATAGGCACAAAGTAAATGACGGTTGAATGAAACAAATCTTATCCGGGAATAATTATGTTAGAAGTGTCTAAGCTGCATTGGTTTAAACTAAAAATACATATTTGGGGAGAGTTCCTTAATACTGATTAAATCTTACAAAAGAAGTACCACCAATGAATTGGGAAATGGTCCTGAATGATGTAACTTCCCAGAAAGGGAACATAGATTGACCAATGGTTGAAAACCATTTGTAGAGCAGAAATTTCAATGGCTAGGATCACATTCTTACAAATAAATAGGAAATCAGTATCTTGAATATAACCTATGACTCGGAGCCCCCAAAAGCCCCTGATGAGACGGTAGGCATTTATATTATGTATCCTTACACAAGATTCTGTTCACTTCTTAACGAATCTTCAACGGCACAAACTCAGATAATTTCTTTAAGCAGGATCCCAGCACAGCACCAATGTAATGCATGAAACGGCTGATAATCCTCTTTATGGAAACTGAGCGGGAACTCTCAACACTTCGCCATGACATTTATTGATTCCTCACAACTAGACCAAGTTGGGAGAGGAAGGGGAAGAACCCATAACCTGAAGGCATTTAATGCTAGGATTATAAGAGATCTTACGATTTATTTAATATAAAACACCTCTTCATGTTTGATGTCAAGTAACCCCTCAATCAATGCCTAATTTTGTAAGTGAAGAGATGGGCACTCACAAAAGAATCAAGTCCAGGCCTAAACCCCACTTCTTCCGGCTCCTCATTCAAAACTTACTTGCCATGTGAATTTCTGAACTGGAAAACTGCAGTCAGAGTCAACAGGGCCCACAAGGTCTGCAGGCAAAAGTCTCAAGACTCCTGGAAACCGGGCAGGTTTACCAGGGTCTCTACTCAGTGCTGCCTCACTTCCACTCACTTTCCTACTTGACTCAAGCCACTGAAAACTACGTCTGTGGGAGTCCATCTCCTTGTAGAAGTTTTGTGCCTTCTCTAAAACTAGAATTACAGGGCTACCTATAAACAGAGACATCCTGGGCCTAGGAATGCTTTTTGAATATTTGCTCATTTCTAAAGCATTCACACACACCTGAGGGTATGAACTCCACTGAGGAAAGGATGATGCCGATGAAGATGCTGAGAACAGCTGTAACAGCTCACGGATGCTCTAGCCGCTGTGCTAAGCACGCAAGTCATCACACCAGCTCTTTTATTACTCCCCATTTACAACGAAACCAAGATGCAGAAAGGTGAAGTAAGTGCATTTTAGAATCCAGAAATAAATCCAGAGATGACTACATTTACATGCTCTAAACCACAGTAAAATATTGCCACCCCCAATGGAGAAGTAAGAGATACAGCTCCGATCCTCAAACCCAGGTAGCCCAATGAATGTTTCCTCAGAAATTATCTTCCCGACATTCTTCCTCCAGAAGAATTAGAAGTGTTCTTCTTTGTCAATCAGTTTTCTTGAAAGACACACAGTAGTGGTGTGATACTGGTCTTATTAGGTGAGGAAATAGGAAGAGAAAAGCATGATTAGGGCCACTGATGAGGTATGCATTGAATTACCCAAATATCCACCGTATTTCTAATTTTGGTGTCTTCTCACAAATAATTTTTAGACCGCATTTACAATATACAACATGCACATACAAACACTCCACTGTTTAAAATTTATTGGCGCTCTAACTTCTATACTCAAAATTATCACATTTTGTGCACTTGCCTCTTAAGCATGCTTATGAGTAGCATGTGGCTGCAGAGAAAATGGAAACTTAAACAAAACTCAGACAACATCAGTATGAAACTATGAGAGTGAAAATGAAATGCTCAACTTTTATTTATGATAGTTTAGGTATTACAAGACCCTCTGGATCTCACAGTCTGATACAGTTATATTGAAAATTTAATAAATTCCTGAAGACATGGAATTCTTCATCTCATTTCAGAAATCCTCCCAGATTGTACTTTGTCGAATTACTTCCTTGGCATCACTGTTTAAATGTACATTCTCTGATGTACCTTCTGGTTCTGCTGAAGGGCCAGAGAGGGGTGGAAGAAAGGGACATTGGTTCGCCATCCTTGATCAGTAACATATGTATGGACTTTCAGCAGAGCAAGATCCTTTTACCAAAATCCTCTGACATTCAGTGGAACTAAAAATGTGTTTTTTTTTTAATGTTAACTTTTTCAAGTATTAACTTTAAATGAGGATGTTTGCTTTTGAATATTTTAACATTTCACTTAGCCTTTTCAAAGAAGTAATGGATAATAATACATTCAAACAATGCAGAAGACTGAGAATAACTAAAACTAAAAATAGTAAAAATTAAAAATACCTACAAGATACTTATTTGACACTTATTTTGTGTAACTCACTCTTGTAATCATTTTACATGAATTACCTCATTTAATCTCCAGAGCCACCCATGGAGAGAGTATTTTCAGTGTCCTCATATTATAGATAATCAAACCAAGAGTTAGCCAGGCTTAAATAATTCATCCAAGATCATACAACTAGTAAGTTACAGTTAAACTACAACTTCATATTTGCATACTTCCAAAATGAATGCTATTAGCCATTACTTTATCTTGTATAACTATGTATTCCATGAGAAAAGAGTAAGACTTTATCTTAGAGATTCAGCAGATTTCCATGGAAGAAAGAAATACAGAACAATCAATCTAGTCTCCAAAGAAATTAATTCCAGCGAAACAAATCAAAGATAAGTAATGCCAATCCCAATGAAATATTTAGAAGAAAGCTATATGCAGAAAGAAAGGCCTTGAATGAAATAACCACCGTGGTCTTCAGTGTTCCGTCACCACTGCCTGACTCTAATTTTGACTCAGAGTCATAGTTCACACCTTTGAATATACCAGATATTCTCAGAAACATGCAATAGATGGATCGGAGAAGCTATGATTTCTTCTCCCCTTGAAGTATATGATCCTTTGGACAGAGCTACCATGAACCTTATTTCTGCTTTTCTTTTGCTGAATTTTAAGATTGCGTTTGATTTTGTAACTTGCTTCCAAGAGTAACTGCAAATGGAAATTGAGACTAAAGTTATGTTTTCAACTTTCCTTCCTGCACTGCAGCAGACAAAATTTTACCTTCAGTTCTTTCTAAATCTCGAAGAGTTTCCTATCTAAAAGCAGGAAGTGAGAAAGGGATGGGGTTGAGAGAAACAGAGAGGAAGTATAAACAGAGTTGAAGTAAACTACCTTTGCTTTCATCATAGCCCCTGCCTCTCTAAGGCAAAAATAATGAAGTTGACAGACCTTGCTCACTCTACTACTTCTATGAGAGGTTGCTTAGCAACCACAGGACATTGGTGAGAGGGAGATGTTAGAGCAGGTTGCAGACAGAAGGCACTATCATTAACCCTGCAGATGTTAAATATGGATTGATCTAGTCCTTCTCTTTCTTTCTTTTGTGTACCTATCAGTCACTTCAGACCCAGGACTCAGGGTTTACTATTCCATCCTTTACCTTTCAAGCCAATGATCGGACCCAACTAAAGAAAAAGGAGTCTCTCACAGAGCTGAGGGAATGTTATAGTTAAAAATAACAATGATCTGTTTGGATGTTATGCCTCTGATGGTTCTCACATTTTTCAGATGAGAAAAAAGAAGTAGTAATCCCAAAACAAAATATTTTCAATAGTTTCACTGTCTAATTTTTGCTTTGCAGTTGGATTTCAGATCTATTCTCTTGCTAATAAGGTCGGCTTGGCCTCATTAGAAACTGCTTCTATGAGTTTTTGAGTCCATGACATGATCACACTGGGCTGTTTCTATGAGATCCTGATTCACCTGAAAATCTGCTCCCACAGTATTGCTATTACTTTATATATTTAATGCTATATATGCATAAGTGATTCTCATTAACCTTTATTTGACTGATATATCTCTTGGTTATTTCAGAAGCTCTACTTTCTAGTTCTGGAAATAGATATTCAACTTTTTAAAACAATTTGAAGGTCATAAACTCTGGGAGATCAGATTTACTTCATAAAATATGTAGTAGCCAAGAGTGCACAAGTTTTATTGTGTGTTTACTACGTGCCAGGCTCAAAGCTAATTGTGTTCATAAAGTATTCTGTTTAAGTCTCACAGCAATCCTATAAAGTAAGTACTATTATTATTAGCCACTTTAAGGAAAAGGAAACACAAGTTTATTACCTTGTTTAAGATCATAGCATTTTTAGTGGTGGAAGCAGGGATTAAGTCTAAATCTGTTCACCCCAAGAAGCCAAGCAGGGAACCGCAGTGCCACTGTATCTTTCTAATGTTGAATGCTCCACAACTACTCATTCTTCAAAGATAATAACCAAAAAAGAAGGAAGAAGAGAAGGAAGGAAGGGAGCGAGGGAAGAAATAATATTATTACCCAGTATTAGGGTCCTAAAAAATAAGAAAACAGTAAAAGCATCCCCTTATCTTCTAATAGGCACCACAGAAGAGCATCAGTTCACACCTGCTGAAATCCAGGACTCATACATGATGAAGCATAAGCTACTTAGGGTATAATGAAAGCACAGTGGTTTCTAGTCAGTTGAATTCCAATCTGGTCTCTACCTATCTCCAGCTGTGCACTTGGGCTCAGTGTTTAGCCTCTCTACATTTCAGAGTCATCATCTGTAAAACAAAGATTTCAATTCTAGGCTTGCATGAGAAACTGAGATTATAAAGTAAAATTGTGTTATTCACTTCCTATATACTCAAGGCACTCGACACATATTGGTATTCTTTTTAGAGAATGAAATAATTGTGAATGGCTAAGGAACTATAAAAATAAGGACAGTAAATCATCTCAGTCGGTAACATGAAAAATCCCTCAAATTTATCCACTACTGATTTCCATGGGTCCTTAATCATTTATAATTATTTCATGTTTCTAAAAATGATATAACCTTTTCTTCCAATTGAAAAGAAATCTATGTATAAACACAGAAGCCGACTCTTCTTAATGACACACTTTCTGTATACAACACTTTCTGTGCTAGACTCTCTGCACAATTCAGGCGCACATAAACACAGTCTCTTTCATCAAGGATTGTAAAAGGAGAGAGATGACACCGGCACAAGTAAACATGGTGAGGCAAACGAACCGAACCACCCAACCGCGCTCAGAGAGGAAGGGTTCACCTCTGATTGGTATGTCAGGGAAAAGTTCTGAAGGAAATAAAGTATGAACAAGGCCTCCTTAGTGGGACTTGTAGGGTTTTTTTGCTTTGTTTTTGTTTTTTTTTTTTGGTAATGGTGGTGACTGTTTTTTTTCTTCCATAAATTGATCAATTCCTATGATAAAATCTTAGATATTATTTCATCTGGGGACATCCTCCCCTCCAGTGTCAGCCCTTAAAATCTGGTGGTGCGGAATTCATTTAGTGATGTGTGAGTATCTGGGAAGATCTGGGCCAGTCAACAGAGTCCATGTTCCTGGTCATAGTCAACAGATTCCACGTTCCATATTCTTGGTTGGGGTTAGCGAGACACACATAACCTACAGCAATCAGGCAATGAGTCTAGCTGAGGCTCTGACCCAACAAAAGAGCTATTTCCCTCTTCTAGAAGACTACTATCTTTTTTATTGCTTGGCTGTGGCTCTATTCTCAAATCACTATCGCTAATGACACGCTTGAAGCTAAGCCTGTGTCCCGGACTTCCCTGTGTATTTTAATTATGTAAGTCTCTATGTGTTTTTCCTTACCAGTTTTTGTTGACTTGGTTTTACTTCTTGTGGGAAGGGCTAGAGAACACGGTGTATATTCCTAACTGACATAGCTTTGGAGAACAGCACGTGGAGAGGGACATTCCAAGAGTGGGGAATCACAGGCAAGAGCATAGGCTGGGGTTCAGGGAGTAGCCAGTCCATTGTCAGGTCACCATCCTGCTGTTCTCCTGTTAGCATCTGAAACATTTACCTCCCTTCACAACAAAAGCTTTATGTTGGCTTTCTCACCCCTAGATGCCACCTGCTGCCTGAACTGCTCATCCCCACTGAGCCATGTCCCCTTCCAGTGGTAAGGAAAAATGTGTTCATAGGTAGCACAGAGCTAAATGGCTTGCACTGCCTTGTGCTTCGGTGTCGAAGACTTTTCCTACCTCCTCTGGGACCCTGGCACCAGGCTTTTCATGTGGTTTCTGGACTTTCTTCTGTAGCATGAAGAGGCAGCTGTAGTCCTACCAGATGGCCCGGTAATGTTAAATTGGATGTGATGAATCCTTTGTATTCCCATCTACCATCTACCTGCTAAAGCCAGAAAGGATGCTGGAGAAACTTGTTTGGCAGTGTTCACCTGCCACCAGACAACTCTCATGAAGTAGGGGAATGACAAGTTTAATACTCACAACTCTAGATGGAAGACACTGTATTTGCCTCTGTGATAAATACATGAAAACTGAAGCACATGTATTTTAAGGGAATTGTGGGTGGTCATGTAGCTAATACATGGCAGAACCGAGTGTGAACCCACCCAGATTCTGTCATTTTCACTCAAAGGCTATACTCCTACTACTAAATAGCACTTAATCAGGTATCATCTTTGTTGTTCCCTGTGCCATCTTTTATCAGCTCAAACTAACACGATCTGCTTTGAGCAGTATCTAGGACTTCCGTAACCCCAAGTCCCTCCTGGAGGGACTAAATCTTAACAGCTACTTAGTTAGAATATATCTTTAAAAAATTTGTTTTAAATTGAAGTATAGTCAGTTTACAATGTTGTGTCAATTTCTGGCGTACAGCATAATTTTTCAGTCATATATATACATAAATATATTCCTTGTCATATTCTTTTTCATTATAGGTTACTACAAGATATTGAATAGAGTTCCCTGAGCTATACAGTAGAGACTTCTTGTTTATCTATTTTATATATACTAGTTAGTATCTGCAAATCTCGAAATCCCAATTTATCCCTTCCCACCCTCTTGATTTCCTGGTAACCATAAGTTCCTTTTCTATGTCTGTGAATCTGTTTCTGTTTTATAAATAAGATCATTTAAGTCTTTTTTTTTTTAAGATTCTTTATTGACTCCTGTTTGAGAATAGAATCCTTAAAAATCAGAACTCAGAAGAAGCACCTAACTTTGATAGAGGAAGAAGGAATATGTAAATACAGAAAGGAAGAGAGGGTACCTATGTCAAACTTGGTGTCCTTTATAATTTTGCTCTTGGAGTTTCTAGACTTTTTTTTTTTCTCTTTTAAGTAAGCACAAAGTGGCCAACTTCACATCTGTGCATTAGCACCTTCTTACACTTCTGGGAACTCGGAATCTCACTCCATTCCTGGCTTTTCTTCACTAAGTGTACTTACCTGTGACAAGACCATGCCAGACATTAACATGACATCTATTTTTCAAAATCTATTTTGAGAAGAGTGATTTTTCATAGAAAATGTTTTTGATAGCAAATGCCCAATAATTATTATGGTTCTTCCTTGCTGAAATAATCTAAAATGGTGACAGAATTAGTTACTTATAATGATAGTATTCATACTGTGTCCTTTCACCTTTTCTGTGAGGTATAAGGTTATTTTATTTGAAAGCATTCACGATGGCATTTATTGGACAATTCGGGTCTGTTAGAGCTAAATTTAGGCTTTTCTCCTATTTAAGTAGAATGGATAAAAATGTTTCTTCTTGGGAGCTACTTAGAGCATTCCACTAGATTAACTCACCTTCCTTCTTCTGAGAGCAAATTTATATTCTGTTTAGGAGGTCATGAGTCAGAGATCTGCAGATCTAAACTAATCCTGGTGTGAAAATTTCAGCTATGACCCCAGAAATCTTTCTCAAAATGTCTTACCTTCATAGTTGGAAAAGATATCCAGGATAAGAACTGAATCCATCAGCAAGGACTTCTGCAGTTACTCTTAGCTTCTTTCTAGGAAAGCAATATTTTGTTTTCTTTTTTCTTTTTCAGCTTTCTTATTTTTTTCTTCTTTACTTATTCACAACCCTTGGCACTTTTCCTGTTTTTTTTTCTACCATCTTTCCCTTATTTTCTACCATCTTAATTAAATAGAATGAACTTTAAAATAGTAACTTGACTTAGCTGCCTTTGACTTAAATAAAGCTAAGAACAGACTACACAAAATTATCATCCTGGGAATGCTAAATATCAGGAAAAAAAATTTAGCTTAAAAAAAATCAGCCACACTGGTACATGCTAAATAGTGTAGGAAGATTGTATGTGTTGCTGTATACACACACACACACACATATGTATATGCATATATAGATGCATATATGCATATACATATATATATATATATAGTTTTGCCTTGCCTTCGTGGATGAATAAACTTAGCCACATAGTACAATGTCAATAAGCCAGGCCCTCATTAAACACCTGGGGCTTTCTCTAAATGATGCTACCACAAGTATGCGACTGAGACTATTAAGTGAGAAAATCAGTCAAAACGGCTATTTGGCACCATGCAGACAAAACACAGGCCGATGAAATCAGTTTTTCCATTTCCCTCGTGGTTGTCTGGGTATCATATTGACTTCATCCCATAACAGCAAGCAAAGAGTATAGCCTTTCTGATATTTACAAGTAGCTATTTTAATGTTAATCCCCTGAAAATTCTGTGTATTATCACAATAGTTTAAAGCTATTTTCCAGTGAAACACTTATTGCATATTATTTTTAAAAGACTTTCTCAAGAGGAAATGCACAAAATACTAAGTTATGTCTTTAAAAAAATATACGACTCTTTGGTAGGTGCCTATAAGGGTTGGGTTCCCGTTCTCAGCTCTATCGGGTATGAGCTCTGTTTACCGGACAACATATTGAAACTGTAATCTACATTCCTTGACTCATGGTTTTCACCTCCTATTTATTCTTTAGCCAACTGAAATCTAGCGTCTGCTTTCATCACTCCTCCAAGACTGCTCTCTCAAAGGTTAGCAATAATCTTTGAGTTGTCAGAGGCAACGCCTTTTTCTCAGCCTTTATCTAGTCTCAAGGCCACGTAACTTGACGGCTTTGAGTAGCTTCTGCCTGAAACTTTGTACTCTGGCTTTTATGAAATCACTCTCTTTTAGCTCTTTGGCCTCTCTTTCTCAGTATGTTCCATTAGTTCCTTTACCTTAATCTGTTCCTCAAGAGTGGGTGTCAAATGAAAGTCCTGTTCTTTCACCCTCTTCTCTCCTCGCACAGCACAATTTTTGTCCACGGCTAAAGTTAGCCATTTCTAGGTGTGAAATCTCTGCCTTTGTGGGTAGCCTGATAAATATAAACCTCCAGCCTAGATCTGCCCCTGAACTGCAGCTGAAGTTTTGGACTGCCCACTAGGCATTGCCACCCGGCTCTCCCACGGATACTCAACATGCTACCACTACGAGTTATTTATTGTTTTCTCAAGATAGGATGTCCCACTTATAAAGGACAGATATTAATATACTTAGAT
The DNA here is from genome assembly GCF_048564905.1 of Vicugna pacos. Classification (NCBI taxonomy): domain Eukaryota; kingdom Metazoa; phylum Chordata; class Mammalia; order Artiodactyla; family Camelidae; genus Vicugna; species Vicugna pacos. The sequence goes on along the minus strand of NC_132997.1, from coordinate 81,023,085 downwards.
TAATTATACTCTTAAGAGTTAACACATACTACACGTTCTCAGAGCTTTATGTATATTGCCATCTAATCCTTGCAGCTACCCTTCAATGTAAATACTATCATTGTAATTATTTTAAATGATGCACAGAAAAGTTAAATCATTTTCTAAGGCCGTTCATCTAGATATTAGCAGTTCTTGACTTTGAACTCAGTCTGGCTGCTGAATCTGTGTTCTTAAAACCTAGAGTATTCTGTAGAAAGGTGAGGAGGACAGAAAGATGGAGAAAGAGAGAGTCCTTCTTAAGCAAGAAGTTGACAGAAATATACTATTTATTGCACTCTGCCTCTGTGCAGCCAGACTGAGGCTTTATTATTATTAAAACCTGTACTGATATATACACTATGAGTAATTTAGTATTGATTAGTATGTGTCAAAAAGTTCGTTTTTGTTGTTGCACTGTTCCCTTGATAGGAAAGCCAGCTTGTATATGTACATGTTAATTTTCCTCCTATTTTTAATGCTGTTCACATACAGTCATAGAACGTCAGAGCTACAAGACATCTTAGGCATCATCTAGAAAAATCCCTTTATTTTACAAAGAGGCCTAGAGTGTTCAACTAACTGTCCACAGTCACTGATCAAGTTAGTGGTCAAATCAAGAATAGAATCCAGGTCTTAAAACATCTAGTCCCTTTTTTATCCTGTTATATGTTTTCCATAATGATGCAGTCCTGGAGAATAACAGTGCTCTTAACGTTTAAAGTACTGGTCCACAATTTGAACCTCGTGCTACTTTGCAGAGTTCCATCCTTTCTTGGTTAGCACTTCCTGGGCATCTCCTGTGTGCAGAGACTTGTTCCTTCATAGTCCCACGTAGCTCCTGCTGACTACTTGTTTGTGAAGAGCCTGCAGAGAACTGGGGGAGCTCAGCAGAGATCTGTCTAAAAGCCTGGGCTGAACTGTCCCTGGCTGAGCCCGGGAGAGGGGACCTAGTTTGAGGGAACAGAATCAAGTGTTAAGGGAGGCAGTGTGTGCAGTGTGCTGGAAATGTGGATGAGAGGAAACAGAGCTTAAGTTGGCAGCTCTAGCTCTTCCTGGTCTGAATCACTCCCAGGTGATACAGGTACAAAGAATCTCATGCCTGAGGAAAGAGAACCAGGCATCAGTAGCTTCTAGCTGATCCACCACAGCTCTGGCTGAAACAGCCATTTTTCAGAGACTTTTGTAGGAGTAACCAACATCCTGCTCCTCCCAGACTAGATAATCACCCTCTTTCCAAAGTTTATGCCCTGGACCATTACAGACTGTAAATCAGGCAGCCATTTCCACCCCCCCCAATTAATTATTGAAGTACAGTCAGTTACAATGTGTCAATTTCTGGTGTACAGGCAGCCATCTTTAACACTTGACTTTTCTTTTAAATTCGGCATTGCTTCCTTGTGGACTGGGTTTGCAATATACAGAAATCCTTTCATTTAATTCCTACAAATGCCAAAGACCTGCAGTAGGGCAGGAGTTATTACTCTGCTTACAGATAAGGAAATTGGCCGAGCCCTACACTGATGGTCAGAGGGCCAGAGCTAATTCTGGCTCTCCAGCTAATTAACATTAACAAATCACTTTATCTCCCTAGGAGCATTTTCTCCTTTTCTGTGTGCCTTTATATCTTAACATTCTTAATCTAGGATTTCCAAGTTGATAGTAAGGGGGAGTGAGGAATTAAGGCATATGTCTAACAATGTTTATGATTAGTTAACACTGTCTTAATCTTTGAATTACACACACATTGTATTTATAGCCTTAACAACATTCTTTGCCTCTCATTTCTGGTTTTGTCCCTAGATGATAAGAGAGCACAATTTTGATAGATTTTAGGTAACTTTACCCAGTTCTGTTCTAATTTTTGTCCGTATGCAAATATTATGTTTACAAGGAAATTGTAACACAAGTGTGTTTTTTCATAGCTTCTTTTCAGTTACCGTCACATCAAAACCATAAGTGTTAGTGCCATTTCTATTGGCTACATAATTTTAGAACTAGTTAATGCATTATAATCTAATTGTCTATTCCCCATTGTAGGACATTTAGATTATTTTCAAATTTTTTTCAGCTATTATTGTAAGCAGTTCTGAAGTGCATAGTTTCCTATCTATAGCATATGTAAGCCTTTTGTGATATGAATTTCCTTTAAGTAAATTCCTAGAAGTAGAATGAATGGATCCAAGGCTGTGACCATTGATACTGCTTTTAAAATATATTATTAAGTTCTTTTCTAAAAGCAATATAGTAATTCAAAAGTTTGGATTCTTGTTAAAGAAGTATGCTTGACCATCTGCAAAAATCACCTGTAGTTCTTCAGAATCTTCAGAAATAGGAAGCATCATTTTCTTGTCACGTCCCAGGGAATTAGAAGGAGCTCTCCTATAAATCACCTAGTGGTTCTAAATAGACTTATTCTCTATGTTTAACAGTCAAGTGTGGTTATTTGACTTAACACCATGAGTTCATCATGATAGAAAATCAGAAGAGGGGTGATTTGTTTTTCTTGGGTTCCCACAAAAGCAGACCCTGAGATAAAGACTTCGGCACAATTTATCTGAGAGCCCTGTCAGGAAGCGTAAGTGAAGGTGCGGTGAAAGTGAGCCAGAGAATGCAGGGAGCCAGCAAGCGGTGTGCTAATGAGTGAGTGATACTTTGGGAACTGGGGCTCCATCCCCTCTGGGAACCCTCAGGTGTCTGTAAAATGCACTACCCAAATGTCCCATGGAAGTTGGGGAAGCTGGAATATTTCCAACTCCAACTCCAATCAGGTTGCCCTGGGTATGTCAAATTCCAGCATTTTCAGGGTACCCTGCTCTAAGGCAGAGAAACAAAGATACGGGCTCTTGTGGTGAGATGCTCTCAGGGTGTACAGGATGTGTCCACCAAACCTACTAGTGAGCTTAGAGGTGGACAAGCAGATGTAGAGCAGGCCATCATCAACAGCAACTGCTACACCTGGGAAAAGGGCCTCTTCCTAACAGCGATCAATCCAAAGGAAGAATGGATCTAAGAACCTAGCTTCGTCCTCGAAGAGTCAACCAAGCCTATAACATGCTCTGGGCAGTATACTGTAGTTGAAAACATAAGCGATTTTTTATCATTGAGTTGATATAAATGTAAATATATCAACTGAGCCAAAGACTTGAGAATAGGACATTCTGGTTAATAGAATTCAAGTTAAAAAATTAAATTAAAAGTGCAATGTTTTAACAGGATGAAAACAGTTTTCCAGAGTCAGAGTTACTTTGCTTGTTTTAATAAGAACAGTCCAATAAATGTGAATGAGTAGTCATTTGGTGTTTAGGACCTTGTAAGGCATTCAAGTAACCTTTCTGAGAGTCAGTTCTCTGGACCCATGCTTTAAGGATAGAAGAATATTTGAGACTCTGAGTTGAATGTGAATATGTGAATTGTGTCCAGGATACCCCCTTAGTTTTTAAAATTTTCATTTACTGACTTTTGTTTACTTTTTTAATAAGCAAAATGTACAGACGTAAGTGAGGATAAATGGGAAACCATACTTTTTATATTCTACTTCTTTGAGGTTTTTGTATTCTTGTATGGTAATGATAAATGGAAATATTTGGAACTTGAATTTTTCTCTGAGCAGGAATCCAAAGATGAATTAGAAAAGTTAGTAGAAATAATTTGAAAGAAAGGATGGTTTTTCAGCTTGAACAAATTAAACTAAAAATATTCAATACATTTCAAAGATAGATAACTCGTTCCAATAGAAAGGAGATTGGTCAGAAAATAATTATAGAAAAATCATAATCGCAAAAGATAAGTTGACTGTGCTTCTCCAAGCTCTACTAGAACAGAGGAAATTTAAGCCGGTGAAATGTGAGTATTATATTGCTATTTGAATGGTCGTCCCTGCTGTGGAGATGGACAAATCAGGCTGTTTTTGTCTCACACCATTAAGCCTAAAATCCTCTAACTCACCCTCCTTTCTCTAATTCCCTCCTAATCAAGCATCCTTCTGATTGTAATTTGGTTTCCCGCATTGGCTTGCCTATAGGGTGAGAATGTGCCGGCCATGCTGATGCAAGTATTCTAGTCCACAGGGCGACTGTGGCTCTCATTGCAAATTCACGAATTAGCATCCTTATCTAACATCATTTCCATGAGATATGGCGCTCCTCATGTGATGATGTGATCTGGTTTTTATGCCCAGAAGATGGAGGTCCACAGATATTTTATCTTCACAGGATAACCTCTCTTCAGGGCTTCTTAGAGCATGGCCATTGAAGCTCACTTCCTAAATTCCAAAGAATTCCTATATTCTTTGCTAAAGCTTTCCATTCAAAACACCTGTTTGCTATTGGTCTTGACCGTTAGCCTGAAACTCTCACAGGTCAGTTGTGTTCTCAAAATCTTCTGCTATAAAAATCCAAAGGACTTATGTCCCTCAGTATTACCTGTCTCAATACTTCCCTGGTAAGATGGGGAAAAAAAGGAAGGGGCAATTTATTCTTCCTTTCTGGACACCATTTCTGACATTATTCATCAACTGCACCCAAAATTTCAGTTCCAAACCTCCTTAAAAAAAAGGGAAGGTCAGATAGGGAGGGGGCATGAGAGAGACCACATGGTAGCTTAGGGGAATGTTTGAGATTAGAGGCTCTGGAGTATCACTCCCTGGCTTTGAATTCTGGCTTCACTATGTGTGATCTTTACCAGGATATGTGAGCTTTTCTACGCTTTAGTTGCCACATCTGCAGAAGGGGAGCATAGATAGTACCTACCACATAAGGTTGCTATGAGAATTAAATCAAAAAGTTAAATTAAATAACCACATAGTGTTTGCACTTTTTTTTTTTTTTGAGCAGAGAAAGGTTTATCACAGTGCCAAGCAAGGAGAACGGGTGGCTCACGCTCAAAAAACCTGAACTCCTGTTTGCACATTTTTAGAAAACTTACTGTATGCGTTAGACTAGTGGCCTAAAAATCCAGACAAGAGTACCTGACCTACACATTTTATAGACCTTGGTTACAAATCTGCAACACTCTGTTCTGGGCAGCTGCTGTAATGCAGTAGTAGCGTTGAGCCTTTGGTAAATCCACATGAGAAGGCTCTTTGATCATTCTCTGGGATTTCAGCTGAAGCCAGGGCAGTGTGTGTGGACAGAAAATGTGTGGCTGTGTTGTGTCATTGAAATATACTCCCAGGTCCACAAAGGGGCACACTTTGACTTTATCTTGATCCACAATCTCTACTCCACTCTCCCAGGTCCAGCAGAAAAACCAGAGGACAAGTAACAGTGAGAGTTGTTGACCTTTCAAATTCCTTCCAGTTCTCAGATCTGGACTCTGAACCATGTCTATTCATGAACATCCACGCAATTGACCTTTCTCCTTACTGGTCACTGGTCTCGAGCAAGCTGAAGCCTTGTGCCAGTCAACAGAGCCTTCCAGAGAATGAGAAATCTTCTGGCCTGCTGTCTCTCTGGGTTATGATATTGGTCCCCACAACTTTGGAAAACAAAAGCCTAAGGCTTTAGCCTACTGCTATTTAAGCATTTTATTAATTTGTAGGCAAGAAAAGGTTGAGATAACTTTTATCTTATTCTGTAGAACTTTATTGCCACTTTGCTAATAGACTACGTTATAGAAGGGGTATTAGTATTCAACAATTTTCTTAGCATTCTCTGGACTTGCCTGTATCACAACTTGCCAGTAACCATTACTCTATAGGTCTAAACTGAAATAGATAGCCTACTTGGGCATTTTCAAGTGATGGAAGGTAGATAACTAAAAATAGAAATTTTCTGTCTTTCCACATTGCTACCTCTTGCATGTAGTCTGTCAGCAGAGTTGCTCCAGGTATAATCTTAAGTATTAACATTGGAAGGATGCGAGTTGTGCTGGATGCTTGCTGGATTCAATGTGATGTAAAGTATTTTAAAATTTGTAGTGATGACTCAGTGTATTGTGCTATGCCGTCTCAACTGAGGGAAACAATTACATTTCAGCCAGATGTAGATAATTGTCTTTTCACGTGAACATAATCCAGACTTGTGTGCCCATCTTTACAAATTGTAATATTACTTTTGTGCAGTTAAAATGAATGTCTTCAGGATTTCTTGATATGCAGGCAGTCTTGGAAGTCCCACTTTAAAAATATATGCAGCACATGCTGCAAATATTTTCATAGAAGTATTTATTTTTACCACTCAGGTTACAAGAAAGCCATATGCTTGCGTTCTAATGTGCCTAGATTTTACACTTGATGGACCTAAGTCATTCTGTAAAATTCACAGGAAATAAATTTTTTGAAAGAGTAGTAGATTGGGAGTGAGGAGAAGATGGGTCAGAAAGCATTAGCTCTTCAATCTAAACATCTGTGATTGGAACAGCTTCCAATCTCCTACCAAGCTCTACTCAAATTGTTGATCCTCCAGGATGTCTTTCTTACATAAATGGAAATGATCTCACTGATAAAAATCTATAAGCTGTTCAATTACTATATGAGAAAGACAGTTTTTGTTTTTTAAACCAGTGGCCTATGCAAACAGCACTGGAATGCACCTGTAGCCACCCCCCCCCCCAATTCTTTCTAAATAGCAGCTGAAAGTTCTACCATTAAGATGGGTTCATTGGGTTAAGCATTATTTTTCCCCATGAAAAGTAAGTATCACTCAAAAAGCCACACCCTGCCATTAACATCTTGGTGAGTTGATTGGTTTACTCAACAAACATGTATTGTTTCCTCCGAGCCAAGTGTTGGACTGGTGGAAAGATGGCACTCATAGTTGGTATATGCATACCTGTCCCTGAATCTTCCTGCTCATTTCGCCCAGGCAGGAGATGGACCCAGATACAAAGCTTACACGCAGAAACTGACTCTGGTACAGTGACAGAGCAGGCCTTACTTAAATCCAATTCATGAACAAGTTGAACCACCAGCGGTTCCCCGAACTTACTTCCTTATCCTCCTTGGTTCATTTATAAATAATTTGCATGCTGCTTCGGTTTCTGTGTTTGGGGAGTAAACTGAAATCTATTTACCAAAATGATTAATATCCACTCCTACTCCATAATATATATAAAAAATTTACTTTCTGCAAATGCCTTGTTTGCTTGAAAAATCAGGTATATTAAGAAGTGTGAGAAGTTCTGCTTTTTGTTATCTGTGTTCAATGAATCATTGAAGTAGAAGGGCCCTCAGAGAACTTCAAGGTCACCCTAGGCGGGGCTGGAAGGACAGGAAGCTGCAGTGACCACCATCCTCACACGGCTCTTCTTACTCATGTATGTTAGTTGCCCCTGTACAAGTTTGAGACACCAAGATACAGGAGTGTGGGGGTGAGGGGTGATGTAAGAGAATTTCCCACTGATTTAAGGGCAGTGCTCATTATGCACCCCCTCACCGTAAGTTTATCTTTCCACCATTTTTTTTTTGTCTCTTAAAACTATTCAGGGGACACTAGTACTAAAATAATTCTTTGTCTCTGCCTTTCTTTACAGAACATTTACACATCCTTGGTGGCCACCGAGATAACAGGAGGTGTAGTCAGAGATTTCCAAAGGCTTCAAGCTACTGCTGAATAACATATGCTCCCTTAAAAATACAGGAACTCATAAAAATGCCAACTGTTGAAATTTCCATTTTCTGTTATAAATCATCTTCTCTCTCTCTCTCTCTTTTTTTGACAGCTGAAAACTGACACACATAATGATTTCTTGTTAGATATTGAATAAAAAAGCCCAGGAGATATTGTTGAGGCTGTTTTGGGGGTAGGGGGTGATGAGAGGAGACAGGTGAGCAATGAAGGCTTTCTTGCATAATGGCAATGTTGTTGTCCACGTTAAATTACAACTATTAGTTATTAGTTAGTTACATTTTTTAAAAAAACACAGGTAGACTAAACTTCTGATCTATCTGTGCATGATAGAGAGGCACCTAAATTTCCTCCCTAATAATATTGCTGCAAATTTTATCTGTGAATACCTCCCAGAGTATTCAGCACATAGCGATCAGTGGGCTCAGTCAAGAGATAGAGGAGGAAACAAAGAAGCCACAAAAACCTTCAAGTTGGAAGATTTAACCCAGGTTCAGAGAAATACATGGAAAATGAGAGGTGGAAGATTTAGATGTACTATATTGAAGCATTTTCAAACTATGTTAAGTCTCTGAAAATACTCTGGGTTTCCCCAGGAGTTAGAGTTTCCTATCAGAGATGTTTGAGAAGGCACTGGGTGGCTATTTGTAGGTAAGTGGATTACCAGCTAAAAATTGGTACTTGCCATCTGCCTCTACAAGGACTGCATCTCCACCTTGGCACTTGCCATCTGCCTGTCCTTGGATTAAATCATAAGGTGCTGCAGCCACTGACCTCCGACACTCCCTGAAGGGAGTCCAGGGTGGAGATCAGGAATGAGGTGCTCTGTGCTCTGGGAAAACTTGCAAAAAAGACCTTCAGATAGATATTTTCAGGAGAAGATTTTTTTATGAGCCATAATTCTTGCATCTCTTCATATCTAGAAAAGCACTGAAATCATTAATGGTGACATCTGCTCCTTATGAGTAGCAGTGAGACTCAGCCTCAATGTGTGCTTGACTGCTTGTAACCCCCTTCACTAAAATCACACATAATACTGAGTTCCCCCTGCCTCTCAGAGCACTTCCTCAGAGCTACCCGAAACGCTGTTCCCTGGGGCTACTGTCCTCACTTTGCCCCAAATAAAACTTAACTCACAACGTCCACGTTGTGTGATTTTATTTCAGTGGAGGGACTGCTGGAACATCTAGTACAAGTCAGGCTGTACCTTCCGCATCACTTTCAGATCACCCATAGTTGTAGTAAGGCAGCTTTGTGCCTCTCAAACTCTGAAAAAAAGTCCATTTGTATTTCTCAAAAATTTAGCAGCAGTTTACAAAAGGCAAAGGGTGTTGGGTTACAAATCATCTTTAATTTCTTCAGACTTTCTGAATTTTTAAAATAAGCTCATATAATTGCTTAAACAGAAAAAAAGTGACAATTTTTAAAGAGAAACCTTTACAATTCTTTTTGGGTTGCCCAAGGAAGCCAACACTGCTACTTGAACTCAGAAGATCACAGGTAGAACTTTGAATGTCTGGAATAGCTAAAAGATGCATAAGAATAGTCAAGCATCCACTGCAGCTTCAAGACCTAATTTAAATACCACCAGTGTGGCCTTATCTCAAAAGAAAAGCATCTCTCTTTCTCCAGAGTTCTTCGAAGCTTATCCTATAGTTACTGACCGTTTAACTACTTAAGACCTGGAATTAATTGTCATGATCTTGGGTGTGTTTATTCTACCTACTCAACTAGACTGCAAAACTTTGAAAATGGAAGGTGTCCCACGACAGCAATTAGCAAAGCACTTAATGGATTTGTAGGTATGTAATTTAAATGCCCCTAGTGTGTACATCGTCCTTCTCTAAACAAAGATAACCATGTCTCTCTGTCAGGTTCATTACTGTTCATCTTTATTACACTGTATATTCCATTTAATTGTGAACAATATCTAAATGATAGATACATAAAAAGGCATTTGCATGGAGATTTATGCAGATATACTTAGTTTTTTTTCAATCAAGGAATATTAACAGTAATTCATCTTTCCATACTGTGTGTGTGTGTACAGGGAAAGGGTGGTACAACCACCCCACACAATAATAAGAAAGTCACCTGTGTTAGCTTTTAGAATAAAGTGTATTACTTTCTAATTTTCTCTCACCTCTCAGTCTGAGCAACTCATTTTTATTTACAGTGATGTTCTTCCTGTCCATGCTATTCTTATTACAGTTTTCACTTTCCCTGAGCACAAACAAATGGGCGAAAGGGAGGGGAAAGGGACAGAAGACATATTTCACGTGTGTATTGGAGATCTGGGTTGTTACTATTCTGGAAAAAAATTACATATACATATATAATTTCCCCATTGTAGAAAAGACACAATACAAATTGTAGAGATGTTTTGTAAATTTATGCTGGCACTCATAAATGTTGCTAGTCTAGTTTCTAGCAAAATATCTTTCTCAAAAAACTGTATTTTAAATGAAGGAGCTTTGTATTAGACCAGGGTTGCTGCCAATACTGGCCATTTTTCGTGTACTTCCAATTTCATAATAATATCCATCTCTGGATAAAATATTTAAGCCAATCAGCCTCATTCAAAACATTTACGAAGAAATCTCATAGCAGATGTTCTTGGTGTAGTTCAGTGTAGCCAATTCTCAACCTTCACTTCTGTGGGACTGACATGGGGTACAGAAGTCCAGTACTCTTGACTCAAAGCTGGACAGATCCCGTGGTGCCATTCCTATTTCAGAGCTTTCCAAGGGATCAGCCTGAGGCGAGATCCCATCTGAAACCTGAACCCACTTATTTGCTGCTCCTTCTTCTTCCCTCCCTCATAGACTTCTCCACCGAGCATTCCTTTGGCAAACTACTTGTACGCAAATCCCTATTTCAGGCTCTTCTAATGAAATAAAACCTAAGACAGATAACCTTAAAATTAGATTGAGAGAACTAAATTATGTGCCTTGACAATAAGTCATTTATAATAATATCCATGGTAGGTAAGAGTGTTTAGGATAGGCATGATGGAGAGGTAATTGGAGTTTTCACTTTAAACCAGTGCTTCAACCAGATGTGATTTTGCCCAACAAGTGATGTTTGGCAATGTCTGGAGGCATTTTTGGTTGTGTTCAGTAGGGATGTGGGAAAGGATGCTTCTAAGCATCCACTGAAGAGAAGTGAGAGACACGGACAAATATTTTATAACACACAAGACATCCCATCACTGCTAAGGATTTTTGGGTCCAAAACATCAACAGTGTTTATTGTTTGTGGACTTTTTAATGATGGCCATTCTGACTGGTGTGAGGTGATACGTCATTGTAGGTTTGATTTGCATTTCTCTAATAGTCAGCAATATCGAGCATTTTAAACTCTAACTCAAAACGATACATGCACCCCAACACTTACAGCAGCACTACTTACAACAGCCAAGACATGGAAGCAACTTAAATGTGCATTGACAGATGACTGGATAAAGAAGTTGTGGCATATTTATACAATGGAATACGACTCAACCATAAAAGAGAATAAAATAATGCCATTTGTAGCAGCATGGGTGGAGCTGGAGATCGCCATTCTAAGAGAAGCCAGAAAGAGAAAGAAAAATACCATATGGTATCACTTTTATGTGGAATCTACAAAAATGAGACAGATGAATTTATTTACAAAAGAGAAACAGACTCAGACATGGAAAATAAACTTGTGGTTACCAGGGGACAAAAGGGAGGGGCGGAGGGATAAACTGGGAGCTTGGGATTTGGAAATACTAACTACTATATGTATAAAATAGATAAACAGCAAGGTCCTACTGTTCAGCACAGGGAACTGTATTCAATACTTTGTAATAGCCTGTAGTGAAAAGGATATGGAAAAGAAGATAAAGATATAGACATAGATATAACAGAATCACTATGCTGTACGTCAGAAATTAACACAACATTGTAAACCGACTATACCACAACTAAAAAAAAGCAGAACATCAACTCTTGAGAAACCCTGCTGTAGATCCAACAAGCTTGTTAACTTCTTGTTTGTGTGCATGTATGTGAGTGAATGTGAAAATGCCTTTATACTCTTTATGTCACACTATATTGTCCTACTTCAAATCTGAAAAGAGTGTAGCAACTTTTGTTTCCCTGAATTCCTTGGATTTTTATTAAGGCCTTATAATTAAAATATAAAAAAAATACAAATCTACCCAGACATAGGTTGGAATGCATTCAGAAATGTAGAGGGAGCACTTGATGGACCAAGTCAAATTTTCCCTTTTGAGCAGGTATTTTTCTTCATTGAGGTAATTGCCCCTTTCACCTTGCTCTGGCCCCCCTACCCCTAGCAAGAGTCTTGTGTGAGAAAGGGACTAACTTGTCTCTAGCTTGCTTTGATTCATGTCCCTACAAGACAATTATCTGGGGTGGACTTTGTTTTGCCTTCTGCTTTGTTTTTACTTGCCTGGCACAATGGTGTTAGAATCTTTTGCTCTAAATGCATTTGTCCATCTATGTGAATATACATGTGCCTACATAAGAATATACCCAGTCACACATGCATATCTGTTGTTTTCTATAAGAATTATGGTCATGAATAATATTGTCAAGGAATCTGAATATTTATTCTCTTTGTAGCAAGAGGAAATTGCATTAAGTTTGCAATTCCAACTTGTGGCTCTAAAATTGGTGCAACCTTTATGTACACACTTAGTAAGACAGAGCACACTGACCACGTGCCCAAAATGCAACAGTGGAAGTGATTTCTGCCACCATAATTCTCGTCTGTGACAATGCCCAGTCTCATTGTGTTTGAAATAGATCACTCAGCTCATCCCATCTGTAGGGGTGGTTTGAAGGGGCTGACTCCCTTTTGTGTTAGTTCTAAATGCATCTGGCACTCCAGTGTAACGCATTCTCTTGGATGATCTAAGTATCAACTGATGGAGATGGTGCTGGTAGACCAGCAGCTAATGGCTCCTCATGGCTCTTTATGGGGCCACACAGAATCCTGGAAAGGCTCGGCTTGTGGGAAGTGGGGCACTGCAGGGGTAGCTAAGGTAGATTTGATCTGTGAAAACCCCAGTTTACAAATGTTGAATAATGGACACATTACAGAAAATAATTCTTCATTTTGTGGATTTCATCATAGAGTTCCTTTAAATTGCATTATCCAAGTACATTTACAATATAACTTAATTAAAAAAAATCATACAGATTTCAGGAAATGGTTCCTTTCAGCACTAAATTGTGAGTCATAGACAGTGTTGGGAGAGAACTTACTGATCCCATAGTTTAAATTCTAGCATTTTAGCTCTGGGGAAAAATACTTGAAGAGGTGCAGTACCTAATAGTCCAGATTCCTTTGACCTTATGGTGACTTTGGTTTGACAGGTTCTGTTTCACAAAAAGGAGGGTTCATGTATTTAGGGAGGCTTAAGCTGGGCTAAGGCTGACTTTTCTGCACAAACTTTCTCTTCCTTTGGAGAATTTACACAGCCATTGTTGACTTTGGAAATCACAACTCCCTAAGGACTCTTTCACAACTCCTGAATCTGTTATTATCCTCAATGCCAAAATTATCAGCCTTTCTGGGGAGATAATCAATCAACCTGATGGCTCAATAAGTGCTTGTTAAATTGCATTGAACCAGGTTTGTTCACCCATCCATCCATCTGTGCTAGACTCTGGGGATACCACAGTGAAAACATATAGAGGTTTAAGGAGACCAGATACTCTCTTGATGGGGTTTTGTGGCACAATTCTAATGTAAAGGCTGGGAATGATCTTAGTATTCCAAAACACTTTCCTCATCTGCTCTCTGAAGCTTGAAACTATTTAAACAGTAATGGGCATCCTTGGGAGGCAATGAGTTCTCTGGAAAACCCAGTTGTTTTAAGTATTTACCTCAAATAGAAAGTGAGGACTAATTCAAGAATCAGGTTAACATCCTGGTTACGTATCCATTGTCTTGGGCCTCAGTGGGGCTTGTCTGCCTTGAATCCCTTCCTCTCTCTCTCTGGAACACACCCACTCTACCTGCTTATGCAGGTTGATCAGAACCTAGTCTGAGCCAAATGGGAGACATCTACCCCTTGACCATATTTACTGATCCAAGGATAGGCTCATCACCCATGCTGTGCCAGCCAAGGGATTCTCCTAGGACTTGAAAATGGGGATCTGGGATTTTATGAGTCTGGAGCTTCAGTGGCCCTGCTCTTTGCCAAAAGATGGAAGCAGAAGTGCAAGTGAGCCTCTGAGAAGTAGGAAGAGCCTCCTTGCACGTGAATGTCTGTATCTAGAAGTGATTAAAGGCCATCAAGAGGTTGGAAATACAGGTTTAGTGCCAGACTACCTGGGTTCAAATCCATTGTTTGTTTGTTTGTTTGTTTTTTCACTAACTGTGAGACTTTGAGGAAGTTATGTTTCTTCTCTTTAGCTCAGTGTGACTTTAAAAAAATGAGGGTAACACTACCTCTAACATCTACTTCTTAGAGCTATGGCAGATTAAAAATGGCTTCAAATTCTTTGATACTCTTCTCCGGGAGAGGTAGGGTCTATGTCCCTCCTCTTACATCTGGGAAGACTCCGTGGCTGCTTTAGAATACAGAAAAGTAACACTGAACCAGTGTCCTGGCCCAGATCTTAAGAACCTTCAGCTTCTACTTTCTCTTTCTTGAAACACTTCCTGTCATCCTAGAGCCACCTTGCAAGAAATTCAACACTCTACAGGAGGCATCATCTGGAGAAGTTCTGAAGCTACATGGACAATGAAAGGGGCCCAGCTGAGCCCAGCCTTCCAGCCACTCCCAACAAAGTGCTGTGTATGTGCATGGAACCATCTTGGGTGCTCTGGACCTGCCCAGCTTTAGTAAAAAACCACCAAATGACTTCGGCCAATGCTGTGTGAAGCATAGTACAAAGCTACACACTGCCTGAATTCCTGACCCTTACAAACTTGAGATATAATAAAAGGGTTGTTGCTTTTATCCACTAAGATGACCCACACAGAGCTATTTTTAAGATTAAATGAGTTAAAATAAAGTTCTAAGAATAATATGTCTGCCAATAGTAATGTTCAGTAAACTATTATCATTGCCCAAATTTGATTCTTCTATTTCTTACTCAATACTGAGATATTCTAATAAATCCCCTAATTTTTCTGTTATCTGTTTAGGGTTCTGTCACTCATCTTCAAGTGGGCTCAGCTAAGACAGTGTTTAAGATCTCTAAGATTCTAATTCTCTGTGGATGGTCTACCACAAAAGTCACAGAGATAAATAATTTTCTTTTTCATCTTTGTTTTCTCTTTGTAAATCCTTAATTTTACTCTCTGCTACAAATCTGTGACTTCATAATAAAATCAAACATAATAACAAACTCTTTATCCCCAGAACTTACAAAGACACAAGTTCTGCCTTTTTCTTTTCATTAGTATATAATTTGTGCGGAACAGAACTGTCTGTGTTAACAAGCATGCCAATAAAAAAAAACCATCTTTCACATTCCTCTGGACGTGACAGTGGTAAACTGATGGAACCAAAGAGTTGTCCTCAAGGCTATGAGCAAACTGAGTGGAATGGGTGGGTACAAATCTGTATTATTAGCAAATCCCAAATGCTAGCTCCAAACCACAGCCTAAGTCAAAAAGAGTAGCAGGGAGGAACTTTTACACAACTCAGATGCCATCTGCTTCCAGAAGGGTTTTGTAAAACACTTTCCTAAAAAAATGGATCAATATGTTTGCTTTCATTTGTGGTCTTTTTTAAGTGGCTGAGAGATTGGGGTGGGGGGAGACAGGTGCTGGGTGACTGGATTGATTGATAAGGGACAACACTGAAGGTATTCAGGCTGGAAGACTAGCAGAAGATATGTATACACACTCTTTCTGTGTTCACAGCCAGTTGAACCCACGGAAAATATGTATTCTTGATGACAGGCAATGCAGCCCCTGGCCCTCTGCTGGGTGGGACTTCAGGCAGATGTTCACACATCTTGTAGAGGAGACAACTCTGTCATCCTCCCAATTAATCCTATTGCCCGTTCACTGGATCAGGAAGGCTCTTTTATGAGAACAAGTCATTTTTAGAGGAAGAAGGGGATGTGTGTCAAACATGAATAGTCTAGAGCATCATTTCCCCATTCTTCCTTCCTAACAAAGCCCCTCAGGCAGCCTTTGTGTTTGGAGGAAGATGGTCTCATTCAAAGTTGCAAGGGTAGGGCTGACCAGCAGGGGGAAGGTAATACTCTAAAAACAGTGTTTGATCTAGAATTGGGCATTTAATTTGGTCTAAGAAGGCTGACGGGAAGATCATTTACTCCATAATTATGAAAAATAATGTTTTTCATTTCTAATCTTTGGCTGTTTGATGTGAAAAAAGAAACAGGTAAGCCAAGTTATTACAGGAAGTCATCTTTTGATAAGTGCAACCTGCCTGAGGATTAAGCCAACGCTGTAACTGGCAGGACAGAGAAACCGACCGCTAATAAAGCTACTAAGCGATGGAATTGACATGTCTGAATCCTGCTCGGAAAGAGGACTTATTATATTTAAAAATTCATTCCCATAACCTTTAAGGCAGTTAGAGAAGGTGTTTCTCCCACTTGCAGCCAAAATCTTCCTAAATTGAGAAAGAAATGACATTTGAATACTAAGAAATCATTCCTTATTTCCTACAATTAAATTTTAATATGGGGAAGAGAAAGCGAAAGAACATATAAGGACCCAGAATGACAAAAGGGAGGACAGGGACAGGAGAATTAAAAGGTCACAGAAAGTGGAGACCAGCAGAGCACAAAGAAAACCTTATTGAATTCACAATTTCCCCACAAGCTGTTTTAAACTGAGCTAACTCTAGACCAGAGGGCAGCTTATTTTATTTAATAATCATTTTTTTTTCAATCTCTACCACCTATTTAGAGTATAGAATGATGTTTGCCAGAGGCTGAGAGGAAAGAGGGGAATGGGGAGATATTGTTTAATGGTAGGTATAAAGTTGCAGTTTTGAAAAGACTTCTGGAGATAGATGGTTGTGAGGCTGGCACAACATAATGAATGTATGTAATACCACTGAACTGTACACTTAAAAATGGTTAGATGGTAAATGTTATGTGTATTTCACCCCAATAAAAAAATCAGTAGAAAAAATTCCTCCCATGTACTAAGCCAATAGAAAAACAAAAATTAAGATACACACTTAGCCATCTAGAACTGTTTAATATTAAAAACTCCATAATAATATGTATTTTAATGGTTTGTTCTACTTGCATTATTTCATTTCATCCTTAGAATAGCTGTATGGGCGTGCATATATCTCCCTATTTTAGAGAAAGGAACCAAGGAATCGGGGACTCAGGTCCCCATAGTCCTATATTAAGCAAGTTGTGAAGCTAGCTTTTCAACCCCAGGCTGTCTGATTCTTATCAATCCAGCCTCGTTTCTTACATTGCACTATCCTCCTCGGAGAATATGAGATTAAGATTCATTGTCCCCAACCGCCTTGAGTATTGTAATCCATTTTGTAGAGAAAATGTTAGATAATACAGTGATAACAGGACCCTCCCAAGGCCCCAAACTCTTAATGACACCAGGAGAGGGACTGCCACTTTGACAGGACAAAGCTGTTTACTTGTTAGATGGTGGAAATGATTGAACATAGGATCTGCAGTCACAGAACTGAAAGAGAGAAGTGGCTTTAAGTGAGATGGAAACCACTAGCTCCAGATGCTAATGACTTAGCACTAGAACAGAACTAGCACATTCTACTGCCTGCAAAAGGACCAGAACAAAGGATTTGCTTCGTGACAGCACCCCGTCTTTCCTCAGAGTAGTGGTAAGAATGCCAAGAAGCTGTACTAACTGCAGTGCAATTAGCTAAACCATCATGGAAGGAAAAGAAAACGCGTTGGATGGTGAGGGGCAGAGTATGGAGGTACTGTGGACCATCACTGGTGGATCATTTGTGATTCTGTTTTTCCTTACATGGCCCCGTTTACCTGTCGTGTCCCAGCTAAGACTTTTCTCTGGATCATCATTGTTCATACGTCAACGTCTAAGCAACTTAACATGCCATGATAGCCCTTTATTATCTGGCTCATGTCCAATTTTCTGTCTATTCTTATCACCTCCTTCTAACATCATATTTAGTTTTTAAAATGTATCATATTTCTCATCTCTCTAAGCTTTCATGTTTCTAATTTACCTGGCTGGTTCTCTTTCCATCACTTGGAAATGTTAACTTCTCAGATGCCTTTAATTCTTATTCACTCACATCACAGTAAGTACCCCACCTCTTGATTGCCCTGTTGTCAGCATTAGGGGAGCCCTTCTAATATACTATTCATATTTAATTTTTTTGAATTACTCAGCAGCATGGACAGTTTCTGAAGTTAAGACAAGGTGTTGCTCACTTTTGTATTTCCAAAACCTGGTTCATCATAGACACTAAATTATTATTTGTTGGATTAATGCTAAATGATTTTATATAGTCCTCTAAATGTTTATGTACTCACATTCTCATGAATAGCTTGGCTGTCAGGAAGGAATTTTCTGTGTTAATAGTTGGAGTTCACATAATTCAAGGAATATTCTTACATTAGGAGTCTATGATTTAATGTGTTATTAATGAAAAATTAAATTGCATGAACTTTATTTTTAGAAATGACAGATTGAATACATATATTTCTATTTAGCCCACTCCCTAAGACTCACAAAGAAGACAGAAATGTTCTGAGGCATGAAACAGTATGAAATAAAGAATGGGCAGAGGCAGTAACAATGAGATTTTGGAATCAGGAAGCAAATGGATAAGATACGCTAAGAATATGACTCAGCACATCCATGAAACCTTAATTCTGTACTTGAACAGGGAAAGCCAAGAAGACACCTTATGTATAAATCCCTAAGAGGCTTATGACTTGGGGAAAACAGTTACCTTTGAAGTGAGGATTACCATGGGACTAAGTGGGTTGTTTGAAGATCTCTTTAGAAAGATCCACAGATAATCTACTCCACTCTGTACAGCCATATGACTGACTCTCTTCAACCTGAGTTGACGACTAAGCGTTTATTCTCTAGACAGAGTAGAGAATACTAGATTTGGGATTCTAGGAACATTTGAGGGACATTTTCATTTTTAGGGGAAAAAGAATTAAAAGTTTTACAGTGAATGTTAAATCCTCCCTTTCTGTTCTTCTCCTACATGGCTCCCGGAAAGGTAGCAGCCAGTTTATACCCTTCAAATAGGAATACTGAAGCAGTTTTTCCTCTTGGATATCTGACCAACTGGAGCCAAAAGACCTAAAGACACTGATGTTAAGGATTCCTCAAAGAAACCACCCACTTAGATAAAGTTCAAGTTAAGACCATAGTGAACAGTTCTAATTGAATGCATAGGGTTTCTGATCAATTTTTTATTCCTCACTCTTTAATATGCACAAAACCAAGAATTACTACACATTTGAAGCAAGCATTGGATGTGGAAAGGAGATGGAAACCAAATAAACAGATAAATTTCCTCAACTTTATTTTCTTTAGGTTTATGTAACTTGAATAGTTTCTAACATTAATGTCCACAAAAAGGTAAAGTAGATATATTGCATCTGTGAAACAAGAACAGAAAGCTACGTAATGGAACATGCATAGACTATATGTTATGAATCAATAATAGAAAAGAAATTTAAAATAATATCAAAAACATAAAGTTACAGAAATAACCTAGAAAGCAAAGGAGAAGAAAAGTAATGAAGAATAAAAGGCAAATGATTCAGAAAGTATAATGTCTGAATCATTAGTGGTCCAGAAAAAAGGACAAGAGAAAATAGAAGGAGGATATTATAAAATATACAGTTCAATTTTTTTTCCAGAACTGAGAGACACGATTATCTAGAAAACTGAAACCAAAGGGCATTCATTATATGATAAAATGATCAAAAGAGTGACAAATGTTAAAAAGAAAGTTCTGGAAGCTTCCAGATAAAGTGAAAAAAATACATATAAAGAATTACAAATAATTAAATATAAATTATTACAAACACTTCAATTACAAATAATTACAATAATTCTTTCTTAGACAAATAATTATTCACAAATAATTCAAGAATGACATTAAGTCTATATCAATAATGGCTTAGGATTTTTTCCCATAATAGCAATGCCAGAAGCTAGAACACAGTAGAGAAATATCTTCAAAATTCTGAGAATTCTTTTTTTAAAAATAGAATTGCATACTCAGATTGTCAAGATATTTTCAGCTATGACAAAAGAAAAATTTACCTGCTATGCACTCTATGTCAGGAAGCTACTGGAGATTGTGTTTTATCAGTATGAGAGAGAAAACAAGAAAGAAAATAAAATGCAATTTTGGAAATCTGGAGTCAGTAAAGAGACAGGTAAAAAATTTCCTTATGATGATGTTGAAAGGAATTTGCACAATGAAATTTATTCAACAGGCTTAGAGAGCTACATTCCAGATTGGTTGTGGTTGGACAGGAAATATTCCTTTAAGAAAATGAAATTGATTAAAAAAATTAATTGTTTTGAAGGTATTGAAAGAAGATGCACCCAGCTAGTGAATAATTTGGGATTAATGATTAGTACTTAGAAAACTAAGCAAGTCAAAAAAGGGAGAGAAGGATGAAGAGAATGAGGAGGAAGAGGGAGTAAATGATTAATTCCAGATAAAAGAATCTCTTAGAAAGAAAAAAAAATGATGTTAAATGATACATCTCAGCTGTGAACAGTGTTAACATAACAAGAATAATTTAAATAGTAAATATTGACTTATTTTTATGTTACAACCACGGAAGGACATGGAGCAGGGCTAGAAGGATGGTGGTGAAAAAGAGATACATTTTTATCTTCCATAGTGAGAAGTCAATAGACCCACTTAAAATAAAATGAACTAGCAATATAATAAGCTTGCTACTTAGAGATTTTGATGTAGGTATCAAAAAAGTAATTTAGAGTTGAAAGTGCTTGCCTCTGGGGAGCAGGTAACGGAGGTCGCAAGAGGGTATTATCGCAGTAAAACTTGGCAGTATTATTAGGACGACACTAATTGCTGTTAACAATCTCTAGAATAGACAGTGGCCTCCAACACAATGCAAGTTTATTTTTCACTCATTTAACAGCCCGAGGTGAGCATTTCTATATGACAGATATGACTCTCTTCCAAGAGCTCAATCGGGAAAAAGTTCTGCTTTCTTCAGCGTGACATCTAAGTCAAATTTATCAGTATCCAAGTCTGCCAAGAAGCATGGAGGAGAATCCATGGGGGGTTCTGAAGGAACATGGCTTCTGAGAGAGTCACACCACCTCTGTCCCCATGGATTGATGGAACTCAGTCACATGCCCACCCCTAACTGCCACAGAGGTTGGGAAATGGAACCTAGTCGTGTTATCAAGGAAAAGGAGGAGGACACAGGTTTTGGTCAACAGTTAACATTCCTGCCATAATCTGTAAAAACTATTTTCTTGGTTAAATTAAGTGGGTATACAGCCTACTCTTCCTATTGTAGACTTGCTCTAAAATGATAAAGTAAACAGGCCAGAGGGAGCCATTAAAATTTAATGGTTAATGGTTAAATTATAATATATATATAAATTTTTTAATTATAAAATTTTATTGATGGTATAAAATACTTGTTATCTGGAGTCGCCTTGCGCCATGCTTCCTGCAGAGGAAGGTCCAATGGCCCTTCCTTTGAAAACGAACAGGAAATTAAACTGCATAATCCAAAAATAGTAGCAGAGAAGGTGGCATTGTCCCTACTTTTACAGATGAAGCAACTGGATTCTTGAGAAACTAACTGACAGGTGCAAAGTTAGTCATTCACTTCTCTGATATTTATTAAAGCATCTCTACCATGGGCCAGTCATTGTCTACAGGCAGCAGATACAGCGGCAAATAAGCTGTCTGCTCAGACAGAATTTTAATCCTAGGGAGGCTGTCCAGTGGCAAAGTGAAGACTGTAACTCAGGTCATCAGCCTGGCAGTTCAGAAGATCCCAAGTGATCAGCTCGTGCTGGGTTTCTCCAGCTGCTTGGCTTTACGCACGTCTTAGTTCATTAAATACACTGAAATAAACTCTCTGCCATTATACAATCAGAGAGCTTCTCCCACGTATGGAGTCAACAAAAGATGCAAATTCTCTTTGGAAAAAATCTCTGTGAGTCAAATCACACCCCTTTTTAGCCCTTAACAGCTTTTGACAGGCGCTTCAAACCAGTAGGGAAAGACAGACATGCCCATTCTCTGTCTGGCTTTCCATTGTTTCTGCCCAGCTATTAGAGAGGCACTTGTGACAGGCCCGTTTTCTGGCTGCCTCTAACACTTCCTAGGAATGCTCTCCTATTCAGACAGACTCGGAGTAGTCTGGTCTCCAGAATTGCGATGTCTGTGAGATGTCCATCCAGCTGCCTGAAAATCAGCAGTCATCTCTGCTTCCTTCATTTGAGAAAATACCACCCACTGGCATGCCCTTCTTGCACTTGAACGACGTGTGCCTTGTTGGTGCTAAGTTTAGCAAGTGAGAATGTTTGTAGAGTAGCTCTCAACTTGCACCGAACATGAGATCAGTTACAGAAAATACGAGGATTCTAGAAGAGTTGTCCTCAAAGGATAACCACATAATTCACTGTCCAAACTAGAATAATTTGAGTGACAGGTGACACTGTTAACAGCAGTGATATTGAGACCACCAGCATAAACAGCACTCTGGACAAAAAAGAAATGTGAGCATTGAAGATTGACTTCACTTTCTTTATACACTGATGGATGAACAGATAAACAAAACATGGCATATACATCAATGGAATATTATTCATCCTTAAAAAGGAAGGACATTTTTATATGCTACAACATGGATGGGCCTTGAGAAGAGGATGCTACGTGAAATAAACCAGTCACAAAAGGACAAATACTGTATGACTCCACTTATGTAAGATATCCAGAGTAGTCAAATTCACAGAAGCAGAAAATAGCATGGTGGTTGCCAGGAGTGGAGAGGAGGAGGCACGGCAGGGTTATTGTTTAATGAGCACAGAGTTTCAGTTTGGAAAGATGACAACATTTTGGGGATGGATGTGGTGATGTTTCATAACGATGTGAATGTGTTTGATGCCACTGACCTGCACATTTAAAGATGGTTAAAATGGTACATTTTATGTTACATGTATTTAACCATAATGAACAATGATTGACTTCACTTTCTTTATTTGGAAAATGATAAAGGGTGGGCCAGAGCATCCCCAGAAAACTTTGTTCTAAGCATAACACACTATGAGTCCCATTAAACCACTGAAGTTAGGATGTAGTTGAATCACCCACTGCTCCCCTCTGTGTTGTAAACATTTGGGAAAAGACATGAAGAGTCCAAAGGGGAGTTACTTCTAGAGAAAGCTGGTCAAAGGACTCAGCAAACCTTTCCAACTCCCTCCTCAATTTAGACTTGAGCACAGCCCAGACTTCACTGAAGAGCAGCAAGGAGAGAATCCAGAACTACTGTCAGAGCAGACAGACAGCTAGAGATGAGCAGGGAAAGCACGGCATGGGCCAAATGGCAGGGAACCATACATCCTATAAACAGTGTGGGTCGTTGGGCAGGAAGAGAAAAGCAGGAATTTCCAGACTGAGAAGAAATCATACATTCTGGGGTGACCAGTATCCTGGAGGCCAGCAAAGAAAGGTGGGAAAGGGAAGGAATCTCCAATGTCCCAACATGACCTTTTGCTCATTACGCCCTCATTACAATAGAATTAGCCTTGCAGATTAGAAGTACTCATCATGCATCAATGCCATGACACTTCCGATCCAGACTAACTAATAAGGATAAAATCCCTCCTCCCCTCGGGAAGGTGGAGCTGGGATGGAAATCAGGGAACACAACCCCAAACTCCCCCCTCCCCAGTGAATGCTCTGCCCGTTCATTTTTGCACACTATGTAACCAACCTGCCGAAGAAACTCAGGGAAGCCGCTCACCTGAGCCTGCCCGCTCTCCCCTTGAGAGTGTGCTGTCCATCCCTTAATAAATCCTCACTTGACTTTCTTGACCTCCGTGTCTCATCTCTGAATTCTTTGGATGATGAGACAAGACCCTCATCTCTGGCAGCACTAAGAGACCAGTGATCTGCCTGCTTGCCAAAAGCAAACTCTGCTTGACTTACTTACCACATGAAGCAAGGCAAATCCTCTCTTTCTGAGAGCAGGAGGCCCAAGAAGCCAAGAGAAACAAGTATGAAGGAGGTGAAGGGACAGCTGGCCCACCTTGTCTGGGTTTCAGACAGTGGCTTGTTCTGCCCTCCTATTAATGTCTCACAAATGCCAGGTTCTCTCCAGGCTCAGCAATCATACCAGAGGCCCCTGCCGTCCACACCCAACCAGGAAGGAAGAAAAAAAAAAAAAAGGGATGAAAAAGAGAACTGAAAATAAAGATTCCCCTCCAACAAAAACCACTTCTAAACTTTGCTTTTTCTGTGGCCTCTTAGATGTCCAACAAACATTTTCCTCCCTGTTAACATTTGATACTGGGAAATGTTGGATTTTCTTCTCCACCTGTGTGGCCCATCATTCTCTGCATGTGCCAGGCTGTTCCCCCACTTACTCCCAAGGCTGTCACATGAGAACCATTTGGAGCTCACTTCATAAAGGGAAGGGTGCTTCTGGCCCTTGGACGGAAGTGGAATAGTTCAGAGCGGTCTCAGTCCCGTGGGCCGCTGTTATTTCACTCTGCATTCTGGATTAACTGATTCTTGTGTCTATGACCTACCCCAGCCCTGAGCCTAAACTTTTGGCCACATACAATGTTAGTCGATTGCTGAATCCTTCTTTCCATAAGAATCCAAACCAGAATGCCCTAAGGATTCTGTAAATGCTTGTGCTTCTGGAGCACTGAGTAAGTCTCCCACATGCCTAGGGCACACCCAGGTTCCTGCCCCAAGGGAACCTATTTTTGAATAACAATCTATACATTTTGGAGCTGCTGGCCGCCAGAATGCTTCCCCCTCCCAGATCCCGTGGGGCCTCGGGGAGGAAAGATTTTCAGGAAGATTAGGAGGTGAATGTGTTCTGAAAGACAGCACACAGTTAGCCTTGACTGCAAATTGGGCATTTTATTGCCTTTGTCTGATGGATAATCACAGATAAAGACTTTGATCTTTATCCCCATGGCAGCAATAAGAAAAAAGCAGGCACTCTGCTTACTATCTTTCATTTCTTTTCTCTGCAGTTCCAGGAAAACAGAGCTCATTAAAATGGTCAGAAGACTCTCTCTGCGTCGGGTTCTTAAGCGTCAAATGAAGTGTCGTCTTGTGTGCTACTGCTCTGTTGTGGTCCCTCACCAGCGCC
Source organism: Vicugna pacos (assembly GCF_048564905.1). Lineage (NCBI taxonomy): Eukaryota > Metazoa > Chordata > Mammalia > Artiodactyla > Camelidae > Vicugna > Vicugna pacos. The sequence goes on along the minus strand of NC_132997.1, from coordinate 80,998,178 downwards.
CTGATAAGAAAGAGATGGGGAAGGAGCATGGAACTCTTCACCCTCAGCAGAAAGACTAATGGACTGGGAAGAGGAATTATATGGGAGGGGAAGGGGAGAAGAGAGGACTAAATGCCGAGTATCAGGGAAAAGATGAAAGGGAGGACTTATGGCGGCAAGTGTCCAGACCAGGCTTTATTCCTCAGACACAGGACTCCGAGGACAACTTCACGATGGCTCTCTCTCCCTTTGTGACTGAATCAAATGAAACATACCATGATCAAATTGGCAAACTGAATCTTAACAGGCAATTAAACAAAAGCCAAAAAAGCAACATGCAGGGAAGCAGTGGCAGAGTTCAAGGAGTTTGACAGTAAAGCACGAAGCCCATGCCATGATGCGTTTAACTAACTCCACCTGCTACCTAATTATGATGATTATCAATAATGTTCATTAAGGGCAGAAAGGTAACTTTCATTACAAAATGGAGACTGTATGTTGACATTTATTTATCCTCACAAAGGAATCAGTCAAAGGCCAAGTCTTTCAAGGTTTGAGATAAAGTCAGGTATGCTGGAGTGGATGTGTGTTGTGGGGTATACGCACCCTGGGGTGCCAGCACACAGAGCTGTTCTGGGTGGAGGGCATGGGGTGAAAGGTCATGTGTCTCATCCTATATTGACAAAGAAACGTAAATTTAGACATGCACCTTTATACCCCCAGAATATTACATACGGAATCATCTTATTTTAATGTTTATTTATGGAATATTGTATATGTTTAATACTTTCAAGGTCTTAATTCTCTTTATTTCCTCATGTTTTAATAAGACCTTAACATTGTAACTTCACCAAACTTAACTTTTTGTTTGTTTGTTTGTTTTACTTTTGACTTGTCACATTCTGTTTGTTTTTTTAACTGAAGCACAGTCAGTTACAATGTGTCCATTTCTGGTATATAGCATAATGTCCCAGTCACTCATATATATATATATATATATATATATATATATATATATATACACATGTATTTGTTTTCATATTCTTTTTCATCAAAGGTTATTATAAGATATTGAATAGAGTTCCCTGGGCTATACAGAAATTTGTGTTTTTAATCTAGTTTTATATATAGTGGTTACCACTTGGAAATCTCAAACTCCCAAATTTATCCCTTCCCACCCTTCTTCCCTTGGTAACCTTAAAATTGTTTACTATGTCTGCGAGTCTGTTTCTGTTTTGTAGATGAGTTCATTAGTGTCCTCTTTTTTCTTTCTTTCTTTCTTTTTTTTTTTTAGATTCCACATATAAGTGATATATGATATTTTTCTTTCTCTTTCTGGCTTACTTCACTTAAAATGACATTAACTCAATTTTTGAAATGTTCTGTGTCTGTGTTGATGTTGAATAGAGAGGGAAGGACTTAGAGTAAAAGGAATCCTAGACTGAAAATTAAATTGCACACAATGTTAAGAATTGCCAGTTTCATTCACCAGCCTTTCATTTTTGAATGACAGCACAAGCCCTATAGCAATTAATTCTGTACCTAGCCACTGGAACCACAGATTTACCAAGTGTAATTTGCAGTAGTTAAAACTTCTGAAAAGAAGACAGACCTCAAAGGTTGTCTGAGAATCAGGCACCTCCTCCAAGATGATTTTGAATGACACATGTAAAAGAATGACCCCTAGTGGTAATAAGCCCGATCTACAGCATTTAATTAAGATGTCAGCTCTGAACCAGTAGGGGTGGGAGGTGTATTCACAGGTATACAGCCACATAAAGTTTCTGGGGAGAGGGCACAAAGCTGCCCAGCTTTATCTCTTGCAACTTAGCAATCACACCAGAGTAACTCCAAAGTTCCCGCATCTCACTGATGCCGAGAATTAGACCAGGGGCTTGTGGGGAACTAACTGTTCTCTCAGAACAGCAACACAGTGCACAGAATTATTTCTAGTTACTCATCCAATTTCGAACTAAAAATCCCCAGTTACTAAACACATTGTAGTGGGCATTTATCTTTTTTTTTTTTTTTTTTTTGCTTCCTGCATAATAGAAGAGTTTTTCTTTGGGTAGGAATTTTGCCATGTGCCTAATTTGGGAAAAGGGGGTAGGAGGCAGAGAACATTACTTCTCAATATAGAAATGGAAATTGGAAGATCCTTCCTCTCTAGATTCCTTTATAGCAAGGCTCTAAGCCCATGAACTAAGAGTGGATGGTTGTAAATTTCTGCTCAGGAATGTGAATCTAGAATAAGGGAGGCAGTGAATTAACCCTGGCCATAGGATCATGCCCAAAGGGATGTCATGAGGCAAAGAGGATATCTAGCAGACGTGGTTGTGTGCAGTGCGTCTAGCAAGTTGTGTGCTATGTCCTGACTAGATAACTTCGTCTCATACCTTAGTACTTCCTTAATTCCACCCCTTTACAAGTCTGTTCCTCCAGACTCTCAACATCCTGTGACGTCCCAATAATCCTTTTCTTTACACAAAGTTGGCTTCTCTTACTTGCAACCAAGAACCTTAATGGATCCCTATCTATTTTATCACTGGGATACATTTCCTTGTTATATATTCTCATCTCTCGTCACCTTATTCAATAGTCCTTTGGTAAAAACTTAAATTCTTCTTCAAGTGTTCACATTACTTCTCAAACCCTGCATATTAACACTTCTAAGAGGGATAAAAACCCATCTATAGAAGCAGAATTGATTTTTATAGAAATCAAAGTTGTTGCTGAGGCAAAACGAATCCATAAAAATGGATCATATTGAGGACTGTGTTAAAAATAATAAGCTGACACCTCTGTGGGTGGAGTATATTTCCTTTATGGACTTCCTACTGTAACCATGAGCTCCTTGGGATTCTAAGGTAATGAAAAGACAGGAAAACTAGTCTTTCTCCTTGTATCTCACCAAAATGTATTGATCTTATGGTTCCTCCTGGTATCATGGGAGCAGGCCATGTAGTGGCCTTAGTCAACTTCAAAGATACTATTCTCTCCTTGAAGGAAACTTCTTTGATTTTTCCAGTTGTCTAACCAGCCACCCTCACCCACCTTCTACCTACCCTTATCACCAGATCAATCCCGTATCTCACAGGTAAAGGCATTAATAGGAAGTAAAGAAAAGGAAATTTTGTCTATTTTTATCCCATTATATGCCTCCAATATTCCTGTCTTCCTTGTGTGCACCAGAACCTTTAAACTATCTGGGTTCTTCTGGACACATATTCTATCTCAGGAGAAAGGTGCCTGGCCTAAGTCAATAGCAATCCTAAGTATCTCCACATGGAACTAAGACTGGACCAGTGTGATACACATCTTCCATAGAAAATAGAGTACAAATAAAGCATAGAATTAGAATTAGATTTCAAGTAAAAAAAAAAAAAGATCCAAAAATCATCCTGGAAATGTAGGTGGTTCAAGGAGGTGCCAAACACCAAGAAGGATATCGAGGCAGGAGAAAAGCAGGCTCTAACCAGCTAACACCCCTTTGTCCTACAAGACAGGTACTCAGCATGGCTCATTTCAGTACACTTTAACTCCCTTTTTAAGCCTTATTAAAAAGAGCCCATGTTTCTATCCAGAGTGATACATATTTAATCTTCATTATACAAAGACAATTTCCATTCTGATAAATTAAACAATATCCAGGCTTTTTGGAGAAAAAACTCTATTTCATGTGTAGTGGAAGTACCACCCCGAGAAAATGAACTTGAACATTGTAAGTTTTATGACATTTTCCAGCAAGAACAGGGTTAAATGGAAAGCAAGTGGAAGCATGAGTTATCTGCATGAGTCTTCAGATGACCAGTGTTTCATGTATCCCTTTTTCCAGATGGATACACAGCAAGTGACCAGCCTCCAAACATCCCCCTTTGAACAGGTAGTATATGAATTACTTTAAAATGCAATGTTTGTTGGTAATAACCATGAATCTGCTATAAACCTACAACCCATTTAAACAAAACTTTTAGAAGCAGTCAATTGCCCATGGAACACATATGATCAAACCTTTTTGCAGCCAGGCCTTACTACTACATGGGCATCAGAAACACAAAATGTTATGCCAGGCTGAACCTTTGTAGAAATTAAAATCAGATTTAGTTGTTTGGAAGAAAAATTACCAACAAACTCAAGCGGCCTCCCAAGTACAAAATCTTACTGGAAATATTGATAACAAGATAATTGCAAGGAATCAAAGCATCAATATACAGAAAGCAAAAGGGAGACAGAGTAAATATAAATGGTCCCTTCGTCCTTCCTTGTAGCCTGTACTGCAGTGCTTCTAACTCACACATACATACACACTCTCAAACAAAGTCACCCTCATGCTGAGTAATCATGACCCAGTACACACACACAGACATACACACCTTCACCCTATTTCAGGTAATGCTTTGGTATTTCTACATAATTTTCCGACTTCTGTTATTACTGAGGAATACTTTACACGCAGCAAAAAGCATAGATTTTCAGTGTACAGTTGGATCAGTTTCAACAAATGTATACATAGAGGTAGTCATCACCCAAATCAAGACATAGAACTTCCAGCGCTGTCCTTGGGCACCTTTTCAGTCAGCCTCTCCCCCACCCAGGAGACTACTATTCTCATTTCTTTCACAATAGATTAGTCATGCCTTTCCATAAACTATATATAAACAGAAGGATATGTATGTACTCATTTGTGTTATGGATGCATTCCACTGAATTCATTTTTACAGCTCACTAATGGGTTGCAGTCTACAGTTTGGGGAAAAAAAGATGCTGTAATGTGTACCATCAACCATTGTGCATTCATTTGGCTTACTATGTTTAAAAAAAAAAGCAAATTATCAGGCCTCTTCCACAGAGATTTAGATTAAAATGTAGGTTGCCGGGTCCTACTCCAGACCAACTAACACACACATTCTAACGTGGTTCCGATGCAGGTTGTTCAAGGACCACATTCTAATACAGTTTACAGCCAGGTTTCTCAGTCACTCTCAACAATAGCTTTCACTGTGTCACCGCCTCTGTCTCATCGAGGAAGATACAGTGACTCCTTGTTTACTGCTTACTGAATCAAGCATAAGTGCCTTCACCTGACACGTAAAGCCCTCCATCAAAGGGTCTTGCTTTCCTGGTTGATACCCCTTCCTGTTACTCAGCAACATGAACCTTCATGAGCATCAGTCTCCTTAGTGACCCCCAGTCATTTCCACACTAAAGAAACTAATGCTAAATTTTCCCTGCATTCAAGAACCCATCAGTGCTCTTTAAATTGAACGACAGCCTCCGATTAGAATTCCCTGGAAACTGCGTTGGTGGTAGGTGGGTCTGTGAGTGACAGCCAACTTGGTAAGGGATCAGAGCTTCTTTTGGGCTGATTGACTGATGGGTGATCATTCTTTGCAAAATTGTGCTCTGTGCTATTTCTCTGTTAAAGAGGGCATCCTTGGGCCCTGCCACCTTGTTAGAACACTGGTTCTATGTGGTCTCCTGGGTGTATTTGGAAATAGATGGGTCTCATTTCTCCTCATGCTTTTTTACTTTGCAAATAGGAGAAGAAAGTCTCCTTGAGTTATGGCTGAAACAAAAGCTGTAGAAACATATCAATAAAGGCAGGAAAGAAGGGGTCGACTAAACAGAGGAGCCTGGGGAAGCCAAAGGCACACTTTGATTTATAGCCCTTACACTCTAGGTGCTCCTCTTAGACCCCTATGATGCACCATACACAGGTGTGTTGATACTGGAGTTCAAAGCACTCTCTTGATTATGTTTATTCATTTATTTAGCACACAGTTTTAAGTTTCTACTATGTCTCAGGCACTTCTGTAGGTACTGAGACCACAGCCACAAGTAAAACAAAGTCCCCATCCTCAAGGAACTTACATTCTAGGGGGGTTATACAGACAGCAAATATGTGTATGTGTGTGTATATGTATATGTCTGTTGCTATATGTATATATATAGTTAAGCAGGATAAGTGGGGGGAGTGTGCGCAACTTACAAATAACCATAAAAGAAATTCTCAGTAAGGTGTTATTTTAACAGACTTGAAAAGGGTAATAGAAGTGAGTGATCCACCTATTTAGAGAAGTTCAGGCAGAAAAAAGGAGGACTTGTAAAGACCCTGAGGTGGAAGACTTTTTGGTGTATTTGATGAATTCCCAGGAAGCTGTTGTGAGTGAGCTCAGAAAAATACTAGGTTATTAGAACATCAAGGGTCTTGTGGGCTGCTGGAGGAACCTCGGCACACTCCAAGCCCATTACATATGAAATGGAGGGTTTGGAGCTGAGGCACACATGATCCACTTTGAATTTTCATAGATCTGCTCTTGCTACTGTGTTGAGAACAGACTAAAGGAAGATAAAGAAGTAATAAAGACAGACTATTACAATAAACCAAGTAAACAGTGACGGTAACTTGCACGAGGGTAGTAGGATTAAAGGGGCTAAAAAAAGAGTAGAATTATGAATACATTCGGAAGTGGCAATGATGAGATTTGTTGAAGTGTGAGGTGTAAGAAAAAGAAGATAGTCTAGGATAACTCCAAGGCGTCTGGCCTGAGTGACATGAGAGGTGGGGTTGCCATTTACTAACGCTGCTGGAGGAGATTGCAGGAGAGTCTAGAAAGCCATTTTTTTTTTAACAGGTTATGTTTGAAGTGTCTTTTAGATACCCAAGTGGTGATATCCATAAGGCAGTGTATATTCAAGTGTGGAGTTCATGTGATACGTTCAGTTTAAAGATACAAATCTTAGATTTGTAAATTTGTGGATGGTAGGTATAGTCATGACATGGGATGGTTATATAAAGGAAGGAACAATGTCTAAGGAATGAGCTCTGGTGCATCCTCAATGTAAGGCTGTTGAAAAGATGCAGAGAAACCAACACAGGAGATGGAAAAGAAATGCCCAAGAGTAACACTAATGAACTCATCTGCAAAACAGAAGCAGACTCACAGACATAGGAAACAATCTTACGGTTACCAGGGGAAAGAAAGTGGGAAGGGATAAATTTGGAAGTTTGAGATTTACAAATGTTAACCACTATATATATAAATAGATTAAAGAAACAAATTTCTTCTATGTAGTACAGGGAACTATATTCAATATCTTGTAATAACCTTTAATGAAAGAGAATATGAAAATGAATATATGTATATATGCATGTGACTGGGACGTTATGCTGTGCACCAGAAACTGACACACTGTAACTGGCTATACTTCAATTTCAGAAAAAAAAATAGCAAAATTAAAAAAAAGAAATGTCTGAGTATAGAAAAGGAGAAACAGGAGGAAGTGGCTTCCTAGAAGCCAAATGAAAAGACTGCTTTAATAAGGAGCATATTAGCAGCAACATCAAATGTTCCTATAGATCAGTAGGATGAGATCTGAGAATTCATAACTGAATTTAGGAAAATGCAATTGGTTGGATTTTAACAAGGGAGAGTTTAGTGAACATGTAAACACTCGTAGAAATGGGCTGGATGGAGAATCAGAGGAGACAACGTGGAGACAAAAAATATAAATAACTCTCTCAAGGAGAATTGCTATAAAGGGGTAGAGAAACAGTAGAGTGGTTGAACTAGCTGAACAAGTAAATGGGAACAAGATGCACACAGGCACATAGATCTCATCTTTAAACATAGATATATAGTAGGTTTGTGAGCTCAGGGAAGAATCCAGTTGAGAGAGAAAAAAACTAAAGATTCAGGAGATCAAGAGAGGAGAAGAAAGAATTCCTGAAGTGGTGTCCCTAGGTGGTGACAGGGAATGGGACCTGAATGACAGGGGAGGTGCCGGCCTGTGGAGCAGAGAGAACTCACTCACAGAACCAGGAAGGATAAGTGAGCACAAGGATGCTGATGGTGCACATATGGTGGGAGGTGCCTACAGAAGCTTTCTTCTGATTGCTGCTGTTTTCTCCATGAAATAGAAATTGACGTCACCAAATGAGACTGAGGATGAGGAAGGAGGTATGGGAGGACAGCGTGAGTAATCACTCCTCCATCACTCAGGTTCTGTCCGGAGGAAGGAGACTCTAGGTGAGAGTTCCCTTTGTCTTCAAAAGAGACAGCAATGGGTTTTATCTTATTAAACTTATAAAATGTGAGAGCTGGACTTTTTAATTCTCTCATGGGGAAACAGGTCCAATGATTTCAGAGATGCTATTAGTTGTCATGGATAGTAAATAGCTTTGGAGTCTGGGTCTCTTATTCTCAGTCCACTTCTTTTTCCACAATGTCAAAGGGATGTACCCCCAAATGAAAGACGTTCACCCTGTCCCTTTAGGTAGCCAGATTGCTTAGTTCTCTCCTTCTCAGGCCTGGGCTTGAAGAGGGTAGGTTAAGAAAACACATTTCTGAACTCTCACAAGAGGAAATATCTGACTTTGGCCCCCCACCCTTTGGCACACTAAATCTCAATAATTGAATTAAAGAAGTTGTTCCCAATGGATAGTCTTTCAGTTCCTCCAGATGGCAGATGTGCTGGACTCTCATAATATTCATATTAATAGTGTTCTAGCTTTTCTTCCATTGTGAATAAATAATTTACTCATGAGACTGAATAAAAGCCAGACTCAACCTCATTGGTGTTCATAAGAAAATCAGAATGGGTCTTTCTATTCAGTCTAACTGTGTTTATTTGGAGGTTGATCAAAAAATATTTTAAAAGCACCTAATTCAAGTCACTGGACTAAAAATGGAAATATATAGGAATGAAATTCCTTACACTCCATTGGCTAAAAGCATTGGGTTTTAAGGTAAATACACTCTGGGTCTCTGTGCCACCATTTACTCATTCTTTGAATAACTGTCCTGGAAAGACTATGTAGTTTATTTCTGTGACCTAAGCTTCACAAACTGTGAAATTAATAAAAATAGTGGGCTTCTGGTCTGGCAGGTAAAGAGCTTAGACATCTCCATTCTGTACTAACAACAAGTAAAAAGCTGAACAAACTGAAAAACCAACAACTCTTCTTAGTCTGTTAGATAAAGGAGGTCACAGGGCAAACCACTGTCCCCCAAAATTAAAGACACGGGCAGATACAGAGATCCACAATTTATCAGAACAGAAACCTCCTTGGAAATCGGTATGGGAGTAGGAAAACCTGAACTATAATTAACAAATTGCTGAAGGCTCAATGTCGACAAACCCGAGAATGAAAAATTCCAGGGGACCCAGCCATTGGTGAGTTCTCGCACATCTGGGAGTTTTACCTCCAGGAGATTTACAGTGAATGACAGAGGAACATCACCTCATGTCTCCAGAAGGGGTAGGGGAAAAGGGACAATTCTGAAATACCACAACGTTCTGTTTTTAACAAGGCACTTGGGGGAAGGGAAAGACAAAACTTCAGCCCTTTTAGCCATCCGGTTCCACCTAAGGTCAGAGGGGAGCACTGAGAAGCACAGAGGAAGTTCACAGTCCAGGGGCGGAAGAATCTTGACACAGAATCACAGGACCGTGGAAGGTGCCCTCTCTCCCACGCCTCACCATCGCACGACTAAAGCCTACGTACTGCAGCTCCCCTTCCCAGTCCATCATGTTCGCCTTTCAACACACAAGTGCCAGGCCTGCTGAAAAACAAAAGCCACAGTTTGAAGAGACTGAACAAGCATCAGAACTAGAGTCAAATGGCAGAAATGCTTAAATAATCAGGCCAGGAATTTTTTTTAAACTATGATTCATATGATAAGGGATTTAACGGAATAAGTGGACAGCATGAAAAAACAAATGGCTAATGTAAGCAGAGAGGAGAAATTCTAAGAAAGAATCCAAAAGAAATGCTGGGAATCAAAAATACTAATAGAAGTGAAGAAAGCCTTTGATGGGCTCATTAGCAGCCAGACACAGCTACTCTCAGTAGAGAAAAAAACCCAAAACTTTGTTTGTTTGTTTTAAGATCTATGAAATCAATAAGCCTCTAGCCAGGCAAAGAGAAAAGAGAGACAATACAAATTACTAGTATCTGAAATTAAAGAAGGGCTTACTACAAACCCCACTGATGTTAAAAGGAAAATAAAGAAATTTTGTGAAAAATTCTATGCCTAAAAAGTTGATAACCTAGATGAAATGCACTAGTTCTTTAAGAGACGTATCTCCCAACACATACAAGAAATAGCCAATCTGAATAGGTTTATGACAATTAAAGAAGCTGGATCAAAAATTAACCACCTTCCAAAACAGAAAGCCTCAAGCCTAGATGGGTTCACCTGTGAATTCTATGAAACACTTAAGGAAGAAGTTATGTCAAATCTCTGTAATTCCTTCCAGAAGATAAGATCAGAGGGAAAACTTAACTCATTTTATAAAGCCAGCATCACCCAAATACCAAAAATGGACAGACATTTACTAGAAATCTACAGATCAATATTTCTTATATAAATCAACGTTTCTCAGTGAACTAATGTAATTCATTATACCAAAGAAGAAAAATGACATTGTCATTCAAACAGATGCAGAAACAGTGTTTGACAAAACCCAATACCCATTCATGATAAAAATTGTCAGCAAGTTATGGGTAGAGGGGAACTTCTCAACTTGGTAAGGAATATCTACAAAAAATCTACAGCTAACATCACACTTAATGTTAAGAAACTAGAAGCTCTCTTGCAAACATCAGGAAAAGGGCGAGGATATCCTCACCCTGCCTTTCAACATTGTACAGGAAGTCCTAACAAATACAATAAGACAAGAAGAGGAAATTAAAAGTACATCAATTGGGAAGGAGGAAATAAAACTGATTGTAGAGATGGTATTATCTATGTAGAAAATCTGAAAGAATTGACAAAGAGAAAAATTATTGTAAGTAATAAGTGAGCATAACAAGTTTGAAAAATACAATGTTAATATACAAAAGTCAATTACTTTCCTATTTACCAGCAATGAACAGGTAAAATTTGAAATTAAAAACACAATATCATTTGCATTAGCATCCCCCAAAATGAAATACTTTGGTATTAGCCTGACAAGATATGTATAAGATCTATATGAGGAAAACTACAAAACTTGAACAAGAGATATCAAAGAGCTAAATAAATGGAGAGATATTTCATGTTCATTGCTAGGAAGACTCAGTATTTTCAAGATGTCAGTTCTTCACAATTTGACCTAGAGGCTCAAAGTAATTCCAATCAAAATCCAAGTAAGTTATTTTGTGGATATTAACAAATTGATTCTAAAGTTTATTTGAAGAAAATAAAAGACCCAGAATAGCCAACTCAATATTGAAAGAGATCAAAGCTGGAGGACCGATACTACTCAACTTCAAGACAAACTATAACGCTAATAATCAAGACAGTGTGGTATTAGTGAAAGAACAGTTAGATCAACAGAACAGGCAGTCTAGAAATAGACCAACATAAACACAGTCAGCTGATCTTTGACAAAGGAGCAAAGGCAATCCAATGGAGCATAGACAGTCTTCAACAAATGGTGCTAGAAAAACTGGACTGTTTTGTGTTGGTTTGACATAATTTCAAATCCAGTTGTTTATAAGTTTTTTTTCTTCCACTTGTTTATGACAAAGACAAAAAATAAGGTTGTTTTTAGAAGTAAATTTGTTTTGATAAAGGATAAAGTAGGCAATGTCAGGATGCAATCATCTCATCTGTTGACAATAAGCACGTAGTAGCTCAGCTACTAAGGGACCTCACTGGGGGGTCATGAGTAAGAACACACAGAAAAGCAACTACGGCAAGGGGACATTGAGAATTTAAATGCCGAGATTTTGTGGAAAATATCTGAGAATTATTATCTGGGCAAAAGCTACTCTTTGCTAAGCTAGCTCTTTCAAGGTTTTGAGATACTTGCTCCTGGTTGGCCAGGCTACTATTAGTTGGCAATGTTGTTAAATCATGCAGCAGCCTCAAGAAGAGAGGGGACAATTTGTTCCTGCCTTGGTGAGGCACTTCTCACAGGCAGCGGCACAAGCCATGGAACTACCTGGAGTGATAACCCTCGGAGCTGCCTAGCCTGCCTGCCAGCACCAGCACCTTGGTTCCCTAGCAACGTGCTGTAGCAACAAGGAACTTTCCGTTTGCTCTGACAGCTCAAAGTCAGCTCCAGGTTGGTTAAGCCAGCTCTCCTGAGAAATCAAACTTGTATAAAAGGTACAACTCAACTTAATTTGGACTTTGTTTCTGTCATCGCCCTTTGCTTAGAGCAAAAGTGTAATTAATATATCATTTGTCTAGAATATGTTATTTCTGTACTGGCTTATTAAGAGGCATTACCCTATATGCTATTGGCTTGTAAAAGTCCAACAGTGAACCTACATTTCATAAACTATAGGCAAAGATCACCTCAGTCTCTGAGGATAATTTGTCACTCCTGAAATAAAACACTGGACATCCACATGTAAAATAAATTCAGATGCAGACCTTACATTCTTTACAAAAATGTACTCAAAACAGATCATAGACCTAAACCTAAAATGCAAAACTATAAAACTAGAAGATAACACCGGAGAAGACCTCAGTGAACTTGAGTATGGTGAGGACTTTTTAGATACAACACCAAAGAAAGAAATTTCTTTCCATGAAAGAAATAGTTGATAAGCTGCATTTTGTTAACATTAAAAACTTGTGCTCTGCAAAGGACAATGTCAAGAGACTGAGAAGATAAGCCACAGGCTGAGAGAAAATACCGGCAAAAGAGACATCTGATAAAGGACAGTTATTCAAAATACAAAAAGAACCCTTAAAACTCAACAATAAGAAAACAACCAACTTGATTAAAAGATGGGCCAAAGGCCTTAGTAGACAATTCACCAAAGAAGATATAAAGATGGCAAGTAAGCATATTAAAAGATGTTCAACCTCATACATAACTAGAGGATTAAAAATTAAAGCAGTGAGATACCACTGCACATCTATTAGGATGACCAAAGCCTTAACCACTGACAGTATTCAATGCTGATGACGTGGAGCAAGAGAACGCTCATTCACTGCTGGTAGGAATACAAAATGGTAGGGCCACTTTGGAAGACAGTTTAAAGTTTCTTACAAAACTAAACATACTCTTAGCAAGCAATCCAGCAGTCACAAACTTCTTGGCATTTACCCAAATGATTTGAAAACTTATGTCCACACAAAAACCTGTACAAGCATGTTCATAGTATCTTTACTCTTAATTACCAAAATTTGGAAGCAACCAAGACATCCTTCAGTAGATCAGTGGGTAAATTAACTATGGTATACTAAGTCAATGGAATATTCTTCAGTACTAAAAAGAAATGAGCTATCAAGCCATGAAAAGACATGATTCACGTCATAGTTCATATTACAAAGTTATAAATGTGTATTACAAAGTCAAAGAAGCCAATCTAAAAAGGCTATCTACTATATGGTTCAAACTAGAAAACATTCTGAAAAACACAAAACTATGACAATAGTAAAAACATTAGTGGTTGGCAGTAGTTAGGAGGGAGAGATGAAAAGACAGTACACAGATAATTTTTAGGGCAGTGAAACTCTTCTGTACAAGAGTACAGTGGTAAATACATATCATTATAAATTTGTCAAAATCCATAGAATGTACAATACCAGGAGTGAACCCTCATGTGAAATACAGACTTTGGGTTATAACTGGCTATAGATGCCTGCTCTAGAACCCCCACTATGCTTGAATATCTCCAGCCAGTTAATCTCTCACACCTCAGCTAGACTACAGATTCCACAGGGACAACAATCCTGTCTTGCTCACAGCTGAAGACCCATTTTCTTGCATAGTACGGCCAAAATAAAGTTTGTTAAACAAGAGCACATGGAAAGTATCAGGCACATAAACAGGTAATAGCACAATCAGATGGTGTTTTAAAGAGAATTTAATAAAGGATTACCAGCAGAAGTGTGGACCAGTTTAAAGGAACCATGAAACTTTGTGAAGGCACCTAGAATCTTACAGCAGTGGGAAGCCACTGCTCTATCTAGAGCCAGAAAAGCAAGGAGGAAGAACAGTATTACCAAAGCCTGATGATAGACAGAGCAATAGTAAAGCTGCTCCCTGCAAGGAAATGTGGTTATGAATGGCAGCAGCCAATACCAGAAATGTGCACCAAAGCAGGGAGGAAGTGGGCAAGGAGAACCTCCCTCCTCTCCTCCTGAATTGCAGTCTCCCTGTGACTTTTATTAGCTAAACCAAGTGGTAAACCAGAGGGTAAGGATGAATAACAGAGTTCATAAGGAAGAGTTCCCCAGCTACAAAGCAGGCGGAGAAGAACACATATTTAGGAACTGGGGAAGCGGGGATTGAGGACTGAGAATAATCAACACAGATATTGTTAAGCAAGGTATTTTTGATATCTTAACACTCAATTATGAGAATAAAATGGAAATACTTGATAAAAGAGTGGTAATAAAATATTTTACTCTGTTCTCCCTTTAAGCAACTCCAACCAACAAGATGCTGCTTAACCTGAAAGACTTGGAACACCGTCCAGAATAATCAGAACAACAACTTGCTATAAAGGACTGTCATCCTAAATTGCTAAAAGCAGTTTGTCCCTTAGCAGCCCCTTTAATCTAAACATACTTAGCAAGAAGATGATACAGCTCAAGCTTCCTCCTTTCTCTCCAGCAGCCCAGCCCAACCACTGCTCAGTTCAACCAATTAGCAATTTGCAGGGGGAAATGGGGACAAATTAATGCTGATGATTCCGGGCCACTAATTGGCTGCCAGGCTGCTGGAGTAGCTTCACAGTTGCTAAATCAAACTGATAGCTTAAAGACCATGAGCTGTTCAGTCACCAGCTCTTCTAACGTGGGGCTTCAGGGCCACAGAAGAGGAGTCGTTTGCTGTGGCATTTCAGTCAATCTGTCATGACCAGCCCATCACCCCACGGCTGTGCATGGCCAGTGTGTTTACGGTAATTGTGGGGCTGGTGAGCAGGCTGCGACTCTGGAAAGGCGCAAGGCTGCCACTTTTGGGGAGATGTTCTCATTCTTTGTGACAAGCAGGGAGGCATGTGAGGTGAACTGTGAGGCTGATGCAGTTCTGGAGAAGCAGTGTGAGTTCTTGGAGGCCACATCGTTGGAGGGAAGGTACAGAGGCTAGAGCAAAAGTAAAGAAGCCACTGAAAAGAGGACAAAAGTCAGGGGAAGAGCTCAGGTCTCTCAGGGGATGCCTGGGATGGAGTTCAGTATTGAGCCAAGTCACTGTATGTTGCCGGGATCCTTTTCCTACCTAGCGAATGAGAAGATTCACGAAGCATCCCTGCTGGACTTGACAGAGGAAGATGAGCTACATGACAGTGAAACACAGAGTCCAATTTTTTAAAATGTATACTCATGAGAACTTAAAAAAAATTAAAATGTGTGCCGTTCCTTTCAAAATTCTCCTCTTATGAAGGTGTATGCTTATTCTAAAGATGCTGTTATTTCTCAAATCCTGTCCGGATATCTTTTTGGAAAATTGCCAGAAAAACAAAAACTTGCAGCTCATTTTTAAAAAATGTCTTTCTTAACTATTTACAACAGTGGCTCTTAACCAGAGGCACTCTGTTCCAACTCTCCCCTGCCTGGGACACTGGGACCAGTGGTTGTCTCAGCTGGGTATGGAGAGAGGAGAGATGCTACTGACACCCCATGAGTAGAGATGAGAGATGCTGCTAAACTTCCTACAAGGCACAGGACAACCCCCTACAACAAAGAGCTAGCCAATCGAAATATTAATAGTGCTAAGGTTGAGAAACCCTGACTTATATTGACTTTTTTCCAGAAGAAAATTTGGTTGATTTTGTAGAACTGTCTAAAGTTCAGCTAAAGCTAAATCTGGTGATTTAGGGGATTCATCAATCTGGAAAATACCATTCCTGGACTGAAATGAGGGGTGATCACAGAGTAATGAGACTTGACTTTCTTACATGACAGTTTCCAGCATGGAGTCAAAGACAAAGGTTTTAATCAATATTGACACTCATTTATTAATTCCGCCATGTATTAAGGATTTTTATTAAGTACGTAATATGTGCTAGGAGCTGGTTATTCCTATGTTGAAGGAACTCTTGTTCTGGAAAAATACAGGGTAATATACTAGGACTGTTTGGTAGAGCACACCTCTTTAACTCCTTCACTATCCTGCCTCTCCAAAGTTTGTTTCCCATGAAAATTACACGAATTAATAGACATAAAATATTTACAACAGTTACTTGGCAAATAGTAAGCACTCAATATACATTAAATGTTAGGTATTCATATTGAAAATGCAATAACCATCGATGGTTTTTCCAAATGGATTCTTTTGAGGAATAAATATTCTTTAGAAGTATACACTTGGGCATCCTTGCAAATACACCCATAACAACAATTGTGCATTTTCTTTGCTAGGGAAGTATGACTGCATCCTCATTGATAATGGTTAGGTCAGGAAAAAAAAAAAAAAAACCAAAACCCCCAAACCAAGCATTTTGTAGCTACCTGTCTAGCATTTCTGATCTGGAGGCACCGTACAGAATACGCCATATATATAATATAAAATAGTCAGCAACCTCTGCCCTCACCTGACTTTTAATACGCTTGGGGAAATAAACAGTGAGACAATTAACTGGGGAAAATGACCAAAGAGGGGAGGTTTCCTATAGGCTAAAAGGAACACCTCCAGAGGAACAGTAATGAGAGAAATAAGAGCACAAGGGAGAGAAAGAGACCTGGACCCTTCACTTTTCTCCTCTATGAAGGTCTCAGAAAAACACAAAAGGATTAAAACAAATGACTACAAAGAAGGAGACAGGAAACTCTGTAGTAAGAAATTGCTGGAGGGGCAAGGAAAGGAAGTACCTGAGCTGGTGAAAGGCCAAGGTCTCTCACTGCCTCCTTTAGTCTCACTGCTGATCCAGTTTTCTCAGACTGAGCCGACAAAGTCATGGGGGCCCCCAGGTAGCTCAATATTGAAACTCGGGGCTTCAGGCGGTGCGGACCTCAACATGTCAGCGATGTGGTTTCTTTGCAGAAGGAGACGCACCTTGCTGATACTTTGAAACTGGGCATAAACTGAATATTCACAAGTGCCTCCTGGAATATCTGTTTAGTGTTAAGCAAAAGAAGGCCTGGAAAAGGTGATATGTAAATCAGATCTCTGCATATCAAAACCTACCTGAAAAGCACCAAGGGGGTTCATTATTTCAAAGAACTTTGTGATAAATCCTTATGAAAAGCAAGTGAAGGATTTATGGTATTGTCCTAGCTTGACCATCTTCCGGCTGTGGGACTTGGAGGAAGTCACGTCAACCCACTGAACCGTATTAGGACTCCATATTCTAGATAAAGAGGCTTTTCTCAGCCTTTCCCAAAAGGCTGTAGCAAGCCTCAGATGAGTTAATGTATGTGATAGCACCTTGCAAACTGTAAAGTAATTCACTTCAATTTCTTACAGATGTTTCCTTTGCATCTAACAAGTTGTCTTAGAATGGGACTACTCTCTATTCACTATTTAATGAGTCAAAAAAAGTTTGAATTGTGATGACATCATATGATTTAATCTAGTTATTTCGGCCTTCTCTGTATACAAAATAGTATCAGTGAAGTAAACTTAAGCAAGAGTTTAAAACTTAAGAAGTGTGAGTCAGTTCCTTCAACTTGAAAACATAGGGAAAGTGATGGCAGAACCATTTGCTCTATAGAATTTTGATACAAAGGAACAGGATACTAATGGGTGGGAAGACATTTTTAAGTAAATGCTATCATGCTGTTGGTAGATAAGGAAGCAATATTTTTTTTCTTCCCCTAGTTATGAATTTCAGCTGAACTTAGTGTTCACACAGGAGAGGTATATACTGGCATGAATTAAGGTCACTTGAACAGAACCTCTTCCCATCCCCAACTACCCATGCAGGATGATTCAGGGTGTGTTTCAGGGATTCAGTCACTTCATTTGCAAAAGAAACATGTAGTACATCTTCATGAAGAGCAAATTAAAAGTTGAGGGTTGTCCCAGTTTTAGCACTTCTGGAATATGTGAAAACAGAGATAAAAATCTTCCATACCATCATTTATCTACCAGGGACTGTGCAATGATAAACTTCTATAGATGGCAGGATCCATCTAAATAAAACCTGTATGTTTATGCTTTGAGGTTTCCAGAAAGTAAGGAACTCAAATAGTGATTAATCTTAATACTGTTCTATTAAACCAGTTCCAGGCTGTTTGGTCCCCGGCATGAATTGCCTGATGAAAAGGATGGACTTAGGATGCCTCTAACAGCCAAGCAAACTAATTGCTTTGTAAGTGCTTTAACACAGTTTCAGGAGGCGATGGAAGCAGATGAGCCATCAAAAGGGAAAAGCGGGGCTTTCTTTGTCCTCCTCTTTGTCACTGTTAAGCTCTCTGCCCTTAGGCTGCCTGGAGGCTCTGTGTACACAATGAAATTACACTTCCATCTAAGAAGGAGAAGTAGTCAATTACCTGAAACAAAATAAATAACAAAACCTACCCAAACATCTCTATATTTTATGTCTTAGTACCTCCCAGATAACCTGTGCACCAAACAGTGTATCTGGTTTTTCTCAATAGATTCTTCTTGATAATGATGAATTTCAATGTTTAGTCTTTGGTCTCAAATATCTGTGACTGTATGTGGATCCGTGTTTGATGGGGGAAAAAGTCTTTAATCTAAAAC
The DNA here is from genome assembly GCF_048564905.1 of Vicugna pacos. Classification (NCBI taxonomy): domain Eukaryota; kingdom Metazoa; phylum Chordata; class Mammalia; order Artiodactyla; family Camelidae; genus Vicugna; species Vicugna pacos. Next base: position 80,979,596 of record NC_132997.1, on the reverse strand, counting down.
TGTCAAATACTGTGAGCTGAAATAAAGAGAAAGATAACAATTTAAGTCAAAGCACAAATCTATCATGGAGACAGGGAACAATGATTGACCACCTTACAGTGTTATGATGAGGATAATCACAATAATCTTCATAATAAAAGAGCCCTTTACATTGCAGAGACTTTAGAATTCATTCCTTTTCTCTTTCATTCCATCAACTTTTGAATTTCCTCCTTTGCTACAGACATGGTCCTAGGCTCTGGCGTTTAGTGGTGGCAAACACACTGAACAAAGTAAATGCTTTCTGGAAGTTTAAATTCTAGATAGAAGAGGTTGGGGAGTTGGAGGCAATACACAAATGAACCCACAAGGAAATATCAAGAGTGACAAGTGCTGTGATGAAACAAACTAGGTTAGTGTGAGTTAATCCTACATTATAAGCTTGTGAAACAGCTCAAGTGAGTCGCTGGGATTCCAATTAGTACAAAGTTCACAACATGCCCTGATTTAGGCAAGATCAATTGGCCAGGGATCTCTATCAGGTATTGGTCTCTACTCCAAACCTCTGTTCTCTCTGTGGTGCTGCCTTTTAGAGGTATCTTATTTTTCACACATGCACATGAACAGATATGTGAACACACTGAGATTCATAGCCCTATGGGTTTGGCATGATATTATCAGTGAAACTCAGGGCTGCAATTTACCAAGGAAGGATTAAAGATTCTAGAGTTAAATGGAGCCAGATTTTTTGTTGTTGTTGTTAAGTACTACTGAGCACAGGCTGCAGGACTGGTTGAGTAAAGAAAATCCTGTAGGGTAGAAAACAGAATAATCTGCCAAGTATATTTTCTATTACCCATGATCTGAGAGACAATGGAATTTTCCTAACAAGTCAGGTATTAAAAGTCCCATGTCAACTCTTGATATGTTAGAATGTTAGTTGCTGGCTTGGCTCATTTGAAGGAAAATTTTAAATTCCCTTCTTTTAACAACATTAGGGTAACTTATAACACATATATTTCTATCTTTAAGAAATAAATACTATTATAACTGTCATTTGAAGCTATGACTAGAAAAAAAAAAGCCAGGACAAAGACTAACACTAAAATATCAGTTATATAATTTATTTCTAGATGATAAACATTGATTTGGGGGAATTTTTATAGACCCTAAATCCGATTAAAGGTGAGTTCATGTACATCTAGAGAATAACAAGCTTTCAGCACAGTAGATAACATCTTTCTAATGAAATGTGAAGAAAAACAGTTTGTACATGACTTAATGTTCTCCAGGATAGATCACATGCTAGGTCACAAACAAGTCTTAAAAAATTTGAGCAGACAGATACAGATCAAGCATTGTTTTCCAACTACATGATATGAAACTAGAAATAAATTACAGGAAGTAAAATGGGAAAAGCCCAAACACATGGAGAGTAAACAACATGCTACTCAAAATTAATTGTTCAATGAAGAAATTGAAAAGGAAAGCAGAAAATACCTTAAGAGAAATGAAAATAAAAACACAACTTTTCAAAATCTATTGGATTCAGTAAAAGCAATTCTAAGAAAAAAGTTTACAGTGATATAAGGCTAACCTCAAGAAACAAGAATAATCTAAAAAAAAATCTAAACTTCCAACTAAAGAAATTAGAAAAAGAAGAACAAGGCCCAAAGTCAGTAGAAGAAAGAAAAGATCAGAGAGGAAAAAATTAGAGATCAAAAAAGTGGGGGGAAAAAAAGGAAATCAGTTTTCGTATCACTGAAACTAAGAGCTGGTTCTTTGAAAAAGACAAACAAAATTGATAAACTGTTAGCCAGGTTCATCAAGAAAAGAAAGAGGACCCAGATAAACAAAGTAAGGCATAAAAGAAGGGAAATAACAACCAACACCACAGTGATGCCAAAAAAACCCCAAAAATCTTAAAAGAATACCACAAGCAGTAATGGGCCAACAAATTGAACAACCTAGAAGAAGTGGACAAGTTTCTAGAAACATACAGCCTTTCAAGACTGAATCAGGAAGATATATACAACCTGACTAGGCCAATCACTCGTAGTCAAATAGAATTTATAATTAAAAATATTCCCAGCAAACAAAAGTTCAGGAATGGATGGCTTCACAGAGCAATTCTACCACACATATAAAGAAGAGCTAAGAGCTATCCTTCTGAAAATATTTCAAAAAGTTGAAGAGGATGAAACACTCCTAAATTTATTCTATGAGGCCACCATTACCCTGATACAAAAGCCAGACAAAGACATTGCAAAAAAAAAAAAAAAAAAGAGAGAGAGAGAGAAAAGTTACAGGCTTATGTATCTGACAAATAAACATGCAAAAATCCTCCACAAAATATTAGCAAATCAAATTCAACAATATATAAAAAGTATCATAACACTACGATCAAGTGGGATATATTCCAGGGATGGGTGGTTCAATATTCACAAATCTATCAATGTGATATGCCACACTAACAAAAGGGAAGATAAAAATCACATGTTCATCTAATAGATACAGGAAAAGTACTCAACAAATTTCAAAAACCATTCATGATAAAAAAAAAAGCTCTCATTAAAGTTAGTATAAAGGGAACATATTTCAACGTAATGAAGGCAACCAATTGTGACAAACCCACAGCCAAATGATACTTAACAGTGAGAAGCTGAAAGCTTTTTCTCTAAAATCAGAAATATGACAAGGAAGCCTACTCTCACCACTTCTATTTAATATAGTTTTGCAAGTTCTAGCCATGGCAGTCAGACAAGAAATAAAAGGTATTCAAACTGGATGGGAAGAAGTAAACACATCACTATTTGCAGATGACATGGTAATATATTTAAACCCTAGAATCTCTAACAAAAAGTACTAGAATAAATGAATTCAGTAAGGTGGCAGATTACAAGATTTATATACAGAAATCTGTTGCTTTTCTATACACTAGTAATGAACTATGAGAAAAGGCAGTCAAGAAAATCCCATTTAAAATCATATCAAAAAGAATAAAGTATCCTGGAATAAACTTAATCAAGGAGGTAAAAGTTCTATACTTGAAAATTATAAAACATTGATGAAGGAACTTCAAAATGATACACAGAAATGATAAGATATTCCAAGTTCATGGATTGGAAGACTTAATACTGTTAAAATGCCCATACTACACAAAGTAATCTACACACTTAAGGCAATCCCTATCAAAATACCCATGACATTTTTCACAGAACTAGAATAATCCTAAAATTTATATGGAACCACAAAAGACACCAAATTGCCAAAGCAATATTGAGAAAAAACAAATCCGAAAGTATCATGCCCCCTGACTTCAGACAATACCACTAAGCTACAGTTAATAAAACGGGGTGGTACTGGCACAGAAAACAGACACATCGATCAATGGAACACAGTAGAGATTCCAGAAATACACTCATGCACTATCATCAATCAATCTATGACAAAGGAGGCACAGATATACAATGAGGAAAAAATAGTCTTTTCAAAAACTGTGGGGAAAACTGGACAGCTATATGTAAAAAATGGTATTAGAATATTTCCTCATACCATATACAAAAATAAACCCAAAATGGATTCAAGTCCTAAATGTAAGACCTGAAATCATAAATCTTCTGGAAGAAAACTCCTTGACATAGATCATAGCACTATTTTTTTGGATCTGTCTCTTAAAGGAAAAAGCAAAAATAAATGGGATCTAATTAAACTCAAAAGCTTTTGCATTGCAAAGGAAACCATGAACAAAATGAAAAGACAGCTTATTGAATAGGAGAAAATATTTGCAAATGATATGACTGATCAAATTTATAAACAGCTCATACAATTTAATATCTAAAACACCAAAGAACCCAATTTAAGTGGGCAGAAGCCCTGAAGAGACATTTTTCCAAAGAAGATAAACAGATGGCCAACTGGCACATGAAAAAATGTTCAACGTGGGTAATCATTAGAGAAATGCAAATCAAAGCCACAATGAGATATCACCTCACACTTGTCAAAATGGCTACCATCAAAAAGTCTACAAATAACAATTGTTGGAGAGGATGTGGAGAAAGGAGAACCCTAGTATACTGTTGGTGGGAATGTAAATTGGTGCAGTCTCTACAGGAAACATTATGGTGGTTCCTCAGAAAAATAAAATTGGAACTACCATATGATCCAGCAATTCCACTGATGGGTATCTATCCAAAGAAAACAAAAACACTAATTCATAGAAATACTTGCATCCCAGTGTTTATAGAATTGTTATTTACAATAGCCAAGATCTGAAAGAAATCTAAGTTCCCATTAATAAATGAATGGATAAAGATGTGGCATATATATAATAGAGTACTAGCCTTAAAAAAGAATGAAAAGTTGCCATTTGCAACAAGGTGGATGGACCTACAAAATATTATGCTTACTGAAATAAGTCAGATATAAAAAGACAAATACTCTATTTTATCACTTATACGTGGAATCTTAAAAATGAATGTATACAACAAAATGTAAACAGACTCACAGATACAGAGAACAGACTAGTGATTACAAGTGGGGGGGTGAGGGGCAAGAAAGGGGTATGAGATTAAGAGACACAAACTACTGTATATAAAATAAATAAGCAACAAAGATATATTGCATAGAGCTTAGAAATCTAGTCATTGTTTTCTAATACCTTTAAAGATCACTCTGATGTACACCTGAAACTAACGTCATAAATCAACTATATCTCACTAAAAAAAAAAAGAACAAAGAGTATAACACAGTTTAGAATAAATCTATCTAAAGTATAACATTTTTACACTGCAAGCTATAAAACACTGCTGAGACAAATTAAAAATCTAAATAAAGAGATATTCTAAAAATATGTGTTTAAATAAACAAAAGTTGCCTGAAAGTAGACACTGTTTTGCTCCAGAGCCTTCCAGAGCCTTCCAGAGTTTCCAGAGCCTTCTCTGGCCAGTGGTTGTGAAGCAGTGAGAAGACGTCTGTTCCTATTTACAATGCTCTTTGTATAACATTTTCTTAGGGAAAAAAAAAATCACTTTCTCAACCTCACTGCTAAATACTGAATAAATATTTCAGAAATATTCATTCGGAGAGGGGCTCATTTATCAGCCTGCTTGAGACTGCCATGTATTTTTAGCCAGTTTGTTTACACAGGATATATGGCCACACCACCAACATTCTGCCCGTCTTCACTGAGGCTGTCTTTCCCAGATCCCCAGTTCCAGCTGGGGGACTGGTAACAACCAGGCTGCCTGTCACAGCAATCATTTCTGTGTCTGTCTGGATCACCAAGCTCAAGCAACATCCAGTGGAGACATGGAGACAAACCTCATGCACGTCTGCCGCTTCTGTGGGATGTAGCACTTGCCTTTCCACATGGTAGGGCTAACTGAATGCTTGATACATACATAGATTTCTCTCCAGAGAGTGAAGTGATGAGAAATTATGTGGAAGCTTAAAGTGCTTTTCAGATACCTTTACCACGCCCTTTGACGGATCCAAATGCATATGGATTGTTTTTTCTCCACTGAGCTCAGATTCTAGAGACATTTCCTGTATTTTACGGTTACATTCTTAACTTACGAATGCAAATGTAAATTTCTGGATGGTGACACAGTAGTTGAATTGTGCAAAAACCTGAATTCAACAAGGCTTTTTTTTCCCCCTGAACCGTACTGAACAGGGACCTTGAATAGATTTCCCCTTTTCTGTAAGCATTAAGTGAAGAGCACATCTTCCATTAGTTAGTTGACTCAACCGATTGGTTGTGTGTGTTGCTAACAAGCACGCTGAGATGTTGGCCGAGGGTGTCTCTTAGCTCTGTTTCTTTTGTTCTGTTTTCCCTTTCTGTTTATTGTATTTACCAAGGTGATTCCTCCTAACGATGTTCCTGGATGCTAATCAGCATTGATTAAAAACTCTTGCAGACACACATTTCCCTAGATACACTCATTTGCTATAAGTTCCTTGCTTAGGACGGGAGAGAAGGGAGGGATGTGTTCCTGGCTAATCTCGACCCCAGTTTCTGCTTTAACAGCCCAGTTAATGACTGCTGCGGGAGCCGAACTGAGGTGGGGGAAGAGGGATTCTATTTTCAGCAATTTCAAAATGCACAGCACCATGATCTGCTTCGCCAAGTCCCTAGGCCTTGAATCTGCCCACCTCCCCGAGCAGGCAGGGCTTTTCCCTCCACCACACTCCTCAACGACTGCAAACCGAGCGCAGATGGGTTTGAGGATCCTATTAGCAGTCGTTAGCGCGATGCCAGCTTTTCTTCTCAACCTACACACTCTGTACCTCCAGAACCATTCTTTCATCAATTACACTTTACCTTACACTTTGAAATTTTGCTGTTAAACCACCGTGTGGAGTTAGAATCCATGGAGTTTACATCATGAATGTTAGTCAGAAATCGATGTCCTGTACAGATACTATCAACCCTATTAATACCTACTCGCACCGCATAAATCTTAGTTAATGGCTTGTCTAATCCGTATCCTTTTGCCACATATTCTACTCTAAACTGGTGCCTGGGCAGCATTTTCTCTTGTCATCAGAAAGATGTCAGCCACACAGAACTTCCCAATCCATAGGACACCCCTCAGCCTCCACCCACATCCCCATTAGACACAGAGTTTGGCCACCACTATCTAAAATGGTTTGAATTAATAGTATTTTCGTTAAGAATCAATAAACAAGCTCCTAGTCCACGTGAGCTTCTCACAGCAAAAGCTCAATGTTGCCATTCATCATTGCCACCAGAGAACAAGAAACTCCATTTGTTTTCTCTGCTGCTGACAAATGTAATTTATAGGCTTTAAAGACCTAATTATTTTCTGCGATGCAGGATTAAATCTCAACAATTCTTACTAGAGGGGTGAATGAGGTAGTAGATATCTTGGAAATCAGGGCCTCCAAACTCTGTGTTTCAGATTCTCAGGTGGGAGGAAGTAATGGGGATAAAATTGCAAGTTCAGGCCAATATGAAAGGAGAGGCAGAAAATCATATTCCTATACAACCAGTTCCCCCGGGGGAAGCATCTACTGCCAGTGGTGCTCATTCCAGATCCCCTCATACCTTTTCTGGGCACCCATCCGTTGGCTTCCGTGTTGTTTTGGGTCCCATCTCTAGCTCCTTTTCAGAAGAGAGCTGCCTTGTCTGCCAGCACAAAGAGCTGGAGGTGCCCGGAAGCTGTGTTTTCTTATTCCCGCCCCCAAATATTTCCTAGCCAATGACTAATCGGCACAAGGAAATTGAAACCCATCTCCCTGGCCTTGATGAACGCAGAATACTCAGGTGTAGTTCATAACCCAGAGTTCCTCTACAGGATCCAGCTGAGGCTGGTGCCTGGCCTGCAGTCACACCCTTTCTTGCCTTCTTCCCTTTCCTTGTCTCTGTTTCTTCCCTCTTTTACTGGTTTCTCTGGGGAGCACTTCCTTGGTGAATGGCTTCACCACCAATCATCGCCTCAGAATCTGCTTCTGGGCTACTTGCTCTAAAACATCTACTAATCGGCCCACTGTGGGAAAAGTGCAGCGGGACATTGAAAAGGAATGCTGGAAGCAGCCATGATTGTCCAAGAAGATAATTAGCAATAACAGTAAATGCTGACAATCTGCATTTATGCTGTTTAAAGCCACAGATTGGCCAGTTCTCTCCCAGAAAAAGTTTCCTTGGTGTGTGAGAGCTTCCTGGAGAACCACGAGGGCCAGGTAGCATCATGGTATCAGGTGAGTCTGCATCTCTGCACACCGGGGTTGCTGCCTAAGTGGACTATTACACCCTTGCTCAAACAATAATAGACACCAGCTGATTCCCCATAACATCAAGTGCAATCACAACTCCTTGGCTTTGAAGAGTTCCTGATCTTTCCTTACATCCCACCAATTAAATTTCATTTCTAAGTGATTCAGTGTGCACCCTCCATGCTCCAATCTGTTTTGATTCTTTATCATCCCCCAAATGTTTCAGTCTCATTATAACCTCAGTGACTTTGTTCTTTTTTTTCTGTCTACCTAGAATGCCCTCTCTTCTACCAAAATTTAATTTTGATCCCCAACTCTTACCTTGAGTGCTTCTTGCCTATATACATCTACTCCCTTCTTACTGGCCAAACCTCCTTTGCCAGTCTCTTGCTCTCTAAGATTGTAAGCTCTGGGAAAGTAGAAAACACTTTTATCTTCTCTTGCATAAAGTGACTAGCATAGGATGTTGCTTGAGTCCATTCTTGACCAGCATTAGGATAACACTAAATAGTCATGAGTGCTTAAAAGTACACCAATATCTATAATATTATTTATAAACATACATTAAATGCTATCAATACATTTCTATTTGTATAAAATGATTACACACATAGGATGAAACAAAAGATTAGGCTTTGTTTTTTTTTTCAGAACTGAAATATGAGAGGTCATGATGTGGTTAGGGCCACATAGACCCAGGATCTGACTCTGACGCCACTGAATTTTTTCCCACTATTCCATTTTGTCCTGGGTTTGATGACTAAATTCTGTCCTCTCTCCTTCATAACTCAGGATAAGCATGCTGTTCATCTGTTGATTCCCTCTCAGGTGTACCTGCCCCTGGGCTGGGTAGCACACTGAGCTACAAACCTTTAAAATGTTTACTTTATGTGTTTGCCATTCTTCTGTAATAAGAGGGGCATGGATTCATATGGGAGCCCTTAAATATTAGGACAACAAAATAAGGGAAATGGTAGCAAGGAAGAGGCAATACAGTGATGTCAGATTACAAAGCCCTAAATTTTAGTATTTTCTGAAATTGAGTTAATATGGAATCACAAGAAAACTGAAGTGTTTCCCAAATAAATAACACCAGGAATCCATGTAATATGTTGGGGTGAAAATCCTCACATTATAAAACCACTTACCAATAGACTTGATAGATAGGCACAGTAGTTTTATAATGTTAAGGTTTTTCTCCCCAAAATATTGCATGGATTTCTGGTGTTATTTAAGTGGAAAACACTTCAGTTTTCTTTTGATTCCACATTAGTTCAATTTTAGAAAACCAAGTTAGGAACGAGTGTGCTAATTTGAGATGTCAGGCCACTGGGGAATTTACTAGACACCAAGAAATAGATTCAAACAACATCAAGCATTTCTTTTACTTCCCTGCCTCTTAAACTGCAGCAGTGAAAGTTTAGCTAAATCCCTCTGCTGGCCACTTGAATTTAAACTCCAAAGGTACAGGCCAAGCTTGTCATAAGCCTTAACAAAGAGGTGATATTTATCCACAAGTGAATTCAAAGCAAGAGAGTTCATCAACTTTATTACTCAAGTACATTTTTCACTGTGTTCACACCTTGATAATACCTATTTCCAATTTACAGGGTGCATTGTTACACTATGAAAAGTTCTGATCTTATTTCAGATGGATAACTTCGCCATGTCTTCAATTTTCTTGTTTGGAAAGTAGAGAAATTCATATCTGATTATTCCCTTTCCTTCTTGATTCTATTGAGAGAGACCAGTCTTTCAGAGTTTCATTTTAAGCAGTAAAATAGTGTCATAACTTAAAGATAATAAAAAAAAGTTAAGAAATTACACTGTGTTCTGATGGTTTGGATGACAGCTACTATTTAAATAATAATTTCCCTCCTAGATTTTCTGTATCTTTACATTGTTGTGGTGAAATAAATTTCTCATGTAGGAAATTGAAGAAGATGCTTGCTTTTTGTATGTGAAGAGAAGCAATTAAGGATTTTATATTATTTTACAGAGACTGTATTTTATCATTCTGAAAAAAAATTATATAGATATGGTGCAAGCTCATCACATCATTTTAAGTGATGGCAACTGTCTCTCAGTAACTTGTTTTGAGGAATCTAAGCAATATTTTAAAATGTGAAATGTGCTTTTTGGTGAAATGAATTGATGACTGCAGTGACTCTTGTCCTATGGTTGTGATCACAGGGTAAGCTACTAACACATCGCTCCTGTTAGAGACATGAGGATATTCAAAAGATGTCTAGCCCAGCTCCGAAATTCAAAAAAAGCCAGTATTTAGTCAGCACCTGCTAGACACCAGTTGATCCCAGCAACAATTCTCATTTGATCCCAGCAACAATTCTATGAAGTAGCTATGATGATTGTTCCCATTTCAAGTTAGAGGAAATGAGGCCCCCCAAATTAAGTTACTACTTGTCTAAAGTGGCATTGCTTGCAAGGGGCTGAGTGAGAATTCAAACTAGGCAGCGTGACAGCACAGAGCCCTCATTTCTAACTGCTGTATGACATAACCTCTCATGAGTAGCCGTATTTTACCCTCTAACAGAGTATGGGAATCCGATATTCTACATATTGGATGGTATTATACAAAACACTTATCCAGGCACTCTTAGGTCTTCTTTTAGGAGGGAGCAAACTGAAAATAACAAGATTGGACAGAAAAGGATCTGTTACCTAGAATGTCAGGGAATAAGTTTGTAAGAAGTAAGGACAAGTCCAGACATATGGAGAAAGGGAGAAAAAACAGCATGCAGTTACATCATGGTCAATTCCTTACCTGGAATGAGAGAAGCCAGTTTGATGTGTACATGAGACAGACTTTCCAGAAAATAATGATTCAGAAAGAAGGAGATTTGGTGACTCTTGGGTAAATATCTTCCAAATCCTTAATTTAGGCATTCTTTTCCAGGCATGTCCCTCTTCATTATCATTATATGTATGCATAGCAGAGATAGCTGTTTTTGAACTGGGCCCTGAAAGGTATTAATGAAGTCCATCAAAGAAGGTTACTTGCTTATCATTTACCCTTTATTTAGAGAAGCAACATGTCTGTCTAAAATGAGTGTTCCAGTTAGGTGAGCTCTGGATTTAAGTTGCATTGTGGGTTTTTTTTTTTTTTTTGGTTTTTGGGGTTTTTTGCTTCATTTGGGGGAGGATATAATTTGGCATTTATTTATTTATTTTTAGTGGAAGTATCGGGGATTGAACCCAAGACCGTGTGCATGCCAGGCACACACTCTACCACTGAGCTATACCTCCCCCATTTTGCACTGAATTTGGAATCACCTGAATAGTGTATGGATACAGCTTAAGGATTTGAAAGCTCTAATTTAATATCCCCCAAATTTGCCCCCAAATTTCACCACCATCTACCAGCATTCACATATTTACATAATAGCCACAGAGCTGATTTATTAGCTCATGTAATTCTTAAGACAGTCCAACTTTGTAGATAAGGAAACTAAGACCACAGAAGTTTGACTATTACCCAAGGTAACAGAGCTAATAAATTAGAAAGCAGGGATTCAAAGAGACATTTTTCTGTTCGCAGAGCCCATGATCTATAAAGCATGCCTAATCGACTAGAGTTCCCCTCCTTCTTTGATGTCCCCTTATAATTTGGGGACTGCTCAGATAAGTGGCATGTAACTCTGTAGGTGTACAAGTTTAAAGTACAGTGAAAACTTCTATTGATTGACATGAGGGATCAATGAATCAACTAGACGTGAATCTGCAGGTTCCATCCGCATAATAAGGAAATACACGTGGATTATCTTTCTCTTCACTTATTGTTAGAACAGTTGCAGATACTTAGTTTAGGGAACCGTCTATGGTACAATTCTCTGTTCGATTTTTGCTTTTGCTTCTGTTCTTCTAAAGGAGACCCAGGGGGCTCTTGAAAGGTCTACACCTGCAGCTTGAAGAAAGTGCCTCAGCCTGGATGAGTTCCTCTGAGAGATTATGCTCACCCATCTGTTTTCATAAAAGTTTAATGCCAGACAGCAAACTCATATAGTGTTTTGTTTTAATTTAATTTTTATTTAATCTGTTGTCAGAAATCAGACTTCTGCAATCTGGTGGCAGGTGCGTAGTAACAAACACACAGTGTGTTCTACCCACACTTCCCCAAGGAACCGTTCGTGATTGCACTGACTCTACACACAGCACTGATTTGGACCCTTGCTAGGATGCAGTCACTGACTCCTGGAGCTTTGCATCTATTCTACAAGGCACCCAGAGGTGAAATGTTCTCTTCATGACTCAACCCAGGCCACGCACCAGAGTTTCTGCCTCCTTGCCTTCCAAAGTCTAGAGCCCAAGAGGAGATGCCCTTATAGCCCCACCTCCCGGAACCGTGGCCAACAGCAGGAAACACACGTATTCTAGTCCTTGCAGTTAAAACTCCCCTGGAGAGCTCAAGTTTATGTCCAGTGCCAAGAGCCTCTGCCATTACTTTGATAATCCTTCTCATTGAGTAGAAAAGGAGACATTTTTACACAGTTCTTTTTTTATGCTGTTCTACTTTTCAGGAAAGTTCCCTCAACATCCAAATATCATACTGTTTTCCTTCCAGTCAGCCACAACACATGGTGATGTGAGTAATCGCTCTTCTTTGTTTTTTATTTTTTTTTATCTGTGGATAAAAAAGAGTAGGGCAGCTTAACTTCCAGGCCCCTCCACATAAGAGAAGGCCCCTGACCCCTAGTGAATAGCTAAATAATCATCTTCCCATTTGAAAGAATTGTATCTCCTTCCATGTAACTCCCCTTAAGGAAAAGTGGAGGATGCAGTTGATAAGACTCTGTTTACAGTGGGGATGAAAGTGACAAGCTCTTGCAATTAACATTTAGTAACTATACATTATCATTATTCATTTTAAGCAGTAATTTGAGATCAAATTTGAGATCAAATTTGAGATCAGGATTATCTTATAGAGTTTATATGGTCCGGGTTGTAAAGGTTAGAGAAATAGGTTTCAACCCTGGGGAGTTTCGGAAAACTGCAAAACTAGGAAAGGAATCCACCAGTACCAATACATCTAAACAGGAGAGCTGAGAAAGCTGAGAAAACAAAGCAACTCATTATTCTAACACAGTGGTTCTCAAACTTCAGTGGGCATCAGAGTAACCTGATGAGTTTAGTAAAACACAGATTGCTGGGTCCCACCCATAGAGTTTCTGACTCAGTAGGTCTGAGGTGGAGCCCAAGAATTTTCTTTTCTAACAAATTCCCAGAAGATGCCCTTCCTCCTGGTCAGGAGTCACACTGTTTCCGGGATCCTCAAGTCTGGTCGCACACTGGAATCATCTGGGAAACACTTAAATGACACTGATAATCAGGTCCTACCCCAGGCCAATTAAATCATCTTCCTGGCGTCTGTGTCTCCACATTTAGTGCTTTTAAAAGTTCCTGGGGGGAGGGTATAGCTCAGTGGTAGATGCACAAGGTCCTAGGTTCAGAATCCAGTATCTCCATTAAAAGTAAAATAAGTAAATAAATAAACTTAATTACTAACCACCCAAAATAAAAGTGAGTGCATTTTATAAAATAATAATAATAATAATAATAATAATAATAATAATAATAATAATAATAAAGTTTCCTTGAGTGATTCTAAAGTGCACCAAATTTTGAGAACCACTACCTCAGGGTCATATATGTCCAACTTACTGCTGGACTTGTTCTTACCTTGTTCCTTACATTTCCAGGGATAGACCATGACCCTTTCCTTGACTTTAGATCTTCGCTTGCCCAAGACCTGCTCTAACCAATTTCTCAGCTTCTCAGATCTAGGCAAGAAGTTGGGTGGAATATAAAACTCCACTTGATGTCTTGACACAGTTTTCTTATGGTGTTTTGTGCAATGGACAATGTAAGGAGATGGAAATCCCTCTTAGGAAGGATCTGTTCCTACATCTTTCTCTTCCTCTCCTCCACTCTTTCCGCTGGAGAGATTAACTTTGTTTGAGCTCAGTGCTGGATCTGACAGAGGTCAGGCCAGGACACTGAGGTGACTGCTGTGTGATGCACAGAGGATGACACCCCCCTACAGAGTACACTCATACCCTTCCAGCAGCAAAGGGCATCAGCTAATTACACTACGCTGAAGAGGCGCCTCGAGTCAGGATTTGAGCTGAATTAATTGGCAACTCCATTATTTCTGCTGAAAATAATGGCTTGTTGTGGCACTGGGACTCAGCTGGAGTGAGCACGCCACAGCAGAGTGATTAACACACCCCAGCACTCACTCACTGTGGTGCTTTCCCCTCTACGGCTACTCGCTGATTCTCATCTCTCCACGTAGTGGGTCTGGGATGGAAACAGTCAGCACTCATGATGGCTTCAGAAATGCTCCCTATATATTTTCAAATGAGATGAGAAATGCCTTGATCTTGGGCATGTGGATGGTCAAATAAGCAAGATAAATCACATAGCCCAAAGGACTTGAGGGATGCTGTTTTCTGCAGAAGCTTAGGGGTCAGAGGTTAAAGGACGGTAGAGCTTCTGGGGAAAGACGGTTTTGGACACTTTCTAACTCCCTGGCTGATTGGGAAAGATTTATCTAGGTTGAACTATACATGCCCTGGATTCATCTGGGGCATCCACAGGACTTGAATTTTTCTCACTCTGAATCTTAGCCTCTGATGTCTTGACACAGTTTTCTCATTTATTTTACAAAGGAGCTGGAGAGTAGGAGGTGAAGTAAGCCTTATTACAATCCTTTTCTCTTATTTTTTTCCCAGCCTATTTGGAATTTTGTCTAAATTAACTCTTGACATTTTGGGCTATATAATTCTTTACTTTTGGGGGCTGCCCTATGCATTATAGGACGTTTTAAATATCCTTCGTCTCTACCCATTAAATGCCAGTGGCAAACAACCTCTGCCCCTTTGCCAGTTTTGACAGCCAAAAATGTTCCTAGGATGGAAGGGCGAAGACAATGGGAAACTGTCACTATTGTGAACCACGGATCTAAGACATATCACCCAGGCTACATTCAAGACTCAGAAATGTACCTGTTAGGGCATCTGGTATGTATGTATTCATATTGTGTTTTCTTTATATTTCCGTATATAAACTTCTCCATATTTCTATATTTCATGGTTATCCTATTAAATGTACATGCCTTATTTTATTACCTGTTTGCACATTGTATACACACACCTAAACATGGCTCCCAAATTTCATGTTTTCAAACGGGCCATTCTGTGTTTTAGTCAACTCACAGAGGCTTGTGTACCATAAGGGTGGAGCTTTCTTCCTACTTCAAAGATAGTAGTTTTTGGCATCATGATTATCATTTGCTACATCTCCAAGTGAAAGGGAGAGGCTAGGTCACTGTGTTGAGGAGTAAGGTTTTTTTGTTGGTGTTTTTGTATTTTCAAATAAAGACCTAGGATTTGGTGTGAAAGAACTCTTTGTTTTCACTGGAGAGATCTTGCTTAGATACAGAGGGAAAAAACCTTGCACAGCCCTTTCACTCTCTGGCTATTAGAGAAGGGCTCCTTACCTTGCCTCATATGGTTTGGAAGAGAGTCAAGC
Source organism: Vicugna pacos (assembly GCF_048564905.1). Lineage (NCBI taxonomy): Eukaryota > Metazoa > Chordata > Mammalia > Artiodactyla > Camelidae > Vicugna > Vicugna pacos. The sequence continues at coordinate 80,964,326 of NC_132997.1, read as the reverse complement.
AATGACAGGACAGGAATGGGACTTATTAAAGAGGTGGCCTTAATTTTGAAGAGACTGGGACTGATGGGCTGACTGCCAGCCCCAAGTCTGATGTACATTCCCCAGCTCCTCTGGACCAATGTGTCGATCACGCTGTACAGACAGGCCAAAGCAGATTTTTCTCTCTCTTATTCCTTGTTGATCAAAGAAGGCTGTTCCAGAATGTCATTTATTATTTGTCTTGTGAAGCCTTCCCTTAATTGCTCATCCTGAGTGGGGAATCTCAGTCAACAAGCCGTTAAAAATGACAGAACTTTAAAAAATGAATTTCAAACTTTAAAATCATCTGTTGAACTTTAATTTTAAAAGCTGCAGTTTTCTCAAAAGAGCCGTGGCAGGGGCAAAATCTTTTCCTTTTGAAGAGTTTTTTTTTTTAATAACTCAAGTGAAAATATTGCCAGCAGTCTCTGAATTCTTCAGCAAATATAATTTCATTTCTTAGCATTAGCTAAAAACTAGAAATGAAGAAAATGCGTATTTACCTTCTTCCTTTGGTATAATAGACCAAAGGCGTTTTCACTATGAGAAATGTCAAACTGTTCTAATTCCTCATTGAATATTTTAATTTACAAATCTTTTATTCATTTGCTTGTTTTTCTTTCCTTTCTTCAGCTAGACTACTGTAAGCTTTGAGTTTTGTATTTACCTACTTAGCCCCAAATCTTTTTTGTGTGGTATATATTTTTTCTCTTTAAGAATCTCACTGGGGCTTTTTTTTTACCATTTGTAGCTGGGAAAATGAACAAAGCTTTTGTAGATTGCATCAGCCCCATGTTAAGCTTTAATTTATGGAGTGACTTTGAGATTTGAAACAAGGTAATTGGCAGAGTAGGGAACACTGTGGGAAATGTTTCACAGGAATAAAAAAGGGAAAGTTAGTTAACAAATATTTATTTTAACAACTGCTGTGTTCAGAACCCTGTGCTCCATGGATAAAGAAGTGGTGCAAGGAAAACAGGAGTGCTGAGAGTCTCACTCCACAGGTGGGGCATGAGGAAACAATTTATAAATTCACATAACCAAAGTCAAAGTTATGTAAGACTAGCCAAAACAAAATAAATGAATTAAGGGTGGGGATCAACTTGATTCTCATACACCTGTGTTCAGAACATGGATTCATCATTGAATGGCCACATGAATTTGGGAGATGTACTTTGAAAACATCATTTTCCCATCAGCAAAATAAGCTTAACTATCCATGTAACAGGTCAGGGATAATGTCTGCAAAGCGCCTTTCACAGTGTCTGGCACAAACCCAGGCACTGAGAACATGTACCTGCTGTGATTGCCATGGTTACTATCACTATGACTGATGCTGCTATTCCTAGCACCATCGCTACTCTCGTTACTACAATAATGATTGTAATTGATTTATCTTTGCAAACATTACCCATCCATTTGAAAGGAACTCTAAAACTTCATTTTTGGCTAAGGGATATGAAAGTACACATGTGAGTTTAAATTCTACCTAAGAACCAATCTGAAGATATACTTTTACAGGGCTACAGTTCAGAATTCTAGAAAATCCTATTTAAGAAAGTAGTCTAGCTTCCTAAGTAAAGGGGAAAAGATACATGCACCACAATGCTCATAGCAGCACTACATGCAATAGCCAAGTCATGGAAGCAACCTAAATCTCCGTTGACATATGATTAGATAAAGATGTGGTATATGTGGTATACATATACAATGGAATACTACTCAGCCATAAAAAAGAATAAAATAATGCCATTTGCAGCAACATTCATGGAGCTAGAGATCGTCACTCTAAGTGGTTTAGCTAAATTTTAAATGTTAACATATTTTTCTTGACATATTTACAAGCAGAATCCTCTGGAAGCACAGATCTCATGAGTCGACTGTGAAATGTGGTATTTTTAAATAAATCATGCACAGTTTATACCAAAGAATTCAGAAAGATTAATGAGGTTATTACTTTGTCCTTAATTTTGAAAAATATTTTTGCTGAATATAGAATTCAGAATTGACTGTTTTTATAGCAAATTACATATGTCATTCTCTTGACTTTTGGTCTGCATGGTTCCTGAGAAGTCAGCTCTCATTCAGCTGGTCATTCTCCTGTATATCCTTTCTCTCCCTGGTTGCTTTTAATATTTTCTGTTTTTCTTTGGTCTTCAGTATATACATATAAAAATGTATATTGAAATATACATATATATGTTTCAATTTTAAAGTTGTTTTTGGCAGAAACATATATCCAGACCAAATTACTTTTTCATGGCAAAAGTGGAATATTCACATGTAATATATTTTGTGGAAATAGACATTTTTGCCATATTAGAGTTTTAAGAGTTACTCTAATATTGGTTTTGAGTAAGTCATTCTCTTGAATCTACAGTTTTATCAGGTAAATAAAGCTTATTTAATTCTCTTTCAAATCTCTAAACTTTGTCATACTTCTTTAATTACTGTCATTGTATTGAAACACTGTATGGGTTGAAATAGCTGGTGCTGGATATCATTACTCCATGTTTACTAATTTTTATATATATATAGTATATTTCTTCACAGATTCATTTCTAGATTGTGTACTTTTGTTTTTATAAATTATATATTGTTACATTATATGATAAGGTGCCATTCGTGATAAGAAAGCTATGGAATATGTAGATTAATTTTGGGTGAAACTTACTACATTATCATTCTGTTTTTTAGTATTTTTAATTTCATCACTTGGTTTTCCATGTATATAATTATATCATCTGCAGGGAATGAGAATTTTTAATTCTTTTTTCTCTCCAATTTTAATACCTCTGCATTCTTTATAAGAATGCAACCTATGGAAAGGGGGAAAATATTTGCAAACCATATGTTAAATAAGGAGTTAGTGGAAAACAGTATGGGCGTTCCTCTCTCTCTCTCTCTTTCTATATATATATATATGTATATATATATAGAACTATCACATGATCCAACAATCTTGCTTCTACTCAGTGTATAACTTAAAGAATTGGAGTCAGGATTTCAAAAATATTGTATGCACCCCCATGTTCATTGTAGCATTATTCATAATTGCCAAGACATGGAAGTAACTTAAATGCCCATGGCTGTTAATGGATAAAGAAATAATATTTAGCCTTTAAAAAGAAGGAAATCCGTCTATTTGAAACAACATGGCTGAAGCTAGAAAGCATTATGCTAAGTTAATAAGCTAGATGGAAGGACAAATACTATATAATACTAATTATATAAGGAGTCCAAAACACTCAAACTCATAGAAGCAGAGAATGGAACATTGGTTGCCCAGGCTTGGAATAAAGAGATTAGTCAAAGGATACAAAATTTCAGTTACACAAGACGAGCGAGTCCTAGACATCTACTGTACAGCGTATCGGCTGCAGTTAATAGTGTACTGTATAGTGTGGCTAAAAATTTGCTAAAGACAGTAGATTTTATGTTAAACGTCCTTAATATAATAACAACCATAATAATAGTAATAAGTAAAATGACAGGAGGCAACTTTGGGAGGTAATGGATAAGTTCATGGCATTGATTGTGGGGAAGGTTTCACAGGGGGACACTTATCTTCAAACTCAAGTTGTACACATTGAATAAAGTATATATGGCTTTTTGTATTTCAAAAATTAATTTAAAAACTATACAAAGCTATTTAAATGGTTTCTGTCAGTTTGCTCTGAATTATTCTGATAACGTTGTACTTATTAATTTTCCTCTTCTATTCACATGGAAAATTAGCCTTTGTTTCTATGTTTTATGTGATATCTTTGTTGAGTTCTGTCTTTCTTATACTGGGCTTAGCAAAAAGTTAGGAAATTCTTCCTTTTCTATGCCCTGGAACAGGGCATAAGGGAGATGCAAGTAAAATCATAGCCTATCATTTCACACATAGCAGATAGAAATAATAATTAAAGTCTGTCAGTTCCAAGTTTGGGGAAGATGTGGAGCCTTGCACTCTGCTAGTAGGAACATAAGTTTGTAACACCAATTTGAAGAGCAATTTAGTAAATTCTTGTAAATATTAAGATGCACATACACTTCAAGCAATCAGTTACAGTCTTAGTAATATAACTTAGAGAGCTTCTTACATATGTTTGTAAAAATATTTAATATAAAGACATATTTTCATCACTATTGTTATAAAGAAAAATTTTGAAACAACTTAAAAGTCTATCAACAAAAAAGTGGGTAAATCAATAGTGACATAGTTACATTGAAATAATTAAGTTAAAGCTATGAGTATCAACATAGTTAAATATTATAAATGGTGGAACTAAAAAAAGTTACAAAAGGATATGCACAGTTTAATGTCATTTACATAAAAGATTTCCAATATGCCAAAAAGCATATATTTTTGGAATAAAGATGTAGTTAATCTATAAAGACATGCATTAAATTAGAAATAGATGTTGGAATTTAATGCCTTGTTGAATTTTTAATGACTTTCATACATTTATGGAAATGGCTTTCTTCTTTTTTGGATTACAATTGTGAAATACATTAATTGATCTGATTTTGAAAGATCAGTGTATTTTTGTTTTGAAATGCATTTTAATGATCAGGTATTCTTTTAATACATTTCTAGACGTTATTTGCAAATTTTGCATTGACTCATAAAAGACATTAGTCTATAGCGGTTTTTTACATATTTATCAAGTTTTAGGTATAGTATGATAGTCACTTTATTTTTTTTTAATATTGAAATACTATATCTCATCTATTTTGATGAGTTTAAACTTACTTATCTATTCCTGAGGTTTCAGTAGTATATACCTGCAAAACCACTGACTCTGATACTCTTTTAGGAGTAGTCCTTGAATAATTGTCCACTATTACTCTTTTTAGCTATTTTATTTTAATCTCTTCTGTGAGTAGACTTAGCAATTTATAGTCACTAAAAATACACTTATTTTACGTGGATGTCAAATTTATTTGCAGACTTGAGCTGAGACGTTTTAATTTAGTAACATCCTTCACATCAATAGTTATAGCCCCTTCCCCATTTCTTATTTATGTGTGTGCTCTATTTTATCTTTAATTCAATGTATAATTTATTTTTATTTTGTTTAAGTTTTTGAAATAAATGAATAGATTTATTTATTATTTTTACTATTTCTCTCTTCACTAACTCATGTTTTGTTATTTCCTTATTGACATATTTTTTCAACTTTCTATAGGTTTTTATCTTTGGTCACTTTTTATCTTATTAATATGGGTGCTTAATGTATTTGGTTTTACTTTTTACTGTTTAAATAAAAATATTTGTATTTTTGCATTGCTTTAAGCTGTGTCATATGCTGGAATATAAAGCTTTTTAAATTTTACTTTCTGTTAACTCTGTGATTTCAGGTTTTAACCTCTCCTGTTCACTTTGCTTTCTAGTTTTATTAATTTATTAATATATTGATGTACTAATTTTGACCAAAGATTGACACCTGTGCCATCTCCACTTTTTGGAATACATTGAGATACGCTTTATTATCTATTATAAGATCAATTTTATTAGTATCCCAGGACACTCTAAATGTAGTGTATTCTCTCTTTTCATAAAATATATCAGACTAAACTAGTTAGATTATTTTAGACCATACTAATTTTTACTTTTTTAATCTATATGTCCTCTTGTGGACATAACTCTAATGTGACATTATCTTTAATGTGTTGGCTAAGCCCTCTAAGTACTGTTTATTGTTAAAAAGAGGTTTAAAGAAAAGCATAATAAATATGATAGGAAATAATTTGTTTTTCGTTTTTAGAGCAGCTGAGGTCTGTCAGTAAAAATACCATTTGTTTGTCATCTATGGAGAGGTATGTTGTATCTAAAGAAAATATAAGAGACCAGTGGATTTAGTCAATTCTAGTATTTACTCTGGTGAGAGTGAGAAGATTTGTTAAAAATAATAATAACAGACACAATTATACACATATGTACAGTTATAACCTCCCAGATGTGAGCAGATCTGTACAGTCATTATTTACAAGACTGGTTTATATGCTGTTATAAGTCAGCATAAGCAAGGTTTGAAAGGTTCCTTTTCGTTATCATGTATACAAAATGAATGAAATGTACATTTTCAGACTCGCTGTGTGTTTCTTTTCCAAGACGTGCTCGTCTGATCTGTGAAGGAGCTCAGACGTAGCTGCATAGGTCAAGTAGGCCTTGAGCACCAGTGATTAGAGAGTAGAAGTGAGAAGAGCAAGAAATTCAGTGTTAATCAGATTAGAGAGGAAAAGTTTTGAACTCAGAGAGTCACTAGAGGGTGGACATCTATTTCCCCACCATCAGTATCTGAGTGACTTTGCAAAAACCACACACTCTATATCTCTTAGTTTTGCCATCTGTATAATAGATGTGATTGCCATTTCCCTGTATACTTCTATGAATTGACTCATAAACAGAGTAAGACACATTTTGACAACTTTGAAGCCAAGAAACCTCTCAATCCAAAATGGTGGTATTGACAGGTCCTCCTAACCTGCGCCCTCAGAACCAACAAATTTGCCTTCCTCCCCACCCTGTCCCCAAATGCTTTTTGTATGTTAGCGTTTCTAGCAGAAAAATCTTGTGTTTATTGTTTCCACATGTTTAGAGACTCTCCTTTTGCATTTCGGTTACCAGGTTAAAATCAGAGTGTTTATATTCCAAGTGTATCTTCATAGACCCACAAAAGCATAATAAAGTAGCTAACGTCACCCACTAAGGCACATGAACCGCTGACCTCCCAAGGCAAAGAAAACTGGTATCAGGCCTGGAGGGAAGTCCTACGAGGAATGACACACCTGCTAATACTCATTCATCTCTTTGACTTACTAGCTTAAAAATGTGAGGAGAGAGGAAAGTATTTATTTCCTTTTCTCTGTTTGTAAGTCTTTGCTCTGTAAAACGAAAAATGCAAAAGAACCATCTTCAGTGGCTGAGGTTTTACTTTAAAGTGATCACCTATGTATCACATTGTTGTAACATATTGATTTTAATAAAAAAAGATTTCCTGCTGAGAATGTGTGGTTAGAATTGTGTTTGCCCAGTATTTACATTGGACCTTCATGTCACAAACAAAACAAAAAGTGGAGTTTTGTACGCAACAGCCCAGACATCCCCTTTTCTAGTCGTATCTCCTTCTATGTTCTACAGCTGTAAGTTAAAAATGGCAGAGTCTTAATTCCCTTCCCTTGGGATCCCCAGGAAGCTGCAGGGCCATTCTGAGTGTCTCCACCCAGTATTCATCAGCAGGAGAGTTTTTAAATATCAAGGTATCTTCAGCTAGGTGGCCAAATGCATCACTACAACATTGTCCTTGATATCTGTCAATTATGATTTGGGAAAATAAATCCCTTCTAATTCTGAGCAGCTTCAGAAAAGCTATGTATTGTGAACAATTATTTTGGGGGCTCCATAATATGTAGGCAGCTGCACTGTCCTCACATGCCTCAGCTGTTTCCCCGTGTCTGTGATGTGGATGCTACAACTGGATTCTTAATACCTAGTCTCATTAAATCCGCTTTTTGTTTTGGGAGTCATCATAATCCTAAGACTCTATTTTTAACGTGTTCAGACACACCCAAACCTGAGCATTTAATGGAACACAGGTGACTCTGCTAACAATCTTACTCATTGAATGGAATCATCCATAAATAACCAACATGAAAACAAATCATTTCTACATTCAGATTTATTTTTCCCCTAACCTCTCTCTCTCTCTCTTTCTCTCTCTCTCTCCTGCGTCTAGTTGCTGTTGAACATTACCCTGTCAACTCTTCAAGTATTTGACTACAAAATATGCTTGGTAAATAATGTAGGGAGATTAACTAAATGGCACATAATTACCACAAATTTAGAGTCCCATAAAAGAATATATTTTATCTGTGATTAGAAGGCTTACAGACTTTCCAAATCCATTTTAATATATTTGACAGTAAGCCATAGGAAAATTTAAACAGCAGACAACGCTTATTCAGAATTCATAATAACTCAGCCTTAGATTGCCGTATTATTAAAGACTTCAGCACATGAAGCTACTAATTTGTTTCCTTTTCCTAAACACACATTCTCCGTCCCCGCACATTGTCACTACCCCCCACCAACAACTGTAAACTTTTCTACATTGAGAGCTGCATGAAATTGAAATTTAAGTTGATGTTTAAACTTTGCCACTCTAACAAGATCCAGTTCTGGCACAAATTCAAACAGGTCAATTAAGTAAAGCAATGAAGCAGTTCGGGGAACTCTAAATTTTTTCCTTCTTTTTTTTCCTTCACTTAATTGGTGCCAGGGAAGGCTGGGCACACTATCTCTCTGGTAAGGGAAAATGACCATGGAGTAATTGTCTGAACAGCTTTGAAACGTCACTAAAAAAAACACTCCATCTCCTCATCACACGGCTGGGATCCACAAAACTTGCCTGGCAACTGGAGAACGCCATTAGGAACTTGAACTTCTTTTTTTTTTAAACTGGTCATCAAAGGACACAGAACTGATGCATACAACACATCTCTAGTCATTCTTTTTGTCCAAAAATGTGTGCTTGTGTTGGAGAAACAGACACCATCCCTAACACACCATGACACTCTGCTGAGAACTTTCTCTGTCCATGGAATTTTGTTCAGTTTCCACAGAGGGAAGACCAGACATGCTGGAAAGTTGATACACCAAGAATAGCTCTCAATAAGTAGGAGCTGGTGTATCAGCTTCCTTGCTAATTGACTGATGACTCTGGGTGTGTCTTATACCACCTCCCCAAGAACCCCAGCAGGGGCAGCAGTAACTTGCTCATTAATGCATCCTGTCATTGGCTTCCTTCCTTTTCCTGTCTCATTCCCAACTTCTTCCTATGTTCCTTGGATCACTCACCATGTAAACTATTTGCAATCAAGCACTTGCCTCAGGCATCTTAGTGAACCCAAATCAAAGACAGAACCCTACTATACCTAAAATGGGTAGGCGTATGGATTTTCGGGTCAAAATACTTGGGTTCAAGTCTTTGTCTCCATCAGAGTAGCTGTGTGATTTGGGAAAATATATTTTTCTTCCTCTTTTTCAAATTCAATTGTGGTTGAATCATATAGAATAATGCAATGTAAAGCACACCTGGAATAGTGCCTGGCACATAGCAAATACCAAACAAGTTTTAAGTATTTACTACTATTATTACTATTATTGTTATGGCCAAACATTAGGCTAAAATTTTAAAAAATGGTAAATTAGTTAAGTAAATAAGATTAAAAATCCTGGTTTCTGTCTTCAAGTTGCTCACAATCTAAAGGGAAGGCAGATACACAAACAAAAAAAAATCAATTATAACTTTATAATAGTTGTATGTAAAACATAATTTCCTTTTAGCTTCTGCAAATATATGTATGAATTTCTGCTTGACATACACATGTGATACTCTCAAGGAATAGCTGAGCATAAATACATTTTTTGTTGTTATTCAAGTCATAGACTATAGAATCCTTACAAAACTAACATTCAAAGAATCCTGGCTTTAAATTAAATATAGTAAACATGGTATCCTGATTAATTGACTTGCATATTTTGTGTGTCAGATTCTCTTATAATAAGACTAGCCTGTATTGAAATACTTGTAACCCCTGCTTGAGCCTCTATTCATGCCACACACCCACCCTCCCGCTGCCTTAATCCAGTAGGTAAAGATGCTCCAAGGGGCAAATGACATGGGTGCTGTCTGTTAGATTAATTGCTGAATTAATTCAATTATTCTGTTCTACCAGAGCATTTTTATCATTGACTTCTGGAAATGCATACTAAAAAGGCAGTTCTCAAAAGAGCCTTTCATGTTCTCTCCAAGGATAGCATTGTTACAGGATGACAGGGAAGAGACGGGTAGTGGAACAAGATTGCCAATACCAACCCAGACATTGCAGTGTAGCAGATCACTCCTCTGAAAGTGTCCTCTTCTCTCTTTTAGACAGAAACGTACCTAATGGAAAAATCTTAATGAGGAGACTTTGTCTCATTGGGCCAGAACCCAGTTGGCTTCATACTGAACCTGCCTGTGCCTGGTTCTGGGACTGAGTCCAGTGTCGGACACCATGTGGTACATTCAGTATATTGGGAGAAAAGTTGAACTGTTCACTGGCCCAGATCCAAAAGATGAGTCTGACAGCAGCAGCAGCACCAGCTCTAATTAGAGAGGAAACTTTGTTCCTCCTCTCTGCCTCTTGCACTTTGTTCAGTCACCTCAAATAGTGATAGTATTAATAATACATTTTAAAAAAAAGATACAGAAAACAAAGGTTTTATTACCTTGCTTCTCATCAACACCTTGGAGCTGCATCAGGCACCAAAAAGGACAGAATATTTGCCCTTTAAGAGATGATTTTTTTTTCCTAAGCATGTTTATAGACTGACTGTAGCTGGCTTGAGCTCACAGGTGTGACTGCTTTATAGACGATCAGTCCCTTTAGTCCCTTTGAAAACATATGCATTTGAAGCTTTTCTTCCCTTTGAACACAGAGCACTGATGAAAGAAATTTTGTTGTCAGTAACAGGGAGACCGCCGTGCTATAACTTGAAAGCCCACCTGTACTTTAAAGTTGAAACCTCAGCCCAGCCCATGGGGGGAAAAAATAAATTAAAAAGAGCAGTTCTGTTCTGCTCTGAGAAAAATCTCAAGTTTCAAGACTGAACAATTAGAGAAAATCACAGTTCTGCCTTGCTGCTTTTTTCCATTTCTGTGTTCTCCTTGGCAAGACCTTGACATTACTGGAAACCACGGTCTATTCTTTCCTTTCAAGATTATGCAGTTCAGACTGGGACACTCCCTGATGGCTGTGGCCCAGAAAACTCTGAGCTTGGCATCTGTGCCACGTGGCTTTAGAAATTTGTGGGCAGTTCACACTCAGTGGTTGATGTTCCCGATGCACATCACAAGGTGACTTCATTAGGACTTAAGACAATTTACACAATAATTTTCCTGCAAACTATGACCGTATTTATTGCCTGAACATCTCATTTTGAGAAAGAATTAACTCATCTTGGAACCAGCCCAGGGAGCACTACTTAGTATTCACTGAGCACACACTCTCTCTGCATCCACTGTTCCCTCCGTTAGAGCACTCATCTCAAGTATCCTTATGCTTTTTCAATAATTGCATTGTTCTATCTTTCAAAGTCCAGATCAGCTGGTCTTTTCCATAGAGCCATGTTGATTTTCCCAGCTAATCTTCCCTTCCTCACTGAATCTTATAACATTCTCTCTCTTCTCTGTTTTACACTGAACCCTATTCACTTTGCCTACTTATAAAAGCTTCCCTGTTTGAAAATCTCTCCATGAAAGCCTCTCCTGAGCTACTTACATTGGGACCTGGTAACCAAAAAATATTGCTGCATTCACTTATTAAAATATTTCTGGGGGGAGTGTATAGCTCAAGCAGTAGAGTACATGCTTAACATACACAAGGTCCTGGGTTCTATTTCCAGTACTTCCTCTAAAAATAAGTAAGTAAATTTAATTACCTCCCCTCCAAAAAGAAAAAAAAAAGATTATTTGCTACGTGGTAAGTTATTTTCCAACTGTCACATTCTCAAGATAGAATATGCGAAACCTCAATGAAAAACAGTTGATTTTATCAGGCATCGCCAAGATCCATGAGATATTTATCATTCACCATTCTAGAGATTCTTTTGTTTTTTTGTTGGTTGGTTGGTTTTGCTGTTGTTGTTTGTTTGTTTTCTTTTTGGATGCTTTAGAAGAGAATACTGTAATGTGCTTTTGGGGTCCAGCATCACATCCTCTTGGCCCACCTCTGATCTGAGTCATAGGGTTGAGAGCAACTCTGTGCAGGCTGGGACCCATTGTGAACCTCTCTGCTTGTGCCTCATGGCTCTGGAGTCCTGCTCAAACCAAGTGGAGGTAGAACCCACACTACAAGACTGTTAAAGCCCTTGGGGGCAACTCTCAAACAATGGGGTACAAGAGCCGATAGATAAATGCCTGAGCCTCTCATTCTTTGGCAGGTAATTTTGGGAGAAACCTTTCAGAACTTCCTGTGGAAATGAGCCTCCATTTCCTACAGAAGCAAACTTGATACTGAAAAACGTACCATTTTCTCTTACTTCTTTATGTCACTCTTTTTGACTCCCTCATTCCTGCTTTGCGGGATCACTATCCAAATGAAATACCTGTACCCAATTTCCTATCACAAGGAGGAACCAAACTAGGACTGTAGAAATGGACCGAGGAAACAGACACTCAGAGTAGGGTTCTGATATTGGACCACTTTGATGCCAACACAGACTCCACTGCTGACAGTGAAGGCTTGATAACATCTGATGTGCTGAATCACACCTCACACTGGCTGAGATTCTAACGCGTGGCAGGCTGGGATAGAACACAGACGTAAGGGTAAGTGTTGGTTTACGGCATAGCTCTAGGACTTGGGACGTTTGGGTGCAACAGCAATTTCAAGAATTGTGGGAGTTGCTTGGCTTTTGTTAACTGCTTTAGACACCTTAAAGAAAGAGAATGGCAGGATTCCATCAGACAATTGCAGCCTCAGGGCATGCTGTGAAAGCAAGAAGGCTTTTGGGCAATATTCAAAAAGACTTCCATTTCCTACAGCTAGAGGGCAGTTTACTTTTAAAATCATGGCAGGTGATGAACGTTATCCTGGCCTCAATTGTTCCGCCAGTGCCTCCAGTGGGCATGTGGACCCATCAAGTGGGCATTTTCCTGGTTCATTTTACTAGTCATCGACTTGACTTGGAGGGATCCACAGACTCCAGCTCCTAGCTGTGTCAGGGACCTGGAAATGAGCAACTCTAGAAGACAGGGAAAAGGAGGTCTAGGGAAGAGGCATATAGACAGATCCAAAGATGCAGCACAAAGTACACAGATGTTTGTGTCCTACTTCAACGTTCAACAGAGGACTTCAAATGTGGATGAGGCATTAATGAATCCAGTGGGAGAATGTCTCATCCAGCAGAGGTCAGCCAGATTCTGTCCTTAGTTGTTTCAAGGCTCGGGCAATGAGGCTGTGAAAGGGGCAGCCATGGCAGCAGGGATGGAGGCTCTGCATGGGCTCTCTCTCATCAAAGCTGATCTAGCCACTGCTACTAAGAAGTGTCCAGCCAGTCAACATCAGTGACAGAAGCTGAATGCTCAATGTGGGATTATCCCTCAATAAAACCTGACAGCCACTTAGTGGCAAGTTGACTCCACTGGACTCATTCCACACTGAAGAAGCAGTTATTCTTCCTTATTAAAAATGACAATTACTTCAGATATGGGCTTGGCATCTCATTCTACAGTATTCTGTCTGTCCCATTATCCAAGGGCTTACAGAATTAGTAAGATTAGCCTGATTTAGTGACATGAATCCTATAAAATTTTGCTTTGGACGAAGAGACTCATTTTAAAACAAGTAAGATGTGACAATGGACTCATAACCAGAGTATTAATCCTTTCTGCCATGTACTTTATCATCTCAAAGCAGATGTCCTGATAGAATTTTAATAAATTATTAAAGACTCAGCTAAGGCGCCAGCTTGTATATGACACACTGTGGGGTGGAAGTTGTTCTCAAGAATTCTGTGCATGCACTTTAGTAATAGTAGAGTCAATAATAGCTAGATCACATCAGACTAGAAACCCGGAGATGGATATGTGTTTGGTCCTTCCTTCCATTATTCCCAGAAACCAGTTACAGAATCTGTGATTTCTAGCACCACAATTTTAAGCATTGTTGGATTAAAATCTCTGTTTCCCAGAAAAGAATATTTCCACCAAAAGACACATTGAAAATTCCATTGAACCCAAAGTTACAAATGCTCTCTGATCACTTTGGGCTATGCACAAAGGAAGTTCAACAAGCAAAGAAAGACTGCAGTTATCAACCTTGCATGTCATGAGAAACTGGGCTGCTACTATACCACAGAGATGAGGAGGATTACATTTGGAACAGTGGGAATTTACTGGGATATATTCTCGGGTTTTTATGTCTGGTCTGTACAGTGAGTAGGAAATTAAAGCCAAGACAGTCTGATAAGTGAAGGAAAATCAAGGGTTTATCCCTTAGGATAAAGGACTGGGTCACCACAGCAAGTAAACAACCTGAGGGCTAATTTTCTCCTTGAAGGTTTTGAAGGTGAGGAAAGTCTAGAATGGGTGGTGAAGGAAGGACATAATGAATATCAATTTCACTCTCAGAACCAATTGCTGGAGGAAAGCTTGTAGCGCATTTCATTAAATTCCTTGTGTTACTTTTTTGGGGGGAGGGGGTACTGCTCTCAGAGGTCCTTGCCAAGTTCGGCTCTCACAGTCAAGCTCAAGAACTCAGTAGTGCACCTTCATAACCTGCCTTTATTGAATTTTCTATCTTCCCTGTCTCACTCTCCCCACTCTCACTGCTGCTTGTTGGAATGATTTTCCGAACACACCACCTGAATCAAGTCTTTACTCAAGCTCTGCTCTTGGCAGAATCCAAACCAAGCCAAACATCTTTACATTTAATAAACACATATATTATGAAACACAATACACATTTTAGGATTTCAAGATAGAACTGTATTCCTGGAAAATACATGTGCTATCGCAGCATGCTTCTGACCAAGTCATCCTTGACGTTTCCTTAAACTTGACCAAATTTTAAATGGGTTTCTCTTGCCTCAAGGCCCATGATCTCCCCTGACCAACCCCGCCCCCCCTTTTTTAAAGGATTTACTTTAGAAAATTTGTAACTACAAATTCTTTGTGTGCTCCTTTGAGATGTAAATCTTCTTTTAACCTCTTGCCCATATTTTATAACCTAGGAATGTCTTTCCCAAGGAAGGACCTAGGAGCTATCTATTTGAAATAAAATCATCAAGGGGAATAGCACGCCCTGGCCCCAGGTCTCCAGGAGGGTCCGGGCCTAAGCGCTGTGGGTGCTTGGTTGTAACACTACCTGCTGTCCTGAAGACAGGAGAGTTTACTTCTCCTTCGGGTAAGGCCAATTAGCAAACACAGATGGCCTAAACCTTTTGCCACTCCAGCTCTTAAAAATTTCTCCATCCCTCCAGCCTCAATGTTTCAGCAACACTGAGTTCAGACTGTAGTCTAGTCTCTCTCTCCTATTGCAATAGTGTTGGATAAGTCTTTCATACCTGTTTCACTTTGTCCAGTACAATTTTTGATTTGAGCTCCAAGAAAATCCAAGGACACAAATGTCCTCCCTTCTGTTTTGGGAAACAATCAAAGTAGAAAGAGATTCCACTGTGGGCAGGCACTGTGACATATTTATTTCTCCTCTAAGACCCAATACAAAACTAGTGAAAATGTAGGTGCTGTAGTATTAGAGGCAGGGACTCTGTCCAGTCCCTTTCAACGTAACACCAGTCATATTGATGGCTCCTCATATGGAGGAGGTCCAAAGTCTAAGCTGTGATGGTTGGAAGAATCAGTCCCTAGAGCTGGATATGGAGTTGGAACTGTTTTCTAGATCTCAGTGCAGTGCTGATACACACAACAACAAAACTGCATCCTTCTGTCAGAGAAGTTTTCTGTAAACCTCTGCTGAATGTGTGAAGTGCTTGGTTAGGTGTTTGGAGAATATACACGATTCAAATAAAGAGCTTTTGGTAGCTCAGGGGAAAATGAAATGTCTACATACATAATGGTTGCACAACATTGAACGTAAAAGTGCTAAAAAATAGAAAAAGTTTAGGTCAAAAGTAGTGAACAGTCAGAGTAAGAATGTTACCCTTGAAGTCATGTCTGTAGTGGGTGAAACACTGATTTTAGATCCACACAGATCTCAGAAACCAATCCAGATTCGCAATCTGAATTGTATGCAAAGTGAAACAATTAACTTAATTTAATTGTGCTACATTTCCTTATCTATAAACTGGACATATCTGTTAAAATCATATATATATATATATTCATATTGTATATAAATATACTATATCTATATTACATAGTATGTGTATTTAAATCTAGCATAGTGAATGGCATCTTGTAAGAACTCTGTAAACAATTACTTCTTTCCAATTATTGTTTAAGGGGAGATAGAAAGTTAAGGATTCTGGAAAGGTCAGGAGAATTTGTCAAAGCTGATATGTTTGTTTTATGGGAAGAGAGCAGGGGCACAGATCTAGGCAGAGTGAGAATCATTAAGTGGCGCTAAAAGGTAAGGAAAATATGAGTTACGTGTGTGGGACGTGTCTGTGCTACATCTGAGTGGTACAAAGGGAAATCAAATTGGAAAGACAGTTTAGGACCAGAGAGGAAGGCACTGGCAGTAGCCTAAAGAGTTTAGAAATATGTGTGTGCATAACATGAAATGTTACTGATGGATTGCAGGGCGGGGGGGTGTCATGGCATCACGTTCATGTACTTGCTTTAGGAAAACAAGTAGAAAAGCAGTATCAAGGACTGATTAGAGGAGAAATAAATTGTAGGCTAGGAGATTATAAAATCAGCCAGAGCAATATTCCAGGTAAGCAACTGAATGACTAAATTTGGGCAATGACTGTGTAGATGAAGTAATCAAGCCAGTAAAAGATAGTGGTTAAGAACATTACAAAGATAGGCTCAAAGATTAAACTAGCATTTAGACACCAAAAGATGGGGAATGCAGTGGTATCACTGGTATAAATAATTGCATTGGAATATACTGTAAGGCTGAGAGAAATGATCAGTTTCTGAGTTTGAACTTTCAAATTCCAGAGAAATTTATAAACATAAGTAAAAGAAAGGCAGGAATAAATACAATCCTGAGCCTGCAAAAGAGGCTGAGGCCCTAGAAACATTTGATTTCTATTTACATAGATGTCATAATCGAAGTGGTGCAGATTAAGGGAGGAAGTCATAGAACTAGATCTGTTTAAGGTCAGGTTTATAGAGCTTTACATTTGAAGTGTAGAAGGAGAAATGATTTTAAAATGAGAGTAATTTTAGAAGTAGGGTGAATAACAGAAGACAGAATAGCATGGAGGCCAATGTAAAATAGTTTCAAGGAAAATTTTCAAAAATGGATAGGTAACAAAAATGATGATGAGCCAAGCATTTGGTTGGAAACAACTTCATAGAAAGAAAATGTTATTGACTAATAATACAGAAGCCAAACTATAGAATTTAGGAGTAAGTAGGTGGTCGTAATGAAAGTAATTAGCATGGAAACTGCAGTTTTCAACAAGAGGCAGTTTTGCTCCCCAGGGACATTCGACAATGTCCGGAGGCATGTTTGGCTGTCACAATGGGGGAAGAGGGGCTGCTGCTATTGTCCAGTGGGTAGAGGCCAAGGATGCAGCCAGTCATCTCACAACAGATGACTGTTATCTGGCCCAAATGTCCACAGAGCTGAGGGTAAGAAACATTGGTATAGAACGAAAGGAGAGACTTGTTGGGGGTTTGAGAAAACAAGAAGATCAAAAGTGAACTTCTTCATTCTGATTGAAGTATAGTTGACTTACAATATTATGTTAATTTCAGGTGTACAACATACTGATTCAATATTTTTATAGATTCCACAACATACAAAGCTATTACAATGTTATTGACTGTATTCCCTGTGCTGTACACGACATTCCTCTGACTAATGGATGAAGGGAAATAAGAGGTACAAACTGTCAGTTACAACAAATCAGTCAAAGGTGAAATTCTTATTGTATCATTAGGTAATGTTAGCAGACGTAGGTGAAGTAGATACTGGAGAGGAACCATAAAATGTTCAATCGAGAGAAGGTCTAACTCCTGGAACAATATCTCAAGGTGGGTAAGACATCAACTCAAGGACAAGAGTTGAGGAATTTTCTCTTTTACAGGTTCATTTTCTCTAGTATGTCTGCTCAAACAATTCTTCAGCCACGTCTGTTCACCCTCCCCCTTGACTACCATTCTCCCCCCTGTTCTTCTCACCCAACTTGAATTCTATAGTCATCTTCCGAACCACTCCTGCAAACAAGCATAACTCCTTGCATCTTCACTTTTTTCCATTATATTCATCTCTAATGCCACCAAATATTAGTAAAATCCTAATGGTTCCACTTCTGATTTTTAATCAGATCTTAAAATGGGTTCTTGATAGTGTCCAACATCTCTCCAACCGTACATTTCCCCTTCTACTTTGTGAAATGCTTATCTCACATTTTTATCTCCTTAAGATACCTTTGACCTTTTCCCTTCCTTAGTCTCACTTGATGGCGTAGCCTCACACTTCACCTGAAATACAGAAACGGAAAAAAAAAACTCCCTTAAGCTCCTACTACCTAATCTTTCACCTCCCAGGATCTACTTCCAAATCTGCCTCTCCTCTATTTGCAACAAAATAAATGCCCTTGCTCTCATCAAAGGTCAACCCCTTTACTTGCACCCTGTCTGTTCTCTCTCTCCTCCCTTCACCTCTACTCTCCTCCCTTCTCCCTTGCTCCCTCTCTCTCTCTCTCACCCCAAATATTTATCTAAGTAAATTATCTTCCTTGTCTTCCACATCATCTCTTTGACTCACTACTGGAACAGTCCCATCAGGATATAAATATTCTGTAGTGTAGCTTACATATTTTATTTAAAAAACTCCTTGACTACATATCCCTTCTCATTACTGTCCTACTACTTCTCTTCTCCCCTGAAAATTAAAGTGAGTAAGAGTTTTGTGTAGTCACCATCTACACCACCTCTCAGAGTTCTATTCAGCCCATTCCTGGTGAATTTTATGCCCACCATTTTGCTTAAGCTGCCCTTGTCAAGACTGACAATTATTTCCACTTTACCAAATCCAATGTTTCTCAAATATTCTCTTATTTGTGATGTGAGTATGTGGTAACATTAGGCATTGGTCCTTGAAATACAGATCTTTCTCCACTTATGATAGGGTTGTATCCTGATAAACCCATTATAAGTTGAAAATACCTTACATTGAAAATGCATTTAATACACGTAACCTAGGGGACATCGTAGCTTAGCCCAGTCTGCTTTCAACACGTTCAGGACGCTTACCTGAAGCTGGGCGAAATCATCTAACACAAGGCCTATTTTACAATAAAATGTTGAATAGCTCATGTAACTTACAGAATACTATACTAAGCATGAAAACTAGAATGATTGTTGGGTACAGAGGGGTTGTTTATCCTGGGGCTAGCATGGCTGACTGGGAGCTTCCCAGCCTCATGAGAGAGCATCTTACTGCATGTCACTAACCCAGAAGGAGATCAAAATTCAAAATTTGAAGTGTGGTTTTTACTTAATGGGTATTGCTTTCACATCATCCTAAAACTGAAACATTATTAAGCCGAAACACTGTAAGTTGGGGACCGTCTGTACTTTCTCCCGTTGAATTGCATGACATTACACTAGCTTCTTCCCTCAGGCCATTCTAATCCTGCCTTTTGGGCTGGGTCATCCTCCTCTGTTCAATTTCTAAATGTTTCTGTCCTCTATTGCTTCTTTGTCAATACATTCTCATTCCTCTTTGGCTGATCCCATTCAGCCAAATATCATTTATATAACAATGAAGCTCAAATTGATCATTTCTATTTCTGACCGCTTCACTGAGCTCCAGACTCAAAGTTACTTATTACTTGACACCTCCTCTCAGATATTTAGTTAACATCTCAAAATTGTAGTGTCCATAGAAAATCTATATATTTCATCATTATCAAATGTTTTTCTTCTGCAACTTTTCATATCTCAGTAAAAGGCGTCAATATTAAGGAATATAAGGTAAAACACTGGGAAACTTCCTCCTTCCTCCCTCCTTCCCTCCCTTCCTTCCCTCCCTTAGCCTCCCCATCCAATGCATCAGCAAAGTGCATCAATACTATACCCAACACACATCTTGAACCTTTCTACCTTCATTTCTAATATGCTACAATATACCACAATTATTTGTCTCATGGACTATTTCTACCATCACATAATTGGTTCTCTGTTCCTCATTTTGCTTGATAACAATCCATTCTTCTTCAGAAATTAAGAATAATCTTTGTGATTTAAATCTAATAATTTCATTATCTTGACAAAACCCTCCATTATCTTCCCATGGCTTTGCAATCAAATCCAAACTCCTGAGCAGTCTTAAAAGATCTCCAGGCCCCTATTCTCCTTTCCAACCCCTTTTCCTCTCCAATCTCTTTTCCTTTCTTACCCTTATACTTTGACTTTTATGCTTAGGATTTTAATTTTGTTCACCAGATCATGCTAAACTTAAGACATTTGCACTCACTAATTTAACTCTCTAATACATTCAATTCCAAGAAGGTTATGTGTCTCAGTGTTTAACTTCTTAACTATCAATTCTGCAGAGATTTTTTTTTCTCTGATAACTCTATATGAGGGAACACACACACACACACACACACACACCCCCATTCTGTATCATGATATAATTTACTTTCTTTCTAATACTTATTATTATCTAGAATTGCCTTATTCAGATATATTTTTAAATAAAATATATCTCTTTATATGTGGAATCTGATCTAAAAAAACTGGGGCTTTGCCTTTCTTAATCCTTGTGGTATCCCAGAGATCTGGGACAGAGTGTGACACATTTGTATTGAGGACTTTTGTCATGATTTGTATACTTAATTTTTTTAAATGTCAAAAAAGGAAGAAAAATTATTTCTAAAGGGGAGGCTGAAGGATACATTTTTTTAGTAAGACTGAAGTAAAGTTGTAAATATGCAGATTACTCAACATCTATATTGGCATCGTGTCCTATTCATCTGGGTCCCTTCTGTCTATCAAGATGCCTAACTTATAAAGGGTACTTGCTAAATATATCCTAAAGGTTCTCAGAAACCAGAGGTGAAGTCTTTTGCAGAGGTCATTTTTGAAGCAGCAGAGCTATGACCTCAAGAATGAATGCCATGAATGATTTGATAGATTCTTGCAGCTGAGGCTGGGTATCACAGATTTGCATAGTCTCAGCCCCAGGAACACAATGTGCAAAGACCATCAGTCCAAGGATGCTTTGCTATCTCCAAACAAAACCAGCATACTTTACATAAGGGAGTTCTTAATAAGGATCCACAGCTTAGGAAAATTAAATATTAACAGATTCACTTTCTCCATTAGCAGTCTATCATTCCCTGAGCACCATTTAAAGAGTCTTCAAATTAAACAGAACCATCCTTCCCTCTGGAGTCAATCTCAGCCTGGCATCTGTGTGTGTCGGCGTCAAGCATGGCCCCCACCCATGTCCACACAAGAGCTGGCAGTAACTGGCGCATAGGGAGGAAACATTGGCCCTAAGGACTGAATAATCCCTGGTCAAAGATGTACCTACCAGAAAAAAATTGAGGCCTAGCTGCAAAAATTGGAAAGAAGAAAGCATCTTTTGCTCCTTTCAGCATTTTTAGAAAGAGGAGAATTCTTATCAGTTGGCAAAGTTACCCCAGTATTAAAAATCTTTCAGACATCAAAGAACAGTGAACTGAGCAGGATCTTGAAACTTTATACCTTTGTTATCTTTCTGCATTCCCTACCCAGGGGCTTAATCACACATGCATATACACATACACAAAGAATGTGAGTAGCCTCTGTGTATCTGACCTTGTCCTCTACAATTTGGGGAATACAGGGGAAATAGGACATAACTTTATGTTCTCTAGTTATGACAGTTATGATCTGGCTACATATTCAGGAAAGGGTTGGAAGTCAACATAGCAAGGCATAGCACTCTAGAACTCCAGGCTAGGAAATTTGTAAGAAAAATTAGCCATATTGTTGGATAAAATGGGGCAGAAATGACAGCCTCTGGTATGGATCCGTAATTAGAGGTTGAAACCAAACGGTGATGTGGCAAATCCAGCCTGGTCCTCAGACAGGCATCCAGACCTAGAGAAGCCTGGTCTAGAGAATATATTGGAGTGAGAAGTTCGGCAATGGATTCTGGAGAAGGAGCCAGAGACAAGTCCAAGGAAGAACAGAGCAGGGCCCAGAACTGGATCTTACAGCCTACAGGGAAAAGGCAGAGAAAATGCGGTGGTACAGTCGGCCCATACCACCTCCCCACATGTCTCCTCCCTCGTGGAAAACATGTCTGGAATGAAGAAGGGACCAGGAAAGAAACAGCTGTGCCATAATGGTAACAGGACGTTATCCACAAAGGCATGAAAAGATGGCACCCTAGATGGCCCTGACTAGCCCATACCCTGCTCCGTAGGAACGTGGTCACTTCCAGAATGGCGGGGATGTTATGCAACTAGCTGTGGGAGGCACAGGCAAATCAGTTAACTTAGACAACAAGTTAGAGAATGAAGACCCCTATGTCAGTCCCGAGCACTGAAGCTGCCTTCTCATCAGTGCTTTGCTGGCTATTAGAAATAGCTGCCCCCACTTCTCTGGAAGAATTGTGGGTTTTGTTTTTTTTTTATGACCCTTAACAGATGTCCCTGACCTAGGACAAGCAACCCTTCCAAAACAGTAGCCAACCTAGAGTCATTTATTCAATAGATTTGCATCTAACTCACACATTGTGCCATGTATGGGAGATGCAGTAGGGAACTACAAGTGTAAGGAACTTGCCACATGGGATTTTGGTGAGAGACTGCAGCAGGCAAATACGTAGTTACAATGTGAAATGATACTAACGAGTAGACAGGAAGGATCTCAACCCCAGATACCATGGCAGGCTTTCTAGAGAAAGTGTTGTCTACACTGATTTCTGGAAGTGGAATTAGAGTCAGCTGGACATAGAGAAGATGGGCAAAGAATGTTCTGTGCAGAAGACAGAGCGTGTACAAAGCCTTAGAGACAAAACAGTGGTGTGGAACACTTGAGGGAGGGAATGAAGTTTGGTATGACTGAGTTGTGGTGTGTAAGGTGACAGAGGAGGAGAATGGAGAGAGATAAGATGGAGAGATAAGGAAATATAGATCATGCAGGGCCCAGGAAGCTTCTTCAAGGAGGTTGATCACAAGGCTCTTTTCCTTCAATATCTACTAAAGGTGCCGAGCCCTTGTCACTTGATTCACTCTCTGGTATTGTTATCTTTGTGTGTGTGTGTGTAAGCATGTGTGTTACAGGTCCCCAGCCAGTATATGCACACCTGCAGGAAAAAAAAAATCGGCCTTGACACTTCTTAGGATGCCCCCAACAGTAGATAGCCCAGATAGGAGTTTTATCAATATTTCTAATTGACTGCTTAACCCAATGAATGTTTCATGATATTGAATCCATGACTATGAACGAGATGGAGCAAGTCTCCATGCAGATGAGGCCAGCAAGGCTCGAGGAAGGAGTGTTCACAAAAAGAGGCAAAATGACAAACAAGAGCAGTCAAGGTTCCAGGTGGCCGGAGAAGAGGACAACACAAATAATCAAATGTGAAAAAACACAGTCACTAATATTTTCTGTCCTTACTATGTGGTACTCAGTGTTCTAAGTTCTTGACAGGTATTCATTCACTTTTCAAAATAACATAGTGGCTATTAGCTCCCATTTTCCAGATGAGGAAACACAGGCACAGAGAAGGTGAATAGTCACATGTAATAAGTACCCAAAATGCCAAAGCTGGGACCCAAAAGTCTTCTAGCTTTTCAGTCCATGCGTCATCTCTGGGCAACACACACCCCACACTGCAATGGTTGTACACAAAGACATTAATCGTGTCTGTCTCTTGGAAATAGGATTGTATGGGTTGTTTTTCCTTCTTAGTTATCTGCACCTCTACTGTTTTATTGTCTGTGCACCACAGATAGAGCAGTGAACAGTATGAAGTCTGCAGAGCTTCAGGACACTGAATCAAAAAAACACCTGAGAAATCCTAAAATCTATGATGAAAGATCGAATAACTAAAACCAAATGAGGTGAGATGACCCAGTTAACTTATCCACCCAGTGCCTTCTCTCTGCCAGACTGTTCAGGCACTGAGACAGTGTGGTAAATGATAACCATCAAAACAACAAAAACCACTCCCTCCTCGCCTGGAGCTGTCATCCTAAGTCGGGGGTGGTGGGGAGAGACTGACAATAACAACTAAAATCAAGCCTAGTGGCAGGTAGAGATGAGTCACTAAAGGTAAAGCATGATAAGAGGTGAAGGGTGTTGAGGGTGGACTTTTTAGAGAGGGTGATGAGAGGAGTCTCTCTGAGGAGACTATTCCAAGACAAGCCTTGTGAGGAGCCCAGGGAAGGACATCCCAGGTGGAGCCGCCAACCTGCAGAGCTTCCTGGCTGAGACATGCCTATGGGTGAGCAAGAGGACCAGGACGATGGGTGCCCAGTGAGGGAGGGAAAGGGTGTTAGACACCCCAGTGAGAACTAGCCAGGGCCATGTCTCGGAGAACATGGTGAGAGCTTTGAAGAGTGTTCTAAGTGGGTTGGGATGCCATTAGAGAGTCTGAAACGGGAGAGATCTGATTTGACTTTTATTTAAAAAAAAAAAACTTTTCTGGCCACTGTGTGAAAAGAGGATGGTAACAGGGACTTCCGTGGAATAATGGTGGAAATGGTGAGGAATGGTTAGATTAGCTGAAAGAATGGATGAAAAATTATTAAAGGAAGAGAACTGAAGAGTAACACTGATGTTTTGAGTCTGAAAAACTGGATATTGGAGACGGAATCGAAAATCTTTTCTAGGGCCCTCAACTTTCTGACTAGAGCTCATTCTATAGGTAGGTAGATGCCATAATGGGATTCTTATTATTTAATCTCGGAGGAAAACCGTGAGGTAAAATTCGATGGTTAATAATCACTCTTTTGATTTAAATTAAAAAGCAAGAAAAAAACACTCAAGGAATTTCCTATTTTCCTACTTTCTCTCCTCTCTTGGAATCCAGGGTAAAGGTAATTATAATCTAAAAGGCTTAGAGAAGCAATAACAATTTCATATACAAGTTGAGTCTTTGAAATTTGTGTCTTTGGCTAAGCAGTAGCAGCCCTTTAAAAATCCCTTCATTTCTGGGATAAGAATGACAACATTTTGCTTATTTAAACTCATAGGCTGGTAAACTCGGGTTCCAGCAGAAGCTAATAATGCATCAGCTGCAGTGTGAACAGAGGCATCCAGAGAGCACTTGCACTCAGATTCCTGAAACAGCTTTAGGACAGCCAGTTCGTTCAGGCTAGGCAGATTTCATTTGTTCACCTTGTCTTCCTCCAGCACTGTCTTTCTTCCCTGTCCCCTGAGATTCTGGCAAACACAAGAGCCAATATTTGCTGAGGTTTTCAGAACAGATTTGAGGAAAAATTGTTGTTCACAGCTAGACCCTGCTCCAGGGTCCAGGGTTGGAACAAAGCCTCCAGTTTCCCTCCCAGACCCAGAGGCTCCACGGCTATTCACCTACCATGAGACACCTATTGGAAAACCATCACTAAGCCAAACGCATGCAGTCTAAGCCCACAGTCATTTCACATGTTAGAGTGTGAATCTATTACCTGCAATAACCTTTTGGATCTTCATTGCTTATGGGTCCAAGAGTAATGATGATTTTTTTCCCGGTTCTTTCTAATGCCACTTTTATTAGTGCCATTACTGAGGTAATAGCCAGTGGAAAAGAATGGAAGCATTTTATTTCTCATCTTTCACTCATTCTTCTTGACAGTGAACGTGGGGTTCAATTAGAAGAACATCATTATGTGTTGTAGAGGACAATGGGGTCTTTAAGACCTCCTCAGTGAACAAGTAAGTCTGACCCTGACTTTGTCCTTCATCAGAAAAAAACTCTTGCATTTCTCCGTATCCCACTTCTAGGAACCCCTGAAACTGGGCCAATTCTCTAAGAGAAGTTGAAGGCAGTTTCTAAATATCAATCATCAAGTCAGTTTTTAGCAGGTTCTGTTTAATCCAGTGAGTTTTAACCTCTGAAGCAGGGGTGAGGGACAGAGAAGGAAACTGCACTGTCAAAGATAGGGCTATTTGGTGGGGGTAGTTTTGGAGAGATTATTAAAAAATTAAGCAAATTCGCAATTACAGGTGTAAATGTCACAAGTCATTATTACTCTGTTCATGTGAAACCATCTTCACCACCCTGCAATGGTCAAGTCTGACTTTATAGATCCCAGGGCAAACTTCACACACTGGAAGGGTTGAGGTGATCAAGTCTCTATTCTTTGGAAAGGCTGCAGTAAGCCAGCTGTTCTGAGGAAATGGGAGTGCCAATGAACTTGGGGTCAGGAAGAGTAGGGTAAGAAACAACATGGATGGACACAGAGGTTATCATACTAAATGAAGCAGTCAGACCTAGAAAGACAAATATATGGTATCGCTTATATGCGGAATCTAAAAACAGTATGCATGAACTTATCTACAAACAGAAATAGACTCACAGATACAGAAAACAAACTTATGGTTACCAAAGGGGAGGGGTGGGGGAGGAATGAATTGAGAATATGGGATTAACAGATGTACACTGTTATATATAAAACAGATTAAAAAAAAACAAGGATTTACTGTAGCACAGGGAATTATACTTGATATCTTGTAATAAACTATAATGGAAAATAATCAGAACAAAAGAATACAGATATATGCATATATTTATATATGTGGATAACCAAATCACTTTGCTGTACACCTGAAACTAACACAATATCATAAATCAAATATACTTCATTTTTTTTAAAAATAGGAAGAAGATGTTGGAATTTGGAAGAACCTGATTCTGCCCAGCATGGATGAGATTAGGGAGCTGCACTGGAATTTATAGATCCCAGAGAACACATATGAATTTTAGCAGCAACAGGATGGCTGGAAGGTAATATTTCCTAGAAGTGGACAGGGTGGAGAGTGGTTCTCAAAGAAAGCACAAAGAAAGTACATGTCTTAAAAATGAGATGATGTTGATCAACTCTTGGTTCTATGACTTACTAGCATTGTGACCTTGGGTGAGTTACCTAACCTCTCTGAGTTTTGGAATCCTAATCAGTAATACAAGTACTAAAATCATAGGGTTGTTGTGAGGCTTAAAATCAAGTTGTTTGTGCAAGAATACTTAACACTGAGTCTAGCACATGGTACACATTTAATCAACATTCAGCCATCATCACCATCAATGCCACTAATAGAGTCACGGCAAATTGACTTTGGGGCTGGACATGAAGAAGGGAGAAAAGGAAGGCAAGCTCTACCTAAAATGGGAACAAAACACCCAGAAAGAGAAAAGCAAATAAATTTAAATAACAAGAAGTTGCCTTCATAAATATTATCAAAAATGTGGTGGTGACCCAAACCTCTTAAAAGACTCTTTTATTCATCCCGTTCTCAGGGGACCTTAGAAGTCACATAGTGAAATAATTTTTTTCAGATGATATTTCTGTGTCTCAGACTGCATTTCCATCATTAGGGAGTGAAGCACACAAGTGTTCCACGCAGCCTAATCTCCCAGCATGTCTAAGTCAACAGTTCATCGTTATTAGAGTCATGGTCATATTGATGTTTTATGCAGTAAAATACACACTCAAAAGGAGTCCAGGGACTCCCTGCTTTCCCTTCATCACAAAGGGGGAAGCTCACATTCAGGGAAAAGGCCTAGTGCATGAGAAAGACCATCAATTTTGGAAACAGAGAAAGAAGATCCCCACAATACGCTCTCACTTACTAATGATGCGTCTTAGAGAAAATGGCATTGCTTTATTGAGCTTCAGTTTCTCATTTGTAAAATAGGAGATGGCAAAATAAAGAGAGAAAATTTAAAATGTGCTACCAGTAGTAGATGGAAATGAACCACAAATGCACTTTTCTGGCAGGTTGGAAGTTCATGGAGGTAGAATGAGATCACAGGAGGCCATACACATTATCCTGAGCTCTAGTTTCTGATTTTCTGGGCTCAATTCTTCAAAGGAGCCATAATGGTTTCCCATCACTGCTAGAAACAAATACTACAAATTTTGTGGCTTAGAACAACACAAATTTATTTTCGTACAGTTATGGAGACCAGAAGTCTGAAATCAAGTTCACCAGGATAAAGCCAAGGTGTTGGTACGCCTGTTCCTTCTGGAGGCTCTAGGGGAGAATCGGATTCCTTGCCTTTTCTAGCTTCAGGAGACAACCTGCTCTCCTTGGCCATGATCCCTTTCATGTATCTCTCCAATCTCTTGCTTCCATCTCCTGCTTCCTCTTCTGTCATCAAATCTCTCTCTCTGCCTCCTTAGGAGGGCAGTTGTGATTACATTTAGGACCCATCCCAGACAAACCAGAATAATCTACCCACATAATGGTCCTCAGTTTAATCTCATGTTGCTCTTGCCCTATACGGTAACAGTCACAGGTTCTGGGGATTACGATGTGGACATTTTGCAAGGGGCATTAGTCAGCTCACCACATGAGCCATTTCCCTGTTTCTTTATCATTCTAGTCAAAGGAACAGTGGGCAAACATGCAGCCCAGAGACCAGGGATGTAGGGACGGGAAGACACATCAGCTGTGGGATGAGGAGGGAGATAGACAGCCAATATGTAGCTTAACTTTAATAGAGACTTTGAGAGGCTTAAGATGTGGAGGATGGATAAATCATAAAGTGGAAAATGAACTTGAGCCTCACAAAACACACTAGCAGCCGCTCAAAGTGAGCACTTCATCTCCCAAACTGCCTCCTCTCTGAGTGGTCTAATCTGTGCCAGTGACTGGCAGCCATGCTCCAAGTAAGGCCATCATGAGCTCAGCACTCCAGCGCTGTCTTGAGGACAACTATGGATGTAGATATCATAACTAATCAATAGTTGGAATTGAACCTTCCACCGGAAGACAACACTGGGAAGATGAAGATTCTTTATATAGAGATAGTTAAAAAAATAAAAACAAAAAATAAGACCTAAGTTAAAACTACCATGTTGGATGCACTATGCTAACATGGTGAATTCCTAACTGTTCCCTTTATAGGTGCTGATAATTTTACCGCTAGTAATTCAACGTCGGATACAGACAGGCAGGTACCTTGAAAAGCAGTGAGGTTACTTACCCCGTCAGAATGCATCCATTCCTAGACTTTGGCTCCTTTGCTGTGAGCTCTCCTATTCTGATAATAAGTCAATGGTTGTTTTTTTTTTTCAAATTTTTTTTGCATTCTTTTGCTCAAATTTTTTACTTCTATTTTAATAAGTGATTGGCTTATTTATCCAATGTGCTAAATAACTTTGGAAAAGTCTTTCAACTTCTCTGAGTGCCAGTTACTCTTCAAAAAACTATGGAGCACATGCAATTACACCTTTAGGCACGGGTCTTAATTATTTTTCACCTCCTAGCTTACATTGAACAAAATATTTTAATGGCATATAGGGGTAAACAGACGAGGCAGTCCATTGCCAGCGGTTCCTGGCCCAGGGTTTCTGCTCTCACAAGCGATGCGCATTCACCTCAAAGGCTGAGGGATGAGTATACCTGCACACCCACAACCCGCTGTGATTCAACCACGTGACTTGGCACACAAGAGGGTACCATGGCCTTGAAGAATGACAGGTCTCTAGGATTGTAGCTCTGCAGTCTGAACAGATGATCGCTCACAGTTTGAACCACACTGTCCCCTTAAATCACACACTCACACTGTCACCGAAGTCATCAGTTATATGTATGAAAAGAAGGAGATGGGGCACTTCAGTGCTTTTTGTTTTTTCTTTCAGTCTTTGCTGTTTCCGCTTTCTGTGCCTCATGCCAACAGACCTATTCTGTAATTCTTTTGCTTAATATTTAATGTGTCTGGTCTTTCAAGCTTCTTGGTTTTGTTTTGTTTTTTAATACCTGAATTTGGGGGAATACATGTCTACTGTAAAATGCAAGCTATTCACAAAAGTAAAAGGAGAAACTAAAATTCCCTCCAAATTTCACTACCTGGAGATGACCACTTCTGATACTTTGGTGAAACCCTTTCAGGGGAATCTCTGTGCCTACAGCATATCTGTGTACAATTTTATATACACACAGTTACCTTTACCTGTCTTTGCCACTTAGTGTCAGAAGATACATCTTCTGGTATGACTTTGGACAAGTTAGTGATGTTGTTGTACATTTATATAATTTCTATTTTTCCCTAATTTAAGACAGTATTTCGGTTAAGCACTTGTGCATTTTTTTCTTTCAGCCTGTTGCAGTTAGTGAAATTACAAATACAAAAGGCATGGACCATTTAGGTTTTGATGGATGGTGACTGAGCCTGCTACTAAGGCTACATGAACATGCCCTCTTGATACTTCCTATATTGTTCTGGCATCATACTGCTCCGTGACAGTCACAGCTGCTGAGAACTAGCCAGTCCTCAAGATTCAGCTACAGTGTCACTCCTGAGAAGCCCTTCTCACCACATTCAGAAATGTACCTGCTTCCTTCTCGTGATCTCTGGCAGACACTTCCCCAGAGCCTCCTTGCGGTTCCTGTCACATGCACAGAACATATTCTGCATGTCCATCATTTCCAGGGCTGTTGGTCTCTAAAGCACAGAGATCGCAGGAGGCTGTACACAGCATTCTGAGCTCTAAGTTTCTGATTTTCTGGGCTCAAATACCAGCTCTGTCATTTATATACCTGTGTAATGTAAGCAAGCTATTTACTTTCTTTAATTTTCATTTTACCATCTATAAAATGGAGACAGGAAGAATACATACTTGACAGGATAGGGGTGAGAACCTAATGAGATCATGTGCTGTATTAATCAGGGTTCTCCAGAAAAACAGAACTGATAGGCTGCCTATGGATCTACATCTGCGTCTATATCTGTATCTACATCCACCATCCATCCATCTAACTATCTATCTGCCTATGTATCTACCATCTATCTCTCTATCTAGAAATTTATCATGAGGTACTAGCTTATGTAGTTTTAGAGACTGAGGAGCCCCACCGCTGGAAGCCCAGGAAAACCAGCGGTGTAATTCAGTCCAAGGTCAAAGACCCAAGGGTCAGGGTGGCCAGTGGTGTAAGCCCCAGTCTGAGGTCAGAAGATGAGAAGAGATATCCGAGCTCAAGTGGTGAGGCAGGAAGAAAGGAGAATCCCTCTGTCCTCTGCCTCTGTGCTCCGTCCATGCCTTCAAGGAACTGGATGACGCCCACCAGCTCCAGGGGAGAGGTCTAGTCTGCCGAGTCCACCAAGCCAAATGCTAATCTCATCCAGAAACACCCTCAAGGACACACCCAGAAGTAAGGTTTAAACATTGCACCCTGTGGCCAGTCAAACTGACACATAAAATTAGATCTTCCGGTTTTTATTTCTCAATAAAGGCAGAAATCTAGACTTTACCAAAAAAAAAAAAAAATCCCAGTTTTAAAAGGTTAGCAACAAATTCCGTTCTCTTTAAGTAGACTGGGACCCAGAGAATGCCTGCCTTCCTTTTCAACCTAGTCGCATACTCTTCTCATCAGAAGTAGTCAGCTCCATCCAACTGAACACTCCCTCTTTTTCTATATGTTGCTGCACTTCATGGCTCCAGTCCCTTTGTGAAAGGCCGTTCCCAGTCTCTGCACCACTGGCCATCTCTGCATGTCTAAATTGTATCCATCTTTTGAGACATTCCTCCATTGATATTTCCTTGACATGCACCCTTATGTCTGTTTCCCTATTAAAATGGAAAGCACTGAACATTTTCTGCCTTGTATTTTGAGTTTTTGCATGCAGGTCATATCCTCCCCATGAGATACAAGCCCATGAGACCAGAGACTCTAGACCACATTTACTCACATTTCATCTTCCTGTATGCTTAGCAAAGTTACTAGAACATGTCAAGTGTTTATTTTTAAAAGTAAGCTATTGTATGTATGTAGTGTCTGCCAAATAAACAAATGGTTTTTAAGGGCTTATTATTAGAAGATGCCACTAAAGACTTTCAATAAACATCTGTATTCTTCTCAGTAGCCCTCTGACACAGTTGCTATCATTATCCTTACATTCTTTTTCTTCTGGATTAGGAAACTCCAGCACAGAAAGGTGACGTTGCTTGCCCGAAGTCACACAGCTATTAATGGGCAAAGGCAGTATTTTTAAATGAAGTCAGTTTGACTCCAGACACAATGTTTCAGACACTGTAGTAACATGCATGATAGCAGACAGAGAGTTGCTGATCAGAGATGATGTGTCTTTGGGGAAAATGCACCAAAGCCAAACAACACACCAGGAAATGAAAAACAGTTCTCCTTCAGAGAGCTTTCTCCAGGGGGAACTTTACTTCAACTTAAAGGGTAAACAAGCCAGAAAGTCTGCTCCCAAAAATGATAGCATCATTCTTGGTACCCCGATACCTGTCTACTTGGCTTCCCTAATTCATGCCACAGAGGAGACGGTGCACCCCATTAATAATCCCTAAATGCAGATCCTTTGAAGAAATTCATTTGAATCACGGCTTTTGGAAAGCACAAAGAAATTACTGTATTTAATTCTACAGAGAAATAAAAATTAAAAAAAATTATTTCTACTGTTCTCTTTACTGACTAATGACCAGAATAGCAAAATGATGCCTGTGGGTACCCAAAAGGCCACCTCCATGACCATACTGGTCCTGAGACTGACTGCCCTCATCCTGCACACATCTTCCATTGCCATAACCCATGTTTTATGTTAGAAGGAAGGTGAAAAGATAGCAATATATAATTCCACTGTTGGTTTTAGGAAACATGGTATTATTAATCTCAATTTGGGGTAACTTGTTCTCAAACCCAAGAATTATCAAAGTGCTTTACAATGAGTCATTGGAAGACTCCCTCAGGACCCTTTATGACATGAAAGACAGTAGCAGATGTGCTAGAAATTACTTTAGCCAAACTCAGCAATTACTCTATTAATAAACATTTATTCAATGTCTATGATGTGACTATACCTGGGCTGAGCACTATATTAATAAACCAGGTCTTTATGGACCGAGTGCTAGAGCATTGGCTCAAGTGCTTTGTGCAATGAGATAAAGAAGCAATTTACCTAGAACTCTTGGAGTTCTAGGTGCCATGCCAGGGTCTTCACGTGCACTGTTCTCACAATAGCCTTATAGATTGGCATGTTTTTAATCTCTGTGTTGCTAATGAGGGTTTGTATCTTTCAAGGTTTGGTGAAGGAAATGAAATACCCTCCAGCTAGTCCAAGTAAAAATATTTTTATATAGGAACTAGAGGCTTGCACAACAATTGGGATAGCCTTCTGGAGAAAGGGAATAAAAACAAGGAAACCACTAACAAGATTCCACAATCAGAAAGCCTCTGCATACAATCTTATCATCTATGGCACCAAAGCAAGAGGTTAAGGATGTTCACTCAGAAGGAGCTAAAAACGTGAGCAATTGCAGGAAAGAGCCTGCTGAAGATAGCCAGTGCCTACACACCTTCCTGGGCGTTCCTCCAAGCTCCCTACAATGCTGCTACGACCTTTGTGCCTGGTCATATTTCTACCTGTAACTGCCACTGGAGATTGAGAACACTGAATAAGAATGAGAACCCTGAATGTTCAAGTCTTACAAATGTAGTGAAATCTAACTTGGAATCATATTAGGGAGAAGGTTTCTAGCTCATGTGGTTCCAGACTTTCTCCTGCTATACAAAGGACAGTGAAGAGGGGCTGGTAACAATGCCAAGTTGACCACCGACAATCAGAAATAAGTTTATAAATGGGAAAACTTGCTCAAAGGCATATAGGTCATTATTAGCAGGCATGTCAGGAATTGAACCCATGATGGTTTCATTCTGACATGTGTTCTACTGAACTAGCCACACAAGAATGTTAGCCTAGGCAGCCACGGAAGGCTTCAAGGAGGAGATACAACTGGAGTTAGCGGGGTTTTCTGATGGGTAGTAGGAACACTGAATACTCTAGAAGTGGTCAGAGTTATCAGAGAGGAGTGTGCTAGTGAACAGCATGTTATTTGAAGGACTGTAAATCCAAATGTGTTTTTGGGGCATTTCTTGTCTCTGCCCCTAGTTCCCAGCCCACCCTGGACAGTGAATGAATAATTGCTGAAATAATGATAATGACCTGTAACCAGCCATGTTTAGAGACATCTGGGTCTCTTCAGGCAGGGACGGCGGATGGAAAAGCACACATGTCATCCTTCCGCCTTCTGCTATTCTTGGCTAGAAAACAAGGTGAGCCAGGGGAAAAGTCCGGGACCAGCAAGAGTTAATGAGTTTCCTCTAATCTCAGAAATCACTCATTTAGGTGAGGCTGGGGTATTTTCATTTTTTTTTTAACAGAATGTTTTCTCCTTTTTATTCTATGCCTACAAAGATATGACAGGGCAGAAGAGAGAGGGAACAAGATGGTAAGTAAACCGGATATTTAGATGTAAATATGAAACCCACAACTGTTCAGCATTCAAGAGGTGCAGGATTTGACAATCATTACCCTGAGAACAGCTTTAGCCCACTGCCGATTCCTCCCTGCTCTGCCCGTTTTCAGCGACAGAGCCATCATGAAGAAGGATGTTCAAAGACGTCACATCTATAACCTTTGCCAAAGGCATACACAGTCTTTGGAAGGAAGACTTTTATTTTCCCTGTCACCTTTCATGCTGGATATACCAGCGGA
The DNA here is from genome assembly GCF_048564905.1 of Vicugna pacos. NCBI lineage: Eukaryota > Metazoa > Chordata > Mammalia > Artiodactyla > Camelidae > Vicugna > Vicugna pacos. The sequence goes on along the minus strand of NC_132997.1, from coordinate 80,929,937 downwards.
AAGCTGAATCCCAAGTATAAGGTCACTGCAAGGAAGCTTCCTAGAGACATAGAGCTTGAAAAGAAATCTTTCTGGAATGTCACTCCTCTCAGCTCACAGGTTCCTGATGCAGCCCAGGTATACTAACTGGCTTTGCTGTTGACAATAGAAAAAAAAAAAAAAAGAAGGAAAAGAACAATATTGTCTTCCAACATCCCATTCATGCCCATAATGAGCCCAGGTCTCAGTTCAGACTAATTAGCTGAGATGCACCCAGGAAACGCCCAAGGTTCCGTTTTCTTGTTCATGCGTTATATGAATATACAAGTTCTTTCCCTAGAAAAGAATCCCGTGTGGTTTCTCCCACTTGGCTTTTGAAAGAGCCATTTGAAGATCCAAATGATGAGAATCAGATGGTAAGAGTTTAGGTTTTTTTCTGTGCATTTAGAATTTGGCAGTTTTACTCTTTTATAACCAACACTGAACAGCACTAAATAATGCCCAGCTCTCTCTAGTACACATAACAAGGCTGAATGTCTCAAGATGGGGACCTACTGACTACCCCTATCTGAGAGATGGGTCTTATTTCTCATGAGAAGAATTTTAAGAGAAAACCAGCAAATTAGCCACCTGTAATGTAAGATTTCACCAAAATTCGGATGATCTGGCAACAGGACCCCTCCATCCCAGCAGATACCAGTGAGAGTTAGTGTCACTTCCAGCGAAGCAGGCCCTTCCGTTCAATACCCTTTTAGCCCTGTCTGTTACACAGGTGTGTGTTCTGTCCACAAGAGGTTCGCAGACCAGCAGATCAGCAGCACATGGAAGTTTGCTAGAGACTCAGACTCGCGGTCCTCACCCAAACCATCCTCTCTGGAGGGGAGGCCCAGCAAGCTGAGCTTTAACAAGGTTCCCAGGCGATTCCTACGCATATCAGAGTTCAAAAAATCCTGCACTACGTGAATTCATTTGCCTGTCCGACCTTGGTTAGTATTTAGGTTTCTACCACTAACCCAGCCAAACAAACACTGTTAGTTCCCTGGCTTTTCATTCCCTTAGGGATTTGATGAGAAAAGCAAAAATAAAAACATAAATCTTTACCACCAGTGAGTTAATCATAATAGACAAAATTTTATTTTCCTCCAGCCTGGGTTAAATTGTGAGCACCTGGTTGTTTTGTGAACTGCCAGAAAATATTGACTTCATAATAGTGGGTGAGTAAAAGCCATTGACACATTAGGTTATATGGGTACCCCTGATTTGTTTTGCTTCAGAGGATCATTGAAAACTGTCACGTTTATTTCTTTGTTCACCAGAGCTTAGTTATTTTGCAACTGTGATTGAATCAACCCCACCAAAGGCAGCAAACTGGTCTCAATGTAGAGGCCGAGCTGGAGCAAAGGAGAGTGGTGTCCGGGCTCCCCCAGTCATGCTGGATCATAGGAGATCCCCTGGCTGGAATCACTTGTCCACAGTAGAGTGTAAAGGGAGGCCTCTCCCAGTAGTGACAGAGCTTGACATCCTTCTATCATGATTCAAAGCCAGATCCTTCTCTGCCAAAGAGAACAGCCTTAAATAGCAGCCCTGCTGAAAAATTTCTAGGCTGATAATAGCTCTGTTCCATGCTATGTAAAACATCTTGGTGAAACTCTTCATTACCACTGAAAACATCAGGGGCTTTAGAACTGCTTCAGGTCTTTAAGAATCCCATCTTCCACTCCTGCCAGGAGGAAGAGATTCAGTCATCCAGAGTCACGCCTCAGCCCAGAGATTCAGAATCACGATGCCATGTAATGGCCTCTCGCATCTCTCCTTAGATCACCCAAAGCTGAATAGTCTAATTGTTCACGCTCAATTTATCTGTGCTCCTTGGCTGCCTTCACATGGGCAGCATGGACAGTCTGAACAGAGAGCAGCATCTAAAAGCATTCCAATTAGCAACTGGTAGTTACAGTAATTGAGGAATCAGCCTCGAGGTTAAGGTATTGATTCATTTTGATAATATTATATATGCTGTGAAATTCTCTAATAGTTAAACCGCCGCTGAGATCTACAGAGGTAATAACACATGCTTAACGTTTCACACAACACCACGGATTTGAAAATGCATTTCAAAACGTGCACTTTTCAGCTGCATGGTGAATTAGCCAGCAGGGGCTCTGTGTACACCAGGATCAGCTTAGGATTTCAGCGTGGCGGAGGGGCCGGGAAATGTTCCTATCAATAACTTCGGGATGAATAAACCCAGGGGCTGTCTCCTTTCATCAGAAAGGGGCCTAACATACAGCCACCTATCTCAGCACCCAGGTCAGAACTGCCATGTTCATCTCTGGGCTTGACAGAAAAACAAACAAACAAAACCACAGATTGTCTCTAGATACTCAGCACTAGAAATTGGCTTCAGTTATTACAGAGAAGTTTCAGCCTAGAGCTGTTACTGGTGTTTATTCCTAAATAAATGAGGATGTTAACCTCCTGGGACCCCCAGGGAGGGATGCACAAAAGACTCAGTCTTGAAGAAAAAGCAACTGTGAAAAGATTCATGAAAGAGTTCTCATGTCAGCTGAAGAGTGCATCTCAGACAGGGAACAGGGGCTTAGGAGAGCCCCTTGGGTCAGGTTTGTATTGGGGAAAGTGGAAACATTCATCTTGGCATCTGAGGCCTTGGTCTCTGCCTCTGACTTTGTCTCCTGCTGAGTGGCAGGAACATGTCCCCTTCCCCTCTCCCAGGAACAATCCGGGTGCTTGTCCGCCTGCAGTTTGCTCACAGACTCATCCCCTTCCTGCAGAACAACCCCATCACCCCACAGATGAAGGCTTCCTTTCTTTTCAAGCCCAGCTCTGTCCCATCTCCTTTTCCTTTCGGAAACCTTTTCTGTAGCCCTGCGCCTCCCTCCCTCCCTCCTCCCTTGTCCCGTCACTTGTGACCTAAAACCCTGGGCACCAGGTGGCTGCACACACCAGCCACCTTGCCGCCCTCTGCAGGACACACACTCAGTGAGTGCCTGCTCTTGAGGGAGTGACTTTTGCTTTTGTTCCTGTTTTTGCTTTTTTCTGTGGCTGGGGAAAGATCTCTGCACATCATTCAGAGGTTCTGATCTTTCACTTTCACCATTTTGAAAGAGGCAACGTTTCATCTTACTAATATTCCTTAAAACCAGGAATAGGAAGGGGAGTAGGAGGCAAGGGACACATGCAATGTGATCGCCCCGGATCTCAGCAGTATGTCTGTGGGAGCGCCCAGCTGCCCGAGTCAGTGCGAACTTCATAAATCAGGGAGCTGGGAATAAATCAGGCAGTGTTTGGGGAAATCCACCAAATGTTCATACTTCTGAATATGGCCTAAGCCTAGCCAAAAAGGATGAGGCAACTTATTCACAAAAGCTAGCTTAAAACCTCCATGTTTTGGATAAGATCCAGTACTAATAATTCATTAATTCAACAAATACATTTTGAACATCTATTCTATGCTAGAGTAGGTGCAGGAGTTAGAGCAGGTCACAAGGCCAACACTGCCCCTGCCCTCAGTCGCCATTCACACCTGCAGCAAGAACACTCCGTAGGGATGGCAAGGCATTCAGTTTCACCCATGCCTCCAGGGATTCAGGTTTTGCAGGATGCATAGGAATTTGCCAGGAAAAAACAGAATGCACACAAGCATGTATTTTGAAACCATGTGACCTATTTAGGGAAATGTAAATTGAGGCTCAAAGACAAGAGCAGAGCTAAAGTGGTCATGACTCCTTTCATGGAGGGCCTCAAAATCCCACTAAGGCAAAGCGCTATAGAATCATAGTTTGACATGTATATACTGTAGCTTTTTCTTCAGCTCTAGATTGAAGCCCAAAATGAACTCAAAAAATTTATTACTCTGTGATAGTAAATGATATACATTATAAAAGTAGGAAGGGACCATAACTCTTCTTTTTCAGGATTACCCATCCCCCCACAACTGCCTTGGGGTCCTGCACACAGTGATAAAGTTATTGCCAGACTTCCCGAAAATTAGGCACTGCTGATGTAAATCAAGAAAGGAAGAAGAATCATCAAATGCATCAGTAGATCACACCCACCTTACTCTGAAGCCTTCCTGCTGGAGAAAGTGCTCCCCGACATTTCCTCTAATTACCACCAGGACAGCTTAATGTTTTGGATAAAATACATTATTTATCTTATCGCACTCCTGTGATATTTATCTTATCACATTTAAATGTGCACCGTCCCAATAGCTTTGTTTATGGTAGGGTGCAGGGTAAATATTTTATTTTCTGATGAGTGCTTGGGTTTTATTTGCCAGCATTAAAACCGGGGTACAGTGACTGGAGATAGGAATTTAGATATTTACCAGCACAAGGAGATGATACACAGATGCTAATGAAAGCTCTGAGGGTAGTTTTCCAGGCTATTGAATGTAATTTCTCACATCTCCAAATGGCTATAATAGGGAAACACCCTGAAAAGAATTCTCTAATGTCTATGTGTATGCAGCAGAGGATCGTTGGAAAGTTAACGGGCCATGAAAAGCAGATCTTTCTTCATTCATTCATTCATTCATTCATTCTGTATGATGTGATGTGTCAGACTGAAACTGGGACCCTCTGTGCCTCTCCCTTTGCCCATTTTGTCCCCTTGCCCTAAACCCCTACCTCTGCCAAGTTAGCATCCTTTTAAAGACCGAAGCCAAAGCTCCTATTTTACCTCCTCTTAGCCCCTTCCTAAACCTCCTACACTGAAGCATCTCTACCAGGTCTTGGTGCTCAAACAGCACCCCAGGCCCACCTCTGTTACAATAGTTAACACATTTTAAATTAACTCTTTGTTCACTTCCTTGCAGAGTTCACCGGACTATAATTGTTTAAAAGCAATCATATTTTCATTGTATTTACTTCACACCAAATTTCAAATGTGCCTTGAACACAGCAAAGATCTCACCATCTGTAAGTCAATCTTTTAATTCTTCCTGGCACCTGATACATGTTTGGTTAATGAACAAATGAATCAATGAGGCAAGAGACCTTGGTTGACTCTGAGAAAAATCACCTTTTTTTTTTCTGTATTTTCAGTGAGGGAATTCAGTGAGCAGTGCTTTTCGGCCGAGAAGTTATTTATGTATTCATTAATTCATTTCATGAAAAGTTACTATGTCATTAATAGTGAGCAGGACACAGGGAAGATACAAATGCCTCCTCTCAAACTTCATAGAATACTAGGGGGGAACTGGGAGAAGCCAGGGTCACGCACCATAAAAGTATGTTACCCAAATGGTCACTGAAAAATTCATAGCAAATGCAAAGGGTAGGATCAAGACAGTATAGTTTTGCTTCAAACTTCCTGGGACTATGCATTGACTCCAGGAAATGGTTGGCTAAGAAATCTTGCAGACACAAGACTCAGAAAAATTGATCTTTCCCAATTCCCAATCCCCAAATCTGGCATCAGGATAATCTTTGTATGGAGGACAGCCTAGCCCAGTGAAATCTGTTGTTCAGCCCTTACTGAGGCTAGGGCTCCAGCCAGAGACCTGGTCTGGACTGTAGCTGGACCCAGATCTCAGATTTCATGTCTCTGTGGGTGTATTTACCTGGGGCACTTCTTCCAGAATAAACAATACTGCTTTTACCCAGCGTGCAACAGATGGCTTCAGTCAACTTGAACAAACTTCCGGTATCTGAAAATGCTAGTCTCTTGCAGTGAAGATCATTGTCCTAGCCTCCATGAAGGGCCTTACGTACTATGCCAGATCCAATCCGTTCCTAGATTCTGTTCATTACATACACCACACAGTCTCTCAGCACAAGCACTATGGCTGTTAATTACCAAGGGAAAAAGAACCCAGGAACTGATAACTCTAAGAAAAGTAATCACCCCCCTTTCAGATTTCCACTTAAAGCAAAGTACGCAGCAACCTTACTGTCTTTCTTTTACCCCAACTTTTAAGTAGTAACATATTCAGGATCTCCACACTGAATGAGTAGTTAGTTGAACTGTATATTGCATGCTGAGAAAATCCTGCCATGGTAAAAGAACTGGCTTCATGCTGTCTTTTCCTCTGTATATCAAAGATTGGAAAATACAAATTCAAGTAACTGAAGTATCTACAATACAAATTGTGCCTCCCTCCCCCCATGCAAGAAGATCAGTAAGGAAGCCAGAGATGAGTGCCTTATCACAGAGACCCACCATCTGCATGTTTGATGGAAGAAAAATAAGATACACGATTCTGAAAACGGACAGATGAGATGCCTAGACTGGGATGACTGGACTGGGATTCTTGAGGAAGGAGGAGGGGAGGGGAGAAGGGCGAGAAGGGGAAAGGAGATGGGGAAGGAAAGGGTAGACAAACAGGAGGAGGAGGAGGAGAGACATTCTAGATCAAAATGATTGGGGGCTCTATGACTGGCATGTACCCCCAGTCTGAAATGTACAACACTGGTGTCACTTTGTCCTGCCTTTGCGCTAACTGAGCCAGTGGTGGCCGGAAGACCATTCTTTGGAACAGTCTGAGCAAGTAGAAAAGCAATGATTATCCTTTCCACTTTGAGGAAAATCCCTAACTTCACCACCAAGTACAGCCTCCCAGGCCTTGCTCCCTACCACCTGGAAGCTCACAGATGATTTTGGCATCATGCTATACATGCACCTGCTCTGTCCTCACTGCTCACCATCTCTCAGGAGCCTCACCTTTCTTATTCTATCACCTATTCCTCCATCTGTCACTGACTTCTCAAAAACTATCTTTTTTGCTCCTATCATAACACCTTATCAATAATCCTCTAAATGATACTTTAGGGTATAGTTAATAATAATAATCTTCTAATTATAAGGATCTTCTCTTTCTGGTATTAGTATTTAAAGTCATGCCTAGTATCCTAGATGTTAATCACTTTGATTTTCTTGCAACAGTTAATACAAGACATGTTGTAAATGGTTGGTGCATGCAGGTGGGAGAATGAATTAATGGCTGTAGATGTGGATTTATTGGCTGCAGGGTAGAGATTAGAATCACTCAGTTCATTTCCGGAAAACACATGCTTGTCATGCATGATAAAGAACTAACATCAAGGGGCCAGATACAACATTATATAGTATATATGAGATATGTATATATATGGATATGGGTATATAAATATATGTGTGTTTATGCACACACACATACACACACACACATATATATATAAACTTAATTTAATTTAGTCCTTACTAATTTTACAGATGAAAGTTCAGAGATAAGTTAAATAATTTATCCAAAGCATATTTCAAGCAAATGCCTGATCCAGGATTTAAATTAAGTTGTCGGCAATAGTGATAGACGTCTATAGAATAGGAATTCATTGGGAAAGAGGGCAGGGTAAGAAAAGGGGGCCAATCATTCAGAAGTCCACAGATGATAAATGCTGGAGTGGGTGAGGAGAAAAGGGAACCCTCCACTGTTTGTGGGAATACAGTTTGGTGCAGCCATTGTGGAAAACAGGATGGAGATTCCTCAAAAGACTAAAAATAGACTTACTACATGGCCCAGCAATCCCACTCCTGGGCTATATTTAGAAAGAACCCTAATTCAAAAAGACACCTGTACCTTAATGTTCATAGCAGCACTATTTACAATAGCCAAGACATGAAACAACCTAAATGTCCGTCTACAGATGACTGGATAAAGAAGTTGTGGTATATTTATTCAATGGAATACTATTTAGCCATTAAAAATGACAACATAACACCATTTGCAGCAACATGGATGTTCCTGGAGAATGTCATTCTAAGTGAAGTAAGCCAGAAACAGAAAGAAAAATACCGTATGATATAACTCACATGCGGAATCTTACAAAAACGAAAGAAGATAAATGAATTTAAATATAAAACAGAAAAAGATTCACAGACATAGAATACAAACTTGTGGTTGCCAGGGGTGGGAGTCGGGTAGGAAGGGACAGACTGGGAGTTTGAGACTGGTAGATACTGACAGGTATATGTAGAATAGATGGGCAAATTTATACTGTATAGCACAGGGAAATAGATACAAGATATTGTGGTAGCTCACAGGGAAAAGAATATGAAAATGAATGTATTTATGTTCATGCATGACTGAAGAATTGTGCTGTACACCAGATGTTGACACAGCATTATAAACCGACTATAACTAAATTAAAAAATTTTTTTTAAATTTTAAAAATGTTTAAAAAAAGAAGAGGGGGCCAGAAAGAATGCCTGCCCCATCTACATGCTCCTCACAAACTCTCCAAGACTGAAAATTCCAGGATAAAATTTCCAATCCCTTTCTGTAAGATATCATTTCCATTAAAACACATAAAAGTAGGAGTAGAAAGATTAATTATCAGCTCGCAGGCACTGTCACATTCATGACAATCACCTTTGGCTCTTCTCCCTGAAAGGCAACTTTGATCAGCAAAAGAATCACTGTGCCAGAGGGAACTGATACCCACTATCAGGAGCCTCAGACTTAGGGGGAGGTGGGGCTCACTTTGGTGTTTTGGTCCCGGCATTGCATAATGGATGCTGTCATACTAGTCCACAGGGAAGCATCAATAATTTAAGAAAGTCTAATTCTAAAAATAATTAGAAAAACACCTCTGCCCTGACTCAATATGTATTTTAACACTAATCCCTAACCCCTAAAGAGATGTCTACACTATCTGTCTAATGCTGCCTACATGGCCTACATCACAATAGTTTATTATCAGTCCCTTTGTTTATAATGTATTTCTCAAAGGTTATTATGGTGGGGGGTGGGGGATATTGCCTTCAGATATGGCTCCTGTTTTATAATAAAGAATTCAAAAGCAAACAGATCCATGCTACAGAATTTAAAGGAACACCCATCCCAGACTCAAACAAGGTACCAGTCAAACAGCATAGAAAAGGTCCACAGGTTTTAAATAGCTGTTTTTGGAAACCAAAAGTAAGGAAGGAGGGGATAAAAGGGGAGCAGGGGTGAGGGAGGAAGGCAGGGAGGGAAGGGAAAGAAAGGAAAAGTTTGTCTCTCAAACTGTCCTTCATTCTACGGATTGGCTTTTTCCTGCCTATATCCAGAGACTTCAACACATTTTACCTACGTAGCCCATGGAGCTGGGCTGAAGGCTACTTCAAGCACCATATTCCTATTGGGAGCTTCTAGATTCCTGTGTACTGTCATCAACTGAATGACATAATAGAAATGTGCTCCCTCCAGAAGTTGAGTTCTGTCTCTGTAAGACCTCCATCCCCCCAAATTGATTTCCAACATAGCTATTGACTACAAAAGAATAATAATTAGAGAAGAGTTAAGCATAATAAATGACCAATAATGTCAACGATGATGATGACAATGATTGATAATGATGATGGAGACCATTTTTGCCAACAAGCACCTGAAAAACATAATACGGTGTGACTTACAATTTCCACATGTACGTGCATCTTTTGCCTAGTTAATTTTAAAGTCAATGCACACTTTTGTTTGTGTCACACACACACAGAGTATACGCTTTTGATACTTTCAGTTTAATATTACCCAAGAGACATAAAGTTGACAATTTTTTAAATTTCCTTTTTTGTCATTTCTACCCTTCTACCCCCAGTAGAGAAGTAAATACCTCCTCTAAAGAGTCAGTATTTCCCAGATCTCATAACTCAGCCCAGCCTCCTTCCCCATCAAACCAAGGGCCTCCCAGCATGCAGTGCTCTCCTGCTCAGGAAGTTCACGTTTATCTATGAGGACCTTGGGCAGAATTTTCTCTCTCTTCCCTAGGAGAGTTGGCAGGAACCACATTGCTACGTCGGTCAAAGTCTCAGAGAAGAACATCGTTAGCAAGACTTTGCCCAGGTCAGACTGTGCTCACTTAACTGTCCGGGAGTAGTTTTGGGAAACTTGGTGTCCTCTTTTTAAGAAAAGGAGGGAGGGATATTTTGGTCCATGAAGCTGTTTCAGAAAACAAATTATAAAAGTCATCTATCCTATGTGTTCCACTGAGTTGTTGTTTGTTTATTGCTTTTTTAAAAAAGAATATACGAAAGTCAATTAGAGACGTATATCAAACAAAATACCTCTCGGCTTTCTCTGCATCTGCAGATCCTAGTACAGTGTTCGCGATAGGCATCTAATATGTGGTGTTCAATGATCCATTAAGGAGCGCCTGGCCCTAAAGGATCTCATTTGCTAGAGGCATCAGATATTTAAGAGAAAAAAATGTAAATAACTGTATCTTTATGGTGAGCATTGTTAAAAGATACTCTGAGGTCTATCAAAAATTCTAAGAGTTTATTTGAGCAAAAACTGATTGGAATAGGGCAACGCCAAATCGAAAGTGGTCAGAAGCCCTCAAGGGGATTCTGGGAGAGACTTTTATGTAGAAAAAGTGGAAGCAAAGCAAGACAGTTATTCATTAGCTAGACTTAAAGCTCCGTTGCTTGTTTGTGGTCACTTGTCCCTAGGTTCTGATTTTGTAACCTTGAAGCATTTACAGTGTTAGAATTTTGTTTTCTTATGGAGACATTACAGTTTCAGAGCCACTTCAGTCTGATGGCCTCCTGGTTGTATGGATTTAACAGCATGGGCTTTGGACTCATGGCCAAATGGAGTGAAGGTGGTGTTTAGCTTGAAACTCATGACCAAAATCGAGTGAAGATTCTTATCAGTCAGAAAAGGGATGGAATTTTGAGTTAATTAGGGCATGATCAAGAGGGCTCCAAAGAGGATAACAGAGAACTCCTGCTTAAGGTTATGCATGATAAATCTGGAAAATCCACCCAGCAGAGGGGGCTGTTGGCCTAAGAGTTCTACCTGCCATGATATGCAAATGAAGCAAATTTTAAGACTCCATTTATCCATATATCCCTAGGAGATATTTGCTATGGCCAGAGAAATATCAAATATATCTATCTATCCAATATACCTACATTTATTGATCTATTCATCTACTTATCAATACCTTTATAATCATCATCATAATATAGAAATTAGATTCTCAGTTGGGGCTTGGGTGTGAAGAGTAACCAAAGACAAGGCGGTACTTAACTCCAGAAACTGATATAGGGGAAAAGTGAAGGGACTGGAAAGAAACATATGAAGCACTTTTCCAGAAACCTGAAAATTTTTGAAGTTTTAAAGTAACCTCACAAATCATCAGAGTGAGTCCATTTTCTTGGTCTGCATGAGATTGTTAGCAAGCTCATACTGTACTTACAGTGTTGCCTTACTGTGCAGGGTGGTCCCCAGAGTTGGGGTAGAGTGGTGTGGGACCTGAGCTGCATATTAATTTCCAAAAAACTGGCACTGGAAAGTGTTCCTCAGATTGTTCTCAAGATGACCCAGAGGACCTCTGGGAAAAATGCTGGGATTGGTGATGAAGTGCCCAGGACACAAGGATGAAGACTCACAATAGATAAGGGGACACAAAAGGGACTTGTCCAGAAAAGTGATTGGTAAGATGGTTGAAGTGAGTTCTGAAAGTTAATTTTTAGTGGGACAGATTCCTTTGATTGTAATAATTATCTGTCTTCTGACCCACACACAATGGAGTGGTTAATGTTAGTTCACTAAGGATATAGAAAAACACATTAAGACTAACTCATGGGAAAGTCATTAATAGTTACAGTAATGATAGGGAAATGTCCCTTTCTTCTCCTAGCTGGAGCCAGTGAAACCCCAAAGTCCACCATGACTAGGGATTTAGAGTCGGGAGACATGATGTGGCTCATATTAGAGGCCCTTGAGTTGCATTAATGGATAAGAACAGGGGTGTCATAATGGAGACCAACCAAGCAGCTCTAACTGGACCACTTCAATGGCTCCCAAAGAGATTCTAAGAGGGCTCTGCAATCTTGCACTGCAGGAGAGAATTGTGAGTCCTGGTAATTCCAATGGTGGTAGCTCAGAGCTAAACAGATCTCAGTCATGCTCAGTGCTACTATTCATGCTTTTTGACAACCCTCCCCGCCCCAAGCTACATCTAACTAAAAAAAAAAAAAGAGAGAGAGAGAGAAAAGAAGAAGGAAGGAAGGACGGACGGAAGGACGAAAGGAAGGAAGGAAGGACACTCCGAAGTGATAAATCAGTTTATTGAAGGTTCATGAGTTACCTTCGCCAGAGAAGACATTTTGCCAGTTTACTTTGTAAACCTGCCACAGGGGAAGAGGCTATCACTAAATATTTCCAGTGGATTGGTCTTAATAGAATAGCAAAATTGTGAGATTTGCAGTGACCTTTTCAATTGCCTTTAAGAGATTTCTTGAATTGACCAACTAAAGAAACAGCAGAAACTTGCTTATTTATTCAGCATGACTGCTTTCACTGAGGACCACGTCCACCTTCCTTCTGCTCCCTGCCCCAGCGTAACAACAGATCTCATTGCGCTCATAAATGGCCACCAGTTGGCAAGATACATTTAAATTAACTTAAACATTCAGTCCCTTAAATATGTGGAGCATAATACGTTCATGCAACAAATGAAATAATTTTAGACTTAATACCTATTGCTTTAGAAAATATATAGTTAATGCAACCATTTTATGGATTGAAAATAGGGTCAGGAATATAATTCAACTTTCCTAACGTGATTCAGCAGAGCCAGAAGTACATGTTAATTTCTTACTCCAAGTTTTTTTTTTATGTTTTAAGGTTAATGTAAGTTTTATCTTATTTAAAAAAAATAACAAGAATACAACTAATAGTAATGATTTCAAATTTTTGGCTACTCCATGATTAAGAGCTTTCAGACACCAAAGTCTTTAAAGAAAACTGGCCAGGCTTCTGATTTTAGGTTAAAATTTATTCAGACTATCACTGGGCCTCTGATAATGTATTTAAGGGCTTGGGTGACGAGTGTGTGAATTTATGAAGATCAAAAACAGGAAGGAAAGTAATTTAATAATTTGGATTATTAAAATAAAGGTTCATAGTTTGCTTCAGAAGGCTTCATTTGAAAGGAAGAATAGCTGTATACTTTCTCAGATTATCAGTAGAAATCTAGAGAAAAAAGAAAGGAAGGAAGGAAGGAAGAAAGGAAGGAAGGAAGGAAGGAAGGAAGGAAGGAAGGAAGGAAGGAAGGAAGGAAGGAAGGAAGGGAAAAAATAATTTTGGGGCTCTTACAATGTTTATCACTATTTTTCCACAGACCAAAGGAGTATGGCAGTGAGGTCACTCCACCAGATCATCGAACAGAACCTAGTATGGAAATAAATTAGACAAACGCAGCACACAATGCAGTGCACACACTAGTTTCCCTGTACCAGCTCCATGATTGAGTGGGGCTGGGTGAGCAGCCAGCCTATTCAGATTGAAAATAGCTGCCTTTGACCCAGAGGAAGAAAAATGAAGTCCTTGATAAAGTAAGGCAGCAAAAAACAAAAAGAAATGTTATGCCGTATCTCCACAGCGCACAGCCAACGAGCCCAGTGCCACAAGAAGAGTGTGGTGGGGGAGAGGGATGGAGGTGTCAGTGAACGTTACCGGGAGATTCTCTTCCGCGCAACTGCTCAGGAAGAGAAACCTCTTTGCTTCTCTGGATTTTTCTTCTTTTTTCTTTTTCTACCCCCAATTCATTTAATGCCACACTAAAGAAAAGATAACCCTGTTAGTTATGTAAATAGAATCCCTGATTAATTGTAGCCCCAAACAGGATATTGCACAGCTGCTCATACATTTCACTCATTCATATATTTATTAATTGGTGCATAATATCATGATGATCTGTTAAGTACAAAGAAAGCTATGCTCCTTGTTGGGGACATCAATATGATGACTATTTTTGCTCTCTTGATGTTGGAAGTTTAATTAGGAAATAATTTTAGTCAATATATGTCTGTGGTGGGAGAGACTAGTTCAAGAAAGATGATCTGTGTGAGTCCTAAATTGCAAGAAATGTCACTTTTGAACTTACACAAGCTGGAAAATAAGAGAGTAATCAGCAAACCAAAAATGTTGAAAGCTTTCTAAAAGGTAGAACATGGATAAACTGGATGAAGGGAGACCACAGACCAGACAGAAACACATAGAGAAAAGATGGTTACAAAGGGAGGTATAATTTCAGAGGTTGTTCAGGCTCAGATTTAATTAAGTTAGAGGAAATGAGAGGGCTCTGGGGAAATCACCAGGGCGCTTAACTGAGAAACTTTTATAGAGCAGCAAGCTGGTTGGGATCTTCTGTTTTATGCTTTTTCTGACCAGAGATTTTACCACTGGGAATGAAAAGTACGGTAATGTCCCAGGTGACTGGCTACCCCGGGAAAAATAAAGAGATTCTTTGTCACAAATATAAAGCATTAGGCACAACCTCTTTAGTAGCTTATCCATCCAGCCCCCTAGAGATTCCAGAAACAGGCTTCTGCTGTCAGAACTGACATCCACTTAAAGGAGATCTGGGATTATCAGTGGAAATGATAACCAGACATTCGAAGAGAACCAGTAACTCAAAGGGATGGCAGTTCATTCAACAAATAGGAGAACCGACATCTAAGGATTCAAGAAGCTACACATATATAAAGAAATCAAACTGTTAAGTAAATAGATACAAGATTGTGCAAACCAAGTTTCTCACTCCTGAAATGGGAGATTAGAGATAAGCAAGTGGAGGAGTCTAGAACAATCCTTGTGGTAATGGATTGGAGCTGGAGACATCAATACGAACCCATGTTTAGCTTAATATTCAGATGGACACATGTAGAAATATACTTGCCGCATACATGTATATGTATGGTCTCTCTCCAAATCTGTATGTATATGTATGTATACATGCAAGTTAGTAGATTAGTATACACACATATCCCCTTGTTCTTTCAGCTGAGAAGGCCTAGAAGCAAGGGTATCCCAGTAGCAATGAACACACCTTGCCCCAGATCTTGGTTTCTAATACCAGTCACCAATACAAGGACCCACGGCCCCTTGCAGAAATGGCTGACTCTAGGCCTACAGCAGTGCATTTACAAAGGGGGCCTGGAGTCTCTTGTAGAGTCGGAAAAGAAGGCAGTGCTAATATTTTTTACATGATAGGGATATGTCAAAGAACACAGGAGCTCTGACTGAGTGGGCTCCCAGTAAATAAAGCTGGAACAACTTGAGTGAAAAAATAAATAAAGCACTATTAGATTATAACACAGGGTATAAAATAAATACCTGCAAGCTTATACTAATATAAATACGTGATTGGATAAATACGTATGTGGGAGAAGAGACAAATCCCTGTGCAGAAAATCTCTAAATAATTTGTGTAGATGTTCTACCCTCAAGGATGTGGAACATGATGCCATACTCCTTCAGTGTGGACAACATGTGGTGACTTCCTTCCACAGAGCACAGCATGGAAGGGGTGGTGGGGAGTGGTCTGACAATTGGAGAAACCTGGCAAAAAATACCCCTTCAGCCAGTGATCAAGTTCATTATCAACAGTGATAAGTCTGGTTGGCAGTCATGTTACTCTTGATATTTTGTGATGAGAAGCACACTTTACCTCTGTGGTTTTCCTACCAAAAACCTATAATCCCAGGCTGATCATGTGAGTAACATCAGACAAATTCCAACAGAGGGACATCCTGCAATATAATTGACTACTGCTCCTCAAAACTATCCAGGTCATCAAAATCAAAGAAAGTCTGAGAAACTGTCTCAAGCTAACAGGCTCTTCAATAAACATGATAACCACAAAATACAATGTGACATCCTGGATGAGATCCTAGGGCCAGGAAAGGACATTAGTTAGAAACCAAGGAAATCTGTATAAATAATGGAGTTAATTATTAATAATGTATCCATATTCATTCATTAATTATAACAAATGTATCATACTAATATTAGATGTTAATAAGAGGGGAAACTGGTTGTAGGATATATAGAAACTGTACTGTCTTCGTGATTTTTCTATAAATCAAAAACTCTTCTATAAAGTTTTTTTTTAAATAAGAAAACTAAATAGGTGGACTAAGAGGCAATGCAAATAAATACCTGATCCATTCTTGTAACATACAAGCAAAATGGAAGTCTGAGCTAGGTCTTCCCACAAATGAAGCTCATCAAATAAGTTAAAAAACAGATTATCAGAAGGGAGGGAGGGAGGTAAGGAGGGAAAGAGATGTAGAAAGTATGCTCAAAATGCTAAGTGACATGATAGTTTCTCAAGTTCTAACATCTGCCCCATAGGAATTGCACAATGAAAAAAAAAAACAGGGAGAATTACAGAAACAAAACAGTCAAAGAAATAACAAGAAAATTTCTCAAAGCTGAAGTTCAGTGTCCAGATTTTTTTTTAAGGATAATGAATGGAAAACACCAATACATAGAAACATCATACTGATATTCCAAAAGACCAAAATCATGAGAAAATTCAGAATGTTCCCAAAGAAGGAAAGTTGATCAATCAAACAAAAAAAAATTACTCACAAATGATATAAAAATGAAAATAGGGACATGATTAATGTCATGCAAGACCAGGTGAATTCTATAGCCACACTAAATTCTAACTACTAGTTTTAGCTGGAAGAGAATAAGGGCATGTGGGGGCATGAAAAGCCTCAGAAGGAATAGAACCCATCATCCCATTTTGAAAAAATATATGTTTTCGAAGAGATACTGCAACAAAATTAAAATTGAATCTAAAAACGAAAAAGTCTCATGCAGTATTGGAATCATTGATATTTCTGGATCATTCCATCTTATGATACTTGAAATGCTGGTGATCAAGTAAAATGTCTAATTAACTCAAGAAAAATTTTGTTATATTGCATAATATAAAGATAGCGTAACATCTACCAGTCAAATACTACGGGTTATCAATGTATTGTGACCACAGTGGGGAAGAGTATTGATTCCACACAGACATTGACAGAAAATAGAAAAGGATCATGTACTGAAAAACTGAGGGACCACAAGAGCAGTGATTCTCAAAATGTCATGCCCCAGCCAGCAATGTCATTATCACCTGGAAATTTATGAATAACGAAAATTGCTGGGCCCTGTCCTAGAAATAATGAATCAGAAACCCTGAAAGTAGGACCCAGCAGCCACTGTTTTAACAAGCCCTCCATATAACTCTGATGTATTCTAAGCTTTGACAGTCACCACGCTCTAACAATAAAAAGAGAATTTACAATTTGAAAAACAATAATGAAGACGAAAAACTAAAAGAGTGTCAATCAATCTAGAAAAAAGGCGGGCTTATATATTTTTAAAGCCCACTAAGAACCTGTGGTGAACAGAAAATGTGCTTGCAAGAGTTAAACAAGGAAAAATGATCACAGTAAAGAGTCAAAATAAAATTGACTAAATTGAGTAAAATTGATTTGTTCTTAGACTGAGTAAAATTTCAGAACAAAATCAGATGCATTTTGGTAACAGATGACATAAAAAGGTGACAGGAAAAGTATTAAAATCAGAGAATGGATAAAGATCAGGAAAATCCCTACAGGAAAGAAGGAGCCATAGCAACATCAACATCCAACCAAATAGAATTTTAGGTAAAAAAGTTAAAAGGAACAAAAAGAGGTTATTCCATTTAATGAAAACCAAATTCGTCAAAAAAGATGCAAAAATGAGTTTCTATGCACCTAACTGTGTGGATTTTAATATAAATAAAGCAAACACTGGGCGAAGTATAAAGAAGAAATAAACAAATTTAAAATTATACTTAAAAATGTTTACATACTTCTGGGGAAAAAATGGGATTCTAGGGAGAAGAAAATGACTTTTACTTTCAAAGTGATTTATTTTAAATTTACAGGTTGTAAATGGATAATTCCCATTGTGAAAAAATACAAAAATCTAACATTAGAAATAAAGTTTCTCCTCAATCACCTATGCCTGTCCCAGTCTTCCCCCAGTTACTCATTCTATGAATTTGGTATTTTTAATTGCATTTACCTAATACATGGATCTATAAAATCACACAGTTCCATTTCACTTGTTTTGTTTTGATTTGAGTTTGACTAATTTTACATAGATGGTATGATGTTTATATATATTAATCCTCATATTTCCTTTTTTTTCTTAAATTCAACACTTAGAATGAAATATCTCCCACTTGGAGATCTTTCCCTCTCAGGATAGAAACCGACTTCATTCTATTTAACTGCTCTTTATCCCAGTACTACTGTTTATCTTACTACTTCCCTATTGTTGAACATTTAAGCTGTTTGTAAATTTTCGGCCACTATGAGCATCTTTATGCATGCATGTGTATGGCTTATTTCTGTTAGATACACAGATACCCAGACGTAGGACTATCAGGGTGAAGAGCATGTTCATTTAAAATATTAACGGCTTATGACAAACTGCTCTCCACAACGTCAGTATACACTCACAAGTTAGTAGGACAGTTCCTATTTCCTCACAGGTTTATTAACACTCCTCATTAAACTTGTTAATTTTTGCCAAATAATGATTAAAATCTTACAATTGGCATAATTTTCATTTCTCATACTGGGAAATTAATCATCTTTTGTGTTTATTGTTCATTTGGATTTGCCCTTTTGTGAACTGCCTTATTTATATCAGATTTCTTTATTTGTAAAATTTGTTTCAGTGATCTTTGTCTTACTGACTTGTAGGAATTTATGTATTTTGTACCTTAATCCTTTGTATATTACATTTATGGCAAATATTTTTCAAATATGCCACTTGCTTTTTTTTTAACTTTGTAATGATAGGGGATGTTCTCTCTTTCAAGCTATGCTATCTGGACTTTTGGACATTTTTAGTCATGTATGAAAGGTGTTTTTAAGTTGTCATTGCAAAAACTACAAACTCCATGATGAAAGAATAGAGGTGAAGGAGGATTTATTAACACTTTCTCAAGAGATTAGGAGAAACGTCCCGAGGAAAATAACGTTGGAATTATTCAGGTTACCAAAACTGGACGGGCGTTCCAGAGGGGGCAAAAGTCTCTATGTAGGGTTAGGGTAGGGAGGCAGAATCTTATTTAGGAAACCAGTGTGGATTGACTATTTAGGGCATATAATGATATGGAGAGAAATGGGACTGGAGGGAAGACAGGGATCTGATGAAGATGCCCTGAATAGCATCTGGACCCTTTGGTATCCAGAAATAGCAGGCAGTGTTTAACAATGTCACCTCAAGAGTCGAGGCTGCCACACACTTACAAGAGAAAACAATGACCTTCAGGCAGAAATCTGCCTCTTAAAGAACGGAAGACAAATTAACAAAAGGTTCTGTGGGAAGGGCAGACAGGAACTCACACTCATCCACAGAGACCTAGCCTGTGGCAGTTGAGGGCGAGGTTCCTCTTAGGGATCCACTGCAAATGTTTACTATATTTGACCTTTTGCCCACCCCTCCGCCCCAGCCTATACTTTTCTGGTTTTAGGCTGTCTGAGCAAAGAGCCTCAGATTCTAATTCCAATCTGGATGCTAATTAGTTGTACACTTCTGTCTTACTCTCAGTCACTTACTCTCCAGACGTCATTTTCCCCATCTGTGAGATGAATGCTTTAGTTACTTGGTCCTAAGATTTCCTCCTGTTCTGTTTATACCATAATTTTATGTTCCAAATTTGGAATGTTGAATAAAACAAGCTCATAAAGTAAGAACACTTTCCAAGTAATAAACACTATAGAAATTGAAGGCATCGTTAGTTGTGAAGCAGTCAGCCTTCTTAATACTTACTGAACAGGGAGAGAATGAAGAGAAGTGTTTATTAATGAGTCTGATTTGCTATCTGAAGCTGAGAGGAAGAATAGACAATTTTTTAGAGAAGACATAGAGATGGCCAACAGGCATATGAAAAGACACTCAACATCACTAAGCACCAGAGAAATGCAAACCAACTCCACAATGAGATACCACCTCTCACATATCAGAATGGCTGCCATCAAAAAGTCTACAAATAACAAATGTTGGCAAGGAGAAAAGGGAACCCTCATGCACTGCTGGTGGGAATGTAAACTGATGAAGCCACTATGGAAAACAGTATGGAGTTTTCTCAAAAAGACTAAAAATAGAACTACCATAAGATCCATCAATTCCACTGCTGGGTATATATCCAAAGGAAACAAAAGCACCAATTTGAAAAGATGCATGCACACCAATACTCATAGCACCAGGATTTACACACACACACACACACACACACACACACACACACACACACACACACACACAATGGAATGCTACTCAGCCATAAAAAAGAAAATAAAATTTTGCCATTTGCTACAACGTGGGTGGACCTGGAGCATATTATGCTTAGTGAAATAAGTCAGACAGAGAAAGATAAATACTGTATATTATCACCTATCTAAAAAAATAAAATAAATGAATGAATGTAACAAAATAGAAACAGATTCACTGATACAGAGAATAAACCAGTGGTCACCAGTGGGGGGAGGGGCATGACAGGGGTAGAGAATTAAGAGGTGTAAATTACTATGCATAAAATAAATAAGCTACAAAGATACACTGTAGAGCACAGAGAATATAGCCAATATTTTATAATAACTTTAAATGGAGTATAATCTGTAAAAATATTTAATCACTATATGGTAGACCTGAAACTGAACATAATACTGTAAATCAACTATACTTCAATTAAAAAAAATAAAATAAAATAAATTTATTTAGAAAAAAGAAGACAAGGGAATAACTTACAAATTATTTTGGTAGTGAAAGTAAGAGAAAAAATAGGAAGTGATTAAAACTACAGATCAACCAATGTAAGGCAAAAGGGGACAAATACACACACACACACACACACACACACACATATTTGTAAAATGCCTCTAAATAATCTTAAAGGGAAAAAAAGATAATTGTGATCAGGGCCCTAGAGCAGGTACCACAGACAATAGAACCAGGTTTGCCAAGGAGAATGGAAGCCTCCTCTTCCTCTGAAAAGAAAAAAGGACAAGAGAGCTGACTTGGAAACACAGGTAGGTTGGAGATATGGAGATGAGAAGAGGTGAAGCTCATTTATAGGGTTGCCAGATTCAGCACATTAAAAAAATAGGACACCCAGCTAATTTCAGATAAGCAATGGATTTTTTTTTTAGTGAAAGTATGTCCCAAACAATAAAAAGTCCCACCTCCAAACTCATTGTTTATCCAAAATTCAAATGTAACTGGACATCCTGTATTTTATTGGGCTATTCTATTTTTATCTGGATCTTAATATTGATCTAAGGGCAAAGCCAGCTATGAAAATGTGAAACTCTAGTCTAAGCTGGAGAAATATCCAGCTGTCAACTAGACGTCTCTTAAATGACTCACAGATTCTTCAACATAATATATCAAAAACAGAACTCCTGAGTAACTCAAGCCATGAAACCCTGCCCTGATGGGTTCTTCTACCACAGGTCAGTGCAGACAAATCTATCCTCAAGGTGTCTCAAGCTCCACCCATTTCTCTCCATTCCCACCTCCACCACCACGGTTGTTCAGGAGACCACAATCTCTGGCCTCAATTAATCCAGCTGAATAGAGTGGACACACACCCTCTTCAACCCTTTCTTCAGCCTACAGCCAGAATGATTCATTCTATTTCCCTGCTTATAAATCCTTAATTGCATCTCCTTAAATTTCATGCAAAAATCAAATCCCTTACTATGGCGCTCAAGGCTGAATGTGACCCAGCCCCTGAGCACCCCTCCCCTGTGTCCTTGTGCCACTTTTCCATGCAGCTCACTGGGTTCCAGCAGCTGTGGTCTTAGGCAGTTGAATATGCCAGCCTTCCCTCCCTTGTTAATGCATCCACACACACTGCTGCTCTCTGTTTTCTTTCAGGTCTTATCTAAATATTACCTCTGCAGAGACACCTTTCGTGCTGACCTTATCCAAAGTTGACTTGGCAAGCTGAGCACAGGTTTGACTTCCTCCAATGACAGCGACTTTGAGAAATGACAAGAGGGACTTTGAAGGACATTTCTGAACCCCACACAAATGAATGATAAGAAAGACTAGAGACCAAATGCTCCATTTGTCTCATATTTCCTATGAAGTTTCTGTTCCAACCAAACTAGATTACCTACTCTACCAGCTCTTTCCAGGTACAAGTGTTTGTGAACATCCTTTCCCTTATTGCATTGCCTCCCCTGGATTTTCAGTTGCCAGTGTGTGATTTGCCTTTAAGTCCAGCTGAAGTTCTACCTCCTCTAGGAAGTCTGTGAAATTCTGGGGCACCCCTCCTGCCTTCTTCCGCCTCTACCTCCCTGAGCCACTGTTGCTCCGGGTGCTGTGTCATAAGGCAAAGAGGGTGTCGCCGGCAGGCATTCTTGCTTTCAGTCCCACCTCTACCATGTGCAAGCTTAGTTACTTAACTTCTCAGAGCTTTAGGTTCCTCGGGGATGAAAGGTGGATTACATCAGGATGCTTGCAGTTTGGGAGGGAATACAACAATATACAACAGCATAGTTCCTGGAACACAGCAAACAATTTACATTAGTTTCCATTTTCCTTTCCCTTTCTCTTGCTTGACACTTTGAATATGCCACTGTAGGGCCTGACAAATTAATAAAGATTAATAAGAGCAAAGTGATAAGGCAGTAAATGAACAGAGTCCCAGAACCAGCAGAAGACTTGAAAGTCATCAAGCCCTGTGCAGCACCTGCCTGGGTCAGTCCAGACACTACAGAAGAGCACCTGTCCTTTTCTCTAATGCTTCAAGAAGATGATGCTATGAAATCAGCTAAGAGACTCCTGAAGGAATTGGAAGCTGAGACTTCATCCTGTCTCATCATAGAGACACTAGGAAGCTGGATACCCCTACCCACCCTTATTCCCTAAATATTTAATTGCTGCATGTGAACCATCTAAATTAGTTTCAAATGTTGAAGATTTTGGTGAACTGGAAAATCTTTAAGTGTTTACTCTTTAAGACAGATATCTTTAAGATTCTGATGTTGGTATCAATTGACATTTATACTTGCTTCCAAATTACATTTTCTTTAATTTAGTGAAAGATTTCCACTCCCCAAATTATTTACTTTGAATGTCCAAATTTTATTTGGAATATATTTTAACTTAAAAAAATTGCTTATCCTTTTCTCTTTAGATCTTAGCAGGAAGATTCTCAATGAAGGGGAAGAGGTTTTTTTTGTTTTGTTTTGTTTTGTTTTGTTTCCTAGAAGTATCCAAATTTTGAAAATGAAAAGGATTACAGATTTTAATTCTGATTACAGATTCTAAAAAAGACGAAGGTAGAGTGGATATAAATTTATTACTTGTGAAATGACTGAAAAACACAGTGATGAGTTTAATTGGTGTGAAGTATCCATTTCTCACCGTTGTCCTAGGTAATCACAAAATGAAGTCTGGTCAGGGAATTTGCAACTCTACCTAAGTGCATCCTCCAGTCTCACTGAAAATCTTTGGGACTTTTGAGCATCTTCTCTTTCCCAACCTGGTTCGTGCTGGATGTAATGCAAGATCTGGAGGCTTTCTCTTTGCAAATCAGACTCTTCCTGATGCCAGCTATAAGATGGACAGATTGGACACTACAATATTCTTTCCCTTCTCATCCTCCCTCCTTCCAAGCCAAGATTCTTCATCATCTGGAGAGCAGGAGAGTTGGACTCATCTTTCAGATTCTCTTGGCAAGTACTGTGGCTCTGAGTGGAGCCAGATTAGTCAACTTGAAAGAGGAAACCCAATTTAGCAAGGGGATTTGATTCTAATCAGTTTATTCGTTTCTGCAGAGAATTATTTAAGTGGAGGGAAGGGGATGACTTGATCAGCTAGGCTGGGGCACTCTGGAGGCCTATCAAAGAGTTTAATTTATTTGTATTTATTTTACATTTATGCTCAGCAGGGGAACCTCTCGAGGAAAGTACACTGTGCTTACATACTAAATATCAGTTACATCGGTTTCCACATTCTGTCTCCTCATAAAACACGACTGGAGCACAATAAATATGGAAATATGAAATGCATTAAATTAAAATGTTATTAGTTAAAGCAGTTGTAGGAGCTTCTTATACATAATCATAAAGCCCTGGCTCCTATGGGGACATCGAGCAGGATGTTTCAGGCAACTTCTCCCATGGTGACCTAGATGGTAGCAGGTATTCCAAAACACCCCTGTTCATTTAAATTACATTCATTTTAGCCCCTGAGAAGATCTAAACTATCATCACTGCACACGTCTTCTTTGATAGGCTTAGAGGGTAGGAAAAATCAAGAGCCGACAGAGAAGCTAGGACTGGAGCTCACCAACATAAATCCTGGAGAGAGCGATTTTCTAGTTTTCAACATCTATGTACAACATAATCATTTTTAAAGAATGATGATTAATTTAATACTTATTTAATCTATTTCTTCAAAAAACAACTTATGATGTGACCTTGGGCAAACTGCTTACCCTTAGTAAGTTCACTCCTCCCCTAATAATCTAGGACTCAGGTGGAGTCTGTAGGGAGGTACACTCTTTAAAGTCAGATGGGCTGAGTTTGTAACCCTGCTTCACCAATTAACAGCTCTATTTCTTTACACAGTTTATCTAACTTCTCAGGACTTTTTTTTTTTTTTTGGTTTTAGATAAATGGGCTGGTGAGCAGGATGATAATAACTGTCTAATGACAATGAATGATGAAACATGTGCAGCAAGAGACTGAGTAGCTATTAATATTATGCCATTTATTGTGCATCATGTACATGCAAAAACATTGCGAGAAGGAATACAGGAATATGGAGTTGAAGAATTTAACTAATTGCATTTATATATGGGGCACTACTGAAAGACAAATACACAACAAAACTTTGTTAAACTACAAATGCTTGAGATTAAATCCTGGCTTTTATGTTTCTTTGAAGTCAGATCACTGGATTACAACAGTCACCAACACTTCATGAAAAGGATGACACTTGGGGAAGGGAAGGGTGGAAAGAAATGTGGAAGGTTCAGAGTGGTATTTCAGAGCATGAATGAAGGCCTTGAGTATAGAAGTATACAGTGGCATATCTGGGGTTCAGGGAAGAAGTTAGCAAGTCTAAAGTAGAGGCTTTATCTTGCCCTTAGCAGGAAGAAAGCCAGGCCATTGGGGTTGGATTTGAAGCCACGTAAATTCCAGAGCAACAGTAAGTCTCTAAAACGGGTGGTGGGGGATGGAGATGGTTAGCTAAGAAAGTAGAGTTTGGTGTCATGATAAATCACATGCATTAGTTGTTCCAATGTGGTGAAGATTCCAGTAAAAGCCACCTAAGAAGGGAGGATGCCTGGGGAGGGCGGGGAGGGGCGGGACTGTGAGGGCAGGGATCGGAAAAGCCAGTCCTGGGGATCTATCCCCGAGTTATTCCGCTTCACTCCCAAAGGGAAGCATC
This sequence comes from Vicugna pacos, assembly GCF_048564905.1. Taxonomy (NCBI): domain Eukaryota; kingdom Metazoa; phylum Chordata; class Mammalia; order Artiodactyla; family Camelidae; genus Vicugna; species Vicugna pacos. The sequence continues at coordinate 80,904,715 of NC_132997.1, read as the reverse complement.
CACAAGGCATCCACTGGCAAACCATTCCACACCGTACTTTAAGGGTTCAACGATTAGCTTAAATTATTGAAGAGACAAACTGGGTCTCTTCTCGCATCTCTAATGAGAAACATTGTTTCTTTCTTCCCTATTTTCCCCTGTAAGAAGATTTACCCTTTCCTCTGCCGGATACCATTAAACTTTTTCTCTTCCCAGAGAGCTGGGGAAAAAAAAAAAAAGCTTTTCAAAAACCCATAGGAGCAAATTACTGAAACGGCCCTCAAAGTGAATGTTACCCAACTAACAAGCCCTGTTACTCACTACCTCCCAGGTGAGAGGGTCTGAGCAAAGAGCCTTCCACAGGAGGCTGAAGAGAGGGCCCCTAACAGTAGGAAGCGCCACAGGCAAAGAATCAGCTGTGGGATTGCTCCACACACCGTCTCTGCGAGATCCACTGGTTTGCTTTGAGCGCTGATTTGGTGGGGCGGTTGAGAACAGCCTACGGCGACTCCAGAGACCTGAGACTTCCTTGGAAGAAAGAAGCAAAGCTTGGGGTTACTGTTGCTATCACTGTGGGGGCTCCTGCAGTGAAGAGGTCCTCAGAGAAAGCCCAGCTGTGCAAATCAGGCAGGGCCATGAGAAACGCGAATGCTAAGGAAAAGGAAAGGTAGTCAGAGAAAGAATGTGTAGGCTAGCCGCTTCCTACCTGGTCTTTTCCCTAAGGCAGAGGTTCTCAAAGTGAGATTTTGGGGCCAGCAACAGCAGCTCCACCTGGGACCTCATTAGAAATGTAAATTTTCACCCCCTACTCCAGATCCACTCAATCAGAAATTCTGGAGGTGGAGCCTCGCAATCATTTTTAACGAACCCTTCAGGGGACTCTGATGCATCTGGAAGGTGAGAACGGCCCTAGGGAATAAACTCAGCCCCCAGAGAGCTTTTCCTCTCTGTGCTAAGAATCTCTAACTTAACCCAGCCAGTGCACTACAGAGCTCAGATTAGAATTCAAGGCTCCTACTTCCTGTCCAGTCATCGTTTTCACAGTGACTTGATGAGCCTAACCCAGCACTAAGCAAATCAGTATTAAAATGATGTTATCTCAAAACTTCCCAAGGTCGTCACAGGAAAAAAAAAGAGACAGAGAAATCAATCTAAAACATCCCATCTGTTCTGGAATTTCTCATGAAATCCCACTGTGTTTTGAAATACAATTGGAGATTTCATTTCATTTTAGGTGTTTTGTTCCATAATAATAGGCACTTAAGAACGACGTGGTCTTTTATATATTTTTGGAGACAATCTAATTGATTTTTATCTTGCATCTCAGCAAAGAAGAGGATATATTTTTCTAGAATGAATAATTGGAACAAGCCTATTTACATATACTGGCCTGTCATCAAATGACCCTGTTGTGGGTTAGGGGTCACTTAATCAGCATTAGTTTAAGACCATTCCATCTGCCCAGGAATGTGCTGGGCTTAGGAGCATTCTTCACTAAACACAGGACCCCTTCCTGCAAAGAAATTTGAATTTACTTAAGAGAAAAATGTCGTAAGATATACTAAACTATATTCAAGGGTCAGTGATAAGGTGCAGACTGGAAATCCATCTGGAGGTCCCAAGATTCTTCATTTCCATTTACTTCTAATTGGAGAACCAGTATTCTGAGTTTTCCTGTATTTTTTCTGTGATACAAATATTGTCTTCTGAAACAATTAGTCTCCCAATGCTGTATTATGTTATTCATGCTTTTTCTCACCTGTTTCTGCTTAAATGTCTTGATTCAAATCTACCATTTACTGAAATTACATTTCAGAAATCAAAAGAGCAGCTCTTACATTAGAAAAAAAAAAGTGAGGGTGGGTGGTTGAGGGTGGGACTGACAAGTGGTGATGCAGGTAATGCTACATGAAGTAATTGATGCTCGTCTATAATAGGAAATGGAACAAAATGAGTTTTTCCCCAGTCCTCTGGGGAAATCATTCAAATATACACTCTTATCAAACTCTAATAATGTTCTTGCTTCTGCCTGCTTGCTTTGATAAAGCTGATAATAACAGAAATTTACATGTATTTGCATTTTTCTACTAGAAGTCACTGAAGCATCCCAGAACATCCTTTTAAAGTGCATATGCCTATAAGTGGCAAAAACATGGAGTGTCACACAAGTGCAGGCAGGGGAGTTCAGAGATGGAATTCACCTCAAGAATAAATTGCGAGCCTGCCTTTTTCTTCTTGGTGTCCTTGACTTGGAAGGCACATGAGGAAGTATATTTTTTTGAAAGTCTTCTTCAGGCTAAAGGCATTATTAAGGCATTTCTTCCCAGTAATGAAACTAATGCTTCCTCATTTTCCACTTCTAACCACTCTCCCCGAAAACACTGGTGGGAGTCATGTTTTAGGCACAAACTAACACTACTCAAGGAAATCGATGAAAAGTAAACTCAGAAAGGGTTGCATTGGTCTTCTATTTCATTTCACTTTACAGATTTGATAAGTGGATCCCAGAGAACGTAAATGGCTTTTCCAAGACCACAAACCAAGTTGAAAAGCAGTCAGGGAAAGAAGAAAAGCTACCCAACCCGTACCGCTGTCCACTTCAGCACCTCAACATCCTTAAGGCGTTGCTTTCAGGCTGGCTCAGAACTCACATTAGGGGATCCCACTTGCTATTTAATTTTTAAAATTCCATTTTTTATTTCATATTCTTTTTGATGCAAGCCATCATTTTTACTTTGATTGAATCCTTGTGAAAGAACACTGGTACTTTTTAGCCCAGCAATGTTGAGCTTCTATGATCCAGGGTAATTTAAGTGACTCAGTTCTAAAGCCATCTGCAGGAGCTGAACCAGAACAAAAACACCTTGTCAGTTTCAGAGGTAGTTACCCTCTTCTGATGCACTTGTAATTTTGTGATTTATTTTCTAGGTGTAATATAGTGCGTTGGTAGTGATAAGGAGAAATAATTTTAAAGACAAATTAGAAACGTTGGAAAACTTGCAAAGGAAAAAGGCAAAACCTGAGTTCAAGAAAGGAAACAAAACAAAACACCCTTCCACTACAAAGCCCAGAATGTCCCCATCAGTTTTTCAGCTGCCTTCATTTAGAGGCACTCTCTCTCTTATCAAATGACAGAAAGTGTGGCTGACTGTGTGATTATGGAAACTAGCACCATCACTTAGTAACTATGTGACTTCAGGAAAGTTACTTAGCCTCTCTACTAGAGCATCTTCATCTGTGAAAGGGACAACAATAATAAACAGTTACACATTTGTTGTTGTGGGTAATGAGTTCACACACATAAAGCCCTTAAAACAGCATGTGGAACAATAAGTGCTCAAAGAGGTTAGTGATTTCTTTAGTTGTTAGTATCAATGCTAAATGTAAAGTGTATCAAGTTGGACGAGCCAGTTTCCTGCAGAACAGTTAATGAATACTCATATGGTACTTTTCAGTGCACAGAACCTATTCCTCTGGCTGACTTTATCACACCAGACTTTGAGGGAGAAGGAAAGATAGTTTTTATCCCCACTTTACGTATCACATAACTGAGACTAAAAGCGAAAAGGAGACATGCCCAGATTTCACATGGGAAAATGAGATTTGAACTCCTGACTTAAATCCCATGTTCTCTACTCTTACCACGTTTAGTTACTCAAGGCAAATGATTCCATTTCATCCTAATTCCTGAACTGAACTGGAGTGAAAGTTCTAAAATTAAAGTATGGGGTGTTGATCACATGAACCAGTACAATGCATTAGTTATATATTACTTCAAAAATTATTATTGCACATTATAAAATTGAAAGTAACATGAGTAAAAATGATAAAAATTAAATCTGGTCCTTCATCCCAGGAATCCAGTCTCAGAGCCTCGGTCCAAAAGGTAACAAAGTTATACCTTCATTGTAAGTTCACATGCAGGGATGAGTGTACCATACACACTGTTCTACAGCTGGTCATTTTGTTCGGTCCTTAGTTTTGTTGTTGTTGCTCTTGTTAATTTTAGCACTATGTCTCGAGCATCATTTCATCCCAGCCTATTAGTTTCAGTGATGTATAGTGTAACATTTTACAGACAGTATTTTAATCAGTCTTTTCTCAAGTCTTTCACTCTAACACAAAACGCTGCTAACATGCACCTTGAGTACTATGGAAACATGAACATATTTCTTTTTGAAGTTTACCTATCAGGCTTAATGAGTTCAATTTTCACGTTGCAGCAACTCTTGTTTCATGAGTTGACCCTCCCTGAGAAAGTCTTTGAAAATTCTTAGCATTTTGGAAGCCAGCATTTTAGTCCTATACCAACAAAACAGCCATTAACCAAGTGGACAATGAAAAGGGTAAGAAAGACAGAGAGGAACTTCTTTCTTTTTTTTTTTCTGTGTTTCATTCTTTTCATGATGATGGGGGTCAACCATGGGAGAACAGAACATTGTAGCCATATATCTGATTATTAACATGAATATAGATGCCACATTTTCATTTAGAGCCATTTGAACACCATCTAATGGACAAAAATAAAAACAGTAAGAAAGAGCCTACATTTTTTAAAAGTCCTAATGAAATCTCATCTTGCATCACCTATTCCTTTGTTAACTTTAAAGGAACTCCTTCAATGAATGAATCACAACTTTTTCTAACATTTAACTGTTTTAAGTTAATTTTTATTTTCTATCAAGGTGTGATTTATCTATCTACAGTAGAAATTATCATTTTAAACTGTTTATCCTGTTATAGTCTCCCATATTTATAAATAATATTTTACTGTAATCTTTTAGTGTTTTTTTTTCGGTTTTATACATATCTGTTTTCTTCTGGTTAAATAGCTAAAGATTTTTAGTTCTATTCCTCAAACACCCCTAAACTCTGTGCAATTTTCTTACACCACCACTGCTGAAATCCTCCCAATATAATGATATCACTTTTGGGAGAAACATAACCACATGTTGGGTTTTGCATCATTACAATTATTTGTACTCTGGACTGCAGAGACAGAGTCTATGCCATTACATTTTCTTCCCATATTCCTTTTTGTTTTTCCTTTGTTCAATAATGGCCATTTCCCCCTTAACATTCTATGTCCTCTTGCTAGCTTTTTTTTGTTTTCTCTTTAAATGTTCTGAGAGATCTGTTGGATGCCTATCAATGTTTTTGTCCACATGCTCCATATTTGTAAGCACACGCTCATTTCCCATTTATTTTCTCTCATGAAGTCATTCCTCTTGCTCTTCTTCAACCTCCTGCTTCAGCCTACACTGGCTGCTCTCTCAGTGGGCGCTCAGTGGCTGTGGGATTAATCTTTCGCCTCTCATTTGGTTGAGATTTCCTGTGTCTGTATCCTAAGTCCCATTCTTCTCCCTGTGTTTTGTTGAGTACACTAGCTAGTAACTTCCTAAGAAAAAGTGCTTGGAAGTACATTTCTGAGTTTTTTCATAATACAGGAATTTATCAGTTATACGCTGAACTAGTAGTGATGGCTGGTAGGGTAGAGAACTCAAGTTTGGAAATAATTTCCGGTCCACGTTTTGAAGGTGTAACTCTACAGTCTCCTGGTGTGCAGTGGCTGGAAGTCTGATGCCATTCTTAACTCCTGAACTTTTGGAAACTTGGTTCAGCTGCTGATATTGCAATGAGGCATGATGAGGGGTCTTGGTGTGGATTTTTTTTCCCACCCAAAGACCTCTTTCAGTCATGAGGACATATATCCTCTGTCCTGGGAAATTTCCTTTATGATTTACTTGATTCCTTAGGCATCATTTCATCCATTCTCTTTTCTTCTGGCAGATTTTTAAAATTTTATCTTCCAGTCCCTTTACTGATTTGGGGGGGGGTCATGCTTTTTTAAAATTTTTAGCTTATTTTCATTTTTGTTTTCTTATCCCTACTCCCAGTTAGAGCATTCTGTTTTTAATTCCATGGCTATAGCATCTTCTCTTAATTCTCTAAAATAATTAAAAATAGATAATATTTTTGATGTATTATTCTTTTCCCTGTGTTGAATCCATTTTTCTTAAGTTTTTCAGTTTCTGTCTTACATGTTGAAGGCTCTCCTCAAGTTATCTAGTAATCCTTGGCTATCAATTTGTATTGTAGAGTAAGGCATTAAATAGCTAAGAGAATCTCTAGATGCTAGGGAAGTTCTTCCTGGCTTGAGGGCTTCATAAGAGAGTGATTGGACAGGAAGTCTGATTCTTACTATAATTCCTTCAAATACTAACATTGTATTCTTTAGAGTTGTTCTGTATTTTCTAAGAAAATGTCTCTAGTCTTCTGCCTGAGTGTATGGGGATGGAATGGGTGGGCAATATATCTTGCTAACTGCAATCTGAGAACAGGCTAGGGTGACTTATGATTCACTGTTCATGCTTTCCTGAATGCCCATGTTTTCTGTCGAGTCCCTCAACACAACTCACTACGATAAACACCAGGACCAGCTACAAAAATATTTGGGGCTCACCGTTAAAACAATTACTAAGATTTTCCAGATTATAACAAAGTATTAAACAAATAAGGGAAACTTCTGTGTGTGGGATGTTGTGTGATCATACAGGCTGTCAACTATGGAGGTGGGACAGGCAAACATAGACACTGCCCCCCATTCTGCCTGGTACAGTTTCTCCAGAAAAGAAAGAACTTCCTGTCTTCTGAGCAGTAAGAATGAGGTGCTCATTTGGTTAAAAGGCATGAGAATGAGGATCTGGGAAATGAATTTTAAACCAATTTCCATGTTTTTCATATTATACCTTATTCCCATTTTCTGATTCTTTGAAATGCCAAGAATCTAGGCTTCTCGGGGTTCTATGAAAAAACCACTGCACTTCTCACAGTTTCACAATTAGTCCCCTCTATAGCCATGGTCGACTCTTCAAAATAAGTCACTTCTTTTCATCTTTCAAAACTTTGATTACATCTCTTATCTTGTCTGCTTTCCCATTCTGTTTGTACTTTCGTGTCAATATCTTTATTTTTTTAACTTTCACTTTGGGGGCATAGCAAATGGAATATATATAAAAGCATTTTGTTTTTCAAGTCACCATCGTTAACCAGAATCCTGGTAGAGTATTTAGCCATTTTCTTCTTTTATTATATTTATATAAGATACCCTATTTTACCCTCCAGTTACTTCATAGATTTCCACCATTGGCTAATAAAAAGATAGATTTTACTTTGCTGAGTCATTTAATATTTTGAGTTCTAACACATTTTACATTCAAATGCCCTCTATTTCTACCTTCTCTCCCCAATCCTTAAAAAAGGCACATTTTCTTGAAAATAGAGTAGACTATGTGGTATTTCTTATTGACCCAAATATTTCAGGAAAGAGTACATCTTGTTCCAGCCAAACTCCTGGCAGAAGAAGATAAGATATTGAATTTTTAATTGCAAGTCATTATAAAACTAGCTGTTTTGTATCAACTAACATATAATCAGTAGTTAACTATTCTCCAATAGTTTCAAGACAAAAGCCTCAAATTTAATTAGAACTCGGAGTCACAGCCAAGAACTTAGTGACCAATAATTATTCTGATGGAACTGAAACTTGAAGAAATTGGATGGCAGTAGAAAACCTTGAGTCTTAATGATGGAATGGATTATACTGAGCTAATAGTTTGTATACATACAGATGTAATACCATTTTAAACAGAAATCTTGGTTCATGCTGTTAAACAATGCTATTTTGCTGTGCCTTACTAGAACTTCAGTTAAAATTAATATCAAGTGCTGTGTCAATACTCAAGTGTCTAGCATAACTGAAGAGATAGTAAACTATCAAGAGAATTAACTGAACCAGATTCAACTTCTCAACGATCTGAGCCATCTCACAATCATAGAAGCCAAATATAACTGAGATCTCCCAACTGGTAGTGTATGGACTGTCTAATTAAAAAGCAAAACTGTCTAGGGTGATTTAAGATCTGGCCTCATTCTACAGTGAGATGGATGTCTTGTTGAAAATCTGATAAAATATTCATGACTACAACCTATTTGACCCAGATGCCATTCAGCTAAATTGTGGAGTGGAGAGTGGAGACAAGGCTTTATGTACATTTTTTCTTGTGAACATTTTTTAAAAAATTTAAGCACTTCTCTGTCATGTTTTATTTTCCTAGGTCTGTAGGAATGTCTTTACTATACTATCTTAGAGTTGGGAATACAAATGAGTATCTATGGATAAATGTAAGTCATTTTGTGAGACAACTATTTTGGAGGGAGGTAATTAAGATGTTCTACTTGGAGCCTGACCTGCCCTACCCTGGGCTTTCCTGGGAAAGAGACAGAAACAGAAGTGGGAGTGTGGGGCCAAGGATCTTGTTAGCCCTGATCATAGAGAACTGAAGTGGCATGAAATGTAAGGCTACTGCCTTTTAATCTTACAAAGCTAGATGTGTCTCATTTTTATTTATCTGCCAGTGGAAAATAATTTTAATTGCTCTTGATTCAACCGAGTTAAGTTGTAAAGTATTAAGAGGGTGAATTTTCTTCATTTGACTTTTCTACAGAGTAGGGTTCCACTGACAGCATGTGACCTGATGTCCCCTCAAGTTGAGTAAACTTGTGATAATGTAGAAAGAATACCAAACTAGTTGGAAATTCTAGTCTCTAGTTCAGTTCTGTCATCTACTTACTACCTGTATGGACCTTGGCTAAATCCCTTAGATTCTCTGGATCCCAGTTAACTACTCTTTAAATTGAGAATAATTGACTTGTTCATTTTTTTTAGCTGAACTAATTGTGTTTCCTCCATGTCAAGCCTTCTGCTATACAGTTTATCTGATCTACCTGAAATTAGAGCCATTCTCTTATTTTAGCCCTCCCAACAATCCTCCTATTAGATGAGCCATTAATATAAGGATCAGAGAAGTTAAGCTACTTGAAGGAGAACACACAGTTCATAAACAAGAGAATCAGAATTCACACTTAAGTCAATATGGCGATGCAATTGATAACCCTATGTTATACTACTCCATTGACTGCAGACAAACCATTTCACCTCTTTTTGACACCAGGTCCTAATCTGTGTAGTAGTGCAAAAACAAAAACAAAAACAAACAAACAAACAAAAAAACAGGGCTATTTCACACGGTTATGATAGAGTTAAATAAGACAACACATGCATGACAACTAGACCTGTGCACCTGTGAAATGAAATCACTGTTATTATAATGATTAACTTAATATGCTATTATTGAATGTTTTGGGCACCTCCAGTGCTTGTCCTTTAGGTCCCATTGTCAGCCATTAGGTGACTAAAAAGGTTCTACATTAGGAGTAGGCAAGACTCTGTGTGGGACTATCATGTTCCTCAGAGGAGGTGGAGGTCCACCATGCCCCATCGTCTCCTGGGAGTTTTAGCAAACCGTGGCCGGATGAAGGCTGAGCAGTGTACACTCCCTTAGTTTGTATCAGCCATGAGAAGCCTTGCCTGTTAGCCAAAACTCCCACTCTGACACCAGAAAGTGTTTAGACCATTGTAGGTGGCTGTTCTCCTCCTGGGTTTTGGGACATCACACAAAGACTGAACAGATTAGACATAGTTAGGGCTGGGAGAAGAAGAATAAGATCCAGGACAAATCTGTGATTAATGTTAGTAGTTTCCCTCCTTTATCATGTGAGCATTGTTGTTGTTTTTTTTCCCCATTCAGACCCCCAGACTGATGATACCCTGTGTCATTTCTCAGAAACACAAACCTTCTAAGACAGATGCAGGCAGAGTGAGGTTCTGGCACCTGGATCCTATTCTAACTTTCTGCAAACATTGTAGCTAATTGTCAGAAATGTAGACTTTGTGCTACAGACTATGACTGAGGCCATTTTGGACTAAGATGTACACATTTTCTCAGATTAGGACTTCAAAACCATCATCAGATCATCTTAAGGGTTTAGGTTACTATTTAACCCCCACCCCCCACCCCCATGATCTCCCCATCACTGATTCCAGTCTCATCTCATTTAAACAGGCAGCCATGCAGGCCCCTTGGGAAACCTCCAAATGTATTAAAGTTTGATTTCTGCAGCACAGCCCTCCGGGCGTCTGTGCAGCTGTCAGGATTGATGCACTTCAATGGTTTTCTTGCGAGACACTGCTTGTGTGAAACAGTTGCCTCTTGAACTGGTCAAATACTTGTTACTGGTCTCCCCTGCTGGGGGAGGTGGAATGACCCCTGACAGATAAATAGGAGACTGGGTTAACAGATAAATAAGAGCCTGGGTTAAAAGGGAGCCTCTTAAAATAAAAACCATTCCTTTCGCCTTCCTATTTTAAAGTGCTGTTTTGCAAAGGGCCCTAGGCTTCTCATTCCTTGCCTGGTAGCAACATTCCCCATAATGAACTCCCCACATGAACTGAGAATGTATATATGTGAGGCAGGAAGGACAGCCCCTATTTTGGGAAAGCAGAATGACAAGTGCTGCTTGTTTATTTTTTATTACCAAAAGGCATAAAAATTGCTGCTGCAACAAAGTCCCTGAAGAATGACTGGGGAGAAGGGTAAAGCCCTAGAATGAATTCACTTTTACAGAAGGATAAAGGTGGTCAATCAGGATGTTCCTTGGAAGAAAAGACCACAGTCAGAGCATGCTGGGGCTCATTTTAAATTTGCTTAATATACAGATTTCCTACCAAAGTTGGTATTTTGCAAATTAGTTTCCTGCCAGATTCCATAGACACAAGAACACCAAAACCCTAAGTAGGGAAGGTCAGAAGTAAAGATTGTGGACAGGAGACATACAGTATCGTAAGTGGCATTAGGAGGAAGAATAGACTTGTAGAAGGCAAGGCATTAAGTAACTGATGGATTACGCAGGCTCTTTTGTTTCCCAGTTTTCTGGCACACTTGGGGTCTTGCTTTAAATCTTTTTTGCCTTAGTAGGACCCAGGCATAGACCCACAGTTTGGTTATCTTAACCTCTGAACCATTTCAACTGGAAGAGTCATTGATAGATTTAGTCTGGGCACCAAAGCCAGAGAATGGAAGCAAATATCAGTTAAGATAACTCATCAGGCAAGCTGAAAAAAGGAGAATTTAAAAAAGCGCTCCACCCACCAGCCTTAGAACACATGCCTGCCTTTGATTAAGAAGTATCTTCTGAACAGCTTTGTGGTTTCTGTTAAGGACTGACTGTTGCCAATAGCAATTGCACTGGAAGAGGCTTATGGTCATTTGTCTTTTAGTTAGCAAAATGTTTCACATTTTTCTTACTTTCAGAGGTGGAATGTTCTGAATATCTGGGAGTATCCGAAGCAAATGGTTTTCTGCGGAATATTTTGTGTTCCTTTGTGCAACAATGAACTGCTTTAGAGGATTTAAGATGCATTTTCAATTTAATATATTGGTGGAAAATAACTCCTTTTATTCCTCCTCTCTCTTCAGCAAGTCTGTGTATGCTGGAAACCAATTTTCAATATTACAGATGTGAATCAGTTAAGCTTTTAAATTTGGGGATTTTCAACTATATGGAGATTATTTTGGATAAGCAAAACTTGACTGCAGGTAACAGGACTTGGTCTCAGCAGATTTTTACAAACTAAAATAAATTAGGCTTATTTCATAAAATACCTTTTTCTTAAGTATCTTTATTTATTAGGAAATGATAACATCTGCTAATCCATAACACATAAGGACTCTTGATAATCACAACAGCAAAACACTTTTAAAAATCTCGTTTGCTAGAAGATGATATTTTAAATGAGTTTAAGATTTAGCAGCTCAGTTTCACTTCCTGTTGTCTAATTTAGAACTCATCTGGGGCCTTCAATTTACCGATCTCAATTTTGGGGGGCCATCCCTAACAGCTTTAAGTCATTGGATTTCGACAAGCAAAGTCCCACATTATAGACTTCAGTTTTCCCGTATCCTGACATGGGTCTGAGGCAGGTTGAGTGATAGTGCCTCACAGAGTAAGGTTAAAGACTTTCAAATGGGATCAGATGTAAGTTGATGAATTTAGAATTGCAGATATTTTTGTTATAAGGAGTGCTACCCTGCTGCAGCTGGAACAATTGGTTTTAATTCGTTTGAATAAACAGTGGGCTTTGACAAACAAATGGTAACCATGAAATTAAAACAGCTTTCTGGGGGAGAAAGCCTTCCAAAGTGGCAGTATTGCCTTTGAGCTTTTGAGGGATTATATTTAATAAGCTTCTCATTGCATTTCCAAGGGAAAAAGCAGGGATGGAGCACATGTATTGAGGAAGGGGGAGAGGGATCTGATTCACTGGAAATTGCAGGAATCTGAAACTCATAGAATGCTGGTGCCAAATGAGACTTTGATAATCATTTACACCCCCACCCCTTTTTATGTGCAAAGAAGAAAAAAAAATGAACTGCGGAGAAATAGAACTAGAAGCAGAGAGAGAAAGAGAGTCAGAGAGAGAGAGAATAAAACTTGCCCAAGTTATTATTTCATATTCATTAAATGATAGGTTATGGGGGTAGGGAGAAATCTATACACGGTGCACTCTATTTACTAAGAATGGAGTATAGGTAAAACTTTGAAAATCCTAATAACAGGGTTTTCAAGCTTCAAATAACTTGACATTCCACTGATTCACTGTATCTATAATGTCCCCAGAGGTTTGAGATAATGAAGCACCACTGACCTATGTCATACATTGGGCAGGACCATTATTAAATGCATTGTTCCACAAGATCTTTGGCATCAAGATTGATCCTAAATCACCATATTCCAGTATTTACTGAAGGGAGGTATTATGTACATTTAACCAGCATTTCCTGTCTCTGGATTTCCAAGTAATTTCATTATAATGGACTTTTACATAATAATAATAAAACCAGCTCTGCCTGTTAGGACTCTGCCCACATTGCTCTTCTCTCTGACTCCCATTTGAATCAGGGCAGAAAGCTCCAGAAGCCTGTTTCTCCTCCAGGAAGGAGCTCCTTCAATCCTGTGATGAGGGTTGTGAGACAACACCAGTAAAAAATCTAACTGGTATTTTCCCACCTTCAGTCACCTCCTCAAACTCCAGACTGATCTTCCTATTTTTTTGGATGGATTCATTGGTACCTTTGCTAAGCTATGGTCAAGTAGAAGGATAATGGCTAAAATCTCAAGTGGAAAATAAGCTCTCTGAAAAGATGAGAAGGATGCTCTAAAGGTGCCCCCATCTCTGTATCTAAATCATCCTTTCTTTCTTTTTTAATTATTATTTTAAAATTTTTCTTGCTTGAGACCAACAGGGTCTTGGTATGTCCCCAAGTATTTAAGCTGGACTTATTGGAAGTTCTACTCCGCAGACAGGATACAGATGCATTGTTGGGTGCAAAGGTTTAACTAGTAGCAAAGACACACAATTCCAATGACATCTTTTCAATATTTCATTGTAACAGGGTGAAGTCATTCTATGTGAAAAGTCATGGTTTCTGCTCTTAAGGGGCACATAAAATACAGATGCAGCTCTTACAAATTGTTTCTTTTTCCTTCTACAATAACAGAAAGAAGGCTATAGAACATTCTATAAGGAAGAAGAATGGCAGTGGTAGGGAGAGAGTATAGTAATTAGGGTATGAGGCTAGTGGTCTACAGGGCAGCAGTAGGTGAAGAAGGCAACTCATGAGAGCATCTTTGGTTGCCTCCTTTTTTCATGAATACACCCATCCCACCATATCTCCCATATCAAGATATGCTCAGTGGTGAAAAAGGAACCTTCCTACACTACTGGTGGAAATGCAAATTGGTGCAGCCACTATGGAGAACAGTATGGAGGTTCCTTAAAAAACTAAAAATACTTAAAAAACTAAAATAACCATATGATCCAGCAATCCCACTTCTGGGCTTTTATCCAGGTAAAACTATAACTTGATAAGATACATGCATCCCAATGTTCATAGCAGCACTATTTGTAATAGCCAAGACATGGAAGCAACCTAAATATTCATTGACAGATGGTTGGATAAAGAATATATGGTAAATATAGGAATCCCGCTCCTGGGCATATATCTAGAAGGAACCCTACTTCAAAAAGACACCTGCACCCCAGTGTTCATAGCAGCACTATTTACAATAGCCAAGACATGGAAACAGCCTAAATGTCCAACAACAGATGACTGGATAAAGAAGGTGTGGTGTATTTATACAATGGAATACTACTCAGAAATAAAAACTGACAACATAACGCCATTTGCAGTAACATGGATGTCCCTGGAGAATGTCGTTCTAAGTGAAGTAAGCCAGAAAGAGAAAGAAAAATACCATATGAGATCGCTCATATGTGGGGAAAAAAAAAGAACATAAATACAAAACAGAAATAGACTCATAGACAGAGAATACAAACTTGTGGTTGCCAAGAGGGTGGGGGGTGGGAAGGGACAGACTGGGATTTCAAAATGTAGAATAGATAAATAAAATTATACTGTATAGCACAAGGAAATATATACAAGATCTTATGTTAGCTCAGAGAAAAAAATGTGACAATGAATATATGTATGTTCATGTATAACTGAAAAACTGTGCTCTACACTGGAACTTGACACAACATTGTAAAATGACTATAACTCAATAAAAATGTTAAAAAAAGAAGAATATGTGGTGTATATATATATATATATATATATACATACACATACATACACCACACACACACACACACAAATATATATATATATATATATATATATACACATATATATATAATATACACACATACACACACAATGGAAAAATACTCAGATGTAAGAAAGAATGAAATAATACCATTTGCAGCAACATGGATGGACCTAGAGATTATCATATTAAGTGAAGTAAGTCAGACAGAGAAAGACGAATATCATATGATATCACTTTTTTGTGGTCTCCAAAAAAATGATACAAATGAATTTAGTTACAAAACAGAAAGAGACTCGCAGACATAGAAAACAAACTCATGGTTAACCAAAGGGGAAAGTTGGGATAGAGGGGAGGGATAAATTAGGAGTTTGGGCCTAGCAATTACAGACTACTTACTATATATAAAATAGATAATCAACAAGGACCTACTGTAGAGCACAGGGAACAGAACTATACTCAATATCTTTTAATAACCTATAAAGGAAAAGAATCTGAAAAAAAAATACACATGTATATGTATAATTGAATCACATTGCTGTATACCTGAAACTAATACAATGCTATAAATCAACTATACTTAAATCGAAAAATAAAGATATGCTCACTGGCAATTTATGCTACCCAACATACCCAATGGACCTACACACACACACACACACACACACACACACACATTCCTACCAGTACCTACATCATTCACCTACCAAAAGAGCCACACATGTCCTTCTTAACAACATCCCAAATTTCTTTCCTTTCTCGAAGCCAAAACTTGCTTTCTCCCATTTCCATAGGATTATCCTTTTATCTCCTAGGTAATATAAACAGCTAATAAAAGAGTTCTTTCACATGCATTGATGAATACTATGAAATATTGTCAGGACCTTCTAAGATTATGCAATAGCATTCATTCTGTGACACTATTCCTAGAAGCTTTTGGTTCATTAAGTTTTGAGGATCATCTAAATTTTGGAGGAGCATCTAGAGAATCAATATTTAGTTACAATGGAGACCCAGAAAGGCAGTTCTGCTCTTCAGCACTCTGGCTGGAGTTTGCTAACCCTCAGCCATTGAGGGGAAGACAGCTTATCATTCTTCATTTCTCATGCTTTGCTCAGTAAAGAGCATCCCTGGGGAGAGCTTAACATGTGTGCTGACAGTAGTCAAGAGCTTACACTTGGAGGTGGTAACTGTAATTGTGTGTGTGTGGCAAACTTTTTCTCAGCATAGAAAATCATAGAGAACTTTCTGTTGGAAAAGTTTCCATCAAGGCCTAAGCAAAAAGTATGATGCTCAGTATTTCCCACCTCCTCTTACAGACAGCTGGATGATAATTCTCTACTAAGAGCTCTCAATTGATTTGCAAAATAAGATGAAAAAGTGCATTATATATTTCTTTCCTCCTGACAAAATACAAAATTCAGGACATGGACTAGATAGATTGACTCCAAAAGAAGGGAAGTGGGGGAGTGAATTAAAAATAATTCCAGTGTGCTTTTTTTTAATATCTACTATGTATGAGGTCCTTGAATTCCACTTCTGACGTGAACCGTATAAGATGGAGCCCAGCCCATCTGGGGCAGCCCGGTTCTGCTGCTCATGCTTTCCTCACTATACTGTTAGCTGCCTCTCTGAAAAACACCTTTGAAAAGTCCCACAAAGTCATGTCAAGAAAAACTGGCGACTTACAAATAAAAGGCTTCCCAAACATCAATGAGTCTTGAATAGAAGAGGATTTTTTCCTCTTTTACAACAAAAGGTTGATTTAGGATGAAAGTGAGCATTTAGTAGGTTATGCATATCTCCATACAGGGTCATCCATGCTAAAATAAGTCAGCGAAGCTTTTCTTCCTAGAGAGAATCTAAGGTAACTTTGAGCCCAAGCTAAGTCAAATGATGATAACTCACCAATTAGAGGAATGTAAATTAGTATTTCTCTGTATGATACAGTGAGAGGAGGAAGGATGTACAATTATTTGCTTGCTAATTGACTTCTACTTTTTTTTTCATATACATATTTAGTAAGCACAAGTTCTGAAGCTTAGCTGCCTTCCTTGCTCTGAATCTGTCCTGATATTTCTGGGACCTTGTCATGATGGACATTGACTCAGACAACCTCTGCTTCTAAAATCTACACTTACTATGTCTTCTTTCTAGAATTATCATACCTCAGGTGGGTATAATCTGTTTCCTATTAGAGTCAATCAAAGTTGCAAATAAATAATGGGAAAAGACAGTTGAACTTCAATTAATTCACAAGGGTCTCTTAGTAAATGCAGAAGGTAGAAGTGACCTTTATTCTCATGTTGACCCAAAGCAGTGATAAAAATATCCTTATATAAGCCCATGGAGTGTTCTCGTCTCTTCTTGGGCAGTGATGCTAATATGTTGTGACGATGTGGCTATATGATAGTAAAGCAGTATAATAAAAAAGCCAGGAGTGAGATTAGCCCCCACAATGTGTGTCGTCTTCTTCCCTTTGATGACGACGATGATGATAAAAACAATAATCATCATTAAGTATATACCATTTTTGTGACACTCATTTAAGTGCTTTATCTGATTTTTTTCAGTCTTTAATCTTCACTAGTCTATGAGGCTAATGCTGATTTTATGTCCATTTTACAGATGAGGAAATAGGTTTAAGCTCACAATTATACAGATGTTATGTAGTAGAGCCTGGACTGGATCACAGGCTGTCTGGCTCCAGAATTCAGGTGTTTAACAACCCTGTGCTTCTACCTATGGCAGAAATTTACAATGAAATTTTCAAATTCTCAGAGAGTGCTGAAAAATTCATTTCCATTAGCACTTACCAAGTGCCATTGCCCCCAGCATCCAGTATACATTTTACAGAAGGCAGTGAGGGGCAAGTTAAGCCCCATCACCTGGTTTAATTTAGGCTACACTCTTAGTCAACTCAGATTGTCATAACAAAATCCCTCAGACTGCTTAGACAACAGTTTTGGAGGCTACAAGTCCAAGGTCAAAGTGTTGACCAATTTGGTTCCTGGTAGGGGCTCTCTTCCTGCCTTGCAGGCAGTGATTTTCTCACTCTGTTCTCACATTTGAAGAGAGCACATACACTTGGAGAGAGAGAGAGAAAGCTCTCTGGTGTCTCTTCTTATAAAGGCACTGATACTATCATGAGGGCCCCACCCTCATGACTTCATCTAAACCTAATATGTTAATCAGGGTTCCCCAGAGAAATAGAACCAATAGTCTATCTCCCCCTTTAGATGTTCCAGTTGTATCTTGTATGAAGTGTTCATGCAAGACAGATAAACCAATATTTCAAGTCAAGACACTATTTTCCTATTCATTGGTATCAGGCAGATAGAAATTTTCCAAAACAATTGCACAGTTCTATTTAAGGATAAAGTCTCAGGTGCCAGCCCCAGGGATAGAGCAGGACCCACCAGGTTCCTATACCCAGTTGCGCAAGAGAAGGGAGAATCTCTGTATTCTAGCTGTTGCTTATATGGAAATTTTTAATGGCATCAATGAGAACCTACTTCTAACATTGGTCATGTTATTTAGCAAGTTTGCAATTTCATCAATAAAACTGACTTCTGAAACTGTTCATTAATGAAGCATTCGTTTTCTATTGGGATATGAATAACAAAAATGCACTGAGCAGCTGCCCTCTGAAGTAAGGGCTTCCTGATTGGATTGTTAGCTCAGTACTCCCAGAGTGTGAATTCCTGTTGAAATCAACTAAACCTAAGTTGCTGCTTAAGAAACAGCCATGCACACATCATATCAAAAACATGCATGCACACACAATACTGCACTGTCACCTTCAAGGAAAGACAAACTATAAAGCAAAGAGGACTACTTATAATCTGAGAGGGAGAATTTGATCATATAAAGTATGCAAACATTTACCCCAGCAGCTAGTAAAAATAATGCTCAAACTTGAGAGGTTTTCATATTTCACTGAATAGAAGACATTAATTGTAAGATGCACCATTATTTTATATATTTCAGGAAGAAAGCCAAAACTTCCCCAAATGAGATTAAGAGGAAAAGGGTGCTTAAAGCCATGATGTAAAAGGACTTTATGCTCCTTGAAAGGGTAAGCTAAAGATAAACTCACCACGTAGAGAGACCACAAAGAAGCCTGCATATCTGAAACTTAGCACCAGTTGGAAGGATGGGAAAGAAAAAATCTCCTCTGAATATTTTTTTAACAAAGTACATATTCATTCAAGTTTAAAGTCTGAATGAAGACTACCAGTGCAGTTCCAAAACCTGAATTTAATTTAAAGTGATCTCTTAGTGGGTAGAGGCCAGCTAAGTGACTGACAGAAGCCAGTGTAAGTTCTCTCTTAAAAAAACAATTTCAAGTCAGGCAGAAGGCAGACAGCAATGTAAGACACTGTTGATTTTAAGGCACACCCTAATTTCAGAGAAATTAATCAACATGTAAAAATGTGTGCATATGATAACCAATGAAAATATGGTTAATTTATTACTTCATTTACTTGCTTGAATTAGGGAGCCTCTACTCAATGACTTCCTTTTACGATGGGCCTTGCAGTGCTATAGAGCAGTTGAGTATATTCAAGGTTCGGTTAAATCATGAGGGACTATATCTATTTATGGTGCCAGAGGAACTGTAGAAGAAGATCATTTCAAAGCTGTATTCTAATATCTCACTGGCAGTGAACTCACTTGGCTCAAAGAGAAAGGCTTTCCTTTTGTTGACTTGTCATCAATCTTCTCTAACAGAAAAGAAACCCTTTGGAGAGCAGGCCTCTGGGAAGCCTCTTTCATAACAGTAAGCTCTTTCAGGTTCATCCTTTGATTCTCAGTAGATCTCCAGCAGATGTTTCTGTACCTCTGAAGTACAGTTGTTGGAGTTTTAACTTGATTAAGCTGTCACTCAAAATTGTTGTTTGTATCATCAATCCAACATCAAAAAGCCACCAGACCATGGATCTGATGTCAAAAAGTTTTGGAGTGACAGCAGGAGCAGATGGAGCATTATATCCCAAATGTTCATCTCTGAATCGCTCTGAGGTTTCCTCCTCTGGAAATAAATCAGGGCCAGCTGTGGGGAGCGCACATCCTCAGATGAACCCTCGGACACGTACAGAGAAAACTGAATAAACTTCTTGAGCTGGGAGATAGTTTGAACCGGTAGGCTTCTCAAACTTGCATTTGAAAAACATCAGAAGCTTTTGTCATAAACCTCTTATTGCTAATAATTGTCAATTCAGAGAAACTTGCAAAGATAACACAGAGTTCCAAGTAACCCCAAGCCAAGTTTCCCCTTGCTGACTTAAAGAAAGGCACACGACATAAGAATTGTGAGTTTAAGTTTTATTCTGGGTCTGGCTGAGGACTGTATCCTGGGAGACACTTCCTCAGGTAGCTTGGAGGAAACTGACCCAAAGAAGTTGGGGAGAAGCCAGCCTACATGCGATTTTTGGCTAGGGAATACATGCAGTCAAGCATACATCTTGGTAAAAGATTACTGCTAGTCAGAAAGAACAGTTATCTCAGGTTAATCACTTTAGTGCTTTGGTATGTATGAGGAAATGCAAGAATCTGGGGTCATTAAAATTCTTCCTGAGATACACATCTATCTAAGGGCCCTGCTTGTCCAAAGCACAGAGTGTCCCAGTCTGCTTAGTGTCTTCTTAGTTTCCTCTCCGAGTGCACTGTCAATCAGAGACTTAAGACTGAACCCTTGTAGGGCTGGGTGGTGACTTGGTAGGACTTGGCTCTTTGTTCACACCCTAAGTTAACATCTTATGTTACCATGGTACATTTGTCAAAATTAAGAAACCAACATTGATATATTCAAAGGCCTTTAAAATAGTAAGTATTTTTAAAAGGCTTTTAAAAATACATACACTGTGTAGCTTTAGACACTATAGGAATGCATGTGGGATTATACGTAAAATAACCAAGCTCTGTATGAAAGCTAAACTGAATTTATTTTTCACTTTGTTTATGCTACCCCGACTCCACCCACCACCTCCTACCTAAAATGTAAGAAAGAACCTCCACAATCCTGTCAAGGCCCAATTTAAGACTCAGATCTTCCATGTTCTGTTCCCACGGTTGTACTCGTCCCCAAATTCCTGTTATGTAAATTCAGACCCAGTCATATTTCTGATTTGCATAAACAAGTTTTCATTCATAAATATAAGCTTAGTGTGTGGAATATAAAAGACCAGGTTTGTATCCCGATTCTTCCGTCATCCATCACTGTGTGACCTGGAGCAAGTAGGGCTAGTATTATTATCACCTACCTGATAATGTGTATGAGTATTAAATAAACTCTTTCATATGAAGCACTTAGCATAGTACCTGGGACATAGTACAGAGCCAGTAAGTATTATCTGTAACTACCAACTCGGCTACTTCCACACAAAATGGGCCCATGAACTATGACGCATGGGCCAAAAGTGTCTCACTGCTTGTTTTGGTATAATCCATAAGTTTAAAATAATTCTTCCATTTTGAAATGGTTGAACAAAGTAAAAAGAAGACTACTTTGTGACATGCAAAAATGAAATTCAGATTCAGTGTCCACAAACACCGAATTATATTTTTTACATTATATTATATTTCAATATAGTCAATGCATTGTTTTAGGGATTGTCTGTGGCTGCTTCTGAGCTGCATGGCAGAGTTAAGTTGCAGCAGATACCATATGGCCCACAAACCCTTAAATATTTACTCTCTGGACCTTCACAGGAAACATTTCCAAATCCTTGCTCTAGAAGTTTTGTTTACCATCTGACGGTGTTCTCCATGAAAAAAGAATAATGTCATATTGCTTTTGTTTTGTTTTGTTTTGTTTATCAATTTTTTAAGCTATGGACATCACCTAAAAGAAACTATTCTTGCTTCATGAGAGGATAACTCAGTCACAGCACCACTCTGAACCCAAAATTCTTCATCTTTAAAATGATGATAATAATAGATAATAACTATCTCAGAGAATTAATGAGAATTAAAGAAGAATGTATGTGAAGTGCCTGTCAACATTTCACTCACAAAGGGCTTAACAAAGAGGATGTTTTGCTTTAACCCTTCCCATCTGACTTTTCTAGATAATGGAAACCCATAATCAGACAGTTCAAACCTCAGACAGTCTTCTCTTAAGTTGAACACCACACTATAGCAAATGCCAAAAGGTCAGTTTCCAGTATGTAGGCCTAATGTCTACAGACACTAAAAAGCTGATTAAATATAGGTTCTACCATTATCTGGGCAGAAGATAATCTTTCAATTATTGCCCATTGATTAATTCATTCTTATTTTTAAGCGACTCAACAGGGGCTAATTGGTAGAAAATACCTGCTTCCTATATTAACTGAAGTCAGTAGGGTTCTTGTTTTATCCCGATCATACACCTGAAACACTTGTATCCATTTAATTCTGGGATTTGCAGAAGAATTAATAATATGTTATCTGCAAATACTCATTAAGCATAGGACTAGGGAAAATGCTATGTGCAGAAACTAAAATAATGAGCCCAGACAGACATGTTGGAACTCACAGCCTAGTGGGAAAACTGACATTATTGATATGTAACATATGGACATGTTACTGTGTCCCTGCATTAAGTGCTATGAAAAAGAAATACAGCCAGCTGTAAAAAAATTTTGAGTCAGTCAGGGATGTGAATAAAGGACAAGTTGGAGTTGATTAGTAGGGAGATTTAGAGTAGAAAGAACATTATATACAAAGACCTTGTTGCAGGAGGGAGGGCAGCAAATACAAAAGATGCCCGGGGCGGGGGGTGTAGGGTGGGAATAAAGCCACTTAGAGGAGGTGCTGGTCATAGGTGGAACTGGACATATAGCCAGGGACTGGACCAAGTGTTAGATTGTTCTTTTTTGATCATAAGAACAAGGGATATCAGGATACTCTGCTCCAAAGTAAGAGGATTCATGTATTTGTCAAGTATTTGATAAATGTCTACTATGTGTCAAGCATGGTTCTAGGCACTAAGGATTCAGCAGTGAAATTTTAAAAAATCCTTATGCTTAAGGAGCTTAAACTCTAGTGGATCACTATACATGACTTTGGAAAGTATGCTATCTTATACTATTTGTCAACTTTTTTTTCCCATGACCTACCCTCTTCCATTAACAAACATACACAAATGACTTAAAGATAAGACAAGACACAATAAACCTCCTAGCAGAAAACATAGGCAAAACATTATCTCACATACATCTATCTCAGCAAGGTTCTCCTAGGGCAGTCTACCCAAGCAGTAGAAATAAAAGCAAAAATAAACAAATGGGACCTAATTAAACTTACAAGCTTTTGCACAGCAAAGAAAACCATAAGCAAAGCAAAACAACAACATACAGAATGGGAGAAAATATGTGCAAAAGATGAAACTGACAAGGGCTTGATCTCCAGAATATATAAACAGCTCATACGACTTAATAAGAAAAAAAAAACCCAATCCAAAAATGGGCAGAAGACTTAAATGAGCAATTTTCCAGGAAGACTTACGGATGACCACTAGGCACATGAAAAAATGCTCTGTATCACTAATTATCAGAGAAATGCAAATCAAAACTACAATGAGTTATCAACCCATACCAGTCAGAATAGCCATCATTCAAAAGTCCACAAATGATAAATGCTGGAGAGGCTGTGGAGAAAAGGGAACTCTACTATATTGTTTGTGGGAATGCAGTTTGGTGCAGCCATTGTGGAAAACAGCATGGAGATTCCTCAAAAGACTAAAAATAGACTTACCATATGACCCAGCAATCCCACTCCTGGGCATATATCCAGAAGAAACCCTGATTCAAAAAGATACCTGCACCCCAATGTTCATAGCAGCCCTATTTACAATAGCCAAGACATGGAAACAACCTAAATGTTCATAGACAGATGACTAAATAAAGAAGTTGTGGTATATTTATACAATGGAATACTATTCAGCCATAAAAATGACAACATAATGCCATTTGCAGCAACATGGTTGTCCCTGGAGAATGTTATTCTAAGTGAAGTAAGTCAGAAAGAAAGAAAAGTACCATATGATATCACTCATATGTGGAATCTAAAAACAAAAAAAAAAAAGAAGAAAGACAAATGAACTTAGAAGAAGACAAATGGACTTAAATACAAAACAGAAACAGACTCACAGACATAGAATACAAACTTGTGGTTGCCGGGGGGAGGTGGGTGGGAAGGGAGAGACTGGGAGTTTGAGATGTGTAGATACTGACAGGTATACATAGAATAGATAAACAAGTTTATACTGTATAGCACAGGGAAATATATTCAATATCTTGTAGTAGCTCACAGTGATACACAAAAACAATTTAGACATTTGTTTACCCAATTAGTCCTTCCATGAAATTTAAATACCACAGATATACTGTGTATTTGTTTGGGTGTTGCATGTATATATGTGTTTTATACATTAAAAGAATAAGACATTTTACTCCAATCTTCATCTCATTGGAGGCAAGACCACTTGCATTGAGAATGCATGTTATTCATGTGTGGACTTGTGATCTAAAGAGAAATTGCTATTTAGGAATAGTTGGCCAGATCTTATCTATGAGATGACTTGGCAAATACTAATTCTGTACATCCCTCACTGTCTTGATTAAAAATGATAAATTAGTAACGTTTGTATTAGCTCCCTGTCCTTACCCAATTTGTTTTCCTGACCCATTTAGCTATTCTGCATTTGTCTATTGGATCCAATATCTCCTTAAACTTTCCCATCATCCTTACTTCCTTATTCAAAAAAATCTCTATTCTTAGCTCTATTTACTTGAAGACCCAATTTCAAATTATTCTTTATTAGATTACATTTATAAGGTTTAGTGATTCCATATGCACCCTTATACCACCAGTCTAACTCTATGGCTAAAATGCCCATTTATTTCATTTAGTTCACTGGCTTTCAAAAAGAATTACAGTATTACTAAAGAAAATAACATAAACATCATCGCTGTGGGTGGTTTAAGTGATAAAGAAAAGCTCAGGCACCCGCGTAGTTCATTTGTATGCAAATACGATAGTCATTGTGCATATTTCGGTGAAGAATTAGTAAATGACTTCATTAAATATAAGATAATTGGGAAACACCAAAAAAAGGTGAATTCTAAATTGTTTTGCAAACTCTGCGTGCAAATGCTGAACAAATCATATTTTAGGCTGTCAGTTTTTAGTGCTGTAAAATGCATTACCAAGTGCCAGTCATATATCTTGGATTTTGTTTTCTCTGTGTAGAATTAAATTCCAGATTTGCTTTGATCTCACTCTTGTATTTACATCTTTCTCCTTTGTTTAAACTGTCTTCTTTTATTTACAGTATGCAGAAAGGGAAGCAGGTTTAAGTCCAATTACCATAATTTCTGCTTGACTTATGTGCACTTAAGCTGTTTAAATCTTACTTTGGTGACAGGAGATTTTTCCTTCAGGATTCTTCAATAAATCCTTCCAAACCTGATGAATAATTTGATTCACAATCAGTCCCTTCAATGCACAAAATACTAGATTCCTGAGTATCGCTAAGTTTGAGGAGTAAACCTTGCATCTAGAACACAAGCCAATGGTGGAAACATCACTTGGCTTTGCCAAATTAGTGCTATACCAAACAGTTGTCAACAATTTTCTTTTTCTCCAAAAACTATCATAAATTTTCAATGCAAACTTTTTAGCATGAAATTGCATAAGGTCCTTTACGAAGTGGCTCCCAACTTGTACTGACTGCCCTGCTATTATCCTCAAATCAAATGTTTGGCTTCGGTGGGATCTCTAGGTTCTGTCTCCATGCTCTTGTTTGTTCTGATTTCCCTACTTTGATGGCCATTATGTATCTCTTTATGAAAATCCTACTCATTATTCAAGACCTAGCTCAAATTTAAATCTCTCTTGGCTGCAGCAGCTCATATCCACCTATCCCCTCTCTAAACTCTTTTAGAAATGTGTTGATAGTCACTTACTTTGACCAAAATTCTTACACACCAAACTGTTAATTCTTATTGGAGTGCTCAAAGTGGGTCTGTAAGTGCCAGCAGTATCACCGAACAAAGCTTGAATCCTGAAAGTCCTTGTGATGGTTTAAAATACATTCACATTCTTTGACAGTCCTCTCATCAAATAGTGAACCAAATTCCCATCCCCTTGAGTGTGTGCTGGACTCAGTGACTCATGCTGATGAGTAAAATATGGCAAAAGTGACAGTGTGTGGAATCTGAGACTAGTTTAGAAAAGATATCGTGGCTTCTAATTTGCCCTCTCTCGGGTAACTTGTCTGGGGGAAAGCAGCTGCCATGTTGTAAGGATACTCAAGCAACCCTATGGCGAAGTCCATATACTGAGAAATATAAAGCTTCCTGCCAATAAGGATGTGGGTGTGTCATCCTAAACATAGATCCTTCAGCCCCAGTCAAACCTTCACATGTCTGAAGCCTCAGCTGACATCTTGATAGCAACCAAGCTGAGTTGTACCAAAACTCCTGACCCATACAAACAGTGAGACAACAAATGTTTGTTTGTTTGTTTTTAACGACTACATTTAGGGGGAAATGGTTACACTGTAATAGATAACTATGCAGCATCCATTACTCTTCCTTTCTCTCACCTTTCCTGTGCATCCTCTCCATCACCAAGGCCTATATATTTTTTTCTCTAAACTATTTCCCAAAACCATCTGCTTTTCTTTACTTCTCCTGCTTTGTCTGCCACCATCACCTTTCACTATAGGATCATCCTTCCGACTGTTGGTCCTGCTTCTGTTATTTATTTCCCCCTCACCTCATTGGACCCGCTCACCTGTCAGTATATCCCTTACATTACAACCAGAGCCAGAGGGATCTCTGTTCAACCTGAGTTGTGCTCTACAAGGGCTGAAAAGCACACTGCAGTAGGCAGAATTCTAAGATGGCCCCAGTGATTCCCATTCCCTGCTATACATGCCATGAGTAATCTGCCCTTCCAGGGTGGGCAGAAGAGAGAATATAATGAAATTCACTCCCTTGAGTAAGTTACATTCTAGGGCAGTAGTAAAGTGATTTTGCAAATGACCTTGGGGTCTCAAATCAGTCGATTTTGAGTTAATCAAAGAGGTGATTATTCCAAGTGGGCCTGGCCTAATCAGATGAGTCCTTAAAAATACTTAGGCTCTTCCCAAAGAGGGAGATTTGAAGCATGAGAGAAACTCTCTTGCTCATTTTGAAGAAGTCAGTTGCCCTGTAGTAGAGAGGGTCACGTGGTAGGGAACAGTGCATGGCCTCTGGTGAGGGTCTCAGTTCCTACGACGACAAAACTGAATTCTGCTACCAACCAACAAGCCTGGACAAGGATCTTGTACCTCAGATGAGATCATAGCTCTGGGCAACCCCGTGATTTCAGCTTTGTGAGAGCTGAGCAAAGAACCTGGCTGTGCTGTGCTTAGTCTGCTGAATCACAGAAACCATGTAAGAAATTTGTCTTAAGCTGCTAAATTTGTTATGCAACAGAAGAAGACTACCAGACATACAGACTTCTCCACTGTCTCAAAGGACACAAGCACACTGGTGGCCCACTGGACCCACTCTTGTTTCCTGTGTTTGATTCAGCAATTTCTTCCTCACAGTGCTGCACCTGAATATAACTTGCAAAGGTATTCATCCCTCTTATCCTCCCATTCTTCACAACAGACTCCTTACTGTGTCACTTTTAACTACTCTAGAATACGCTTAACAACACTGGGAGGGTGATACTGTTTTTATTCCAACGTCACAGATGAGGAAGACGCGGTACCCGGAGGCCTTACTCTCAGCCGCAAAGTGTTGGGGCCAATAAGAAACGCTAAAGCATGAGGAGTCATTACCCAGCAGTCATTTAGGGAGGGAGACTAGCACTCCCTTCGCTAGTGAGACTGTATTTGAAGCAGTAAAGTGAAGAAAATGGAAAAGTCTGCAAACTGTGAATCTAACCACTTCCTTTGCTGAAATCTTTGAGTTTATTTTTTTCCCCTAGTATATTTGTGGTAAAACTTGAAACCTTTATTTTGCCTCTAAACCAATGTATGGTCTGATCTTTTACTCTCTTCCCAGCTTCAGTCCATGTTATGCAATTGATAGCTTGTGACTTCATAATTCAAAAGTCAACAAACACATAGCAAACGCCTAAGAGGTATTTAAACCTTAGTTATATTGACAAATCTTTGCATACAGAGCAGAGGATCATATTTAATTAGAACACTTACTGTGTGCTAAGTCAAAGAAATTCAAGACTGATTATGACATGGCCCCCACTCTCAAGCTGTCAAGTGGAGGGGATGAACATATTAGTGCTAAGAGTATAAACTGATAAGCATAGCCTGGAGAAACACAAACCCTTGAGGCAGGAGGTAAGTACATTAAATGTCAGAGAGGCAGCTTTGGCCTTTAATGTACCTACCTGGTTTAATGCAAAAACCAAAAGATTGTGATAATTCCTCAATTAGTGGTTTTCACACTTTTTTTTAAGCCACAGCTCTCTCAGTAAATATATATATATATATATATATATATATAGCGAATATCTTGGCTCGACTAGAAATATGGAGTAACTCAAGAAGTGGGGCTTTTGGTACTAAAATCAGGACAGTCTTGCTGTTGTTAATCTTAATAAAAACAAAGGGAAGGTTGGATAGTTGGCTGAGTCAGTAGCAACAGCAGGTGGACAGCATTGACTGCTATGGTCTTTTGTGACTGCTGGGCTTGGCTTTCGGCAGAAAGGAGGTGAGAGTTTTGAAATTGCTACTATAGATTTATTATTTCGGCCCTGCAGGCACTTGTCCTCCAAGTGATGATGAATGTCATTTTCAGAGAATGAGCTTTTCCTAAGAAAATAGCAGATTTTTACTTCTAATAGAATCAAACCCAAATACTTCCTGTGGGTATACCATGGCCCAGCACTCAGCTGGATGCTTCAGAGTCACCACAAATGAGCACTAAAAATGCTGTTTTACCCTCAAGGAGTTTACAGGTAAGTCAAGAATACAGAAACAAGTGCCAAGGATCACAGAATACACCTGATACTCAGTGCTGGTGGAGTTCCAAGAGGAAAGCTCTGCGTAACAGCTGGAGGAACCAGAGCAAACTTTTCTGGGGTGAGGTTGCGACTCACTCTGCACCAAGCACACTGCTCCATTCTTGACAACATCCTATTTAGTTTGGTGTCAGTGATTCTGCAGCAACATAGAATGAGCCTTTTCTGGTGCCTTCTAGACATTGTTTTTCTTATATAAGAAATCCAAAGGTGGAAAGTCCAGGGGAGCTGCAGTACCCCTGCAATGCCAGTAAGAGCCCATCTTCTGTGGTTCTTGCTCAGCCATTCTTACTGTGAGGCTATCATCCTCAGATCCATCCTCATGCTCTCAAGATATTTGCTACTTTCACTCCTCTGTTTCTATTCAAGAGAAAGGAAAACATATGTCCCACACAAAAACTTATATGCAAATGTTTATAGAAGCATTATTTATAAAAGCCCAAAAAGTAAAAACAAATCAAATGTTCATTAACAGATGAATGGATCAGTAAAATCTATCATATCCATTAAATGGAGTGTTATTCAGCCATTAAAAGGAACAAAGTAGTGATACCTGCTACAACGTAGGTGAATCTTTAAAGTATTAAGCTAAGTGAAAGAAGCTAGAGGCAAATGCCACGTATGGTATGATTCCATTTGTATGAAATGTTCAGAATGTGCAACTCTCCTGAGACAGAAAGTAATGAGTGGTTGCCTAAGGTAGGGGCAGGGGAATTTGGCAGAAATGAGGAGCAACAGTTAATGGCTGCAGGATTCTTCTAGGGGTAATAAAAATGGTCTAAAATTGCTCATGATGGTTGCACAATACTGTGAACATGCTAAAAAAAATTGAACTGTATACTTTAAAAAGGTGAGTTGTATGGTAGGTGAATCATGTC
Organism: Vicugna pacos; assembly: GCF_048564905.1. Classification (NCBI taxonomy): domain Eukaryota; kingdom Metazoa; phylum Chordata; class Mammalia; order Artiodactyla; family Camelidae; genus Vicugna; species Vicugna pacos. The sequence goes on along the minus strand of NC_132997.1, from coordinate 80,875,259 downwards.
TCCATAAAGCTCTTATTAAAAACACACAGTAATATGAATAAATACATATGTCAATATATACATTCCAAAACTTATTTTTGTTTTAAATAAAATATAATAATTTTGAAAAGATATTTGCCAGATTTCTGATCATTATTTTCACCTTCTGGGCAAGAAGAGTGGGTTACTGGCAAAGGAAAGGCAGATGCTGTTCAAGTTTGACTTACTTTTAAACAGCTTTCTGAGAAGTGCCACTCTGTCTTTGACTTACGTCTCATTGCCCAGGGGATGGTCACGTGGCACCTCCTGGCCCCAAGGGAGTCTGGGGAAATGAGTGCTTCAGCTGAGTACACTGTCATCACCTTTCTTTTGAAAGAAAGGAGAGAACAGATAATGGGAAGACAAAAAACAGTGTCTGCCTCAATCTTCAAAAACAGACAAAATAAAAACAAAACCCAAAACACATGAAAAACTTGTGAAAATGTCAGAGCCAGGAGGAGCCAAGGAGACTTGGTGACAAGTCTGTACCCCGGGTGGGATCCTGGAGCACAAAAAGGGCTATTTGGTGCAAGCCAAGAAAATATGAATGAAGTATAGCCTTTAATTATGAATGATGTATATATGTAGATATGGTGCACAATAATGTCTAACAGCATATCAGTGTTGGTCTACTAATTGTGACAAATGGACCCTAGTCCTGTGAGATGGGACTAAGGGGGAACTGTCTGTGGAAGTATATAGGAACTCTACTATCTTTGCAATTTTTCTGCAAATCTAAAACTGCCCTAAAATTTAAGGAAAAACTATTTAAGAGAAGCAAGTCAGAAAAAATACTTTGATATCCTTTTTATTTCCTTCACTGAAAGTCGTGAAAACAGAGACGAAAGAGTTTTGAGAGGCTTAACCAAGGTCAAATAGCAATTGAGGAGCAGAACTATGCCTTGAGTCCAGTCTCACTGTATTACAACACTGATGTAAAAGCATTTTCCACAGAAGAATCCCCCGTGAGAATGGGCAGGTTCTAAGAGAATTGCCAGAGTCCCCAGCGTGTGAGCTCATTCCTCTTGTATGCTGCCCCTGGTGTTTTAGGTGGCAAAAGGCATACACAGAGCCTTAAAAACGATGCTAGGAAACTCTAGGAAAGCCCAGTCAGAGTAATTTATAAAAGAAATAAACATTTACAACAACAAAGCCCAGAGCATTTAAAGCATACTGCCTGCTATTAGCTTTCTGCTAAGACCATAAACTCCACAGAGACGCTGAAATTTGGGCTCTGACTTATAACCCCAATAGTACCCACAGTCTGACTACATTCATATCAGAGATACTTAAAAACGTCCACTGATTGAATACATCTATCCTAAACGCCGCAATCAGTAAATCAAACACTGACATCGGTAAAAGAAAACCCAGACTAACGTCCAAAGATCACATTTTCTATCTGAGATTTCGTAGACTCAGATTTTGTTGGCTTTCTTTTCCCTTTCTCATCCACTGAGGCGGCTTCCTGCCACATTACAAATAACGTTCACTTAAATATTTTTTTAAGAAATAGTGCGTGTATACATATTATATATATATATATATATATATATATATATATATATATAATTTTTTTTCTGTAAAAAGCCAGGAAATGAATTTCATTCTGTGCCTCGGAGCATCAAGTGTTCCTCTTGGGACACTGCCTGCCTGGAGTGGCTGTCCTCTGACGCCTCCTTGGCCATTGTCATATAAAGGAGTCAATTTTTCCACGGATTCTCCTGACAGTCATTTTCTGACTGTTCATTCTGTTGAGCTCCACCCTAGGCACTAGAAATATCATAGTGATCATGACGTAGCTTCCCCTTCATGGAGGAGGGCAAACAGATCATTCACAGATGAGACTTAAGTAGCAATACAAGTACCTTCGTGACAAATGCCGTGGCGGGGGCGGGGTCCTACGGAGAACTTTGGGAGAGAGACGGATAACTAAGCTACGGTATTGCGCATTTCGGGGGCACACAGAATAAAAACCTCTCCCTACTGTGCCTGAGATTAAATGCAATTGAGGGAGATGAGAGTTGGAAAGTGAAAAAAATTAAAAATCATGTTTAATAATTAAAAAAAAATCCTAAAACTGCCAGCCTAAACACCATGTGGACAGTTCGGGGTTTCAGTGGGGAGAGCAGAGTAGATGCGTTGCCTCTGCTGATGGGTAGATCCCAAAAAGACAGAGGCAAAAAGAATGGTTGAGCCACACAGGTCTGGTCTTTCCTTTCAGCTTAAACCATCAGCTAAGTACTTCTTTCCCTTCCAGGTTAAAGTGAATGAGGCAGTAGAGAAGATGAGAACATCATTCCAGGGAATGAAAATGAGGACAGGGCAGGGAAGAAAAGATCCACTGGAGAAAGTCACAGCTATGTTGTGCGATCAGAGATGAATGGCAGTTTGAGAGTCAAATGGGGAATGACGCCAGGTCATATAAACCCTCCGGTCTTGTCAAGAAACTTTCCCCTTGTATTCTCAATGTAAATATAATTTATGATTTGGGAACAGGGTGTACATCTACCAGATTTGCATTTTAAAAGTAATTATTTCGCCAAAGAATAGAAAAATGTGACAGAGTTCAGTGAGAAATGATGGTGGACTGCACCGGAATAGTGACTGTGAAAATCAGGAAAATTTGTCAGATTTAGAAATGATTTGCAGGGGAAATATAAAGACTAGTTTATTGGATGTGGGTAGCGGGGTGAGGTCAAGGAACGTTCTAAGGATGGTGCCCAGGATTCTAGCCTAGGCAACAAGGGATACTGGGTCCACTGCCTAATCCAGGAGAGTCTCCCTATTTCAAAATGAGCTCGTTAGTGACTGCAATTCCTTCTGCTACATAAACGAATAGCCATGTAACCTGATACAGTCACAAGCTTCAGAGATTAGGGTATGGACATGGGGTGGGGGGCATTACTCTTCTTACCCACCAACAAATGAATGTGCCGGGTACAAACATATAAATGTGGATGAGTCATTTAAAGGGAGAAGTTAAAGAAAGGAGATAATCAAAGGGCAAGGTCCCACTCATCTAAAAAATGACCCAGTGCCAACTTGGTTACAATTTCCAAGCATAAGTGGAGGAGGGTGAGGGGAAGCTCTCATTGATGGTTTCTCTTTTCATCATGAAATGTGATGTCAAGTCATTAATTGGAGGAGAGAAGATGGAGGAGTGGAGGGGTGGGTTCAGATGGCTGAGGAGAGTGGAGTCACCACTGAGGAGAAGTACGAGAGACAGACAGCCATGGGAACAGGTTTGCTGAATGTCAAAGAGCTGATTCCAATCAAACGTCACAACCAGAAGAATGATTTTACAAACTCCCTTTTTAAGTTTAACATTTACATTTTCTTTCTTGGTATAAATGCAATGTTTAATGGTCAACAGTATTAGTGGTAACACATTAAAGATAACAATAAAAGCAGTAATACCTAATGTATACAAAGCTTTATGGTTACTCCTTTATTGCTTTTTAATCCTTCTAATTATCCAGTGAGTAGATTTTTAAAAATTATACTATTTGTAAAGGTGACTTTCTACTTACAGTTATTACAAAATATTGGCTACATTCCCTGTGTTGTACAGTACACTCGTGAGCCTGTCTTACACCCAGTAGTTTGTACCTCCCATCCCTGCTTCACTCTATCCCCCCTCCCCACTCCCCGCTGATAATCACTGGTTTGTTCTCTATATCTGTGAGCCTGTTCTTTTTGTAATTAACATCAACATTTACATTTAACACAGACAAACCTAAGTTACATACAAAGTTCACCTTAACTTTGTGCACTGCTGATGTAAGAGAGAGTTACCTTTCTAGAGAAGGTTAACTGGCTTTAGAGGGGCATAAATGATGCCTATAAGTATAAAATGGAAATAAACAAATGAAAGAGACATACACACGTGTACAGGGGGAGAAAGCATGGAGAGGGGACAGGCTCGGGTTTCATTTTTAATTTCTACTCTGTCTGAGCAATTCATAATCCAGGGGTCTGAGTATCTTGACATAGTATAGAAATGCTTTTGAGGGGAAAATCCAAGAAAAGGTGCCAGCATAGAAGCTTCCCTGGGGTCTCTCCTTATTTGCTCTCTGCAGCAGTCTCCCACTTCTGAATTTCCTGTTCTACTCCTCACTCCCAGGAATTAGTGTGCTGGCTAGAAAGCCATGACTACAGTTCTTGATGACTGACATGGACTTTGCCTAAAAAAACCAAATCGGTAAAACAGCTTGGTCTCAAACCCTCAAAAACAGCACTGAACCTCAGCTGCCTGCCACTGCACCTTGCATCCAAGAGAGAATAAATTGTTTCAAGAGCAAGAACCTGGAAAAGGGAAGGGAGAAAAAAGAACGGAACAGAAGGCCGACCACATTCCTTTGATGCGGTTCCTGCTGACACCCTGGGCGAGATGTTCCCTGTGTAAGATAGATCACAAAATGCATTAAGAGATATTATGCTGTAGACTCCAATTAGCATCACCGGGATCCCTCTGCTAGCTCACTGTCCAAAAAATTAATTTTATTGCTTCCAGAACTTTGAACAAACTCATATAATCCTTCAAGCAGATGTACGAGGCATTAAAAACCACAATTACATTATTTCAAAGCCATAATTAAAAAGTTTGGTTCTAGTTCCAGGCCTACCATTGATTTCTAAGAGACACATGCTTCAGATCTGCTGTAAGCACTAATAAATTACCAGCTTTGAGCAAAATAAGTTTAGCTTCCCATAAAGAATAAAATGGGGTTTTATTGTGGGAAAAGGGGAAGACTAAATGATTGTAAATTTGTATTGCGTTTTTATATCCACTTGGGTTTGAAGTCAAATATAATTTGACATTTTATTGATAGTTTCAGTGTTTAAAGCTGACAAGAAGTACATTAAATTTTACCATGTAAATCTGATATGACAATAAAAAGCCTTCCACACTTCTCATTGGAATTGTTGCAGTAAAATGAAATAAGGAGTATTATCAAGAAAATGAATTTTTTTTTCTTTAAAACATTTTTTTTAAGAAGCTCTGAGCTGTCTGGAGTTAAAGTGCCCTCTTTTTTATAGGGGTCAAATTTTCCTCGTAACTGGTGATTCTCTCCTGAGTAGGCCCCAAGAGAGGCTTTATACTTGGAGCCTACTGTTTTCCTGATAATAATAATAAGTGACTATCACAATCGGTGTAAAACAACAGAAACTTAATGGCCTTGCAGTTCTGGAGGCTGGAAGTCCAAACTCATGGTGTTGGCAGGACCGTGTTCCCTCTTGACACAGGAAGAGATCCTTCCCTGCACGTTTCCAGCATCTGGTGGTCTGCCATCGGTCCTTGGCATTCCTTGCCTTGGGGCTGCATGACCCCAGTCTTTGCCTGGGTTGTTACATGGCGCCCTCCCAGTGTATGTCTATCTCCACATGGTCATCTTTTTATAAGGACACTAATCCTTATAAAAGGAGTAGGGGACCCCCTCCAGTCTAATATGACTTCACCTTAACTAGTTGCATCTGCAAAGGTGCTGTTTTCAAACAAGGCCACATTCTGAGGCATCGGGGGTTGGGACCTCAACCGATCTTTTTCAGGGGGATGCAACTCAACTCTATCACAATCTCTACTGAAATCAACAAGGCAAAGGCATCAAACACCACTGCAGCACACACAGCTGCATGTGGCTGGATGGAGGTCTCTGCACTGAACATGTTTTGCTGTCAAGATGCTTTCAGAAGGTCATACTTATTGAAAGCAGAACCCGTGTTTTATCTTGCATAGTGGCCGCATCCTGTCACACGGCCACACATTTGATGCCATACCAAAAACATCACTTCACGTTCATGAAATTAAACATCAAATAGGAATTTAATGCAATATAATCAGCAGCAGTCTGACCCAGAATTGGTCAGGACATTAAGACCGAGAAGGATTGAGCAGAATCAAAAACTGCACTTATTTCTGAGTGCAGAAGTAACACTACAGCACTACAACACAACAAACAATTCTCTAACCATGTGATACACAGGACACCTTGTCAGACTTGACTATTAGATGAACAATAGTCTTTTAATGTATTTCATGCAACATTTTTTAAATCTAAAATTAAAATCTAACTGGCATCCTGTATTTTTTCTTGCTAAATCAGGTAACCTATTCATGATTGCATTATTGCCTAGTAAGTGATTTTCAGCTATTTTTCTGGTATCTACATGGAGCATGGGGAACAGGGGAAGGGGACACATGGAGGAGTAAGCACCTACTAAGTTCACTCCTCTTTTACAATGTTTCAATTCAAAAATCATACATTTACCAAGACTGAGGACACTGTATATGTGTGTGTATTGTGTGTGTGTGTGTCATGCATTGTGTTTGAATTATTTTCCCCAAAATCCATATGTTGAAGCCTAAACTCCCCAATGTGACTGTTTTTGGACATTAGGACTTTAAAGACGTAATTAAGGCTAAAGGAGTTCCTAAGGGTGGGGCCCTACACCCATAAGGACTGGTGTCCTTAGAGGAAGAGACACCAGAGAAAGCTTTTTCTTTCCACACACACAGAGGAAAGGACGTGTGAGAACAGGAGGCCGCCATCTGCAAACCAGAGAGAGAGGTCTCACCAGAAACCTACCTTCCTGGCACCTAATCTTGGACTCTCAGCCTTCAGAACTGTGAGAAAATACATATCTGTTGTTGAAGCCACCCAGTCTGTGGTATCTTATTATAGCAGTTCAAGGATACAAATACACACACACGTGCACACACACACACACACTCAAACATATGTGTGTGTGTGAACATCTGTATGAACATGTAGTTTTGTGTGACTCAGAAAAAGTTCAGTAATTCTCTGAAATAAATGGATATCACCTATTTTGTTTTCAACACAGCAGGAGCCATCAGAAGGACACAAGAAAGATACTTCCAGGAATTTTTCAAAAAATTAGGTCTAAATACAATGCTTTAAGCTTAACAAGTGGTCATTGATAACCAATATCAGTTTCTGATGTTTACTTAAAATTGCCCATTTCTGTATGAATATTTCTTACAGTTAAGGACTTATCTATTTGAATGTATTAGAATAAATGTATATACGCATACACACATATATATCCTCATAAAATGTGAACATTGTCATTTTGTTTCCTTACTTTGAACTTTATGTTTGAGTTACCTACGAAATGTGTAACAAATGTATTCAATAGAATGTACATTGGAATAAATTAAAGATTTATTTGTATTTGTAACTGGAAAGACAAAGTGTAGAAAATATTCGATTCAGTAGCTCTAACCTCCCTCCCTTGGTCATCAAAAATGCCTCTCAAAAATCCCTATAAGCATAGGCTGCTGCTTCTTTCACAATCCAAGAAAGAGACAGATAGTTCCAGAAGCTTTCTCAAAAGGGTGGGGAAACTACCTTCCCTAGAAGACAACAAAATTCACTCAAATTTTAATGTCCATCTGGAATACGTGCCCTTGACTGAACCAATAACCATGGCTAGGAGATTGGATTATCTGACTAGTTTAAACCAGAGCCAAGTGGCTAGACCAACAGGGCTAGATACAGAAACACATTCGACTTTGCCCAAATGCAAGAGCTACATGGCTAAATTACGTGTCCTGGTAATTCACAGACTTTCTGGGGAAACATATTTCACCGTTTTTACTTCTCAAGAATTTATTATGAAATTTTTCAAACACGAAGAAAATTTGAAAGAACTATATAATGAATATTCATATACCTATCAAGCGGATTCTACAACCGACAATGTGCTATGTTCGCTTTATCACATATCTAGCTATCCATTCACTGCATTAGTTTTTGAAGATCACCTAAAAGTATTGGTGCTTACAAAATTTAACGTAGTTCTAAAGTCAATTACATTTGTATGAACTTATAATGCATTTGTTCTCAAATTCCTTTCACAAGCTAAGTAAATTTTGATCACCAAGCTATACATTTTGCATTCAAAGCTTGGAATGTTAAACCTCTAGGGGAGTAGTTTTTTAGCACTGAAGTTCTGATGCTGATAGTGATTCATGTTTGGATAATTTTCCTGCAAATCAAAAGATTCACTGTACATCATGCCATTTACATCAATTTTCTTTGATTGTGAACTGAATAAACCCAGGCTTTAAAAGGTATCTAAACCTATTACAGCTTCCAATTTTTCTAGATTCTGCTTCTGTAACACTTGATCACTTTTTACCGATTCCAGTGGGTTTCATACATTTGTTCTTTCGAAGCTCAATTCAATTACCTCCCCTCCTAGCATTCCCAGACTCCCACATTTGGCCTTAGGCAAATCTGTCGACCTTAGTGTAATTGTACATTTCTTTATGGTTACATTTATCATGTCATAATTGTAATTATTTGTTTATGAGCCTCTCTCCCTGACCAGAGTATTTTTATTATCAAGCTCCAATTTTCCATTTCATCATGGGCAACTTATAAAAATTTGTAGAATTCAATATAAAGCAAGAGATGTATGTTGGACCAAGAAGGAATACTTCTAATGTAACTACTTTTTAAATTTCCATCCGATGCTACAGCAATCAAAATCAGCTTGCCAAGATGTTGGGTTCTCTGTTATAAATAGTACTCTTAATAAAATCACGCAACAGAAAAATCAGCCCAGGTTTTATACCTGTTTCGTTGAGCTGCAAATAGACCTAGAATAAGACTAGTCATTGTGGAAAAGGGCTGGGCACGAGGCTAAAGTGCTGGGGTTCAAGTCCAGGCTCTGCTGCTTTCTAGCTGTAAGACACTGAGCAAATTACTGGAACTTCTACAGCTCAGTTTCCTCACATGTAAATGGAGATATAAGTACCTATTTCACAGAGTTGTTGTGAACATTCAACAAGTTAATTCAGGTAAAGTTTATGGTACATAACCCACGGTAAATTCCCAGCTGATGTTGGTTTTTTAAAAGAAAAGTCATAATATACAGTATCTACTGCTTAAACAAGATCCAAACTTCTGTACTCTCATTTTTCTCTTCTAACAAAAATCCAGATATAATCAAGTGACTACAGAGATCTCTTGATCTCAGGGTGGCAGGACTCCATCACAGCCCCAGGGCATAAGCCATGGTGCTTCAATCCAGATGTGTTACTCTCCTAAACACTTGATCTGTGACTGTTGCAGGAGTGGCCAGCGAGGTAAGTGGGAGACACTGGGCAGGGCACCCAGAACAGGTTTTTCTTACTTACTAAAATGGGTAGATTTGACTGGCATGGACAGCTCTCTTTCCCGTTTCTCTTTCTTCCTGTCTGTATCACCAAGGGAAGTAGTTCTCGGTCATCAGGAAGAAGTAAGGAAGAGGATGTAAGTCAGCACACCAAGAAAGACAGAAGACAGAGTCTTAGTCCCTGGTGGCATCACTGAGCCATGGCAGGAACACGAGATTGTCTGCCTCTCTACTGCTTGTTGTGAGTGAGAAATACTGTTACTGTTTAATCAGTGTAGTGGAGATCGCTGATACTCCAAGTAAGTACAGTCCAGCTGGCACAATGATACAATACATCACAGCTTGAGGGTGTGAGATTTTCTGTGTTTTGTGTATATACAACAATTTCAATGATAATAGAGGAAAAAGCTAGAGTAGTAAATACTATGTTTAAAATTCTGTTTTTGTTGTTCTTAGAGGCTCCTCGGTGACTGTGAGTTTAGTTGCTGTATGAGTTCGTTAACAATTCCTCCTCAACAAATGAAAGTTGCATCATCAATCTTAAAAGAATTTTTTTTCCCTTAGTGTATCCTTTAACTAAGATGAGCTAAAGAGGAGTAGGAAACAGATGACTTGGAACAGATTCCCACCTTCTACTGAAAAGGTAAATCAAGCAAATAACCTCCTGTTTGAATATGCAATAACAGCTCATTTAAACCCCAAAATGTACATTTCTAAAGTGAAATACTTCCAACAATTGAAAATTTAAGGAACTGACATTCATATTAGCCAATAACAAAGCCATAAAACAAATCTGAGTATATTCGACATTGGAATTCATTCATCTATTCAACAAATATTCATTCAACGTGGATCATTTGCAAGGTGTTGTAAACAAGACGACACCATCTTTGTGCTCCTTGGCTTTACTATCTAATAGGAAGAGAAATGTTTTTGATGGTTCTTAAGGTAAAAAAGGAGAAGATTATGACTGGACACTGAGTTATATGGGAAAACAAGGTGAGATTAAAGACCAGCTTCTTTCCATACACATGAAAGATGCAAACAGAAGACAGACTGTTAATATTGATGCAGGTAGAAGGGAAGACATTTGAATTTCTAGAACGAATCAACTCTTGAAAGTGGTCCCATTTATAGAATCAAAGGACCACTGCAAAATTTTCTCTCAACTTACCCCAGTCACATACAGTTTCCCCTTCTTTTAGTTCATTTTTGAGGTCAGAAGTATAAATTCTAGGCAGATCTCTAGCCAAAACTTTAGGGAATTCTCACCTTGACACTATAGGTGTTGCTAAATATTGCATGACGCCATAGTCCTACATTGTCCAAAGATGTGTGTGTGGTCGGGGGAGGGTGATGAGGAGTCAATATTGGCATAAATTGCAACTGCGTAATGTTACAGTCTGCTTTCTTTCAATGCATTCATTCCAACAGTAACATTTTCTAAAAGAAAAATTATACCTGTCCAGTTAAAAAGGCAAGGAAGACTATTGCAACAGGGGAAGAAGACTGAGCTCAATTCTGATATTTAAGCATTGATACAAGCTAGGGGAAAACTGCTGGAGGATATTAGGCAGAGGTTGGCTTATGTGATTGGGCCAACTGTATTTGCTAATTGGCACTTATCAAAGTTAGGCTCCAACCCTCTCACAGAGACTGGAAAATAGGGGTGCTGTCTTTCTTGATAATTACATTTCAAAGGGATGGCTCCCAGGCCCTTGAGAATAACATTGACATTCCTAGTTGGTAGAAGATTTACATCTCAAAGGAGCAAAGAGAGATTTTACAATTCCAAGTTTCTAAAGTAAAGGCTCTAAGAAAAGGGGAGTAGGGGCTTACCGTCAGGAAGAAACCTGTCTAAAGTTTAGTCAAGTTGAGGGGACCAAACCTTAAGTCTGTCCTGACCAGTTTCTCATTATCATCACTTGAGATATGTGGGCAAAGACTGTTGCCTGCCATTCTGGTAAACAACCAGTTTTGCCAACCATCAAGCCATCTTACTCCCAACTATGCACCTTGAAGAAAATACAGGATGAAGAAAAATAGGATACTAGCCCTGGATAGTTAAGAAGCAGGTCAAAGGGATAATTCATTCAGTGAGACCAGACTTTTGCATCTTCCCATACATGGAAAAACACTAAAATCGTTAGTCTGCTTTTTTGTGATTAGCAGTAATATTTTGAGGTTCAACTACTTTTTTTTTTTTTTTTTTTTTTTTTTTTTTACCAAAAACTCCCATGCATCCTGGCTGCTCTCTTAGGTCTTTGGAACAGTCCTCAGCGCTATCTGAGAGGCTATCTCTCGGGCTATAGTCTTCAGTAAGGTCCCTGAATACAACATAACTCTCAACTTTTAGGTTGTGTGTGTGTGTGTATGTTTTCCTGTTGATAGATGGTAGCACCCAGTATTGCCCAAGGGAGGAACTGAAAGACACCTTTCATCGGACCACTGCCCCAAATTATTTTAACCTTATGCATTTTTCTGTAAATGTTCACATCTCATCTCTTTTGCAAAGCTCCCATATCACTTTTCCCTTTTCCTTTAGAATAGAAATTTAAAATCAGGCTGTCAGAATGCAGGAAGAGATACAGTTACATATTTAAATACCCCAAAATAGATGAAAACATAGGTGGGAAAAATCTAACCAATCACCATGAAAAGTCACTCCCTGAAGGCAAACTTCTCCCCACCTCCCTCCCATTCTCTCCAAGTCTCTCCAATAAAAGTAATTCTCTCTCTTATATCTCAATTCCCAGTATTAGGAGCAAATAAGATGATTTTATGTTTAACAATGTCAATCATTAGCTTATATTGGAATACAAACCATAAAGCCACAGTAATTTCACAAATACTCATGTCCTCAGGTAGCTCTGTGCAGGATTAAATGTTAAGCCAATTCATATAGATTTCCTTGCTGACTCTCCATTTTTTCAAGGCTTGATTTTCTTCTTCGCAGCCAAAGACAAATAATTCTTTCTTTTGTAATTAGGTTTACTTATTTATTTTAATAGAGGTACTGGGGATTGAACCCAGGACCTTGTGCATGCTAAGCACACACTCTACCACTGAGCTATACCCTCCCCACTAAGACAAAGATTTCTTATGGATTAGCAACCTTTCTTTTTCCATTACCATATACACAAACAGTTGATTCCAATTTATCTTCTCTCATCTGTGATCTGATCTTCCTTTGCTTGTTCCCTTTTTATACCTCTTGCTAATCCTTATTGTAGTCAGCTGTAGAAAGAATATGGAAATCTGTACTCGACCATAGGATGACTGACAGTTATATGTGTAACTATTATGAAGCTCTTTATAAACTCGGGAAGTTGAAGAGCATGATGAAAGGGTATTTTTGCTAGTCCTAAAAAGATTTTCTACTACCCCTCTCTCAGAAAAGAGAAAAATCACAAATGTGACCTCTGGCAGGGTAACATGCTACATACCCATACTTTTTCTCTCTTTTTTTCTTACAACATCTGCCTTCTGGCAATGCGATTCTCATTTGCATTTCTAAAGCAGCTCCTATTGGCTCTGACTACGTTTCTAAAAATACTTAAGCTCTGTCTCCATTTATATTTGAACCCAGATAAGTCTGCTGATCCTGTCTAGAGCCGCTCTCAGGAGGATAATGAAGGGCATATCCTTTTACAAGATAGTGGACAAAACATACATTATGTTTCTGTAAAAACATATAGAAGTACAGGCATAGCCACCTAGAGATCTGTATTTGGAGAAAGGTTTAATATGTTTCAAAAGGGTACGTGGGGGTTGTTAGTTGCACAAAGGATTCCTAAGAACTGAACTGATCAGAAGAAACAAAGACATTTTCTTTTTGGTCTCATAATGAGATGGATCTCGGAAAAACCAGCCAATTGCTCAGAACTATGGAACTGTTAAAGGAAATATAAAAATAGACATGAAGCTAGGAACTTGTAAAAGAGAACATATGATAATGAAGATTAAACATTTGGCATGTCCTAGTCACTTCTCCAGAGTATTCCCATCTAATCACAGACAGAGGTGCTGAGAGCTCTAGTACCCTCCAACAGAATTGCCGGGAAAAAATGTAATTAAAGTAGACACCATTAACTTCCTGACAAAAGCCAGCATCTCTCCTTCTGAAGAAGTGTGAAATCAATATTGCCATTAGCTCTTAGTTTATGATTTATATTTGTTAAGACAAACTTTTTTATTGGAGGATAACATTCATGCAGAAAGACCACAAATAGTAAGTGTATGACTCAATGAATTTTCACAGAGTGGACATTCATATAATCACCACCCTCATCAAGAAAGAGAATATTCCACACATGGTGGAATGGTGCCTGATGGCCCTGACCATTCTTAACATAGACCACTTTTTTAAGGTAACTGCTGCTATCCTGACCTCTAACATCACAAATGAGTTTTGTCTGAGTTTGACTTCAGGTAAACAGAGCCAGACAATATGTATTGTTCTCTGTCTGGTATCTTCCCCTCAATGTGGTATTTGTCAGTTTCATCTATATTGTTATATAAGACAGTAGTTCATTCATTCTCCTTGTTTATATTCTATTATAAAATAATACAATTTATTTATTTATGCTACCCTTATGGACATCTGGGTCTTCATTTTGGGCTGTTAAAATACTGCTGCTATAAACATATTTGTACATGTCTTTTAGTTTGTATATGTTTGCATTTTTTAAAGATATATACCTGAAAATTGATTATCTGGGTCGTAGGGTAGAGTAAAGCTCTTGGTACTCCACCCATAATGGCATGGTTCTATTTTTATCCTTTTCATGAGAGCTTTCTCTGCCCATTAGAGCTGGTTCAACACACTGTTCCCTAAACACATACCCACACACACACACACACACAGGAACAGAAACACACACATGCAAACACACACACACACACAGAGCAGCCTGGAAGTTCAGATTAACACCTCTGGTAGATGGCTGAATCTCATCTGGATGTATCTTCTACACCATCTCCCACAGTACTCTAGTAAGAGTGACCTCCAGTTGCCCCATTGTATTTGCTTGATAATATCTTTGGCTTCTTTGGCTTCCTTCCCTATTCTGTATTCCTTCTCCATGATTCAGATATTTCCTATAAAGTAAATGCCTTGCAATAGAATTGTCTTAAAGCCTGCCTGTAGGGAAATCTAATCTAGACAAAGGATATGGATATGTTCACTTTGGTAAAGACCACCAGATGGCTTTTCCAAGGGACAGTGCCCACTAATTCTCACTTTCACAGAGCAGTGTATGTGAGTTCCAGGTGCTCCCCATTCTTACAAAATCTTGGCATTGAGAATTGACAGTGTGGACCAAAACAGTGTTGCCCGTCATATCAGTAAACAAAGAATGTTGCCTGCCATCCCAGTAAACAACAAATTTTGCCCACCATCAAGCCATCAGCCACTGTAGCCACCGCGAGTGGGCACCTTGAGGGGAATTCAGGATCCAGAAAAGAAGGATACTGGCCCTAGACAGTTAAGATGCAGGTCAAAGGAATAATTTCAATGAGCCTAGACTCTTGCATCTTCCCATATATAAAATACACTAAAATTACTAACTAGAGATATCTGGATTTTGTAATTACCCGTAATCTTTGATGTTCATATGCATGTTGTTTATCAACAAAAACTCATATATTCTGGCTCCTTCCTTACCTCTTTGGAACAGTTGCTCGGAGCTATCTATCTGAATGGCTATTTCCCTAGCTATTGTCTTCAGTGAGGTCCCCAAATAAAAAATCACTTTCAACTTTTAGGTTATGTGTTTTTTTTTTTTTGTCAGTTGAAACCAATCTTTCAAAATTTTAGCTATTTTGCTTGGTATGTAATGTATAATTCAATAAAAATTTTACTTGCATTTTCCTGTTGATGAGTGATACACAGATAAATGTGTGTATGAGAAAGAAAGAGAGAAAAAGAGAGGTTTGGATATTCTGTTTTGTGAAATGCCTGTTCAAGTCTTTTTCCTTTTACTATTGGATTTCTTATTGACCAGTAAGATTTCTTTATGTGTTTTGGTTGCAAGCTCTTTTTGGCTGTTTGTATTACAAATATCCACTACTTTATGTCTTGCTTTTTTCACTCTCCTAACGCTGTCTTTGAATAAATAGAATTTTTTTCTTTTAAATGAATCCAATTTATCATTCTTCTGTGATTAGTGCCTTTTGTTTCACGTACAAATAATTTTAGCCTAGACCAAGTCTTGAAAATATTCACTCATATTACTTTTTAGAAACTTGATTATTTTACAATCCACTTGGAAATGATTTTTGTGTATCATGTGAGATAAGGTTAAGAGAAATATTTTTTCAGTACTGGTGTCCTATTGACTCAGCTCCATTTATTTAAAAGGCTATCCTTTTCCAATGCTCTGTATTATCCCCTTTGTTATAAATCAACTGATTGCATTGATATGGACTATTTCTATATTCTTTATTGTGTTCCATTGGTTTATTTGTTTATCCTTAAATTGACATCAGTATTTTAACTATAGCCTTTTAATAAGCTTTGTAATAAATCTTGAAATAGTGCAGTTCTCTTAATTTTTATATATATGGAAGTGATATGTTACTCTGTTTTCAGAAGAATATTTTCACCGGGTAAAGAACTGCAGGTAAGTTACTATTTTCTTTAAGCACTTTAAAACTGCCATTTTCTCAACATTATAATTTTTTTTGTTGTTATTTTTATTGAAAACTGGTTCAGCTGTCAGTCCTTCAATGGTGCCTTAAAGATAATGTCTTTTCTCTGGCTCCTTCAGTATTCTTTTTCCAATTGTCTTTGGGTTCAACAGTATTACTCTGATTTCCCTAAGCATGACTTTCTTTTTATTTACCTTTCTTAGTATTTGTGGCACTACTTAACTATGTGCCTTGATCTGGTTTAATCAATTTGTAGAAATCTTTGCCATTATATCTTCAAATACTGGATTTTCTTCCATTCTATCTCTCCTTTCCTCCTAGGACTCCTATGACACCTTTTAGCCATGTCCCACTCATCTCATAGACTGTTCTGCATTTTCTCTCTCTCTCTCACTCGGTCCTTCTCTCCCTCTGTTCCTCTCTCCCTGCTTCAGATTGGGTGCTATCTACCACTCTTACATCTAGTTCCTTGATATTCTCCTCAGCTGCATCTAAACTGATATTCATCTCATGAATAAATTCAATTTAATCATTATAATTTTTAGTTCTTAAATTTTTACCTGACTCTTCTTATAAATCTTTTCCCCTGCTTAAATCCCCCACTCCATCATGTATTTTCTGGAAGATATAAACTATAGATCGTAAGTTCCTGCCTGAGAATTCTATCTCTGGACCATCTCTGGACCTCTATGTTAAGGGCACTTTACCTGTTTTACAGTTATTTAGTCCTATCTCAAGCTGTACCTGGTAAAATAATTAAATAGTGAATATTGTGTATAAAGTTGTAAAAATAATTTACCATCTGGGATGATATTATCTTCATCTAAAGATGATTACTTTTTTTATGGCAAACTGATAGAGAAATAATAGATCAGCTTAATCCCATCTGAGATTGAGCTGACTTAGACCTGGCTGTACATTTTTGCTGGGCTAGTCTAGTTCTGGCTGACCTCCCTCTGTTCCTCTCTGTCTCCCTGTCTCTGTTTCTCTTTCTGGATATATATGAACTAATATTGATGTATTATATATAAATATATAATATATATTTATTATTTAAATTCATTATATGAAATAGATATTAAATATAATATATTTACATGTGTGTATATATATATACACATATATTCAAGACTGCCATGATCACTGTCAAGTTTTTCTGTCTCTTAGCTACTACTTTTTTTTTTTTGCTTCTATTCTTTATGCCTAAGGAAAGACATTCAAGTAAAGTGGCACCACATCTCAGACTCACCTCGATGTGTCTCCATTCCCTCTGTAATAATAAACCCCATTAACAACTACGTGAAACCCTGGGCTCCAACTTTATTTCTCCAACTGAAATTACTGAATGCTCTGATGAGCTTTTCAGCATTTTAATGGCTACCTTCATTTTGATTTCTCAGCCTCTTAGTTCTACTTGTCTTGGAGAACTTGGTCCTTCAAACCTTGGATTCCTTGCTCTCTGATGACTTCATGCCTTTATGTATATTTTTGAAAACTCTATCCACACTTTATAGTTGATTTTGGCAGAACAGTTGCTCTGCTACAAGCTAATCGTTTACATCTTAGAGCAGAATTTTCTTTTTATTGTATAATATTTATTCAGAAATGTCTGCAATTCCTAAGTGAATGGCTTATATTAATTTTCAAACCTATATATAACTAGTTTATAGATTAAAAAATATAACATCACAAGACATCAGACACATTCTTTGTGGCCACTTCTTGTCACTATCTCCATCAACAATTAAAAATAATTACTCTGACTTGAATATCATTGATTAATTTATCCTGTTTTTTGAAATTCAGGCAAATAGTGTTATAGAATATGTATTTTTTTGTTTCTAGCTTTTTTCGTTCAATATTAGGTATATGAGATTTATTTAATTTGTTTGTAATGTAGAATATTTACTCTAATTGCTATAGAGTATCCCACATATGTTCATATGACATTTTATGTATCCGTTTTTCTAGGTAGACCTTTGGATAGTTTCCAGTTTTTGACTGGTACCAACAATGCTACTATGTTTATTTTAGTACATGTATTTTCATGAATATATGTGTGTATTTCTTTGGGGACTACAGTTCTAATTTATATTTGATGTAAACAAACAGTCCTAGGTCACTTGTGTTCAAGCAGCCTAGGACAGGTCCCTCTCAGTTTTGGTATCTGCTCTAATTGGTTCACACAGGGCCCTATTACATAATGCACTCATTTCTACCTAGAATCTCTATAGGATAATGAGGAAGAACCAACTTTTTGCCAGGCCCACTTCATTTCCAATTTAGCAGCAAGGATGTAGATGTTACACAGCCCACAAAATGTCCACACCCCTAGCCTCCTTGCTTCATCCTGAGACCTGTCACCATAGGTGGCACAGGTGTGCTCCTTCAGAGTGACAAAGGGAGGGAGTTCTTTGGCACACCACATCCTAAAGGTCAGAATAAGTGTTCTACATGTTCTGTTCATACTGAAGTCTTCCCCAGCTTTACCCCCACATCTTCCCATCCTGAATATTCTGTTGTTCAGCATCTGGCCTCATTGTCTCTTGATCTTTTCACCTTGATCTCTCTTCTACACCTGTACCCACAACCTAGAACTTAACATCACCGGAGACTGTGACACCTCAGGATTTCCTGTTTCATTCCATAAGCAGAGACTTAATTTTTCCATCTCTCTCAGGCCCTCCCTCTCATTAAAACTCTCTTGGATGTCTTAGACACCATATCCTCCTTTATGTCTTGATGTTTTCAGGTCCACCAGACTCCACAAAAATTATTTTTATCACATTCAGAATGAGATCCAAATGTGCTCTGTGCCTGGACCTTCTTCCTTTGCTCCCTTGTTCTTTCAGCATATACCCTCCTCTCCACCCACACACAAAATTCACATTCAGTGTAGCCCTATATAGACCCCTCATCGTGTCCAGGTAAAATACAAAACGAGTAAGTAACAAATACACAAACAAATAAACACACACAACTCCACATCTCTTCAGATTGCTTCCCTGAATAATTCATGGCAATCACAGCAGCCAGACACCTGACACTGCTCAACTGTTGTTCCAATTAGCAGTTTCCTCTGCCCCTCCATTAACCAACTATTTAAAACTTTACCACTCTCTTCAAGCTCCTACTGCAGACCCAGCCCTCTCACTCTCACCAGACGATTTCCTCTATAAAATGAAGATGATAGTTGAGACAAATAGGAATGGACTTCCTCAATTTACCACATCCTCTACATTTAAATTTATTTTTATTCAGACTATCATTTGGTCTCAGAAAACATGGTATCCCTCTTCTAATTCAAGAGGAATATAATTTCTGTTGAACTTAATCTAATCCCATCTTAATTTCTCCAGAACTTTCTCCATCAATTACCATAATGTTCCCCCATTATACTTTTAGTATTTTGTTCTGACTCACTAGCCTACAAAAAGTCTGAATCAATCTAAACATGGATTTTTAAAAGTCTGTCTTAATTTTTCCCTCATTTTAGCTCCACCTCTTATTTCTTCTCCACTTTAGAACTGAACAGCTTGGGAAGATGGTTTATATTTGCTATTCCTGCCTGCTTACATCTTAATCATGCCTCAGTGCAGAGCAATCTATCTTTTTTTTTTCCTAACTGCTTCATTGGAACTGTTCTTGGCTATGGAAATGTCTCCCTTAAAACCCTCACAACTCTTGGATTCCATAGAAACACATTATTTTAATTATTTTTCTAGTGTCCTTAGTGTCTCTTCCCTGAGCCATTTTTTCCCTTCATTTGCCTCTTAATATTCATGTTTCCTAAGATTCATTATTGGCAAACAAATATTTACACTTCATACACTCTTTCTGAAACAACTCATTTATTCCTAGGGGTTTCCACTCTTTTCTGTATCAAATCATACACACACACACACACACTTATAGAAAAATAAAAACATAATGAAAAGGACAAAGAACAAATTCAATCACCTGTAATTCTGTCACCAAGAAATAACTACAACAATTTTTCTTAATCGAAGTATAGTTGACATGTAGTATTACTTTCATAGTGGTTTGACATTTATATACATTATGAAATGTATGAACTCTTTTGGTTCATCTTGTTGGGGACTTTCTGTGCTTCCTGGACCTGGACGTCTGTTTCCTCCCCCAGGTTAGGGAAGTTTTCAGCTATTATCACTTCAAATAATTTGTTTGCCCCTCTCTCTCTCTTCTCCTTCTGGAGTCTCTAAATGAAAATGTTAGCACACATGATGTTGTATCGAAGGTCCCTTAAACTATCCTCATTTATCTTAACTCTTGTTTCCTTTTTCCTGTTCAGCTTTGGTGATTTCCATGACTCTGTCTTCTAGATCACTGATCCATTCTCCTGTGTAATCTGATCCACTGTTGATTCCCTCTTCATTTCAGTTACTGTATTCTTCGGCTCTAATTGGTTTTTGTATTTTCTAACTCTTTGTTGAAGTTCTCACTCCATTCACGCATTCTTCTCCCAAGTTCTCTGAGTATTTTTATGATCGCTACCTTGAACTCATTATCAAGCAGATTACTGATCTTTGTTTCTTAAAAAAAATTATTGACATGTAGTTGATTTACACTGTTAGTTTCACATATACAGCAAAGTGATTCAGTTATTCATATACGTATTATATATATATTTTTTCTTTTCAGATGCTTATCTTTGTTTCTTTTAGTTTTTTTTCCATGACGTTTTGTCTCATTCTTTTATTTGGAATACATTTCTCTATCTCTTCATTTTGCCCAGTTCTCTGTGTTCATTTCTCTGCATTAAGTTAGGTCCATTACATCTCCAAACCTTGGAGAAGTGGCCTTATGCAGGAGTTCTATGGGGCCCAGCAGCATGCTAACTTCTGGCCACCAGGGCCAGATGGTTCAAGGGTGTTTTCTATGTGGAATGCATGTGCCTTTCTGTTGAGTCTAGGCTTACTGCTGGGGGTATCCTAGTATGTGAGCCTGGCTTCCAGTCTGGCTGGCTGCAAGACCCTGCCTCATGCAATTATTGAAGGTGTGCTGGTGGTGGGGCAGGCCCCTAGCATGGCTGACTGTGAGGTGTTGTGTGAGACAGACTACTGTGAGAATGCTGCAGGTGAGGTACACCCCCGGTGCTAATAGGTTAGAGGGAGGATTCCAAAAGGGGACCCACCAGTGCTGGTGTTAGCACAGTAGAATGATATCACAAAAATGGCTACTGCTAGTGTCTCAGTCCTGGAGAGCTGACTCTTGGAGGCTCTCCTAAGTCAGCAAGTTGGCCTGGCCCCAGTATCTTTCAAGCTATTGCCTCTGTGCCAAGACTTAGAGCAAATAAGTTTTTGCACACATCCTTTAAGAGTAGAGTCAGTTTCTCAGAACACTCCCAAACATAAGTTCCACTAGTTTTCCAAGCCAGACATTTGGGGGACTCACCTTCTTGGTACAGGACACTCAGGCTGGAGAGCCCAATGTGGTGATCAGATTCCTCTCTCCTCAGGGAGAACCTCTGTGGGTGTGACTTTTTCCACCTGTGCATCACTGTGCTAGAGGCTGGGTCCTGACTAGATCATGTCTCCACCCCTTTTACTGGTTCCATCATGGCTCCTTTTTTTAATCTTTAGTTGTGGAAAATCTTTTCTGCTAGTCTTCAGATTGCTCTCAGAGACAATTGCTCCGTAAGTAGTTGTAATACTGGTGTGTCAATGGGAGGAGATGAGCTCGGGGTCCTCCTAGTCCACCATCTTGATCTCCATTGCAATTATTATTGTATTAGAACTTCTTCCAGCCTTCATATGTTCTTTGGATGTTTTACATTGGTCAGAGGGTAAAGTTGAGCAGCAATGAAGTCTTAAAGGAGACTTCAGCAGATCCTGTAAGAAGTTCTAGGACTTTTCCTGCAGAGTTATTCAGAATGGGACAAGGGGAGCAAATTTTCATCCTCCATGTCACACAGTCATTGACTGCGGGCTACCTCAGTGATGGGGCATGGCCTTGGGTGAGACAGCTCCTTTAGTGGAGGCAATCTCTGTAGGAAGCTGGTAGCAGCAGACTTCATTCCTGAATGAAGCAAATCCTTCATTCCTAAAAGGAGATTTGGGTAGTCTGTTGTAGTGTCAACCACTACAATATGTGGTAAATTCCTTGTGTTTTCTTGGAAATCATTATCATCGATTTTTGGATTTTCAAAGTGACAAACTGAAACATTTTCAAGAGATATGCTTCTTAAGACAGTGAAGTATCTAGTATTCATTTTAGAATGGACGTTCCAGGTACCTCAATAACAGCTGAATCATACGTTAAGAATACAATTTTTGCTCCTGTGATCAACTTTTACACTACTCAGCATTTTCCTAAAATAATTAAATCATTTTATTTGTAAATGGAACTCAGGAACCAGCTCCTTAGTTGTTACCAGATGAAAGAACACCTGTTCTTCCTGGATTAAGATGTCCAGATGTCCTTTTGAAGTCTTGTTTTATATGTTCCCAATATTTCCAAGGAGGTTCCTGGTATCCTACGTGGTTTCCTGCACAGACATTTCAAAAATTGCTGTGGAATTGTGTGTCTTCATTTGTGGGAAAAAAAAGAATGCATTTTTTTCCTGTGTTCAAATGTTGCAAAATGCAGCAACCTCATCACTGTATCACCTAATGAAGTTACTTGTAAGTAATCCCTGTAGTGTGTGCCCTTTTATTTATTTAATTTTTTACTATAGTGAAAAAAGAAAAGAGGAGAAAGCTAAGTGAATTTGGGACTGTAATTAGTCTTGGCACAGCCCGGGGTCACAGTCCTTACTCACTGTGTATGCAATAGGGAGATGTATAAATAAAGCTAGTCTCCCGCCACCAGTGATAGCACTATAAAAATAAGCCTTCACATAGATTTGTCAAGGCTGTTGTATATATAAAATACAAGCCTTGGCTTCTCCCTGACTGAATCGAATCAGAAACGGATTTTTTTTTTTTTGGTCACTAATTAAGTCATATGGAAAGGCCACCTTCATCTGGGGATGACAAAACCACAGTCCCTCATAAGACATTATAAGGATGGTGTGTAAGACAGCAATAACTTACATGCTTGTTTCCTTCCTCAGCTCACATGCGAAAAAAAAAATCAAAGAGATGCCCACTGAGGCATGCAGAATGCTCCCTCTAGCAGATGTAGGCAAGTGCATTAATAAATCATGACCATCATTAGAATTCTTAAACCAATATTTTGTGATCTGGCATGTCCCTCATGATCAGTTCTAAAGTTAGATAGGAAAATACTGCATTCACAGAAGACTAATTAATGAAATTGTCATAGCTGACCAGTTGCCAAAGATTACTAGCAACACCATCATGGTTTGAAAAACAGTCAAGAAATTTGGCTTGCAAGGTGTCGGGCAACGTGATGCCGCTAATAAATTTGTGCAGCCCCAGCTCGTGCACGTCGCCCCTGGGCTCAGCCAGGCGGCCCTAACTGCTTCTGTGTTTATGTGTATGTTTGCTGCCCTTCCCCAGCAGTTGTTTTTCAGCTCTGCCTATGAGTTCTCCTCCATACATGTTCAGATTGTGCAAGGCAAAGTCACTTAGGTATATCCTGGTATTTGAGGAGCCAGATGAAATTGTGTCATTCTAAGTGTTGCGCAGTTTATAGCAGATGCTGGGAGCTACATTTTCCACCCAACTAGTATAAGAAAATTAGCGACAGCCACAAAGACAACACCAATTACATCTGTGAGCTGCATAATTCCAAGCATAAGTTTCCCGTGTGAGGTGTTTAAGGATGCCACAATTAGATCAACATGTAGCACCTTTCTGAATTCTTTGGTTCACCAAATTTTTCGTAATTTTAACTGAAGTGGAAAATATTCTTTGTCTGGTCTAGCTTTAACTGTGTAGGAGGCATATGTTTTAGAAAATTGCACCATTTTAATAAAGAAAAATGATACGAGGGGAGAGGGTATAACTCAGAAGTTGAGTACCTGCTTAGCATTTTCAAGGTCCTGGGTTCAGTCCCCAGTACCTCCATTAATAAACAAACAAACAAACAAAACTAATTACCTCCCCCCACCAAAAAAAAAAAAAGGAAAGAATACGAAAAAATAAACATGTGGCAAGTGTAAGCCACCCTTCCTCACCCATTCTATCCACACTCAACTGATTTTAAAGTTTATTTAACTTAAAGTTTTGTTTGTAAAACATCCTTACTTTTAAACATTTATGACAAGCACTTAAATATTAAGGGATCATTTTTCTCAATGCATTTTTTTCCCCTGGAAGAATGATGTCTTTGAAGGGTCTTAACAAAATGCTGTTATTCAGCCCCTCCGTGCCTCCACCTATTTATCAAGTGAATATGGAGTTAAAGCCATGGTAAAGCGGGCATTATTTACTCAATAAACCCTAACAGCTTTAGGAAGAAGCTCTCTATTTAGCTGTTATGAGAGGAAGGGTGCTTACAACATGGAAACTGACTGAAATTTATCCTTGATGGACTCTGTTCTAACAGAATTCAAGTATCTGTCTCTAGCAAAGGACCACTTCAGAAATAATTTGGTCATAAGCATCAACTGTCAATTTTTTTTCAAACCCTTAAGGAAGTAAGGAGGAGATGGTCATATTGGCTTTTATTTTTGGATTTTTCCTCATGGCAGGCTAGGTTTTGACAGTTTGAGTAAGATACTGTGGCCCCTTTTGAACAATATCCCTTTCGTATTGAAATTTTTCCCCTTTTCTGGGAATAAATAGAATATGAGAACATTGGTGCACAATGAAATGTGATTTCCTGTATCTCAGCCAGCAGATGCTCAACACAGGGAAGATCCTCTCAGCCTTTGTAAATACAGGCACAGGGACTGTAAAACCATATGCAGTCCTGCCCCAGCTGTGGAAAGACCAGTACGTACTGTCCAGCGACCCAAGTTAGAGCTAGCTAAAAAGACTTAACTCTAAAAAGACTTCTCTTGCCCTGGATCTTAAAGCTTATCCTAGTATCCTTGTCTGAAAAGTTATTAAATTTAGAATCACAGTCCATTTCTCTATGCGAGGTCACCTTGCCCTTGTTCTGTAATCGTGTCTAATTCTTGCTCTTTTTATTATGTTAAAAAAAAAAGGTACTCAGTTTTCAAGTAAAAGCAGATCAATTGTTGGGGGCTGTCCTAACCTTGCTAACAAATTCTATCTTCTTTTAACAGCCACCACCTTAAAATGAACTTAAGGTAGAAGGGGATTGTGAGTCACTGGAGAGTACCAGTGGAGACAGTTGCACTGAGTGCCCCTGAAAAGGGCAAGAAGTGTGAGGAAAATGAGCAACCCTCCCCTCAAACCCAGGTGACTAGCTGTGGATACACACTGTAAGTGGAACTTCACTGTTTTACCTTCACAATGAAACAGAGACAAAGAAAGTCTAAACTGTACTGTTGGGAAACAACTCAAAAGATACATTTTCAGTGATGAGTGTTGGATTAATTATCCCATGAAAGCATCTTGACTCTTATGTCAAGATGCTGTTAGGTTTTGCTAGGTAATAACAGAGTCTCTGAGTGTCAGAGTGATTCCAAAAACCTAGTTTCACCTCTGGCTAAGCAAAACTTTGTTACTTGTCTTCTTTACCGAACCATTTATTATTTATTCACTCAAGGATATTTTTATTGACCACTTGCCGTGTGCCAATCATATTCTGGACACTGGGAATAATAATAGTAAACAACAAATTTCCTGCCCGCAATAAGTTTCTGATTCTGGGAGAATCAAACAAACCTGTACGCACACAGATTTGTAAACACTTCTGAGACTGATAAGTGCTGTTAGGGACATCAAATGGGATTATGGGTTACAGTATCATGGGAAGTGAGGCGGGGACAACATAAGAGTGTGTGATCAGGGAAAATCTGTCTGACAAAGTGACCTGGTGTTAAGATAGACTTGATAAAAAGTTGAAGTCCTGGGGAATAATGTTTTAGGCACGTGGAGCAACAAAGGACTTAAGATGGGAACATTCTCAGTGTGTTTGGAGGTAAGCGACCTACGTGGATATGTCATAGTCAGTCAAGGAAGAGGTATGGGAGAAAGACAGAGAGGCAGGTAGAAGTCATGGCATAAAAGGCCTCCAATGCATAGTAAGGGACATGGATTTTATTCTGATTGTAATTGAAATCCATTGGAGAGTTTCACTTATTTTTTTTTAAAGCACATTAGCTGCTATGTGGACAATAAACTGTAGGTAGAGTCAGATTTGAAGCAAGAAAGCCATCCATGACACTATTTTTGAAATCTAGGAGAGAGAGAACCATGGCTTGGATTAAGCTGATAACAGAGACATATTCGAGATACATGTTGGAATTAAAGTGAATAAAATTTTTTGGTTTGGACATGGGACATAAGGAAACAACAGAAACATCAAATATAACTTGTAAGTTTTAGGTCTATACAAAATATCAGAGTGGGAAGGAAATGTTACAAAGGAGAGACTGAAGACCACATGCCAAAGAAACTTGCTGAAAGTCCCACAGCCACTTAACGTTACAGCTGAGGCATTAGAACCCTCGGGGTACCCACTCCAGGCCACTTTTTGCCATGTCAGGTGGCTCCCCAGTGACCTTCCACCATTTCTCTCTTTCTTTTTTCCTCTAGTTAGAAGAAAAGACAGCCTAGTAGCTGAGTAAACACCTGGGTTCTTAGCATTTATTTCATTCGCTTCTCTCTTTTTCCCCACTTCATTCATGTTTTGTTTAATTTCTCATATTAATATTAATTATTTTACAGGACCTCGCTGTGCTTATATAGGGATATTGTTCGAAAGGGGCCACAGTATCTTACTCAAAGGAAAGCATTTATATCAGCATTATGGCAAAATACTAATTGATTCTGACTAAAATGATACCACAACATGGGATCAAGGGCAAGTATTACGTGGGCAGCTGCTACAGGGAGGTATTTGCCCCAGAAGGAGGCGACTAAATTCTCTTTCTCAAAAATGTAGTACAAAGTTATTTAAAGTTGTTTACATGATAAAACAAAGTATCTTATTATTAAAACCCATAAAGGTATGGGTTTAATATATAGTCATTATATCCTTTATTTCCCAGCTTTATTGAGAGATAATTGATATAGAATATCGTTGAGTTTCAGATGTACAGATAGAGGATTGTGTACACATATACGCTGCAAAATTTTTACCTCAATGAAGTTAGTTTAAATCTCCATCACCTCAAATAATTACCACTTTGTGTGTGTATATGGTGAGAGCATTTAAGATCTACTTTCTTAGTGGCTTTTAAGTGTAAATTATAGTGTTGTTGACCCACAGTCACCCAAATGTACACTACATGCCCAGAAGTTATCTGCCTTATAACTAAAAGTTTGCACCCTTTGACCAGAGCCTCCAGATTTTTTATCACCCCCAGCCCCTGGCAATCACCACTCTACCCTATTTCTAAGACTTTGGCTTTGTGAGATCACACGGTGTTTATCTGTCTTTGTCTGACTTACTCCACTTATTATAATGCCTCTTCTCTAGGAAGAATAGAGAGATAAGTTACTCTTTCCTTTATCTTGGCTGACCAAAATATATTTCTGCTATTACTGATGGGTTAAAAAAGGTGTTTTCAGATTCAAAACTCATGCCTATTTTTAGGATTATTACCAAGCTTCTTGCATACATGACCTGTAAGATTTCACTTTAAATTTTCTTATAAGGGATTAAAATTAAATAATCTTTAAAATGATCATACTTCAACCAGTCTGTCAAGGACATCCTGGTTGTCATAATGTATTATAAATTTTATGTTGGCTTCATTTTTGTCAGTAATTGTTTAAAATTAGCAAAAAGTGCAAGTCTTTTTCCAGTGTATTTGTATGATTCAGTCTTCTTCATTAACTAGATTATCAAACAGTTCAAGATCTTATTCATTCAATTATCCTAAAAACAGTTTTTTAAAATCTGAAAATAAACTGTACATAAAAGCAATGCAAAACACATTTACAACTGTCATACATAGAGTTGAGCTATATAATTGCACAATCAAATGATTCTAATGCTACATACATTAACTTACTGATGAATATATGTGGATATTTTGCAAAGGCATGTGTGTTTTTTCAGAAATTTTTTCCTTTGTTGCTAGTGATGCTGTGTGCCCTCCTGCCTAAACCACCAGAATTCCCTTCAGGACAAGCTGTATCAGATACACTCACTCAAGGTCTCATATGTTGGGATGCATAAAACTCGTAAATATACACAAGCAAACATACCTGGCTTTTGCACTATTTATGTCCCTACAGACACAAAATTTGGATCTTTATTTCATGTGATTCCAGTAAGACGAAGTAAGTAAGGTATGCTTATAATTACATATTGTCTACATTTTTGAGTATGTATCTCATGAGTGTGAATTTTTAATTGTCAATGAAAGATGCATTTTTCACTTACATGTTAGTAGGTCTAAAGATCAGAAGAATGTTCTACATACTAGTTTCTGGTTGGTATGTTTCAAGTCTTCTGGCTCTTCTACTATGTATGTGTTTCTGGGGCCAAATATTGAAACACTGTTGTATTATTACATGACCTCTGGCTAAGCCTCATGTCCCAACACCAGAGGCAGTGGTATAATGGATGGCAGATTACTCCTAGAAGCCGTTCCCACACTGAATGACCAGCAAAGAAATGATCAAACACAGGCGACTGCAAACCTTATAGATGTATCCCACCAACCTAAAACTAAATGTATCTTCATCTCAACTTTCCCAGCTTAACTACAGCCCCGAAGGCTCATGGACATTCCAAAACCAGTTGATGAGAGAAGAAAGTGAATGTGAGAGAGAGGGTGAGAGTGGAGAAAAACAGAGGTCTTAACCAATTGTGGTTCAAATACCTCATTTTTGCAAACTTTACAAAAGAAGTATATGATCTTGTAAATATGTGGCCAGTGTCCTCAGCGTCTTGGAAGAGGTCCATACTAGGGGAAGGGCTCTGATGCTTAAGCTTCACAGCTTCATGAGGAATTCAACTCAGCTTGTCTTTCTCAGCCACAATACTAAAAGCAGGTAAGCTCCCAAATTTACCCGGCCCAGAGCACATGCTTCCTGGCAGCAACTTTGGAAAAGGTCTTCACCTTATCACACTTTGGCCACAGAATCTAGCACCAAGACAGCCCTTCTCAATCCAAGCCTGCCTCCGAGTTTCACGTCACTATTAGTAAAACAACCATCCTAGGGTCTCATTTTGGAGTATCAGAAACCCACAAAGGCTGCATGTGTGTGTTCTCTATCTCTGTTACATGCTCATTCTCAAAGTCTGTAAGTGTGTAGCTACTAAAGAGTCTTCTATGATGCTTGAAAAAATCACTGAGGAGGAGATTATTTTTAGAACATTTAAAATTGATTTGTTTTGAAAAAATATTCTATTCAAAAATTTCAACACAGAAAAGTATGCCAGATTATAAATTGCATTTAGACTTCTCTCTTCTTATAAACTTATGCTCATCAAAAGACATCATTAAGAGAAGAAAAAGGCAAGCCAAAAGCTGGGGGGGGAAAACTATTTACAAAGCACATATCTGACAAAGCACATGTATCCAAAATAGATAAAGGTTATTACAACTCATACAATCCCAGTTTGTAAAATGGGAAAATACTTGAACAAACACTTAACAAAAGCAGATACACAAATGGCCAATCAGCACATTAAAAAGATGCTCCACATCCCAAGTCACCAAGAAAATGTGACTTAAAACTATAAGGAGATGCTACTACATATTTCCTAGGATGGCTAAAATTAAAGTGACAATGAACGCCAAATATGGGCAAGAACGTGGCATAACTAGTACCTTTATATGGTGTTAGTGAGAATGTAAAATGAGATAAACACTGGTTGAAAATAATCGGGCAGTTTCTTATACAAATAAATATACCTACCTCATGACTTAGCCATTCTACTCCTAGATACATCCACAAAATATTTGAACAAGACTGTTCAAAAAAAGACTTTTTTTTAAGATAACCAAAAGCTGCAAACAAACCAAATGCCCATCAATGGAACAATGGATAAACAAACTGTGACACGCTCAACAATAAAGATGAAGAGTAATTCTTGCAGCAACATGCACCAATCTATAAAGCTTTTGTTGAGCCAGAAACGAAAAAGTACACACACTAAGATTCCACCTAAATAAAGTTTCAGAGCAGGCATAACAATTAATTACGATAGAAATCAGAACAATGGTTGTCATAGAAGTGGTGGGGGTAGCTGTTGAATAGGAAATAGCATGAGGGAACTTTCTGGTTTGATGGAAATTTACTACATTTTGATTTGAGTGGTGGTAACAAGGATACATAAATTTTTCTGACGTTATCCAACTGTACACTTAAGATCTGTGCTTTTTATAATACATTCATATTATGCCTAATAAAAGAAAAAAATGCACTTGGGAATGACCTGCCTAAACAATTCATTGCCTCCATTTATATATTTACTTATTTATTTATCTTTTAAATTAGGATTTTTAAATTGAAGTGTAATGGATTCACAATATTATATTAGTATCAGGTGTACAGCATAGTGATGTGATATTTTTATGTTACAAAATGATCATAGTAAGTCTAATTACCATCTGTCACTGTACAAAGTTATGGCAATATTACTGATTATATTCCCAATGCTGTATATTACAGCCAAGTGTCTTACTAATTTTATAGCTGAAAATTTGTACTTAATCTCCTTCACCTATTTCAGTCATGCTCCCACCTCCCTCCCCTCAGGGAACTGGCAGTTTGTTCTCTGTATTTCTGAATGTTTTTGTTTTGTTATATTTGTTCATTTGTTTTGTTTTGTTATTTTCAGATTCCACTATAAGTGAAATCATATGATATTTGTCTTTCTCTGTCTGGTTTATTTCACTTACATCCTCTAGATTCATCCACATGGTCACAAATGGGAAGAATTTATTCTTTTTTATGACTCAATAATGTTCCATTGTATATAATATCACATTTTTATCCATTCGTCTACTGAGGGACACATAAGTTGCTTCCATAGCTTGGCTATTGTAAATAATGCTGCAATTAACATATATATATATAATTTTTTAAGTTAGTATTTTTTTTCAGGTAAATATCCAGAAGTGGAATTTCTGCTTGTATAATAGTTTTATTTTTTAATTTTTTAAGAAAACTTTATACTGTTTTCCATAGTGGCTGTACCAATTTACATTCCCACTAACAGCGCATAAGTGTTCTCTTTTCTCCACCTCCTCACCAACACTAATTATTTGTTGTATTTTTGACAATGGCCATTCTCACAGGTGTAAAGTGATATCTTATTGAGGTTTTGGGTAACATTTCCCTGATGTTTAGTGATGTTGAATATCTTTTCATGTACATATTGGCTGTCTGTATGTCTTCTTTGGAAAAATGTCTATTTAGGTCCTCTGCCCACTTCTTAAGCAGGTTATATGGTTTTTTGACATTGAATTGTATGAGTTCTTTGTATATTTTGGATATTAACCCCTTTTTGGATTTCCTGTTCGCAAATATCTTCTCCCATTGAGTAGACTGTCTTTTCATTTCGTTGATGGTTTCCTTCTCTGTGTAAAAGCTTTTTAGTTTGATGTAGTTCTATTTCTTTATTTTAGTATTTGGAGCCTTTGCCTGAGGAGACAGATCCAAAAAGATATTATAGAGACCAATGTCAAAGAGGTTACTGCCTATGTTTTCTTCTAGGATTTTTATGGTGTTAGGTCTTACATTTAAGTACTTAATCCATTTTGAGTTTATTTCTGTATATGATGTGAGAAAATAGTTCAGTCTGATTTTTTTTCACATGTAACTGTCTAGTTTTCCCAACACAATTTATTTATGAGATTTTCATTTCATTGGTTAGCCTTGCCTTCTTTGTCATAGATTAATTGATCATATAAGTGTGGGTTTATTTCCGGGCATTCTATTGACCTCTATTGATCTATGTGTCTGTTTTTGTGCCAGTACCATACTGTTTTGATTACTATGGCATTGTAGCATATTTTGAAATCAGAGAGCATGAAACCTCCAGCTTTGTTCATTCTCAAGATTGTTTTGGCTATTTGGGATAGTTTGTGGGTTCCACACAAGTCTTAGAATTACTTGTTCCAGTTTTGTGGAAAATACCAAAGGCATTCTGATAGGGATTGCATTGAGCCTGTAGATCACCTTGGGGTACAGTCATTTTAACAATATTAACTTTTCAAATCCATAAGCACAGTATATGTTTTCGTTTCTTTGTTCCATATTCAACTTCTTTCAGACAATGTCTTATAGTTTTTTGAATACATGTCTTTTACCTCCTTGGTTAGCTTTATTTCTAGGTCTTTTATTTTTTGATGCAATTGAAAATGGAATTCTTTTTAAAATTTCCTCTTCCTTACAGTTTGTTGCTATGGTTTAGAAACACAAGAGATTTCTGTATGTTAGTTTTGTATCTGCAAATTTACTGAATTTATTTCTTAGTTTTAATCATTTTTTGTGGCATATTTAGATTTTCTATGTATAGTAAATATCATGTTATCTGCAGACAGTGACAATTTTACTTCCTTTCCAATTTGGATACATTTTTAAATTTATTTTTTCTTATCTGATTGCTGTGACTAGGACTTTAATACTATGTTGAATAAAAGTGGTGAGAGTGGGCACCCTTGTCCCTGATCTTAGAGGAAAATCTTTCAGCTTTTCACCATTTATATGATGTTGGCTATGGGTTTGTCATATATGGCCTTTATTATGTTGAGGTATGTTCCCTCTATACCCACTTTGTTGAGAGTTTTTATAATAAATGGATGTTGAATTTTGTCAGAAACATTTTCTGTATCTGTTGAGATAATCTTATGGTTTTTACTTTTCTATTTGTTAATGTTGTGTGTCACATTGATTGATTTGTAGATACTGAAAAATTCTTGTATTCCTGGGATAAATTCTACTTGATCATGGTTTATGATCCTTTTAATGTATTATTGAATTTGGTTTGCTTATATTTTGTTAAGAATTTTTGCATCTGTGTTCACCAGTGCTACTGGCCTATAATTTTCTTTTTTATCGTGTCTTTGGTTTTTGTATGAGGGTGATTGATGCTGGCCTTACAGAATTAGTTTGGAAGTATTCCTACTCCTTCAACTATGTCTTAAACTATCTTAATTTTTCTTTTTCTTTTTTTTCTTTTCAGCTTGAGTGATTTCCACTAACCTGTCTTCCAGTTCATTGATCCATTCCTCTGTGTCATTTAATCTACATTTAATTCCTTCTAGTGTAGTTTGTATTCCAGTTACTATATTATTCAGCTCTGTTTGGTTCCTCTTTATCTTTTCTAACTTTTTATTAAACATCTCACTATGTTCTTCTACTCTTCTCCCAAGTTCATTTATCATCTTTATAATCATTACCTTGAACTCTTTATGGGGTCAATTGCTTATCTCCATTTTGCTTAATTCTTCTTCTGGAGTTTTGTCTTACTCCTTCATTTGGAACATATTCCTCTGTCTCCCCATTTTGCCTAATTCTCTGTGTTCATTTCTATATATTAGATAGGTCAATTACATTTTCTGATCTTGGAGAACTGGCCTTATGTGGAGACTTCCTATGGGGCCCAGTGATGCATTTTACTCTGATCACCAAAGCTGTATTTTCTAGGGGTGCCCCCTATGTGGTGGGTTGTGTAGGCCCTTCTGTTGTGGCAGGGCTGACTAACCATGGTCATGCTGGCAGGTAGAGTTGATCCCCACCCGGGTGGTTGCAAAACTCTGCCTCATGTGATAGCTGCTAGCGAACCGGTGGGCAAAACTCAGTCCTGGCACAACTGACTGCACAGCCCAGGGTTTCCTGGGTCTGGTGCTGGCTCACTGATGGGCAGGTCAGTCCACATCACCATAGGCTACAGGGAAGCTTTCAAAGTGGCACTTGCCAGCACCAGTGTCCTTGTGGTAGAATGAGCTCCCAAATACAGCTGCCACCAACATCTGCATCCTTAGGGTGAGACCCAGTTGCCTCCTGCCTCTCTGGGAGGCTCTCCAAGATCTGTGAATGGTTCTGATGCAGGCTCCCTTCAAATGACTACCTCTGTGGTGGGACTTGGAGAATCTGAGATTTTGTGCATGCCCATTAAGAATTGTTTTCTACAGTCTTCTGGCTCCCCTGAATGTAAACCCTTCTGATCTTCAAAGCCAGACAGGCTGGGGGCTCATCTTCCCAGTATAGGAAAGTGCAATTGTGATTAGCCTCTCCTTTTTGAGTCACCTACTCAGGGATGTAGGTCTTGATTGCTGTGTCTCCACCCTTCCCTTCTTGTTGTAGTTCCTTCTTTGTATCTTTAGTTGTGGAAAATATTTTCTGCTGGACTTGAGGTCATTTTCAAACACAGTTGCTTTGAAAATAGCTATAATTTTGTTGTGCCTGTCAGAGGAGGTGACCTGAGGGTCTTCCTGCTTTGCTAGCCTGGCCACACCCTCTAGTTTTTAGTCTCCTTCAACTTACCAACAAATGCATTGATGCCTCTGACATACCAGCCTGCTTGTAAAAGGAGACCTTCAGTTTACAATCTTACAGGTATATAAAGGGTAAGCAGAAGTCTAATTTTTATTTTACAAGCCTATGTTTATAACTACAAAAATGTTGCCCTCTAAACTACACCTAGCATGACACCGATCCACAACACTTCAGTTCTGTTTTACTAGCTTTTCTAATCCCCAGGGGAAAAAAGTAATCACTAGAACACAGCATTATGAATCAGAACCTTGTTCCCTGTCCAAAAGGAACAATGAGGAAAACAAAAAGGTAGAAAATGGCAGAGAGAAATTTGCATGTCTAAAAGTGTCACAAAAGACTAAAATTCTCTCAACGTCCTATCCGACTATGCTGCCTCAATGAGCCAGAATTACTTATAATGAGAGAATTTTCTAATGGAAGAGGCCTTGGTCATCATTATGAAGAATATATTAACCGAGGTTTCTCTGAGCTGCCAATTTTATCCCCATTCCTTACTAAATTTTACTATTTAAGAAATAGTCTTTATTGCTAGAAAATATGGATTAGAAAATGCTGTTTAAAACTGCAAATAAAATCAGGCTGCCCCTGTAAAGACAGGAATTTATGAGCTCAATATTTTAAGATGTATCTCTGGATAGAAAAATATATCTGAAATCAGAGATTCAGTTCTTGGCTTAGAAGCTGTTACTGAAGCCAGGAAAGAATCGGAGACTGTTAACGCAGGTGCTTAGAGAAGAAACCTCCAGCTGCTATTTTACCTTGTTATATCAATAAAGAAAAGGTTGGCATATATTACCATGCCTGTTTCCACAGAATTGCAGATAAACTTATATTTATTTTGTATTTTGTAAGTATAAGGCATATTTCTCTCTGTTGACTAGGAAACACAAAGATATTGGTCTGCTTGAATAGACAGATACCTAGAATCATATCATTGATTTATAAATTTAAGATTAAAATTTTTCACAAAACCTTTCTTAAAATGTTTATGAAGAAAGCTATACATTCATTTAGCTTATTTAATCTACACTTACCTTTAGAAGTTGATTTTACTAACCAAATCTTTGGTAAGAGTTAAATTTCCATAGCTTCATTAACCAGCTCTCATTAACTGAGACATATGTGAAAAAGACTGCTTAATCTCTTAAGATTGGGAGTATGGTTAAAGGCACTTTCCTAGTCTATAAATATAGTTTATGAATAAAACTGCAATGACTCAAATGTCGAATCTCAAATTGCTTGGACACATTCTAATCTAAATATTGAATCAATGTAAGATGGGAGCTAGTAGTTTTATGTAGGTGATCATATTTACCTGCTCAGTACCAGGCTCAGAAGCTGGAAAATTGCTCTAACTTTCCAACCTGCCCAGCCTCCAACCCCACCACCTCAAAGGTGACCACCTGCTCTGGGAAAAGATGATGCTTCATGTCACAAGCCAGATGACCCAGGAGAGAGGCAAGGAGGATACGCTGCCATTGCTCAGATCTCGTTCCCTATTTTGCCCACCATACAAATCATTCCTCCCCTCCTGGGCAGAGATGAGTCATTGAAAAGGGAAAAAAGCAAGATTTTCAATTCTTCCTATATTAGAGTTCCAATTTCATGGACAAGGGTGGAATAATGGAGCAAGGGGAAAATTGTTTCCCTACAAATATATCCATCTCAGGTTTGTTCCTGTAAATCTTACTGTCTCTAAACTAGACATCGACAGAAAGCAGATTTACATTAAAACTGACAGTGGGGAGAGGAGTTTTATTAATCGTTTCTAAAATGGGGATCCATGAACATTTTATTTATATTTATTTTGCAAATTGTTTTTCACTTAGAATCACTGAGTTTGCCTTCCCTAGAAAATTCAAAGTGGGCAGCAAATAAGAAAGCCTAACACCATGCTGATTTAATATCAAATTTTTATGGAGCATTACTATGCAAAACAAAGGAGATACATCTGCAGAAAATATTCAATGATTCAAGACTACACAAAATAGCTTATCTTTCTAAATATTTCAAGTTATATTCTGTTGAATCCTAGATTCTGGAAAGGAATCACCCACTGTAAGGGCAGAGTAGGATAAGTTAAATAGTAACAAAGACACCACTAGTGTTGATTTTCATGTCTGGTAACTCCTGGTGAGCCATGGGAACCAGTTACTAAGACCCTCACCTGTGATGGACTGACATGCTGTACCAGTGGAAGATGAAGTAGTAGCTCCCACAGTAATTCAGGTATGTAAACACTGCACGGACACTAATAATTAAAAGAATTGTGGAGAACACTGACTTTATTCTGCAGCCTGTGCTTTAGAAATCTTAAATTAAAAAACAGACAAGCTATGAAAGCCAAAAGGCATCCATGGTGGTGTTTAAAGTGATCCTTATCTCCTACAGCAAGAGGGCAGTTGGGGCTAAAATTCATGGCCACAATTTAATTATAAAGGTTGCAGAGCTGCAAAGGAGGCTAAACATGTAAGTTTAACAGGTCTCTTATGTTAAAGTTAGAGCTCTTACAGGAGGGATGGCCCTGAGATCTGAACTGAGGACATCTGGGTGACAAGCTTGAGAATCTTGAATCCCAGACTGCTCTGAAAACAGGGGGGCTGGCAGAAGCAGCCTTCATCTTGCCAGAGAAAAATGTTCTTACCTTGCCTGGAAGGCTTGCAAAAAACCACACCTGAAGCATCTTACTTTCAAGATAATACTTATTCTACTCTGCCCTTACTCAAGACCTTCAGATCAATAATTATCAACAGGTTTCAACATAACCTGAAAAGAAAATTATAATCCCCACTTGGAGTGGAAACAGCTTGCTCCCTAAAATAACTGAAGGGCTGGGCTGATATATGCAAGAAGGAAGCAGAGGGTAAGGTGTGGGAGTGGATCATGAGGGTGAAGAGGGAAGAGTATTTCAGGTAGTGCTCTTCCACTATTCAGGATTTAATGTCACAGCAACAACATCTGGAACCATCCCTAATGTGACCTTGGGGTAATGGCGCTCATACAGTAGATAAGGTGGAGACACTGCAACAGCCTTGGTAGAGTACAAAGGAGGAGTCAGAAAACACAGGGAGGTGGGGATATTAGAATGGAGTACCCGAGAACAGAGAAACACTTCACAAAATCCCCTAGAGGACCCTACAATTACCATCCTTCATCAAAAAAATAAGGAAAACTTTGATGGGTGTATTATTCAGCATTCTCTAGAGAATCAGATCCAATAGAATGGATGGATGGATGGATGGATAGATAGATAGATAGACAGACAGACAGACAGATAGATAGATAGATAGATAGATAGATAGATAGATAGATAGATAGAAAAGAGATTTATTATAGAAATTGGTTGATGTAGTTACTGAGGCCAAGAAGTCCTCCAGTCTTCAGTCTCCAAACAGGAGAACCAGGAAAGGTGTTGATATAATTCAGTTCAAGTCCAAAGGCTTGAGAACCAAGGCGCTGCTGAGGTAAGTCCCAAAGCTCAAAGACCCTAGAACCAGAAGCTCTGATGACCAGGGCATGAAAAGATACCCAGCTCAAGAAGAAAGAGAAAAGTGACCCTTCCTTCACCTTTTTGTTCTATTTGGGACTTCAAAAACAGACCGGACGATGCCATCTATCTCTTTGCTCAGTCCACTGAGATCAAACGCTAATCTCTTCCAGAAACAGCCTTACAGACATACTCAGTAATAAAGTCTTTCCAGCTATCTGAGTACATTTTAGCCCAGTTGCATTGACATACAAAATTAACCATCAACGTGGGAGAACACAGGCATTCAGGATGGAAGATCTCAGGAGTGTATGCATCTGGGATGTGTAAAATTTCTACCGGGGGAGACATAAGGAGGGAAGTCTATTAGATTCTCTTTTTCTTGGAGGCACAGCAGAGCAAACTCTATCTACAGTTCCAACATGATTGTCACAAGTGATAGAACCGATTCATTCTTAAATTAGCTACATTTGGAACAAATTAGGGGGTGATGGTGATGGTTTTTAGAGATGTATTCTCAAGCTGGAAGGAATCTAAAAGGGATAACACTAGCAGAACATTTAGGAAGATCTGTTTGGCAACGATAGATGCAGAATGGGTGGATCTTACAGGTAGGAAGAGTATGAATTCGTCTTTTGTAGTAGTCCAGGCTTGAGGCATCCAGATCTTGAATTAGAATTGGAAGTGTTAAAAATATAAATATTTTTTCAAGTCATGGATTAATTTCAAATAAACCAGTTTACAATGAGCTCTAACCATGTTTAAGACATGATGCAAGGTACTAAGGCACTACAAGTGGCACTACAAATGGTGTTCCAGACTTCACTCAAATTTATTTTAACTATAGGCAGTGGTTTATATTGAGAAGTA
Organism: Vicugna pacos; assembly: GCF_048564905.1. Taxonomy (NCBI): domain Eukaryota; kingdom Metazoa; phylum Chordata; class Mammalia; order Artiodactyla; family Camelidae; genus Vicugna; species Vicugna pacos. Next base: position 80,836,613 of record NC_132997.1, on the reverse strand, counting down.
CTGATTTTTTAAGTATTTAATGAGTCTTTATTCTTCAATGTGTAAATTCACCATTCAAAATATATTTAAAGTTAAATACATTATCACCTCCATCCCCAATTCCCCTGCATTCATCCTCCATTCTTGATGTACAGTAAACAGTCTAAGACCAGAAGATTTGGGATACTTTCAGAAAGTGGAAATTTATGAAGCATTTGTATGTCTGTGCTTATGGTAGTATACTCAGCAATTTTAAAGGTCACCATTCGCATTAGTTTGAATATAAGGAAGCAACAAATAAGTAGACAAATATTAGCTCCAGATTTCTGGAGTTTCTAAATTGCTCCAATTTTTTTTTAGTGTAATTAATCTTGGATTCAGACTACACATGCTTTATGGAGGGAAGCGAATAGATAAATTGATAAAGGTCAAGATAAGAAAAAGTTTTACAAAAATAGATGACCATGTTTTTATCCATGCCTTAAAACAATAAAGTAATTTGCTTTCTTGGATGGTTCAGTGATTCATTTCGCCATGCTGTGAAATCTACAGCAATTGGCATTAGTTTATTTTAGATCAGAAAGTCCTTTTAACCCCAGTGTCACCACAGCTTCATCATCTGCCCCTGTGAAGTAAAGTTAACGCAGGAGTTCTGAGAATTCTATCCTTAGAAGGGCTTGCTTGTAATGTTGGCCCTTGGCTGGATCTGAGAACCTGTTTCTTGGAACGTTTCCAGTCAAAAGCTAACTGATAAGAGTGGGTCGCTGTGCCAGACTGTTTTGGGAAACAATACTGTTTTATGATGACCATCTGTTTTATTTCAGGGCGTTCTGGAATTTTGGTACATGCTAAGCAGATGGTGCTTATGTGACCATCCCCCAGGGAAAACCTTGGGTGCTCATTCCCTACTGGGCTCTTCTGGGCAGAAACATCATATACACATTGCTGCACTTACAAGGTTGGGAGACTGTGCTCTGTGACCCTTCACGGGAGGACCAGAGCATAAGGAAGCCTGAACATGGATTCCTGCGGACTCTGCCCATGTCTTTTCCCCTTCTGATACGGCTATATATCCTGACTACTCGACGGCTATAATAAATCTTAACCATGAGTACAACAATATGCTGTGTTCAAGAATCCTTCCCAACCAGCCTCCAAGCTTGAGGGTACTCTGGTCTTGGAGACCCCCAACACAGCCCCACTCCTTTCATAGATTTAATGAGTCTAGGCAAAAGCATCTCGTTACCTGTTTAAGTAAGAAACAGCACTTTTTGTATCCAGTTGAAGATCAGCTCTTTTTTTCCCCCCAAATGGAATGATAGATACCTCTTAAAGAAAAAGAAGCCAACTTTAGCTAAAAGTACAGGATTTACTTTTCCCACCTATTTAGGTGGTAAAACACTATCATTATTGCACACAAATGTTTAATTGCTTTGGTAATCTTCCTTAGCAATCTGCAGCCACAGAGTCTGGAGTTCATTATAGACTGTGAAGTTGGCTTTCATTTGTTTTAAATGTGCCGCTTTTTGATTTCCCCAACTGAATGAGTGCCCTCTTGTTGTTCCGTTATGGGAAAGGGTAAATAAAAATGCCAACCGGCCTTCCCCAAACCATCCATCATGCTTTACTACCTGCATCATAATTCTTTCTTATTTTCAGTAGTGCTGAATGCTACTCAATTCCCTGCCCAGAAAAACCTACATTTCTCTTCTTCTCTGAATAGCATGACTAGAGATGCTGTAAGCTCTTCCCAGGTCACCCTTGAGGTGGCTTTAGTACAAGCTTTCCCAACAACTGGCAGTCAAGCAAAGCATGAATATACTAAGGTACCCTATTAAGGCTGAAACAACTTCTACATCCTCTCTCCACTGCCCACCAAGTGCAATCAATTTATTTACCAAGGATACCAAAGACCGAGAATTCCCTCCAGAGCTCTCAGCAGCTATAACCAACAACAAATGGAAGTCTGCTATTTCCACTCCACATGGCTACTCCTGATTATCCCAATCCCTTTAGCAGAAGCTTGGGACATTGTCTAAACCAAAGTTTGATCTATGTTAGTAATCGTCACATATCTGTGTACATCCGAATCTTCTAGTAAATTTCAAAATACACATTCTCAGGCCATACTCCCCTGATACTTTGCTTTTGTGGGTCTAAAGAGGGACCCAGGAATTTATATCTTTTAACAAGTTTCCCTGATACTGCTTTATACAGAGGGATGGGATGGGAATGTAAGAAAATCTTAACTGTAATTTGGAAGAATGTCAGAAAGAACAACATTCGACATATTTCTCTCCCTATTACACAATTATCTTAAAGAGATGGAAAGGAGAGGCAGTGAGCAAGCTCAGTGGCCATGGCTTTTCAATGCAAGAGGTTTCAACACTATACGTGCAGCAGGAAGGCACAGGAGAAATGAACTGACCTTTTGGGCAATTGCCTCTCCTTCCCCTTTTCCGCATGTTCTTCTGTGAATTTGCATAGATTTTCATAATCGCCCAGCCTCTAAAGAGAGCTGTTGCTTTTTTATTCCAAGCATCATGGATAAGTACAGTTTAGTGGAGCTTGATCGTAACGAAGAGCCGAGTGCTCTGAGGACTCACCTAAGAGAGAAAGAAGGGGAACAGAGGAGTTAAATCTACTTGCCTGCTTGGCTCAAGGCTTTTATGATTAAGGGGAACATGCAATGCCCAAGACTATCAGATAATTATAATGCATAAAAACAGATCAGACTAAAGCATCCTGGGCTGCACATGATTTGATGAGGGTTTCTTCTTTTTTTTAAATAAAATACCTCAGCTAAATTGATTTGAGACCCTTAAACGCCAACCCGGTAGGAGTTGGTGATGGTTCTTTAAATGAGGAGGAAAACTGTTTTCCACTTTTCCAACTGGCTGCCTAATGCATCAACACAGCTGCCCAGGATACACCTCATTTAGCTGCAATTGTTGTGGATAAGTTTATGATTCTCTCTGAAATGTGGAGCCATTGTTTAGAGTCTTGTTTGTTCCTACCATCACTTGGACACTGTTGGTAACCCTTACTTGTGTGTGGTTTCTTTTCTTTTTCCTCTCATGCTCTCAGGGCACTTCTCTCTCTCTTTCTCTCTCCCTCATTTTTTTTTTTAATTTCCCCATCATCTATCCTTCTGACTTACCTACAATAGTGCAATAAGGCAAAGGGCTGCCTCAATCATTTGGTCCAACTATAGACTCCAGTCCAGATAGTCTTTGCATACTACCTGTGATATTGTGATTCATAATAAGAAATATGTATTTGGTCTTTGCCCCCATTTCTGGCACAGAGCTCCTAAAACTCTTGGAATTTCCTAAATGTTGAAAGTGACAGAGGTGTCTTTTGCTATGCTAATGAGATGACTTTTGGAAAGCACCTAAGGATGAGGGCAGGTTGCCAGGAGAACCAACCATGTGATTAGAGGGTTGGAACTTTCAGTCCCACCCTTGTGATTTCTGGGAAGGAAGAGGGGACGGAGATTGAGGTCAACCTCAAGTGGCCAGTGATTTAATCAGTCCCACCTACCTAATGAAGCTTCCACAAAAACCCAAAAGGATGAATCCTGAGAGCTTCTGGGTTGATGAACACATGCAGAACCTGGGGGAGTGGCAACCACAAAGAAAGCAAGGAAGGTCCGAGCCCCTTCCCCTATACCTTGCCCTTGTGTCTCTTCTACTGGCCATTCCTGAGTTATATCCTTTTACAACAAATTGGCCGTCTAGTAAGTGAAACGTTTCTCTGAGTTCTGTGGGACCCTCCTGTAAGTTAAATGAATCTGATGAGGGAGTCATTAGAACATCCAATCGATAGCCGGTTGGCCATAGGCACAGGTGACAATGGCATCTGAAGTGGAAGTGGGGAGCAGTCTCTTAGGACTGAGCCCTTAACCTTTCAGAGCTGATGCTATCTCCAGGTAGCACCAATTGTCAGAATTCAGGTGAACTGTGGGATACCCAGCTGGTGGTGGAGAATGGCTGGTTGGTGTGGAAACTTCCCCTTCACTTCCTCCGGTGCCCTTTACCCCACCCCACCTTATCCTGTGACACATTGGAATTGGGTGCTCAGATCCCTACGTATCTTTAAAGATTGTCTTCTAGGGTCTCTCTTGGTACTTCCAGTGTCAGGGAGCTTACTACTTCTCAGGACACCCCACTCTATTTCTGTGCCAACCTAACTTTTTCTGTATTCTGAGCTCACAAATGCCTCATTACAACTGTTGCATCTTGGCCCTAATTCTTCCCCATGGGTAGTTGAGTTCGGGAAGAGAATTGAATAGATATCTTGGCTTTGGTGTAAGGTAATATACTGAAGTTAAAATAAGGAATGGTGGGGACTTGGGTAAACTGAAAATGCATTCACCATCTAAAAGAGCCACCAGCCTCAGTAATTATTATGGAAAAGTATGGCTCAGTGTCATTCAATCTTCTAAACTTCAAGAAAGATCAGGAAATTAGATTCTTATGAAAAAAAAAAACTCCCAGTAATTGACAATGACTATAAATTTGAAATATCTGTAGGTGAAACCTACTGGCCAAATAAAGTGACTTGACAATTGGCTTTAATGACTTTGCCCTAAACTCTGTACCTTATTCCCTTTCAGATATTTGGGGAGACAGCTCTTAGACTCTAACTTCTTTTCTTCCAGACTAAATTTCTTTCCATTTCTTCACATTATCCATATATGAGCCAATTTCTAGAGCCCTCATTTTTATTACAATCTTCTTCAGTCCTTCTCCTGTTGACCAAAGTTTCTCAAAATGAACTATGGCAGGCCCAGTACTAGTGAGGGAACTACATAAGACTTCATACACATCTTGAAAGAACATTTAATAACTTGGCACGCCTCCGTTCCTTGAGTGTGCACTTATAAGCATACACACATATTGACACCCATGTCCACACTCATGCATAACGCAAAGCACATACACATATATGTACATACTTAAACTTAATACACAACTCCAGAATTTTTACTGTTACACTGTATCTGGTAAGTATGACCTTTAATTTATAGTCTATTAAAGTCATATTAACTCTTTCTGTCATCTTCTTTGCACTTAACAATAGCATTATACTACCTATAAATTTAATAAATATATTTCTATGTCTTTATACAAGGAATTATTAACAGCTGACTATGCCATATGCAAGGTTAGAGCCTAGAGGTGTGATATTAAAGACTAACTTAATTTTTGTTGTTGAACTACTAATCAGACACTTTCAAGGCATATAATAATGGAGCCACTTACAGTGACCTAAACTCTCTAGCTCTTCTTTGAGGATACCTTGTTCTGCTGAAGTCTGAATACTTTTCCTGGTGCTCTAGTCTAATATCTACCTCCTCAAAACAACACAGCTGCTCCCAGGACCTATCTATCTCCCCTACCTGTGATCCTACAGAGTTCCAAGCCCCCATGGAGAAGACCAGAATGTTTTCCAGCAGAACTCTATGCTGGGAGAAATATGATGTCTCCAAATTGCTTCAATGGAATACATTTTGATAAAGAAAACCCCAGAACCCTCTCACACTGGCCTGTTTCACAAACAGGTCAAGCACATCCACTCTGAGAAATCTTAGTTTGGTGCTTCCTTTGATTTCCATGGGTGGCTTCTTCTCTGCATCCTGGTTTCAGCTCAAATATCGCCTCCTTGAGGGTCTGTTCCTACAACCCCATCTCTGCCTCTTACAAACGGAGGGATCTTTGAAAGCAACTTAATGTCTCTGGGCTTCTGTTTCCTCCTCTAGGACAGAAGGGCAAAAATGCTACCTACTTCACTGAACTTTTGTGAGGATTAAGTGATTTAATAAATGTAATTCTCTCAAAACAGTATCTTTGCCTAGTAAACTGTCATTGTTATTATTATTTGAGCTCTTGCTTTCATTCTAACACATCTCACATTTACCCATTTTATTTTTTCAAAGCATTATTACTATCTCAAATTACTGCTCACTGTTGTTCACTGTCTACTTGTTGATTTTCAGTAACCTTCAACCTGACAGGTAAATGCCATAAAAACACACTTCTTTTCGCTGCATGACTGCATCTCCATTGATTAGAATGGCATGTGGTACAAAGCAATCAGGCAACGCCATCTGTTAAATGAAGAATGTGTGCACAAATGAATGAAAGACAGTCTTCAGGATAGTATCATCACCCTAATATTTCTGGGCGTGTGGAAACACCAAGTACACTTTTAAATTTTTGAATTTGGGAGGCTTCTGGTCGTCCTAGATGTTGTGGAATCAAGGAGATCCATCTTCCTCAACTTGGTCTGAGCATTCCTCGTAATATTCATGTCAGATTATGAAAGAGAGACAGAGTTTCATTAGAAACTGAGGACCATCAATCTAATAAACAGAGAAAAACCTAGTGAGAGCACTGTAAAGTGACGCATAGCCCCCCACAAGGAGACATGGGACAGTGCTGTGCAAACACAAACACTGGGCTGTTTGGGGCTGGTTTGCTTGAAGAAGATCATCTAATCCTTGATCCACACACAAAAAGTAGAAAACAGACTTTAAAGTATTCTGTCTAAATAAATCATGGCATTTTATTCAACGGAGTGTTCTGCAGATCTCAATAAAAAAAATAAGTTAGATCCTAATGTGGCTTCTGGTTTCAGCTCAAATATCACCTCCTCAAGGGACTGTTCCCACTACCCCATCTCTGCCTCTTACAAACTGAGGGATTTTTGAAACCAACTTAATTGTTACTTATTTGAGAAATATTTGTCCCTATTTTTAAATAAAATATTCAGAGTAGTTAAGAAGATAGACTATTTTGTGTAATGAAAATATATTCAAAATATCAATATTTTCTTTACTTCTATAAATACATATGTATGTGGGTGTGGATGTGTGTACACATGTAAATAAATAGGAAAAGTTCTGGAAGAATGCACAAAAAAGTAACAGTGGTGGTCATCTGCATGAAGGAGCAGAGGAGAACAGAATTGCTAAGTGGTCTGTCTTTAGCCTTATTTGTAGTGTTAATTTCTTTTTCAGAAAAACATATCCATGCCTTGTTTGATGGCTAAATTGATTTAAATTTAAAAAGTAAAAAGAAAGCACATTTTCCACATCTGTAGAAATTGTTCTCAAAATTCTATTTGTATGCTAGACTTCTGTATGCTTAATATAACTGTAATTGTCATCAATACTTCTTATCTCAAAAGAAAATAGTTTGGAACGTATTATCCTGAATAAACTTAAGCTACATTGAAATGAGTGTAACTTGCTTTTTCAAGTGCATATAAACATCTGTTTATAAGTTCTATAATTTGGCAGTATGCTGTGAGCAAACTGATGGGTTATTTCTTCCCTACAATCTATTTTAATGACTCTCCTTTAACAATGAGCATCTTTTTGTTGTTCTATTTTCAGTTTCAGGGCTTCTCTTCTAGTCGGTATAACCCCTCAAAGATCACCGATGGTTTCAATATAAACATCTCTGTTAATTTTTCTCCAGACACTTGAATTGACTTTGTCTGGGTCTAGAAATAACATGTTCTTTTGACTGTTGTGGGGGAAAAAAAAATGTCCCCTTCTACATCGGTTTTTTTTCGGGGGTATTTGTTTGATAATGAAAAGTAATGCTTCTTCTATCTTTACCAGTTGGGGACAAATATATTTGGAAAAGGCTGGAAAAATAGGAACTTGCAGGTTTGTCTCCTCTCTGTTACAATAAATAATGAGTATACAGCGCTCTGCCCCAAACAGCTGTGCTGTCTCCTCTTGGTTGTTTTTGGTTGCAAACATAGTTGGTTGCCTTACCTGTTGCAAAAGTCTCAGTTGATTTAGTCCTTTGTTTAGATTTGGCCCTTTCTTCGACCTCACATAGTTCCACTTTTTTATGGAGTACACTGTGAACACCCTCGGATGTGACACTGGTTTGCTTAGTGTTTTTCCCCTTCTCTGCTCTTCTGGAATGCTTGTGATGGACTGCAGGGTCAGATGTTCAGTTTTTAATCTTCTGTCCTTCTGAGCCACATCCTTTCAGAGTTGCTGGTTTAAAAAAATCCTTCTTTCTATGAATTTTTTGAAATCTGATCTACATTGCCCTGTTGTCGACTATAAAATCCTCCCAGGCATGGTCACTTTCTCCTGGGGTGTGCATACCCTCTGGAGCACCGATACATGCTTCTTTCTTGGCCATAATTATACCCACGGGGCAGTTTCACTCTCGGCTTTCTCACCACTGACACTGTCAGATGCTCATTCTGACTCAAATGAGATTTCCAGCTGGTTATCTGGATAACTGACGTCTGCTAGATGGAAAGTATTTGGAAATGCTCATTTTTTGTCTTTGCTTGTTTTTTTTTTTTTTTTCCCTTCTGGCCAGAGCGCCCCTTAGTAATTATCATTAGTGGTTTCATTTTCTGTTTCTCTCTACTTTTAACCTTATCCAAATACCATGCCATGTATGGGGCCTGAGAATCCTGACAGCTACATGTAAAGGTTTTCCCTCAAATCAGAAGGTAAATGGGATTTAAAAACAAAAAACGAAAAAAAAAACCTTCTTAAAAAGAAAGATATTTGTGTCTCTCTCTAGAGATAAGCTGTAATAAGGAAGAAGAAACATTCAAAGGCTGAAATTTCTCTAGCAAATATCTCCTCTGCTTAGAAATAATTTTTGCTATTTTTTCTATATTTTTACCAAAAGAATAGTAAAGAAACCTGGTTGTAATAGAGCCATGTGTTCACTATTCCTACGGCTCTTTTTAATAACTAATTCTTTCCTAATTTATTGAAATATAATTGACAAATAACATCATATGAGTTTAAGGTGTACACCATGTTGATTTGATACAATTATGTATTGCAAAATGATTACCACCATAGTGTTAGCTATTCCTCTTTTCCCTGGGTGCACAGCTAGATCACATTTTCCAGTGGCCCTTGCAGGTACAAATGCAGCGGGATTCTAGCTGTTGGAATGTAAGGGATGTGATATCCACGATTTCAGGCCTGCCTTCTCTGTACTCCCCTTTCCATAGTCTCTACCTAACGTCAGAGGATCGTGGGGCTCCATCTAACAGTTGACGTCAGAGCCTCACCACGGAGGAAGCTGACATCCCTGCAAGATGTGTGGAGGAGAGTACTCATTCTGCCATTTATTCCCCTTTAATCTGTCATCTGCCTTCACCACCCACCAAACTAAGCTTAATGACCTGAAGCTGTCTTATCCAGGTTGTATGTTTACATCCACATACTCTTGCTCTTTCCAGTGTATTTGTTCCCCTGACCACGCCTTGCTTCATCAAGTTCTCTCCATGCGTGAATTTCATGGCATTACCTCTTGTAGTTCTTATCTTACCTCCTCAAGGTTCTCTCCCTCTATTAGCTCTTATTTCTGTGTGGATATTCATGAAGCTCCATCACCATCTACTTATCACTCAATATGCTCCCCCCAAGTATTTAATTCCATTTCTATGTTTGTAAGTATCATTCAGTAACTCATTTCAAAATGTGGCCCCGGCTTCTAACTTCATGTTTTTTTTTTTTTAAGTACCATATTATGCCTCTGCCCTGTGTACTGGGAAGAGTGCACTATTCACCCTTCCATGGATATGCTACATTCTCACATGACTCTCTTTTCACATACAGGTTTCTCTGCCTTTCATGCTCAAACTCCTATTTCTGTCTCAAGGAAATCAGTCACCATTGTTTCTCTGATCATCCCACCCAGGCAGAATCCGGTGCTCTCTCCTTTACGATCTAAACTTCCACCCATCTCCATTATGAGCATGTAACACCATCACTTGTACATGTTTATTGCAGATACCATGGCTGGGAATTCTTCAAAGGCAGGTTTTATATCTTACTCATTTTTGGTACCCTGTTTTTCAGCATAGGATCAGCCACATGATAAGAACCCAGTGAAGTTTATTTGAAAAATTATGAAATGAAATGGTGGTTTACTAAACATCTCTTTTAATATGTCACCAAAATTTGGAAGGATGTCCTTTCCTGGGTTACACCCAAGCAATACATAGGCAACTCATCCAGTTTTTAGCCCTCTGTCAAAAATGTCAAGGAGAAAATGTTTTTTCAGTTTGAAATGATGTGACTTGATTGGTGGTTGTGATCAGTACAAAGGGGTTTTGCTTCCAGTCTACACTGCAGGCTTCTGTGGGGCTGATTACTGGGTTCCCCAATGTATCTGAGTGTTGAATCATTTATATTTCCTTTGTAGGGACAGAATTATTGTGGGTTCATGGCTATATTCTATTTTTATAGATCTCTTATTTAACTTGAGAATCTAAGGCTGATATATTGGTGTGTTCCTCACAGAAAGTGAACTACAGTAACCAACCAACCAACCGACAGTGCTTTATACAATAAAAGTGTATTCATCCTTTATCTCACAGTAGAGAGAACAAGCCTGGAGAGCTCTATCTAGAAATTTGAGAAGAGAAAATGGGAACTACGAGTCTGCAAGTAAATGAAAGAGAATAAAGGTAGAGAAATTTTATTTTATCTGCCTCCATTGCCACCCAGCTTGGTTTTAAGACTGGCGAACTTAAGCATGATTCTGCTGAGACTTTTTTAATAAAGAGAAGGAACACAGCAAGAATTGCTAATTAAGGAAAATTCCAAAGTGAAAAAAAGACAGTAATAGTACCTACATTTTCACAGTAGGAGGGCTAAAGATACTTGGATAGATAAAGATGCACCACCATATGAAATGTCAAGAGCCACACCAACTAACAATTTTAGGCAGTACTGACATTAAACATGTTTAGAGGAGGATTAGATCAAATACCTCCTCTTCCATGAAGTCTTTCTTGGTTCTTCTGTGTTCATTTGTGTTTGGATTCTGCTTCTCTAGGGATGTTTACCACAAGCACCATCTCTCATATTGCCGTATCTCCTAAGCCACTCTTGCAACTCTTTGCATTCAGGAAGAGTATCTAATTTTGCATTTTGATATGATCAACAGCAGCTAGAATGGTGTCTTGTGCATTCTGGTGTCCAACAAGCATCTACTGAACTACACTAATAACCAGTTCTTTCTTGTAGGTCAGAGTGGAGCCTAAAAAGAAGTTCATACTCACCTCTTTCTCTTCACTCAAATTTCCTAGCAAGAAAACGTAAAAACACTTATCATATGCACCTCTTTGTGTGCATTGAAACTTCCATCAGATTTCTGCTGGAACTTAATAAACATTTATTGACTACCTTGTGAAAATGAAGAATTAAAGACTGACATTTAGTGCCAGTTTTTTGCAGCTTCAGAGACTTGCCTCTGGTAAGACTGAACTTCTTTTGGTGTGTAACTCTACTTGGCAATGATGAAGAGGATTTCCTTGGTTAGGTGTGTCTGTATGTGTATCCCAGTAAAACTCAGAGAGAAAGATGGGTTCTTGGGAGATCTAGATTCTATGGTCCAAGCTAAGATGCTGTACAGAGGAAACTACCAGACTGTGTATCCTTGCACACTCCAGTTATTTCCAACAAATGTTGAGTAGAAACACAAAGCTGGTTTGTTATCACTGAACATGGGTGTAATGACTTTGGAATCAATACCTGCTGAATCTTTCTCCTTCTTCTCCCTAAACATACAGACACTGCTCGATCAAAGCCAGACTGCTACGGAAGAACTGATTTTTCATTTCTAAACATATGTGGCCTAACTTGCAGCCAACTGTGTAAGCTCCCCTAAGCCCTTTTCCAGAACGAAGAGGGTTGTAAATAAATAAATGAGGGGGCTGTATTTTCCTGCCTTCATGAGAATGGATTTCTGGGCTCCCTTCTTCTGCAGAAATTGATGCAGTGTGTTCTGCTGCTAGCTTCATGCTGTAAATAACATTTTGACTTTTGGGCATCCTGGTAAAATATTCTTAAAAATAAATTAGATGGGGCTCTAGGGAAAGATAAATTTGGAAGTGGCTACCTGCTATGGCTTTGCACTCTGTTGCCATAGGGCTATGCAGCCCAAAGTGTGTTCCTCTTCAGGCCATAAAAAAATTGAAATGTGTGCTTGCAAATTATTTTGTGGATTTTTTTCTGTTGCTACCTCATGCATGGCTTTCCTGGGGATGTCAACAGAGTCAGTTAGCAAAATAAAGACAGATGGCAGGGAAATAATTCTAAAGTTTTGTTGTTGTTCTGTGCGTGTGTGTGTGTGTGTGTGTGTGTGTATTTGCAATGCAACTATTATAGATACTCAATTACACTCATTCTTATTATTGAGATTCAAAAAAAATGAGATGTTGCCATTAGTTTTATGTGGTCCTTAGAACCGACTGCCATCCTTTGCCCTAAGAAGGGCAAGATGTTTTACTAATGTGTGGGTAATAGTTTGATGCTCTGTCAGGGTTTTCAGAATTTAAGGGAAATGAAAATAAACTAGGCACTCGAAGCACAGGGAAGAAACCGAAGTGCCAGAATATCGGGTGTGGAAACTGATTGCAAAAACGTCTTCAGTTTTCCATCCCTCCCTGTATTCATTTCCTTTGCAATGTGAACTTCACGGTTCCTTTCATCAGGGGATGAAGACTATTTCCTTGAGCCTTGAATCTGGGATCTGTGACTTACTTTGGTCGATAGAACGTGGCAGATAAAATAGGGAGTCAGTTATGAACCCAGACCTCAACAGGTCTTCAGGTCTAAATTCCATGCTCTCCCAGAACCCCGCCATTGCCCTTTGCACATGTCAGGGCTATTCCATTGGAGTCTGAGAGACAGCATGGAGGAGAGCCCAGTCATTCCAGTTAAGGCTGGCTCAGAGCAGCCTACAAGAAGCCAACCAGAAAACATATGAGGGTGCCCAGCTAAGATCATCAACACATAAGTGACCCCAGATGCCTGAGCAAGCCCAGCCTAGACCAGAAGAATCAGCCAACTGAGCCAAGCTTGAAGAGTTGAACTGTTGAATCAAGAGCTAACTAAGTAGGGAGGGGATAGCTCAGTAGTAGAGTTCCTGCTTAGCATGCACGAGGACCTGGGTCCAATTCTCAGTACCTCCATTAAAAAATCTAATTGTAAATAAACAGACCTAATGACCTTTCCCCCCAACTTTTTTTTCAATTTTTAAAAAAGAGCTAATTAAATGAGGACTTTTAAAAAATCTATTACGTTTTGGAGTATTTTGTTATATAGAAATAACTAACCAAAATACATGCCTTAATAAAAATGGAACTAGCTTTTGAATTAGATCAGCTAGTGTTCAAATCCTGGCTGCAGCATGCCAATTGCTAGCTTAGTCATAGGTTTCATCAAATTTCCTTATTTGAAAATTAGTAGTAGTAGTAGAAGTAATAATAATAATACCTACATTTGTATAATTTCTAATGGATAGAACTTACACATGTAAAGCATTGGACCCTAAGCAGATGGTAGCTATCATAAATAAAGACAAAATAATTAGGGATGAGAAAGAAGAGAGAACAAGAATGAGAGAGAGGAGAGAAGAGGTGAGAAAAGAACCAGAGCGAGCCAGGGGGAGAGACTGAAGAGCTGGGGAGACTCTGGGGCATAGAAAACTGAGGTTGGCCCTTCCCACAGAATAGATAGAACAATGGGACTTTCAGTCTTTACATAATTTAAGGTACTTACAAAACATTATTTATCAGTGTTATCTCGAAAATGCATGGTATTTCTATGCTGCTCCATTTTCTTTAAAACTATAGAGATATACAGAGGAAGGAAGTTGTTTACAAAAATAAACACTACAGATAGATTTGATTAACTGCAAGTGTTATTTTTATGCCATCGTATATAATTAGACAATAAATACAAATATATGTATGTGTATGCATTTGACTGGGACATTGTGCTGTACACCAGAGACTGACACATTGTAATTGATGGCACTTTAATAAAGAAAATAATTAGACAATAAAAGATTGTATTCTTTTAAATTTGAACAACATATTTTTAAAAAAAGGAAAAATGGAGTTTGGAAGGATGTCTTCTTCCTCAAATGCATTCTGTGGCAGCTATCTGTGTGCATGTAAAATATTATTGGATTAATAACAGCTAAAACATAGGAAGCATTTATTGAACCCACAATATGGTTTAGGAACTCTGGTAAGGTCTTCAGCAACAATATTTCATTTAATTCTTACAGTCTTCTTAGTAGGTTGACATAATTGTTATCTCACATTACAAATGAGAAACTGGGGCTTTGAGGATGTAAGGATGTGTCCAAGACCACACAGCTAGTGAGGGACAGGCCAAAAGGCGAGTTCTGCATGACGCTGGGCTCTTAGAGTGCCAAGAAGTACACTTTTTCCCCAGAAAGGCTGCATTTAGTGGGCAATCTGAGTTCTACAAACCTATCAAAATGGACCAAGAAAAGACTCCTTTTTAATCAAGAAAGCTTTGTAAATCAGATATTTCTTAAGTGCACATTAAGCTTCATAAATCAGACACATTCTTGAGAATGCATTAAGCAAGATGTTAGGTTCATCTTTTAAACATCAGGGAACCTGCAGGCTCAGTTGGCTCCCAGTGACAATTCCTTTGTCTTCATCCTCCTCTTTGAGGGAAAAAGAGACCCTCTGCATTAGAGCCAGAATTTTGCAAGTTGGCAGGGTACATATTTTGTAGCCATTAATGCAAAAACCAGAATTTCATATAGACCAGGTGAGGAGCACTACACTGTATCAGACCTTCGAAACCAGTTACTTGATATTTTAATGAACACATTAGCTTTTTGAGATCTTTCCCCAACTGGAGGAAATGTAATCTAAAACAAACTCAGAAAGCCCAAAAGATTTTGTTCTCTCACATTTTGGAAGCGAAAATAAGGGACTGAACATGTTTGATTTCTAAGCCCTGACTGATTCCCGCAATCCTGTCATTTTCTTTACTCCTAAGTGTAAATGTAAAGTGTAAAACACAAGACTCTCCTCATCATTGAAAATTTTAGTGAAGAAATTTCTTGGTGGAAATTTGTGTTGCAAAGGATTACACAGTGTTAACACACCAGGCTGATGAGGTTTTCAGGATATAGATTTGCAAGAAATTTAAAGGGTGTATATATAATATACACACACATTACAATATATATTACATAATATATATAATAAAGGGTATATATTATATATATCTCTCTCTCATTGATTTTGATTTGTAACCTCAAGACATTATTTGAGTGATCCCACATTTGGAAATTTTAGTCTTACTGCCTTCAAAGAAGTTGCAATTCAGAATTGCGATGAAACACCGTAATTTCCAGAAGCTGTGAGAAATCTTGTGCTAAAGTTTCAAGGAACAAAATCAAATGGGCTCACAAAATTATCCTTCAAAGCTTTCATGCATATACCTGAGTATTGTTTTCTCAGAGAGAAAGAGCTTCTAAGCACAGCAGGGCCTGAATGGATGGCAGGACCATTACACAGGTGAGTATAGCAGAACCAAAGAAAGAGAAAGGCATTCTTCACATTTTCCAGAACCCAAAGTTCAAATGA
The DNA here is from genome assembly GCF_048564905.1 of Vicugna pacos. Taxonomy (NCBI): domain Eukaryota; kingdom Metazoa; phylum Chordata; class Mammalia; order Artiodactyla; family Camelidae; genus Vicugna; species Vicugna pacos. The sequence continues at coordinate 80,821,196 of NC_132997.1, read as the reverse complement.
AGAAACTTAAGACAAGTGACTGAAACATTCTTATTTTAGCTTTGCATGGTCTTCCCATGACTTAAACAAAATTCTTCAATATTCCAAGCACCACAAGCCTAAATACAATACCCAATTTCTGCCTTCCAGAAATATCTGTCCAGCAGCTTCCTTCTTATACATTATTTATTTTTAAACTCAGCTTTACAACTGACTGAAAATCTTCTTATAATGGAGGACCCCCAACCCACCAAAAAGCCACAATCCCAGACTTCCATTCATTTTGAGTGAAAGACAATATCATTGTTTTATAAAACCAGCAATCATTTCTAGTGCAGTGACTGGTCCCAAACTTATTAGACTCCTGTCTCATTTAGAAAAGGGGGCATTTTGCCTGTCCCCACTATTGCCCAAGTTCTTTTATGTTCATTTATTTCTCATTTAATTTTAATAACTACCCACTGCAGTAGATATGACAGTCTCCATTTAAGGCATGAGGAAGTGGAAGGAAATAACCTGCTTACAGATCTGGGGCACTAATGAAGTGGTAGCACAGGGATTCCAGCCCTTATCCATCCAGGTCCCAATTTCTGGCTCCTTCCCAGGTATATTATTGCCTTTCTGAGTCTCTATGTTATTGAGTATCCTTCTCGTCCCTCGAGAACCTAAGAAGTGATGTGAATGAAGTAATCTGATACTTATTTGTTTCTCACAGTTCTACTTTAAAAAAAAATGTATTTTATCCCCTCTGTTTTCTACTGTTCTCTCATGTTGTCCTTGTTACTCCATAACCCTGATTTTCATACTATCTGGATATCTATTCTCCTAAAAAGAAAAATTTCATTCCTTCTACACAATCTTCCCACTGCTCCCAGAAGCCCTAGACTTTTGCTGTCACTTTTGAAGGCAGATAATAATCCAGTGACTACATAAATAGCCCGGTACCCAAAACAGGCCCAGGAAACCAGTGAACCATGAGTAAAACAAGAATGGCAATGAAACTCAAAGATGCAGTTATTAATTCACGCCATCAGGATTATTGCTTTTTGTAAAGATATTTTTAATAAGAAGAGATAAACAAAGGTTTTAAAAATATATGCCATTGTAACGTTGGATCATTGATTTTTTAGTGATTTCCCTGGGGCATAAATTTGCTTATAAAATCTTTTTTTTTCTTTTTTTCTTTTTTTCTTTTTTTTGGTAAGAGTGAGAAGATTGTTAGATTACTGAGATGGGTAAAAAGGGCTTCTGCTTTCTTTGAGGCAAAGGATATTTATAAGTTGTGCATTTTTATTATGCAACTGTAATCACAAACTTTCCAAAGGAAACCTGAGTATACGCATGAATGTGAATTTTTTTCTAACTACTATAAATTCCCCAATGTGGGAGGAAGAAAACTTTTTGAATTCTAATTGTCATTAAAAAGATAGTTTGTTACTTACAGGTCCTAAGAGGAGTGGACATGCCATGTCACGCAGGGCCACAAAGGGCAGCACCAGGGCTGATCAGCAGGCAGAAGGGTCTGGGGGAAAGCTTGGGCAAAAAAATCTTTACTGTGGTTTTCATGGCAAGAAGTGGGTAAGGCAATGTAAACAAGATTAGGATTGACTAATTTGAATAATTTCAGCACATTCTGGGTTTCAGGGGCTGTCTTGAATTTTCTGGTGCCTGGTCCCAGGTTGATGAGGTCAGAGGAATACTGGCTTTGTAAAAGTCCAATAAAGAAGGTGACTGAGGGATGTGGACTTTGGACTGGTTGGGTTGTATTTAAAACTCATGTTCAAAAGCAACTAGTTTGCTATTTCTAGGAATTAGCTAGCCCTGGCAGAGATGGTCTCGTCCCAGTCAGCCAAAGACATAAACTGTCAAAAGATCATAAAATACAAAACAAAATTTATAGTCATATAATACATATATATTAAACGGATGAAAAAATAAAATGGCTGATTTCTGCAGCACAGTGTTAGCAATCTTTGTTTGCATTGTCTATGATCCCTTTGAAAATGCACAAATGATTTCAAGTAGAGCTGAGTACAGACTCTTCTCAAACCTTGCCACTCCCAGTGTTACCTGCATCATTTAGGTTAAAGACCATATCCTGTCTAAAAGCAAATATGAAGTAGTTGGGCATGTATGGTCTGAAAATCAGAGTTCTCCAGTCTATATTATTTGGAGGTGCCATGTTGAACTTGGGTGATTCAATTTTCTTTGAAATCTCAGAAGCCCATCTATTGAAGAACTTAGAACTTATATAAATAAATGTTGGTGGTGTTGAGATAAAAACATAACCAACCCACATTGTAAGCTTTCAGGGAATGAATTTGAAGTGAATATTTCAAGGAATAAATGAAAGGGAAAGATAGATGGTTACTTTAATTTCTGGAGACCTTTAATGACTGTATGATATGCATTGAAACAACCAAATAGTAGCACTGTTATGGGAACTTTAGTCACATAAATACATTCACAAGGACAGTTTAATAACATTTGCAATTAAAATTATTCTCTGGCACTGGAAGGACGGCTTTCAATTACATGTAGATCATTGGATTCATTTAATTCATATGACTTGTAAATTTGAGAGTCTGTGCTTCTAAAAATAAAGCCATGAAATCCTTCCTGAATATACACAACTCCATTAACAACTTCCTTAATTAAAATTATCAACAGTAAATATGTTTGATTACAGTTGCTATATAGCATGCCTTATTTAATGTTTCATCTATTTTATATCCTATACGTATTGGAATTTTCAACTATTGCCTTCATTTTCATATATTCAGGCATATTAGAGTTTAGCTTATTTTTATAAAGGGAAAAATATGCACTATATTTTACTCATGAGCAACTATATAAAATAGAATCTATATCATCCACACTGATTTTTCTGCACCAAGTCAGGAGTCATCAAATCTCTTTGTTACTTATTTGAAGCCAAGCCTATACAAAGAGAAAAGATGTCCTGCTTCACTGGGATACAGAAGGCCAGGGCTGGATGGTTTTAGCATGGTAGGATTTTATCCACTATCAAGAGTCAGAGATGCTGAATTCAATACATAAGCAATAATGAAAATTAATCAAAAAACAAAAAACAGGCAGTTGGTCAACCTACTTCGGTAGGTTAACTAAGGAAAGATCAGGAAATCCCAGATACTTGAACAGGCAGGTCCAGAGTTAGATAAGAAGAATGCAGAGGGAGTGACACTAATAAATGAAAGTGAGTTTTTAAAGATTCTCAGTTGAATGAGTATGGTTAGGATTTGCTCTCAGAGTGAGAGAGGATGTGTCCAGTGGACAACTTGGTTATGAAAGAGGCAAGAGAAAGAGGTTCATCCCATAGAGATATTCTTACTGCCATTTTGCAGCATTGCCAAATAAGCAAAGTGACATATACCTGAGGTAGAACAGCCAGGTTTGGTTTAAGAGCAATTGTTTGCTCAGCTACAGTGAGATTCACATGAATTCCCTTAGTTCTTGTGTGTATGTGATATGGCTCATTGGCCAAAAGACGCTCCCTGGAAAACTGGCAAATGATACCTGAACTTAAAAGTGACTGAATTAATTAAAGTGATACCCTAATTTAAAAAATACAAATAAAAGTTTATTAAGTATTCTCTATGTCCCTTTCAAGCAAATAGTTTAACAAAATTAACAAGAGTCCTTCTTGAGATTAATCAGGGGTGGTCCTGGGATTTGGGTATAGCTGTGCATGTATGGGTCATGTTCACCAGAATTCTGTTTACATGAAGTCCAAGGAAAATTCTGGAAGGGACTCCTCCTGGGACAAGTGATCTGTAGCTACTATTTTGTGTTAATAACAGCAAGTGGTGCTGAGTTCAATATACTACTTGTCATGTAAATTGTCCTGTTGTCTAAGTCACTGGGGACATTTGCCTAGGGTAAAGAAAAAAGAAGGGAAAAAAATGCTTGAAGCAGCTCTCTCCAAATGTCCATGGATCATTGTCTCAGCCCAGTATTAACAGTATTGGCACTGCAGCTTCAGCAGCATTTTTAGAAGGATTTGCATTGGCACCAGCGCCTTTGGCATGCTGGTCCTAGACACAGTGACTAAGACATGAAGACCTGAGAAGTGCAGTGTTACAGCCAACAGAAGAATTTTTCAAGGAGGAGCAGGAGTTTTGCTTTATATAATGCTTTATACGTACTGTATGTAATTCATATGATTTCTCATACACACACACACACACACACACACACACAAGACCAAATAAGAAGTGTGTATCTATGCAGGATTGCTATATAGAAGTGTAGATGGAGAGGTACTTTCTCCACTGTAACAAAGATACAGGTAGATTATTCAGTGGCTACAAGATTAGAATGTATAATACGAGGAATATTCAGGTTTAATCAAATCTCAAATTGTAAAATGTACCAAGGAGACCCTAGAGCTCCTTGAATTATACATAACTATTTTGAGTTGGAGAATTGGAGACAATATTTTTCTTTCAGGAAAAGAGATGCCAAAATAAATTAACTTTCTTTGGGAAAATTTTTATTTTTCTTATGATCTTGCTTTTAAACGTGCCTCTTCTGTTCTTCCTACCTGTAGAGCTAATGTCTTAAGGTACTCACTTTCTAACAGAGACCTCATTATATATTCTACATCAGGTTATCAGGTAGGATTTGATTTTTAAAACTCATTGAGGAGTTTCTAACCTCTCATAAAGAAAATAAAAGTGTATTAAATCTATAATTTTGAGATAAATATACCATCTGTTGTGAACCCAGAACTTGTTACAAGAGAAAATGTCCTATGGGCTGAAAGAAATATAGCCTGATCATTTGTAAAATATAGAATTTTTGGCCAAATTAACTAAAAATGGTATCAACTATATCTTCCTTAAGGAAATTAATTGATATTAAAATATATTAAAAGTAGATAATCAAAGCATGCAAGTTTAAATTTATCCTCTATTACTGAGTTTACTTTGAAGCAGTAACAATATATTTTTAGAATTTAATGTTTGTAAGGTATGGTATTAGATGTTAGTAAATAGCAGATTTACATAGTACTTACTTCGAAGGGCTTATTAATCTAATTGATAAGCTAGTTAGGTAGGCAGGTAGATAGATTAGATAGATAGATAGATAGATAGATAGATAGATAGAAAGAAAGAAAGAAAGAAAGAAAGAAAGAAAGAAAGAAAGAAAGAAAGAAAGAAAGAAAGAAAGAAAGAAAGAAAAAGGAAGGAAGGAAGGAAGGAAGGACTGAAAAGAAAGGAAGGAAGGAAGGAAGGAAGGAAGGAAGGAAGGAAGGAAGGAAGAAAGAAAGAAAGAAAGAAAGAAAGAAAGAAAGAAAGAAAGAAAGAAAGAAAGAAAGAAAGAAAGAAAAAGAAAGAAAGAAAGAAAGAAAGAAAGAAAAAGAAAAGAAAGAAAGAATGAACTGAAAAACAGAAGTTAACATTTGGTTTATACGGATAATTTTAAAACTTTTAGTGCTTCATGAATTAATAGGTGGACCCAGGCTTTGAAAAAAAAATAAAAGGATTCCTTATTATTTCATATATATCTTCAAATCAGCTTGTCAATTTATACATATATATATATGCATATATATATTTCTATACAGAATTCAGTTAGGATTCTGATAGGGATTTTGTTGAATCTGTAGATCAACTTGGAGAGTATTCCCATCTTAACAGTGCTAAATCCTCTGATTCATGAACATGTGACACTTCTCCATTTATTTAGATCATTTTTAACATTTTTTCAACAATAGTTTTCAGGGCTTAAGTTTTGTATTTATTTGTTAAATTTATTCCTAAATATTTTATTCCAAATATGTTGTAGTGAACAGAGTTGTTTTCTCAGTTTTTTTTCAGATTGTTCAATGCAAGTGGATAAAAATACAATTGAATTTTGTATACTGACCTTACATCCTGCAGCCTTGCTAAACTCATTAATAGCCTAACAATTTTTTTAGTGGATTCCTTAGGATTTTCTCTATATAAGACCATGCCATCTGAAAATATAGACAGTTTTACTTCTTCCTTTCCAGTCCCGTTTTCCTGTATTCCTTTTTCTTATCCAATTACTAGGGTAGAACCACTGGTACAATTTTGAATAACCGTGGTGAAATCAGACATGCTAGTCTCATTCCTAATCTTTAAGAGAAAGCTTCTAGTCTTTAACCATTTAAATATGGATATTAGCTGGCTGTGGTTTTTCACAGGTGCCTTTTATCAGGTTGAGGAAATTTTCTTCTATTCTCTGTTGAGTGATTTTTATGATGAAAGATGTTGAATTTTGTCAATGCTTTTTTCTGTGTCTATTGAGATGCTAGTCTATACACAAATCAATTCAGGGGGTGTGCAAAGGGGAAGAAAGGAGAATACCAAGACAAAAATATCCATTAAAAGTGCAAAGTGCAGAAATTATTAGGAGCCTGTACAAACTCAATCTCCACACATGGCAGCAACCACGCTTCTGAGTAATCCTCTCTAGAGTAGGTCAAGGCAAAAAGGGTTAGCTGAAGGTGAGTGGACAGCAATGCAGTCTGATCAATTGCCCTCCATATGCTTCCGACATCCCAGTGTGTCAAAGCAGCTTGGTCTGATTGGTTGGACCATGGGCTTTTCTGTCAGAAATTCAATTCACATAAGTGGAGAAGCCAAACAAACTTACACTTCTCAAGGGCAAGCTTTCTTTGGAAACAGGAAGTAGGTACTCTGCAGGTGTCAAACCATGTGCATGGGGTATATCCTAATATTAATATTGCCAGTTTACTTTCATGACATTGCCTCATTTAACAAGCCCCCCACACTCTCCTGGTATCATTCAATCCAGTTATAGGTGGGTTTCATCTGATTTAACATTGGCAGCTAAGTTTTATTTCTTTTATAACATCTCATGGAGCCAACTTAGAGAGGTATTATGCCATCTTGAGACTCTGTTCTCGAGAACCACATTACTTCTAGCAAGCATGGACTCAGAGGACTAGTACTTAAGCCTGAAACTAGAACATGCCTGGAAGAAGAGGGATTCACTTCAGGGAGTACAGCTTCAGATGCTGTCATTGAGGCAGGCTAACCATAGAGCACAAAGGTCAAGGCGCAAAATGAAAAACTCCCTGCCAGGAGTAGTCCACCATAGATGAGAGTAGTATGATGAAAATGGATCTAACAGAAAAAGACACAAAACAGGCAATTAACATTGAAGGTGAGAGTCTTGGGCAAGACTACAGTCCTAACAAGCATATTCCTCCCTTCCTCTTTCCATTTGCTCACTTATTCAAAAATACGTTAAAATATTTTATCCATGTGATAGGGACTAGTGATTTAATGTGTTAAACAAATGTGTTTCTTGCCCTCACAGATCTTGCTGTCTAGTGAAGGAGAGAGACATTTCCATAGTCAACACACAAGTAGATGTATTGTCATGAACTGTGCTTAATTCTAAGAATCAGAAGCTCATGGGACTATGAGTGTGTAAGAGGCCCTGATGTAGCCTGGGGGGTATGGAAAGGCTCACTTTCCTCAGAAGGAGATGTGTGAACTGACATCTGAAGAATTAGCAAGTAAATGAGGTTGAGGAGGCATTCAAATTTCTCAGGTGGGAGATAATTTCACACTAGAGGAATGAAAAGAAGGCCAGAGCAGGCGAATTACCGAGAACAAGAGGAGCACTGGCAAAAGGGACTGGGAAAGAAGCAGAAACCAGTCATTCAAGATCTTGTGCACCATGATAAGATTTTGGCTTTTATTATAAAAGCATTAGGAAGATACTGAATGCTTTAAATGAAATTAAATAATTGAGGATTAAAAAAAAACCAGATTACTCAGATTGCACATGGATAAAGAATGGTAGGTTGTGAAGGTGGAGGGAAAAGGAATGAGATGATGCTGGGGGACCACTTAGAAAGCTTTTTTAAAGTGTGTTTTTTGGATGAGAAGTGATGGCAGTCTGGCTTAGAACGCTGCAGTAGGAGACGATGGAGAGAAGTTGACATATGAGAGGAGGTGAAACAAAAAACAAGGAGTGGTAGTGGATGGAATGAGATGTCTGGGTGGTTGATGGAGAGAGAAGGGGCAACATTACTCTTCAAACTCTCATTGCTAAACTACCCAGATGATGGTACCCTTTACTAATGTAATAAACAATTGAAGAACAGGTTAGGATTGGATAGAGGGGAGGGTTGAGTTCAATTTTAGACATTTTAAGTTTGAATTCCTCTGAGACATCCTAGGAAAGGTGTAGGAAAAAAGAGTCGGATATAGAAGTCTGCAGCTCAGAGTAAAGTGTAGTCACATATACTTGGGAGTTATTTGCATATAGGCAACAGTTGGTGATGGAAGCATTTGGTGGGTGTGACATTGCCTAAGTAGTACAGAATAAGGCGAGGAAGCACTTGGAACCAAGTCTTGAAAAATGTCAACCTTTTAGAGGTTAGAAAGAAGAAAATGAACCAAAAAGAGACTAGAAGTAGCAGGCAGAAGGGGAGAAGCAGTGTGCGTGTGATATATCTCAAAATGCAAGGATATAGAGTATTTTAAGAAGGAAGGAGTGATCCACAGTATTGAACACTGCTAAAGGATCAAGAAAGATGAGGATTGAAGAATGCTCATTGAATAGTGACATGGAGGTCACTGGTGACAAACTGCTTTTTTAGTGGAATTTTTGTGGTTTTGATATTGTTGTTTTCTCTTCAGATCAATGAACTTCTTTCTCTCACAATCAATAAACCTATTATTGACTTGCAGATGAATGAATTAACCAAGATTTTCAGCAGAAAGCAGGTTTTAAAGGAAGAAGGTAGGAGTGAGATAAGGAGAGTTAGGAAGGTATACTATGGAGTTTGTTTAGGAAGCTTATTAAAAATACAGACACCTGCATGCAACCTCTTTAGATTTCCAAGCACTGAGTCTACAGAAGGATAAGGGAACCCCTCTGTGGTAGGTAGTCTCCTCGCCCTTGCAGAGGTCTCTCACACTGACTCTGGGCTTGTCCATTTGATTGGCTTTGGCTAGTGAAGCATTAGTGTGAGGTAAGCAAAAGCTTGAGAAGTGTTTACTTGTTGGGGCTTGTTATCTGGGGATGCTCCTTCTTGGAACCCACCTGCCAACTGTAACGAAGCCCCAGTAGCTACCTGGAGATGCTCACAGGGAGAGTTAAGACCCGTGGCTGAGCTTGCTGCTGGCAGAGGGTACCAAGTGAGGGAGGCCATTTTGGACATATTAGACATCCCAGGACCTCTGACAAGCCCACTTGAGACAGAAGAACTGCCCCATCAGCTCTCAGACTCATGAAAAAATAATGGCTTGTTTTTGTTTAAGCTACTAAGAGGTGGAGTGGGTGTGTTATGTAATGACAGGGATTGAAAGAGTCTCCGTTTCAGTAAGCTTCCCAGGTGGTTCTAATGCCATTTCCATTTACAACTGTCACCATTTTCTACCCTGTTCTTCCTCCCTTTTGTTCTCCAGCTTCTGCTCCTTTCAACTCCCTGCCTGTAGGCATGAGAGATGAGAGGACTGAGCAGAAGCCTGAAATCTTTCCTCACTAAAGCTGTGACTACGGGGGACTGACTGAACTCTATGAGCCTCGGTTTCCTCATCTCTGAGCCTCGGTTTCCTCATCTCTGAAGTGCAGAGGACAATGACTCCATCACAGGGAAGGGTGAGGTGACAGGTGTGTGGGGTCTGACCTTTAGGAGACATTCATTCCCTTTCTCATGCCACCCGTTTATCTTTTTCCCTTGAAGTACTCCTTAGCACATCTGTCTAAGCTATTTTACTCATGTTTGACAATATTTACCTTTATTGTCATCACAGTCACCCATGCTCCTAAACAACTTATAAGGTATTCGTAGGACTTCTGGAAGGGTTAAGGTTTCTTCTCAGAAAAATCAGCTGTACTAAAATGCTCTCCTGAAATAAAGCAATCATTTCTGATGAAGTCACGTTGGGTAGAGGATGTAGGATGAATGCCCTTCTACCTGCCCCCTGCAACAGCTCCTGAAGGTTTCAAGCACTGTGGATTTCGCATAATAGAAAACACTAGAAAATTTCCAGTGCCAAAGTTCCTATTATATTTCTAAGCTCTTCCTTTCTGCTTGAACAAGCAGAAGCATCACTCACCTATACAAACTATCAGGAGGGAATTTTGATACTCTCTCCCTCCGGACACATCGAAAATAGACTGTCAGGATCCTGTAATGGTACCAGGCTCTCAAACAACATGGCATCCCCAGGCATTTCTCAGGATGGATAAGGAGCTTGTGAAACTCATTGCACCCCTCTTCTCCTCTGAGCCCTCAGTGGCCTGTTATTGTGGCCGGTCACTGGTGGTTCCGCTTCAGGGTTCTTCATGCAAGTGATTGGAGTGAGAGCACAGGCTGCAACCTAATCAAGCCAAGGGCTGCTGGGCTGGGAATTCTCTTGGCTTTGGATGTGTGGCTGCGTGTGGTAATAGGCATTAACATAGATATACTGGATAGCTCAGGGACATTATTGGGGAATTTGGATTGCTGGGGAAAGGGAGGAGAGTTTTAGTCTCCTAAAAAATCACTAAACAGGGGCTTTGTAAAATCTGCTAGTAGCTTGTTAGTTCATCATTTCACTCCATTTATTTGACACATGCTTCTCCAATGGGCAAGAAGGTGACATGCCTGGTATTTGTCCGAGAGAGACAAAGAAGGTATGCAGGATCACACTAGAATTTGAGCCACGTTTAAAATATTTTTATGTGAAATTCATCCCAGAGGTTGGTCCAAAAAAAAATTTTTTTTTCCAACAGTCCCTGGTTCGCAATTAGGCTGGAGGTACTGTTATATCAGAATGGCCACGCCGTGGTGCAAATATTATCAATCTTATCCAAAGTCTGTCTTTGAGATATCAAAGGATGATTGTCAAGAGCGTTATCCTCTCTTTGCCTCCTCCCCTAACACTTCAGCCACTGACAAGCAAATCATTCATTCACAGATTCCTTCATTCATATGCCATCCACTATGTGTAGACCCTGCTAGATGCTGGGATACAAAAATGAGCATGATATAGTGAAATAAGCAGACTGATAGGGAGGAAAGATGCCTAATAATGCAAGTTTATACAAGATAAGTGATTGCTCAAGAGCTAAGTGATTATGCCTGAAGGGCTTGAAAAGTCTTCAAAGAGCTGATGTCACTAGATTTGAGCTCTGCAGGATGAGCGGAAATTTTCTGGGAGTTAGGAATAGAGTTGGCGCCATTGAGAAAACACCCCAAAAGCATCCTTTCTTTCTGTTCATTACCAGTGACACGTCTGCATTCCTGGTTCACAACCTGGTAGTGCATGAGAATCACCCATGGGATGGCTAGAAAACCAAACAAAACAAAATTCATACTTACTGTGGGGGATTCTGTAATCCAGTGCCCAGATCTACCCCCCCAGATGCTGGCATAAGGCTCTTCACTCTGAGACCCTGGGGGGATTGTGAAGGCTAAAGAATAAGGTCTTGTTCCCTCCCCAGGGAATCTAGCATCTAATAACCATTCAACGTAGGGGGTCTAATATGATCCAGCAATCCCACTCCTGGGCGTATGTCCAGAAGGACTTCAAATTTGTAAAGACACATGCACCTCAGTGTTCTATAGCAACACTATTTACAATAGCCAAGACACAGAAACAACCTAAGTTCCCATTGACAGAGGACTGGATAGAGAAGTTATGGTATATTTATACAACGGAATACTACTCAGCCATAAAAAAAGAATAAAATAATGCCATTTGCAGCAACATGGATAGACCTCGAGGTCATCAGTCTAAGTGAAGTAAGCCATAAAGAGAAAGAAAAATATCATATGATATAATTTATATGTAGAATCTTAAAAAAAGTAAGACACAAATGGACTTATTTACAAAATAGAAACAGACTCACAGACATAGAAAACAAACTTGTGGTTGCCAGGCAGGAAAGAAGGAAGGAAGGGATAAATTGGGAGTTCGAGATTTGCAGATAATAACTACTGTATATAAAATAGATAAACAACAAGTTTCTACAGTATGGCACAGGGAACTATATTCAATATCTTATAGTAACCTATAATGAAAAAGAATATGAAAAGGAATATATACATATGTATTTGTATGAATGAAACATTATGTTGTACACCAGAAATTGATGCAACATTGCAAACTGACTATGCTTCAATAAAAAAGTCGGAGTCTAAAGTTCCAGCTCCCTCACCCCAAGTAAATACATCTCTGGGGGTGTCATCTTAGAATGTCAGTTGCTTTAGCTGAGGTCTCCACTGAGACTGCTTTGAAGCTTACTTTCTTTCTCTGCCCAGTCTCTTTTCAGAGGTCCTCCCAATCTCAGAGTCAGCATCCTAGGGAATCCAGCCTGGAAAAACTGGCCTCCTTCCAGAGAAGTCTGAACACAGAGGATCCAACCATGCATGTGGCCATAGTTTTGTAAGGACCCATGGGCGACTCTAATGCATGTCTCTTGTTAAGAACCACTCACTGGTCTTCTTAAAATGAGATATGAAGACCCCTTGCAACAAAACTGCCTTAAGCAGGTTTGTTGAATGGAGCTCCCTAGACCTCCTCCTAGACCCTCAGAATGACACTTTTTGGCTAGGAGGACTGGGAATCTACATTTTAACAAACTCCTCCAGGTACTTTATATGCACATTGCTGTCTGAAACCACTAAAGCTCATCTCAAGCTTTCAGGGACATATTTATCCTTTATATGTAATACACAGTAAATAAAGTAAATACGTAAGTAAGTACAGGAATGTGACCTTCTCTCCCAACCACAGACTCTGCTTCCTGGACCAAAGGCAGACAAGAGTAAATGTGATTCAGGAGGAGAGATCCTGGTTATTCCCAGAGCTGCTGTTACCCACCCAAGCTCAGAATCGCAGTAAGGATTCAGCGACCTCTGCTCCTATGGCAAAAAGAAGACCAGCCCTTCGAGGAGACTCTCTGGCATATGAACACTTTCATTTGGTATCTCTAGTGCATGCTCTGATTTTGACCACTACATCTTTTTCTATCCCTGGCATGCAGTCAATACCAGAGGTAGGGGTACATCGTTCAGTGTTTCCTAAACTTTAAAATGGAAGTCTCCAGACATCACCCAAGTGATTCCTGGCAGCTCTTTCTGCCCTTTTCTCTGTCTTTTGCCTTAATATGCTTCGTTAATTTATTTTAAAATTATTTCCAGCAATGTTGCCTCAATAACCTTTCCTTGGCAGGCGCTCCACTGTCTAAATGGGCTCCTAAAGTGTCTTCCTCCTCACTTACATCTTTGCTCACTGTCTTTTCTTTAAAAAGCAAAAGAGAGGCTATTATGTTTTTATGTGCTTTTCTCCTTCTAATGTTGCTGCAAAGATAGCAGAGAAATAGTTAGTCTGGTGCAGTCAATAGGCACAGCCCTGGAGTCAGCCTCCCTCACTTCAAATCCAACTTTTCCTGCTTACTAGCTGTATAATCTTGAGCAAACTGCATAATCTCTCTGTTTCTTTTTTTGATCTGTAAGTTTGAGACAATAATACTTACGTCCTGAGCCTCTTGTGAGTACCTAAGGAGTTAGAATGTACAAAAAACAGCTTTGAACAGTACCAAAGAGTCAGTGTCCACGAAATTCTGGGTCTCATTATCGTGAGTGTGGACAAATGAGAACCAAGTTACATGTGCCTACTTCACACTTCTTAGTCCTATTTTGTATCTTTCAAAATCAAATCAAAATAAGACATATCAAATTAAGAGAGAAAGATAAATATCATATGATATCACTTATGTGTGCAATATTAAAAAAAGGTACAAATTCTATTCACAAACGAAAAACAGAACTTAAAGACATAGAAAACAAACTATGGTTACCAAAGGGGAAAGGGCAGAGGGGGATAAGTTAGCAGTTGGGGATTAACAGACGCACATTACTGTATATAAAATAGATAAACAACAAGGACTTAACTATATAGCATAGGTAACTATATTCCATTTCTTGTAATAACGTATAATGGAAAATAATCTGAGAAGAAAAAATATGTATGTATGTATATGTATAACTGAATTACTTTGCTGTACACCTGAAACTAAAATTGTAAACCAACTACATTTCAATTAAAATATTTCTTTAAAAACTGGAAAAAAAAAGATATATCAAATTAACGAGAAGTAGAGAGAAAACATTTGGTCAGAGAGGATTTTTATAGAGACCAGGAGAAGCATGAAGAGTCATTGTGCTTAACACCAAGATGAGCCTGACAGCATGTCAGATGAAGTGATCTTGGACCCCAAACTAGTATCAGACCCCCTTGCAGACAATTTTTCAACCAAAACACTATAGATCAGTGTAGGTTTGGATCCTGTTTTGCAAAACTCTCTGGGTGGTTGGTGAAAAGTCATTTAACTCCTCTGAACCTAGTTATAGCTTTAAATTCAAATTACCATCCGTCCCCTGTGCACTGGGTAGCTGTGAAGGCGAACAACAGCATATGCACCAGCACTGGCCACCAAGATGGCGTTCATTAAGCATTAGAAAAATCCAACGGATAATAAGGTGGAGGGAGTCGAGGATGCAGCAAAAAGCATAGGGCACCACTTATGAATGCCAGGAAGTGGGGGCAGTGGGGTGGTTCCCGCTGGGGCCGTGTGAGCCGAGGTGCTACAAAACCAGCATGGTCTACTTAACTCCTCTCTGTTCTGATAATCCCAGCAGTGGCTCCCTCAAGAGTAAATACTGATGGCTCAGAAATGTATCTGACAAGCTGAAAGTCAGTGACAGTCACTCTCCCACATAGCGGGCAGCCCCAGGAACAGGCAGCTTATTCCCCAGGCCCCAGGCCCTGAAAGAAGTCAGATCTTGTTTTTAAAGGTGAATTTCTGACTGCTCATCCCTGCCTTGGATTCTATACATCACTGGGCTTTAATGAACAAAGGAGGCAGCCTGAAGGTCCCCTACACAGGACTCATTAAATAGACTCAAAGAGACACCTGAAGATTGTTTTTCACCCCCAGACCTTTGCTCTCTTGGGTTACTTATAGCCACAAGAAGTTGATACGTGATTCTTCCTCCCAGATTACCTTTCATCTTTATCTTCACAGACAGAGGGGCAAAGAGAAAGAATTAACATATATAAAAATAGGAAAACGATACTGACTAAACACCTGCTTTGTGTCAAGACCTTTACGCTGTAGCTTTAATTTTTACAACAGCAACAACTTAATGTAGATAATCTATTCCTGATTTTCCAGTTGAGGATGCTGTCAGTAGATCCAGGGATGTATAATAATTGGTTCTAGGTTACACAGCTAATAAGGAGTTGGCTGGGGTTCAAAGGATTTGTTGCCTGGACTCAGGTTCACATTCTTTTCATCACATGATGCTGCCCTTCCCCAGAAATCACGCAGGCTGATAATGACAACACACAGGGACAGGAGAGAGTAGAGCTCTGCTGACTTCAAAGTGGCCCTAGAGTCTGTCTGCTCATGTTAACTTTAAGTTTACCATTTCTGCCTGCAACCTCCCAGAGAATCAAACAGCAAATAAAGCCACTGCCCAAAAAAGACCATGCTTGGGATAGTCTTGCAGTGATTCTCTGGTATAAAGATTAGGAGAAATCTAGTAACAAAGAAGTCTTAGCTGGCCTCTTTGGGGTGGGGGAGCAGATTTTTAAGCCCCTCAGACCCTATGTATTTTAAGTCAAACATTTTCATCTTTGTTATTCACAAGAAAGGGGTTCATAATTTGACAGACATTTATGAAGCGTGTGCTACATGTCAGTTCCCATTCTAGCATGTGAGCTATATCACTGAATAAAACAGATAAAGATATATACCTTCAAGGAGCTTATTTTTTTTCCAAATACGCATAGATCCCAAGAATCAAGGAGTCTTACGGGAGAGTTTACAGCAACTAGCATTCCTAAGTGAGTTCCAGGTTTCAATACATAGGGATAGCAAACATGTGCTATATTTCCAAATTTGGGGGTGGCTATGGCAAAGTAAGTCAATATCAAAAGCTTTAACATCCCAAAGAGATGTTTTGGACCCTTACAACATGTTCAGCAAAAGAAGACAAATGCATGAGTTGGGCAAAAAAGGAACTCTCTGGCAACTAAGGCAAATTCAGTGGTGCGCAATGACAGAAGCTCTGGGCTTGGTCCACTTGTGTATAGAGAAGTACACTTGTCTGCAGAGACCTGCGTTCTGGCCTAAAAAGGAACTGATGCAAGTTCACGTTCTAGCTCCGCCGTCTTGTGGTATCACTTTGGACAAATCAACTGACCTCTGGGAGCCTTCCTCACTTCCAAAGAAAGATAAATTGTGTCTACGCCATTTTGTTTTGTTTAGAATGTGTGTGTGTGTCTTTGTCATTGAGAACACAATGAAAGAATGTATAGGATTTCATACATTTGCCTAACTCTTTAGAATCTACAGAATAATTTTATCACTAATTATACCAAGGTAGAGTTTCTGGCATCCTGCCATCTCCCTCTTCTCATAATGAATCAGTAGCTCCTTTATATTCAGTTTCACAGAGTCTCCCTTTTCATTCCTGTTGCATTAGTTCATATCCCCAGAGGGTTACTCCTGAAATACTGTAATAACTGCCTAATTCCCTGGTTCTATTCATTGTCTCTTCTAATCCTGCATATTTTTGCAAAAAATAAATTAGTTCTTCCATTAGAAATTAGATTTTTCTACTGTTTCTCAATGTCCTATGCTACACATAAAACGAAGTCCAAAGCTGGCATTTTGGGTCATAGTTTCTCTAGGCGTGTGTGACTTCTCTTGCCAGGCACTCCTGTTCACACTTCCTGATCACGTCTTATAACTTCCTCCATCAGAGTCTTCACTCACACTACCCTCAGTGACCAGCATCTCACTTTCTCTCCACGGTTAATCTTGGTTGGATATTGCCTGTTTACTCCTCATCTGTCACTAGTGTCCTGGAACAAATAGGAGCTCATGAAAGTTTGTCAAAATAAAGACCAAAGAAGATGCAAAGACCTGTTTGATTGATAAATGAATTGATTCACCTTTCTCAGTGTAACTTCCTGGTATTCTAGGGATTTCTGAGTATTCCTGGATTTTCTAGTTCTTTGGGATAACCACATAAAGCACTGCATTTCTACAACACTGTTAGCACCTGACAAATTCTTCAGTGATATCATGAATGCCACCAAGATAAATTCAGTTTTATTATTTCCTGGGCTCATAAATCATTGGATTCCCCATCATGAAGCACTTAACTCATTGGGAACCAACCAGAATACTCAAAACTGCCTAATTCTCTCATTTATTAAAATATATAATAATTTATATTTAAGTGTCATTATATGCACATTATCTTATTTTATCTTCACTCAAGCCCTGAGAAGGGGGTTTAATTTTATCCTTATTTTAGGGATATGGAAATTAAGCCTTGGTGATTAAAAACAAAAAACTCACACAGCTTGTCAGAGGCAGAGTCAAGATTTGAGCCAGGCCTCTGTAATCCAGTCTGTACAACCATACAACAAACAAGGCAATGCTAAGTCCGTGCCTACGTACCTCTCCGTTTAGGTTCTACTATCTCTTCTCTTGCCCCCTCAGATCAGAATTCCATAACACAGTCAGAAATAATTTGCAATTACGTATTATGACTGTGATTATTACCAATCACATGTTTTTTCCCACCCTTTAGAGGCTCTCCATGGCCTGTGGATAATGTACAAACTCCTTCTCGTGAGACACAGGACTTCCTAGCTTGGATCCTGCCCATCTGAACACCTCAGGCCTCTTCCTCCGCAACCACTCAGTCCACTAAACATGCCCTGAAATTCTGTCTTCCGCTGGATTCGGTGGCCTTCGGGGTTTGCCCCCGGCTCAGTGGCTGGACAGTTAGTTTGTCATGATGAATCAGAAAAGTGTACGATCTTGGCCCTCCGAACAAAATAACACCTTCCTATATGCACACAGCATTTTCAGCTAGTGGGACAGAAATCTCAAATTCGCTTGACAGACATGTGGCACCTCTCATCAAAGAAAAGCTAATGTGTGACAGGCTATGAAATGGAAGGCAATTCTGCCTCATTAGAGCTCATTTTAAGTTGGTTTTAAACAACGCTTTGTTGTGCATCTAAATAACTTAAGTGGGTCCCCAGGAATGTGCTTATTATCACATTGCTTGGAATCAGTTTCCTTTTGCTTCCCTAAATATAAGCCTTCTCAGAATTGCAAAGGGCATATAGCGCAGGGAACTATGTTTAATAGCTTGTAATAACCTTTAATGAAAAAAATATGAAAACAAATATATGCATGTATATGCATGGCTGGGACATTGTGCTGTACACCAGAAATTGACACATTGTATTGAATGTGCTTCAATTTAAAAAAAAAAAAAAAGAATTGCAAAGGGCAGAAGAACGCCTCCTCCTCTACAGGAGGTTGTGAGCATAGTCAGGACTTTAATGACATTTCCTTTGAGTCTGCCTTGGTCTCTTACCAGGAGCTACTCTGATACAGGAAATGCTGGGAAGGTAACCATTCAGGTGGTGCCCCTCTTCCTCTTAGGCTTGCCTCTCCCTGATTCTTTCATATCATCTTGTTGAAACCTCCACGGAAGACGCAATGCGTGGAGTAGCTACGAATGCACACCCTTAGTGTCAGTCTGCTTTGGTTCTAAGCCTGTCTCTGCCACCTAATAGCTATGGGATCTTGGACAAGTTCAGTGTTCTTTCTCTGATGCATTTTTTTTGTATTTTTTTATTGAGTTATAGTCATTTTACAATGTTGTGTCAAATTCCAGTGTAGAGCACAATTTTTCAGTTATATATGAACATACATATATTCACTGTCGCATTCTTTTTCGCTGTGAGCTACCACAAGATATTGTATGTATTTCCCTGTGCTAAACAGTATAATCTTGTTTATCTGTTCTGCATATGCCTGTCAGTATCTGATGCACTTTTTAAAAATAACTTTAAGACATAAATCACAGATCATACAATTTACCTATTTAAAGTATAGAATTTGATGTTTTTTCTTTTTCTTTTTCTTTTTTTTTTACTATATTGACTGCTGCTGTACAATCATTACCACAATACACTTTAGAACATTTTTATCACCCACCCCACATCCACTAGCATCCACTCTCCATTGGCTCCCACCCCTCCCCCAGCCCCTGGCAACCACCAATGTACTTTGTCTTTATGGATTTGGCTTTTCTGAAAATTTCATATAAATGAAATTATTCAATATATATTCCTTTGTTACTGGCTTCTTTCACTTAGCATAATGTCTTCAAGGTCCATTTACATTGTAACATTATCAGTACTTTGTTTCTTTTTATTATCAAATAATATTTTATGTATAAGTATACTACATTTTGTTTATCCATTCATCAGGTTGACATTTGGTTTATTCCCACTTTTTGGCTGTTATGAATAGTGCTGCTAAGAACATCCACATGCAAGTTTTTGTGTGGACATAAGTCTTCCATTTTGGTAGGGTATATACCTGAGAATAGAATTACGGGGTCATATAATTCTATCTATTTAACCTCTTAAGCAACTGCCAGACTATTTTTTTCCAAAAAAGCCACATCAATTTACATTCTCATCAGCAGTATGTGAGGAATGCAATGTCTCCACATCCTTGCTAACATGTGTTATTATTTATTATTTTTAATTACAGTCACCCTTGTGAGTTGAAGCAATACCTCATTGTTTTTTGCTGCTTGTTTGATTTTTAATCACTGAACTTCATGATTTAGAGCAGTTTTGGGTGCACAGAAAACGTGAAGAGCTAGTATAGGGAATTCCCATATTAACCCCCAGCCACGCCCATCAGTTTCCCCAGTTATTAATATCTTATATTAGTACGGGACTATATTAGTTGCCTACGGCTGCTGTGACAAATTTACACAAATTGGATGGTTTAAAACAGCAGAGATGTATTCCCTCTGACAGCTCTGGAAGGTTGAAGTCTAAAATTAAGGCAACAGCAGGTCATGCTCCCTCTGAAGGCTCTAGAGGAGAAATCTTCCTCACCTCTTCCAGCTTCTATCAATGCTGGCAAACCTGGGGATTCCCTGACTTAACAGCTACATCCCTCCCACCTCTGCATCCATCCTCACATGGCATCTTTCCTCTGTGTGCGTCTGTATCTCTCTTTATCTTCTTACAAGGAAACCAGACCTTGCATTTAGGCCCACCCTAAGCCAGTGTGATCTCTTCTTTACTTGGTTACATCTGCAAAGACTCTGTCTCCAAATAAGGTCACATTCACAGGCACCTGGGGTTAGGATTTCAACATATCTTTTTGAGGGTCAAATTAAATCCACAATAGGCATGTTTATGAAAACTAATGAACCAATATTGATACATTGTTATTAACTAAGCTTCCTAATTTATTCAGATTTCTTTTGTCCTAATGTTCTCATGGTCCTAATGGCCTTTTCTGTTCTAGGATTCTGTCCAGGATGCCACATTGCATTTTGTTGTCATGTTTTCTTAACATCCTCTGGATCTTATTTATGATGACCTTGATGGTTCTGAGGGGTATGAGTTAGGAATATTGTAGGATTCTCCTCTACTGAAATGTTTTCTGATGTTTTTCTCGCAGTCAGATTTCGGTGATAGGTTTTAGGGAGGAAGACCACGGAATCTCTGGGAGGAAGACCACAAGCAGCATTTTAATCACATCCTACAAGGTCTGTACTATCAACATGGCATCACTCTTGACGTTAACCTGGATCACCTGGTTGAAGTCGGTGTTTGTTGGGCTTCTCCACCTTAAAGTCACTTTTTCTTCCCTTTTTCCATACTCTACTCCTTGGAAGGAAGTCACTACTGCAAAGTTCCACAACTGAGTGTGAGGAGCTTTTCTCACCCTTCATTTATATCATCACCTGCGTTTTCATCTGTAAAACAGGGATAGAAATACTACCTACCAATTTAGAGGGGTGAGATGAAGGTTTATGAGTTTATACATGTAAAGTCCTAGGGATGGTTACTTGCACAGAGCCATCATTCAATCAACATGAACAATGATCATCATTATTATTAGCGCCCTCACCTTTGGCCTTCTATTATAAGTATGCATGTGTCTGTTCTGTCTTTGGTAGAGTGGTACAGTAATTTATTTGATTGTAGATTCATATCATCTTAATATTTCCCTGATACCTAGCAGTGGCACTATATTTTGGATAAAGCCATTGTTCAGTTGGAAACATAAATATATAGAAATAATTACTTAACAAGTCCCTGTCTTGTCCCCACTCTCTTTAGTTTTGTGTGGCTATTCTGAAAAGAGCAAACTGGCATAGCTGACCTTGGATAGGTAGCCATTCCCACTGCTGCTCCAAAATATTTTTAAACACGCCCATTGTTCCATAATTATAAATTATCTCCTTAGTGGCCTGGAGAAGCTTCGTCTTCAGTTTGCGAGTTCACTTTAATAAGCGTTTCTTGGCTGCATAATCAGTCACAGGCACTCTGGGGATCATGAAGATGAGCAGCGAACGGTCCTCCATCCCTCCCCTCATTAACCTTACAATCTAATTGTGGAGACAGAAATAAATAACCCTACTGCGAGTTATAACGGAAGTGTAACCAAAGCTTTTTGACAATGCACTAAAGGGAAAAATTAATACTAACCATTACTATAACAGAAGACTTCACAGATTTGTAGCATTTGAGCTGACCTTTGAAGAATAAGCAAATTTTAACAAGTAGAGAGTATAGTGAATGAAATTCCACACAGAAACTGTATAAACAGAGACATGCATTCGAATAACGATCATAGCAAATAACAGTATCATTGAAAAATCATTTACAAGTGATCTAAAATATTCTAGACCCTTACATGGCTAAACTATTTAATTATCACAAAAAGTTCTGAAAGATCAATGCATTCATATAATTATCCCTTATGAGAGTGAGAAGAGGTGACTAGTTTTGATTATTTAATAGAATTCAGGATATTAAATGACAGGAAGAAAGACAAGAAGGACAGAGAATGGGATGAGGCTGAAAGAGAAATTGGAGGCAGATTGTAAAGAGCTTTCAGAGCCACCTTACAAAGGTCTGGGTTTTGGTTCTAAGGTCAGTAAGGAGCCATTAAAATGTAACAAGTGACTTGGGTAGTTCAACCTGGGTTGTATCATGAAGAGAAATTCATAGTGCTGGTGGAGAAAAATATATCAGATTTAGATATTACATATACATTTAGAGGAACATATTACATCAGAAAGATCTTCTCAAAAAGAAAACAAGAAAGGGAAAACTGCAAAATGTTTACATTCTTATGACCTTAAGAGTGAAATGAGCTCAAAATTTAAGCAAATGGAACAAATGATCCAGAGCAAGTAACTATCCCAGGGCTCACAGGCTTGTTGCTTTAGCAAAGGTGCTTTCTGCTCATGTTATTATTGTAATGGGAAAAACAGAACAGAACCAAAACACTCTAACCAAGGCAGGAGCAATGCGTGGTCCAGCTAACTCTACCTTAAGGGAAAGACTAGAAAACTTTGGAAGGGGTTGCTGCATTTAGAAATCAGTAAGAAACGCCTTTTGAATTTGTTTTAAAATACAAATGGATGCATTAAATAAGATGAGGACATTCTTGGTATTACAAAGTGGTATTCATTGCTGAACTGGTCAGTTTATATAAACTACACTTCTGTCACTCATCACAAGTTAAACAAGTTGATAGAGTGAAGAAATCTGTGAAGGAAGCAAGATGGAGGTATCACTAGCCAGAAGCACATTTTGGCCAAAGCAGGTGGAATAGTTTGGAGGGGATGATGGCTGAAGTAAGGAAAATTTGGAGAGTGCTAGAGTCAGTTACAAGAGATATTAAGAATAAACCAATGAGATTTTAAAGTATCTTCTTTACAATTGTAAATCCTTCTGAGAGGAGTAATAGCTAAAGCAGTTTTCTTATTACACGTTACAGCTATAGAGACAAAAACATCAGATTTAGAAGGTATCCTTTCTATTGAATTCAGTTCATTCCTCTACAAAACAGAGAAACTGAGGTTCAGAGAAGAAGGATGAAAGTTCAGGTGTCTAAGTGAGTTAGTAGAATTGGCACAAACCGGTCTAATGACTGTCACACTAGCCTCCCATCTAAAATACCAGTTATCAGTCTAGAGATCTACGAGCCAGTTAAGAAAAGAATGAAGCAAGTACAGGATCCAGGTACTCGAAGAATGTAGAATCAAGAGCAATAAAATGAATTCAAAGGAAAGGAACAGATGGTAGAAAAAGAACATTGACAACTTCACAGTTTTGCCAAGAGTTAGCCCCACTAAGCCATCATCTAAACCAAGTCCAGCCTATGGGGGAAAAAAATAAGTGTACACTGAATCATCATTTTAATAAAAACATATTTGCCTTGAGACCCTATCCTCTCCTAGCCACGAGGCATGGTCTAATATTTGAATTTTCTTTTAAAGTTTCTGAGTACCACTGTTTTATGACCAGTCCCTTGAAGAAGAGGGAAATCTTCAGGGTGAGCTTTTTCCACAGACCATACTTCACAATCATTATTGAGATAAAAGACTCTTCTGGACCAGCATGACACATATTATGTGACTAAGTGTGACTAAGAGGTAGATGAAACGTCTGTATCCATGATGATGACTCCTTTCTGTGTGAACTAGAGACAGTCACATGACCTGTTTCCTTAGCCATAAAATGCAAATGATGGTATAAACCTACTTTACTAGGCATTTACGAAGGCTTATGGCAACATACTTTTAAAATTGAAAGCTCAGTGTAAATAGCATTGCACTGCAAGTTGTTAATGTGCTCCAAAGTTCTTTCTGTCATACATTAAAACATCTTTAACTTAGTCTAAATTAATTCCAGCTTTGTAAGAATTCCTGCAGAAGCTAGGTTGCTAAAGATTGTTTCATAATGTTTGTTTTGTTTTGCATATAAGCATTATATATATAGCTACTGCAGAAAAACTGTAAAATTAGAGCCAGGCCATGTGAAGCACTAGAGCTTAGGGTTAAAACACCCTGACACTATCATTTATGAGTGGTTTAGCCTGTATTTTAAGTAACATGAAAATAACAATAGTGCCTTCATAAAGTTGTGATGGGGATTAAAGCGTTTGTGTTTGTGAGCGGTAAAGCCTCTTAGAATAATTCCCGACTTAGAGTAAGTGCTCAGTAAATGTTAGT
Source organism: Vicugna pacos (assembly GCF_048564905.1). Taxonomy (NCBI): domain Eukaryota; kingdom Metazoa; phylum Chordata; class Mammalia; order Artiodactyla; family Camelidae; genus Vicugna; species Vicugna pacos. The sequence continues at coordinate 80,797,090 of NC_132997.1, read as the reverse complement.
AACTGCTATTGCTATTATTATTTTCCTTATTTTAATGAGTCAGTTTGCATAAGTAAGTTTCACATGTCAGATATAAAGGATAACAACACACTCTAAGAAACAGAAAATTAACCGGCACTTTTGAAGCCTCATCCCTTTCCCTGATTCCAGCCCTCTCTATCCCAGTCCGCTGGAGGTAACTGCCATCCTGAAGCTTGTATTCTGTCCTCATTATATTCCTTGGAGTCTTTCTTCACCACATATGTGTGTATCCCTAAGCAGCACGATAGGAATGCAATCATCCTGATATATTCTTAATGAGATTCTTTTCCCCACCTCACAATACATTTTCCTTAAGTCCACCCGTGTTGATTCATGGAGTGGTCGATCACTCTTTCTGTCTGCTGCATGGGCTTCCATCATATCCCATAGGAAATATTTCAGATGAAGAGTCCAGTTGGTGCCAATGTTCCTTTTCTTTCTCCTGTCTATGATGTTGCTATTAATATCCCTGCACATGCAGCCTTTTTACCAGCACAGAGTTATTTCTCCGTGAGGAGAATTGCTAGGCTGTAGGATATGCAACCAAACTTGCACCCTGGAATCCCTCTGCATTAGAAACAGAGCTCTAGTCATGACTAGGCTTAGACCACAGTTATGAACTAGAACTGTCCAAAGTGGGAGGTGCGGTCACGCTAACTCTTCCAGATAATGTCTTTCTAAAAAAAAATGTTTTCTAAAGTATTCTGATTTACATTCGTATCTGCAAGATGCTTTTAATTCCTTCCTGAGTTAGCTTTATAAAGTCAATAAGATAGACTTTTCTAGTAATTCTCTGATTTTCTACGTGTTCAAGTTTACTGGAGTAAACTTGTTTAAAAAATTACATTCCATTGAATTATCTTTAAGTATGTCTGTTTTGTCATGTCTAATGTTGTCTTTCTGCCCTATTGGTTTTTTTTTTCAACTGCTTAGTCTTGCAAGAGATCAGTCCTCTAAAGAGACCAGAAAAAAAAAAAAAGTTGACAATTGTCTTTTTTGATTTCTAAGTGTGTTTTCAAGCTTAATTTCTGTTACAATTACTACTTATTTTCATTTACTTTCTTTTACTTCATTTTGTTCTTTTTCTAACTTCATAGGTTTAGTGCTTGGTTTATTAATTTAAACCTATCTTCTTTTTCAGAATACAGATTTAAGTGGTTAAGCCTATAAACTTCCCTCTGAGAACTGCTATAGTTTCATCCCATGATATTTTGTAAGTAGAGAATTTTTGTTATTGTTCAGGTCTAAATAATCTAATTCATACTATTATTTTTTTTTACTGACATTTAGAAATTTGTGCTTTTTATTTTCAAAACTTCAGGGATTTTACCAGTTTTTTTTAATTATTGATTTTTGATCTATAGTGATTAATTACTTTTTTCAATAATCAATTTTTCATAACTCACAGCTGTGTGAGTCAGAAATTCAGAAAGGGCTCACAGGCAATTGTTATACTCTTGATGATACCCTTGGTATCACTCGGGTCATACCCTTGTTAGGGGACTTCATTAATGTGTCTGATGCCTTGGCATAAGGCCTGGCAGTCAGGGTTCAGCCTGACTCTCTCCATTTCCATATATTCTCAGAGCCTCCGTATGTGGTTCTTCAGGAGGCTTGGGCTTCTCGTAGCATGGTGGTCTCAGGGTAGTTGGACTTGTAAGGAAGCTCAGGACTCAAAGTATGAGTGTTCCAAGAGGTCTCAGTAGAATCTATCAGGCTTCCTATGGCCTGGCCTCAGAGGCCTAAGAACATCACTTCTGCCAGATTCTATTGGCCAAGAAAATCATTAATGTCAGCCAAAATTCAGGAGAGAGGGATTAAATTCTTACCTTTCAGTACCAGGAGTAGCAAGGAATTTATGGCCATCTTAATCCTATCACACCTACCAATGATCCATCTGCTCATTGCATCCAACTCGAGGGTCAAGGTCTCCCAGGGATGGATAGTCAATACCATCAAATCCATTCATGGCTTCTCACTTTCTAGTGACAAACAAACTCAAAGAATAAGACACCTGCTCCCTCTACACTCAAAGCACAGAGTGGTACATAGTTAACATAACCACAGAAAATGCTTCTCTTCGAAGCAGGCAAGAATATGAGACACAAAAAGATCACTTGTTTAATAATTCCAAAGCCCAGATGGGAAGTTATCTTGAAGGCCTAGAAATGAGAGAAGTTCCTCCTCCAAACTTTGGTTCTCTGCCTGAGAAGAGGCGCCTTTGCCAGTGTTTTCTCTATGGCTTCATCATCAGGTCGCTGTTTCCTGATCCATTATTTTTCATGACCATCGATGTGACTTTGTGAGAGCAGGTCTCTCCTTGAGACTGTATAGCTTCACAGCACCTGAGTCTTGCTCATGAAGATACGGCGGTCTACAAGCTGTTTTAACTCTTGATCAGTCAAATAATTTTCAGTCTGGGCTGATTGATTTTTTTCAGCAATTAAATCCCTCCAGCACTTAGCTGGCTTCTGTTCTGTTTCTTTCCAGTCAACTTCTTGTACCAACAACGAAATCCAAAGTTCTTTCTTAAATTCACAGATAAGCTTTCTTTGCTTTTTCATCTCCTTGCTTCTCTCAGTGGTGGCTACAAACAGTGAGGCTGAGCAGCCAACACCCTCTGGTCACATCTTTAATTTCATATGTGCTCCAAGACTGGGTCTTAATAAGTATTTGTTGTACAAAGATTCCCTCCATATTATTTCCTAATTTCTATGGTCAATAAAAAGTAAGGTTTTTTTTTGAAACTTAAAGGTCCCAAATGTTTGCACTTTCTGTATGCTCTTTCAATTTTCCTTGCAAATAAGCTATTTATTTCCTGAGTTAATGTCTGTCTTAGAAATTCTTTGCCAAAAGGAAGCAATAGTGGTCAACATACACTAAAGATTTTTATTAATTTCTATCCCTTACCCTGGCTCTTCCAATTCGGTAAGCATATAAGCAACCTCCCAGGTGCCAACCCTCAATTTTACCGATGTTTTTGCCTCTGTAATACATGGGCTCCATCTTTATAGCCTCTGATGTCAGTTCCCTTCCAGCTTACTGAAAAATCATTAAGCCAATGTCCTATCTGAAGGGCTGAATTTCTATAAATAGAGCACAAGTAGTAGCAGGTGCTGAAATAAGCATCCCCAAATGTCCCCAGAGGTAAACACAGCAAAGTTTTATTTCTCACTGATCTCAGCCTAACGCAGAACAATAGTTACACAGATTCTGCTTCACTCCATCATTTAGAGAGCCAGGGTCCTTCTAGACTATGGCTCTTTCATTTTCAATATGTGCTTTCATAGGCATCCTGATCTACTTCAGATAACAGACATGTGTTTGGAGGGTGTAGGTGGGAGGAAAATTTGGAGAGGGTGCCCCGACTGCCTTGGCCTGAGTGTGACACATCACTTCAGTTCACATTCCATAGGCAAGAACCACACAGATTCCTGCCCAGACACCAGAGGGCTGGAATGTAGATGAGCTGTGTTATCAAAGCAGGGAAGCAGGATGGTGAACATCTAGCCAGCTTCTGCCACACATTTTATGCAAGAGTTTTGGTTGTTTATGGTAGGAGAGGGGTTCAGGGTAACAAGTCCAGCTTGTAGCTAGAAATGAAAGTGTATTTTAATTTTCATTATTCTCTAAATAGTCTCAAATTATCCTTTGATGCCTTCATGATCTAATGGTTTCATAAGAGAGCTTTTTTTTTTAATCTCTAGGTAATAGATTTTTTTCTATTTTTATTAATTGCTGATTTTACATTACTGTGAGAAAACAGTGTGGCCAGTTACAATTTATGTTATTTGGGACTTAATGAGGCCTACATTTGGCCTCATCTATGATCATTAAAAAATAAATGTTACATGAAGAAGTGAAAATAAGGTACATAAGAAAATGGGTGACTTAAAAACCTCCAATTATTTCTCATCTCACTTAAATAAAATGCAACCTTTCATAAAACCCTAAATGACCTAATTCCTGCCCACCTCCCCATGCCTATCTCAGTCACTTTCCTTCTACTTAACTATGAAGCTCCAGCCACATCGGCCCCCTTTTCATTCCTGCTGTGGCTCCTTGTAGCTGCCGTTCCTACTGTTTCCAGATCTAACCCTGCTTGTGCCTGAGCTCCAGTTCAAACATCAGCCTTCTGACTGCCAACCCGCTCACATATTCACACCCCACCTTGTTTCATCCATTCCATAACATTCATAATTATCTGAAATGAAATTGTTATATATTCGTGCATTATCTGTCCATCCCAAAGTCATTCTAGGAAAGAGGGACTTTTGCCTTTGACTTTGAGTGTTTCATTTCTCATGCTTACAAGAGTACTGAGAACATAATAAACACTAAATAGATACATGTTAAAGGAGTGAGTGTAACTTACGTCACTCATGCCTAACTCCAAGATTCTTCAGTTAGAATGCTGAATTATTCAAAGTTTGCTGCTGTAACTCTCTCTCTCTCTTCTCTTTTCCTATCTCCCTATCTCTCCTATGCCTCATAGTCCTGTTTCCACATTTTGTCTCTCTATGTATCTTTATCTTGTATTTTGGTAGAACAATGGCAAGAAATGCCTCAGTTATACTGAGTGACTTACTGTCCTTTTTCAAAACTCTAACAGAGGTTTTATCTGTGCCCTATTCTTCAAAAATGACGTAAAAATAAAGAACAATCAATATGAGATCTTGGGGACAAACAGAAGATTTTTATGCAAACATATTTTTCAAAGGTTTTATCAATATTCATTTACATAGACTTGATTTGCTTATAACAAGTCAATCTTAATCTCTTTATAGAAGATGTACTCAAGAATCTTCCCTTGGTAACATAATGTTGCATATGCCCATGGAATGGGTTAAAAATAATTTGATTTCACCTAAAACTCACTTTTAAATTCAAGTATCTACATCCTTAATTATCTTCCTAATTACTTCAAACTAATAGTGTTTTATTTTATCCATTAAATGAATATGATACTAGGTTCAATTCACTTGGGACATATGTCTCAGAGAAGAGAGACAGGTGTTGTGTGTGTGTGTGTCATGGAGGTGAGGAAGGTAATTTAAGGGCTTTTTTGAGTGGAAAAAGAAATGAAAATTGATTCAAACTGTGAGCTGCATTTTGTAAACACTTCTCTTGAGTGAAGGCTGGTGGCCCAGGGACATTATCCTGTTACTTGGGTCCCTTAGGAAACAGCAGGGTTATTTTCAGGATAGTCTTTGTATAAAGAACCATGTACTGCCTTCAAACTGATACTCACTAGGAATGAAAAGTGCCAAAGCAGTTTATGTACATCCCACCCCATGTCCTGGTTGGCCCTAATTGCTCTGTCCAAGGTAGAATGTCTTGAATTCTGGCAAAAGTTCAGAATACAAGCCTTCGTGTTTCACTTATAAGAAGCAGCACAAAAAAAGGAGAGGTTGGTGGGTTGCGGGGTTTCGTGTAGGAGCCCTATAGGACTGTCCTGCTTTCTGGAGATGACCCCTCTTCAATATGGAGGTTATTTCCTCTCAGATCTTTAAAATGGAAAGTAACCAAGAAAGGGAACGTAACAGCTGAAGGATTATTGAATATAGTTGTTGAATACGGGTGGTTAGCAGGCATGTGATTGAAATTTGAATGAAATAAAGACTATAACCTCTAACACTAACTGGGTGCTTACTATGTTACTGACCCAGTGTGAGGAGTTTTAAACTCTAACTTTCTAATTCATGATGGGGAATCTATGGGGCTAAATACTATTAATATTCCCTTTTATACACTAGGGAACTAAAGAAGCTTAGCAAAGTTAAATAACTTGCCCAAAGTTATACTGTTACTAAGATGAAGCTCAAAATTCAGAAACCAGGCAGCATAACCTCAAAGACCATGTTTTAAATGCCCAGTGAGTGGCCAGTGGATGGATGGATGGATAGAAGATGAATTGGTGTTTGGACGAATGGGTAAATGTTATGAGTTAGGTCAAAGATGATGTCAAACAAAAGTTGGAGATTTAAGTGCACATGAAAACTTATTTATTCTAAGCTGATTTTAGTGACAATTAAAAAAATACTAATTTTTCTCAAAAGGGCCGGATGCACTGACATCTCCTATAAAGCATCTGCACCTCATGGAAGTTGCTGGACAGCCTAGTCTCCCATTAATGTCTGGGAACTTGCTACACATGGAGTCACCTGTCCCAACTGAGAAGAGCTGCCTGGCTGTATTGATCATTCATTAGTACCATCTGTATGCCAAATTGATGTTGTACATTATTTATTTGCCTCTCATTAGGAGCAAGGCCAGAGCACCATCCAAGTCTCAGAGCAAAACCCCTCAGAGCTTCTGCACTTACAATTGCACATCATATAATGCTAAGGTTTGTTAAAATACCACATGCTTGCAAAATTTTTCAATAATTGCTACAAATATTCACCAGAGGAGGGAATGTTTATTCATTTGCTTAATTTCTAATAATGTTTTCTGCTACAGTAGTATTTTCTTAGTCTTTCTTACGTTTAATTTGGCATCAGACCAATTGAATTTATGTTTTTAAGTAAATGGTACAGGCTTTGAATGTTTAGCGTCTCATTCATGTTATTTGTTCTTAGATTTGGTACCCATACAGTCTGTTGGCTTTGTTATTTTTTAATGAGAATTTTACAAAATGCCTTGGAGGCTCATTAGAATTCAAGCTTCTCTCTTTCCATTCAAATGAGCCCCACTTAAAAATACTGCGTTTCTTGCCATTAAATGAGTGTTGGCTCTGGAGGACACAGACTTTTTTTCTCCTTGAGCCCACATGGCTGAACCCTAGAGCATCAGCCATGTGTGTGACGCTAAAGCTCACCTTCTAACCTCAAACTCTTCCTCCATTCTTTTATTTTATTATACTTTTTAGCTCTCGGTAATGAAAGTGAATATTGATATTTTGGTATGTTTGGTAGACACATGACATAGTTAACTCCTGTCACTTTTACTGTTGGCTGAGTCCTCTAAGTCATTGTTACATATTTTGCTAAGGAGACATACTCCCCACCCCCAACCTTGCACTTGGATAGTTAGTGGAGGAATAGGCTGAATCAGACACTCACCACCTACAGCCACTGCTGTGGAGACCAACTCTGCATGGTTCTGTCCACCTGCACACCAGCCCAACCTAACTGCATCTTGTCTATGTCTCTGTCTATGCCTCCTACCCTAGGGCTGCCCTCTTGACACAGAGGAACGGGGCACTGCAAGTCTTCACTTGGTCCCCCTGTTTGTGCAAGTCAGGAATGTGAGGGAGCAATACCTTATGGAATGAGTTTTGACCACTAGAATATGGGTGGTGATGGATAAACTCTCCCCACAGATAAACTACTTGAGATGAAGTTTATACAGCTTATCAGGAGAGAGTTCCACAACACCAAACAGTCATTTTCAGTGGCACAAGCTCAATAAAGCACCTTGAATTGGCTCCGCCCCCTGCCCGCCTCCCTCTCCTTGCCTCTCACTTCTGCTTCTCTCTGATGGCATATCTTAGTAAAACAGGGGCGTATAAACTTTGGGCTCAGGCTCTGCTCTCAGAGGAATTCAGGCTAAAACCAGTTACATAATATAAACATTTCTTCTCAAGTGTACTCTTATTTCAGATTTGAAGCATGCAAATTTTTAAGAGCTTCCAATTATTTCATCTAGAATATTTGTTCTTCTCATTTCATATTCTTGCTTCAGAAAGTAAAGAATTTTCAAATATATGATAAGGCATTGACCATGATGATCCTAACTGGAAGCTATATAGTTTGACAGTTATTTTTGTTGTCAAGGTGTCTTTCTTGTGGAGAAAGGAGATAAGTGAAGGAAAAGTAGTTCTGCAGATTTAGTACTTATACTGGGTGAACGGTACCAGGGGAGTATTTTCTCTGTGAGGATTCCGAACCAAAGTGGGTGCATCCCGCAGGATTCAACGATCCACAGACCAATCTAACATTTACGGGCTGCCATTCTCAGGGTTGTACTTGACAAACCATTATCAACTTCCAGGGTCTATTCTAATTTCAGCAAGAACACTATGTGATCAACGATTATTTTCTGTTTTAGAAAATACAGCTGATTATAGACTGCTTACTTATGTTAAAATTAAACTTTACAACTTATTCAGCTTAATCACTGGCCTAAAGAAGGACCTACGAGAAAGAATTTTAGATACTTTCCAATTCTTCCCACTGGCACTTTTCAAATAAAAGGAAACTGTGGCACAGAGAGGTAGGGCAGCCTATTCTGGGTCACTAGGAAAAATTAACAGCAGAACTTGGACTAGATTACTAGACCCAAGGACTTTTTCACAACACTAGTGTTTGAGCTTTAAAAGACGAAGAGCTTTTTCTTCTGTTCTGAGGAATTCCCACTGGGAACAGTCCATTAAACCACAGAAATACGGCTGAGGAAAAAAAAACACAATTTGTGAAGACTGTTTTTTTTTTTTGTATTTTAGCATTTTTAAATCTCTTTTTATCCCTGATTTTTAATTTTTAATTTTTAATTCTGATTCTCAAATACCACAGTCCATTTAACTCTCAATCCTGACAGCTGAAGCTTCCAGAATACATCCTGAACCTGGACACTCTTACTTTCTCCATCCCTAAATCCTAGTCCAAAAAATGGTCGTCTCCTGAAGTAGCTCTTAACTGGTCTCCTGTCCTTCTCTCTTAAGTCCTATAGAGTATTATCTGCATAGCAGTCCATGTAATCTTTCTAAATGTAAATCTGACCACGCCATTCCTTTGCTCAAAATCTCCCAATGGCTTCACGTTAAAATCTAAAGATGGCCTCCAAGGTTCTATACGTTCTGGTCCCTCCACCCTAACCCACCTCCCTTTCCAGTCTCTGTCTAGAACCCTTTCCTCACTCATATTTACAGTAGCCAGCATGGCTGCTTAAGTGTTCCTCAAACAGACCAATTTTGTTTCTGCTTCAAGATCTTTATGCTTGATGTTCCCTCTGCCCAGATGTGCTTCCTCCAGATTTTTATCCTTTGCTCCTTTTAAACATTCAGTTACCTGCTCATGTCAGTTCCATATAGTTCTTTCCTGACCATTTATCACCTCCTTCCGCCTCTCTGTTCTCTTACTGCATCCTTTCTTTACGGCTATGATCGCTAACCGAAGTTAGGTGACAATGTAATTCAATATTTACATTTTGTGTCTCACCTACTAGAATGCAAACTCCAGAGGTCAGAGAATTTGTGTTATTTATCCCAGTACCTGCAGCTCCTAAAACGATGCCTAGTACAGGGATGGCGCTGGATAAATGTTTACTGAATGGATGAATGTGTAAGGTTACAAATCATTACTACAGAGAAGTCATTTTCTGCAAGCATATGCCATTATGATTTTACTTCCCTTTCGCCAGCAGTTATCCTGTTAACTAACTGAGCAATTCACCATTAATAGAGAGTCAATCAAGAAAGCCAGTCCCCACTTCAGGCTATTAGAGTACATTGAATTATCCCATGCATTAGAATGCCTGGAACCTGAATGTCAAAGCCATTTGGCTGCAAGTTATTTACTGCTTTTGGACCATAGAAATGATTGTATTCAAATGATCTCATAATCGCAGAAGAGCTCCTGCATGGCCTATCATCAATTATATTATTACTTCACACTCTGCCGGGGATACCTAATTAGTCCTCACAGCATTCTTGGTTGGGAGCAGAGGTAACTGAAAAGACTTGGAGACAAATATCATCATGGGTGGCTTTAATGCATGAATGAGACTCTGTGTACTCAAACAGCAGGCTTTCCTCTCTCTTTTCTTTTCTTCTTCTTCTTCTTTTTTCTTTCTGTTAATTATTTTCCTTCTTCTTTTCCTTTTTTTCTTTTCTTCTCTTCTCTTTTTTTATACCCACTGTGTCAAACTTATATTCACTGGCCACACAGTAGAGTGTATCCTCATCTATTTGTATTTCTTACTTAATTTAAGGAACTAGAGTTTACCTGTAAGATAATTTATCATTAAACAGTTTTCTAAATGAACATTAAATGATGCACTATAAGAGGGTGTAGGTTTCTTCAAGGAATGGAGGAATTTTAGAGGCAATATAATACAGTGGGTCATTGGAATCAGCCAGAACTGAGTTTAAGTCCAGGCCTGCCACCTTCCTCCTGTACATTTTTAGGCAGCTTAGTGAACATGTTTGAGACTGATTGTCCTTATCTGTAAAATGGAGCTGCTGGTAGTGCCCACCTCTAGTACTCACAAAGTGCTGTGATGACTAGAATGAGGCAGTGCATGAAAGCATTTCAGTGGCTGGTAAAATAAGAGTCCTTTATTTATGCCATCTATTATTATTGTATTTTTAAGCATCAATCAACAAGTATTTATTTTGGGGGGGAATGGAATTTAGGTTCATTTATGTATTTATTTGAACAGAGGTTCTGGGAGTTGAACCCAGGACCTCATGCATGCTAGGCATGCACTCTACCACTGAGCGATACCCTCCTCCCTAACAAGTATTTACTGAAGGACATACCACCTTCAATAAATTCAGTAATAAACAATATAATTGAGACCATGGGGAATGAAATATTGACTCAGTCATATGTGAGCTACAACCACTTTGGTGAAACAAAGTGTGTATACCTTAAATAAAATGTAAAGATAAAAACCTGCAAATATGGTAAAAAGGTATGGTAATGGATGTACGGTGCAAGACGGCTGTAGGATACGGTGATTTGTTTTGTCTTACAAAGGAGGATGTAATTCAAGGAGAGCTGATAGAAAGTTGAGGTTTAGGAAGTTAGAAATGGAAGTAAAGAGATCCTTTGGTGGAAGAACTTATGCCAATTGCAAGTTCCTATGATTTAAGTTCATGGCTGTTTGTTTCGTGGTTATTCCTGTTGAACACAAGCCCCCTAGAGAGTTTCGCTTTAGAAATAACTTTGTTAGCCTCATCCTGATGCCAAAGGTACCTGAGAATAAGAGAATTCTATTTACTCAGGATTATATTTTACACCAAGACATCTAACACCTCGTTTTTGCATATCTGAAGATTCAAATGTCCCTTAGAGTTTGCTTTAGTTCTTTGTATTATAGTAGTTAATTGAGTGGCTGTAAAGGATTAGAAGCATCAGAACCATGAATAAGTAAGCTGATCCTTTTGGGGGGAAAATGACCCTGCCTCTCAACCCCACAGAAGAAGTAAAAAGATGAGTGGATTCACTGCTTTTCCCCCCAACATTTCTCCTGTATGCACTTTTTTCCTAGTTAAAAACACAAATTACGTCGCATTATGCTTGTCAAATATTTCAATAAAAAGTAGGACTTTAACACCTAATGCCTGCTCTATCCTGAAAATGGGACTTTTTACAGGGTTTTTATGGACTGTGACCTCATTCCATTATTAATAACGCACTTTGTGAGTTTCCCTTCATCCATTGATCTTGCAGGAGGACTGTTAACATTAACTAATTAATCCTCTTGTCATCTCCATGAACAAGGCAAGGCCTTTATTGAAAAGCTTATTCTGCTGTGGTGAAACTTGGGCAAAACCTGCTTGATAATGCTTAATGAATCTGTGGTGCCCGGGTGACAATGAGGAGCTGACTTTTAAAAGGGCTGCTCTAACTTTCCTGGCACCAGCCCCTCCAACTCACAGGCAATCTGCCGACTTTCTCCATATAGTCTTATTGGCCCAAATCTATTCCCATCTGTTTGGAAGGCATGATGCCGAAGCAGGCACTGGTCAGATTCTTGGCATTGATTTTGGAAGATGAGCACTTTCTGGGCAGCCTGTGTCCCCCTACCACATTGCATCTGTTTTACCAGATGTCTCACCCCTGGGTCCATTGGTATGCCAGCCCTGTTGCTGCACGTCTCTTTACAGCACATCAGCTTAAATGGCAAGACACAAAGTAAACGGTGGGGCAGAGTGTAGTGCATATGTGGTGTGCACGTGTTGTGTGTGCTGGGGTGGGGGTTGGCAGACACCTAGAGCCTAAGATTCATAAAGCACTTTCATAGCATTGTCCCCATCCACCTTCTCATGGGGGTGCTTGCTACAAGCTATAGCTGGAGAACATTAAGACATCTGCCTTTAGCCATCAAAATGGATACCTCAAAGCAATATTGCTTCCAAAACCGAATAGCATATAAGTCTTCTGCCCTAGAAATCTGGATCACGAAGTTAAAAGGACTGCAAGGTCTCCCCTAAATAGAAGCAGAAGAACTGAGCAGAGTCCTGCAGCCTCACCCTCACCTCTGCTAGTACAAAACCGAAAGATTAGGACAACAGAGTCACAGAATCAATGACTGATGCACATTCCTGAAATGTTTTATAGGTAACTGTAACTGCCACCAGAGACAAGAAAAAATCTTACTGTATGATGACCAGACTGTAGACATGACATATGCCACTCCATCTTGAGCAGCACTCATCTATGGCTGGCACAGTTTCAACAACTGGACTCAAGAGAATAGGATTAGCATTATTGCTCATAATAATCTGTATCTTTGTGGGCATCAAAATAATTGCAGCTTGCTCTGCCTGTTTATGCAAGTGGGCAACTAGAATTTTCAGTAAAGAGATGTTAGAAACCCATGTCAACACCTTCCACTCGGGGAATACGACACCCTAGGTCAACGTGAAGAAGTTACAGAAGACGGAGCGTCACCCCTAATCTGATAGAAATGAAATGATGTTTGACAGTGAGGAAATTAAAGCAGTCTTTTTGCCCCTTTCCTATTCACCCAGTTCTGTCCCCCATCTAACCTTGAAAGAACCTAACTATAGGAATATGATCACTAAGCAACTGAAACGAACTCTTGACTTATGCTCTCTTGAATGTACACCATGCCTTGTTTAATCTGTTGATTCTTTTCCTAGATAAAAAGAAGAGTCAGTTAAAGAACGATCAGCTCTCTACCCCCAACAGCCCCCTTAGCAATCCCACAGGCAGACTGGGCAGGGCAAGATAACATGTGAAGAAAGAGAGAGTCAGCCAGTCTGTACACAATGGAGAATGGTGCAGAACCCAACCTTTGGCCTCTATGGTGCACTGAGATTCTTCCCCCATGACTTTTCCTTTTAAAAACTGTCATGGCTGAGCAGTATCCTCAGAGTTGGTCTCTGGACAGAAGCCTACCATCTCCCCAGATTGCCGGCTTTTGTCATTAAAACAACTTCCTGTTCTACTGACACTTGCCTCTTGAATTACTGGCTTCTGAGCAGCAAGCATTGAACTTGTGCTCAGTAATAGTAGTTAGGCACATTGGAGCTTCCCTTAGCGGCTCCTTCATGTAGCCATTCATTTATTTATTCAACAGGTATCCATTGAGCATAACTCTAAGGTATACAAGGCACTAGCCCAATAGTAGAGGAATAAAGATCTATAGAGAAATGATACCTGGCCCTTCTCTACCTGGGGAAATAAGACAATAAATAAGGGAAATAAGATTTAAACATTCGAATGACTTGAGTGACCATAAAGGTAGTCAGCGGTAGGTCTCCAGGGGAGAGTTTTCTGTGGGTTCCAGGGCAAGCGAACTATGCCTTAATGGTGAAGGTCAATTTCCATTGCACTGGCCCGAGAAAGAAACAATGAAAGTGTTCTGGACATAGAGGAACAACTCTAAAAATGGCACAGAGGGAAATGTAAGTCTATATTCTATTGTCTGCATGACAAGTTACTTTAAAAACAAATGTGCATAAATAGTGGAATATACGTTTTCACAGTGTTCATTTACATCCTTGAGCCAGTTAGATAAAACCTGAACTCTCATCAGACGTGCATATTCCAAGGAACTCCAAGGGTGTTTAACAAGCAAATGAAAGACCAGAAGCAGAAATGGACACATTCAGATGTAGTTACTTGGCACTTCATGTATCTTTTTCAAAATCTACACTATAGAGTTTTTTAAATTAGCCTAGTGATTGGAAAGTCGTTAGAAAGTAGAACTTAGTTAGAAGGATGGCATGGGCTCTACCACCTTTAAGAAGATTAGGAAGACAGCAAATTTTGCAGTGCAGTAACATCAGCATAACACTTGAGTTCTGGAGCTTCCTTGGCTTCACATTCCTCTACCTCCTCTAGGACACTGCCACTTGGCTCCATTACTCAGAGTTGATTCTGCCATCAACATTTATTGTGTCTATCTTGGAAAGAGCTTTCTATGCAAGGTGCATATGCCTATGCAAGGGCAGAGATTTGGAGTTGCCTGACTTACGGCAGTTTACTAATGCATGTTTGTACACCCGAGATTTTGCTCTACATCTTGCTTTCATTGTAATATGCAAACTTACATGAGACACATAGTCCTTCCACCCCCACCCCAACATTGGAGTTTAACAATCATTACCAAAAGAACTTGTTATTGGCTCAACAGCAAACAGGCTTCAGTGGGTTCTTGGATGTGAAGAATGGTTGAGTTTCTAGCCAACAGCAGAAGACAGGTAGATGAACTATAGAAAATAAAACTCCATAACTCACTAACAAATCATGGTTTACAACTATTGGCACTCACTCAGGACAATTAACAGCTATCTTAAATTAGCAGAGCTTGTATCCAATCCCTTCCGTATGTCCCCCATTCCATCCTGTGTATTTACCTGTCATAAATATTTTATACTTTTCAGAGCCTTAAATTCACTATTTTTCTGAGGACAGGTTATCTTTCCAAAGTCATAGCTGGTCCCTGACATTTAGAATAGAAATTGACAGATTTTTTTAAAAACAATAATGGTACCTTCTTCCTCTGAGCCCTACCAACAGATAGTGTTTGAATAGATTCAAACTAAAGATGAGTTCTCTACACAGCTCTTCCGTTTAAATGTTAGTAATCTTTCATTCTTAGTAATCTTTCAAATTAAGATTGCAAATGCTTCTACTTTATTTATAGGGCTAGAGAAACTCTGACTTTAGACATATCGATTCTAGCTCACCAATCCCAGGATTTTTGCTTGTTTTACTAGTTCGCTCCCCAACTCTGCCCATGGGGCAGTTTTAAACTCAAGGATTTGATACAAAGGCTGAAACCAGGTGAAATGCTGCTATAAACCAACTCTTCCAGTAATTCTCCCAATTTCTTAGAGAGTTTTGTGATCATGCATTGATAATTTCATCTATGGGTGGGTTATTTAAATGGAAAATGTAAGAGAAATTGGTTTTCAATAATGTAAACCAATTTCTTTTCTTTGTCTTATGCACCTTCCACTTATCTTTAAAAAGGAGTTGGGGGCTCTTTTTCCAGCACCAAATCATAGTACAGGATTACAAGATGTTCTGTAAGGACATTAATTGCACACATATCATCAATGCATTCTTGAATACCATGGCTGGTATTAACTGTTTTTACAATAGTCCTGCTGAAAATGCCGAATTGGGTTCAGTCAAAGGACAACCATGAAGAATCTGTGTGTATGTGGCACACAGTCCTAGAACATATCATTTTAGAAAATCCCAAAATCACAGAGCTGAGAGATCTTACCCAGTCACTGATCCCATTCTTAAAGCATTAATCTCCAAACAGTAGCTAATGTGGATGACAAGTGTTTTTTTCAAATGTGACAATTTTGACAGCTATTCTGGTCTATGTTGAAATGGCAGTGGAAAGAAATATTAATAGAACATGTACTTAAGTCCCAGAAATGATGAGGGAAAGCAGCAGGGCAAGGAGAAAGAGACACCGGTCGCGGACGAGGAGCAGTTCTCGTTCCAGTCCCACCATCAGGGAGCCGTGGCCTTCTCATCTCTAAGGTAGGAATCGAAACACCTGTCTCACCAGGTTGAAGGGAGACAAAAATCAGAATATGCAGAGGACACTCCAGATTGGCGTACTCAGCACTTATTCTAAATGTTTCCCAAAAGACTTCCCATACTGTACAGCTGGAAAATTAAAAGCTTTATTTCAGAGACTCTTTTGCATGTAAGCCCCTAGACATAGCTTGCATTCTGCCACAAGGTACACTTGTGTGTTAGGAAGGAAGAAGAAAGAAATGAGCACCAGTGGCCACACGGAGGAGATGGTTTCTACCAGCAAGGATGAGGGGTGTAGACACTCATTCTTGTGGCAACTGTACTGAAGGTTCCAATGATCTGCTCGAGCATCACAGCCGCTCAGCAGCAGTCTGGGGGCCAGTGAGGTCTCCCCACAACCTCATTTTCCCTGGTTATTCTTCCTATCTGTGTATCATCTGAGCATAATTCCCTAATCATCCTGGAAATTGTTATAAACTATTTAATGCCATCTAACAAATCCTTTCCTGCTTAAAGTTATGGGAATTAATTATGAGGACTGTAAGTAAGTTCTCTGAGAGCACATCTGAATAATACTTAGAAAATGATAAAGATTTTTAGCTTCTTTTTGAAGGGAAGAATCATATCATACTTGTATTTATTGATTGATTTCAAAATATAGTAAGAACTTCTTGAAAAACAAAGCCTCTAAATCAGATTGTTGAACCTCTCTATTTTATGATCAGCACAGGTATTTTAAGCTAAAGGTCTTTATTTTCTGGATAGACGCTGGAATAAACTTCTTACCAGGTATAACTGAAAGTGAATTTATAATTTATAATCACTCTCTTTTTTTAATTGTGTGCTTTCTCATCATCTGCCCTCATTCTCCCCACCCTCTCCAATCCATAGCTGATGCTTGGAGTCAAAATAAATATGTCTATACTAGTTACTGAAAAGTATCAATGTATAAGAATTGTAAAATCATATATACTGGCAGTCAATATTGATATTTATCTAGAAGAAATTGATTACTCAAGAGTCTTTTTGTTGTAACAGAAAGGCTCAACTCAAAAGGGGAAAAGAGTTAATACATTATTTTTGTAACCAGGAAATACAAGGGAAAATCTGGTTTCTGGCACGACCGGTGTGCAAACTCAGGTTGACCTTCATGCCTCTTCTTTCCTCTGTTTATTTCATTTCCCACTATTTGTGGGGAATATCACTTCATTCAGACCCCTATTCATATACTCCCAGCAACATAATCCTAAAGGCACGGTGCCTTTCCTTAAGCCCAAAACAAAACCTACTAGGGAAAATGCTGACTGCTAACCTGGAGCACATGCCCACCCTGCACCAACCACTGTGGTCTGAGTATGGTCTTTGCTAGGTCAGGGCTGGTTCCCACAAGCACCAGTGTGTATGAGAACTGTAACTGGGAACCCTCGGAGCCACACAGTTGGAATGGGGAAGGACACACTCCCTAAAGAAAGTCAGGGTGCTAGACAGAAGAAAAACAAAGGTCCCCTCCAAGGTATTCCTTGACATGAAGAAACAAAAGGTATTCCTGGTGTTCACTTTCCTAGAAACCGTAAAGTGCATCTCCAAGTGTCACTTTACTACATACTTTCCATCCCCCTTATCAATGTATCCTGGCATGTCAGTTTCTTTCCTCCAAATGAGATGGGCAAGGCATAATCACAAATCACTCATATGAAAAAGCATTTTAGGAGGAACAACTAAACAAAAGAACAACACACACTGCTAGACTATATTCCAGCGCCTTTCAAAAGCAGGACAACCTGATCTGGGAACAGCCTTGGTATATATCATTGTACGACCCTTCACAACGTAAAGTAATAATCTTACTTGGTCTTTCCAATAACTCTTATAGATAGATGATAATGGTGATGTTTGTTATCTTTTTCATAATAATATAATAGTAATATTATTTCTAACTATGTTACAGGTGAGAAAACAGATAGGGGGAGGCAAAATAGTTAGACTAACTCCGGGTCATTGAGTGGTAAAGAGATTTTTATCTCGGTAATAGGCTACCTGAATAACTTGTTCTTCCCCTTCTAATTAAAGCAGACTACTCCTGGGCTAAGTTGTGGGAGATATGTTGCTGACGTCATTCTAATGAATTCTGGAATACCTTGAGAACTTCTGATGTAGGGCATGACTTTTAGAGTTAGGACTTTGGTCTCAATCCAAAGAGAAATGCTGAGCTGAAAAAAATCAGGAAGCCCACAGAATTTCTATTACATGACATAGTATTCAAATGATCAGGTTCCCAATGGCCTACAGCCAGGGAGTCTCCAGCTGTCTCTCCTCCTGGGCTTTGCACATAAAAGCAGTTACAGAAATAGCTCTTAAACAATGTCAGAGTCAGGAATCTGGAGCTCTTCAATGATGCCCCCATCCTAGCTAGAAGCAAACATGCCACACTATCTTGGTGAGAAAGTCTCATCTTGTCCTTAAATCCCTGGAGATACCTTTTCAGCCTAACACACAGATTTCCTCAGAAATGTGTACTTCGCTACTAGAGAGTGCCAAACTTGCAAAGTGAGTTGTTTACCATTATTGTTTTTTTTAATGTCTAATGTCAGCTTCGCCCCTCAGAACACTTTCTGTCTCCAGGGATATCTAAGTGATTTTTAATCCTCTCCCAGCCTCTGTGATGTAAGTAATGTTTATAACTTTAAAGAGCAGAGAAAAAAGGCTTGTATTTGTGTTGTACAAAACACTTTCAAACTGCTGCACTTCTGGGTTCTCACAACAACCCTGTAAGATATGCAGGGAAGATATGCATATCCTAGTTGAGCAGATGGAGAAACTGAAATCCCCAGGGGAAAGTGACTTACTGAACTTCCCCAATTCTTTACGGCAAATTAAGAGAAGCAGTCAATTCTCCCCCATCCCACACTTAAGTTTTTTTTCTGTAAGACTAGTGTTCCACATGTATTTTATTAATCATTTTTTTCAAATAAAATCTAGCATTTATATACTGATACCCAATATAGAAAATGGACAACAGTAAAGCTGCTTATATGGAAGCTAGACAACCGAGTGCAGTGTCACTATAGCAACGTCAGAGCATCCTTGCAAAAGGCCTCTTATGGACAGTTTGAGAACAACAGAACTAGCCTAAATGACTATCTCCTCTCATCTATCTAGTCCAGTCCAGCTGAACATAGCTTCCCAAATCGGGTGCCACAAATGTTCAAGGAGGTGCTAAAAGGTTGATGCCCCTCAGCTGCCAGGAGGGCCCAGGAAGGTTAAGTTCCCTACAGTAGATCTTCTCTGCTTGGCAGCAGCCTCTGTTTTCTCTAGTGCATGACGCAAAGATACTTTTCTATGTTGAGAAGTGCTACAGAGAGTTTGTGAGAGCTCAGAACACATAAACACTATTTTGCTCACTGGATTAAGATTAACCCCACTGATATTTCTTGTAATGAACCCTCTCCTATCTGAATAATACCATCTTTTCTACCTTAAACATTATCGGTTATGGTTGCATTTATCCAAAGCAGATTTTGCCAACAAAGGGATAGGTTTCCAAAGAATTCCTCTGTGATCTTTTGTCTAAGGTCAAATTAATCCCTTGGCTGCTATTCACTTAGGAGACATCATTTAAGACTTTCCCCCCCAAGTGCTTCTTTATGTGACTTCTCCGATTGTTTGATTATTTTCAACACACCAAGTTATGCTTAATAAAATCCTTGCTGGCTTTTCTTTTCTAGTAGGATATTTTTTAAAGTTTTAGCAAGGCTCTACATGTTCTATCATCATTATGCCAGTATATCCTTAATTCACTCATCAGTCTTCTCATTCACTATTTAGTTCCGTTGATGGATCAGTTTCCTTCCTGCCACAGGATTTTTGCATATGATACTGCTTTTACCCCTAGATGCCACTGACCTCTGTCTTGTCAAACTTGTTTTTACTGATGTCGGGCATTAGGCAGTAGCTAGTATGTATGACCTACGGTATACTTTCCAAAAAAAAAAAAAAAGAATCAAGCCTTAGTCTTCTCAAGGCTCTAGGTCTAATTAGTAATTCACAGAAAATACAGAGCTGGACAAACTCATTTTATAATATCCCAGGAATGTAATGAATCAAACCTAGAAGCTAGGAAATTTGATAAGGTTTTCTGCAGGAAATTCTGCAAAATTCAGGTCCTTCCATATAACATTTGCAAGGAAAAACTTAAAGAGAGGAGGGACTTTTACAAAGCAAAATTAATATTGTGCATGAATAGAATGCACTGTGTACATTCTTATGCCAACAAACCAATAGTAAAAAAAAAGACATTATCAGAAAACCAAAAGATAACAGGTGTGCAAAGGATGTGGATAAATTGGAATCCTTACACATTTTTGATGGAAATGTAAAAGGGTGAAGCTTCTGTGAAAAACAGTATGGAGCTTTCTCAAGATATTAAAAACAGAATTACCGTATGATCCAGCACTCCTGCTCCTGGGTATACATCCAAAAGAACTGAAGAGATATGTGTACTTCCATGTTTACTGCAGTGTTACTCACTCTAGCCAAGATATGGAAATGATCCAAAGGTCCATCGACAGATGAATAAAGAATATATATATATATATATATATATATATATATATATATATATATACACACACACACACAATGGAATACTATCAGCCTTTAAAAAGAAGGACATTCTGCAATATGTGACAACACAGATGAGTCTGGAGGACACTATACTAAGTGAAATAAGCCAGTCGCAGGACAAACAAGCATGATTCCACGTACATGAGATATCTGTCAAACAGAGAGACAAAGAGCAGAACAGGTGGTTGCAGGGATCCAGGAGAAGGGGGAATGATAGGCTGTTATTCAAGGGGTCTAATTTCTGTTATGCAAGATGAATAAGGCTTAGAGGTCTGCTTTACAACAAAATGCCCATAGGTAACAATACTGTACTATATATTCAAAAATTTGGTACATGGGTGGGTAGATCTCATGTTACATGTTCTTACCATAACTTTTAAAAACAGCTGCTTGATTGAAATGGGGAATAAAAACATGCTAATTTTTTAAAAGACATCTATATGACGATTGTTGACATTTAAACACAGTTTTGATATTAGTTGAAATCCTTTCTAGCAAAATTAGTGACACTTAATATTGTAAGCAGCCTTTGGCAGGAAAGAGCCATTTGCAGAAAAGGACTCCCTGCAGGAGGTCACTTTCGTTCTCTCACTAACCTCAAACCAGGCACCTCTGTGCCCTGCTCATCTCTGGCCCTAGCATAATTTTCAAATCTTTTGATCACACAATGCTTTGCCTAACATGTTTGTTCCTTCCTAGATCAAAGAAGTAGAAATGGAGAATAATTAACAAATGACCAGATCTCTTCCCTAGCTTCCCCTTCAATGATCTTGCGAACAAACTGTGTGAACAAAATAGCATATAAAGAAAATTCACAAGCCTGCAGGCAGTGGGGATGGCGATGAAGCTGACCCTTTATCTCAGTGATTAACTGAGATTATTTCCTCTTTTCCTTCTAAAATTTTCATGGCTGAGCAGAATCTTTAGAGATGTTTTTTGCTGACACTAAGTCCAGCATCTCCCCAGATTGCTGGCACTCTGATTAAAAACACCTTTCCTTTCTATCAACATTTGTCTCTCTCGAGTATTGATTTTTGAGTGGCGAACAGCCAGGCCAGAGTTGTCAATAACAACAATTAGATAATGGTATTGAATTAATGGGAATCATTGTCTTTTGGAAATACAACAAAACTTGTATGATGAGTAAAATTATATATTATCTAAAATAGACAAAGTATGATTAGCTATATATACTGTTAATTGTTGAAGCTGACTAATAGGTACATGGGTTTTTACTATAATAATCTCTATATTTTTGTGTACTTTTGAAATTTCCATAATAAAAAAGTTACACAAATTAAATACAACTTTCAGGGAAAAAAAATCAGGCACAAAATGCCAACACAGCAACAGTTCAATGAATTCACCAACAGTCAGCAAAATAATTTGCAGGATCTAAGAGGAGTCAGGGTGGAGACCAGAAAGGTAAGTTTGAAAAAAGAAAAGAAAATGAAGTAATAAACTACCTTTGGGACCTAAAACAAAGTTGGTAATAGCAGCAAAGTGAAGAGTTCTGAGAATCAAAGGTAATGAGAGAAAATACTTTGAAGAACTAAAATTGCAAATAGCTCTAAGTATAGTTTTCTAATTAACATGGCAATGTCAGTTAGGAATTTAACCCTAATTTCTTAAGAGGGTTTTGTAAAACCGACAAAACCTTGATCTCCAGAATAAATAAGCAGCTCATACGACTCAATAAGAAAAAAATAAACAACCCAATCCAAAAATGGGCAGAAGACCTAAACAAGCAATTCTCCAAGGAAGACATACAAATGATCAAAAAGCACATCAAAAAATGCTCAATATCACTAATTATCAGAGAAATGCAAATCAAAACTACAATGAGGTATCACCTCACACCAGTCAGAATGGCCGTCATTCAAAAATCCAAAAATGACAAATGCTGGAGAGGCTGTGGAGAAAGGGGAACCTCCTACACTGCTGGTGGGAATGCAGTTTGGTGCAGCCACTATGGAAAACAGTGTGGAGATTCCTCAAAAGTCTAGGAATAGACTTACCATATGACCCAGGAATCCCACTCCTGGGCTTGTATCCAGAAGGAAATCTACTTCAGGATGACACCTGCACCCCAATGTTCATAGCAGCACTATTTACAATAGCCAAAACATGGAAACAGCCTAAATGTCCATCAACAGGTGACTGGATAAAGAAGAGGTGGTATATTTATACAATGGAATACTACTCAGCCATAAAAACCAACAACATAATGCCATTTGCAGCAACATGGATGCTCCTAGAGAATGTCATTCTAAGTGAAGTAAGCCAGAAAGAGAAAGAAAAATACCATATGAGATCGCTCATATGTGGAATCTAAAAAACAAAAACAAAAACAAACAAACAAACAAAAACAAAGCATAAATACAGGACAGAAATAGACTCACGGACAGAGAATATAGACTTGTGGTTACCAGGGGGGTGGACGGTGGGAAGGGATAGACTGGGATTTCAAAATTGTAGAATAGATAAACAAGATTACACTGTATAGCACAGGGAAATATACACAAAATGGTATGATAACTCACAGAGAAAAAAATGTGACAATGAGTGTGTATATGTCCATGAATGACTGAAAAATTGTGCTGAACACTGGAATTTGATACAACATTGTAAAATGACTATAAATCAATAAAAAATGTTAAAAAAAAGAGAGGGTTTTGTAAATCCTTTTTTTTTCCAAAAGCAATTTATCTTCCATGCTTTTTTAAAATTATTCTCTATAGTTTTTTCCCCCCTCCCTTTTAACAGTCACTTTGTTAGACTAGCCTCAGATTTTGCCCACTGTATCAAGAAATAAAAGCCATGATGTGGAATTGGAGCTGGCAGCCATGATGTCGGACAGGTTCAAATGAAGCCCATCACTTGAGTGAAAATTTATAGTCCTGCCTGTGCTGTGAGGAGCTCTGTGTTTCAGTTCAGGGCCAGTAAGAGATTTATCAAAGGAAGGTAACAAGATGTATGGGAGTAGCAGGTAAAGTTTTGAAAGCTTTTATGAACTAGAGTAAATCTTGAAACTTTGGGTTTAATCTCCGACAGTTGGACTTCCAGGTATAATTACAGGTTAACATTTGACATATTGTGTAGGTGAAAAAAAAAAGACATAGGAAAGCACATCTCTAATAAAGCTAAGTCTCCATCATCTGATACATGGGTACAAATACCTATGGGATAAAAAAAATACCATTATTGGTGTGAATGAAAAATACTGCCAGCCATATCCATAGCAAAGGATGCTGGGGCCATCAAGTCATGAGCCACTACTGCTACCCTTGACAGTGAGTGGAGGGAACTCAGGATGGAGACAAGCAGGCAGCCCAGCTTCTGCAGCCACCCCCCAACAGTGTACCCTGAGGGAACTCGGGATGGGAAAGAACAGGACACTGGCCCTAGAGAGCTAAGGTGTGTATCAAAGGGATGATTACAATGAGCTCAGACTTTTGTACCTTCCCATAAATAGAAAAGTGCTAAATTCCATAACTTGAGATATCTGGTTTTCTTTAATTAACAGTAACCTTTTTATGTTCCAACTACCTAGTCTTTGTTGCAAAAACTCCCGTATATTTGGGCTGACCCCTTGTCTCTTTGGGGCAGTCTCTCAGAATGACCTCTTAGGCTTGAGTCCTCAGAAGTCCACTGAATAAAATATAACTCTCAAATTTTAGGTTGTGCATATTTTTAGTCAACACTGGGATGGCAACCAGCACTGGGGACTGATTGGCAAAAACTGGACCATGTGCTTTTTCAAGAAGGTTCCTCAAGGGTTTCAGTTCCACCCAGGTCTTTTGTGTACTATTTTTTCAGACTTTTTATGAACAGCCCAAAATTTAGAACATCATGTGAAATCTTCTGGTTATAAATGTTGGCAAGACATTCAACTGTGTAAAGTCTTTATGGGCCAACTTCTTGCCTACCAAACAAGGCCCAACTGCAGGCCTCACTCTGTCTGAAGGAGGCTGTCATTTTTACCAACTCTGATACACAGCCATTCATTTTTTAGCCCTTTTCTTCTATTTTCTTGTCACATGTTTCAGGACAAGCTGTGATATTTGTTCCTCGTGTATTTATTTTCTTGGACCTTTACTGTTGTCCTAGATTTTTTTTCAATGCTGTCTCTGAATCCTTCTTCATTTTGTTTGTTGAACATTTTTCCAGAGAGTATAAAATAATGAACATTAATGAGGAGACAGTTGCTGGGGAGAAACTATGGACTAATCTCTAAGAGTTCTCTTTTCTTGGGCAGATGAGAGTTTGTTGCTAGTGAAATACAACTTAAATGTTTCACTTTTATATAAACATTTAAAGAATAAACTATATGCTTCTCTAATCAGAGCTGAAAAGATTGTGAATCACCACGCATAACCTATACTTCTAAAAAAATTAACCTAAGATGCCTTTACTGGTTACCTAATAATGTTGTGATCACATAAGATGGCGACACAGATATCTCTGATTTTCAACTTTGGCCTAACTAGGCATGCAAGTGAACCTTTTGGGAGTAAATCCAGCAATGCCATGGTGATTATTTATTGAGTGTGCAAGGCTACGATGATATAAAATGGGAGAGCCACTGATGCACGAGGAGACGGGATGTTATGGAGAGAGGACTGGTCTGGGAAGGGCAAACTAGGTTCCAGTCTCAGCTCTGCTGCCAACAAGCTGTAAAAGCCTCTCTGCTCTTAGGTTCATTATTTATTTACGATTTATACCTTGCCTATTTCCAAAACAGTTTGGAGGTGGCTTTCAATAAAAACCACTAATGTATCAGAACTCTTTTACGAGGTAATAACCCAAGATTGGAAAAAAAAAAAAAAGGATACTTACAGCAGCAAATCTAAGCTAAGGGAATATTCTGTAACAGAGCATGGAACACTGCTATGAGCTCCTGGCTACAGAGCAAAGTGGGAAACAAGCTGTATCACTATCATAGTCAACGGTCTCAGTTTTCTCATTTACAAATGGGTGGGAAATGAGAGTTCAATGAAACCACTTTCTAGGTCTTTTCCAGGTTCAGATGTTTCTTTTACAAAGTGGTGGGTACACTTCCGAAAAGAATGCCTCACATTTGGCACAGTCAAGCACCAACAGGGGAAATTTGGAGGCAGGCAGTTCACTCGTAACATATGCAACTTTGCAGCCAGAGAACTATAATAAGTGACAATGCTGACAAAAGTAGCGGTAAAATAAAGAAGGAAATACTACAAAACTTAGAAGACTTTGCCAAGAGCAGACCTGAATCCAGGCTGATGAAAGCCTGTGTAAGGAAAGGCTGAGGCTTGTGGGATCAAGGACAGAATGGACACACATCAGGCAAAACGCACAATTAGAACTTAAAGATGCTGCATAAGGCCAGACCTGAGCCAAGACAGAGCACATGGGTGTAGAAACAGAACACAGTACTGCATTCCTCAAAAGAGGAATGTTCATGTCCTTTGAGTTTAGTCATAGAAGAATCTGCCTGACTAGTCTCAGATGACCTGTGTTTCAATGAAGATGTCTTACACTTTCTATACTGGACCAGACATACTTGAAGGGTTCTGTTACACATAATTCTGATTTGGCTACTTTTGTGTTGAGAAGGACTAAAAGGCTAGTAAGTGGTGACCAAAAAATAGCTTAAAAAAGGAATATGGCCACAGGGAGATTATAATCTGAAATGACTGGGAGAGAGAATGTGGGCTAACTTTGAAAAAAGAGAAAAAGCACAAAAATGACAAGAGAAAATGGAGAAGAAAATTAAAAATAAGTTCATGGTAGCTATCGTAGCACACTGAATAAAGAAAACGTGTTTGGCCAAAAAGAACTCATGGAAGCTTTAAGAACCATGGAAGGAATTGTCCAGCCATTCCCATTTGGGGAGCATAAAATTCCTTTAAATCAGTGTTTCTCAACCAGGGGCAGTTTTGTTCCTCAAGGGGTGTTTGGTACTATCTGGGGATGTTTTTGGCTTTTACAATTTGGGGAGGTCCCAATGGCATATAACGGACAGAAGTCAGGTGTGCAGTACACAGGACAGGCCCCTACAACAAGGAATTATCTGACCCAAAATGTCAATAGTGCTGTCACTGAGAATCCCCACGGCGAATAAAGATAGGACCAGTTTTGCAGTCTGGAATCACCTCTTTAAACATAATTCGTAGGTTTTTCTCTCCTTGAGGTGATTTACCATGACCCAGTCTGCTTCCCATGACCTAAGTGGGAGGTGAGTGTAAAGGATTTTTCCAGTTCCTTATACCACAGCCTTGAGACCCATCTCCTCCCACTAATCTGATCCTTGGAGCCTTAAGATGAAACTTGGCTCAATCTTAGTCCATGTCTGATGTCTATAAAAATGTTCCCATTTTAATTATTTTCTGCTCTTTTCTTTGCTTTAGTTCTTCTGACCATTAACGGACTGGTGTCTTGACTTGCTGGGAAGAGACCTTCTGATCCTGGTTATGACCCTTTCACGTTCTTCAGTTTGACTCCTTTTCTGATGCCCTGATTTTTAACACTCTCAAACCGTATTCAAGATAGTCAATTAAATGGAAAAAATCGAATTAGGGCATTTTTAGCATGCAATCAAGTTTCTGAATATGAAATGGCCCCTTTGTGCTTCTCAAGGCATTACCCCTCACGCCAGAGTTCTAACTGTGAAAGTTACTGAAATAGTCCTTAGATTCATAATACTTGGCTTGAAGATGACGTGAATCAGATGAAAACAAGAGTAGAGTCAAATGCTTTGCTTCTAAGAAAACAGAAAAAACGCCTGTCCCTGTATTTACACGAGGAAGAGGCTCCTGGCACAAACAACTGACTTCGGCTGCTCTTTCTTTCCTGGGATTTAGAACAAATTGCTGCATGCTTGAAGTTTACTTAACCTAGAATCTTCAGTTTGGAAATCAGTAGGGAACTCAACTGAACCTTTTAGGATACCTGGTGTGCTTACATCGAATCCGATTTGAACGGAATATTATTGTAAGAAAACCTGCCCTTTGCTAGCTGTTTCGAATGCCAGTTCCATCTGAAGCCTCTTCTATAAGGGAACATTAACATCTTTTTCTGACATTTTTCCTCATGATTGACATTCACCAGAATTTTCTCCCCAGACATTGGTTTCATTAACATTATTATTGATTTTGGTTGGCATTCTGCTCTCTGCCTGATCCTGTAAAGATCAGATGGCATTTTGTTCTGAAGATAAAATTCCCTTTCTCATATGTACATTCAGCACAAAAGAAGCCCACGGGAACAAATGAATACAGCCTAATGTACGTCAAGTAGACGTCAAGGGCGTGTGTTCTCCCAAAATCCAGGCAGAGGGAGGTGTCTTCCATGATGGCCTTTCTCCTCACAAACGTTCCAGAACAGGGGAAACAGAGGGAACGCTTTTGTCTCTATCCATTAGCATTCCTCATTCCCAGGACAATAAAGAGCCATGTTGCAGAGATCACATCTACCCTGTCTCTAGTCTAAATGGAAAGCAGTGTTATACAGTTAACTAAAGGCATGTCTAGAAAGGTTCATTACCACACAATGAAAGAGAATTATAGTAATTTCTTATCCACTCTCTTAGAGTATCTGCATATATGTGCCATTGTGTGCAAATCTGAATGCAGAGAAAAATGAATGCACCTCACTTTGTTCTTCATAGTGGATCCTGAATTTTAGGACTCATGAGCTGTCAGAATTTCAGTAAGTGAAAATGTCACCCTATTTTTAATGATATATTTGATTAAACCATGGGAATATGTAATAGAGATTCTTCAGGAGTTTACTGAGACCAGTCAGTACATAAAATGCCTACTCTACTGGTAACCAATATTTATTGAATGCCATCTACGTGCAGCAGACACTACACCCAGGGTTCTACACATGTTATTGTATTCAATTCTCCTGTGTCTTAGAATTATGTGTTCACCAAATCATTCCTTTCAAGAGAAGTATATTCTCCAGCACCCTTGAAGTTAGGTAGGACCCTGGGACTAAGTTATGGCCAATAAAATGTGGGCAGGGTAATGTAAGTCCTTTTCAGAGCTTGTTCTTAATAACTCTCACATGCTCCTTTGCATGTTCGCTCTCTCTCATCTGCCTCTCATTGGTTGGCTGGAGGAAGAGGATCCAGGGGAGAAGTTTTTGGCTTATGAGAACCACTGGATGCAGAAAGCCTGGATTCAATGGAGAAAAGCCATTAAGGAAGGCTAATGGTGATTATAGTAATATGACTTTCCATGAGAATTGCATAACGTTAAATAATGCTAAGGTACTAAGATTTCATAGCTGTTCCTACAGAAGCTAATATTATTTTACCTGCCTAATATAATAATTGTTAACTAGAAAAAGGATGCTGCTATAATATAAAACTGAAATATGTAGTATTTATCTTAATATTGAGTGATAGGTAGTAAGGAGACTGATAATAGAGACTCAAAAGATGGTAACTCATGTCATTTAGTAGCAAAGTATTCGGTATACTCTCAGGACAAAGGTGTAGAAAGCCAACCACATGTCTACTGAGTCAACAGCTCCAGTGGCAAACTTAGTATGTGTCGGATACTACTGGCTGTTTTGACAAGGCACTGCAAGAAAGACATGAACTCAAAAAACACCTGACTGGTTTGCAAGTAGAAATTAAAGGGAATCTAGAGAGTTAGACTGCAAAGACTTTATGCCTAGAAAAGCCATTTGCTTCTAGACACAAACAATAAGAGATAGAATTTTTAAAGGTTTTAAGGGTCCGTGGCCTAATAAAACCCAAATGGGTGAAATGTGTAAAGACAGCTCTCAAATGGACAGTGTGGCTTCTCAATCAAATCTGACAGCCATCATTATCTTGAGGAAACAACAAAAGAAGGGAGATGTGAAGTTTACTTTAGGAAAGAAATATAAGTAGAGATGTTGACATATGGAACTAACTGTAATAAAAAGATCACACACAGGGTTATGGGTTGAATTGTGTCTTCTCAGATTCATTTGCTGAAGTCCTAACTTTCAGCACCTCAGAAATGGACTTTATTTGATGCAATGTGTGTACAGAGTAATCATATTGAACTAAGGTCATTAGGGTGAGTCCCAATCCAATATGATGGGTGTCCTTATATGAAGAGGACATTTTGACAGAGACTGGTAGAGACAGACCAAGTGAAGTTACAGGGAGAAGACAGCAAAGTAAATCAATGAATTCTCTGTGCTTTCCTTCTCTAATTTTCCAAATGGCAGTGTCACTCTGGTTAGCTTGTCCCTGCTCTATCATTGTATAATGAGTGTGTGGGGAGGAAGAAAAGAGCTTGTCTCTTTAAGTCAGAGGTATTAGACCAAGAAGAGCAACATCTAGTGAGATAAAGAAAGTAGCTCATTCATGACCCAGAGATCCTGCGGGATGAAGTGTCTGGGTGGAGCTCCGGGGCATCTCCTTTGGGATGAGGCTAAATATGTTCTATGAATGGGAAAAGCACAGCTGAGACTCTGCTCTGTACCCTCCCTACCTTTTCATTCCCTCTTGGGCACACAGCTGACCTACCTTTGCAAGTTGCTTTAGAGGTGGTGAGATGACGTGACTCAGGTGTGGGTTAAGAAAAGTCAGTATAATGATGTCTGATTCTTCCAACAATGGCCTCTAAAATCTCTTACAAAATCTCTCTCTCTTACAAAATTCGTCATCTCTTCCCCCCTTTCCTCCTCCCTCCTCCAATTTGGCTAGACAGGTGAAGGGATCCAGGGAAGAACGCCAAGGATTTAGGGGAGCCCAGAATGTCTAGAGTAGATGAAAGGAGTCCAGAGTCCCTGCTTTACAAGGCTTCCAAGGAAACTACCCAAGAAGTAATAAGCTTTAATTTGATTAAGCCATGAAATTTAGGGTTTATTTGTTGTTGAAGCAGCTACTATTGCTTATCCTGACTCAAATACTTCCCGATAATCCCAGAAAAATAATCATAGCAATAGCTTTTCAGAGGAGACTCTCAAAGATTACTAAATTGCTCAAGACTGCACAGTAAATAAGCCAGTATGTGGTGGGCTAATTAAGTCAAGTGGTTTAGTTTTAGCCCCAGAATGAAGACTGAAGAAACTGTGATATTACTTCACTATACAAACACACAGGGGATCTTTCCTAGCCATGACAGACATGGAAATTTGACCTATCATTAGCATATGCACGCACACACGTCCAAAATTTGTATTAAATTCTTCCTGCAGCCATGTAATGAATCACAGTGACTCAAGTGAGTTAAGAATGAGAGAAAATCACCAATGTCAGAAAAAAAAATCTGTTGACCCTTATCCCTGCCGATTTATAGCAAGTATAATGGAGTATGAATATGAAAAAAAGGAGGGGGCAAAGTCACTGCAATGTTAAGAGGCAATAGCTATAGAATAAGTCTGAATAGGAAAATTACTAATGAGGCAGTCTCGGTCTCAAAGCAGCTATCCAAATGCCACGTGTAAGTGAAATAGTGCTGCAGATCAGGGAGTCGGCGGCAACGCAAACACCAGTGAGCAGACTTGCAGGACCATAGGGAGAGCTGAACAAGTGAAGCGGGTTACCTGGAGATGGAGGCGTTAGCCTCTCACAGTTCACAACGTGCATTCAAGTCCTAATGAGAAACCTAATCCCAGGCTCCTTGCCTAGTGATTATTCCCCAGGATGACTAATCACAGAGGGAATTAGGAAATGAAATACATTAGAATTAGTGTCATTATGGACATCAAACTGTACTTGTTTAAGGAGGAGAAAGTAACAATTAGAAGATAGATATATATATATATAAATATATATTTTTAACCAAGAGTTCTGCAGAGAAATTATTGACTACCTTTCTTTGAATATTGGAGTTCTACTCAATTTTACTGACAGTGTATTATGATCAGACGGAATCGGATTTTTCCTTTCTATTCAGACATGATTAGGTGCTGGTGACAGACATGAACAATAGGTGACTGGTGAAAGACTGCCCCAAAGTCACAAGAGAGAAAAAACAGAGATGTATGATTCTACTTCCCGTACATAGTCAACGAGGCTTGATTTCATCATCGCACAGGGACTAGGGCTGCCTGTATGGTCTAGGCTGGCCTTTTAGACATTATTCTGATATCACAGACAATCTTTTAGTGTTTTATTGGATCTTTCTCTCTCTCCCTGCCTTCCTTCCTTCTTTCCTTCTCAATAAACAAGACCTGGATTGCAGTAGACCTTAAGAATACTCCAAATGATCAGCGGCATTGTTTCACCAAGATGAAAATCATCATTCACACAGTTTTAGAACAAGAGTAAACCACATCCAAGGCACAGAAGCACTGGGGAAAAATCAGTGCACCCCCCCCACGCCCCGATTCCCTTCAATAACATCTTCCTCCCTCACTCTCATTCTCCATCCTCTCTTTTCGTCCTCTATGGCCCCCAACATATTATTTCTCCCCCTATTCTTTGTTCTTGTCGTGCTCCCAGTGCCACACCTAGGCAGTGTCTATTTCTTCCCATAAACTCCCAGTGAGTTAGCAGATCCCTTTTCCCCTTTGGCTTAACTCCTTTGGATAAAGTTCTCTTAAAGCGCACAGACTAAGCCTCTTCTGACTTTAGATAGTCTTTCATGCAGACACAAGGGATGACTTCACTTACACCCAGTG
This sequence comes from Vicugna pacos, assembly GCF_048564905.1. NCBI lineage: Eukaryota > Metazoa > Chordata > Mammalia > Artiodactyla > Camelidae > Vicugna > Vicugna pacos. Next base: position 80,765,126 of record NC_132997.1, on the reverse strand, counting down.
TTGCTCTTTCTGCCAGCCTGGCTCTGAAAAGGAAGCTAAATGCAGTGAGATGGGCCTTGTTTTATGCAAATCTAGGATGAAGTCCCAACTCTGCCATGAATTCCCTGTCCTTAGACAAAGTTCTTCATTTCCACTTACCCATCTACAAAGCAAGGGTAATAACACCAGCCCTTCAGGTGGACATCACAGTACAGATCCGTGCACTACAGAACATAATACATGGGGATTACTAATCACAGGCCGTGGCATACCGTAGGCACCCAGGAAATAACAGCCTTTCGGCAGCTAAGCCATTCTTCTCAACCTTGCTGTGAAGAGCCATCACACAGGTTTTTAAATGCTTTTTCCCCTGTAACTTGCTAGTTCATCAGCTGAGACTCCTCTCACTGTGTTGCCTCACATTTAGATGAAGGCTCTTGCGGCCCAGGACAGTAGGTAAAAACAACTTCCCTCTGTTTGCCTAGCTAACAAGGATAAATGACTCTTTCTCTGCAGTTTATGTTGAGCGCCTGACGATGCATCACTAAGAGAAGCACTTAGCAAGAATACCCATAAATATGGCTATAACGTTTATTCAAACTACTCTATTTGCAAGGCCAACTATACAAATGAAGGATGAAAACAGACAAAATGGGTCACTAAAATTAGCCCGCACTGCTGGTGAGGCAGATAATAATAATCTAGCGTGTTGTCTGTTAGAGCCTGTGCTCCCAGGAGCTCTAGTTACATGAGAAAGATTTATGGTAAGAATTAGAAATGTATTATCTTCCATCTGAATGTGGCATCTGCTGCCCTGGAATACAGGCCACGGAGAGGTATCGCTAAAAGTGTACTCTTTGGAAGGTCCTTCATCTCCCAGACCTTGATGTTTGAATATTATATAAAATCCATTTATATTTGTTAATCATATGCAAATACTGCATGTCTTTCCCTTAGCACTCTCACATTCATATCCTGCATGACTAGAATAGGACTCAAAAGTTATTTACCACTAACAAGAGACAACTAAAAGAGAGTAACTGTCTGATCATGAAAGTGGAACCTAACCTAATCCATATTGATCCAGAGCTGGATGGAGGATACACTGAGATACAAGAAGGCAGCTTGTGCCTCAATAGAAGAAAGAAAAGTAAAAAAATAAATAAATAAAAATAATAATTAATTAATTAGTTAATTAAAAATATTAAGTACCCATTAAGTGTGAATGGCTGTACTTAAACTTCTGATATTTTATCTCATTCATTTTCCCTTAAAAGTTACCACTTTACAGTTAAAATAAAGGAAAGGGGACCAGAGATGTTTATGGAGCTTGCTGCAGCCACTCAGCTAGTTAACGGCAGAACTTGATATTCATCTCAGTCTATGATTGACTCTAAAACTTGGACCCTTCTCTTCCTTCCATTCTCTCTCTGTAACCTCCAAGAACACTTTCATACCTAGAGCTGCTGAAACACTCAGTCAGTGACTGAATGGGTAAAAAGCTCTCTAATACCAGAACTAGGTGCCTGGAGCCTGCAGGAGCAGAGCTGGCACAAGAGACCCCAACACGGAGAGGCTGAACTTCGATGGTAGCTTTCACACCTGTGTTCTGTGTCCTTCTCTCGTCTTGCTACCATTCCTGTGCTTGTGTTGTTGGAAGCTGCCTCTGCATCCGTTCTAAACAGCAGCATCAGCAGTCCTCCAGTCTTCACCATCAGTGATTTGCCCAGTACTTTATTAATTGACTTATTTATTCATTTATTTAATTGAGGTGTAGTCAGTTTACAATGTGCCAATTTCTGATGCACAGCATAATGTTTCAGGCATACATATACATACATATATTCCTTTTCATATTCTTTTCCACTATAGTTTACTACAAGATATTGAATAAAGTTCCCTGTGCTGTACAGTAGAAACCTGTTCTTTATCTCTTTTATATATAGTAGCTAGAATCTGCAAATCTTGAATTCCTAATTTATCCCTTCCTACCTCCATTCTCCCCTAGTAAGTTTCTCTCTGTTTGGTAAATAAGTTCATTTGTGCCATTATTTTAGATTCCACATACAAGTGATATCATATGGTCTTTTTCTCTCTTTCTGGCCTACTTCACTTAGTATGACATTCTCCAGGTCCATCCATGTTGCTGCAAATGGCATTATTTTATTATTTTTTATGACTGAGTAGTATTCCATTGTATACATATACCACATCTTCTTTATCCAGTCATCTGTCAATGGACTTTTAGATTGTTTCCATATCTTGGCTATTGTAAATAGTGCTGCTATGAACATTGGGATGCACGTGTATTTTTGAATTAGAGTTTCCTTCGGATATACGCCCAGGAGTGCCCAGTACTTTATAAACATGACCACACCTAGTCTTTAGCATTTGCCTGAAAAGTTGTTTTATCGTCACATTTTTCAGGTAAGGAAAATTAATGTAAGAGAGAAAAGGACACTTATTTGAGGACACACACACAGGTCAGGCATTTGAAAGCCAGGACTCTAATCTGGATCTATTTTGCTCAAATGAAGGTCCAACACTTGGATCAAGCTGTCAAAGACTTCAGGAAAAAAATTTACAGTAGAAAAAAAAATAATCCTTTCCAGGTGAGGAATTTCCTGAGTCAAAATAATATCTGGCATGAGTTAGCTTAGAGGATGATAGGGGCGCTGAACTTGGCCCTGCTGGTTTTCCTGCCTGCAATTAGTCTTACCCATTTTCCTGTTGCTTAGCATCCCACAATGTCTCTCCTTTTCCACTCATCAGCTTGTTAAGGATCCTATTTTTCCTTGAGAAATATGATGGGGAGTTATCACCCTGCTTATGTACACCAAGCTAAACAAATTGGTCAGAACTGCCAGAGGAGAACGATGAACCTGTCTACCCCTACACACCTCCTATCACCCTCCTGACCTTCGAAGGAACAGATATCATGGCCCATGCAACCTCATTCAGATTTGGTTCCTTAATACATAAGTGAAAGCATAAACACAGAGATATATAAACAAATAAGTAAATAAAAATCAGAATACTTCCTTTGCTTTCATCCCCAAATAGGCATCACTGAAAGAAAAGTCATGGAACCATGTTCATCTCTGGGAAATTCTCCTTGATTCTCATACTCTCCAGGACTGCAGGGAGAGGTGGGCGGATATTCCACACCTTGGGCTCAAGTAGGGCTGTTTATAGGCGAGCAGAAATCTTTTAAAGGACAAGGCCCTTTTTTATAGAGGGTTCACAGTCTCCTCCAACCTTCTTGCTGCCTTCACCTCTTTTCAAACCTAAGTTCAACATAAGGATATATCACCTCTGCCCTTCTTATTTCAGAAAAAAGAGTGGAGATTGGTTAGACTCTAGCAAAACTGCACCTGTAACATCTCTGTGACATCGTATTAGATGATTGTTACATCTTATTTATTTGCCTTCAAGGCAGCCATTGACTTTCTGCATAGGGATGAGCTAGTGCCCTATGTTAGGCAGTAATTCAGTGTATCTTCCTGTATTGGACATATTCCTGCTGCCCAATATGTCCACCTTCCCATCTCTCAGTCTATATTTCTTAGAGAGTAACCCAGAAGGAAACAGATGGCACTCTCAAAATTAATAATTCAAGAAGAATTCACTAAAGGGACTATGTATAATTATATGGGTAGAGTTTAGGGAAATCACAGGGGGCAAGAACAAACTGCCCTGCCTCTGGCATCACACCACTTTAGAAGAAAAGAGAGGAAGCGGTACTGAAAGCCAACAGGGGAGACGGGGAGAGGGAGAGAGAGAGAGAAAGAGAGAGAGAGAGAGAGAGAGGGAGGTGAGGAAGTCTATGACAGAAGCTGTGATCGCTGAGGGAGAAAAGCCACCAAGTGCAATATTAAAAGGGAGAGGGGGAAAATCCTCAGTTTCACACTCCTTCCCTTTGATCCCCTCCTGGAGTTTCTCATGGGACAGAGGCCATAGGAGCCTGGAAGGCAAAGAGGCTCAAACTAATTCAAACAGATCTGCCTCTTGGGGCAGAGAAGTAGATGAAGAAGGGAGAAGAGTGAATCTGGAGGAGTAAATATGATACCCATCACACCTTGTCTTCACATGATATCCACCAGCCCCACTGACACCATGGAACCCTCCTAGCCCCTCTGTCTGCAGACTGATTACATACAATTATCCTGATTGCTTTTGTTTCCTAGGTGACTGATTTTCCCTTTAGATCAGGGACTTTTGGAAGGGCTGGGACTACTTCTAATTCCTTGGAAAGTCTGGTGTGGTTAAGGGTCAAGACCCAGACTGTTGGGGTCAGTCTAATGTAATGTGAAATAACAAAACTCCGTTATGTTTCTTCACCTTGAGTGTATAAATGACATGCCAATGGGTTTAAGCAAATTGCCCAAGGTTTCACAGTAAATAAAGTTGAGAAAACACTTAGACTTATTCCAGATTTTATGCATTTAGGTTTTGTTGCTTCAGTGTGCGGTTAGGACATCTCCTTCCTGCCTTCCTTCTTCCTTCCCTCCCTCTCTTTCTTTTTCTTGTCTCTGTCTCTCTCTCTCTCTCTCTCACTTTCTCTCTCTCTCTCTCTCTCACTCTCTCTCTCTCTCTCTCACTTTCTCTCTCTCTCTCTCTCTCTCACACACACACACACACACAAACAAGCTTAAATTTGGGCATTATGTCTCTGGGTGAAGATCATTTTTGGAAAGGCAATGTTCATGTGGGAGACATGATATTCTACATAAATATAGCAGGAAATAATAATCACCTGCCTTTTATTTTGAGTCTTCTCACCTCCCCCCTCCCTCCAAATCACCGCGTAATCAATCTGAAGCAGCAACACGCAACGGCATTAAAATTAGGGATGTTTGGAGAGGGAATTAGTCTACTCACTCATTATTCCTGATTAATAGAAAATTATCCTGCTAACATTTACTGTGCTATTCATTTGTTATTTGGAAGTGATTACCCACAAATAGCAGTTAGGAACAAGCCAGTTTTGTAGTTTCAGCCACAGCTGTAATGACCTCTGCAGTGCCTCTTCCTTCAGACATGCCTTCCTCACTTGAAGATAGCGCCCACCCTTCCTCAAACACCACCTCCTCTCCAAGATCAGCTATTTTTCCTTCTCTCTACCAGAGTGAGATTAGTGGCCCCACTCATATTCACCCCATTCATGAAGACCTGGAAATCATCAGGGAAGAATTTTAATCTCAGGGCACAGATGATTCAGTTTCCCAGATTCCCCCATCACTTGCTTATATCCCCAGCCTTCAACACATTTCACATTCATATTACTCTCCTCCAAGAAGGAACAGAGGGCCTCAGGGTCAGACAGTGACCTAACACCACTGTTGGCCACCACTGAAATCTCTGCCTTCTTTCCTTCCTTTCTCTTAAACACCTCCCCACCTGGACTTTCTTTCTGTTCCTCAGGGTGTCCTCAGGATGACCAGTGCTATCCTAGGCATTTCCTGATTGTCCATTTTAAATTCTCCCATTAAATTTCCATTCTCTATCTTTCTGTCCCATCAGAAACCAAGCTTCACCTCATTGTTACTTAAGAAAGTGAATGAATTAATTCGGCCCCAGGGGTTAACAATGACTTAAAATTGAAAATTGGTGTTTCTCATCCTAAGATATTTACATTTTGTCATTTTTAGGGCCCTAATGCAGTAATTCTTAGCCCAAACTGCCCATTATGACAATTTCAGAAGCTTTTAAAAATCCTCAATGCCTGGGACCGATGTCAGAGTTTCTCATGTAAGACATAGGGCGATGCTTGAACCTAACAAGTGGTTCTTGTTGGAATTTTAGGAACCTGTAACAAGATAATGAGGGATTGATGGATGGATGGATGGATGGATAGAAGTTCAGTGGGCCAACATAGTGCCCTTACATTCATGGTTCTTTCTTCTCCTAAGCCTAAACCTTTTGCCTACTTCTAAGACTCGGTCAATTTTTTAAAATTCGTGTCAAAGAATCATCCAGGATGTACCCTCTTCCAGAGTTCTGCATTGGAATGTGTAGAAATACACATTTTAACAAATTCTTATGACACACTAACACACACTCAAGTTTGAGAACCACTCATTGCATTGAGCAAAGCCAAGATTCAGACCTACCTGAATTAGAAGCTGGTTTGATTTATAGTTTATTATTTTTTTCTTTTAGTTACCTCACAGTGGATCTATCATTGGTCCCAGACATCAAAATATATATTCCAGGGCATCTTTGACTTCCCTAGAGAATATGTTTTTTCTACTAAATAGGATACATTCAATGAATTGTTTGATGACATTTACATTATATCCAGGTATGTTTTATTCCTCTCATCATTTGATTCAATGTGTATTTAGCACCATGTAGCATAAGTTACTCCACAGCAAAGAACAAAAACAGATTCACATCCCTCAGGGAGCTTACAGTCAGGGAGAATGATGTGAATTCAACGCAGGTAATAAATGAAAACCAAGATCTGGAGCAAGCATAGGCAGAAGTGCATTCTAAAAGACCTCAAATGCAGGAGACAGCAGATGAGCTGAACTCTGAAGAATGGGCTGGTGTACAATGGGCACTGAGGGCCCAAAGACAGACAGACTGATGATAACCACTCAGGCTGTTCCCTCTTCCCAAAGGCTTTTCACACATCAGGTCTTTCCCACAAATTCTTATCCTCCAAAGCCTTGCTCTGGCTCAATTTACTCTATCAAGTCTGTTCCCCTCGGGGTTAAGCTCATCAGTTCCAATGCTTATTTGCAACTGCTGCTGTACTAAGAGCATCATGCTAATCTCCGCCATAGGGAAGGATTTGTTTACATATCTGAATCCACACTTCATTGTGATTGACTTGGTAGCTGAAAACATGGCTTACTCATCTTTCCTTTTCTTTTTTCTTTTTTTTTTTTGAGATGTATTATTGATTTCACACATTTTTTAAAAGTTATTTTGCTTGTTTGGGGAGGTAATTAGGATTTATTTATTTATTTATTTATTTATTTATTTATTTATTTAATGGAGGTACTGGGGATTGAACCCAGGATCTTGTGCAGGCTAAGCAAGCACTCCACCGCTGAGCTAGACCCTCCTGCTATGAGCTGCTCATCTTTGACTGCTCAGCACTTAGCAGACCACCTGGCTCACAGCAGGTGTATAACACATGTTTGCCGATTTAGCATTTATATTGCAGTCATTAACGGCCAAACTGACCAGTTTGTGTCACAACTCTACAACTCATAATCTATGTGACATTGGTGAAGTGATTTAATCTTTCTGTCTCAGTGTCCTGGTCAACAAAATGGGGGAAAAATCATTTTCTAATAGTATTTCTAATCCTATTTTTAAATGGTAAATGCTACTGGCATTGATACTAGGATAAAATGAGTTAATAAGAGTAATGTGTACAGAAAAGTGTCTGGTGCAATACCGGTGTTCAGTAATTATTTTCTAACATTTTTATTCATAGTAAAATTGAATAGATGATTTTTCTCTCCATCCCTCTCCTTGGAATTCATTTTATTCTACTGCTGATAAGTTGAAGTGCTTGGGCAGGTGGCTAGCCATGAACACATACAAGCCACCTTATTTTGAAATAAAAGTCCCGTCCCCAGCACTTACCCTTTTATGGATATTGTCTTGCATCACTACATGGCATTAGGCATCTTACAGCCACTGACACAGAGAAGTCTCAGGCATTGTCGCAGGTCACCCAGTGAATTAGAGGAACAGACAAACAAGACTCGAGATTTTAGGTCAATGCCCACTACTCCCCTATTAAGGACTGAGAGGAACAGCAGGTCCTGACTTCTAAGCCACATGCTTCCCAAGCAGGTACAACCATGATGTCAATTTCAACTTCCTACACTAATCAGTGGAGTTTCTCTCAGTCTGGCATATTGTTCAAGTTGTTTTCTGTCTCCTCTTCTATTGCCAGAGAAAAGCTTTGAAGCAGTGATGATCAAGAGATGTCTTGCAGAGGGCATTGTGCAGTCCACCAGTTTCGACCTCTAAAGCAGAGGTTCCCTACCTCGGGTGGTTTTGCCCTGACCTGGGGACATTTTGCAGCACCTGGAGACACATTTGTTATCACAGCTCGGGGAGACTTCTGGCATATAGTGGGTAGAGGTCAGGGATGCTTTTAACCATCCTATGTATGCAGGACAGCCCTAGTAACAAATAATTATGCTGCCCAAAATATCAGTTTTGTCAAAGTTGAGAAACTATGCTCTAGAGCCAGGTCACTACCTGAGCATGGGTTTAAAGAAATGGTATAAATTTTAAATGTCCCACATGCTGGCTCAGTTTGAAGTAGTTCCTCACGGGAGGAAAAGATTAAATAAAGTAGCAGCTAAAGATGATACAGAAGGGCAAAGAGACAATAGCACTGTCTCTATTTGGATGCTTTAAGCTTTCTCCATCCCAGCAACCCAACTGACTAGCTTTCCCGGGCAACAGACACCCTGCAGTTACTTGGTTTCAATGGTAATGATACCCAGCAAGAACACTGATCCTTAAGAGCAGCTCTGTGGATTCTGTGGTCTGACCCAATGCCCTTTAATAAGACTAAGTTCCTTTTGTGACTTCTCAGTTGGAGAGCATTGGGGTACTGGGAGCAAAAGCCTCGTTTGATTCATTTTACCCTTCAGTTTCCTTTAAAATTGCACACGTCACAATGGAGGGCCCCAGGTGAGAAGAAAAGAAGCAGGCATCAGGTTGCACAAAATAATAAAGCAACTGGAGTCACGATCCCTCCCTCCCCAGCTACCTTCCTGCAATATTCACTTAAGTTTTCTGTCTATAAATCAAGATCATCTGATGGTCCCTAAACCATTCCAATTTAACACACACGTCACACTTTAGTAATTATTCATCATAATTTCAAAGATGCTATCATATCTTTTTATAGGGAGATTATTTCTGCCTTCTAATCCCAAAGTCAATGAGTTAACAGTTGTGTGGACAAGTTATTTGTGTTCATGCACTGGTACTTCAAAGGAATTTGTTAAGAAGCAAAGATAGAATATTTTGTTTTTGCAGGTAATCCCCCCTCAATATTCCAATTTTATAGTATTTCAGGCTCACCCAGCTTAAAATTTTATCCAACCTAAAATGAGCTATTACTTCTCAGAGATATTCAAATCTGGCTCTGAAATTTGTTTTTAATAGATAACTGGAGGTATGAGTTTCCATAAATAGTGATCTTTCTCTATCAAGATACACAGTTGACTCTTGAACAATGTGTGTTTGAACTGAGCAGGTCCGCTCATATATGGGTTTTTTTTTTTTTTTTTCAAAAAATGAATGTTACAGCACTCCTCAATCAGCAATCCTCGGATGCAGAAGTGAGGATATGAAGTCATGGATAACAAAGACCAACTGTAAAGTTACACCTGAATGTTCAATTGCGCAGAGTCGACACTCCTAACCCCTATGTGTTTGAGGGTCAAGTATATTTTTTCTTGCGATGTACCTAGTGTTCTACAATACAATTTTATGGCTTCATGGAAATTTGACCTGCTGAAAGGTTTGCAGATGTTTAAATGTGTTTCCTTCTGACATAATGTTTTCCTATGAGCCCAAGGGACTCCAAAGGGAAATACAGATGTGACATTTCCCACTGCTGCGTGAGGTTAGCTCATTTGCTCCTCGATCTCTTTCAGATCCCAGGACCCAAAGTCTGTGCTGCTGAGTGTGTTCAGGGGCATGAGACAAACCACCCTGTAACACACCAATTAAAAAAAGAAAAGGATTGTTAAAGATGTAGAGGTAAGCTCTCCTTACCAATGATTTGTTTTTGGTTCAAAAACCATACAGAGGGAGTCTCAGCTAAGAATTTTTGATGTACTCTAAGTAGAAAGGACCAGCTCATGTTAGCCTCATCAAAGAAATGGAAAAATGTTGGCTTCTAAGAGCAATTCTGTTAAAACTTACACATTTCATGTCACTCCTTTGCTCAAAACGATCCAATGGCTTTCTAATACTTTCAGAGTAAAACAGGAGAGCTTACTGTGAGTGTAAAATTGTGCCTAACCTGGCCCCCCCATCTCTCTGCTCTCATCACCTATTCACCCCACGTCCTCAACTCCATCCCGTCCTCCCAGGCAGGCTCTCACACTTGCCCTAGCTGCTCCCTCTGCCTGGAAGGCCCTTTCTCATTATTTGAAGTTCATTCCCTTCGCATGACTCAAATATAACCTTCTCACCAAGGCCTTAACAGGCCAGCTAACAAAAACTGAAGCTCCACCCATGACACTTCCTACCACACATTATTTTTCTCATAGCATTTACTACTATCTACCATACTATTTATTTTAATCATTTACCTTGTTTATTTTGCATTTCCCACATTTCCAAATGAACCTCAGGGGGCCCAGGATATTCATTAATTTTTTTTCACTGCTGTATCCTCAGTGCCTAGAACATTACCCAGGCACAGTAGACACTCAATATGTAATTACTGAATTGAAGAATCAAGATACAAATATGAAAACAAATATATGCATGTATGTGCATGACTGGGACATTGTGCTGTACACCAGAAATTGACACATTGTACTTGACTATATGTCAATTAAAAAAAAAAGAGTCAAGATACCATCGTGTTCCATGGAACTTAAAAGAAGTTAAACTTGGATTCACAAAGGACTAGGAAGGTGTTAAGAACTTTAAAAGCTTCCCTTTATGGATTCACAGGTTCTCTTACATGACCTTCTTTTTCTCTTTCTGTATCATTTATGTCATCATCATCACAGCCCCACATTCATTGATTCATTGTGTGATCACAATGGGTTTTCATTACCTCAGTTCCAGTCAGGAATTCTACTAGATCCAGTAGGCCTCCAAATTTCTAGAAAAGGGAGTTTGATGGGCCAATATTGGGATAAGGTACCCCCAGCTTCTTTTGGCCAATCAATCATAGCCAAAGGACAGGGGCCGCACGACGCAAAACAGGGCTACAAAGGGTTCACTTTCATGGATATGGGGGAGGATTTATTTCTTAGATTTCAGAGTATTTTCCCAAACTCACATGTATACTCTTTTGTTACTATATAAACATAAGAAGCAAATAGGGACATATTTAATAGGAAATGGAAAAGGCTCTTGCTTCTCTGGCCTTGTTTAAATGAGCAGAACCCTCTGTTCTGTGTTATAGGGGGAAAAAAATCAAATTCTGTGTAGACACCCCCTGTATGGTTACAATCTGAAGGAACCACAGCTGTTACTGGCAACCAATGTTCAACGCCTTCTGAGAGCATTTTTCAACTTTCTATGTATGTGCCTCTCCGCCATGAATGTTCATAACTTTATGGACACCCTCTCCATGGTGTAGTCATAATTGTATTAGCCATTGAATAGGAAAATAAATGACAAGGAACCATTAAGATTTAATCAACACTTTCAAACAATTTTGTATTCCAGAAATCACAACTATATCTAGTTAAAAAATAATAGTGTATCTGTGTGTGAGACGTATTTCTCTTGTTAGCAGATATCATTTTACAGATTTCTTACAATAGACCTGCTAGTCCTCAGGGTCCTTGGTCATTGGGTTGAGAACCACCAAGGCTACACCTACTTTATTCAGACCTTCAAACAATTTGTTCACCTCTTCACTGAACCAACATATCTGTTTATACTTACTCTGTGCTGGATACTGTTCTGGGGGTAGAAAAGACAGAATGGTCTCGGCCCACAGTGAACACCCACTTCCTACCATCATTTGCTAGCACTCTTAAGCCCCTGGATAATCATAAGTGAGCACTTACTGAATAGCTAAAGCCCAGGATTCGTCTCATTTAATTATTCACAAAAAATGTTATGATGTATAATTGTATCTCTGCTCTATAGATGAGGAAAGGGGGTGCAAAGGTATCCAGTGGCTTGGCCACCTTTATAAAGCTCGTAAGTGACGTAGCCAGGACTTAGTGCTCCAAGACTGGAGGGAAGCAGGCAGTTACACAAAGAGAATATTAAAATACAACACAGTAAGTTTTCTATTATTGAATTTGACAAAGTTTCATGGGCGCTCACAGAATAGAGTGACAATCTGTCAGTCCCTGCAACAAATAGGGGCAGGGAAAGCGTGACACTTAAAGACAGAAGTGGGTTTGGGCTCAGTCCCCCTCCTAACAATGTGTATGACCTTCAATTATTCACCCACTGAACTTTGTGGGGTTTTTTAAATCCGAAAATGGAAATGATAACACACGCCTTTTCACATTTTGTTTAGGTAGTACCTAATACATGAAAAATGTAAAAAAAAAAAATAAGGCAGTTACTATGTTTAAGAATTATAGGGCCAAATACGAAAGAATTATATGACAGTATATGAAAGTGCTATGTTTAACAATTATAGGACCATATATGAGGGAGTATATATTGAAAAATTATTACTTCATTTCTTATTTTGTGTCTGTCCTAATCGCCTCTGAATGTGTAAGAGTACGAATTGGGTGTCAAGCTTTGTCATCTATTTCAAGAGCATTCATTTCATTTTGGTGTGTCCAGGACAGAAAGCAGCTCAGACTCATTTCTGTGTCACGGCTGTCTTTGGTTCACCAGCCTGTGACAGTCATAAATATCACTCTGGCTGGGCGCCCCGGAGTCATAAGAAGGGAGGGGCTAATTTTAGGTTTCTACAACTCTGTTGGCCACAAAAGCCTTAACTGGCAATCGATGTGTGTAAGGCCATTCAGGAAAGGATGAATGGGCTGCACGCAGACATGGGCAGCTCAGACACTGGGATCAGAGAGAACTTGCTCTGAGATTCTGGGATGAGAGGATGTGTTACAGTTCCCATCCACCCAGCTGAAAGGAAAATGCCTTTTCACAGAATCGGTGAGTCACTCTGCCAACTGTGACACTGCCATTATCCCCAATGTCTTTTTTTGTTTTTTAATAAAGGCATAATGTGTTGAACACTAAAGCGGGGGGTGAAGAGGCCTGGGTTCCAGGCTCAGCTCTGTGTGATTTGGGTAATTTAATTAGCATCTATGGGCTTTGTGTTCTCCCTTCCTCAGTGGAGGAAATGTGTTCTAGAGCATATTGGATCCACACTAGATGAAAAGCTTATGGACGGAAGCCACACAAACAGGGTGTTCATCCGTGGACAACTTCCTACATGAAGAAGACAAGCAGGCCCCTTACCTACAACACCCTCTCGTTCCTCGATTTTCTCGCATTTTCTGGTTTGGGGCAGGGAAAGCTTCTCATTTTGGTGAGGAGGACGGGAAGGGCTACACACAAAAGGAGAGAGGAATAATTTGGTATGAAAAACCCTTAAATGTTGGGGATAATGAGAGGGGGGTACAGGGTTTGAAGAGAACCAGGGATTTTGTTGACTGCGTCCACATTTTTGATCCTATCTGTCATTCATTGGCAAATCTCTGAGTGACACACGTAGGGCTCCGGGCCAGGTGCTGTAAGCAGGGAAACAGGTCTCTGCCCCGTTGTCTCCTCAAGGGACTCAGATTCTAGCTTGAGAAATGAAACACGGCTGCCGAGGTAAACAAATAATGTCCTGCATCGGGACCTGTATCCTCAAACCCAGTAAGTGACATGGACTTCCAGAATTCAGAAGTTGGAGCCGTCGGGTGACAAGGGAAAGAGTCTTAGGGAAGGTCCATGTTCAAGGAAAATGAGTAGGATTAAGCTCGTCAAGGTGAGGAGAGGGACCCTGCACTCCAAGCTGACGAGGAACGTGGACCAAAAGGCACACTTAGACAGCCCTGGCTGGGTGGAAAAGCTCTTGCTGTGAAATAGCAGCGGTGAGATGGCAATGTGAGTATTAGTCACCCTCAGGACGATTTTCAATATCAGATTAAAAGAAATTCAACCTGAAGTCAATGAGAGTTACTTACGGTTGTGGCTAAGGTGGGTTAACCCTGAGCGGAAGCAACCAATGACGTGGCTACAGGACCGACTCTCCCCAACCCACGCTTGTCTTTGCTCCCCACTCCCATCTACACAAGGCTGATAAACATGGCCAGAACTTGCCTCGAGGAGAATCTGAAGCTAGGTCATTTACCGCTGGCCCTTCTACCAAGTCTCCCAGGTTTACAGTGGCCTTGCCCTGCCTGCAGGCGCCCTCAGGGCACTGTTCCACATCCCTGCGCTTTCTCACCTGTTCGCCTGCAGCCAAACTCGTCTGTCCTGCAGCTTCTACCCTTCTTCCTAAGACTCTAGTTGGGTATACTGATACAATGACTGAGTTAATGACCAGTAATGGGTTCAAAAGTGAGTGTTAGACCTCCCACACGTTTAGACACTAGAGGTCCATTTTGATTCTGGTCATTATAAATAGTTCCTGTGCACAAATCCCAAGGAGTGACCCTAACGGTGAGGAATGCCAGGCAGGCTGGGGGGGATGAGAGAAGGTGCTGTCTCTCAGTTCATCTGCAGCTGATCACAGCTGGTACCCTGCTCAGGCTGTACCTCGGCTTAGAAACTTTCCCCAGGACTGTCTCACTATTAAAAACACTACTCTCTTTCACAGGTCAGCTGAAACGGCACCACCCCTCCGATGACTTCTCCAACCCCCTTTGTAAGCATAACACCTAATATTAATCGACTGCTTATTTCTCAGACCATCTTCAATAAAACCGTCTCTCTTATTCAAGTGACAAGTGAGGAAACTGAGGTGTGGAGTAGTCAAGGACTTGTTCAAAGTTACAGAACTAGTAAGTGGTTAGGGACACGGGGTCGAAATTCTTGAAACAACCAGCCAAGCCATTAAAATGTATTCCTCCCCTTTGCCCCGCACAAGCACTGAGTTCGTATTTTTATTACAGTAACAGCTAACACAGTCCGCTTTGTACTACGGTTAAGGGTACACTCCAGTCAGCCTCAATAAATTATGAACTACCTGAGTTTAAGTGCCATATCTTACACATCATTTTATCACCCATAGTGCCTGGTGAGTGTATCTGATGAAAATAATGTGCTTAATAAATTTCATTTGACTTACAGAAAACAAATCAAGAGAAAATGGAGCCAAAATGTCCTTAAAGTTGTTTCTGTTTATATTTTTTCCACTTTTACCTGGTGTGTGTGTGTGTGTCTGTATTTGTGTGAAGTTCAAGGAAAACATCAGCCTAAATTCATGTTGAATGCTTATTTTGCCTCCTATGAATAGTGTGGAGGTGGAAAATATAGCAGAAATGGGTACAGGAAGCCATGTTTACTATGTTACGGAAGGAAAAAAACCCAGAGTTGTCTATGGGCTATATCCACAGAACAAAGCCAGGAGCGTTTCTGTTGTGCATCCCTAACAGAATCCACTGCACACTATTTAGCATAAATTGTATGGTGATGATTTTTTGTTTTTAGCTTTCTTACCCCTGGCTTCAGTTTTTAGGAAAAAAAAAAAAAAGCATTTCATCCCTGGCTCAAGTAGATCTCAGCAAGCGGTAGGGATTTTAGAGGAATTTTAGCTTCTTTTCTCTTCCTCTACTGGTAAGGCAGACAGGTTTTTCATGGTTGAAACACGTCCTGATCCAGGATCAAGAGAGAGGGGCCCTTCTTCAAAACTCAGTGAAGGAAAAGAATCTTGAAAGGATGTCTCAGGCCTTTCCTTGGTCCCAATTGCCAATCCAGACAGAAAGGCATTCACTTCCTAGGATCAAACCATGAGCCAGGCACGGTTTTGCAGCCCCTTGGCTGGATGCTGAGTTTATTCCACAACATCCTCAGCTGAAAAATTGTTCTGAATCAGTGTCTGGAAATAGAACGCTCCTGCTTCCCCCAGGAGCTCCCCGACACATCTCTCTTAAAAAGCACAGCAATATACTTTGCATATTGTAGGCTCTCAGATGAGTTGTGGCTACACTATACTTCTTTTAAGCAGGCAAATAAGGTACTAAATGTGTGTCACCTTCCAGAGGAGCAAAATGCAGGGCAAGATCATTTTTTTATTACTACTGCACTCTGCCTTTGTCCAATTCAGGACCCATGCATCCTTGACTCATGTGGATCACAGGCTAATAAGCCACAGGGAGAAGGTTTAGTGCACAGGAGCTGAGGTCAGGCCGCTTGGATCAAGTCCCAGCTCTGCAGTGTACTAACTCTATAACGTCAGACAGTGTCCTGACCTCACTGAGCCTAGTTTTATATGATGAGTATACAACAGTGCCTGCCCCATGCAGTGGTTATGGGCATCAAAAGCAGTGATGCTTATAAAGCACTTGGCATAATACTTGTGTAAGTTTGAGTTGTCTCATAGTGTTCTTACTATAGTACATGAGCTCTTCCCATCACCAGGTCAAAGTGAAAAGGCAGGGTGGGCTGGATTCCATTCCTCATTTTACCACATATCAGATGTCTGGGGCTCAGTCAAGTTCACTAACACCTCAGTTTCTTATTTTCTCAGCTGTAAAACTAAGCTAATACTTCGTTGGGCTGTTGTAAGCATTAAGTCCTAATGCAAGTAAAACCCTTAGCACAGAGGCTGACACTAGTCATGCACTTAATAAGTATTAATACTAAAATTTACTGGTTGAAATATGAGTGTAGTATTATTATTGCTATTGTTAGTATCAGTTAAATGGATGCTTTTGGGAACAAGAACAGACTTATTTGGAGCAACTACGTCTGGCTTCCTTTAAGCATCCGAGTGGTTTTGCCAACCCTGATATTGAGCTCCTAAAGCAACAAACCAGGTGGCATTAATTTGTCACTGGGAAAAAGACGCGAGTGTGCCAGCATAGTGACCAGCCATTTGGCTAAGAATGTTTTTCATGGAAATTCACAACTGTGCTTCTCAGGCCTGGGACCTGTTCTCCCTCCTCCCTTCCTCTCTCTCTCCCTCGCTCATCAGATACATAGGAATTTATTATTAATGAGAGGGACTTGGATCCTAGGTTTGAACAATCTCTGTTTATTTTTCCTCCCAAGAGGTTTAGTTTCTCCCTCTAATTGAGTTTTGTTGGCAAGGACAGGTCCCCCACGCGGACTGCAGCCCTGTGGTAGGCATCTCTTGTTTGTTACCTACCACTTAGAGAGGAAAGAGACATTTGTCCTCATTCACTCTGCTAGTGCATATCCTGTTTGCTCCTCAACAAACAAATGTCTTACCACCCTCACTCCCAATGTGTACACCCACTTATAATCCTCTTTTCTCAAATACTCTCTTTCCTGGATGCTGTGACATTTCCCAGTTTTCCTCCTGTCCCTCTGGCTGTTTCTTCTCAGTCTCTTTTGTGAGCACCTCTTCCTCATCCTCATCCTTATAAAAAATCCTCAACATCTTCCTTTCTCTTCATAAATGTCCACCTCTTCGAGGACTCCTTGCCTCCATGAATAGGTCCACCCATTTTCTCAAGCAGCATCCTTGAAATCTTAATCTTCCTCATCAAAAATGACTCTTCCCCACCAAGAAATCACCAAGTTCTTATCATTCCTTGAATCCATATACACTTCTGTCCCCTCCTTCCATTATCCTAGTTTGGACCACCACAAAATTAGCTGCTTAAATTACTGCAATAGCATCTCTATTTGTCTTGCAATTGCAAAACTTGCTCCACATCCTTCAAATCCATTCTCCACAGTATAGCTAAGGTGATCTTCCTAGAACATAAGTGTGGTCATGGAAGAGCAACACTTTAGGTCTGTCTGTGCTTTCCGTACCCATCGAACCTTTAACTTATCTCCAACACCAAACTCCAAGCTCTAGGCATAAATGGATGATCTCCGGACACCAGCATGCTAGGATCTCCTGCCTCCATACCTGCTACTTGCTCTTCTTTTAAAATCTCCCTTTCCTCACTTTTACACACAACATAATAACTTCTCATCCTGTAAGTTTTGCCGCAGAAGATGCTTCCTCCAGGAAGCCTTCCCCATACATCCGAGTCTGTATATGACAACTCTCCAACGGGCTTGCGGCCTTGCCCCAGGAGAGATTCCTCTAGTGTACAAGTGCTGATTTGCTTTCTGTGCTTTTCACTATATAATTATTCATAACCAACAGGTGAAGAGGAACTCATCTATACGTCCCCAGTATTGTGATTGGTACCTGCTCAGTGATGGAAGGAAAGGGGAAAGAAGACAGGGAAATGGTAAAGAAACCTAATCTGACCTGATGAAGAGAAGGACGCTGTAACAACTTCTCAGCATGGAATATCTCCAAGGAAATAGCTTACTGGTGTCTAAGTGAGTTGTATGCCTGGAAATTCACTGTTGTTTGGTTTACTTTATCATAGCCATATTTTACTTTTTTTCTTTCACGTGTTTAATTGCTTACTGACTTCTTTCCTCCAAACAAGCAGATTTGCAGTTCAACAAAGTTGAAATTTCAAGCATGCCCATAAACAACATTAAGTATCTCTCTGTTTATAGAAAATAGCATGAAACTTCTCCTCTCATTTTTTTTGTATTTTTTGATACTTAACAACAGTGCTGTCCAAACTCTGAACCAAATGTTCCAATTATCCTGTACGTATGTCTCAAAAAGAGCTAACTCCTACCTGTTAAATTGCAATTATACCCATTAGCATAAGTGTCTTCACTTTGAATCACTGTTTTTTCAGTCCCTAATTACAAAATTGAGGAAGGATAAAAACCACCTAACACAAAGCTGACAATAAAATGAACTAGAATTCAGGCATCCTCTAGAAATGAAACAAGATGATCAAAAAGATGCTCATTGACCCAAGTTAGTCACTTCCATGTGTTTCAATGAAAAGAAGGTTATGACTAATAACGACAATTCTGATCATGCTGGTGACGCAGGGAAGACGGTGATGGCGATGACACTGGTGATGGGGATATTTCACGTGTTACGAGCCCCGGCAGCATGCCAGGCAGGCTGACAAGCCTTTTTACATGGACTGCCTTATCTAATTATTATAAGCCCAAAGGATGGATACTATTAGGAATGTTTCCATTTCTACTTTGCAGGTGAGAAAACTGAGGTTTAAAATTGTTAACCAATTTGCCGAAGGTCCTGTAGCTAATTGAGCGGGCAGAAAGGAATTCAAATTCAGATGATTCATCACAAAAGACATTATGTTTAACCTCTGAAATTCTGTCAGAGTGAATTTAATCTCCTAAAGCCTTAGCACCTTCTGTTTACGTTTGCAGAGTTCAGCAGGCAGTATTACCTACTTTCTATGCCCGTGGTTTGCTTACTATTAGGACACATCATGAGACTCCAGCAGGAGGAAGATGTGAGGAAGAAATGAGCAGGTTCCGCTCACTGCCTTTCTTATTTCCCCAAACTAGAGCCTTTCATTTAAAAATTCCAGTCTAATATTTTTCAAAAGGGATTTTCTCAGATTCTCTTTGTCACACATGAAAAACAATGAGTGAGACTTTTAAAATATAAATACTTAGGTACGGTGTAGCTTTACCTACAAATTCTCAATTTGTATCAGTAAAGTCAGAATTTCTCATAAGTCTTCTACAAATTCTATAACCTCTTTATGCCTCCATATTCTGATTTGCATAAGACAATGATACTATTTTCAAACTCATTGGGTTATTATAAATGTTAATAGATATAATTTCAGTATTTAGCACAGAGCCTGGAACATAGTAGTCACTCAGTAGAGGTCAACTGTTGTTACTACTAGAGGTTATAGACTAGAAACTCCTTTCCCAATTGATTCTGTGTAGACTCACTCTGTAAGGTGGTTTCAAAGCTAGAGAGCAGCTTGTTGATAAAATTCCTTCTGATGCCTTATTGTATATCTCAACAAGCCATAGCCAAAACCTTTCCCTATAAGATTTGTAAGTTCAAATAAAGGGTAAGTCTGGCTGTGCTTTCCAAGCTGCTAATTATAAAGGTCTACTTTTCCTGTTGCCTGGCTCGCTTATTCACCCACGTGGCAGAGAACAGAAAGCTACATGTAGAGAAGTTTCTACAAGAGCAGCATGAATTCCGTGACGATTTTTTAAAGTGGGTTTCTCAATCATTCTTTTCTTTTTTCTTTTAGATTTTTTCATGCTTCTTCTGCCACGGGGTGCTTGTCTATTTTTCTTTTTTTACACTTAGTGTACCTAAGACACACATTCATGCACGCAAATACGTAAGAATGGCTTCTGCTTTTTTAGATCCCCTGTCGGAGCCAGAGTGTGTCCAGGTTCAACCTACCTGGGTTCCAGCTTCTACATCTGTGATATACAAATTTTCATCACCCACTCTGGACTTGGCTAGCTGAAGCCTGGCTTCCTCGTTATGCTGTTTTATAGATACGGGATGGTTACCAAAGCAGAAGCTCTGGCAGAGGCGTAGTACTCACCAGCATCCTTCCTATAGTTGAGCAGGTTCTGCCACTACTCCTGGACAGCGTGCTGAGTGAGGAGGTGACATGTGTTACTGCCAGGCTGCCCCAGTGGAAACTCAGTGCTCAAGCCGTCCCAGCATCGTTTTACCTGCAACATTGACAAGACAGGCCATGAGTCCCAGATGGTGAGGCTCTTAGATGGAATGTTTAGTCAGACTGGATACTTGAGGCACCACATGGAGAGCTGCTTGGAAGTACAGTGGACTTTGTGTAAATGGTAAATACAGGAATAGATCTCTGATATGTTCATTTAGTGATCTGGGGTGTTTTGTTACTGTAACATAATCTATCCTCTCCTGACTAAAATAAATACCAGCCTCATAGTTCACAAATCCCAGAGCAAGAGGATGTTTCTCCCAATAGCATTGGCAACATCTTGGAGAGGATTCTTACAGTCCAGTTTGAATCACATGATCATTCCTGAACCATCACTGTGACCATTATGATTGATTAATCTAACTGGCTCACCCTATCCTGTGTCATGACCTACACCCTAGGTGGAGGAAAAAGAATATATCCAACATCATCATCTGGACTGAAAATGACTACTGTGGAATGATGGAGGAATGATTCTCCAAAGTATAGTGTATTTATACAGTGGGGTATTGATAGCTTCTGAGACCCATCTCTTGCTGGCATGTAGTCATCTTGCTATAATAGCAATGCTGTTGAGAGAGCAGTCATATATTTTCTTTTCTAAAGTGTGTAAGTGACAGACAGTTGGCTTTTTACTTTTGTTGTCATCACACACCAAGAAAGTGAACCCGCATGATCAGGAGTGGAGAAAGCTGTGAAGTATTAACCGTTAGACCTAATCTCTACTTCCTTCTATCAGCTATCTGCCATGTATCCCCTTCAACTCAATTCAAAAAACCCATATAGAGAACTTGCTAAATCAAATATATTGTGCTCAGAACTGTGGGGAATGCAAGCCAGCGGGACAGAGCATGAGAACAGTCTGCTTAAAATAAGTGAGAATCTGGAACAAGGAGTGGTTCTGACTTTTAAAAGGAGGAAAAATGGAAAGAAAAACAGTAGCAATCAGAATTGGCCTTTTTTTTAAAATTTTTTTCTATTGAGTAATAGTCATTTTACAATTTTACAATGTTGTGTCAAATGGATCTTGAATCATTAACAGGATGTCTATAGTTAGAAAATGAATGGAACGGCATGACTAGCGTGAGGAAAAACATTTATGCGGTCACAGGGATGAGGAGGTAAGAGTTTGGGCGTATACAGGCATGGTCCTATCAGGAAACAAATGATAGGCCTGTTAAAAAACAGAATTCAACCAAGTAAACTTGAGATGTAATTGACTTTATTCATTGATTCCTGAATCAGGCAGCATCCAATCTACCAAACAGAAAAGAGCTCCAAGAAGTTGTGCAAAATGGACGTCTTTTATAGACAGAAGTGGGCAGAGCCAACGAGGAAAGAGATTACTTCATCTTTCTTTGGGGGATGGAAGAGGGGGTCTCAGGTAGATTTCCTCAATACTGCTGACCAGGAAATTCCAGACTGACTGGTTAAGACAACATTTCTAATAGAAGTTGAAACTGCATTTAGGTTAGGTACTAAGTACTGGTTTCCTGAAGTGGGGCTCAGCACAAGCGACTTCATTTGGGGCCTATTGTTTCTTTATAACAGGCTAAGAAGAATGACTAAAGAGAGTCTAATGCGGACTCTTGCAAGGCATTTGGCAGGGTTAAATGAAATTCGGGAAAGGCTTGGGGAACGTGCCATGGCAAGCGATAGCAGGAAGCAGTTAAGACAGGAAGAGGCAAGGGGAACACAGCCTGGAGAAAGCTGTAGGAGAAGGGCAAGTGACAGGTGTTTTGGTCTTTGGTAGAAGATCGACCCTAATGCCAGCACATAGCCTAGCAGAGACAGAGTTCAGGGAATAATCACTCCAGCCTCCAGTGCTCTGACTCTCTGATATTTTTCTTTCTCCCATTGATCAAACCCAGCTGGAAGCCCAGCTGGAGTCATCTGTGGAGATCAGCCTCCTGAGTCACAGGGCAGCATGAACAAGATGGAGATGTGCGGGACAAGTGTGAATTGTAGCACAGAAGTCTAGAGGGGCCAAGTAAGACAGCAGCCTGGAGAGGTAGTTTGTAGCAAGAACAAAGGGGAAGTGGGGTTTGAAACAGAGGCATCCTAGACATTTATAACTCTGGGGCAACATTAACACTCACCAAGTTAAATTGGTGTTTACAAGAAAGAATTTCTTATGTCTTTTAATACATTAATGTCACCATGAATCTGAAAAAGTAAAATATAATAATGTCATATTTCCAAAATACATTTGACCATGAAACTTTTTTTTAAATAGAACATTTCCTGGTAATATATAGAGCTCAGTAGTGCCAACTAAGGAATTACAACTTGGCATAAACTCACTTATTCTGTTTTGTTTTATGATATATTTTATACTTAACTATATTTTCAGCTACTTGAGAACAGGACAACGGTGCCATCAAAACCTGTTCAATCTTATGCACTTTGCCTATTGCTAGGGGGTTAGAGATGGTGAGTAGAGAAGAGGCTTCTTTCTGAAAATGATTGAAGAGTCAAAACAGAATTGAGACGTACAGGTAACTCCAGTGTAGATAGGAGAGTCAGGGACGAACAGTGGTCAGGGAGGTACATGATACTCTTGAAAAGATTAAGCCACATGGAGGAGTCAAGTTGGGAATAAAAGGTGAAGGACCTTCAAAACAGTATGGTAGCCACACAGGGAGGAAATGGGGCCAGTTTGCCAAATCTGTAAGCTGCTCATCCATGAAGATGAACGGAATTCATCACCCCAAAGCAACTCCCTCTTTATGTCCCAGGCTTCTCCCACCATGTTTTGTTTTTTATTCTAAATGTATATAAATTGAGTGCTGTGCTTAGAATCTATTTCCTAGAAAGCCACTTTAACTAGTGGAAATTCAATAATCATTTCCCACTGATTAAGGAATGATGTAATAAAGATGTCAGTATATTACTCAATGATTCAATGAATAAAATATGTACTAAGTACCAGCTATTTACACAGAATGGTGGTGTCTACTCCCTTCCCCCATATTTTGTAAATGAGTGAAATGAAAAAAGTAAAATAGAGCTTGCAGAAGGCCAGTAATGTTTTCAAATGAATGAACCAGGAAGGCAGAGAGGAGAGACATTTTGGGAAATACATGAGGTTAGAGCAGGACGTATTTTGTCCACCTATGCCCCATGTGCAATGAACAGTGTACACCCAGCCAGCCAATCTCTCTGTCCTCTCACCACTCAGTCTATTCCAGCCTCAGATCCAGGAACCAGCTGTGGCCAACCAACAGCTTATCTGAAGAAGTCAGAGAGTTCTAGAATTGCCATTCCAAGGGCAAAGTGAGAATGCATCTGGATTACAGCAAAGAGTAGACCTCAGATTTAAAGGCGCTTTCTGTAATTTTTGAGGGGATAGAGGAGGATATGGTCTGGTGAGCATACAAGTTAAAAAAAATCATGCCAATTTCACTAGAATTGCTTAGATCCTCAACTCTGGTGAACTGCAGATGAGAGAGTACTTCACACTGTTAACATTACAGGGAGCTTCTTTAGAAACTGCACTGACCTTGAGATGCCTGAACATTTGGAGTAAAAGCCTTGAGAGAATTCATAAAATTGGATTAAAATGAAAAGTCTAATGTGGGAGTCATGTGAATATAACACAAATAACTCTTCCCTGAATTCAGGGAAATAAAAGCAGGGGGAGTATGTTAGCCTCAACAAGAGCCAGGGTGATGGGTGGGGGAAGGTGGAAAGGAGAGTTTTGTTTTCACTGTATTTTCTTCCTTACTAGAGAACAGAAGGTGGATGGCTTGATGTCTGAGATAATGCAGTATGTTTCATCAATTCATAGATGGTCCTTTGTTCTTATTTCAATGGTCATTTGTTCATATTTCAAATATGAACATCGTAAATATTCAGGGTGAAATCTTACAATTTCTATAAGCTGTGGAAGTTCACAAACTGGTGGCTGTCATTGCCCGTTGCTTGCATGAACTTGGTTGTAATTCTCTATGACATGGCTAGATCTCTTGACATGTCAGTCAAGAAACCATTTAAGGAGCATTTGAAGAAGAAATATATTGTTGTTGGCTTTCCAACAAACTGTTACTGTCAAAAAACCTTCCAGTGTCACTTTCTAGTAACGCAGCAGCACTGGAATTTACTGATTGGGTATTAGCAGCAAAGAATACTCTGGAAGGCAATAATGGAACACTGTTAATTAACACATTTAATGGCACAAAGGCAGATATTATATAGAAAAAATATGGACGCTGATGGAAAAAAATGGACAAAATTGCACAATAAGCTAATTTTGCTATTGTTATTTGAAAGGTTTCAGGAAAAAAAGACTTGTTGATATCTTGAGAAGAAGAAATATGTCTAAAATCTGTCTGAAGTGTACAGTGTTTAATGCTTTTGATAAAAATGGGAAATTCAGCTTTTTAAGAGTACCTTACTGGCAATACTAAGCTGCAAACCGGTTAAGAAACAATTTTATGTATTTAGTTATTTCCTCGTTGCATACGATCAGCGATCTATCATGTATTGCATAGGGTACCCCTAGGGTAGAATAATCTGAATAATTAAGTCTTTACATAATACAGAAACAAAAGCCTTTAAACCTATAGTTGACCAATGTGAACATTAATTTAAAATGTATTAATATGTCCCTGCCTTAAAGAGTTTAAACGGATCATAATCTCACTTTTCATTGATGATAGCCTTATTATGCACATAAATTATTCCATATCCATTGGGAAACTGCGGCTCTTCTGTGGTGCTTAGTTTCCTCATCTGTGACATAAAGAGGGGAAGGGTTAACTGGGTGACTGTAAGGTTATTTTATGCCTTGAATACTTAGTCTTTCCAGTATTAAAATCATTAAAATTTTAGGCTGAGATACTCATTGAGCTTCTGTGTCCATGTGAAAATTACAACCAAGAATGTGTTAATAGGGGCAGTGGAAAGAACAGCACAGCTCCATTGCGCATCTATGTGACCCTGGCTAGTTCGCCAATTCTGGGTCATAGTTTCCTCATCTCAAGAGGAGAAATCATACAAAGGGTCCATGAGGCTCCAAGCTTCTATGATTTTTAAAACACAAATTTAAGCACACAGAGGCTAGTGGAAAATTAGAGATAGACTCTCAGGATTTTTGGCTTGCTTCTGTGGAAAATAATTCTAAAGTCAAATCTCAAGTTATTTTCTAAGCAAACTTCAGTTGTGGGATACACACAGAAAGCAAAACTTCAGCCACTGTATCTATCCTCTGCTGTCCTTTGAATAGCTGTCCTAAAAGACCTCCCCTACTGTCAGCAACAGTGAACCCACCCATTAGTAAATGTACGTTAAGTGCCTATTTTATTCAAGGCATTGTTTTAGGAGCTGACTTTCCTAGCCTAGAGGGACACAATATGACCAATTTACTTAAACTAAGGTTAGGGGCTCCTAGGGATCCTTGCAGATTACTCTCTGTAGGGAAACAATTAAAAACACAGATGACCCTTCTAGTAGTCTGAACTCTGTTCCCTCAGTGACTAACAATCCAATTAACAACACTAGTTTAGTAGTTGGTGTAGAATTACTTGCAAGTGTAAGTGTTTGTGAAGATAATTCTAAGTGGGATCAGTTTTTGCCTCATCAGGAATAATCGTATAGTTGTGCTTTTCAGTTCCTCTTATGGGACCATTGGGGGCAGAAAAACATCATTTAAGTACCCAGGATATTTGAAACTAACCAACAAAAAAGATTAAAAAAAATACAGCAGCCACACTTTCTATTGTTTTCAGGTCAAAGGGATGTTGAGAAACCTCCCACTGACTGTCACTTTGGCACTTTTGATTTCTTCTCCTCCCACTGTATTAAACATGCTACATTATACAACCCCGTGAATATAGATACTTCTGCTTCCTCTTTTGAGTTTAATCGTTCAGTATTCATGTGGCACATAGGATTTGTAAATCACTTCACAATAATTAATTTGTTGAAGAAAAACACAGATGGCTATTTTGGTATTCAAATTACATTGAACCCTGGTATTTCCTTTAAATATGTATCAATATATATCCCCATAAAACTTGGTATTTCCAAAATGCTTTATAATTATGAGAATCACAGTGATTTTTTTCAAACTGACTATCTCTTTCTGTATTCCAAAACTCTATGATTCTACTCATCCAATTGTGATACATTTTGGCAAATAAAAAAAATTCCTACTTTATAAATTGTTTAGTATTTTAGAGATTGGTTTAAAAGCATTTTGATACAACCCTCCGCCAAGGGGTTTAGACTTAGCAGGCATTTAAGAAGATCCTCTTGAACAAATAAAGAATAAACACATTTTTTTCTAATGCTTTTTTCCACTTTTACATTGCTTTATGCTCCTGTGGGTTCTCTTTCCACATCTCTGAACCAGGCATTCTTGATCGGTAATAATGTTATGTCTCCATCTGTGTTTTCCTTCTTCATCCTTTCTCCTTTACATACAGATAATCAGAGTAACTGTTGTAAATCTCATAAAATTAAGTCAGTGACATTACGAATCTAATGAGATGAGAGCTTAGCTTAGAAAAAGGGAAAATAAATACCATTTTATGTTTGTTGACTAGACACATATAGAATGTGTACATACAAAAATGTTCATTAAAAATAAAACTGATTAAAAACTCAAGCAAAAAATTAGGGATACAAATTATATATTTCAAAATAAAACTGGGAAATCTGATCAACCTCCCTAAAATGGTTTAAGAGAGAAAAAAGAGAAAGAGAACATGAAATAGTGACATTAAGAATAAAGAAAATACAACTACAGATACATAAGCTATTTGAAAAATTATTAAGTAAATACAGAATAATTTGTAAAGATAATCTAGAAAATCTAAATGATGTACTGAAATAGAAGACAGAAATCTGAGTGGATAAATGTAGAGTTACTATAGTGATAGTTACAGTTTTAGCACCCTCCATCAAAAGGAACTAGGCCCAGTTGGTTTTACTAGAAATATGCAGCACCCCATTAAGGATGAGCTAATTTTTGTATTACTTAAAATTACAGGAACTGAGTAAAATTCAGAAAGCATCTCAGTCAAAAATAAGCCTGAAAATAAAGATATGAACATAGTAACGTATGAATCCCTTTTAAGAAAAATAAATCTTGCAGGCCCACATTTTGATTTACATTACTTACATATGTATAAGCTAAAAATAGGTTAGAATTCCATATTAGTTATAGTCGTTGTACTTTAAACCCCCAAACAAATGCACACAAATTAAGTGCATGTTTATTAAAAATGATACCATATAAAATATACATCTTAGCCACTTGATTTCAACCATTGCATTAAGTTAAATAAGTGGTATAGGACTTGGTTGAAGAAAAGCCTATTTTTCTGTTTTTAAGTACATAAGCTTAATGAAACTGGTAATGAGTATGCCTGTTCAAATACATATTTTTAGAAGAATTACTAATTGCTTCAAGGTTTAGTTTACTAGTTACAAATTGTCAGAACTCATGATTTTCCAAAAACTCTGCTAATGAGCAATTTTGCACTCATCAAACACCAATTTTAATCAGATGCCAAATAACAAATCTGTAGATATACCAAGTTCACTTGAAAATAAATTAACATTGTGATACTTCAAAAGCATGCATTAAATGGCTATTTTACCTTTTATTGCTGGACTAAGAGTAGATAAAATCTTCATTACTTATTTATAACTTCATTTATTTTTACAAATTAAAATATTGAGGCAAAGTCTACACCTTTGCTTCTCATTTCTGGCTGCAATTTAGAATTACTTGTAAAGATTTAAAAAAAATACTGATGTTCAAGCCCCAACTTTACAGATTATGATTTATTTAATCTAGTGTTAGGTCCAGGAATGTATAAGAAGTGTCAAGGACTTCCAAACCACACAATGTATATACATGTAACTTTAATACAGTATTAACTGCCGTGATTAGATTCTCCTAATCTTGTTATGCCTGTATTTATATGTCCTTTAAGAATGACCCAATTCCCTTTTATTCTATCCCTTGTTGTCTGTACACCTTGTTAGTTTTGATCTAGCCTTGGTGAGAATTCCATCTTGAGCACAAAGGCAAAGTAGGACATTGGACTCAATAATAAGTTCTCAGTTGTAGGGTGGTGACCCACATTTTCAAGATTATGGTTAGATGTGTATTATTTTAGAATATCATTGAAATGTAACACATTGAAGCAGCTTACAATGAGAATAAATCTATACAGTACTTGTGTCCTTGGGTTTCAGTTTGAGATCTAGTTAAAAACTAGTAAGTACATAAGCAAATATTCTAGATAATTAATACAAAATTGAATCCAACTGTACTTTAAAGAAATGGCATATTATGATAAAGATTTTTACTAAGAAGATAAATGTAGATTTCCTAATGGTAAGCTATTAGTACAATTCACAGTATTAATGATTAAAACAGAAGGAACCCAAGACAACCCAAATATTAAAAATGTTTTGATCAAATTCACCCATTTTTAGTAAACTAGGAATAGAAAAACATTATTAACTTTATAATTTCTTACTTAAATTTTGAGAAAACATTATATTTAGTGATAATATTAAAAAAACACTGGAATTTAAACTGAGGAAAATAATTGCCCAAAACTATTATTCAACAATCTTGTCAATGAAATAAAGACAAAAGAAAATCTGAGATAGTATAATATTTTTGAAATTAAGTAGCAATATTTGTCCTCTGCAAGTAATATTAACGGTTGCCCTAGAAAATCTAAGAGGATCATTTGAAAAATTCTGTGAATAATAAAAAAGTTTATTTTGGTAAGTTACCCATATATGAAAGTTTCACATGAAAATAGGCTTCCTTTATGCCAGTAATAACAAATCAAGGAGCATAATGGGAAAAAATGAGTGCTTATTCACAATAAAACAAGAGATATAAAATAACTAGACATCAGCTAAAGAAACATTCAAGGTGTTCAGAATAAAGCAATAAAATGTAATTCTGTTTTCTGGCCAAGATAAAGTAACTGGAACTGGATTTACCCAACTGCCATAGCCAGACAGTAAAAATTGGAAAACATACACTACAGAGGTTTGGAAAACAGGCAGTGCAGGACAGTGATTCCCAGAAGAGGAACAACACATGAGGTGAGACCTACAATTGCTCCTCAGCTTACACTGAGGATGTCCAGAGTGTTTCTAGGCTGAGGTGCAAAGTAGAGCAACCCAGATGGAGACTGTTGGTCTCCTTGAGTTCAGAATCAATGTTGGGTTTCCAAGGAGCCCAGTGCAGTTAGATCAATCATAAGAAAGAGTACCAGGGGGGAGAGGGTGGGAGACGGGGAGAGAAGGGAACAGATGGGGGAGAGAGGGGGAGAACACATTCTGAGATATACAGATCCCCCACCTCCCACTTCTAATTCTTCAGTTGAGTACAGATCAGAGCATATACATGAAGCAACTACTCAATGCTTGGGAAAAGTACAATCAGTAAAGAGAAGGCAAAGGAATCTCCAGAACTCACAAAGAGGAATAACTAGTATTCCAACCAACCATAGTGGAAAACTCCTATAACACATGGGACATTAGGTAGAATCCTCAGAATAATACTGCCTCCATATGAAGATATAATTAGCTCAAGACTATAGGTTACTCTGATGCCAGTTTACAGAAGCTTAAAATCAATCTTCATAAGTGTAAAACATTCTCCAAAGAACTTGACTATATTTCAGAACAAATCTCAAAAATATTTGAATAAGTGCAAAAATATCCAGGACCCAACCATGTAAAATTCACAATATCATCTATAAAAACTTACCAGGCATGAAAAAAAATCAGAATACAAGCCATAAGGAGGAGAAAAAAATATACCGATCAAAGCTTACCCAGAAATAATACAGATGATAAAATTAATGGGGAAGCACATTACAACAGTTATATAATTACATTCTGTATAGAAGTTAAAGGACTATATGCACATGTTAAGGAGAAGCATATGTAACAAAAAGACCAAATTTAACTTCCTACAGGTGAAAATACAACGTCAGAAATGACAAACACATTGGAACAAGTGAAAAGCCAATTAGACACTGAAGAAGGAGATATTAATGAACTTGAATACATAATAATAATAGGGACTATTCAAAATAAAACACACAGAGTAAAATGACACTTAAAAAATATACAGGACATCAATAAACTGTGGGGCAATTTCAAGCATACCAAAATGTCTAACTGGTATTCAAGGGAGACAAGAGAAAGAAAGGATAAGAACATTTTTAATTCCAAACATTTCGCAAAACCGACGGAAAATATAAACCCATAGAGTCAAGAAGCTTAAGGAACTCCAAGCAAAAGAAACATAAAGGAAACATTACCAGGGAACTTCATAATCTATTTGCTTTAAACCAGTAATGAAGAGAAAATCTTGACCATATCCAGAGGAAAAAAAAAAAAGGACATACGTACTAAAGAAGAAAGATACAAATGAAAACAAACTTCTCGTTGGAAACAGTGCAAGCCAGAATTCAGAAGAGAACCATTTGATAGAGCTCTGAAGGAAACCAAGCAAGCAAACCTCTAAACCTAGAATTCTAGGAGTTCTATACCCGAAGGTGAAAATACAAACATGCAAATGCTCAAAGATTTTAATAGTATATTTCACTAGAAGAAATATTAAAGTCCTTAATACGTAAGCAATCCTAGATAGGAATCTGGATCCATATTAAGGAATAAAGAGCACCATGAAACAGTAAATATGTAATATTAAATCATTTCTCTCTTTTTTTTAAATATTATCATTAAATATCTAAGGCCAAAACAGTAACAATGCATTGCTGATTTTATAATAAATTAAAAAGTAAATGAAACCTAGACATCTGATCTTAGAGAAGATGGCATAGACCAATTTTCCCCTGTCCCAGTTTCTGTCCACCCGGCCACTTCAAAAGACCCATTCCACCTGCACCGGCAGGGCAAGAACTCACCAGGAAGGAATTCCATTTCCCAAATCCCACCACACAGGAGTAGGCAAGCTTGCTCCACCTGCAGTGAAAACAGCAGACACCCAGCATTTCCCATCCCTGCACCTAGTGGCAGAAGGAGACACAAGATTGGTATCTCCTGGCCCTTCACCTAAGAGCAGAGGATGACCCAGGACCAACAGCTTCTGACGTCCCCATCCCCAACAGAAAGAGGCTCAAGCAAGCACCTCTGTCCCAGCAGCTGA
Source organism: Vicugna pacos (assembly GCF_048564905.1). Lineage (NCBI taxonomy): Eukaryota > Metazoa > Chordata > Mammalia > Artiodactyla > Camelidae > Vicugna > Vicugna pacos. Next base: position 80,733,617 of record NC_132997.1, on the reverse strand, counting down.
CACCAGCAGGGATCCTGTGCAAATCTCAGTAGCACTAGGCAGCCTACAAGACCAACCCAAGACAGTAGTCACTGAACCATAGGTGGGGAACCTTCTACCCGTCACCTGGCAGCACCAGGCACAGGGAAGTGCACTTCGCCTTTGTGGGCCACATCAGCAGGGATCAAGAGAAGCCCCAGAGGCACCAGGTGAACAAAGCAGACCATGATGATATTGCAAGGGCTGAAAACCCAATTGTCACTGAAACTACAGACCACAAAAGCGGGACAAAAGGTACCTGGTAAACCTAAACAGCATTGCTGCTTGCTAAAAATAGAAGATTTAAATAGAATCTAAAATCTCCTAATATAAAATCCAAAATGTCTAGGATTCAGTTGAAACATCATTTATCAGAACCATAACCTAAATGAGAAAACTATGTCCTCTGACTGCAGTGGAAATACATTAAAACTCAGTAACAGAAGACTATCTGGAAAACCCTGCAAATGTAGAAACTAAATAATGTATCTCTACATATCCATTGAGGCAAGGAAGAAATTAAAAGAAAAAATAGGCAGTATTTTAAACTGAATGAAATTGAAAACACAGTATATCAAAATTTGTGGGATGCAAGTAAAGCAGTACTTAGAGAAAATTTTATAACACTAATTGCCTATTTCATAAAGGAGGACTGCAAAGCAATGAAATAATTTTCTACCTTAAGAAATTAGAAAAAGAGAAAATTAATCCCAAAATAAGAAATGCAAAGATAAATTAAAGGTCAGAGTGGAAATAAATGAAATACAAAACAGAAAAACAGAGGCAGATGAAAGAAATCAAAGCTGTAACTTTGAGAAAATCAATACAATTGATAAACCTCTAGCCAGACTGTTGAAAAATAAAGGAAAAAACAGAAAATACAAATCACCAATATCAACATCAAGATAAGAGAGGGGGTCTTACTAAAGATTCTTAAGATATTAAAATGTTAATAAAACAATATTACAAACAACCTAATGTCAATAATTTGGACAATTTGGATGAAATGAATAAATTCACTGAGAGATATAAACTACCAATACTCAGTCAAGAAGAAATATATAAACTAATAGCCCTATATCTATTAAATAAATTGAATTGGTAGTTAAAAACCTACCCACATTGAAAACAGTGAGCACAGATGGTATCTCTGGTGTATTCTAATATTTAAGGAGAAATAATGCCAATCTAGATAAACTCTTCTCTAAATTAGAGATTAAAAAACTTTCCAGTTCATTTAGTGAGACCAGGATTATTCTGATATCACTATCAAAGATATTATGAGAAAATTGTATACCAATGTCCCTTATGAACTTAGACTCAATAATT